>NC_141698.1:473502300-474702300 GCF_964263255.1 Lissotriton vulgaris | reverse complement strand
GCCCTACTGTTTGACCAACAGTCCAGTTATACTGGACACTGTGTAACGAAATGTTGTGGGTTGGGTTTATGCCAGGTGACACAATGGGGAAGACAAGTGCTACCAAACACTTTCAGTCAGGCTGCAGCAGTTTTCAAGGGGGCAGAGGAAGCCATTTATCACTCAGTGGACAATGAATTTGCTACTAGTTCAGAAGCAAGCATCCAGGTGCTAGTGACACGGCGATACCAACGTCCCCTGGACTGGATGAAGGATGACAAGAAAGTAAGGAAGGATGCCGGTATTTGAATTCCCTTCCTTTGCTTTGTGGGTTCCCGGGGGGCAGAGGGTGCGGTTGAAGTAAATTGAATCCCCACGACATAGACAGTAATGGTGAATTCTGCATACAGTCAATTCATACACATAAAATATATAAAACGGGAGTGCTCTCCCTCCACAGTGGTGCTATGAGCTAATGTACACTATAGCCAAAAATGATGGTCCAAAAATAACAATAGTGGGAATAGTAGGAGAATAATGGGTATGTTAAGTGTGAGAAGTTGTACCACACAGACAGAGGTTAACATACAATACAATTTAAAAGTCAGGAGGTCTGCCAGCCAGACTGTCAATGTTGTTAAAGATACACTTGTGACATCTTTAAAGTAGCATTTGTTAAAACAGGGGGTAATCAGTCATTTGAGGTACAGCAACCTGTGAAACATAAGTCACAAACTGTCGGTAATACCCAAAAAAGTAGAGAGACCCAATAAATCGGGAAAAACCATGTAACAATCAAGAACAGCACATCAGAAATAACAACATATCAAATACATGCAGAGAATACCAAGCCCCTCCTTGTTGTTAGTGTTTTAATACCTAGTCACAGCTGGAGACCTCCCCCGGTGTAGAGCAGGAGGGAGTGTACCGGAGGCCTACTCGTAACTTAGTAGAAGAGAGTGAGAGTTACCTGACAGTTTTCTTTTTCTTCAAAAAGGTTACAGTTTCCTTCTGGGGCTTGAGGAATCTATAGGGCATGAGCCCAATAATTTGTGGTAACACAACAGCTGAATTTGTGTAGGATTCCAAGGACATATTATTTTCTGCTCACCTGCATTGTTCCTCTCTATGATCACTAAGCTGTATCCTTGGATCAGGTAGGTCTTAGGTATAAAGTATTGCTGCGACTCTTCCTTATTCTGACCCAATTCTTGATACATGCTTACTGTCCACACTGACAAAAACAAACACTTTTTTACACAATTTTTCTAACCACACACACGTAGCTTCTATCCCGTTAGTCTAAAGAAAACATATGCTATTTGAAAACCTGAACAGCCATTGGATTTGGTGATTTAATACATAAAACAACTTGAAGCCCAACATCCTTTAATAACACTCTTGTATCTTGTACATGCATTCTTCCAAAGTTGTGACTTTCTCCATAAAACATGACTTACAAAAGTTCATTCTAAACAGACAGCAATCCTTAAACTTTAACTGATAAGTACTGCTGAATGTTCAGAATTCCATGAATAAAAGCCTTTTTGCAATGTTGCACTATACACTTAATGGTCCTCATTAGGGTGAGCTCGGGAAGCACACAGTGTAAAATTGAAGATTATGAAGTTTCAGAAATTAACGATTAAGCACAAATGTGTTATTTAAGTATTCTAGTCTATGTATATTTGTTTGAACTGATGTGCTGCCCTGAATATTGAAACCACAATAATTAAGGACATAATATAGCAAATAAAATATTGACAGGTAAGTAGGTCTAGATTTTCTGTCCCTAATTCCACATCTATGTGCCGATGCTGTACATATATCTTCAAGGCATACAGATGACTACTCCATAGTGCTGGAATACAGAGCTCTGATGTCATGCCTAATACTCCAACAAAGTACATAGGGAGGCTTTACAACACTCGGGTTATTTTGATAGAAATAGTAAATCTATACTTCCCTATATGCACTTACCTTTTGATAGTTTGCCTGTCCTCAATATTCTTCTATCTCAATATTGGTGGTGTTGATATTTAGAAGTACCATCACTTCAAGTGTATCCTGATGAGTATGCACTCCGTACAATACTGAATTTGTGTATGCAGCATTTGAAAATAATAGTACTAGTAGTCCTTAAACCACAGGCTTTCTTAATTGTAGATGAACTCCCTACTGTGCCTTTGCATATAAAGCCCAGTAAACTACTTACATGTCAACTTTGACCACAGGAAACTGAAAGGCGTAACTTAGGTCAGAGCGTTAGGCTGTGTATTGGTTCTGTACTACTCACCAATCCCTACATTGTGGCTAGGTGCCTGCACCATCCACCTGCCCATTGAAACGGAATGGGAGAAGCACTGTAGAAAGGGCACTTATTTCTCCTGCAGAACTCCACGACACCCTGATTCACAGAGGTAACTTACACGTTCGAGTAATTTACACTCTTTAGTAAGGTTACTTTTTTTTGCTTATTCACAAGAGTGTAAGTTACTACTAAGAGACACAGAAGTTCAATACAACTCATGGCCAACACACAGACATAGAAAATAATGGAGAAAAGGTATTAAAATAAAACACCATAGAAAATAATGTTGAGTTAAATGAAATTATTTAAAATAAATAAAATACTAAATAAACATAAATTAGTATAAAAACAAATATAAAAGTAGTACATATTGAATATTTATTTATAAAACAGTTCAATACCCTATTTTTAATACCAAAATGAATGTAACAATAACTTTTATTAAAATGTAACTACATTAATTTTAATAACATCTGTGCATTACTTTTAATAATCATTAATGCACAATACATGTTTCCTATGAGAAATTGTTTTTTAAATGTAAACTTCTGAAAAATAGTTTTAATTTGGTATACTTCCATAAATTAAAGATGTATTTAAAAATTAAGTTAATGGTGCTGTAGTATTTTTTGTTTTAAATTTAAAATACATATATGCAATGAATGTTCATTAATATTTAACACGAAAATATTTTTACATTTTATTTTCATGTTAAATAAACTTTTTCATTTTGCCTACCATGCAGATTTCTCTGCCCTTCTGTGAGGTCTCTGTATGGCAAAGTATAGGGAAGAATGAAAACAAATATTTAACTTGAACATTCGTATTAATATTATTTACCCGTAAAAGTTATTATTCTCAGTAAAAGGAAATGGTGGGCAAAGATGGCAGATGTTTTCCAAACTGCATCTCTGCTAATGAAACATCCAATAACTTTAGAAGCTTTACAAAGAGGATTCCTTCTCTAGTGCAAATGCTTGTCTTTCAGAACCTGACACTAACTGCCTGTTAGTGTGTCGCAATCCCTGGTTCAGCAACAGCAGTTGTCTCTTTAATCCTTGAGCCTGTCTGGGTATAATGTTTCTAGGGATTTGTTATATTAGTAATTTTTTGTAAGATTATAAAAATAAGTTTTGAAGCCTTTGGAAAAACTTTGCTTAACTAAATCCTTGTGGATGAAAGACTTGTTCTTGAAAGGGTCTCATGTGACTTTGATTGATATTAAGACTTCTGGATAGAATACTTTTTAGGTTATAGATTTTCATGGAACCTTCATCTTAGAGAAAAGTAAAGGTGCTGCAGCGGGGTTTCTCTTATCTCAAACATTGAGTATATATATATATATAATTTCTTTATTCGGCTTTGCAGTAAAGAAAACCATAAAAGCAACATTTACAAATACATTTTGATAACTAAGCAAATGTACAATGAAAGATAAAAAATGTGATAAAAGTTCATACAAAAACAGTTAAATGTGTTTTAAAACTAAGTATCAGATTATTTCATATCATTGACTAGGGATAAGGCTGAAGTAGTTTTTACAAATTTTTCCTATGCTTCATAACACATTTTAGATAGTTAAGGACAAAGTAACAGACAGGTTCAGATTTAAGCATTTGAAGACGTAGCATTGCCGGCGGCACTGTCTAATTCCCCAGCGCCTTAGTAGTGGTAAAAGCCAGATTTTCCTGTGTGGATGACGGAATTTACAGAACAATATTGTGTGTATATTGGACTGTGTAGATTCCTCATCGCAGGGACAGGGGGGAGGGGATGAGTCCCATCTATTACTCACAGGAAATGCTACCAGTCTGTAAAAAATATCCAATATGAATCTTGTCATTAACAATCTCTCGCGGGTACTAATCTGCAGTGTTAGGTACGGCTGGATAATAAATGTAGCCTGTATCAAATTTGCATGAAGAATGGAAGGTTTTGTGGCTCAGAGGTCAGTCTCAGGGACTCTAGATGTCTAAGAGCCAGTTGTTCAGGACTCCCTTAGGGAGGTCAGTAATGGCTTCTGGTTGGGAATAATATTTCTCGAAACCAAGGTCTTTAAGGAAGTTTCTGATATAACAGAGCCACTTTAATTTTAGGGATTGATCAAGGGCCATTGTATCTACCACAATTGACTTTGTCAGCGCATTTTTATCTGAGGTCCAGATGCGCCGCCATAGCATCAATAGTTGAATCCTTATCAGGTCTTTCAGGTAGGGGATTCCAAGTTCCAAATGGGATGCATAGGTAGAAGTACATCTCAGTGTAGCTAGAAGGAATCTAAGAAAGGTGTTTTCTGCTACCTGGAGGGCACAAACATCTGCGTGCCCCCACACGCCTGCTCCATACAAAGCAATAGCCTGGCACTTGGCGCTGTAAATCTTTAGTAGCTCCACTGGTGCCCTCCTCCCCAATCTCTGGAAGAAGCTCATCAGGGCCGCTATGGATCTCTTGAACAAGTGGCCCCTTACCTCAATTGCTGGCCTCCAAGTCAAGGGTTCATCAATCATGATAGCTAGGTATGGATACTGAGGAGTTATCTCAAGTTTTTGGTTATCGAGATATATGTCTTTTGATTGTTTTTTGCCTCTGCCTCCTATCATTACAAATGTTTTTTTCACGTTCACATGCAGATCCAGTCCAACCATGAAGACCGTATATCTATTTAGGGACTTCTGTAGTTCCCGCGGAGTACGGGCAAGGATGACAGCGTCGTCCGCATAGAGCAGAGCTGGAATCAGGCGCTATTTTACCCGTGGGAGATCCTGGGCCCCCCTCAACATCTCTAGCTCCAAGCCGTTAGTTTACAAAGAGAAAAGAAAGGGGGCCAGGACACACCCCTGCCTGACTCCACGCTCTACTCCAAAGGGTGCTGTCAACTCTCCATTTATGCCAAAGCACACCCTAGCCGATGCTTTAGAATAGAGTTCCCTTAAGAAATCTAGGAGGGGGATCTACTCCCAGCTGACTTAAAACCGTCCAGAGTTTTGCTTGTGAAACGCAGTCAAAAGCGGCGGATAGGTCTACATAGACCATATAAACCGTGTCCTTCTTTGCCTGAGTGTATTTGCCCAGTATCAGGCTAAGATTGAGAGCCTGCTCTACCGTTCCAAACCCCTCACGAAATCCAAACTGAAGGTCGGAAATAATGCCTCCCTCTACCGCCCACTGCTGGAGTCGCTCGAGTATTACTCTACCAACAACCTTACCCAGAGAGTCCAACAATGATATCGGGCGGTAGCATTTCACATCCTGTCTATCCCCTTTTTTGAAGATGGGGACCATGATCGAGTTAGTCCATGATTTTAGGAGTCCTACGTTTGCAGCTGCTGTGCACACTCTAGTAAGAATGGAGGCCCAGAGATCCAAATTGTGTTTAAAACGATCCACTGGGACCCCATCTGGACCTGGAGCTTTCCCATTTTTGCTTGTTTCTAGTGCCCCTAACAAATCAGGAATATCAAAATGCAATGATATTGGATATTCAACTATTGGGAGTACGTTTTCTATCACGCCATCTGTGACAATATTTTTGAAGATTTTGGAGTAGTGGGAGACCCATGTATCTTCATTATTGGCCACATCTATCTTGGGACTGTTGTCGTCTGTTAAAAAAGGTTATCTAACAGTTCTCCAGAAAGCCTCACGGTTTTTGGAAAGCGCACTCATATGGAGGTCTTCCCAGAGTTTCTGTTTCAATTCATGGATCCTTAATGTACGTTCCCAGGCATAGTGGCGCCTGAGGAGTTGGATCTGCCCTAAGTCTCTGGGCATTTTATGAAGAGCCGACTTTAGATTGGTTTGGGCTGCAGTACAGCTATGATTATACCACCTTTGGTAGTTGTGTTCACAGTCTTTGGTTTAGCGGTGAGAAGTCCCTTGATTTTATTTAGTATTTGAGTAAAATTATTTAGGACTTCTTCGTCTGTAACCGACAAATCCAGACATTTGATTAGGTTTGGGTATGCCGCATTTACCAGTTTTTTTGTGATTTCATTTGGGTTGATTTTCCCCCATTTTAGTGTATATCCGTTTTGTCGGCCTATCTCTAGTTTGTTCTGCGCCAGAGTTTGCACAATGTCTGTATTCCGGGGCTTAAAGTTAGTCAAATAAAGGTCTGTCCTTAGGGCGGAATGATCACTAAGTATATTAGCCATAACTTGAAAAGATTTAGCAGAGTGTAGGAGACCAGATGACAGGAGAATATAATCAACTGTCGTTTGGTGTCCCCTACCCACGTAAGTCGGATGGAGGGGAAATGAACCTGAGCTTAGAGAATTAGCTATGGTAAGATCCAAGTCAGAGACCAAGTTATTCATGGCAGTCCCCACCTTGGAATGGACAAAATGCATTAATGGGACGTCATGTTCGTCCACTATCCCGCAGCAATTTGTTTTAGCCCAGGAACAAGGGTGTAAATTGAAGTCCCCTCCCCATAAAAGATGAATAGCCCATTGTCCTGTCTTTGATTGGTAACACTGGGTTACTCTCTCTTGAATGTTGCACAAAAGAGGCAGGAATTGGTGATCCTCTAAGTTATTATAAACGTTAATTAAAATGAGCTCCTTGTTCATAAAGGAAATGGAAAGTACTTGATAGTTAGGATCAGAGACAACAATGGACACCTTTAAGTGGGTCACAGTATTTGCGATATACGTTGTTAACCCCCCCTTAGGTCTGCCTACAGTGCTGCACAGGGCTGGTATGAAATATGTTTTATAGCCCAGGAGATGAAGCTCTGTTATGGACCATGTCTCTTGGAGACAAATTATTTTATATGGTTTCAGGAAATGCATAGCAGACCCATCCTCCATCTTGGGACGTAAACCTGCAACGTTCCAGAAGAGGATAGGTAGGAGCGGTGGCTCTAAATTAGTAGCCACAGCTTCGTTTGCAGGAGGAATTATTTTTGTTTTAGGGGTTGATTGGGATAAATTAGACTTGATGTATTCGGGCTCCGTTAATGGTCAGTCGACCATTTCGAGGCCACTAAATTTGTTCCTCGTCGGAATGCTGAACCAGGGGTCCCAGTGAGGTTGTTCTCTATGAGTCATTCTCATCGTATGTGAACCCCAGTCATCCCATCCTCTTCCCCGATATCGCGGACCCACTGTGTGCCAAGAATTATCATCATCATAATGACGGATGTTCCCTGTTTGCCTTGGGTTGGTATAATCAAAGTGACGGGAGGGTGCTACAACCCAGGGGGTGTATTGGTCATAGAAAGGACCGTTACGTTGTCTTGATGGATAAAAAAAGGAAAGGGGTTTGGTGCCTATACCTCCGTTTGCATTTGTGTGGTCCCAAGAGCAAATATACTCAACGACTCGAGGGTGTTCGAATGTAATCACGATGCAATCACCCGGGATTATTTTTCTGCTATTACCCACCCAAGGGGTCCTATGAACCGTTAGGATCCTACCTTGCCAAGTTGGCGGAATTGGACGACTAGTATTTAGCCAATGTTGGGCCTTAATTTTGAGAGACCACATAGGTTCTCCATTGTTGTCTACTAACTCAGGCACACCTGTCAAACTACTACGAAAGGACATGCTTCCGGTGGCAGGTCTGCAGGAAATCTAGCTTCGGTTGGTCCCCTAAGACCATCTCTATTGGAAACTGGGGCCGGGATTTTCAAGGCCGGGGTTTTAGAGACAGGGGTTTGAGTCACCGGGGTTTTAGACACCACTTTTTTTGATGCCCCTGTCTTAGAAGTAGGTGCTATAATTGACGGGGCATTTCCCTGTGACAGGGTTGTGGCGACATTATTAGATGAATTCCCTGTGCCCTTATTATTTACTGTTTCCGAGGATGTCGAATTGGCTGGTGTCGCTGATGGTAAAGGTGCATTATTTTGGGTGGTTACAGGCTTAGGGAGAGTATTTACAGGCTTGGAGAGAGTTTGTTTGCTCTGTTTGTTTCCCCCCGTTTTTTGAACCCCTAGTACTTGATTGAATTGTGGGAGTTTTAGAAGCTTAGATAGCTGTATCTCCAGCTGCACTAGCTTTGCTTCTACTGGTTGCAAAGAGACTTTTAGAAGGTCAGCAATCTTTTTTAGCAGCTGGTCGTTATTGCTATCAGTTGGTTCCTTACTGCAGAATAGGAGGATAGGGGATTCCAAGTTAGTGGGGCCAGAAATGTCATGTGCGGGATGATGGATTATCGCAGAAACCACTAACTGCTCTACTCCAAGGGATGGATTCTCTGACATACTAGGAATTTTACCAATATCATTAAGGGTAGGATGTTCTTGGCCATTCTTTCTTTTCCTTATTGCACCCTCCCTCCTCCCTCTTGCTTGCCTACTTTCCTCTGACGAGATTTGGGGTGAAAATTGAGGTACTAGCTCTGGTGTTTTTTCTAAATCTAAGCTTAACTGGGAATCAGAGAGCTGGGAGGCCGACAAGTCCACATTGTTTGGGAGGCTAAGCCTACCCTCACAAAGGGATCTCTGCCCTGCATTATTTACCAGTGCAGGGGTTCTCGCGTCAGACAAGTTACCCATAGATGATCTCTTAGCAAACGCTAAATCCAAGGAAACCCTTTCCTCCATCAAAGTAATACTTTGATCAATGAATGAGTTTGCCTTGGTAATGAAGTCATCCATGGGACCTAACAGCTTACCCACGCTCTTAGGGGCCTTGGTTTTGTTTCCTCTAGTTAGTACCATTTTTGCTGTTGGGCAGAGACTAGGGAGGGGATTCTAGTTTAAGGGGACAATTCGCAAAACAGGATAGATCGGTAATCAAGGGACAGAATCAATGAAGAAAAACAGTACATACGTTTCAGCGAGAATATCTGGGAGTAAAGGTTAGTGGGGTGGCCCAGTCCAGTCTCTCACGTACTCGAACGGCCTGAAACGGCCCGCCCTTTGCCCGGGCTTCGCCCCGGGCTACGTCCCGCGCATGTCCCGCGCCGCGGGAAGCAAAATCAATTAAGTAGGGGAGGGAGATGGGGGCGGAGCACTCAGGGAGAGCGGGCCAGGTGTTAAGGCTCAGGTAGCAGGGACTCCTGGGAAATGGAGTCCCTCGATACACTGCTCGCAGCCCTGCAAGTTCTTACAATGCCCCACGACGGTCCCTGCAGTCTTCAGTTAGTCCAGGCAGAGTCAGGCAGTGACGCGGGACCCGCGCAGCGGGTCCGGCGAGGAGTTGATGTCCAGGAAACAGCAGGGATTCGGTCAAGCAGTGACCCAGCAAATACAAGTGAAGCGTCCCAAGAAAGCTTCTAGCGCTCGATGATTTATACCGCAGGTGGGGGCGGAGCACTCAGGGAGAGCGGGCCAGGTGTTAAGGCTCAGGTAGCAGGGACTCCTGGGAAATGGAGTCCTTCGATACACAGCTCGCAGCCCTGCAAGTGCTTACAATGCCCCACGGCGGTCCCTGCAGTCTTCAGTTGGTCCAGGCAGAGTCAGGTAGCGACGCGGGACCCGCGACGCGGGACCCGCGCAGCGGGTCCGGCGAGGAGTTGATGTCCAGGAAACAGCAGGGATTCGGTCAAGCAGTGACCCAGTAAATACAAGTGAAGCGTCCCAAGAAAGCTTCTGGCGCTCGATGATTTATACCGCAGGTGGGGGCGGAGCACTCAGGGAGAGCGGGCCAGGTGTTAAGGCTCAGGTAGCAGGGACTCCTGGGAAATGGAGTCCCTCGATACACCGCTCGCAGTCCTGCAAGTGCTTACAATGCCGCACGGCGGTCCCTGCAGTCTTCAGTTGGTCCGGTGCAGAGTCAGGCAGTGACGCGGGACCAGCGCAGCGGGTCCGGAGAGGAGTTGATGTCCAGGAACCATGAGGGATTCGGTCAAGCAGTGACCCAGCAAAAACAAGTGAAGCATGAGTATAATCCAAACCTCGGCATTGGTTGCTTGGACCTTTGCTAGGCGACAAAGAGAGTGGTGAAGAAGCTATCATTTAAATTATTTTCTATAGACAGTGAAGACCAATCAGGATCAATTGAACCTTCACAGGAAATGACAGAGAGAAGAGAAGTTAGTTTAAAGAGAATTATTAACAAATTAGATAAATACAGTTACAGTTACAGTTACAGTTGGATACTTCATTCAATATCCAATTTTCAGTCATTATTACTACACATTTAAATGGTCTAGAAGTCAATATTTTAAAAGGGGGTAAAATAGAACATTATCAAGAATGGAATACAGAATATGTGTGTTCCATAAATAAATACCATAATCTAAATTAAGGAAGGATAGATCATGGAAGACCATTTAGTTAGGCAATTAAGATAAGGTGTCAGATTCTTAAAACAGAATTCCTACTGATCTCACCCCATAACCAATCTCTCGTCATGGAGCAATGGTTGAATCAGCTGACTGCCCTTACCTGCATACAGCACCTGGTAGATTCGGCATCATCTCTGGGCATCATTCCAGACAAAAGCCTATGTTAGACCTGGCACCTTGGCATGAGTCTCCCTTCCACTTTTTGCTGATGTGCCTCAGATGTTTAGCTGGTGTTCGATGCTCAGGGCACTGCGCCACGGCCAATCCGTGCCCCAATGCAAGTGCTCCCAATGTAAAAGTGTATATGTAATTGATTTCCACGATTGGCTTATTTGGTTTACTGTCAGTCCCCAGTAAGGTGCACGAGGAGTGCCGGGGCTTGTGGATACAAATGCTGCTAGTGGGCCTGCAGCGCCGGTTGCGCCACCTACAGAAGCAGTCTCGTAAGATGTGTCTCGGGCCCGCCATTGCAGACCCCGCGTACGGTCTCGTACTGTCAAGCTGACTGCGCAAGTGCCCAAACTTGCCAGTCCCTGAACCTTCCCTAACCTTCATATCAGTCACCCCTATGGCAGGCCTATGGGCAGGGTGCATTGTAAGCGTAAGGTAGGACAAGCCTAGAGTGTGGCATGTTCTAGTAGTAAATTACCGCCCTTTTCGTTCTTCACTATTGAAGGGCTACCTGTTCTCTTAGGCCAAGATGAGCTGCCGGATCTATTACACACTATAGTCCCGGCAGGCTCAGGGAACACGGTAGCACGTCGAGTTTCGTATGCCTGAACTCAGAATAATAAAAATACTTCCTTTAGTAAGGTTTATTTTAATATCCTGTGTTTGCAAATGCTACTTTTAGAAAGTTAGCTTTTGCTGGCCTAACTGTTTCAGCCGCTGCTGCCAGGATGTGTATCTGCTGGCTGGGTTTGTGTGAGTGACAGGGCTGGGAGATTCCCAGGGACAGTCGGGGGCTCCAGGTGGTGAATAGGGTGCTTACTCCAGGATGGGTGGGCGGAGTAGTCCTTGACTCTGAATAGGGTTGTGCTCCACCACCACAACAATGCTGTCTCCACCTCCTGCGGAGCGTCTGATGTCTCTGCCCTGCACCCTGAAAGAAGATGGCAGTTTCCTGTAAACAGAGTACTCCAAAACCGGGTTGAACTAGGCTCAGGCCCCCTGGCCTGCAAAGACAAAAGAATCGCTGTATAAATATAGGAGCTCCGCTCCTTACAGATCAAATCCAGTTTTGACCACGACGAACCTCTGCCTGACTAGAAGGACCAAGAGAAGCTGAAGGACGGAAACCAGTCTGTATCCTGTAAGACTGACCTGCAGTGGTGCCATGCTGAGAACGGAGAGGAAAGGACCAGAAAGGACTTTGTAGACTTGTGCCTGAAACGATCTCCAAGGGCTTGATCGAGAGCTTGCCCCCTGAACGGTACCCCAGGACCATTGGGTTCTATCTGCTTGTGCCCGTCTGCTGTTGGGCCTTAGTTCTTATTCCCTTGCCAGAGTTGTGACTCGGGTGCCTTCGCCCCCTCCCAGGTCATGACAGATCGGAGCCTGGGCGCCCCGCCGCAGAGAGCCCCGCTCATCCCTGAGTCGCTCTCCGCTTCAGTGCCAGGCCGCCTGCTCTCCTGTCACCTCGCCGTTAACGGAGCGCGTTCTGCGCCTCTCATCTTCTCCGGTCGGAATCTGCACGGAGCGCATTCTATAGCCTCGGACGGTCCGTACGTCGTAACGTACCCGACTGTATGGCTTTGCCATCCTGCATACCAAGACTCGTGCCGCAGCTCAGGAAAGGCTTCCCCGTACCGAGGTACCGGAAGCCTGGTGTTGCACCCGTCTGCCTGAGAATGCGACGCCCCTCACAGATCCACGAGTACGAACCGGCGTGCTAAGAAGTAGTACGTCCCGCAGGTCTGAACAGTGCATCGCCCCGTGAGCTGCATCGACTCCAGATCGCCGCAACCCTCCACAGTCCTGCTCCCCCGCCTCACGCCTCGAGGGGGACCAAGCTGGAGCGATCCTCTGGAGACCCGTCGGCCTCGTCCAGGGTCCGCCCTCACCAGTAGCCACGCCTGAAACGCCTCGGACTTCCACAAGCAAGGTACACTTAAACTCCGTCTCGAGTTCACATCGGATCCAGGGTCCGCAACGTTCTTATTTCCCTGTCATCGTACCTTTCTGAACAACGAACATTTAAAGACTAACTTGCCTATTGTAATCTGGTGGCCTCAAATCGCTAAACGTTATATGGTTTTGTGATAATCCTTGAATCTATCTTTTATATAGAGTATACACATTTTTGATACAACTATATGACTGGTGTCCATTTGTGGTGGGTCAGTGGGTTTACTGTGTGTGATCATAAATGCTTAACTTACTATCGCCCTGAAGATTAGCCTTGTCTGCTCGCGCCACACTAACTAGAGGGTGAGCAGGGGTTATTCGAAGGAGTAGTTCCCTTGCCCTGACTGGAAGTGAGGGTCCCTGCTTGTCACAAATACCTACCTGTGCCAACCAGAGACCTCCGGTTCCAACATTGGTACCAGCGGTGAGGATTTCGGATTTGCATTTATGATTCATGTACAGTGATCACCACGTAGTGAGAGCAGACCTATAACGAAGCCACAGATTCACGTTCTTGCCAAGAGATCTCCAATCCCCAAACCATGCCTGGTTTACTCCCCGAAAGAGCACTCTCTGTTATCTCTGGAATCAACGATGTTGACTGGGAAGGGCTTGATCAATACAAAATCAATCAACTGAAAGCCTTCTGCGAAAAGTTCAGAGTCTCCCGAACAGGCTGCAAAACGAGAACCCTGCACATCAAGGCACTTAGAGCCTGGAAAGAGTCAAGAGAGCCAGAAAATCAGGTGGTAATGGATCCACCAGATAGCTTTATCGAAGTGCGGGAGGGTCCATCGTCAGAAGAGTTGGCGGACAGGGCCGCAACCAGAGCGCATGAAGTGGAGATGGCCAGATTGAAAGGACAGATGGCAATGGCGGAGATGAAGCTCCAACTGGAGCATGGGATACGCCTGAAAGAAATGGAGCTGAAAGCAAAGAGCTTGGACGCAGCTCCTGGTGGCAGCACAGCGCCAGCCCAGGTAGAGTCAAGGGTCTACGTACCGAAGGATGTGGTGAAGGAGTATTTTAAGGGGAATGACATAGGGCAGTGGTTCCGGGCCTATGAGGTAGCCATGTCCTCCCACCGGGTCCCTGAGAAAGATTGGGGAGCGGGGTTGTGGGGACGGTTCCTGACTGAGGGGCGGGATACCCTGCTAGATCTTCCTTCTGAAGAGTCCAACTCCTACCCGCACATGAAAGATGCCCTGATGAATCATTTGGGTTAACTGAAATGTACCGACAGCAGTTTAGGAAATCGTGAAGATTCAAGGGGGTACGTATATGGAGTATGTGAACTTTTTCTGCAGAGCGCTGGATGGTTGGGTGAAGGGCAGTAAGGTAAATGATTTTTAAGTGCTGCTTGATTTAATGGCATGGGAGCACTTGTCTGATAATTGTTTTCCTGAGTTACGCCAGCACCTGATCGATAGCAAGCTGTCCAACCCGAGGAAGCTTGCAGAGGAAGCGGACCGCTGACTCAGCACCAGGGTCCATAAAGGTCCAGTCGGAGACTCAGCCAAAGGTGGGCAGGGTCCCCAGCAGAAGAGTGGGGGGGACAGGGGAAAACAGAAAGGGTTCCACAAAGGCCCCCAAAGTAATCCCCAAGGGAACCAAGGGAAAGGTTCTCAGCCTCCTCCACCCCGGAAACAGTCGGGGTCCCCTACAGGTAAACCTGTTCAAAGAGGGCCCATCACCTGCTTTAGGTGTGGCGACCTGGGTCACGTTGCCTCTGACCCTAAGTGTCGCCTGTTTGCAAAACCTGCACCCACTGGTGCTCCCCCCTGGCAAATCTCTAGTGTTAATTTTGGGGAGGAAGTAGCCGTCCAAATGGGTGGGGATCCCGTTCAGATGACCCTAGTCTCGCTAGGAGACAGTGAGATGGTCCCCAAAAACTACCTACCCAATAACACTAAGAAATATGGGCAGGTAGTGACCATCAACGGTAAGAAGGCGGAGGCTCTTCGAGATACATGAGCCAGTGTGACTGTAGTGAGGCAGCACCTGGTGTCTCAAGAGCAGGTAGTACCGCACGCCTGCTGTAGGGTTGTCAATGCTGACAATTCTGAGAGCCAATGTCCGATGGCTCAGGTTCCCTTTGAGTGGGGGGGGGTCTCTGGTACTCTGCAAGTCGCTGTGAGGACCTCCATGCCTGTAGATTGTCTGCTAGGGAACAATTTGGAGAACTCCCCTTGGGGAAAGGTGGAGAAAATGACTCATCTGCGGATGGTGGGTCTACCCGACTGGGCGTGCGTGACCACGCGGTCCATGGCAGCCAGTAGGGGTGTTAAAGAAGTCCTGGAGCCTGAGGGAGAGGCCCAGGAACCGGCCTTAGAGAGAAGGCACGGAAGGCGCAGACAGCCAAACCCCGAAGTTCCCACGGCCCAGGAGGAAGCAGACCTTGAGGGGGATGCCCTGGAGCCTACCGGGGAACAGATCGCCGAACTGGGGGACCTGCCTGAGTTGACCCATTGGCAGCAAGAAGGAGGCCCTTCCAGGGAGGAATTCTGCAAGGAGCAGAAAGAGTGCCCTTCTCTCGCGGGTATACGGCAGCAGGCTTCAGACCAGGCCAATGGTGCTCAGTCCGGAAGACACTTGGTCTACTGGGAGAACGATCTCCTGTATTCAGAGCCTAAGGCTGCTGAACGTGGGACAGCCCGTGCGCTGGTGGTACCCCAGAGCCTTCCTACTGGGTTTGGCTCACGATGTGCCGTTAGCAGGACATTTGGGGATGGACAAGACCTATGACAGGCTTGCCACCCACTTCTATTGGCCCCAAATGCACAGGAGCTCAGACACTCACTGCCAAACTTGCCAGACAAGTGGTAAGTGCGGAGGGAAGAACAAGGCTCCCCTCCAACCATTCCCCGTCGTCAGTACGCCATTCCAGCCAGTGGGAATTGACATTGTGGGGCCTCTGGACCCCAAGACAGCCATGGGCAACAGGTTCATCCTGGTCTTGGTGGACCATGCCACCCGGTACCCTGAAGCCATCCCTCTGAGGACAGTGACGGCCCCCGTGGTGGGACGTGCACTGATGGGAATTTCCTCACGAGTGGGATTCCCTCTAGAGGTGGTGTCTGACAGGGGCACCAATTTCATATCAAAATATATGAAGTCCCTTTGGCAAGAGTGTGGTGTAACGTACAAGTTCACCACCTCCTTCCACCCCCAAGGAAAAGGGTTGGTTGAGCGATTCAACCGAACCTTGAAAGGCATGATCATGGGCTTAGAAGGACCAATGAGGCGTAAGTGGGACATCCTCTTACCATGCCTACTGTTCGCGTACCGAGAGGCACACAGAAGTCGCTCTGGTTCAGTCCCTTCGAGCTTCTGTACAGTCACCCGGTTCGAGGACCTCCGAGTCTGGTTAGGGAAGGCTGCGAGCAATCTCCCAGGAAACCTCCCCAGTCTGTATACAGCTACATGCTGGCCTTCCGAAATCAGACCAGGCGATTCAGGCAACTTGCTGAGGCAAATCTGGAAGCCAGCCAGGAAGAGATGAAGCAGTGGTACGACCAGAATGCCACTCTGGTGGAGCTTCAACCTGGACAAAAGGTGTCGTTCTTGGCCCCAGTGGAGCCCTGTGCACCTCAGGATAAGTGGACGGGTCCATTTGAGGTTGTGGAGCGCAAGAGTCCTGTCACCTACCTGGTGAACTTGCAAACTCCCAGGAACCCTTTGAGGGTCCTACATGTTAACCGCCTTAAGCCCCACTTGGAGAGGTCCGAAGTGGGCATGCTGTTGGCAACCGATGACGGAATGGAGGAGGAGACAGAGCCTCTTCCTGACCTCTTGGTGGCCTCTGAACGAGACGGATCAGTGGACGTAGTTAACCTCTCACCCTTCCTGACCCCTGAGCAACAGAGTGATTGCCGCCAGCTGCTGGGGCAATTCTCTGACTTGTTCTCCCTGGTCACGGGTGTTACAGATTGGTGCGTCCATGATGTGGACATGGGAAACAGTTTGCCGGTCAAGCACAAGGCTTACCGTGGGACTGACAGGGTACGGGCCTTCACCAAGGAGGAAGTCGAAGATGTTTGCTCTTGGGGTGATTGAGTCCTCCAGCAGTCCTTGGGCCAGCCCAGTGGTCTTCGTCCCGAAGGCTGCGAAGCCGGGAGCCACACCCGAACTCCGGTTCTGTGTGGACTATCGAGGACTCAATTCGGTCACGAAGACTGACGCGCACCCCATCCCCAGAGCTGATGAGCTGATCGATCGGTTGGAGGCTGCCCGGTACCTCAGTACATTTGACTTAACGTCTCGGTACTGGCAGATCGCCTTAACTGATGGGGCCAAAGAGAGGTCTGCGTTTTCAACCCCAGATGGGCACTACCAATTCCGGGTCATGCCCTTCGGGATGAAAAACGCCCCTGCCACCTTCCAGAGGTTGGTCAGCCAGATGTTGGTTGGACTGGACGCTTTCAGTGCCGCCTACCTGGACACATCTCAGTGTTCAGCGGTATGTGGGAAGAACACTTGCGACACCTGTGGGAAGTGTTGGCGGCTCTGCAAGTCAGGCCTCACGATCAAGGCAAGCAAGTGCCAGATCGGGCAGGGTTCGGTGGTGTATTTGGGACACCAAGTTGGGAGCGGCCAGGTGGCGCCCCTGCAACCCAAAATTCAGACCATCCTGGCTTGGGAAGCCCCCAAGACCCAAACAGAGGTGAGGGCCTTCCTCGAGCTCACCGGGTATTACAGGAGGTTCGTCAAGGGATACGGCACCATCGTTGCCCCCTTGAACAAGTTGACTTCGAAGAAGCAACCCCGGAAAGTGATCTGGACTGACGCCTGTCAGGAAGCTTTTGACACCCTGAAGACTGCCATGTGCACGGCGCCCGTGGTCCTGGCTTCTGATTTCTCCAAAGAGTTCTTAGTGCAGACAGACGCTTCAGAGCATGGGATAGAGGCTGTCCTGTCACAGATGACTGAGGAGGGCTGGAATCAACCTGTGGCTTTCATCAGTCGAAGGTTACTTCCACTGGAACAGAAGTGGAGTGCGATTGAGCGAGAACCTTGCTGAGAACGGAGAGGAAAGGACCAGAGAGCTTGCCCCCTGAATGGAACCCCAGGACCATTGGGTTCTATCTGCTTGTTCCCGTCTGCTGTTGGGCCTTAGTTCTTATTCCCTCACCAGAGTTGTGACTCGGGTGCCTTCGCCCCCTCCCAGGTCGTGACAGCTCGGAGCCTGGTCGCCCCGCCGCAGAGAGCTCCACTCATCCCTGAGTCGCTCTCGGCTTCAGTGCCGGGCCGCCCGCTCTCCTTTCACCTCGCAGTTAACGGAGCGCGTTGTGCGCCTCTCATCTTCTCCGGTAGGAATCTGCACGGAGAGCATTTCATAGCCTCGGACGGTCCGTACGTCATAACGTACCCGACTGTCTCGCTTTGTCCTCCTGCATACCAAGACTCGTGCCGCACCTCAAGAAAAGCTTCCCCGTACCGTGGTACCGGAAGCCTGGTGTTGCACCCGTCTGCCCGAGAACGCAACGCCCCTCACAGATCCACGAGTACGACCCGGCGTGCTAAGATGTAGTACGTCCCGCAGGCCTGAACGGTGCCTCGCCCCGTGAGCTGCATCAACCCCGGATCGCCGCAACCCTCCACAGACCTGCTCCCCCGCCATGCTCCTCGAGGGGGACCGAGCCGGAGAGATCCTCTGGAGAACCGTCGGCCTCGTCCAGGGTCCGCCCTCACCAGTAGCCGCGCCTGAAACGCCTCGGATTTCCACAAGCAAGGTGCACTTGAACTCCGTCTCGAGTTCATATCGGATCCAGGGTCCTCAACGTTCTTATTTCCCTGTCATCGTACCTTGCTGAACATCGAACATTTAAAGACTAACTTGCCTATTGTAATCTGGTGGCCTCAAATCGCTAAACGTTATATGGTCTTGTGATAATCCTTGAATCTATCTTTTATATAAAGTATACGTATTTTTTATACAACTATACGACTGGTGTCCATTTGTGGTGGGTCAGTGGGTTTACTGTGTGTGATCATAAATGCTTAACTTACTATCGCCCTGAAGATTAGCCTTGTCTGCTTGCGCCACACTACCTACAGGGTGAGCAGTGGTTATTCAAAGGAGTAGTTCCCTTGCCCTGACTGGAAGTGAGGGTCCCTGCTTGTCACAAGTACCTACCTGTGCCAACCAGAGACCTCCGGTTCCAACAGCCTAAAAATGCAGAAGCACATCAATTCCCTCACCAAAGGAGCTCCAACTCAGCTTACTTAGGAAGCTCAAACCCTTCCTCCCTGCTCATGAAATAAAGGTTGCAGTTCAAGCATTGGTGATCTCAAAGCTGGACTATGGTAGTGCAACACTTTGTGACATGCCCAGAGTTAGGACGGCTCCTCTTAGGGCTACTCTCAACTCCACTGGGAGGCTCTTAACTGGCATTAAAAAATACCACCACATCTCCCCGGACTTGCGGGAACTGATTTGGATTCCATATGAAGCTCGGATACAGCTAAAAACTGCATGCATGTCTCACAAAGCCATCCACTTCAAGACACCATTATACCTTCTGCAGAAACTGGAACTCTCCTGTGGTTCTAGAGCCTCTAAAAGCGCCAGCTCCCTTTAGCTTAAACCTAAAAATTCAACCAAAAAAGACCTTTAACCGAGGGTTCTCAGGGATGGCTCTAAGGATCTGGAACTCCCTTCCCCCTGAAGTCAGGGTGAACCCGTCTACTGTCTTCTTAAAATAAGAAGTCAAAGGACTACTGATGAAGAAATTTCTGCCTTAGCCTGGAACCTCCCTCTGATTCAGGGTTCATACCCGTTGTTCTGTTCCCCAGTCACCTGTTAATGAATTGGCCAGACAATTCTAGGCTGTGATCTTTTTTCACCCTCTGTTGTTTATGAAATGTTTTCCTGTGCCTCCACTAGATTGTTGGACTTTCACCCTCTGTTGTTTATGATATGTTTTCCTGTGCCTCCACTAGATTGTTGGACAATTTTGTATTTGTTTTTTGGGTTATTCTGTTTTGTATGCTTTTTACCTGGTGATGCATAATCTGTAAAGCGCTCTGATACCCTCAGTGGTCAAGGGCGCGCTATATAAAACTTTCAAAATAAATAAATAAATATGCACGCTCTGCAGTGGGGCCAGTAGGAGCAGCATCAGGGCAATCTTTCTGATGTCGTCCAGACCTTGGAGGGGAATGTGAGTCAGTTGCAGCGGTGGCTCACGAACAAAAATTGGGCCAATGGTAGATCCATCTCCCTTTCGCGACCAGAGTTCACAGTGGTGAGGGATGCGTCACTCCTGGGATGGGACAGCCATATGGGAGAGGTTAAGAGATCAGAGGTCTCTGGTCTCCGGCAGAGTCCGGGCTCCACATCAATCTTCTGGAGGTTCGGGCGATCCGTCTTGCACAGAAGGCATTCCTTCCTACTGTCAAAGGAAGAGTAGTGCAGGTGTTCACGGACAACACCACCGCCATGTGGTACTGAAAAAAATAGGGGTGGGTGGGGTTGTGGACCTTATTTCAAAAGGCTCTTCACCTTTGGACATGGTTCAACACCTGGCGAGTTCCCTGAAAGCCAGGGCGGACAAACTCAGCGGCTAGTGCATGATGGATCACGAATGGCGTCTTTACTCAGAGGTGGTGCAAGGTCTCAGTCAGCAGTGGAAAGAGCCTTGGTTAGAACTATTCACCACCAAAGAGAACACGCGATATCAGCAGTTCTGCGAATTGGAGTTTCTAAGGCGGCATTCGCTCGACGAAGCCTTTATTTGCGTGTGTAATTGAGGCCTCCAGTACACCTTTCCACCAGTACCACTTCTACCCAGAGTGCGGAAGAAGATCAAGTGTGACTGGGCCCAAGTACTTCTTGTGGCTCCGGATTGGGCGCGAAGAGTCTGGTACCCCGAGCTCTTGAGCATGGCCATCGATCCTCCGATCAGACTGCCTCTTCAGGAGGATCTTCTGTTGCTGCAGCAGGGGACGCTTCTCTACCCAAACCTGTCCAGCCTCCACCTCATAGCATGGAGCGACAGTTGACATCTTTCAACCTTCCTCCTAAAGTCTGTAATGTCATCTTGGCAGACAGGGATCCCTCCACTAAAATGGTACATGCCTGTACATCAGGTCTCGAAAAATCCACTCACCTGCTTGCATTTGCAAATCAGATTCAATAAGGACGAGCTAGTTTTAGGTCCTACTAGCCCTTACTGGCGGGTAGGAAGACACACTGACACTTGACCTCTGCCTCTGAAAGCAGAGCAAATGTGACAAGATAGCAAGGTTTAAAGGCATCTTTATTGCTCACAAAGTGAATGAGAAATAAAAATGCTTTCAAATCTTGTTAACTTGTCATATTTGCTCAGCTTTCAGAGTCAGAGGTCAAGTGCATTTCAATTAGGTCAAATAGATGTTTCACGTTACTAGACCTTTAGGTCTAGTGCAATTTGTATGATTTGTCGAACCCTACAGATGCAACAAATTTGTGGCATGGTGCACAGCAAAGGCTGTGGATCCTCTTTCCTTCCCTCTTTCAGATGATATCCTCTTCATTCCCTGTTTGGCCAATCAGAGCTCTGCTCTGGGCACCCTTAAAGGCTATCTTTCAGCCATTTCAGCCTTTCTTAGCCTTCCTGATCAGCCTTCTCTTTTCAAGTCCCCTATTAAAAACAGATTACTGAAGGGCATTACTCATCTCTTTCTTCCTTCTCCTTTCGTAATACCCCAATGGAACTTGAATCTTGTCCTTATTTATCTTATGTGTGTTCCATTTGAGCCACAGCATAATTATCCTCCATGTCTTCTTACTTTAAAGACTGCTTTCCTGCTTGCCATCACCTCTGCTCGCAGGGTGAGTGAGCTTCTGGCTCTGTCCTCCAAACCTCCATTTCTTGCTGTCCATCCAGACAAAGTTGTTCTTAGTACCAGGCCCTCTTTTCTGCCCAAAGTGGTTACCTCTTTCTACATAGGTCAGACCATTCCATTGCCTACCTTATTCCTGCTTCTGCCCCCTTCCAAAGAGCACATGCTCTGTCCTTCTACCTTGACCGCACTAA
Source organism: Lissotriton vulgaris (assembly GCF_964263255.1). NCBI lineage: Eukaryota > Metazoa > Chordata > Amphibia > Caudata > Salamandridae > Lissotriton > Lissotriton vulgaris. Next base: position 474,680,625 of record NC_141698.1, on the reverse strand, counting down.
AGACTTCCGGGCAGATGATTAACTCTTCGTCGGTTATGTGGGTGCCAAGAAAGGTCGGGCAGTGCACAAATGTGCCATCTCTCGATGGCTTGTCTTATGCATCAAGTTCTGATATTCTTTGGCAAAAAAGGAACCTCCAGTTGGACTGCGCGCCCATTCTACCAGGCGACGGCAGCCCCTACTGCATTGGGACGTGAAGTACCACTGGTTGATATTTGCCAGACAGCCAAGTGGGCATCCTTGCACACGTTCACAAAACATTACTGCTGGGACTGCCAAGTCCGGAGAGATGGGTTTTTTGCAACCGTTCTGTTCTCCAGGACTTCCTGGTGTGAACTTAGTTTGCAGACACACCACCGGGGTTGACATTTCTGGGGTATCTATTCTAAGGTAAGGAATCTATAACTACGGTCTCTTTCAGATGATCAAGTTAGTTACCTTCGGTAATGATGTCTCTATAAGAGACGTATGTAGTTATAGATTCCTTACCACTCCACCCATCCTCCCCGCTCTGCGAACTGACTTCCAAGGATAGGGACTACCTTACAGGGCCCTAGTTATGTGCATCAGTGGTCAGTGTCCGGCATGGTTCTGTGCTTCTGTCGTGGAAAGTCGTGTCAGGACTGAAGTCAGCGCGCAGGGGCTGCATCTATGTAGAAAACACAATGTCATCCCAGTGACCACGCCGCTGACGACTGATGCGGAGTCGACCAAGACCACCGACCGACGCACAGCGATACTGATATGAAAAAATGTCTCCGGATCCAGTCTGGCGCCTGGGGGTAATTCTAAGGTAAGGAATCTATAACTACATATGTCTCTTGCAGATGCATCATAACTGAGGGTAAGTAACTTGTTCAAATCGGTGGGGAACAATTAAGGTATTTAGGCCTAGATGTATCAAGCCTTTTGCGATTCCTTAAGGCCGAAATTCTGCGAATTTTGGCCTTAAGGAATCGCAAACGGACATTTAGCATCTTTTGGGATGTATCACACATTAGCAAAATAAGGAATCACAAAAAATTGCGATTCCTTATTTTGCTTATGCATTTAAGGAATCGCAATTTTGCGATTCCTTAAATGGCATGTATGAAACTTTTTTAAATTGCGAATTCGGGTTAAGGAATCGCAAATTAACACCAATTTGAGGTTCGTGTTAATTTGCGAAATCCTTTTAAAAAACAAAATATGACTATTTTGAAGGTGGCATGTGACACACATACATGCCCATAGGGCATGTATGTGTGCCATATGCACACACACATGTAAGTTTCAGGGGTGCAGCAGGGTGTCCATGAGACACCCCTCCACCCTTGAAATAATTCTCAAATTGCGATTAGCAAATTGCGAATTCGCAATTTGAGAATTACTGCACAATCATTCCTATGGGCCTCCTGGCCCATAGAAATGAATGGGAAAATTATTCCTTAATTGCGATTAGCAATTTGCTAATCGCAATTAAGGAATTTTAAGGAATCGCTAAAAAATAGCGAAATTCTACATACATACCATTTTGCACTTCTCAAATAGCGATTCCTTAACAATCGCTATTTGAGAAGTGCAAAATGGTTTCTTGATACATCTGCCCCTTAGTCAATAAATGATTTTGGACAGTGCTTCTCAAACTTTTTAGAACCATGCACCACTTTTTAGAACAATAAATTTTCCCAAGCCACTTAGCCTTGATAGACATGAGGCCGGTGATTGTTTAATGTAACTAAAGCATCGCGTGGCAGAGCACTGTTAGTTGCAGAAAGCAAATTTTCCATTGAAATCGACATTACCTTTGCATATAGATACAGTTTTACTGATAAAATTATATTGCACACAAATTATATAATGGAAATCGAATTTAATTGAATAGTTATCATTCATTTGCGCATTGCCAAGTGTCTTGATTTGTTTTGATCCAATTAAAATATTTGTTTTCATCGTACTACAGAATTACACATTTTTGCTTTCCTAACTGCTGAATGTGTACAATTAATTTACAGATATTTGCACTTTGTTGTTTGTTACTGTCAGAACCCTGTACAGAGGGCCATGGGGCACGCAGGGGCTACTAGGCCCGACAGTGGTGTTTGAGGCCTTTTTACTCCTGATATCCTGGTGCACGACCTACTATAGATCCCGAGCAATTGACTAAAGTACCCCTTCTTCACTTGACTCTCAGTGGTAGATGTGGGTGAGATGTCAAAGGCTCCCTCTAGAAGAGATTGTAGATACAGTTTAGTGAAAACAATTAATAACTCAAAGTTTACGCAGTAATGTCAATAAATAAATGCCCAGTCAAATACTTGCTTTGATATAAAAAAGAAGTCTTTTATTTCTAACTCTACACATGCAAAGAAATAACGACATTCATAAGCAGCAACACAGTCCCATTGAGCTCGAGGCTCTAGTGTTCATTAGGCAAATCCCTGTCCCACCCTCTTTCTTTTAATATGATTGGGATTATTCCTCATTCACTGGTGGCCACAGTCAGGGAATGCTCACTAGTAGGCTGTATTTAAGAGTTATCATTTGATTCTTAGAAATGAGTCCAAAGTTTCTATGGCACAGCAGCACATTCAGCAATAGGTTCCCTGGGCCCAAAGGTTTGATTCAATTCTTACCTGCTCCTGCAGCAATGATGCATCAGCGTGTCAGCAGGTGCCCTGACCATGGTCCTCACAAGTTCTTATCTTGTCCAGCAAAATGGGGCCAGTCAGGGCACACACGGCAGAAGCCCCAGTCTGAGTAGTTGCAGTAAATCAGTCTTTTTCACATGCAGGAGAGAAGGAGGGTGGTTCTCCAGCTCGCGGCAGGAGCTCAGCAAGGGTGTGATGTCCTTCTCAGAATCCTCTAAGGTCCTCAGGGGTCGATCAAGGGTGGATCTTGATGTGTGGGGCTTCATCCGCAGGTAGGAGCTTCAATCTTGTCCCGTGCCATGGCCCACGCTAATTAGCAACTTAGTACCAGCAGTCCCTCCTGGCATACGTGTTGCAGCGGTACACACAAACAAAATGCTGATTCCTCTGGTGCAATCACCCATATCACGGTGGCCCCTTCTGTCATAACTGGTTGCCACTAAGACGTTTGCTGTCCTGGTGCACTGATCACACAATTTCCTCAATGGTGGCCCCCTCTGGGATACTGGGTCACTGCAACTGAGTCAGTACAGACTTGGTGCTCCCCCCGCAGCACTCAATGCATGGCTCTATTCACAGTGGCCTTCTGGCATAAGGGGGTCATCAACTCAGTCCTGAACATTGGCAATAACCTAATCAGTCCACAGCTGTATCCTCACACATGGCCAAATGAAGTCCTCTCAGTAGGGCTTCCCTTTGTACCTTGCTTCTTGCAATGCTCTCTTCCTCACAGAGCACACTGGTCTTGGTAAGCAAACAGATGCTGGCGCTCCAGGGCAAGTGGTCTTGGTTTCCCTGAATGATGTTCTCGCAATCAGCAGATAGACTATGTAGCTGCTTGGCAGATGACAAATGTTGGTGTCTCAACCTCCCTTTCTTATAATCAATTTCCAAACACCAAATTGGATTTAGGGCCAGAGACTTTGACGTTTTATGTTTGGGTTCTGCTGACTTTGAGTCCACTTTTCTATCTCTCCTTACTTCTTGAAAGACTGTCTGTCAACAAACTGACTCCGAAGCTGATAGTCCCAAATAACAGGCCACAGGAGTGACTAGAGTTCACACCAAGATGTCTCCAAAAGTGAATTGTGCATCAAAAGGTTATCCCCAGGCTCCCATTCCTAATCTTCATGATTCCCTTATCAGCCTCATCTCCTTCGTGAGAGGTGTCCAGCCCCCTTCTTTGTGATTACTGAATCATTGATGTGTAAAGTAGGAGTTTCTCTCCTTCCAGTGTTTCCCACCCAGCTCACAGGAATGCTGCAATACACAAATCTGTCTAGGAGAATGCCTCTACCCCTAATGTCTTCACGAAGCAGGTCTGGGCTTAACCTCAGTGTTTTGTATCATGACAGACACACATACATTCATCACACTTTCATTCAGTGCGCACTGTTCAGTTCGGTAGCTTCTCTGTATTGTACTAGGGTGTGCTATTTGCACACTGCCAGCACACACACTCACCATGTGTGCATCACACAACACTTCACTCTTCATGCATGGAACTTCTCGTAAGCACACTTTCAATGCACAGCACTACATCTCTCATGTAATGTATACCTTACAGGCATACATTCACTGAGTACATGCACTAACCATACATGTGATACACAGCACTACTCTATCCTTGTACTTTACCAATCCCAAGCACACATTCCTCCATCAAAGATTCACTATTCCTGCGCTGTACAACACTGTACATCTACCTGATGTAGCCAATTGGGGAGTTAGGCACACAGTAGCTTAACTTTTAATAAGGGGAGTGCGCTTGAAAGCCTTGCTCCAGTGACACAGGGTAAAAAGGGACTGTTCACTCCTACTGATCAATACACGGTAAGCTGCTACCCCCAAACTTGTGCTACTTAAGTCTTTGGTGAAGGGAGTAGCCTTCCACCACTATGAGGGTTGAGCTTTGGGCACCCCTCCAAGGCCAAAAAGACTGCAATTCATGAGATAGGCCTGTCATGGGGCACACACATGATCCATATTTGCCGATGAGAACAAAAATCCACATTAGGGATCCACGCAAAAGTACAGTTGGGCACTCTGGGCAGGGGCATATGTCTTTTACCATAAGGAGTCCTTTTCTGTCACAACAGTTAAAATACATCCTACAGCCTTTACTTCCACACTCCCTGTACCCCAGCATGATAGTCACATAATTAACTTTACTTTCTCTGACTGCAAAGCGAGAGAGTAGTTTGTAAACATCAATCCCAATGTTGAGAAATGCAGCACTTTGTCAGAAGACATAGCTTGTCATTTGACCTCTGTCTTTCACATGCAGTAAATGTAACAGGATTAATACAGATTTTAATGGAGTCATTATTTATTGTTTGGATTTCCATGACCCACTAAAAAAGTGGTTGGCGACCTATCAGTGAGTTGCGAACCTCTGTTTAGGAAACACTGATTTAGTACATTTTCTGAACAGATGAAATGTGCCTTCATTTCAGGAGTCTGATTGGATATTAGGTCTGAAGACACTTACTTTACTCTCATCAATCCATTTCAGTCAGTAATTAAGGAAAACAATGATTAATATTTTGATCAATGAGGGAATACAAATCATTCCTGGTGGACTGAATGAACCAGTATGATGTCCTTTTAAGGCACGACAAACAAGAACAGTATGCGCTATACATATCGATGTGTAGCCCAACAGAGGGCTGCCTTGAGGATAGATAAAACTGGGGGTGCTAGAGGGCGCACAATAAGATGGCTGCGCCTTAGTACAGCTTTGTTTGGCTGATCCCTAATCTGCCCAATATCTGCTTAAAATCGTTGCATCACTACATCTAAAACTACAGGTTTGTAAAACGAGGTGCTCCCGAAGTGGGCGGTGGTGTCGCGGTCTGCAGGCGCTACAGGAAACCGACTGAAATCCACTTGGAAAGATCGGCTGGCAAAGCGTGCAAGATGGCGGCCGTCATATTGCGGTGCGGAGCTGTGTTGCAATGTTGCCCCGCCGCGAGCCTGGGACGCACAGGGACCGCTGATGGAGCTGTGGAGCGGATCGGAAGTCGGGAGATACTGGCGGAGCCCGCGTGGGGCATTGCTTACCATTGAGGCAGGGTTGTGGTGCCTTGCTGGTTGCGGTGAGTGGGGGTGCTGCCTCACCTGGGCCTGCAGCTGAGGAGCCGGGTGCGGGCCTCAGTGTGGGAGTGCGGCCTGCAAACTCTGGCTTGTGCGCAACAGCTGAGGCGTGCAGAAGTTTGTTGCACCCTTGATTTGAGCCTTGCGCAGTGCTGGCACCCCAGCGGCACTGCGAGGAGGGCCTCTCTCACTCCCCTGGGCCTGCTGTGCTGACGCCATGAGAGCGTGACTTTGAACAAAGGAGCATACATTCTCTGCCTGCACATGTGAAAGTTGTAGGTGCGAGGCAGAGGCTTGACAGGCGCCTGCTGTCTTGGGGCCTGCAGGTTAGGTAGGCCTCTACCATACTCCTACGGTTCCCTAGTATCCCCCTCCGGATTATACTAGTAGTGTAGGCACAGTAACTGCAAGCCCTCTGCCTGGGATATTGCTTATTATTGGGGTCCATTCATAGTCGGCCACGGTCTGAGGTGTTTATTGTCCCTGCTACCCTCTAACTCAGAGCTTTCCAAACTGTGTGTCCCAACACAGTACTGTGTCGCCTGCAAATGGTGGGTTTGTCGCGGGCACTTAGCACAAAACTGCTGCTTATTAAGAGGCATTCCTAGACACTCTGCTCTTTGGTCTTGTAAAAACCTGTGAAGTGTGGTGTTGTGCTCTAGATGTTGCCAGCTCCTCCCGCCCGCGCAGGAAGTGACCGGGGCGCAACTTCCGCCGGACGTGAGCGCACTGGCCAAAGAGGGTGCCTCCGCGATCTGCAGAGGATGTAGTTAAAGAGGCTAGATTAATAAAGCCTTAATACCCCCAGACCGGCTCCAAGTGTTTATTTAATACGGGGGCCCCGCTACAATGGCGACAAGGCTTTAAACGGACCCACGAATCCCCATCGGCAACGACGCGGTGTACCGCGAAGTCCCTGCAGGAGTGCGGTAGCTCCCGCACGCTGCCCACGCTGATCCAGGTGGCCGGAAGCAGCAAACGGCACTTGCCTGTGGACACACTGAGCCAGCAGCGCCCTTTGTGCCACAAGAGGCAACACAGCAGGAGGAGGTGCGATGGACCCGGTCACCAACTGCCCCAGCTTGAGACGCCCTGCCACATGGTAAAGGAGAGGAGAACCCCCAGTGCACAAGCGGCCACTCTTCACGGAGGCCGCAGCATAGTCAGTGCAGGGCAAAGCCAGTGTTCCCAACTCACGGAGCCACACAGGTCGCATCGTAGGGGAACCTACAGACCACCCACGAGGCATGGGGCACCACACAGGTGCTAAGAGGCCTTCCGCACCACGACACTGGTGCACAAAACTACCAGTACAGCGGGCGGAAGCGACATAAACCCACTAGTGCAAATGGAGGAAGAGGACTCTAGCGAGCAAGAGGGAGCCCTAAGTGATGACGACCAGCCCCAGAATCAAGCACCCACGTGGAGCAAGATGTGTGCTCAAACATTCTCTCTGACCAACCCGGTTCCCGTCCTAGCCAAGCATGGACATCAGGAGATGCCCTGGGAAGACTGGAGAGAGTATTTTAAAAACTACATCTCCGCATTGGAAGAGGAAGGAGGAGAAGCCTTTTCCAGCGCCAGGAAGAAGAAAATATGCATAACCTCGGCCCAGCAGGCCAAAGGATATAACTAAATCTTGTAAAAGCAGAGAGACCAGCGGCAGACACAGACGTGTTTCAACATGCTCTAGAGGACCTTGATGCACGCTACCGTCCCGTGGTCTGCACAGCGATCGACAGGTTCAACTTTTATCAACGCAAGCAAGCCAAGGGTGAATCGGTTGATGAATATATAGCGGCCCTACAACAACTGGCGATCACATGCAAATTTGGGGCGCTGCAAGAAGACCTAATAAGAGATCAAATCATAATGCACACCGTCAACACATCCATTCAAGAAAAATTATGGGTAAATGGAGATGCTCCACTCAAACCTCCAGGGCAACAAAATAACGTACTGAGGAAAAGAATGCGTGTTATAGATGTGGCAGTAAAACGCACGCAGTCCACGAGAAGGGATGCCCAGCATTCAGAGCAAAGTGCTCATACTGCTGAATAATGGGGCATTTCGAAAAGGTATGCAGGTGGAAAGCATCCAGAACAACTGAAACAGAAGTAAAGTTCGTGGAGCAAGGTGAAGACAGAGAGGATGACAGCACAGACAAAGGAAGTGAAGATGGCGTCCTATGCATAGAGGAGCAAGTGCTGGACATCGACAGATCCACGTACAAAAAACCTGCGTGCGTCATGTCAATCGGGGGTGTGCAGGTAACCATGATAGCGGACTCGGGCTCAACCTACACGATCGTGCAAAGGAAAGTGTGGGAGAAGGACTTTGAGCCCATAGTGGGAAACCACTTGATGCCCACGGATATACACCCAGTGACATTTACGAGTGAACCTATCCCAATGGTAGGATTCCAACCCTTAAGATTTGACTTCAAAGGGAGGACAGCTAACGGAAAACTGTATGTCCCAGAACTGGGACCCTCAGTACTTGGCTGGAAAGATCAAGGCGCCTTGGGGAACAAACGTAGCCCAGGAAGCGACACACAAGTACTGATGACAGACGAAGCCCAGGTTCCTGAGAAGAATGCCTGGAAAGAAGAATTCCCGGAAGTGTTCCAAGAGACTATTGGACGGATGACCAAGTTCATGCGCAAAATTTGTCTAAAGGAGGGAGCAAAGCCTGTAAGCCATAAGGTCCAGAACATTCCGTTTAGGAGCAGAAAGGTTGTACAAGAAGAACAGCGAAAGTTGGAGGAAAATGGAATCATCGGAGCCATAGATAGTGCGGAATGGTTTGCGCCCTTGGAGGTGGCGCAGAAACCAAACGGCAAAGTGCGGCTCTGCGTGGACCTCCGAGAGCTAAATAAGAATATCATAGTAGACAAGTTCCCGCTTCCCAAGATAAATGAAATGCTAGTGGAAACCAAGGGAGTAAAATGGTTCTCCACGGTGGACCTTACCTCTGCCTACCACCAGATAGCACTGCACCGCTCATGCAATCATTTGACGTCCTTCATAACCCCGTTTGGATGTTACAAGTTCCTGAGGATGCTGTTCGGCCTGGCCTCAGCCGCAGCTGTATTCCAAAAATTGATGTATCGGCTGTTCGGAAAAATAGAAGGCATTCAATATTCAGGACGACATCCTGGTGATGGGAAAGACCCAAGCAGACCACGACAAGAAGCTGAGAGCAGTATTGGCAGTCTTGGCGAAGAACGGACTGACGGCCCAATGGCATAAGTGCAAGTTTGGAGAAAGATCCGTGACATACCTGGGTCACAAGATCCATGACGGTGGCATTGAAACTAAACAGTCCAACGTGACGGCCTTCGCGGATGCACCCACTCCCACGTTGAGCGAAGATGTCAGTTCATTTTTAGGAATGGTTGAATTTTACAGCGAATTTGTTCCCCACTTTGCGTCAAAAACTCAACACTTGAGCCAGCTCTTGAAGGAAAAGAACAAGTTCCAGTGGACAGAAGCTGAACAAGGAGAGTTCGAAGCACTCAAACAAGGAACATGTGCAGCCATACCGTTGCAAGGATTTGATCAGGAAGCATTGTCAATTCTGACTATGGATGCCAGCAACAGAGACCTAGGAGCCGTCCTTTCCCAAAGAAGCCTACAAGGAAAAGTCACTACCATAGGATTCGCCTCCAGATCCCTAGCACCGAACGAACAGAGATTCAGTGTAGTAGAAAAGGAGATGTTGGCAGCGGTGTAGGCGATGGACCGTTTCAGACAATTTTTGTTGGGCACAAAATTCCGTCTACGAACCGACCACAAACCTCTAGTGAAGGTCCTCACCTCGAGCAGTCATGCCCACTCAACCCCTAGCATAGCTAAAATGACATTGAGACTCTTAGACTTTGTATGAAGTATTTGCCAGGCCAGAAAAACAAGGTGGCCGACTACCTAAGTAGAGCAGCCGCAAAGGAAAAAGCGGAAGACCAAAGACCCAATGACTGGGAAGAATATGCCATTGCTCTCATGGAAGACCAGGAGTTTGCCATCAGTGCCCAGGAATGGGAGACCGGGTATGCAGCGGACGACACGATCCAAGCAGTAAAAGGATACGTGAAAAGTGGATGGCCTGATAAGAGATTGCTGGACAGCAAATTGAGAAGCTATTGGGAAGTAAGGGAGGAACTTTCCATAGGGGACAACCCTAGCTTCCCACTCAGAGTGGCCTGGGTAGTACACCCCCAGGCTTTACTGGAGCGTGTACTGGCAATTGTACATGAGGGGCATTTGGGAATTGTGAAGACCAAAGGGAGGACAAAGGAAGCCTATTGGTGGCCAGGCATGGACAACCACATTGAACGACATGTGAGGGAGTGTGACCAATGTAGCAATGCGGATAAAACGCAGGTGTTGCTCCAACCCCCCCAGGGAAAATACGATTGTCCTGCAGGCCCGTGGGAAGAAGTGTCCATCGAGTCCGAGGTTTTAGCGCTGGGATACTCGAGGGTGACTACGCGCTCTATAAAAACCTAAAATAAATAAATAAATAAAATAAAAGATATCCCGGGTCCTATCCTGGATGACCAAGGGGTGCCAAAATATGTCACAGTTTCCATAGACAGGTACTCCAAATGGACGTAGATGTCAACGAAATGGTGGATACGGAAACTTAACTATCGTTTCTAACAGAACTTTCTTAAGGGAAGGTATACCCTAGGGCATAATGTGCGACAACGGGCCACAATTCAAGTCGGAAAAGTGGACAGCATTTATGGAAAGAAATGACATCATAGTGAGACATACACCTGTGTATCACCCCGCTGGAAATGGCCTCGTCGAACGTTTCAACAGGGTCATCATGGGCTCCATCCAAGCTGCCATAAGCGCAGGGAAAGACTGGGAGAAGGAGCTGAAGCGCTTAGTATGGGCGTACAGAATCACTCCGGCAAGCACAGGGTACAGACCGTTCAGGATTTTATGAGGTCGGGAACCCTTCACGAGGATAACCTGGCATGGAAACACTTCGTCGTGAAGACCCAATGCTCTCCGGTGGTGGTACGGAAGAATTTAGACAAAGCCCAAGCCATATATACCGACCATTCCAACAAGAGTCGAAATGTCAAGGAGACCACCCTGGAGAAGGGGGAATGGATGAGAGTCAAACAACCCACACTTAAAAGTAAGGGAGACAGCAAATATAGCCCGCCATTGCAAGTGATGGAGCCTTAAACACGCTCAGCATTGCTCAGCGATGGGAAGATCTGGTCACAGGACAGGATGGGGAAGTGCAACCGAGTAGTGAAGTGGGACAGTTCCTGTAGACCAAATAGTCAAACACATAACGAGAAAGTCACCCCGAGAGAGGAAGTGGCAAGGGAGAAAGAGGCACCGGAAGTAAGAACATTGAGCCAAGAGGGAGAAACGCTGGAGAGAAGGAATCAAGAACCCGGTTCGGGGAGTTGGGAGGAAAAGGAAGGAACTGAGATGGGGGAGCCAGAAACCACCCAGGCCCAGAGACAGCTGTTGTGTACCCCTCATAGAGAAGCGAACTCCGAGGTTCCCAGAACGCGTCTTGGCTGAGAAGTCAGGCTCCCCAAGAGATTTGAAGATTTCGAAATGGAACACAAGTAAGACTGTTGCCAATAAATTGTTGGGGATAATGTGAAAGGGGGGAGATGTGGTGTTACGCTCTAGATGTTGCCGGCTCCGCCCACCCGCGCAGGAAGTGACCGGGGCGCGACTTCCGCCGGACGCGAGCGCACTGGCCAAAGAGGGTGCCTCCGTGCTCTGCAGAGGATGTAGTTAAAGAGGCTAGATTAATAAAGCCTTAATACCCCCAGACTGGCTCTGAGTGTTTATTTAATACGGGGGGCCCGCTACATGAAGTGCACGGGTGCAGCTGTGTGTGTGCCCGGGAAGCTGGGGTGAGGTGACAGAGGGTGACAGACATAGGGAGACGGAGGGAGGGAGACAGAGGGAGGAAGACAGAGGGAGGAAGACAGTGGGAAGGAGGCAGAGGGAGGGAGGGAGACAGAGGAAGACAGAGGGAGGGAGGGAGAGAGATAGAGGGAGGGAGGCAGAGGGCGACAGACAGAGGGAGAAAGGCAGAGGGAGGAGGGCGACAGAAGGAGGGAGATAGAGGGTGGAGGGTGACAGAGGGAGGGAAACAGAGGGAGGGCAACAGAGGGAGGGAGACAGAGTGTGGAGGGTGACAGAGGGAGGGAGACAGAGGGAGGGAGACAGAAGGAGAGAAAGGGAGAGGGAGACAGATACAGAGAGGGGAGGAGGGTGACAGAGGGAAGGAGACAGAGGGAGGGAAACAGAGAGAGGGAGGGCGACAGAGAGAGGGAGACAGAGGGAGGGAGACCGAGAGGGAGGCAGAGGGCGACAGACAGAGGGAGACAGAGGGAGGGGGTGACAGAGGGAGGGAGACAGACAGCGGGAGGGAGAGAGAGAGAGAGGGAGACGGAGAGAGGGAAACAGAGAGAGGGAGACAGAGAGGGAGGGAGACAGAGGGAGGGAGACAGAGGGACAGAGATAGAGGGAGGGAGACAGAAGGACGGAGACAGATGATGACAGACAGAGGGTGACAGACAGAGGGAGGGTGACAGACAGAGGGAGGGCGACAGACAGAGGGAGACTGACAGAAGGAGACAGACAGAGGGAGGTGGGCGACAGAGGAATGGAGACAGAGGGAAATCTCATAATGACAAACAGAGGGTCTGATGTTTTAGTGATATAATAACACAAGAAAATGTCATTACTATATTTGAAAGAATACTAAGATAGCATTTTAAGATTATAGCATTTACCTTGTTATGAAAGTCTGATTAATACACACAAATTCTCAATTAGTTGTAGTCAAGAAACCATGTGAGAAATGATCTCCAAATGTTGCTAATGGTATATTCCTGTTCTCAAACTACATTCTCTTCTACTTTATTCTGTGTGATTCCAGTTGACAAAACACCCATTCCAGTATTGTTCTCAGAAAGAAAGTGCATCTTACAATAAAAACACACTGAAGGATGTCATATTCTACGCAACGAATCATAACTCTAATGTGAGGCCGGAGTATTGTATTGCTCCAGAAGGCAGTCACTGCCATTAACCTCAAGCTCTTGCTAATATCCTACTTGAGTGAAGTGTAGTTTTAAGGAATTACTACCTCAAATCTAAAACTGCTTCGGGCAGTACACAAGACCTCCTGAAGCTAACTGAGCTGTTATCACAATAACGTACTGATTCCGAACTTTCTTCAGGGACAATACTTGGGACTATGTCTTCTCTGAAGTATAAGGCACTCAGATAGGGATAATGTGTTGCACGAATAAGGATAATTGATTATTTTAATGCATCTAAGGTGAATGAATATTTTGACTGATGAACACTGATAAATGATGTCGCTTTTCACTCAGTGTCAATGTTAAACCACTATAGAACCAGATTCATGTAAGTAGTTTGTGAATCTGCACTTCCAGGGCACATATTTGCACAGGGAGTGATGTAATATTTCCGGTAATTCACAAAGGTTTCTCAGTGTATATAGTGAAGTCAACAACAGCTGCATGGGAATTGGCCTAGTTAAACATTAAGCATTCTCTACTGTCATGCATTGTTGAGCTGCCACGCATTCTCTTACTCCAGGCCACTCCAGGCCATGGCAGTTTGGGAATTAAATAAAGTGTGTTCGTAAAGCGCACATCTACCTTGAGATTTCTGTCACTTATAGGAGATATTGTTTGTTACTCAGTGGGACTCATTTTTGCACTGCCCGTGGATAAAATGTTGAGCGCACCAGTGAGGATATTTGCTATGAATGGCTAAGTAAGGACAGGTCACTGCAGTAGACAGGTTTGTCTGATGCCTGTAAGTACAATGTGAAGAGGATTACTTACTTTGTCTTTCCTTTAAGTTATCATTTTAATATTATATAGCAGTGCTCTCTAAACTTTTTAGAACCACGGCCCAATTTTTAGAAAGCAAATATTGGCAACCCACATAGCATTAATGGACATGTGGTGGGCTATTTCAATATAATTGAAGTACAGTGGGGTAGCGCGTTGTCATTTACATAAAGCACATTTTCTTTTGAAGTGGCAATTAAATGACAAACGCATACAGTTTTACTGATATAACTATATTGAAAACAGATAATAATGTGTGTTCCGGCCCAGTGAATATTTATCATGTGTGCATCACCAAGTAAAGGCTCTTATCATTTGTCTTTATCCTATTAAAATATTTTTTTCCGTAGCACTTCACAATTACCAAAAAATTGCTTCATTCCTGCTTTCCTAACTGCTAAATGTGTACAGTTCATTTACAAGTATTTACATTTTGTTTGATGTGTATTACAAATAAATGACATACTGAATCCTTTCAAACTACCTATACCCTAGCAAGAATGCCAAATATTTAAAATGTCTTTTATTTCTCTTACAGTTAATTAAGAGGAGTTTGTAAACACCATTCCCCATGTAAACAAAATAAGCAGCAATTTGTAAGCATACATAGAAAAATATTTGAACTGTGTGTTTGATGGACAGCAAATGTGACAACATGAATACAGAATTTAAAGAAATGTTTATTACTTGAACTTTTATGAGCCACCATACAACCGGCTGGCAACTCACCAGTGGGTCACAAACCACAGTTTGAAAAACAACTTTATATAGTCAAAATGGTACCACTGAAGAACCTGTTCACATATTTGAGTATAACGAGGAAATGAAATTTACGTACTCCATTTAAAGTCAAAACAATAAATGCAGGTTTTCTGTTCTTCCAATATTTTTTATTTGTGATGACTGGGGCATGGATGGTGACTTTGACCAGGCAAAGCAAAACCATTGCTTGGACCGCTCATTTATTAACTCTACTACTAAAAGCACATCAGCAAAAGAATAGTATTTCTTACCTGTTCTGTTTTTTTAAAGGATTGGGGACTGCGAGCACTTCACGGAGGATCTGCTCTTCCCTCTGCCCATTGTCTCCACTCCTCGCGGAACCCGCTTCGCGGGTCCCGCCTCGCCTGGATTGCCGGACTGCGCCAATTTTAAAAGTGCTGTGGACACTGCTGGGGAGTAAGCCTCGACCTGCCCAATTTCATCCTTGGGGCGGCGGTGAGTGCAGGGCTGCGAGCGAGGGCAGGCGCAGGACTCCAAGTCCCAGGAGCGCCTGACCCTCAGCATTACCATCAGCTGCGACGCTCTCCCTGCTGGCCCCTCCCCACTTCAGCGCTGCTAAAACCTTTCTGCCTGGAGACCTCGCCGGATTGCTTACCTGTTCTGTTCTGTTAAAGGATTGGGGACTGCGAGCACTTCACGGAGGATCTGCTCTTCCCTCTGCCCTTTGTCTCCACTCCTCGCGGAACCCGCTTCGCGGGTCCCGCCTCGCCTGGATTGCCGGACTGCGCCAATTTTAAAAGTGCTGTGGACACTGCTGGGGAGTAAGCCTCGACCTGCCCAATTTCATCCTTGGGGCGGCGGTGAGTGCAGGGCTGCGAGCGAGGGCAGGCGCAGGACTCCAAGTCCCAGGAGCGCCTGACCCTCAGCATTACCATCAGCTGCGACGCTCTCCCTGCTGGCCCCTCCCCACTTCAGCGCTGCTAAAACCTTTCTGCCTGGAGACCTCGCCGGATTGCTTACCTGTTCTGTTCTGTTAAAGGATTGGGGACTGCGAGCACTTCACGGAGGATCTGCTCTTCCCTATGCCCTTTGTCTCCACTCCTCGCGGAACCCGTTTCGCGGGTCCCGCCTCGCCTGGATTGCCGGACTGCGCCAATTTTAAAAGTGCTGTGGACACTGCTGGGGAGTAAGCCTCGACCTGCCCAATTTCATCCTTGGGGCGGCGGTGAGTGCAGGGCTGCGAGCGAGGGCAGGCGCAGGACTCCAAGTCCCAGGAGCGCCTGACCCTCAGCATTACCATCAGCTGCGACGCTCTCCCTGATGGCCCCTCCCCACTTCAGCGCTGCTAAAACCTTTCTGCCTGGAGACCTCGCCGGATTGCTTACCTGTTCTGTTCTGTTAAAGGATTGGGGACTGCGAGCACTTCACGGAGGATCTGCTCTTCCCTCTGCCCTTTTCTCTCCACTCCTCGCGGAACCCGCTTCGCGGGTCCCGCCTCGCCTGGATTGCCGGACTGCGCCAATTTTAAAAGTGCTGTGGACACTGCTGGGGAGTAAGCCTCGACCTGCCCAATTTCATCCTTGGGGCGGCGGTGAGTGCAGGGCTGCGAGCGAGGGCAGGTGCCGGACTGCTAGTCCCAGGAGCGCCTGACCCTCAGCATTACCATCAGCTGCGACGCTCTCCCTGCTGGCCCCTCCCTCCCCACACCTGCTATAAATCACCCCCTAGGTGCCGCGCCGCGGGAGCGTGCGGGAGCGCGCCGGGAGAAGCCCGGGACAAGGGCGGGCCCTCTGAGGCCCTCAGAGACACGAGAAGGCCAGGCTAGGCCAGTCCCCCAACAACATTCCCTGCATAAGAGACTGGCATCAGAAGGCACACGTCAACTGATTAGGATTTGTAGTTTCCATCTGTTAGCCTAGATGCAAATCATTAAACTCTCACCTCGGTGATAAATAGTCAAGCATTTCTCCTGAGTCTTATAAATCGGCAGACGTTTTCCTCTTAATTCCTTTCCCTGTCTTCTACGGACACTGTTTGTGTGGGATGATGACAAAGAAATTGAGGTCTGGGAGAATACTGGTAGGTAGATCAAACTCTAAAACCAGATCAAACCCCCTCCGAAATAAGCTTGGTCAAGCCTCTAACTTGAAGAGTACCTGTCAGCTTTTCAATCTCTGGGAAAAGGGCAAGATTAAAGCTACAATGGAGGATAACAAACCAGTGGACTCTAAGGACCCTGGAGCCAATCTTTTGGATACTTTACCCAATACACCAAGAGAGTTACCCGAAAATAGAAATGAAATAGTAGCTAATAGTACCTTGGTATCAAAAGTAGTCCCTCGGACAGTTGAGAGTGATTGCTCTCCTCCCCTATTTTCCGTAGTGAAAAATAATATTGAACTAGTGCCAGAAGTAATTATAAAAGCTAAGAATGGTGTAGAAGATGATAACTTGTTTATAAGTGAAATCCCCCAAGTTGATGTCCATCTTACTTTAAATACATCTTTGACAAAAGAATCTTTTAATAATGGTTTATCCCCATTGTTGCTAGATAAAGACTTATGTCAAAGATATATAGAAAATGACCCTGTTAAAGCGGAGATGGATTTAAAAACCCCGATAACATCGACCCATGCTGGCTTGCAGCTGTATAGTAGTACCCCGTCCAAATCCTCTCACTCAAATTTTTCCATCAGTCCTAATTTAAATCTGACTGGGATAAATGCATTACAATGTTAGGGGACAGACAAACCTATTTCTGATTCCCTCCATATATTAGGGCACTTATTGTCATCCATCTTACAGCTACTGGAAAAATTTGTGGGGGGTTCTGACTGCGTTTTAGACACAGTGACCAAAATTTTAAAGGTCTTACTGGGCACTCAAAAAGAGAAGGATTTGGACCAAAAAGTACAGACTTCCCCACCCTCAGTATTAAATGGGGCAGAAATAAAAGACCAGCACCCCAAATTCAATAATGTCCCAAGTGAAGTACATGAAGATGAAAAAACAAGTGCCCTTTGGGCATCCCCTACCCTTAATGGCCCCCCAGTCAATGGCTTAGAAATAAAATCCCATGAGGAATCTCCCCTAAAAATTGAGATGGACCTTTTCCCAATTTTTAAGAAGCAACTGGGTGATGGAGATAGAGAGGTGGGCGATGCTTTGGAAGAGAATGGTAACTAGGGGAAGTTAGAAGAAACAAAAAAGAACGGAAAGAATAAAAGGAAACTGCTGAGACGGATTGAAAAAAGTAGGCGGAGGAAAATCCTCTTTAGAAAACACCTTAATATTCCTATAAATAATGAGGTTCTTCAAATTCCGGTGGTAGCTGAAAAGGAGAACAACTCTGAAATTAAGAGCAATAAGGAAAGCATGGCTCCTCCGCCTTTGGCTATGCCAGCAATATCTCTGATCTCTTTTCCTCCCCCACCCACAGTTGTTCCAAATGTCTTTCCTCAACAAGCTTTCGTTAATAGAGATATAAATGAGCCCAAAAAACATACATTTCCAGTTCAGGATAACAATCCCCCTAGTAAAGTAGGCCCAATACTTAACCCCTTGGCACCATCCTTTTCGGGAATAGTTGCGAGTGGTGCTGCATTGGTAGAGCCCAATGAAAAATGTATAGATACGGTATGGGTAGAATTTAATCCCCTTTTTGATACCGAATGCATTTTGAACAGATCCCTCCTACTCAAATATTTTCAAGAATCCGCAAACTTAAAACTTATACAATCAGCCGATCTGGATAGGGTACAAATATTAAAATCAGAAGTGGGAACTATAACTAGGGTGAGGTTCTACTCTAAGTTAGTAGCTAATCTAATTCTGCAACGTTCAGAAGATTTGCAGAGCAGAGGGATAGATGTAATTCCGGTATTGGAGCACACTAGTCAAATTAAGGTTCTTAAATCTAAACCCTCCCAGAAACCCCCATTTTCCCTGCTGCAAGCAGCAACAGGGAGTATAAACAAGTCTGGCGAACGTACAGAGTTAAAAATATGTAAATCCAAGGACTCCCGTATGGTGTCCTATCCCGCCCTCCCCCCTGTTATCTTATCAACCAGATATCAGAGACGAAAGTGTCCAATGGAATTGGCTTCCCCGAGTTTTGGCAGAAAAACCCGCAAACAAACTTTTAAATAACCAGCATCTTTAGCAAAAAATTATCCATAATCTCCTGGAATGCAGCGGGCCTAAAAAACAGTCCGGAGAAATTGGCTTTTCTCTTATCTCTGGAGCCAAATATAGTATGCCTCCAAGAGACATGGTGCCCTGATAAAATCCAAATAGAGAAAGACTATTACGTTTTAGAAGGCAGTGCCACCTTGAACAAAAAAGGTCATGCTTGTGGGGGTATAGCCTGCCTTCTATCAAATAAAATAAATTGGAACTATGGGCATTACTTGGATCCCAGTAATCTGTTCCAAGTAGTAACTATATTTAGGTCAGATAGCCCAAAAACTAATAATTGTCTAGTCCTGATTAATGCTTATATCCCGCCAGAAGTTAGCTTCAATGCAATACTCAAAAGGGTTTTCTTGCACATTCAGAGTATCAGGGAGAAAGATCCGATGACGGATATAATTTTAGTCGGGGATCTAAACTACAAGATTTCTAATCTAAGCATAAACTTATTTAGCGATAAATCTAGAGAGGAAACCCTCTGTATTCCCCGGGCAGTGTTCCCCGAAAGTATAAAAACAAACAAACGTGGCAAAATATTATTAAAGGAGTTGGTAGAAATAGACGGGATCATAGCAAATGGGAGACTCCCTTTGGATTCCCCGGCCAACTTTACACATAAATCTTATAGAGGGAAATCGATTTTGGATTATGTAATAACGGGGAGCCATGCATTTGAGTTGCTGAAGGACCTCAATATTATTGATACACCGCTAAGCGATCACAAAATCCTTTTCATCTCGCTGAACGTAAAGCCACCAAGTTGTGATCAGTGGTCACTGAATAATGACCAAACAAATTTCCACTCTAAATCCGGGAGATGCTATTGGAACGCGAGGGCGCACCGAAATTTGGAAGTAATGTTGGACATAGCAATCTCCGAGGTCCCGGCCTGGCACGGCTTTGAAATCAAAAACTTTTGCGCTTTCATGAAGTCAGTGGTAGCGGGGACAAAAAAACTCAACAGAAAAAAATCCATTAGAATTTCTCCAAGCCCTTTGAGACATCTAAATATAGAAATAAACAAGCTAGTAAGGGCTCAATATCTAAATAGATCGACGGATACAGCACAAAAAATAACTAAGCTAAAAAGAAAAAGGAGAAGGTTATTGTCTAAACTACGCAAAGAAAAAGAAGATACTATTTGGGTAAAAATAAGAGAAGCTGCTATTCATGGAGAAATGAGGCAATTCTCGTCCCTCATAGGCGAGGGGTGCGGAATGAGAACAAGCCCCGCTCCCATTGCTATTGAGGAACAAATATGGAGGGACTTTGTCTCCAACCTCTACGCAAGTAATAATGTAGAGATCCCTCAAGTGTGGCAACAAGAAATGAGTGAGCCATTAGAACCTTTTACTGAAAAGGACATAGATTTGTCCATTAGTGAAATGCGTCATTCCGGGGCCATGGGCCCGGACGAAGTGCCCATCAATGTTTTGAAACAGAACAGGGCAAAATGGTGCAAGTTACTCTGTCCAGTCTTTAATATTTGTTTACTAAGAGGTGAGGTTTTACCGTCCTGGACGGGAAGTATCCTGGTGCAGTTGTTTAAAAAAGGAGATAGCCTATCCCCCCAGAATTACCACCAGATTGCCTTACTGGATGCAATCGGCAAAGTTTTCACAAGATGTCTGCTCAAGCGGATAAATACTTGGGTGGAGCACTCGGGTGTTCTTCCACTTGAGCAGACGGGTTTTAGGAAATATCAAGGTACCTTGGACAACTTGGCAGCCCTTCAGGTAATAACAGACAAATATATTGGAGCCAGAAAGGGGAGAGTCTATGTGGCATTCATAGATTTCTCCACGGCCTTTGATAAGGTTGATCGTCAACTACTGTGGAGAAAGCTACACGCTCTGGGAATGCCCCATGGTCTCTTAGGTCTGGTACAAGACTTACACGATAACACATGGTGCAGAGTATTAATGGGAGGGGAAAGAGGATTATCCCAGCTCATACCATCTGCAAATGGCCTCAAGCAGGGCTGTCTTTTAGCCCCCCTCTTATTTTCCCTTTATGTTAGTGACCTTCCCAATACTATATCCGCAAGTGAAGGCATTGCCCCACGCTTGGGAGATTCATATATCTCTTGCCTAATGTACGCAGATGATATCCTGATTTTAGACCTCACCCCAAAAGGACTCAATAATCGTCTTCAATTACTACATACTTTCTCCGAAGAGCATTTCCTGAAAATCAATATTTCTAAAAGTAAGGTAATGTGTATGGAGGGGAGAAAAAAACTGAGGTTAGAAAACTTCAGCTGGGAATTGGGAGGTCAAAAATTAGAAAGAGTGTCATCTTACGTATTTTTGGGCAAGGTTGTTAAAAGCAATTTAAGCAATAAATCCCATATTGAAAACAGCACCCACAAGGCAAAATCTCAGGGAAACGGCTTAAGAGCACTATATAAATCAACTGGTAAAAGGCACTTTGGGTATCTGTTGGAGGCATTCCGGGCAAAAGTCCCCCCAACTCTACTTTATGGCATAGAGTTTATCGACTTAGTTGAATGGGGTTTTTTAGACATCGTTGAGGGATCAGTCTTGAGAAGTTTTATCTCGGCTAATAATAGTTGTAGTACAGCCGCCCTTCGTTTGGAACTCGGGCTAAGAAGCAGCTGGGCACAGGGTTTGGCAGGAGTCATTCGATGGGTAATATGTCTGATCAAGGGAAAGCAAGCAACATTAAGATCCCTAATCAAAAAAGAGTTGATGGGCCCACTAAAAGAGTATTCAATGCTTATAAAGAACTACAGGAAGGCCCTCATACTCTTGGATTTGGAGGAAGTCTCCCTCCTAGACCTTTCTACACAACAACTAAAGCTCACACTAAAACATGCCACCTGGAAGTTGAGCTACGAAAGGGATCGTAACCTGATTTTACAAAAAAAGGGGACAAACCAAGCTGTTGATACCTGTTTGTTAAGACAAATACAACCTTATGTTACTTGGAATATGTCCCATGGCTTGCGCCGCTTTTGGCTTCTCCGCAGGCATGACCTACTTCCAGTGAATAAACTATTGGCCAAATGGTATGGCATATCCAACATATGTAACTTTTGCAACAGCGCAATCCAAGACTCCATACATGTTTTATTAGTTTGTCCAGCACTAATGGCCCATCGTCGACTGTGGGTAAAGCCCGTATGTATTCAGCTTGGTATTCTATCTGCTAGATCTTTGATTGATGCAATCTTTTGTCCTCCGAATGAAATCTTCTGCCATAGAATTTTTAATTTTTTTAAATGTTTCTTAGAATTGTATTAGTTGAATGGCATGACATTTTGTATATTACTGCAGAATTGGTGGATAATATGTGGTTTTATTTCGATATGTTTAACCTGTATTCTTGTAATATGTGGATCTCTATGGAGTTCCAAAATCATATTTATAAATAAATAAATTGAATTGACTAGTATTTCCAGGTGGTTTTGAATGAATGTCAAATTCAAATCAACAGCAAATTTCTTAATGCGTAATTATTTAGAGAAAATGCACACATTGGATAACAGGTAATACCATTTCATAATGAGAAAAAGAGGGTTTGATGTTATTATAGTAATATACTAAAACACGTGACAATGTCATCACTACATTTTATAGCATTTACCTTGTTATGAAAGTTTAATTAATATTCACAAATTCTCAATTAGTTTTAGTCAAGAACCCATGTGAGATATGATCTCCTAATGTGGTTATTGGTATATTCCAATACTCAAAGTACATTCTCTTCTACTTCATTCTTTGACATATGTGTGTCTGTGTGGAAACAGTTTCCAGTTAACCAAAGCATCCATTCCACTATTGTTGTCAATACGAAAGTGTATCTTCCAAGACAAATATACAAAAGCATGTCATATTCTCCACAGTGAACTATAAACATGCAAGGCTGAAGTATTTACAACTCTAGAAGATAGTCATTGCCATCAACCTTGGTAATATCCTACTTGGGTGAAGTGTAGTTATAAGGAATTTCTACCTCAAATCGAAATCTGCTTCTGCAGCACCCAGTGAGACTTCCTGAAGCTCACTGAACTGTTAATACAATAATGTACTGAGTCTGACTTTTCTCCAAGGAGAATACCTGGGACTACAACTTCTATGAAGTAAAAGGCACTCAGATTGGGATAATTAGCTGCAAAATTTAGAATAATTGATTAAAAGGGTTCACTGACACAACATCATTGTAAAACATATCAAGGAAAAAAGTAGACGGCAAAAATATCGACTTCTATACTTAAACAGGTAAGTACAAAAATATTGACAACAAAATATTGATATAAAAAAATATAGATGTATAAAATATCAACTTTTATATAACTATAAAATAAAAACAATATATTAAATATAAGTTTAACGAAATTAAATAATTTAAGATACATTTTAATAATATATAACAATTAAGCTTGATAAAAAGATAAACACACAAACATAATAGTTTATACATATATATTTACTTTAAAACAATTAATAAACTATTATTTAAAATTTATATTAAAATATAACATATAAATTAATGATTAAAAAAAAAACAATCTTGGAGGAGCTACGCTGGCAAACAAGTTGGCTGCTTAGGCTCCCGGCTCCGCCGACCTCCGTATCCTGCCACAAGATCCTGTACATTATCCTGTTTTTACGCCCTGCCTCTGTGTGGATGAACTGCTCCGCACTCCAAAAGTGAAATCCTGAAACTTTTATCGGCTTGTTTAACGAAGTTGCATCGAGTTGAAGTTTGTGGCCTAGTCCAGCGGGGAAGCCGGGGCCTCGAGTATCTGCATGTTCAACAACATCGGCAGAGTGATCCTGCAGGGTCCGGTCAATCGAAGTGGAGGCTTCTTTTATGCCCGAATTTGGCGGCGATCGTTTCCATTGCTCAGCATCGAGGGAGGAGTGACTTGGCTTGCTATTGACTGTGGGGGAAGGTCCCCGTATCGCGGACCCGGTATTGGCCCCGCCGGGGTTCGGTGTGTCGGGGTCCCGGCCTGCGGCGTTGACGAGCGGTCCGCGGCCGCAGATAAAGATTAGTCACCCTCCGCAGCTGCCCGTTAGTGATCCTGTTTGTTCCCCCGGAGATACCAGATTCACCGGGGGAGATGATTATTATTGGTACCGGGCGAGAGATTATGGATCGAACGGAGCATGAGCCATCGCTGAGGCCAATACTGGCAGAGATCAGGGCGTTTCATTCGCACATGGATGCCCTGATGCCCAAACCGGATGTAAGCCCATCTGAGATGTTGTTTGTGGAACCGGACCCTGCCCCACTGTTGAAACTGCAATCTGCAGCGATTCAAGCCACGGCCATTTTGATTCTGTGTGAGGACCCCGTGAGGAAAAAAGTGTTGAAACCCTTGGATTGTGCTCTGGAGGACTTTATTCCCGAGGTCGTGAGCGTATCGCTAAACCTTCCTTCAATACTGACTTTGGATGTATCGAAAGACGTTCCCCTCCTGGAGACTTTTGTTGTTGACTCTTCTTCCATCTTGTGGTCGTCTTCTCCCTCCTTGGTGATTTTACTATTCCGTGAAAAGATACATTGGGACTATCCATCTAGGAGGGAGCGTTTTTGTGTGGCTGAAGTTCTCGTGGACTCACTGACTACGAGTAGTAACAGACTGATTTTTGATGAATTCCTTCTCCTCTATGAGTCCTTTGTGTGAATATTGGTCTTGCTGGGAGGGGTTCGTGTGATGGTTCGGAGGGGTCAAGGTTGAGATTAATTTGACCGGGGCGGTTAGAGTGGCTTACATGGGTGTTGGACCTGCAACTGTTGTACTTCGTGAGGCAGGGAGGTGTATTACGGTGCCCCCTAATTTACTTCTATTACGGTTTTTGACACACACATATTTTACGATAGGGGGAGCCTGTTTCTGGCGTGGGGAGTAAGGGGGCTGGGAGCCCATACGGATATGCCCTCCTCCATTCTTTCTCTTTTTCCATCTTTGAAACTTAGTTAGTTGGGGCAACAGGCACGCTGCTAGTTGGGGTTAGGCGACAGCCATATGCAGGGGTGCAGGGTGGGGGAATGGGCTTCTTATTTTCTTTGATTGTTTCCCTCACTTGGTTTCTCTTTTCTTAATCTTTCTTCATCTTTTCTTCTCGTTATTGTCGGTAACATATCCTGTTATCTTCTAATTTCCAATGTCCGGTGGTCACGCTTCTTCTATTATCCTGATTAGGTGTGTGGGCAGGATTGGATGGATTGTGCTTCAACTGTGTTCTTATTGTTTTGTTGCAATGGCTATTTTGTATCTTTCGCCGCAGGCGCGTCAGGGATTCTTCGGCTGCGCCAAGTCTATCCTGTTAAAGTATCTGTCCAATCTGTTATTTGTTTATGAATGTATGACGCCGGATGTGTCCATTTCTTTTCTTGTTTGAAATAAATGAAAAGATATATAAAAAAAACAATCTTTAATAAATTAAAACAAACTATTAAAACATATTCAAACTTGCATTTCAAAATACAATCAATGCAACAGTAGAGAAAATGTTGGATAGCAAAGGGGTAAATATAACTATTCACACTACAGTGAGTGCAACTGTAAAGAAAGTGTTGCATAGCAGGGGGTAAAAATGTCTTATCCCAGGTCTCAGGCGTGACTATCCTGCCCAGGGGACTGTCCGACCATTCCCCTGTCTCCCTCCGACTCTGCTTTGCCCCGACGGGTCCGGGACCGATATGGGGTCTCAACGCATGGTTCCTGCAGGACCCCGCACTGGTGGACACGCTTGAGCAAGAGCTCACCCACTATTTCGCCACCAACGAGGGTTCGGCTCCCTTGCCCGGCACCCTATGGGAAGCCGGCAAGGCTGTAATTCGCGGGGTGGCAAGGGGGCTTGTCCACGCTAAGCGGATGGACCGGCTGGCCCGGCTCACGGATTTGGATTCCCGGGCTGCCCAGCTAGAGGCTGAGCAGGCCCTCGCTGGCCGTGAGAACCCCACTCGGCAACTGGCGCTGATTCGAGAGGAGATCCACCAGATTGCACTAGACTCGGCCCAAATGTTTTGGCGTTCGTCGGTGGCGCAGGTGTATGGTTTGGGCAACAAAAATGGCAAGCTACTCCATAACTTGGTCTCCTACCCCAAGATCCACCGCAGTATTCCGGAAGTCCGTGCCCTGGATGGCACCCTTCAGGTAACCTCCGCGGCCATAGCTGAAACTACGCAGTGCGACCGGCTGAAGCGTTCTTAACTACCCTCCTGTGTGGAGCTGATGTCCGTCTCCCTTCTCTTGCTCCTGAAACCGCAGAGGCCCTGGAGAAGCCCTTCACCCTAGATGAAGTCCGGGAGGCTATCCCCCTACTCCACCCCAGTAAGACACCTGGCCCAGATGGGTTTTCACAGGAGTACTACGCCACTTTCCAAGATATCCTAGCCCCCCAACAGTTGGGCCTGTTTCAACACGTAGTGGAAAATGGCTCCTTTCCTCCCTAATCGGACTTGGCCACGATTGTGGTCATCCCCAATACCCAGCAGCCCTCCATGAACTGTGCGGACTTTCGTCCAATTTCTCTTATAAACACCAAAATCAAGCTTTTTGCCACAATACTGGCCCAGAGGCTCAAGCCCCATCTACAGGATCTGGTCCTCCCGGGCCAATGCGGTTTTATGCCGGCCAGAGGCACTCGCCACTGTATCCGCCGCCTCCATCTGCCTTGGCCCACCATGCCCGCCTGACCCCATATTTGGCCCTCCTTTTCCTCGACTTTGAGAAGGCCTTTGACACAGTGAGATGGGCATACTTGCAGGACGTGCTGGAGGCGATGGGCTTTGGCCCGCTGTTCCACCGGTACATTGGGATACTGTATGCCAACCCCAGGGCCCGGGTGCTGGTCAATGGTGCGCTCTCTGAGGAATTCCCAATTTGTAGAGGCATGCGCCAGGGGTGTCCCCTCTTCCCACGCCTGTTCCCGCTAGCGATGGAGCCCCTGGCAACACTCATCCGACAAGACCACCTCGTCCAGAGATGGGCCTGGAACAAAAGTCACGTAGACAAAATAGCCCTCTACGCTGACGATGTGCTCCTATATTTTTTTATTTATTTAAAATCTTATATAGCGCGCAGCTACCCTTGGGCATCCCAGCGCTTTCCAGACAACCTCCGATGGTAATGGGGACAGAATAGACACATTATACAGGAAACAAAAAGGTTTTAAGACCTTTGCGGAAACGCAGTGTGCAAGGCTCAGCGCGTAGTTTTAGGGGAAGCGAGTTCCAAAGCTTTGCCATATTAAATGAGAATCTTCTCCCGCCCGTGCGGGCCTTTTTAACTCTAGGAACTAGCAGAAGATGTTTCCTGTCTGATCGCAGCGTTCTGCTTGCTTTATATGGAGTAACTAGGTTTCTTAGAACAAGGGGGCCTTTACCTGCGAGGATTTTATGGGCAGCACAAAGTGCCTTAAAGGTCACTCTCTCCCGCACAGGGAGCTAATGCAATGCCTTCAATGCCGGTTTCGCTGATTGCGTCCTCGGAATGTCCATAAGCAGCCTTGCCGCTGCATTTTGGACCTGTTGAAGGGTCCTAAAGATCGATTCAGGGGCACCCAAAAAAATGGCGTTGCTATAATCGAGTCTAGATGTTATAAGACCCTGAATCAGCAGCTTCCTTGATGTTAGTGGTAGGAGAGGAAAGATTTTCCGTGCCGACCTAAGCAGGGCATAACACACTCCTGCTGTTTTCTTCGCCTGAGTGCGAAATGACAAGTCTGGTTCTAGCCAGACTCCAAGGCTCTTGATCGCTTCTTTGGGGGCCGGGGGATCGCCCATGCATCCCGGCCAGCTGAGCAACGGGAGAAGGGTAGCTTTACTCCCCAGCAGCAGTATTTCCGTCTTTGAGCCGTTTAACTTGAGGGAGGATTCTCCCTCTAGCGGACCCGGCGACTTTGGGCCCTAAATGCTTGCACATTCTCATGGACTTCGAGAGAGTTTCCGGCCTTCGCCTCAATGCGGCCAAATCCACCCTGATCGCATTGCATCCTTCCCAAGACTGTTATGATTGTCAGTCGTCCATCCCCCTCAGGAATCACTCGGTTAAATACCTGGGGATATGGGTGGTCCTCCTGCCGAAACTGGAATGGGCACTGAACATCACCCCCCAGGTGAATCTGATGAGGTCTGACCTTAAAATATGGCAAACCCTTCCCCTCAACCCCCTGGGGGTAGCGCATATTCAAAATGATGGTCCTTCCCCGCTTCCTATATATCCTGCAAAACGTCTCCATTCCTCTCTCCCGCTCCTGGTTCCGTGAGCTCGACAGGGCCCTATCCCAATTCTTTTGGGGTGGCCGAAAACCGTGGGACTCCCTAGCACACAGTCGCATTCCCTCCTTCGACGGGGCCCTGGGGGTGACTTACCTATATCTCTTCTACCTTGCCACCAAGCTGATAGTTATACACGACTGGTACGTGGGTGGCTGGTCCGACCCAGCGTACCGCGTAGAACTGGAAGATATGGATTTCACACAGATCCAGGCGTTCCTCTACTGTTGCCCGGTGCCACAAACAATGGCACCCATCACTAGAGCGGCCCTTCTGGCCTGGCGCGCCGCCCTGCGTCACACGGGGTGGGACCGTAAACTCACTAGTCAGACGCCACTCTAGAACGGCACCTGGCTCCGAGAGGTGTCGTCCCTGACCAGTTTTCATCGCTGGGACCTCATTGGCGTGTCGGTCCTTGGGGACGTCTGGGTGGGGTACCATATCCATGCCTTTGCAGACCTACAACAGTGCCATGCCCTCCCCCATGCCCAACACTTTAGGTACCTACAGCTGCACCACGCCCTCCATACACACCTCTCCTCACCAACCACCCTCCCAGAGTTCAGCCCGCTGGAAGCGCAACTGATGATGGGGAATCTGGGTAGGGGAGGAGTATCCCGCATATACCGCTCCCTCGTAAATAACGGCCCACGTCCTTAGACCAGCTGCGCACCCGTGGGAGGGATGGGTGGGCACTCTAGAAGAGGCAGATTGGAGGGACGCCCTAATGGATCCACGCACCCTGACCACGTCCTCCAAACTGCGTCTAGTACAGACATACTATCTACATGCGTCCTACCTCACCCCGGAGCGCCTCTTCTGCGCCTGTTTGCGCCCTTCCCCAGATTGCCCGAGATGTGGATTCTCCCCTGCTGATTTTTACCACATGGTGTGGATGTGCCTCATGTTGGAGAAGTTCTGGATGGGAGTGGAGCGGGAGCTCACGCAGGTCCTGGGCTGGGAGGTTCCCCACGACCCATTACGACTGCTGCTGATGATCTCTGATGGCCTAGATGGGTCAAGGATGGATAAGCGTCTCCTGGGAGCGGCGGTGGCCGTGGCCAAGAGGGACATAGCGCGCCACTGGTCACGACCCGCTGCACCCACTGTGAGGGGGTGGATTGGTGTGGCACCCAGGAGGGGGCCCTATTCGAATCCCGAGGCTCTCCAGAGATGTTCCTCAAAATATGAGGGAAATGGTTCAACGCGATCCCGCCAAAGGTCTGGGTGTAACGCATGCCTTACTGTGTGATCTTACTGTCATACAAGGTGAATTGTTGGACTGGAGTGGAATGACCCCGCCTGTATGTCTTTTTGATTCTGATCCATTGTCTACCTTGATTTGTGAGCTGCTATCAATGAATTCCTTGTGGTTTTGTATGCCCAATAAAGTTGATTATAAAAAAAATGGCTTTTCCCACTCCACTGAATGCAACAGTATGATAAGTGCTGGATAGCGGAGAGGTAAAAAAGTTTAATCTACTCCAGTGAGTGCAATAGTAAGGAAAGTGGAGGATAGTGGAGGGGTGAAAATTATTATTCCCAGTCTAAAGAGTGCAACAGTAGAGAAAGTGCTGGATAGCGGAGGGGTAGAAATTTCTATTCCCACTCCACTGAATGCAAAAGTAGGATAAGTGCTGGTAAGCGGAGGGTTAAAACATTTTATTCCCACTCCAGTGAGTGCAACAGTAGGGAAAGTGTTGGATAGCAGAGGGGTGCATATTACTATTCCAACTCCAGTGAGTGAAACAGTAGGGAACGTGTTGGATAGCGGAGGGGTGAAATTAACTATTCCCACTCCAGTGAGTACAACAATAGGGAAAGGGCTTGATAGCAGAGGGGTAAAAATTCCTATTCTCACTCCAGTGAGTGCAACAGTAGGGATAGTGATGGATAGTGGAGGGGTAAACATTACTATTCCAACTCCAGTGAGGGCAAGACATGGCACCGAAACCGCGCTCCTCATGGTCACCGAGGAATCCAGAAACATCTTGGACCAGGGAGGATCAGTGGCAGTGATCCTCCTTGACTTAAGCGCGGCTTTCGACACGGTCAGCCATGACACTCTGCTGGACCGCATGGCAAACATCGGCATAAAGGACAAAGCCTTGTCTTGGTTTGAATCCTTTTTACAGGACAGATCCTTTCGGGTATTTGACGGAACTTCCTCCTCTACCAGCAGACCATCAAAATGTGGAGTCCCGCAGGGCTCCTCACTGAGCCCGGCGCTCTTCAACATATATATGAGGCCACTGGCTGAAGTTGTTCGTCAGCATGGAATTAAGATCATTTCATATGCTGACGACACTCAGCTAGTGGTCTCACTGGCACAGGAAGTTAACCAGACCTCAAAAGGAGGGCTGAGGAAATGCCTAGAGGAAGTCAAGGACTGGATGTCCTCCTCCTCATTAAAAATGAATGGAGACAAGACAGAGCTTATGCTCCTGGGCCCTGCCAACCCTAACTCCCTCAGCACTCTATGGCCACCCTGCCTGGGCACCCCTCCGGCCCCAAAGGACAGCATCAAGAGCCTTGGGGTGTGGCTAGACAGATCTCTGTCCTTCGGCACCCAATCCACCAAACTGGCAGCCACCTGCTTCGGCCTCCTCAGAGTGCTAAGGAAGGTACTCCATCTTCTACCGATGGAGGCAAAACAAGTAGCCATTCAGAGCCTTATCCAGTCACGACTGGATTATAACAACGCCCTCTACCTCGCCGCCCCTGAGTACACGATACGGATATTACAGACGGTGCAGAACTGTGCCGCGCGCACTTTGCTTCAGATCCCTCGACGTCAATCAGTCAAAAATGGACTGAAAAAACTGCATTGGCTACCCATTCCCCAAAGAATACAATTCAAAGCCTTATGCATTGCGCACCAGGCGTTCTGGGAAACGGGTCCTCTCATCACTCGCAACCTAGTGTCACACTATCTCCCCACTAGGAATTTGCGATCCAACCAGACCTTCATGGCCACAATTCCCAAAATAAAAAAGTCCAGAACTGGCGGTAGGACTTTCACCTACAACGCTTCCAAGCTATGGAACACCCTACCCCTCCACCTAAGGAAAAATTCCAATCTCACCTCATTCAGGAAACAGTTAAAAACATTCCTCTTCACGGCTGCCCAATAACACCGGGCTACCTCCCCTTGTTCTGTTGGTTTCTTAGCGCTTGGACGCCCCCGGGCAGCAATCGCGCTCTACAAATCGACATACAAATACAAATACAAATACAAACAGTGTTGGATAGCAGAGGGGTAAAAATTGCAGTGATTTGTTAAGATGCCAAGCATTCGCTGTCTCCAACCCATGATAGTTTCAGAATCATATTATATGTGTTTGTAAAGCACACATCTACCTGGGGATTTCTTGGACTCATAGGACATATTTCTTGTCACTCAACTCATTTTTGCACTACCAGAGGATGAAAGGTTCGGCGGACTAGTGAGGATATTTCTCTATGAATGGGGCCCTAAGTAAGGACAGATCCCTGCAGTAGATAAGTTAGTCTACTGCCTGTTTTTTTGGTTTTTTTTGGAAGACCTTTATTACACCACTCTGCAAGTACACAGCTTCTGGCCTACAACCCAATGGGCCGGCCGCAAATATTGAAACAGATGTGCATTCAGTTCCCAGTACACAGCCAAGATGCCGACAGCCAAAGGCCCGGCGGCATAGCAAGCATTGATAAAACAGAACCGAACTTGCAGCAGCAATGACGAATCTCCTTGTAGCCTTAAATTTTATAGACCATAGTCAAACTTTAGTAACTAAACAGAACCCCCCCCCAACATTCCTCCCGGATCTTAGTTGGACAGCTATTCGAGCGATGGAAGACACAACAAGCATTACGGGCGGTAATCATCGCATCACAGAGAGACCCATAATATGTAACCACCTGAGGCATTAATTTTTTTTTTTTTTTAAAAGACCTTTATTCACAGAACTTGAAGCAAGCAATACATGGTACATAACAATATACGGTGGATCAAGCAACACATCCTGTTTGTCAAGCTCAATAATGTTGAACACAGTCATTCAGCCGGCATCCCGGGGGCCCGGCGGCATACAGTGCAGCAAGCTGCCAGGATCATCAATGCTTAGTCTCGTCTCAGTAGCAAAGTGCATATAACCATGAGTGTTGCAAGGAACAAATTGGCGCGCACGCCCAAGAGCCTCAATGACGTGTGATAGGTCTACGAACTATTGAACAACCCCAACCTACCCTAACCCTCCCCCGTGTGCCAGCAAATATGTACCTAGTGATGTACACCAACCAGTGTGATCGACATGTTCATACTACACTGCTTAAAGCTATCTCTCTGGGAGTCTCAGTACGTGTTCCGAGTGACCTAATGAGGAACACACTAGTGCTATTGATAAGCCCCCACCTCCTCCCCACCCGTAGCCCCCCCCAATAAAATCTACATCAATTGCTCTACCTGGCCCCCCGGGGATTCTAGGATGTCCGACATGTCGTCATCATCCGAGTTTGCTTCCTCAGTCTGTTGTGCGTGTGCCTGGAAGAGGCCCCAGAAATTTTTGGGTCTGCTCCTAGGGGGAGTAACTCACTGTAGAGTTCCGACTGGGTACAGCAATAGAGCAAGTCGCCTGCCCATCTCTTCTTGGTGGGGAGTGGCCCCCTCATCCAGCACTGGGCAACCACCCTTCTGGCCACTAGAAGTGCCATATCTACAGGTTGGCGCTGAACAGTCGGAAGCGGCTTAGAGTATCCCAGCAGCACTAGCGCTTGTCCGTTAGTCAATTCTGAGCCTAGTATCGTGTTGAGCTCTGAGAAGACTTCTGCCCAGAATCTCTGAATTCCAGGGCAGTACCATGCCACGTGGATGAAATCTGCGATCGGCGCATGGCAACGCTCACACTCTGCGGACTGTCTGAGGCCATAACGATGCAGCCTCTCCGGTGTGTAGTACA
The DNA here is from genome assembly GCF_964263255.1 of Lissotriton vulgaris. NCBI lineage: Eukaryota > Metazoa > Chordata > Amphibia > Caudata > Salamandridae > Lissotriton > Lissotriton vulgaris. Next base: position 474,647,908 of record NC_141698.1, on the reverse strand, counting down.
CCCGATGAAGAAACTTAAAGTGCACCAGTCTATGCCTGCCATTAAGGGAGAGATTTCTCGTGTTTGCGCAGCAATATCTCTACATGTCGTCATCAATCTGCATCTGCAGATCTCTTTGCCACTCCTCTCTGGCTTTGGAGTGCTGGATCTGCTGATATGCGACACCCAGTTTGTTCATATTGGAGATCAGTTTACGTGACAACGCAGTTTTAATGACATAAGTGAGCTCCGGAACCTCAAGGGGTTCCTCCATGTCCGGGCCCAGCACATCCTTGAGTGCACTCCGGACTCTATGAAACTGGAACCGCTGCAAGAGCGTAGGTCCTGCTGGAGCAGGGGAGAGTTGTTCCCAGGTCTTCGCGACCCCTGCAGTAAACAGATCTTCCATTTTCGAGAGACCCAGCGCGCGCAGTGCCTCCGTAACTCCCTTTTTCCCAAGTGGGCCCAGCCACAGTACCCAGTCGTTCTGCATTTGCGGTGAGTACAAGAAACTACTGTCTCATGCGCGGGTCAAAGCATGCCATGCATGATTGGTGGATTTAAAAGAATCTAGTTGGCCAATGGTGCGGTCTTCCGGGAGACAGACCGTGGCCGGTAGGGGAAGGGGTTCCGCAAACAAGCGTTCCAATGTCACATGAGGTACACGCGGGTCCCCGTGTATCCACGAGTGCAGATGGGCAGCCTGTGCAATACGATAGTATCGTTCCATGTCAGGAGCCCCCAGCCCCCCTCTCTCACAGGGAAGCATCAGCGTCGTCCACTTAACTCTAGGTTGTTTACCACGCCATGCCAGCTTGGTGAGCACCTGCGTGAGCTGTTTGAAGACCTTTGACAAAACCACCGGTATGTTGTTGAAGAGGAAGAGAAACCTAGGCAGCACTATCATTTTCATGAGAGCAATCCTGCCCATCAGGGAGAGCGGCAGTTTACACCATGCATCCACATCCTCCTCTAGTTTAGCGAACGCCACGCCGTAATTTTCTCTGATTAGAACATCAGGGTCTGTGTGTAGTTGTATGCCGAGATATCTAACTGAGTCTGTAGTCCATTTCAGGGGGTACTCCATGTCAAAGGGCTGGGTCACAGGCGTCAGGGGGAAGGCAATAGACTTATCCCAGTTCACTTTCTGCCCAGAGAGTGCGCCAAAGCGCACAACCTCACGCAGGACGGATGAGAGGTTCGTCTCGGGGTTACGAACATATAGGAGAGCATCATCAGCATACGTTGAGATACCTATTTTGTACGTCGGAAAGCTAATGCCTTCCAAGCTGTGGTATTCCCTGATTGCACAAGCCAGGGGCTCCGCCACCAGCGCGTATAGAAGGGGCGAAAGGGGGCATCCCTGCCTAGTACCTCTGCTAATAGCGAACGAGTCCGTCACTCTGTCCCCTATCTTCAGTCTCGCTGTGGGCTGGAAATACAGAGCCCCCAACATCTGCAAGAAAGGCTCTCTCAGGCCCAACTTCCTGAGGACTCTGATCATGAAAGGCCATTCCACAGAGTCAAAGGTTTTTTCCATATCCAGAAAAACTGTCAGAGCAGTATTTTCCTGGCTCACGTGCTGCATTGTCCCAAGTACTGTGCGTATGTTGTATGTCAGGTTCCTATTAGGAATGAATCCCGCCTGCTCTGGGGCTACTAGATCTGGTACTAGGAGCACCAACCACGTGGCCAGCACTTTGGCAAAGATTTTTGCGTCGACATTTAGTAGCAAGAGCGACCTGTAAGAAATGCAGCATTCCGGAGGTTTCCCAGGCTTTAAGATGGTGACAAGTAGAGCCTCCCTCATCGAGGGGGGCATACTCCCCTCTTCACAGATGTCATCAAAAAGGGTAATCAAATGTGGAACCAGCTTGTCCTTAAATGACTTATAAAAGCCTACCTTCAGACCGTCTGCTCCCGAGGCGCTACCCGATCTCATGCTTGCCAGCGCTTCCAGTATCTCGTCCTCCTGGATGGGAGATCTCAGGAACTCCCTGTCTGAGTCTGGTAAGAACGGCATGGCTATATGCTCGAGGTAGTCATCTATCTCCTCCTCGACATGTAGTGATCTGGACTTGTACAGCTCCGCATAGTACCGCTGAAACGTTTGGAGGATCTCCTCCTCATCAGAGATAACCTCACCCTCTGGCTAGCAACGCACCCGGTCTTTCACCCTCCCCGTATGTACGTGCCGTAGCGTATTTGCCCATATGCTGCACTTCCCTGTCAGCTAGTTCGTGATATTCCGTCAATAGGGGTTTAATTTGGGAGACAACGCTAGTGTTGGGCCCATCCGGAAGATGACCCTCCAACTCAGACAGTCGGGATTCAAGCAGTTTCAAGTCACGTCTGATGGATTTAAGCACGCTTGAGTGTTTCGACATCGCCATACCTCTGATATAGGCCTTAAAAGCGTCCCACACAGTCTGAAAACTGTCGACAGAACCCACATTCGTTTAAAAAAATGAGTCTATATCAGCAGCCAGCTCACCTCGGAAAGCCTCATCGAGTAGGGAGTAGGGGGGAAATCTCCAGGTGAAGGGGGGAATTACTTTCTTCCGGATCACCAGATGGAGCAGTACGGGGGAGTGGTCCGACAGTGTACGGGGGAGCACCTCACATCTCCTAATACTACCTAGTAAGGCTTGAGAGACAAGCCAGTAGTCAATTCTGGTGTGGGTATTATGGAAAGCAGAGTAGTGTGTAAAACCACCTTTAGTGGGGTGCTTGTGTCTCCAAACGTCCACCAGATCCAATTTAATCAGTTCAGCCTTCATGTGTAGAGCTGAGGCCACTGGCCTCCGAACAGGGCCCCTCGATCTATCCAGATCAGGGTCAAATATAAAGTTGAAATCGCCCCCCATAGCATTCTCGTGGGAACGTATAACCTGCACTGTGTCGACAGCTTTGTGTAGAAGTCAGGGCTATCATAGTTTGGTCCATACACATTAACCACTAGCAAATCAAGACCCCTGCCCACGCATCTGGTGATAACAAAACGACCTTCCGGGTCCGACACCAACGGCACCAGTTTCAGTTGTGAGGTGGGGTTGGCCCAAGTAATGACGCCCCTGGAGTGTGTCGTGAACCCCACGGCCACTATGTGTCCCCCAAGACCCCTGGCCTGCAGCATCTTACTATCAAGCGGCAGGTGAGTCTCCTGAAGGAGAGATAGGTCTACTCGGTGTCTATGCAAGTAACTGAGTACCTTACGCAGCTTTCGGTGATCATTAAGCCCCCTCACATTCCATGTCAACATTTTCAATTCCTGCAGAGTGTGCGGGCATTCCCGCCATCCGTACCCGTCATCCCATCAGTAACAACCATGGAGCGCAGTAAGCAGTTGTACCTTTCCGTGTACTCACTGTAAACTGAGAATCAGACAACACTTTGCTTGGCATTAGATTCAGAATTCCGCTGTAACTACAGCAAAAACAACCCCCAACACAGTGCCCCCTTCGCTCAAAAACAATGGTTCCATAGGTAAAGTAACCAGTACAGTTCCCAGTAGTGTCCCCCCCTCCCACAGCAGACCTCCCCCAACCTGGCCTGACAGGACCTACTCCCACCCAGTGGCATCAGAACTCCCTACCACTCCCCAACACCCCCGCTAACCCACGGGAGCAAACCCCAGATCAACTCTCTCCAGAGTCTGTGAGCCAGAAGCGCAGGGGCAGACGTTGCTGGCTTAACAGTTATTTAACAAACCAAATCTGCTCCGCTACTGCACCCCGGCATTTAGCCCCTAACTAGCGTTCCGTGCCTAAAACAAAAACCCATGCATAAATAACATAGTGTGGCTCCCATCCACCCTCAATGGCACCGCCCCACTTCAAGGCCCAGCAACAGCACAGTCACACAGCGCAGCTAATACATACTATCCCAGTTTTCCGCCTTTTTAGTGAAGGAACACACCCGGCTCCCCGCCCCCCCAAAGTCAAACCAGTAAGATCTCACCCAGCTTGAGATCCAGAAAGCAGTGTTCAGGCTCAAACCATGCAGAGGATTCAGGACTCCATCTTTGCACCGTGTAGGCCAGGGCTGCTAGTAATGACCCACAGGAGGCAACGCGCAGGCCGTTGCAAAACAGAAAGCGGGCCAGACAGGCGCAAAACACTCAGTCTTGCTCTTCCAACAGTGAGGAGGAATCATGTTCCCCCTGGCCTCTCCTCGGGCTGGTTCTGCGCTCCTTGGACCACTCCTTCAGTGATTTCTGCTGTTCCCTGGGGTCAGTGAAGAACTGTGAATGCCCCTGCCTGTTGATACGAAGCTTGGCTGGGTACAGCATCGCATAGTCCAGCTCCAGTTCGCGCAACTGCTTCTTATAAGGTGCAAATTGTTTCCTCTCCTCCTGGACCTTTGCCGTAAAGTCCAGATAGAGTGAGATGTCCATCCCCTTGTATTGCAGCTTACCCTTGTCTCTAGCTAGGCGGAGCGCAGTGTCTCTGTCCCTGTAGTTCAGGAGCTTCGCTATAATGGGCCTCGGGTTCGCCCCCGGTTTAGGTCTGGGTCCCAGCGTGCGGTGTGCTCTCTCCATGATAAACATCAGGGAGAAGGCCTCGTCCCCGAGCAGGGCCTTCAGTAGTTTCTCCACAAAAAGCTCCATCTTGCCAGTTTGTGTAGTCTCCGCAACACCGGTAATGCGAATGTTGGATCTTCGCAACCTCGCCTCCAAGTCTTCCGACTTGTCTTGGGTCACCTGCAAGAGCCTGCAAAATTGCTTGCGGTCCTTATCCCACTCCGTTTGGGCTTCCTCCGCCTCGGTCAGTCGTCGCTCCGCCATGTCGAGGCGCTCAGCGTGTTTGTCCACACGTTCCGACATGCGGTCCATGCGATAGGACAGGGCATCCATTTTGGACCCGACTGTTGCGATGCTGTCTTGTATCCCCTTCTCCATTGCGACCAGGAGTTCGCGAATATCCGAGCTGATGGAGCCCTCAGGCGCTGCTCCCTTCGGGGAAGTCGCCGGGGCTGGCATCTCGGACCCCTTAGTCCGGCGCTGCTCAAAGGTAATTTTGGGTTGTGACCTGTCGTTTTTGCCCATGGCGAGTCTGGTGGACATGTAAGCAGTCCTCACCGCAGGTGGCCGCAAGTCGCCGTGACTGGCTCGGGTACCTCTCGGCCTCCACGTGTACCTCAAGTTCCAGGCGTTAGCACACAGTTGACACTCTATATCAGGGGAGCAGAGGAGGCTACTCGCACCATACAGCCCAGGCTGATAACAGTACTTCGCAGGACCCTAGCGCATGGACAGACCGCCAGCCTTAGGCGATGCGTCTCCCAAGTGCGCAGCCTAGCGTGCAGGTGGCCCTTCAGGCGTGCCAGGCAAGGAATCCACGATGTCACACAACCTCACTGCGTTCAAACATCAACCAAAGCCCCTCAAATGCAGAAGACAAGCCTTCCTCCAGTCGTCCGCGGTCGCCTTGTCCTTCCCACTCGACTTATCTCAGCAGCGCCGTCCCAGACACCTCCATGCAGAGGGCAAATGGCCGCCGCAACACCAGACCTGCATGCAAAATGGCGGTGTGCAAATGCGCAGGGGTTTGCCAGCAGGGCTTCCTAAGAAAGCACCACAGGTCCAAGTCCAGTGTCACATACACACTCAATGGGGCTGGCGAAGCGTAGGTCGCAGCAGTAGCCCTGGCCGAGAAGCGCGGGCACTCCCCAGCGCCACGTGTCCGCCCGGACCCTCGGGGACCACTCACAGATTGACAGCTTCACGGGGTCCAGCCTCCGGTCCCCAAGGGCCACCGGGTCCCATGCAGCGCGACCACTGCCCGGAGAGTCGCAGCGCCTGCCCGGGGGCCCACAAAGCACTGGCAGGTCGGAGGGGCGGAATGTAGGCAGGAGGCAGGGCGAGGTCCCGTCAGGAGAGTCCCCATGCAATTGGCAGCAGCTCCATTAGCCTCCCCTATCTGGGGGCAAAGACGCTGATACAGTCTTCTGCAGAGGCGTCGGTGGGCGCGGGGACAGGCTTTCCACTCTTCGACGCCAAGTCCGGGTCACCGGGCCTCACTGCGCCCCCCGGCCGCACGTCGTGCGACGTCGGTGGGACGCACCGCCAGGCGAGCCCGCGGCTGCAGGCCTGGTCCGCCACTCCTCGCGGCCTCCTCCGGGGCACCTCACGTGGCGGCCGCGCAGCTCATGTCCGGTCCGCCCAGGCGTTCCAGGAACAGTCGGGGAGCTCCCCACCTCCAAAGCTGCTATTTTGGCACCGTGAGGATATACTGGAAGGATAATGCCGGGGCTTTAGTCGGGAGCTCCGCGCTTACACGTCCTGCATGGACGCCAGCAAGCTCCGCCCCCACCTGAGGCATTAATTAAGAACAACCAATATCTGCATTAATGTTGGAGGGCATCTTCAAGCAAGAACAGCACAGGTAGTGTTGTACCACTGGCGAGACAGCAGGCGCATGCCCGAAGTAGCATCAAAGGGCATTGACCAAGGGAACACCAACTGTCCGGCAGCCTGCCGCACTCGAGTTAATACCCCCTTGAGTAGAGCAACCCGTCATGATAAAGACACTGACCAAGCTCAGTCATCGTCAGAGAGCTTTGCCAACATGTAAGTGGTGTACGGTCCGCAAATAGATCTTGGGCGTGAGCCCACTGGCAGCTCCTCATAATAGCATGTGAGCTGATCCCGACAGTACGCCATTTCTTGCAACCAGGTCTTTATATCCGGCGCCCTCCTCCCTCACCAGCAGGCCGCCACTCTACGCTTGGCCAACTGTAGCGCAAACGCAACCAAGCGTCTCACACTCAACGGAATACCAGACACCATGCCCAACAAACATACGCACGGGTCTATATCAATTGTCACTGAAGTCATGTCAGTCAGTGCTTCAGTCACACACCCGTCCAGAACCTAGACACACGCGGACACGTCCAGGCCAAGTGTAGAAAATTGGCTACAGCCATCCCGCAACGCACACACGCAGGTGTGTCACGTAGCCCATATTTAAAAAGTTACTCCGGAGTGTAATACCATTGTTGTAAGAATTTATAGTGTTTGAGCCTAAAATTCCCATTAACAGCAAATTTGCAAGTCATAGCACACCACTCCGCCCAGTCATCATCCGACAGCGGCTCCAGCAGACATGCGTCCCATCTAGCCCTCGCAACCACATTCACATCACTCTCATCTTCTTGCGAAACCTTGTACAATTTCTAAATCATTTTCACTCGAGAAGTCACCGTATACATCAACTGCAGTGCATTCAGCGTAGGTGGTTCCATCGGGAAGGACGGATAGTGATCGCGCACCGCGGCGCGCAGCCTAACATAGGTGAAAGTAGCCATAGTGCCATTATTCGTTTGGTCCAGTATCGTCTGCAAGTCAATAAATTGTCCAGCTGGGAAAATATCCCCCATGGTGTGTATCCCAGCACCCTGCAACAGTTTAAGGGCGCCCACATCGCTCGAAACCGAAATGTGCGCATGATACAACAAAGGCATGGCCGGTGCAAAGAGTGGTAGACGATCTGCGCGTTTCCCTAATCCCCGCCATGCCTTCACAAAACACTGTACCGTGTCCACCTCGCCCTTCTCGTACTCGTGTGGATTTACAATCATCGCCTTTAAGGGCAATGGATAGGTCGCCCCAGCCTCAATCGCTACATGCGGCGTGTACGGTGGCGCCGAGATCCAATAAGATGCAAAGTGAGCTTGTGCACACAAATAATACAATCTCATGTCCGGTACTGCAAACCCGCCTTGCTCATATGATTTGGTCAGGGTGTCCCATTTTACTCGAGGTTTCTTCGCCCCCAGGCCAATGTAATTAACAAGGATTGCAGCATTGTAAAAAAGTTAGTCGTTAGAGGAAGTGGAATGTTTACAAAATAATATAAAAATTTGGGGAGCACCACCATTTTAATCAGGGCCACGCGATCAGCAAACGACAGGGGTAGTCGTATCCAGCGTGCAACCTGACCTTCTAACTTTGAAATCGTCACACCATAGTTAGCACGGATCCTTTCTTGGGTATCTCTGTGGATCCATATCCCTAAATCTCGAACTGGTTCCGTAGCCCATTCCAAAGGAAACTCTATCGGAAAAGGGTGAGTAATATCAGTTAAAGGCAGCAATATAGATTTCCCCCAATTTATTGACAGGCTAGAGAAGCGCTCTAATCTGACATATTCTCTGAGCACCCCATTTAAGTATCTGTCTGGCTCCCGGATATAAAGCACCATATCATCCGCGTAAATAGATACTGCCAATGAGCGGAGATGAAAACACAAAGCCGAGGCTGCATGTCTTTGCTGCAAAATACAGGCTAGGGGTTCCAAAATGATAGCAAACAATAAAGGTGATAGCGGGCATCCTGGCCTCGTACCTCTCTGTATAGCAAACGGCGCTGATATTCGACCATTAAATCGCACTCGCGCTACCGGATTAGTGTATAATAAGGTGATCAGGGATGTAAAAAAGAACGGCACACCCATGCGATGCAATACCGCCACCATGTATTTCCAGGCCACAGAGTCAAACGCTTTGGCAGCATCCAAAAGGACCGCTACCGCAGCTAAGTCAGGTTTGAGTAGATGAAGGACTGCAAATAGTGCTCTCAAGTTATGCGTCGTTGAGCGCAACGGCACAAAGCCTGATTGATCTGGCAATACCATTACAGGCAATAGCAGTTGCAGGCATGTAGCTAGCACCTTGGCAATGATCTTAACGTCCGTATTCATTAGGGATAGAGGCGATACGACTCCTTGCATCGGTCTTGCGGTTTACCTGGTTTCGGGAGAACCACTAGCAGAGCCTCCCCCATCGTCGCTGCTAGTTGTCCCTGTTTTAAAGCCTCCTCCAGTACCATTGCCAAATGCGGTAATAGCAAATCTACATATTCTTTATAGAACTCAGATGGTAAGCCGTAGGTACCAGCAGCCTTGCCAGTAGACAACGCCGCGATCGCATCCCTCAGATCCCCCTCTGTGATGTGTTGCATTAGAAAGTCCTGCTGCCCCTTCGAGAGCCAGACCAGTGCTATATCCTCCAAGTATTTCACTATTTCTTCCTCACCTGCAGTTCCCTTATATTCATACATGTTGGTGTAGTACTCCGTAAAGCATTCTAGAATACCTTCCCCATCCATCACCGTTCTGTCTCCGTCCCTGATTTCTTGTATTCCGCAGTGCTTAGCCCAAGGATCTTTGAGTCTATCCGCCAGTCCCCGTCCAGGTCTACCATCCTCGCCATAGTACTGTGCTCTAGTGCGCTTCGATAAATATTTTACTTCCTGTTCCGCCAGCTCATTGTACTCAGTGACTTTCGAGCGTATTCCAGCCAACAGACTGTCAGACGGCTGCTGCTCACACTGTGGCTCCAAACTCAGCAGCTCACGTTCCAATCGATCCATAGAATCCCTGAGTGATTTGAGCACTCCAGCTTGCATTCCAATACATGCTCCCCGCACTGTCACTTTGAAAGCCTCCCATACTACACCTGCACTTGACACTGAACCAACATTCTTATTAAAAAAGATTTCAATCGTCTCACGCAGTCGCTCACGTAACACCAGGTCCGTCAAAGCCCTGAGTGATAACCGCCATGTGAACGGGGGCATGTGCATGCGTTGGCAGCCTTACTTCCATCAGCATAGGCGCATGATCAGATAACGTGCGAGCCAAATGCGCCGTCCTCGCCATACAGCCACTAACATCTTTCGTCACCAGCCAGTAATCCAAGCGTGACCAGGTATCATGTGCAGACGTGTAGCAAGTGCCCTCTCTCACACCCGGATGCCCAAGCCGCCACATATCCACCAACCCCAGTAACTCCATCCCATCCTGAACCGCCCCACATGCACGTTTCATTGCAGCCTGTCGCACTTCCTTTTTATCCAAACCCCGGTCCAGCGTCACATTCAAATCTCCCCCACAAATAATCGCAGATGGGGGCAACTTATAAACCTTATTCCACAATGTGACATAGAAGTCCGGGTCATCAATGTTCGGTCCATACACATTAACCATCGTTATCAGCGTACCACACAGTTTACCATGTACTATAATGTAGCCACCTTCCTTATCTACTTCCTCATGCAAACACACAAAGGGGACATTCTTTTTAATTAGAATCATAACACCCCTGGCATATGAAGAGTACGAAGTTGCCAATCTCGTTCCCGCCCAACGACTAGCTACTGCGCCAGCTGCCTGCCCGCTAAGATGCATCTCCTGCAAGAAGACTATCCGCACCTCGTGCCTATTCAGATATGCAATCACCTGCCTGGTCTTTTGCGGCCTGTTGAGACCCCGCACGTTCCATGTTAGCCAATTGATTTTCCCTTCCCTAGCCATAGGTGTATTCAGGGTATACGTCCAAACAACTGTCCAGTAATTTCCCTTTCATCCAATCAACAGTGACTTTACCACCCACCTCCACGTCCCACCAGTTATGTGGTCCTTTATATTGTACAGAGACCATCTTGTGATCTACCATGTGTACCCGCCAGCAAGAACATATCCCACAGCACCTCCATCCAACTTCCCATCTCACAACAGCCGCCCCAACTTGCCAAGACCATCCCCTCACCCTCAGTGTCACCTTGCCCGTAACAGTTACATACACAGAAATAGACCAAAGTGCAAAACCAAAATTGCCCCAACTTCCCTGGTTCCTGTCTGCCCCCCACTCCCACTTCGGCCCCCCCAACCAGCCAAAGCAAACCCAAGCCCCCCCATCTCCCACCCCCCAGCCAACACGCAAACAGAGTGTGGGGTATTCCCATATGTGGGGGCTAAGAGGCACAAAACTCCCGCTTTCAAGGAAAGCAGGAGGTGACTAAGCCGCCAGGATATACAATCCATCCCTGTCGCCCCATGCCTACCCCGGCCATACCAACAGTAGCCAATCCATAGACCAAAAAATGGCAGATGCCCACCTCCCAATGAGCAACAGTTGTCATGACATAACTCTTCAACTATACATCTCAGTTTTAACTACACAGGTCACACCAGTGCTGCACTATTGATAAGAGCCAGTGCTACTGCACACTGAACATAAGGCAAGGCTTATAAACCGTAGCGCAGCATCCCAGACTTTCCATTGTAATGAGGTAATTGAAATTTTTATGGTCAGGTATGTCCCCTAACATGTACCCCAACGTCTCCATGTACGAGTGTAAAGTGCATGTAACTTCCCTCCACAACCGAATCTGATGAGGCAAATACATTTGCGTCCAACGTTAACATGTCCTCTATCAAATCCACCATGAATGGATCGATAATTCAGTTCCTAAGTATGCCTTGCCACCGTCTTTACATGGTGCACTTTCACGTTTTTCCTGGCTCTGCCGAGCTAGGCCCTGATTTCTGCCCTCGAGCCACTTCTGTCTCTGTCTCTGAAAGCTGCAGCATGGAAATGCATCCCTGACCTCTGCCTTACTTCCTGCCAAACGAAGCGGTGCCTGGCTCGGCCTGGCCTGCCTGCCAAAACAGTATTTTGCCTTCAAGTTATCAGCGTAGCCAGTTCACCCTCCTCGAAAACACATTCCAGTCTAGTGAAATAGGTAAACATATCCCCGGCTGCAGAGCAAAGGGCCAAGCCTTCCTGTCTCCTCCGTGTAATTCATTGCTCCCGTTACCATGGTAGGCCCATGGCCCCGCGCATTGCACTTAGACACATATGCATTCAGTATAGAATAGCCTCTGCCCGAGAGACCTTTTACTTCAGATTACACATCCCCCAAATACAAGATATCAGACATGTTATAGGAACAAGTCGATCTGACATGCCAGACTTCTGTCTCTTCTACTAGTGCTAAAAGTCAGACCCTCAGCTTTCTCCAGATGCACGTCAATCACACGTCATGTTAACTGCGCGCGCATCCAGGTCACAGGTTTCAGCTGGCTCTGCAGAATCCTCTACGCACCCACCCACTTATGACACTTTTCTGTGACGTTTCCAGCACACGCCTCCGTGCACACCCTTGTACACGCCTTTTTGCTACGCACATGTGTTCTTATCATATACATTTCACTTGTCACGCCTACTGTATCCATTGCCATTGTGTCATTTTACTATATATATGTCATGTACTGCTAATAAATCGTTGACATCTTTTTGCCATCATTGCATATACCCCTGAACCCTTGTATTGATGGAATTGATTTCCATGGCTCGAGCCATCCTGATTAAAGCCCGTATGACTCAGACACCACGGACTCCGCCTCTCATTTGATTGAGCTATTCTTTTTCTTGTCAGTAATTATATGGAAAAATTGCCTGGTAAATTATATTTACCACAGTTCGGATCCCAAGTCCTGCGACCTCAGTAGATGCACAACTGTCCCAGACCACCTGTGCTACATGCCAACAGCAAGTATGCAATTCTACAGAGCACATAGTCTCCTGACTCATGAAAAACTTGTAAATTTTAAAACCAAGCAGCACCTGTAAGAAGAAGGGTTAGTATTACAGAAAGAGCGAACCATCTTCACTAAGCAATTCACTAGAGGCCCGATAGCAAACAGCTATGTACGCCCCAAACGTAGGAGCACAGTCAGTTATCCTCAGGCAGTTCATCATTCCCATCCTGCGCCCTGGCTGAGACTTTCTTGCGCTTCTTCTGATTCTTCGCTTATTCCATGGCTGCCTTTGGTGAGTTAAAGATTTTGTTATCTGAGGGTGCCCCTATACGCAGTCGCGCTGGGTACAACATAGCATATGGAATTTCCTCTGCCCTAAGAATCTGTTTCACTACAGCAAATTTATTTTGTGCCGCTTGTACGGCCATGGTAAAGTCTGGGAAAAATTCCAATTTGTTACCAGGATAGTCTATGGTGCCTTTTTCCCTCGCCAAGCGCAGCAGCGTATCCCTGTCCCTATAATTCAAAATCCGAGCAATTATGGGGCATGGAGGTGCCCCAGGCACCGGACGCTTTGCCAAAGAGCGGTGTGCTCGCTCTACGATAAACATTTTAGAGAGCTGGTCAGAACCAAATATCTCCACAAAGAGTCTCTCCATGAAATCTTCCATTCTGCCCACATTCGTTGATTGCGGCAGCCCCGTGACGCGGATGTTGTTGCGCCTGGACGGCCCTTCCAACTCCTCATTCTTAGCCTGTATTACCGCTAACACTCTTTCCATACTGAAAACTTTATTAGTCACCGTGGTAAGGCCATCCTCCGTCGCAGACACCCTCTGCTCTACCTCATCCATATGTTCATTTTGCCGTTCAAATTGCATGGACATATGGTCCAGCCTGTGGTTAACTGCTTCCATAGTGCCCTCTTTAGATTGCAGCGTTTTCTGCATGGCAATCAGTGGGGCCTCCAAGTTCGGCGCACCCCCTGCAGCTCCTGGTGCTTCAGTATCCGACAAACCTTGTGACGGGGGCACCCCAGTTCTACACGTTTCAAAGTTTAGTTTGGGTTGATTCCTCTCAGGCCGGCCCATAGCACCTGTTATTACTATACACTCCTTCCAGTAAGTCTCAAACCAATGTTGAGCAAATACTGTATGTCCCAAAATGGCGGCGCCAGCACGGGAGACGCACAAATGTCACTGGGATATGAGCAATGTCACAACTACTCTCCCGCAGGTGTAGGCAAATGCAGTCTTCAACAGAATCACCCCACAGAGCCAGCAGGTGTTTGTCGCCCAAATTCAGCTCAATCAGACGCTATCTACACATAGAGCCCTGGCCTCCACCACGCTGTTTCCCAACTGTCGCTACAGTTCCACTATCAGGCCAGGTAGCTGCACTCGTGGTCACTGGTCAATAAGCAGAGGCCCACAGGGAATCACGGGTACGCCGCAACCCAGCACCTCCGGTCCCGGCCAGCAGCCCACCCCCGCCAGCCACAGCTTGCGCGGCCAGGCCCGGGGCAACCGAAGCCCGCCTCCGCAGCAACCGTTACTGCCAGGCCCTAGCCCCACTCACCACAACCAGTGCAGGCAGACGCCCGATCTCACCGACATCCACCAGCTCCGCCTCGTCGCCAGGCAACACCTTCGGTCGGATCTTCCCGCAGCAGCGCCTCTGGGCCTCCTGGGCAGCGCCAGGCCCGTCCTCCGACCCCGCTCTCTGTTCGAGGCACAGGCCGCCAATATCCCAGGCCGTGCTCCGGTCCGACGCTGCCTGCACGAAGCCCTCCTGAAGCAGGACTCGTCCCGCACTGTCCCCGCTGATCGCAGCACACAGGGTAGCTATCCGCACCTCCACTCTGAGCACTGCAACTCCGATCAGCAAGTCAAGCCCCAGGCGCCAGTGGTGATCTGCTCCCAGTTACAGTAGGCCTGTGTACTCTCCACGCGGCCGCGGCCGCGTCGGCACGGTGAGCGCTGTAATTATATGCAAATCAGGGTTGTAGGTCCCCGCACCAGGCTCAAACCTCTCCACGGGCAATCAGGCACAATATTCCGCCGCAGCAGAGAGCGACAGTATCTGGATTAAGCGGATTATTAACGGATATTTAGCTTAGTCTGGCAGAGCCTCACCGATGTGCGGCCATCTTGCTGTGCGCCCTCTAGCGCCCCCTACTGCCTGTAAGTATAATGCAAAGAGGATTACTCACTTTCTCCTTCCTTGAAGTTCATAATTTTAAACTTATATAGCAGTGCATTACTAGCATTTTAGAAACACAACCCAATTTTTAGAAGGAAATATTTGCAACCTACCTAGCTTTAATGGAAATGAGGAGGTGTTTTTCAATATAATTGAAGTATCGTGTGGTAGCACAGTCATTTAATAATAAAAAAAATATTGCATTCATATGATAAGGGATGGTCTTGTTTTAGTGAATATTTTTCATTTGGTCATCACACTGTAAATTGTCTTGATTTGTGTTGATCTTATTGAAATATGTGTTTCTATCACATTTAAGAATTACAAAACATTTGCTTAATTTTTGCTTTATTAACTGCTGAATATGTACAGTTCATTTTACAAGTGTTTACATGTTGTGTATTTCAAATAAATGACATACTACAGCCTTTTCTTCCACACTCTCAGTACCCCAGCAAGATTGTCAAATAATTAGCTTTTCTTTCTCTGATGGGAAATTGAGAGGAGGGCAATTTTGACAGAAACCATAGGCAAATATTTGAACTCACTCTTTGATGTGCAGTAGATGTGACAAGATGAACATTTAATTTAAAGTTATTTTTATTGCTTGGACTTACATGACCCACCAAACGTCGACTGGCGACAGACCAGCGGGCCACGACCCACAGTTTGCAAAGCACCTTTCTATAGTGAAAATGGTACAACTGGGGTACCTGTGTACATATTTGAATATAACTGAGGAAATCGCAAAGCAAACCCATGGCTTGGATGGCTCATTTATTAACTCTACTAATAAAAATACTTCAGCAGAAGAGTGATTTTTCCAGGTGGTTTTGATTGAATGTCACATTAAAAACAACAACAAATATATTGCTGTATAACTATTTGGAGATAGTGCATAGTGTATATAACCTTTAATACAGTCTCATAAAGACAAAAATAGGATCTGATGTTCTAGTGATATAATCTCATCAGACTATGTCATCACTACATTTTAAAGAAAGCTAAGATAGCATTTTAAGATTATAGGATTTACCTTGTTATCAAAGCCTCATTTATACCCACAAATTCGCAATTTATTTCAGTCAACAACTTATATAAAGCATTATCTACAAATGTGGTTGATGGTATATTCCAGTACTCATAGCAAAAATGCAGATTTTCAACATTTAGAAATGAGTAGAAAATCATGATTTTAATAAAGGCACGGAGGCTAATATTATGCACTTCCCTTTATTACTACTCAGGCAGCAGCAACAAAAATAGAATCAGAACACTCAAAAACTTCTAGAATGCTGAACATGCATATCCTCTCAGAACCTGCAGCCATCTTCCTCTTTTGGGCGCTGCAAACATTATAAAACAAAAACCAAAGTCTCTGACCAAACAACTCCAAATCTTTTCTTCTTCCTTGACACCAACTCTTCAAAACACCAACTCCATTGAAACTTTTCTTCTTTATCCTGAACAAGATAAAAAGTAAACCATTAAATAATGGGCGGGAAAAGCGGAGGGATAATATTAGCCTCTGTGCCTTTATTAAAATCATGATTTTCTACTCATTTCTAAATGTTGAAAATCTGCATTTTACATCAAGGCCCGGAGGCCAATATTATGCATGTTCAAAGTTCTCCAACAACACTACTTAACACATTATCCACTGGTTTAAAATAAAATTTCTTAAAAGTTGACTCACAACTCCAATCTGCAGCCTTCATAATCCCACTGGGGAAGTGTGGCTCAATGGTTAGAGCGGCAGACCCTGATGCAGAGGTCTAGCCCGGGACCAGGGTTCAATTCCCTGCCTTGGCGGGTCTTGGGCTCAAAATTACACAGACATGAAAATTCTTGCCTCAGTGCCTATTCTAATCATAGAGTGCAACTCTGGGCAATAGCTTACTTGATCTCCACAATGGCCCCCACAACGCTAAGGATGCCTGGCCTCCACCCTGGGGGTGCCCAGGAGTGGAAGCCTCACAGGGAAAGCCAGCACGGGTTCCACAGCGGGATTCGTAACAGCGCCTTGAGACCCTTGCGGGTGAGTAGTGCGCTATACAAGTATGATTTTACATTTACTCAAGCTAAACCCTTTCATATAAGCCTTGCTAGCCATAGCACCTCTCACAGAATGAGCTCCAAAAACACTTGTATCAATCCCAGCCTTCAACATCACCTCTTTCACCCATCTAGCCAGGGTAGCAGAAGAAACACCCTTATAAGGTTACCTTAAAGAGACCAGCAACTAAGAACACCCAATAAGTCTCAACCCAAAAGTCCTTCTTTCATATTCCTTTAAACAATGAACAACACATAAATTCCTATTCTCTTCAAATTGAGGATATAAAATAGTCCTAGACATAGTCTTAGTCCTTTTCCTCATCTCAAAACAAACTCCTTCCGGCTGAAAAAACCTAGAATCCACCTCCAAAGCCCTAATATCGGAAACTCTTCTACAAGACACCAAACATAACAGCATAGCCAATTTCCATGATAAAGAATTCATCCCCAAAGACACATTCTCACCCCAACTATCTAATTCTCTCAAAACCACAGAAACGTCCCAAAGAACACCATATTTTGCCTTAGGAGGTAGAATCATCCTAACACTCTTAACCAACCTCCTTACCAAGACATGCTGCCCAATCAGACGTCCTTCCACTAAAACATGGCCCGCAGAAATAGCTGACCTGCTAACATTCACAGAGTTGTAAGCTAAACCCTTCTCATACAACTCAGACAAGAAATTCACCACTTCTACCACAGAAGCTGATACGGGATCCAAATCCCTCTCAAGACACCAACCAGACCATCTTCTCCATGCTGATCTATACATTTTGGTTGTACCCTTAGACCACGATCCCGAGATAAGAGCCTCAGCTTCCTCCGATAATCCATGCACTTTCCAAATTCTCCTGAAATCAACCATGCAACCAGCTTTAACTGGCCAGTTTCCACCAATTCGTGAACATTCCACCTGAAAAGGACCCCATCTCAACTCCAAACTCCAGAAAACTTCCCTGTTCAACATCCAATTGCTCACATCCTTCAGGTACCTTGAAAACCAGTCCGCTTCTACGTTTCTCAGACCCGGAATATACTGAGCTTGAACCACAATCTCCTTTTCTAAGCAAAAATTCCAAAAATCCTTTGCTAGGTTCGCTAGACCTTTCGACCGTGGACCCCCTAACTTGTTCACATACCTCACCGCAGACAGATTGTCCATTTTCAAGAGCACACAACACTTTATCTGATCCTTCATGAAACTCTTTACCGCGAAAGACCCTGCCAGTAACTCCAGACAATTTATGTGCAACTGCGTCTCCTCCTTGGACCCCTTCCCCCCTGTTGACACCATTCCGCACTTTGCACCCCAACCTTGAAGACTCGCATCCGACTCTATTTCTATCCCAGGCACTACTCCAAAAATTACCTTTCCGTTCCATTCCTCCAAATTCATCATCCACCACTTCAACTCTTCCCTTGAATCCTGATCCAACCATAACCTCTGAGAATATTTTGCTACTTTCCTCAAGTGAAAACCCTTCAACCTCTGTAATGCTCTGTAATGAAGAGGCGCTGGAAAAATCGCCTGAATCGATGCAGACAACAGACCCAACAACCGAGCTAGCTGTCTCAAAGTGATCCACTCTGAAACCATAGCCCTCTTCACCTCCTTCTTGATCGTCTTCACTTTTGTCAATGGCAACTTCAATACACAATCCAATGTCTGAATCTGAAAACCTAAAAACTGCATCTCCTGCTGAGGAACAACACATGACTTCTCCCTGTTCACTACAAACCCCAGATCCTCTATCACTCTGATCGCAAACTCTGTTCTCTCCCTTGCAAGACTCTCCTCCTCTGCCATGATCAAAAAATCGTCCAGGTACACAATCAAACGAATTCCCCTCGATCTCAACCAAGCTGCCACCGGACGCATCACCTTTGTGAAACACCAAGGGGCTGATGTCAAACCGAAAGGGAGGCTCTTGAATCTCTACAACTTCCCTTTCCACCTGAACTGGAGAACATCTCTCTGCTCTTCGCACATTGGAATTGTTAAATGAGCATCCTTCAAGTCTAACCTTGTCAACCATTCTCCCTTCCTTAAGAGATCCCTTAACAAATGGATGCCTTCCATTTTGAAATGATTGTATACAACCCAATCATTCAAACCCTTTAAATTTATTACAGGACGCATCTTCTTTTCCTTCTTTTCTACTAAAAATATATTGCTTATGTAACTTCCTCTTACATACCTTGCTTCCTCTATTGCCCCCTTCTCCTCTAGAGCATTTATCTCTTCCGTAACCATATCCTCCATCTCCTTTGAGAACCTCAAAATATTTGGAACTCTTTCCTGAACTGGATTCTCTACAAAATCTATCCTGTAACTAACAACAGCTTGCAAGACCCATGGATCTTATGTAATCTCCTTCCATCTCGAAACAAATAGGGCTAGTCTGCTGCCCAACTTCATTCGGATAGAAGAATGGTCTTGTAAATTCCTTACCTGAGGCCCCTCTTGTTCTCCGATCAGAGCGCATGCCTCTTCCTCTGCTTCTCGGCCTTAGAGGGAAAAAATTCCCCTGTCCTCCTCTGGAACTGTAATAGTTTGATCCAAAACCTGAACCATAGGGCCTGCCTCTTCCGAAATTTCCTCGTGAAATTCCTTGCCCACGGCCGGGGAACCGGCCCCGCATTCGCCCGGCCACTCCAAAAACACGCCTGATGTCCTTCTGCGCTTTCTCCAAGGAACTAAAGGTATTGACATACCGGGACATGTCCTTGACAAAGTCATCCCCAAATAACAAACCTTCTGAACGTTCCCCTGGCTCTTTACCAGCCAAATCCACCAACTTAGGATCAATCTTGAACAAGATAGATTTCCTTCTTTCAATACACAATGCTGTATTCGCATTTCCCAGAAGGCAAATTGCGCTCTGAACCCACTGGCGCATATCTGCCACGTCTATTCCAACATTGTTAGAATGTGCTTCCTCGCACATATCAAAGATTTTGGTTAGAGGACCCAGAATATCTAAGAACCTGTCCTGACACCTTTTAAGACCTTTCTCCAGGCCCCTCCTTGGATCCTTTCCAGTTTTATTTATAAAAGTTAACATCCTTAGATCTAACTCAGGAGTGTATGCTACTTTGCTACTATGGCCCTGATTTACTAATGGTTTGCCATTGTGTTTGCACAATGAAAAGTGATGCAAAAAGAAGAGGTGTTTTCCATGTAAAAGCAGCTTTTGGCCAAAAGTTGGCGCTCATTCAGCGCCCAAACATCTTTGCGTTACCTCCCTATGTATATATGAAAGGGGTATGTCTCAGCCAGGTAACCCAAAAGGTTGATATTAGTTCAAAGCAATATTTACTAAAGTAGCATTATAGATGGCTTTGCATCCAATCCTCATACTTAGTGTACTGAGGTGGAAGCAAGGGGTCAAGCGGTATATAGCCCAGTTTACCCACATGTAACATGCATGCTTTGTACTAAAGCATATATCTTTCTGGCCAACCCATGTGTGAGGATTCACACATGAGAACTTCTACTTGAGGTTGCACCTACTGCACCAGTACTAGGCTATACACTCCTTATTCGCTTCTGCACCTTACTGCAAGCCTGAACATCACGCACAACAGCCATATTTAGCATGATTACTACTGATTACATCATTGGCAGATGACTCTCGCAGAATCTGGTGCTGCGCTACTGTCTTTCCTCTACCGAGCGCAGTGCTGTACTTAAATGGTTAGGTGAAAGGATGGATGGGTGGATGAAATGATGGATGGGTAAGTGGGTGAAAGAATCGGTGGCTGAATGGATGGGTGGGGAAATGATGGGTGAGTGGGTGAAAGGGTGAAAGAATGAGTGGGTGAGATGACAGGCGAATGAGTGAATGTGGATGGGGATAGCTCAGTAAATCGATAGGTGAGGGGATAGGTGCATGGGTAGGTGAAAGGATATCAGAGTGATAGATTGTAATTTTCCTGCTAATGATGTTGTGAATATGTTAGCCTAATGTGTCTAAGCCAATATGCAGTTACAGCCCATTATTCATGTGCTGCAACCCACTGAGCTATTTTTGTAATATGCAAGCTTCATTTGGATAGAATTGTTTCTGTAATGGTTAAGCTTTTGTCTTATTTTTGCCTTCTAAGTTAGAAGACTTGCTGTAGTACATTGCCTTCTATCTGTTAGGTTCCCATTATTGATATTTTTGTATACTTTCCTATAAGAGAGAGAAGCTTGTCTATGACAGACAGATTTCTAATGCTGACATTTGCTCTGCAGCTCCAATGTCTCATGGTACAGTTTTCCCCCCTCCCTTATGAGCAGAAAGTCCCTGTTTCAGCATTTCTTTCCTCAGAGCTTCGGCTCTGTGGCCTTGAGGGGTGATAACAGTGTTTATATATAACAGGAGAGAGAGTAAGGGAAATTACATAAACTATGTGAGGTAGGAACTCCTGGTCCCCAAAATTAATAGTAACAACAAAGAAGGAGTACCCCCTAAAAGAGAGGAAAAATAGTAATTAACTATTTCCTACAGGGTATTTTTGAGGTTTGCACTAAGTGCCCCAACCCGTTTATCAGGACAGTGCTTGTCCTTTAAGAAGACCCCTCACTCACCAACCTGGTTGGTGACATGCTTCATCATTGGGGTCCCACCCCATAGGCCGAGTGCCTATAGGGTGTGCTGCGACACCTGACTACAGTGGAGCGGGATATTGTTTCTTATTTATATGTGCTTACAATTACAGTAAGAGGGTATGTTTAAAAAGGGCCAGTACTACTCGGTTCAAGACTTTATTCTTGAGCGTCTGTGCCCCACTAAAACCAATGTAGCACCGTTGCGTAGTTAGGAAGGCTGAGGTGTCTCGAGAAGTGTAATATTATAAAAGTTTTTTTTAAATAGCGAAGTGTGCTATGTGCAAAAATTATAAAGAAAACTAGGTCTACATGTTTCAACCAATTTAAAAATTCTCTGGTTTTCGTCAGGACCGTGAATATTTTGCACCGGGTGGTACGCACACGCTAAGGTGCGCCCTACCTTCGTGCAATTGAAAGACCACAAAATGTGATCTGAATGTAAAAGGGTGTGTTAAATCCTGATTTCAGGAAAAAACCTGTAAGAAAAAGAAGGAAAAACGGCGTTGGGATAGCGTACTGGGAATGACACAACAAGGGTGTACATATAACATATATGCCCACATGCATCAAGCATTTTTGGAGTCGCAAACGGTGCGATTCCTTAAAATCGGCCGTTTGCGATTCCAAAAATGCTTTTTGAGATGCATCATTGGTTTTAGTAGAAAATCGCTAATTTTGCGATTTTCTAAAATGCGATTGCATTTAAGGAATCGCAATTTTGAGATTCCTTAAATGCAATGCATCATTCTTTAAAAAAATTGCGACCTTGAAGATTGCAAGTGCAAATTACCACGAGGTTGAACCTCGCGGTAATTTGCGAAAAATGTTTAAAATGCTCAAAATAGCATTTTAAACACTTTCATGTTACAGACACACATGTCCTTAGGACATGTGTGTGTGAAACATCCATTTTAAAATACATTTCAGGGGTGCAGGGGGGGGTCCTTTGGACCCCCCTGCACCCATGGAATGCATAAACATTTTGCGAATTCCAATTTGTGAATTCGCAATTACCATTGATTCCTATGGGCCTTTTGGCCCATAGGAATCAATGGGAATTGCGAAATCGCACATTTGAATTCGCATAATATTTGCGATTCGGTAAAAATTGCGATTTTTACCGAATCGCAAATATTATCCACTTTCAATAATGCATCCCGTTCTGCGATTCCATATTTGCGATTCGGTAAAAATCGCAAATTTGGAATCGCAAAACGGGAGTTTGATGCATGTGGGCAATAAAGTGCTATTAACATAGTCGCCTCAATTAGGTGACTACCTATATTGAATTGTTCATATAGGAAGTGCTGGTTCAGAAATAAGCTTAAATATTGATTATGGGATTGCGCTTGAGTGGGTACCATCATGCGAGGCACAGTCTGTGAGGTACTCGACTTAATGAAATTGGTGGTGGGAGTGATGAGTGATCATAAATTGTGTAGTAGGGCGGATTGCTAGTGATTCTGTCAGATATGATTCATTGCGGTGTGGGAAACCAGTTAAATTTGGTTGTCTGTTTCCCATATTACTAGCAAACTCGTGTTTAGCATGCTAATTATTGTTATCCGTTTAAGCAAGCAAAAGAGTATCCCTTTAGGCGATGCTTACACTCTGAAGCGATGAATCTCACTTCATGGGCTTCGGATCGACCAAAACGGCGAATGTCCGTCACCTAAACAATTCAAAATTAGGCGTAAGTACACGAGGTTCAGACATAATGTTCGCGCTGTCATCCCACTCGTGAAAATAAGGATGCCAGGCGCACGTCCGTCCCCTGTCAATTGGCATTAGATAAGTACTTACATTGGGTATGTGATCCTGCGGCAGTAAACCTATTTGGTTACTGCACTCGAAGCCCCGATGAATGATCGGTGCCTCGGGGAAGCAAGTGAAATAAACTGCTCGGCATTTCCTGGTAGGGGCGTGACGTAGTGTGTCACCGCCTCAGGAGCCAATAGGAGCGCGTGCACAGGGCGTGCCTACAGTCCTCCCAATCGTTAGGCTGCGTAGGAGTGATGCAATGTGAGCTGGTTGCCGTAGCAACCGACGTCATTGTTTCTCTAGTTGCGGGAAACGTAACCTGTCAACATTGGAGAGACACGTATACGGAGTGTGATTCCGATCACGTGTCTGGTGGTCTGATGACGTATTGGGTTGTGGGAGATATAACCTGTCAACGTTCGAATGACACGTGTATGGAGTATGATTCCGATCACGTGTCTTGTGGTCTGTTGACGTATTGTGATCTAGATGTTGTAGCACACACGCGTTCGTGAATGTCGGACCAGACACGCGTGTTTCCCCCAGTTTGATGGAAGACTGGTCGAAAAGCATTGACAGAGCAGGAACAAGGGTAAATCAGGACATGTCCACAACGGGTCAACAAGTAGGTTGCAGGGACAGGTCACCATGTACACTACGTTTTCACTGTTGCAGTTGGTTTGCCCTTTGATAATCCAGGTTTTGTTGGGTTCCAGTTGTAGAGTTTTGGTGTTATAGGTGAAAGGGCATATGCTACATCTCCCGCACTTGTAGTGGCCTGTGACTTTGGGCAGACCCCACGTGTTGAGAACTGTTGCTTGCTCCCTCTCCTCTCTTTTAGGTCTGGTATTGACTACTGCATCTTTAATACTGCGTGCCTTTTTGTATGCGAACAAGCGTTTTTCCCATATCAACGTCCCTGTGTTCAATATACTCCAATGTTTCCCTATTATACTGGATACTGTATTGGAGATAGTGTTATATGTTGTAACACAGGTAAGAGGGGGTTCCTCGGTTTCTCTGATTTGATTCTCCAGGAGGGCCATTCTCGGTTGGTTACGGGCACGTTTTTGGCTTTTGTTCAGTATTTTCTCAGGATAACCATGATCCCGTAGTTTATCGGTGAGGTCTTGGGCTTGTCTTTTGTAGTCGGCAAGTTCACTGCAATTCCTGCGAATGCGCAGGTATTGGCCGTAGGGCAGGTTCTCACGAAGTGGTCTGGGGTGAAAGCTTTCAAACCTTAACAAGTTGTTTTTGGCAGTGGGTTTGTGGTGGGTGACTGATGTTAGCTTCCCATTCTCTTTAGTAATTGTTAGATCCAGGAAGACCAGGGTGTTAGCATCTTTCACACAGGTAAACTTCAAATGGTCGTCACAAGTATTGATCCAATTGAAGAAAGACACTAGGCCTTCCTCAGTGCCCTTCCAGATCGTCAGCACATTATCAATGTACCGTCTCCATAGTTGGATATTGGAGCTGTAGGGGTTGGTGTCACTGAAGATGTATTTTTCTTCAAAATCGTGGACATACATGCCCGCCACACTGGGAGCGAATGTACTGCCCATCGATGTGCCCCCGACCTGTAGGTATATCTGGCCCTCATATTCAAAATAGTTCCTCTTGAGTGCCAATCTTGCACATTCCAGAATAAATTCCCTGGGAGTTCTTGACCTCCACTCCTCCTTTTCCAGGGCTTTTTTAAGGACCTCTAGTGTAGCATCCTGAGGGATGCTTGTATACAAGCTCTCAATGTCAAAACTGACTAGGATTGTGCCTTCATCTATAGTCAGTGTATCCAGCAATTGTAGCACACTTTTGGTGTCCTGTAGATAAGTTCTTGTTTTTTGCACTAAAGACTGTAGTCAGGTGTCGCAGCACACCCTATAGGCACTCGGCCTATGGGGTGGGACCCCAATGATGAAGCATGTCACCAACCAGGTTGGTGAGTGAGGGGTCTTCTTTGTTAGGAATTGAGCTAGTCCTATCTTAGTGACCATGCCTTGCCATCACATGACCAT
Organism: Lissotriton vulgaris; assembly: GCF_964263255.1. Lineage (NCBI taxonomy): Eukaryota > Metazoa > Chordata > Amphibia > Caudata > Salamandridae > Lissotriton > Lissotriton vulgaris. Next base: position 474,622,964 of record NC_141698.1, on the reverse strand, counting down.
GGAAAGGTAGATAAAATCCAGTCCTACCTTTAGCTCATTGCTCGATATTGCCAGTGTTTGGATTCCCTTCCTGGTTGTTGGTTGCTGAAGTCTGCAGAGCTGAGCTTTCTTCTCTGTTGTCTTTTCCCTGGTTGCTGACCAGTTCCCTCTCACGGGCTCGTGAGGAGGGTTAGTGCTTCTTTTAGCATTGTTTTTGTCCCTTCCCCGTTTTTCTTTCCCTTTTAGATAGTTAGCGGTATCCTGGTAACCCCTCCCTTTTCCCTCGTTCCTTTTTTTTGTCACCGGTGGTTTTGGGTATTTGTTTTAGGGTGAACCGGGGGCTCCCGGTCACTCCAGCGTGTTTGTTTACAGAACGCTGAAGTCCAGAGGCTTGCCGCTAGTATGAGCGCGTCCCGAATACAGTACGATCCGCCTCGTTATTTGCGGAAGGGACGTTTTGGGTCACTCCGCGGCGGCTTCGTTTTTCATTAGCGCTGCTTGTATAGCGCAACGGAGGGTGTCCCTGCTCTTTGCCCCTTCGAGTTTATTTTTTTTCCGCAAACGGGGTTTTTTGGTAGTGGCTGCTTGCCACCCGGACCTTTTTCCCCGTAATTTATTATTTTATGGTACAAGCGACATATTGCTAACGCTCCCTCATCGCCTCTGCTAAAGTCAATAGAGCAGATACAAGAGTACAACGTTTCCTCTGTTACTATACTCAGCATCTTTACGAGGCAAAGCCTGCAAGAGACACAGGTGAGAAGGTCTGTATGGTGGACAAGGCATGGTCATTGGGGGTTGGTTATATTGGTGTCCAGTGTATGTGAAAGGTGTTGTTTTTCCCTAATTGTGCTGCAGGTGCAGAAGCGTAAAGACGGAGGGAGCAGTGTCCTGTTACCTACAAGGGTGGTAGACTTGGTGTCTCCTCAACTTAACCACCGTCTTTTCTGGTCCATAGGTGCACCCACAGTGTTTCTCCTGTGGGTGTCCAGTGGGCAGGAGAAGGGGACTGGTGCATGCTACGTTCCTGCAGTGCGTGGGCTGGTTGGAGTCTAACATTCTTAAAGGACAAGCACTGTCCTGATAAATGGGTTGGGGCACTTAGTGCAAACCTCAAAAATACCCTGTAGGAAATAGTTAATTACTATTTTTCCTCTCTTTTAGGGGGTACTCCTTCTTTGTTGTTACTACCCGTGATAACAGTGTTGCCTTCGCAGTTGCAGATGCCTCATGTATGAGTTCATTGTTCTCCCTCTGCTGAGCCCAGTACTTTTCCAGTCTGGGCGTGGTTTTACTCTGCCATGCTATGTGATAATGTATTGCTGTGATGAGAGGGGTCAGTCCTCTCGATGCACTCCGTGGGGTGTAGACCTGACAGGGCCCATCTGCAGATGAATATTATGGCCAATAAATATGTGTCTAATTCTTCTCCACTGCCTGGCTGGCTTATTAAATGAGAATGATAGAATGAGTGAGGTAAGTCGCTCAGGTGGATTTGAGCCACTCTTTTCAGATGGCGCCCGAATAGGGACTCCGCTATAAGGATCTTTCTCACCCGTAGGTGGGTAGCAGAAGGCCCGGGACCCTCTGGTCGGCACGGTGCGTCTGGGTACCCACTTTGATGCCGAGCTTGGTTCTCGCAGAGCTGCCCCACCCTGCTGATCAGGAGAGGTCCCGGTTCATGATACTGCGCCGGGGTCCAGAAGGCGGAACTTTGGAGCTGACCGTGTTGGTCCCAGCAGCTGGCGGTGGAGAACAGTGGATTTCGGGTTTCGCGAACAGGAGGTGAGTGGTCCGACTGGTCATTGAAGGAGCAAGGGTGCTCCAGGGACTAGTGTGTCCCCAGTGGTTAAGAGACCGGTGTGTCTCCAGTGGTAAAGGAGCCGGTGCGCTCCTGGGGCTAGTGTGCTCCGGGGAACTCAGAGTGCGAGTGGTGCTCTGACAGACTTAATGGAGGTTGGGAGGACATCTGTTTGTGGTCATCCGACCGGGTGGTACTGTGGTGGAGGTGTGGCTCATTGCGGGTAGGCTCCGGAACTCACCCTGAACTCCTAGGGTGGCGGTTCGGCGGGAGTGGGTCCTGGGTCCCCTGTGGTAAAGTGCGCAGCGATCTGTAGTGCCACCTGGGTGGCGGATGTGTTATCCATCCTCAGAACAGTTAGTGTACTGTTCGGTCTGCGGTAGGGTCCAGGTTCTCCAGGACTTGGTCGACGGGCCATGTCCCATTATGGTAACACGTGTTTGGCAGGGACTTAATGCATAGGATGTATGTGCGTGGGCGAATGTAAGTGGTTGTGTGTGGAGATAGTTGCTTGGTCTTTTGTGTCCGGGTATGTGTGGGTTCCTTGGCGGTATCTGATTGAGTGAGTTTGGTGGTGTTTGATTGAGGGTGCAAGATGCCGCGTTTCAGTAAGTTGCAATGTTTTAGGTGTTGCTGCAGTTCAACTGATGTCAGATTGGCCGAGAGCCAACCCGCTCCTGTAAAAGACTCTTTTAATTCTGAGATGTATGTGAATATGGATTTATTCTGATTTTGTTTAATATTTTTGATGCAGTTAAGATAGATTACTTACAGGAGAGACTGTTTGCTATGTACAGCTGTCAGAGCATGTTTAATTCCCTAAGGTTGTGGCAGAGAGAGGTTCAGCAAAAACAGATGAGAGGACTTATGATAGCCCAGAATATGGACAGATCAACAGTTTAGTTTTAAAGGAAGACAAAATGTGTACATTTGGAATGTGCAGGGTGTTCCCATTTAAATGTGCTTGTAATGGCTCAGGGGGGCAATGTGAGCAGTGATTAAGAGGATTGGGTATGTATTTCATGTAATATGTTTGATTTGGTAATAATTGGTTTAGTTTGAGAGCAGTCTGTGGGTTGCCTTATGTTTGTGTAAATGTTTGTTTGAATGAAGTGAGTGCATCTTTTTGCATGAGTTAGATTGTCTGGTCCTTGTGAGCTACCTGAGATGGTTGCGCCTGGCTATCAGTGTGTTTTTCATGTAGTGTAAAAGTGCATGCAGGGCTGTGCTCTATGGAAAAGAATTTGGTTTCTTTCATCCCCTTAATTTGTGAACAGTAGAAGATGAAGAAAAGAATAAGGATTTGATTACCAGTAATTAGAATGTATACTAATAAGAATGTAGAAAGTGTGTAAAGTTAGAAGGAAGTAAAAAAAAAAGCAAGAGAAATGTATTTTTTTAAAATAGGGCATGTCGAAAAAGTTAGGAAAGGCTTCTTGGCTTTGTCAGCGCCAGAACGATGAGCACAGACTGCGAAGCAGATTTGGCCTTGGTTCTGAATGCCAGGGGGGGCCAGGAAGGCTAGCTAGCAGCCCAGAATTCTTATCTCTTGGAAGATGGTAAGTGTGAAATGCATTTTCAGAACGGCAAAAGAGGCCTTCAAAAAGGGGTGGAGAGCTGGAGTTGTTTAGCTAGTTTTAAAATGACATGTTGAGTGGATGTGTTTCAGTCCACAATAAAATAAAAGGGATTGTAGGACTCTGGGCTGGGAAGGTTTAGTATGACAGTGTGTGAATTCTATTCCGTTCTGGAAGGGTTAAATAGAAAAATAGAGAATGTGAGCAGGGCTATTGGGGAAGATTTAGACGAGCAGAGCAGCGGTGACCTTGTGTGATAACAGCATTCCAATGGGTTCGCAGAGCACAGACAGAAGATTATGGGGGGGCTAGGAGGCCCAGCTATTGGCACGGACAGGCAGAGATACACAGTTGGATCCATGTGAATTGTGAATTTGGAGCGAGTCTGCATAATTATTAGTGCAAATTGCTGGTATAGACTAAAGTATAATATAGTTGTTCAGAACACATGTGATTTAGTATCAGGAACAAACATATGAATAATTTTCAACAGGTTATTCCATTTGGACATAGAGAATTACACTTTAAAATGGCCTAGTCTGAGAAAAGAAGGATTGTTTTGAGAAAAATTAATTTACCAGATATTTTGTTTCACTGTTGGTCCATGTCATAGTATACAGGTTTTCTATTTAAATAAATATTGAGTTGGGGGGGTCTCTGATGGGCATACTGATTAGTGTTTTTGCTAGTGGATCCCTAGTAGAGAGAACTGATCATGCGAGGGTAGGTAGCTAATATTGATTGTGTTGCTCATAAGAGTGGTTTGGTGGGAATGTATATATGCGTGTATATATTGGATTTGTATAAAAGTCTTTGTATGCAGTTTGTCCATAGGACACCATTGCAGTGGGCCCAGTGCCCCACCCGCTGAGTAGAGGTGCAGAGTGTGTTTGTGCAAATGTCAAAATGTTAACATAACACAGTTAGAGCTGTGATTTTACCCAGAAGTAAGATGCCTTTTTTGTTTAAAGATGAGAAAGTGCATTGGTTATAAAAAGGCCCATTTAAACAGGGTAAGATGTCTGTGCAGAAAAAGATTTGGTACCTTTAATAAGAAGAATAAAAGTTTTACGCATGGTATGGAACTTCCTGGTTCATGACAATTGAAAGCTGTGAAAGTAAATGTATATCTTTTTCTCCTTTTGATGCTGCCTTACATGTTATTATAAGATAGTCATGTGATTTTCAATGCTGCTACATGTTTTGTTCTTTTGGCTGGAGGTTGGGGGCTCGTCCTGTCTAAGACAGCGAACAGGGTTTTTTTTTTTTTTAGAAGAGCACTTGGGGTTCTCTTTACATTGAAAGGATGTTAGGGTGTGAATGAGCTCCAAGCATAGGTTTTAAGGTAAGTATTTATATAGGGTATTTTTAATAAGTGGTTGCCTTTCTGTCCAATATTTTGTGTGTTGTTGTTTTTTTTTTCTTTTGTGGTTGATTTGTTTCGTTTCAGTGCAATGGGAAATATTATTATCTCTGTGTTATGGTGAGTATTGATGCAACTTTGTGTTAGACAGATTACATGTGCACTGACACCGCATGATGCATGACATGCATGAGAAAGATATAGTCCTTTGAGTAACTAATATTGTGTTTCCCTTTTTGTGGCTTTTGTGTTTGGTATATGTATTATTGCGTATTATTTAAAGTTATACGCATGTAAATATTGTGTGTTTTATGTTATCTTTGGCTTATTGTGCATTGTTTGTTCTGTTCTGCGTGGTAGGTATGCTGATCGATCTTAAGGCTGACAAATTAACCCCATGGCTGCTCAGCATATTCCCCTGCTGTGCTGAGAAATCGTTATTTCCATTCTATATGACGAGCTGGGCTCGTCATCAGCCTGGGAGGAGGCTACTCCATGACGAGCCCAGCTCGTCATGAGCCTGGAAGGGGTTAAGGAGGCCAGCATACTGGGTTTTGGGCTGCAGTTTCACTGTGCATGAAATGCATGGCATTGTGTTGTGTGTCACAGCTCCTTTGCATGTGTTGCTGGGATTTGTCTATGCTTTTTGTGCTTAGCACAGCCAGTATACCTGCTGCCTTGGTATGCTTGTTTCTGTTTTGTATTGTTTTGACAATTCTATTTTTGATACTAGTACAAGCTCCTCTGTGGGGAATTTGTTCTGGTCCCTAAATTTCACAGACAACACTTTAGCAGTGTATGTCTATTTTGTTACATGGTTTTATAGATTTCCCTTTTGCCGCCATTTCCCTAATGAATGTCGCATAGTGCCTGGTTATGGGGGATTTTTACAATTTCCTTGTCCTTACTCCTTAATGGGAATAAATGGCCTCAAAAGAAGTAGTGTGTTTTGTAATAGATAAATAATAAGAATGAATTCTCGATATTAATAGGCACACACATCATTTTATGGCAATGACATGTGTACATGTGCTAAAAGATGTTCTAGCCCTCTCAAAAAGTGCTATGTATCTCCTACAATTTTGTTTCTGCCCAGTGCTACACCCGGGGGTTGATGGTTTTGACTGAAGTGAATACAATTTTCAATACACAATGCTGTATTCGCATTTCCCAGAAGGCAAATTGCGCTCTGAACCCACTGGCGCATATCTGCCACGTCTATTCCAACATTGTTAGAATGTGCTTCCTCGCACATATCAAAGATTTTGGTTAGAGGACCCAGAATATCTAAGAACCTGTCCTGACACCCTTTAAGACCTTTCTCCAGGCCCCTCCTTGGATCCTTTCCAGTTTTATTTATAAAAGTTAACATCCTTAGATCTAACTCAGGAGTGTATGCTACTTTGCTACTATGGCCCTGATTTACTAATGGTTTGCCATTGTGTTTGCACAATGGAAAGTGATGCAAAAAGAAGAGGTGATTTCCATGTAAAAGCAGCTTTTGGCCAAAAGTCGGCGCTCATTCAGCGCCCAAACATCTTTGCGTTACCTCCCTATGTATATATGAAAGGGGTATGTCTCAGCCAGGTAACCCAAAAGGTTGATATTAGTTCAAAGCAATATTTACTAAAGTAGCATTATAGATGGCTTTGCATCCAATCCTCATACTTAGTGTACTGAGGTGGAAGCAAGGGGTCAAGCGGTATATAGCCCAGTTTACCCACATGTAACATGCATGCTTTGTACTAAAGCATATATCTTTCTGGCCAACCCATGTGTGAGGATTCACACATGAGAACTTCTACTTGAGGTTGCACCTACTGCACCAGTACTAGGCTATACACTCCTTATTCGCTTCTGCACCTTACTGCAAGCCTGAACATCACGCACAACAGCCATATTTAGCATGATTACTACTGATTACATCATTGGCAGATGACTCTCGCAGAATCTGGTGCTGCGCTACTGTCTTTCCTCTACAGAGCGCAGTGCTGTACTTAAATGGTTAGGTGAAAGGATGGATGGGTGGATGAAATGATGGATGGGTAAGTGGGTGAAAGAATCGGTGGCTGAATGGATGGGTGGGTGAAATGATGGGTGAGTGGGTGAAAGGGTGAAAGAATGAGTGGGTGAGATGACAGGCGAATGAGTGAATGTGGATGGGGATAGCTCGGTAAATCGATAGGTGAGGGGATAGGTGCATGGGTAGGTGAAAGGATATCAGAGTGATAGATTGTAATTTTCCTGCTAATGATGTTGTGAATATGTTAGCCTAATGTGTCTAAGCCAATATGCAGTTACAGCCCATTATTCATGTGCTGCAACCCACTGAGCTATTTTTGTAATATGCAAGCTTCATTTGGATAGAATTGTTTCTGTAATGGTTAAGCTTTTGTCTTATTTTTGCCTTCTAAGTTAGAAGACTTGCTGTAGTACATTGCCTTCTATCTGTTAGGTTCCCATTATTGATATTTTTGTATACTTTCCTATAAGAGAGAGAAGCTTGTCTATGACAGACAGATTTCTAATGCTGACATTTGCTCTGCAGCTCCAATGTCTCATGGTACAGTTTTCCCCCCTCCCTTATGAGCAGAAAGTCCCTGTTTCAGCATTTTTTCCTCAGAGCTTCGGCTCTGTGGCCTTGAGGGGTGATAACAGTGTTTATATATAACAGGAGAGAGAGTAAGGGAAATTACATAAACTATGTGAGGTAGGAACTCCTGGTCCCCAAAATTAATAGTAACAACAAAGAAGGAGTACCCCCTAAAAGAGAGGAAAAATAGTAATTAACTATTTCCTACAGGGTATTTTTGAGGTTTGCACTAAGTGCCCCAACCCGTTTATCAGGACAGTGCTTGTCCTTTAAGAAGACCCCTCACTCACCAACCTGGTTGGTGACATGCTTCATCATTGGGGTCCCACCCCATAGGCCGAGTGCCTATAGGGTGTGCTGCGACACCTGACTACAGTGGAGCGGGATATTGTTTCTTATTTATATGTGCTTACAATTACAGTAAGAGGGTATGTTTAAAAAGGGCCAGTACTACTCGGTTCAAGACTTTATTCTTGAGCGTCTGTGCCCCACTAAAACCAATGTGGCATCGTTGCGTAGTTAGGAAGGCTGAGGTGTCTCGAGAAGTGTAATATTATAAAAGTTTTTTTTTAAATAGCGAAGTGTGCTATGTGCAAAAATTATAAAGAAAACTAGGTTTACATGTTTCAACCAATTTAAAAATTCTCTGGTTTTCGTCAGGACCGTGAATATTTTGCACCGGGTGGTACGCACACGCTAAGGTGCGCCCTACCTTCGTGCAATTGAAAGACCACAAAATGTGATCTGAATGTAAAAGGGTGTGTTAAATCCTGATTTCAGGAAAAAACCTGTAAGAAAAAGAAGGAAAAACGGGGTTGGGATAGCGTACTGGGAATGACACAACAAGGGTGTACACATAACATATATGCCCACATGCATCAAGCATTTTTGGAGTCGCAAACGGTGCGATTCCTTAAAATCGGCCGTTTGCGATTCCAAAAATGCTTTTTGAGATGCATCATTGGTTTTAGTAGAAAATCGCTAATTTTGCGATTTTCTAAAATGCGATTGCATTTAAGGAATCGCAATTTTGAGATTCCTTAAATGCAATGCATCATTCTTTAAAAAAATTGCGACCTTGAAGATTGCAAGTGCAAATTACCACGAGGTTGAACCTCGCGGTAATTTGCGAAAAATGTTTAAAATGCTCAAAATAGCATTTTAAACACTTTCATGTTACAGACACACATGTCCTTAGGACATGTGTGTGTGAAACATCCATTTTAAAATACATTTCAGGGGTGCAGGGGGGGGTCCTTTGGACCCCCCCTGCACCCATGGAATGCATCAACATTTTGCGAATTCCAATTTGCGAATTCGCAATTACCATCGATTCCTTTGGGCCTTTTGGCCCATAGGAATCAATGGGAATTGCGAAATCGCACATTTGAATTCGCATAATATTTGCGATTCGGTAAAAATTGCGATTTTTACCGAATCGCAAATATTATCCACTTTCAATAATGCATCCCGTTCTGCGATTCCATATTTGCGATTCGGTAAAAATCGCAAATTTGGAATCGCAAAACGGGAGTTTGATGCATGTGGGCAATAAAGTGCTATTAACATAGTCGCCTCAATTAGGTGACTACCTATATTGAATTGTTCATATAGGAAGTGCTGGTTCAGAAATAAGCTTAAATATTGATTATGGGATTGCGCTTGAGTGGGTACCATCATGCGAGGCACAGTCTGTGAGGTACTCGACTTAATGAAATTGGTGGTGGGAGTGATGAGTGATCATAAATTGTGTAGTAGGGCGGATTGCTAGTGATTCTGTCAGATATGATTCATTGCGGTGTGGGAAACCAGTTAAATTTGGTTGTCTGTTTCCCATATTACTAGCAAACTCGTGTTTAGCATGCTAATTATTGTTATCCGTTTAAGCAAGCAAAAGAGTATCCCTTTAGGCGATGCTTACACTCTGAAGCGATGAATCTCACTTCATGGGCTTCGAATCGACCAAAACGGCGAATGTCCGTCACCTAAACAATTCAAAATTAGGCGTAAGTCACGAGGTTCAGACATAATGTTCGCGCTGTCATCCCACTCGTGAAAATAAGGATGCCAGGCGCACGTCCGTCCCCTGTCAATTGGCATTAGATAAGTACTTACATTGGGTATGTGATCCTGCGGCAGTAAACCTATTTGGTTACTGCACTCGAAGCCCCGATGAATGATCGGTGCCTCGGGGAAGCAAGTGAAATAAACTGCTCGGCATTTCCTGGTAGGGGCGTGACGTAGTGTGTCACCGCCTCAGGAGCCAATAGGAGCGCGTGCACAGGGCGTGCCTACAGTCCTCCCAATCGTTAGGCTGCGTAGGAGTGATGCAATGTGATCTGGTTGCCTTAGCAACCGACGTCATTGTTTCTCTAGTTGCGGGAAACGTAACCTGTCAACATTGGAGAGACACGTATACGGAGTGTGATTCCGATCACGTGTCTGGTGGTCTGATGACGTATTGGGTTGTGGGAGATATAACCTGTCAACGTTCGAATGACACGTGTACGGAGTATGATTCCGATCACGTGTCTTGTGGTCTGTTGACGTATTGTGATCTAGATGTTGTAGCACACACGCGTGCGTGAATGTCGGACCAGACACGCGTGTTTCCCCCAGTTTGATGGAAGACTGGTCGAAAAGCATTGACAGAGCAGGAACAAGGGTAAATCAGGACATGTCCACAACGGGTCAACAAGTAGGTTGCAGGGACAGGTCACCATGTACACTACGTTTTCACTGTTGCAGTTGGTTTGCCCTTTGATAATCCAGGTTTTGTTGGGTTCCAGTTGTAGAGTTTTGGTGTTATAGGTGAAAGGGCATATGCTACATCTCCCGCACTTGTAGTGGCCTGTGACTTTGGGCAGACCCCACGTGTTGAGAACTGTTGCTTGCTCCCTCTCCTCTCTTTTAGGTCTGGTATTGACTACTGCATCTTTAATACTGCGTGCCTTTTTGTATGCGAACAAGCGTTTTTCCCATATCAACGTCCCTGTGTTCAATATACTCCAATGTTTCCCTATTATACTGGATACTGCATTGGAGATAGTGTTATATGTTGTAACACAGGTAAGAGGGGGTTCCTCGGTTTCTCTGATTTGATTCTCCAAGAGGGCCATTCTCGGTTGGTTACGGGCACGTTTTTGGCTTTTGTTCAGTATTTTCTCAGGATAACCATGATCCCGTAGTTTATCGGTGAGGTCTTGGGCTTGTCTTTTGTAGTCGGCAAGTTCACTGCAATTCCTGCGAATGCGCAGGTATTGGCCGTAGGGCAGGTTCTCACAAAGTGGTCTGGGGTGAAAGCTTTCAAACCTTAACAAGTTGTTTTTGGCAGTGGGTTTGTGGTGGGTGACTGATGTTAGCTTCCCATTCTCTTTAGTAATTGTTAGATCCAGGAAGACCAGGGTGTTAGCATCTTTCACACAGGTAAACTTCAAATGGTCGTCACAAGTATTGATCCAATTGAAGAAAGACACTAGGCCTTCCTCAGTGCCCTTCCAGATCGTCAGCACATCATCAATGTACCGTCTCCATAGTTGGATATTGGAGCTGTAGGGGTTGGTGTCACTGAAGATGTATTTTTCTTCAAAATCGTGGACATACATGCCCGCCACACTGGGAGCGAATGTACTGCCCATCGATGTGCCCCCGACCTGTAGGTATATCTGGCCCTCATATTCAAAATAGTTCCTCTTGAGTGCCAATCTTGCACATTCCAGAATAAATTCCCTGGGAGTTCTTGACCTCCACTCCTCCTTTTCCAGGGCTTTTTTAAGGACCTCTAGTGTAGCATCCTGAGGGATGCTTGTATACAAGCTCTCAATGTCAAAACTGACTAGGATTGTGCCTTCATCTATAGTCAGTGTATCCAGCAATTGTAGCACACTTTTGGTGTCCTGTAGATAAGTTCTTGTTTTTTGCACTAAAGACTGTAGTCAGGTGTCGCAGCACACCCTATAGGCACTCGGCCTATGGGGTGGGACCCCAATGATGAAGCATGTCACCAACCAGGTTGGTGAGTGAGGGGTCTTCTTTGTTAGGAATTGAGCTAGTCCTATCTTAGTGACCATGCCTTGCCATCACATGACCATGGAAAGGTAGATAAAATCCAGTCCTACCTTTAGCTCATTGCTCGATATTGCCAGTGTTTGGATTCCCTTCCTGGTTGTTGGTTGCTGAAGTCTGCAGAGCTGAGCTTTCTTCTCTGTTGTCTTTTCCCTGGTTGCTGACCTGTTCCCTCTCACGGGCTCGTGAGGAGGGTTAGTGCTTCTTTTAGCATTGTTTTTGTCCCTTCCCCGTTTTTCTTTCCCTTTTAGATAGTTAGCGGTATCCTGGTAACCCCTCCCTTTTCCCTCGTTCCTTTTTTTTGTCACCGGTGGTTTTGGGTATTTGTTTTAGGGTGAACCGGGGGCTCCCGGTCACTCCAGCGTGTTTGTTTACAGAACGCTGAAGTCCAGAGGCTTGCCGCTAGTATGAGCGCGTCCCGAATACAGTACGATCCGCCTCGTTATTTGCGGAAGGGACGTTTTGGGTCACTCCGCGGCGGCTTCGTTTTTCATTAGCGCTGCTTGTATAGCGCAACGGAGGGTGTCCCTGCTCTTTGCCCCTTCGAGTTTATTTTTTTTCCGCAAACGGGGTTTTTTGGTAGTGGCTGCTTGCCACCCCGGACCTTTTTCCCCGTAATTTATTATTTTATGGTACAAGCGACATATTGCTAACGCTCCCTCATCGCCTCTGCTAAAGTCAATAGAGCAGATACAAGAGTACAACGTTTCTTCTGTTACTATACTCAGCATCTTTACGAGGCAAAGCCTGCAAGAGACACAGGTGAGAAGGTCTGTATGGTGGACAAGGCATGGTCATTGGGGGTTGGTTATATTGGTGTCCAGTGTATGTGAAAGGTGTTGTTTTTCCCTAATTGTGCTGCAGGTGCAGAAGCGTAAAGACGGAGGGAGCAGTGTCCTGTTACCTACAAGGGTGGTAGACTTGGTGTCTCCTCAACTTAACCACCGTCTTTTCTGGTCCATAGGTGCACCCACAGTGTTTCTCCTGTGGGTGTCCAGTGGGCAGGAGAAGGGGACTGGTGCATGCTACGTTCCTGCAGTGCGTGGGCCGGTTGGAGTCTAACATTCTTAAAGGACAAGCACTGTCCTGATAAATGGGTTGGGGCACTTAGTGCAAACCTCAAAAATACCCTGTAGGAAATAGTTAATTACTATTTTTCCTCTCTTTTAGGGGGTACTCCTTCTTTGTTGTTACTACCCATGATAACAGTGTTGCCTTCGCAGTTGCAGATGCCTCATGTATGAGTTCATTGTTCTCCCTCTGCTGAGCCCAGTACTTTTCCAGTCTGGGCGTGGTTTTACTCTGCCGTGCTATGTGATAATGTATTGCTGTGATGAGAGGGGTCAGTCCTCTCGATGCACTCCGTGGGGTGTAGACCTGACAGGGCCCATCTGCAGATGAATATTATGGCCAATAAATATGTGTCTAATTCTTCTCCACTGCCTGGCTGGCTTATTAAATGAGAATGATAGAATGAGTGAGGTAAGTCGCTCAGGTGGATTTGAGCCACTCTTTTCAGATGGCGCCCGAATAGGGACTCCGCTATAAGGATCTTTCTCACCCGTAGGTGGGTAGCAGAAGGCCGGGACCCTCTGGTCGGCACGGTGCGTCTGGGTACCCACTTTGATGCCGAGCTTGGTTCTCGCAGAGCTGCCCCACCCTGCTGATCAGGAGAGGTCCCGGTTCATGATACTGCGCCGGGGTCCAGAAGGCGGAACTTTGGAGCTGACCGTGTTGGTCCCAGCAGCTGGCGGTGGAGAACAGTGGATTTCGGGTTCCGCGAACAGGAGGTGAGTGGTCCGACTGGTCATTGAAGGAGCAAGGGTGCTCCAGGGACTAGTGTGTCCCCAGTGGTTAAGAGACCGGTGTGTCTCCAGTGGTAAAGGAGCCGGTGCGCTCCTGGGGCTAGTGTGCTCCGGGGAACTCAGAGTGCGAGTGGTGCTCTGACAGACTTAATGGAGGTTGGGAGGACATCTGTTTGTGGTCATCCGACCGGGTGGTACTGTGGTGGAGGTGTGGCTCATTGCGGGAAGGCTCCGGAACTCACCCTGAACTCCTAGGGTGGCGGTTCGGCGGGAGTGGGTCCTGGGTCCCCTGTGGTAAAGTGCGCAGCGATCTGTAGTGCCACCTGGGTGGCGGATGTGTTATCCATCCTCAGAACAGTTAGTGTACTGTTCGGTCTGCGGTAGGGTCCAGGTTCTCCAGGACTTGGTCGACGGGCCATGTCCCATTATGGTAACACGTGTTTGGCAGGGACTTAATGCATAGGATGTATGTGCGTGGGCGAATGTAAGTGGTTGTGTGTGGAGATAGTTGCTTGGTCTTTTGTGTCCGGGTATGTGTGGGTTCCTTGGCGGTATCTGATTGAGTGAGTTTGGTGGTGTTTGATTGAGGGTGCAAGATGCCGCGTTTCAGTAAGTTGCAATGTTTTAGGTGTTGCTGCAGTTCAACTGATGTCAGATTGGCCGAGAGCCAACCCGCTCCTGTAAAAGACTCTTTTAATTCTGAGATGTATGTGAATATGGATTTATTCTGATTTTGTTTAATATTTTTGATGCAGTTAAGATAGATTACTTACAGGAGAGACTGTTTGCTATGTACAGCTGTCAGAGCATGTATTCCCTAAGGTTGTGGCAGAGAGAGGTTCAGCAAAAACAGATGAGAGGACTTATGATAGCCCAGAATATGGACAGATCAACAGTTTAGTTTTAAAGGAAGACAAAATGTGTACATTTGGAATGTGCAGGTGGTTCCCATTTAAATGTGCTTGTAATGGCTCAGGGGGGCAATGTGAGCAGTGATTAAGAGGATTGGGTATGTATTTCATGTAATATGTTTGATTTGGTAATAATTGGTTTAGTTTGAGAGCAGTCTGTGGGTTGCCTTATGTTTGTGTAAATGTTTGTTTGAATGAAGTGAGTGCATCTTTTTGCATGAGTTAGATTGTCTGGTCCTTGTGAGCTACCTGAGATGGTTGCGCCTGGCTATCAGTGTGTTTTTCATGTAGTGTAAAAGTGCATGCAGGGCTGTGCTCTATGGAAAAGAATTTGGTTTCTTTCATCCCCTTAATTTGTGAACAGTAGAAGATGAAGAAAAGAATAAGGATTTGATTACCAGTAATTAGAATGTATACTAATAAGAATGTAGAAAGTGTGTAAAGTTAGAAGGAAGTAAAAAAAAAAGCAAGAGAAATGTATTTTTTTAAAATAGGGCATGTCGAAAAAGTTAGGAAAGGCTTCTTGGCTTTGTCAGCGCCAGAACGATGAGCACAGACTGCGAAGCAGATTTGGCCTTGGTTCTGAATGCCAGGGGGGGCCAGGAAGGCTAGCTAGCAGCCCAGAATTCTTAGCTCTTGGAAGATGGTAAGTGTGAAATGCATTTTCAGAACGGCAAAAGAGGCCTTCAAAAAGGGGTGGAGAGCTGGAGTTGTTTAGCTAGTTTTAAAATGACATGTTGAGTAGATGTGTTTCAGTCCACAATAAAATAAAAGGGATTGTAGGACTCTGGGCTGGGAAGGTTTAGTATGACAGTGTGTGAATTCTATTCCGTTCTGGAAGGGTTAAATAGAAAAATAGAGAATGTGAGCAGGGCTATTGTGGAAGATTTAGACGAGCAGAGCAGCGGTGACCTTGTGTGATAACAGCATTCCAATGGGTTCGCAGAGCACAGACAGAAGATTATGGGGGGGCTAGGAGGCCCAGCTATTGGCACGGACAGGCAGAGATACACAGTTGGATCCATGTGAATTGTGAATTTGGAGCGAGTCTGCATAATTATTAGTGCAAATTGCTGGTATAGACTAAAGTATAATATAGTTGTTCAGAACACATGTGATTTAGTATCAGGAACAAACATATGAATAATTTTCAACAGGTTATTCCATTTGGACATAGAGAATTACACTTTAAAATGGCCTAGTCTGAGAAAAGAAGGATTGTTTTGAGAAAAATTAATTTACCAGATATTTTGTTTCACTGTTGGTCCATGTCATAGTATACAGGTTTTCTATTTAAATAAATATTGAGTTAGGGGGGTCTCTGATGGGCATACTGATTAGTGTTTTTGCTAATGGATCCCTAGTAGAGAGAACTGATCATGCGAGGGTAGGTAGCTAATATTGATTGTGTTGCTCATAAGAGTGGTTTGGTGGGAATGTATATATGCGTGTATATATTGGATTTGTATAAAAGTCTTTGTATGCAGTTTGTCCATAGGACACCATTGCAGTGGGCCCAGTGCCCCACCCGCTGAGTAGAGGTGCAGAGTGTGTTTGTGCAAATGTCAAAATGTTAACATAACACAGTTAGAGCTGTGATTTTACCCAGAAGTAAGATGCCTTTTTTGTTTAAAGATGAGAAAGTGCATTGGTTATAAAAAGGCCCATTTAAACAGGGTAAGATGTCTGTGCAGAAAAAGATTTGGTACCTTTAATAAGAAGAATAAAAGTTTTACGCATGGTATGGAACTTCCTGGTTCATGACAATTGAAAGCTGTGAAAGTAAATGTATATCTTTTTCTCCTTTTGATGCTGCCTTACATGTTATTATAAGATAGTCATGTGATTTTCAATGCTGCTACATGTTTTGTTCTTTTGGCTGGAGGTTGGGGGCTCGTCCTGTCTAAGACAGCGAACAGGGTTTTTTTTTTTTTTTAGAAGAGCACTTGGGGTTCTCTTTACATTGAAAGGATGTTAGGGTGTGAATGAGCTCCAAGCATAGGTTTTAAGGTAAGTATTTATATAGGGTATTTTTAATAAGTGGTTGCCTTTCTGTCCAATATTTTGTGTGTTGTTGTTTTTTTTTTCTTTTGTGGTTGATTTGTTTCGTTTCAGTGCAATGGGAAATATTATTATCTCTGTGTTATGGTGAGTATTGATGCAACTTTGTGTTAGACAGATTACATGTGCACTGACACCGCATGATGCATGACATGCATGAGAAAGATATAGTCCTTTGAGTAACTAATATTGTGTTTCCCTTTTTGTGGCTTTTGTGTTTGGTATATGTATTATTGCGTATTATTTAAAGTTATACGCATGTAAATATTGTGTGTTTTATGTTATCTTTGGCTTATTGTGCATTGTTTGTTCTGTTCTGCGTGGTAGGTATGCTGATCGATCTTAAGGCTGACAAATTAACCCCATGGCTGCTCAGCATATTCCCCTGCTGTACTGAGAAATCGTTATTTCCATTCTATATGACGAGCTGGGCTCGTCATCAGCCTGGGAGGAGGCTACTCCATGACGCCTGGAAGGGGTTAAGGAGGCCAGCATACTGGGTTTTGGGCTGCAGTTTCACTGTACAGGAAATGCATGGCATTGTGTTGTGTGTCACAGCTCCTTTGCATGTGTTGCTGGGATTTGTCTATGCTTTTTGTGCTTAGCACAGCCAGTATACCTGCTGCCTTGGTATGCTTGTTTCTGTTTTGTATTGTTTTGACAATTCTATTTTTGATACTAGTACAAGCTCCTCTGTGGGGAATTTGTTCTGGTCCCTAAATTTCACAGACAACACTTTAGCAGTGTATGTCTATTTTGTTACATGGTTTTATAGATTTCCCTTTTGCCGCCATTTCCCTAATGAATGTCGCATAGTGCCTGGTTATGGGGGATTTTTACAATTTCCTTGTCCTTACTCCTTAATGGGAATAAATGGCCTCAAAAGAAGTAGTGTGTTTTGTAATAGATAAATAATAAGAATGAATTCTCGATATTAATAGGCACACACATCATTTTATGGCAATGACATGTGTACATGTGCTAAAAGATGTTCTAGCCCTCTCAAAAAGTGCTATGTATCTCCTACAATTTTGTTTCTGCCCAGTGCTACACCCGGGGGTTGATGGTTTTGACTGAAGTGAATACAATTTTCAATACACAATGCTGTATTCGCATTTCCCAGAAGGCAAATTGCGCTCTGAACCCACTGGCGCATATCTGCCACGTCTATTCCAACATTGTTAGAATGTGCTTCCTCGCACATATCAAAGATTTTGGTTAGAGGACCCAGAATATCTAAGAACCTGTCCTGACACCCTTTAAGACCTTTCTCCAGGCCCCTCCTTGGATCCTTTCCAGTTTTATTTATAAAAGTTAACATCCTTAGATCTAACTCAGGAGTGTATGCTACTTTGCTACTATGGCCCTGATTTACTAATGGTTTGCCATTGTGTTTGCACAATGGAAAGTGATGCAAAAAGAAGAGGTGATTTCCATGTAAAAGCAGCTTTTGGCCAAAAGTTGGCGCTCATTCAGCGCCCAAACATCTTTGCGTTACCTCCCTATGTATATATGAAAGGGGTATGTCTCAGCCAGGTAACCCAAAAGGTTGATATTAGTTCAAAGCAATATTTACTAAAGTAGCATTATAGATGGCTTTGCATCCAATCCTCATACTTAGTGTACTGAGGTGGAAGCAAGGGGTCAAGCGGTATATAGCCCAGTTTACCCACATGTAACATGCATGCTTTGTACTAAAGCATATATCTTTCTGGCCAACCCATGTGTGAGGATTCACACATGAGAACTTCTACTTGAGGTTGCACCTACTGCACCAGTACTAGGCTATACACTCCTTATTCGCTTCTGCACCTTACTGCAAGCCTGAACATCACGCACAACAGCCATATTTAGCATGATTACTACTGATTACATCATTGGCAGATGACTCTCGCAGAATCTGGTGCTGCGCTACTGTCTTTCCTCTACAGAGCGCAGTGCTGTACTTAAATGGTTAGGTGAAAGGATGGATGGGTGGATGAAATGATGGATGGGTAAGTGGGTGAAAGAATCGGTGGCTGAATGGATGGGTGGGTGAAATGATGGGTGAGTGGGTGAAAGGGTGAAAGAATGAGTGGGTGAGATGACAGGCGAATGAGTGAATATGGATGGGGATAGCTCGGTAAATCGATAGGTGAGGGGATAGGTGCATGGGTAGGTGAAAGGATATCAGAGTGATAGATTGTAATTTTCCTGCTAATGATGTTGTGAATATGTTAGCCTAATGTGTCTAAGCCAATATGCAGTTACAGCCCATTATTCATGTGCTGCAACCCACTGAGCTATTTTTGTAATATGCAAGCTTCATTTGGATAGAATTGTTTCTGTAATGGTTAAGCTTTTGTCTTATTTTTGCCTTCTAAGTTAGAAGACTTGCTGTAGTACATTGCCTTCTATCTGTTAGGTTCCCATTATTGATATTTTTGTATACTTTCCTATAAGAGAGAGAAGCTTGTCTATGACAGACAGATTTCTAATGCTGACATTTGCTCTGCAGCTCCAATGTCTCATGGTACAGTTTTCCCCCCTCCCTTATGAGCAGAAAGTCCCTGTTTCAGCATTTCTTTCCTCAGAGCTTCGGCTCTGTGGCCTTGAGGGGTGATAACAGTGTTTATATATAACAGGAGAGAGAGTAAGGGAAATTACATAAACTATGTGAGGTAGGAACTCCTGGTCCCCAAAATTAATAGTAACAACAAAGAAGGAGTACCCCCTAAAAGAGAGGAAAAATAGTAATTAACTATTTCCTACAGGGTATTTTTGAGGTTTGCACTAAGTGCCCCAACCCGTTTATCAGGACAGTGCTTGTCCTTTAAGAAGACCCCTCACTCACCAACCTGGTTGGTGACATGCTTCATCATTGGGGTCCCACCCCATAGGCCGAGTGCCTATAGGGTGTGCTGCGACACCTGACTACAGTGGAGCGGGATATTGTTTCTTATTTATATGTGCTTACAATTACAGTAAGAGGGTATGTTTAAAAAGGGCCAGTACTACTCGGTTCAAGACTTTATTCTTGAGCGTCTGTGCCCCACTAAAACCAATGTGGCACCGTTGCGTAGTTAGGAAGGCTGAGGTGTCTCGAGAAGTGTAATATTATAAAAGTTTTTTTTTAAATAGCGAAGTGTGCTATGTGCAAAAATTATAAAGAAAACTAGGTTTACATGTTTCAACCAATTTAAAAATTCTCTGGTTTTCGTCAGGACCGTGAATATTTTGCAACGGGTGGTACGCACACGCTAAGGTGCGCCCTACCTTCGTGCAATTGAAAGACCACAAAATGTGATCTGAATGTAAAAGGGTGTGTTAAATCCTGATTTCAGGAAAAAACCTGTAAGAAAAAGAAGGAAAAACGGGGTTGGAATAGCGTACTGGGAATGACACAACAAGGGTGTACACATAACATATATGCCCACATGCATCAAGCATTTTTGGAGTCGCAAACGGTGCGATTCCTTAAAATCGGCCGTTTGCGATTCCAAAAATGCTTTTTGAGATGCATCATTGGTTTTAGTAGAAAATCGCTAATTTTGCGATTTTCTAAAATGCGATTGCATTTAAGGAATCGCAATTTTGAGATTCCTTAAATGCAATGCATCATTCTTTAAAAAAATTGCGACCTTGAAGATTGCAAGTGCAAATTACCACGAGGTTGAACCTCGCGGTAATTTGCGAAAAATGTTTAAAATGCTCAAAATAGCATTTTAAACACTTTCATGTTACAGACACACATGTCCTTAGGACATGTGTGTGTGAAACATCCATTTTAAAATACATTTCAGGGGTGCAGGGGGGGGTCCTTTGGACCCCCCCTGCACCCATGGAATGCATCAACATTTTGCGAATTCCAATTTGCGAATTCGCAATTACCATCGATTCCTTTGGGCCTTTTGGCCCATAGGAATCAATGGGAATTGCGAAATCGCACATTTGAATTCGCATAATATTTGCGATTCGGTAAAAATTGCGATTTTTACCGAATCGCAAATATTATCCACTTTCAATAATGCATCCCGTTCTGCGATTCCATATTTGCGATTCGGTAAAAATCGCAAATTTGGAATCGCAAAACGGGAGTTTGATGCATGTGGGCAATAAAGTGGTATTAACATAGTCGCCTCAATTAGGTGACTACCTATATTGAATTGTTCATATAGGAAGTGCTGGTTCAGAAATAAGCTTAAATATTGATTATGGGATTGCGCTTGAGTGGGTACCATCATGCGAGGCACAGTCTGTGAGGTACTCGACTTAATGAAATTGGTGGTGGGAGTGATGAGTGATCATAAATTGTGTAGTAGGGCGGATTGCTAGTGATTCTGTCAGATATGATTCATTGCGGTGTGGGAAACCAGTTAAATTTGGTTGTCTGTTTCCCATATTACTAGCAAACTCGTGTTTAGCATGCTAATTATTGTTATCCGTTTAAGCAAGCAAAAGAGTATCCCTTTAGGCGATGCTTACACTCTGAAGCGATGAATCTCACTTCATGGGCTTCGAATCGACCAAAACGGCGAATGTCCGTCACCTAAACAATTCAAAATTAGGCGTAAGTCACGAGGTTCAGACATAATGTTCGCGCTGTCATCCCACTCGTGAAAATAAGGATGCCAGGCGCACGTCCGTCCCCTGTCAATTGGCATTAGATAAGTACTTACATTGGGTATGTGATCCTGCGGCAGTAAACCTATTTGGTTACTGCACTCGAAGCCCCGATGAATGATCGGTGCCTCGGGGAAGCAAGTGAAATAAACTGCTCGGCATTTCCTGGTAGGGGCGTGACGTAGTGTGTCACCGCCTCAGGAGCCAATAGGAGCGCGTGCACAGGGCGTGCCTACAGTCCTCCCAATCGTTAGGCTGCGTAGGAGTGATGCAATGTGAGCTGGTTGCCTTAGCAACCGACGTCATTGTTTCTCTAGTTGCGGGAAACGTAACCTGTCAACATTGGAGAGACACGTATACGGAGTGTGATTCCGATCACGTGTCTGGTGGTCTGATGACGTATTGGGTTGTGGGAGATATAACCTGTCAACGTTCGAATGACACGTGTACGGAGTATGATTCCGATCACGTGTCTTGTGGTCTGTTGACGTATTGTGATCTAGATGTTGTAGCACACACGCGTGCGTGAATGTCGGACCAGACACGCGTGTTTCCCCCAGTTTGATGGAAGACTGGTCGAAAAGCATTGACAGAGCAGGAACAAGGGTAAATCAGGACATGTCCACAACGGGTCAACAAGTAGGTTGCAGGGACAGGTCACCATGTACACTACGTTTTCACTGTTGCAGTTGGTTTGCCCTTTGATAATCCAGGTTTTGTTGGGTTCCAGTTGTAGAGTTTTGGTGTTATAGGTGAAAGGGCATATGCTACATCTCCCGCACTTGTAGTGGCCTGTGACTTTGGGCAGACCCCACGTGTTGAGAACTGTTGCTTGCTCCCTCTCCTCTCTTTTAGGTCTGGTATTGACTACTGCATCTTTAATACTGCGTGCCTTTTTGTATGCGAACAAGCGTTTTTCCCATATCAACGTCCCTGTGTTCAATATACTCCAATGTTTCCCTATTATACTGGATACTGTATTGGAGATAGTGTTATATGTTGTAACACAGGTAAGAGGGGGTTCCTCGGTTTCTCTGATTTGATTCTCCAAGAGGGCCATTCTCGGTTGGTTACGGGCACGTTTTTGGCTTTTGTTCAGTATTTTCTCAGGATAACCATGATCCCGTAGTTTATCGGTGAGGTCTTGGGCTTGTCTTTTGTAGTCGGCAAGTTCACTGCAATTCCTGCGAATGCGCAGGTATTGGCCGTAGGGCAGGTTCTCACGAAGTGGTCTGGGGTGAAAGCTTTCAAACCTTAACAAGTTGTTTTTGGCAGTGGGTTTGTGGTGGGTGACTGATGTTAGCTTCCCATTCTCTTTAGTAATTGTTAGATCCAGGAAGACCAGGGTGTTAGCATCTTTCACACAGGTAAACTTCAAATGGTCGTCACAAGTATTGATCCAATTGAAGAAAGACACTAGGCCTTCCTCAGTGCCCTTCCAGATCGTCAGCACATCATCAATGTACCGTCTCCATAGTTGGATATTGGAGCTGTAGGGGTTGGTGTCACTGAAGATGTATTTTTCTTCAAAATCGTGGACATACATGCCCGCCACACTGGGAGCGAATGTACTGCCCATCGATGTGCCCCCGACCTGTAGGTATATCTGGCCCTCATATTCAAAATAGTTCCTCTTGAGTGCCAATCTTGCACATTCCAGAATAAATTCCCTGGGAGTTCTTGACCTCCACTCCTCCTTTTCCAGGGCTTTTTTAAGGACCTCTAGTGTAGCATCCTGAGGGATGCTTGTATACAAGCTCTCAATGTCAAAACTGACTAGGATTGTGCCTTCATCTATAGTCAGTGTATCCAGCAATTGTAGCACACTTTTGGTGTCCTGTAGATAAGTTCTTGTTTTTTGCACTAAAGACTGTAGTCAGGTGTCGCAGCACACCCTATAGGCACTCGGCCTATGGGGTGGGACCCCAATGATGAAGCATGTCACCAACCAGGTTGGTGAGTGAGGGGTCTTCTTTGTTAGGAATTGAGCTAGTCCTATCTTAGTGACCATGCCTTGCCATCACATGACCATGGAAAGGTAGATAAAATCCAGTCCTACCTTTAGCTCATTGCTCGATATTGCCAGTGTTTGGATTCCCTTCCTGGTTGTTGGTTGCTGAAGTCTGCAGAGCTGAGCTTTCTTCTCTGTTGTCTTTTCCCTGGTTGCTGACCTGTTCCCTCTCACGGGCTCGTGAGGAGGGTTAGTGCTTCTTTTAGCATTGTTTTTGTCCCTTCCCCGTTTTTCTTTCCCTTTTAGATAGTTAGCGGTATCCTGGTAACCCCTCCCTTTTCCCTCGTTCCTTTTTTTTGTCACCGGTGGTTTTGGGTATTTGTTTTAGGGTGAACCGGGGGCTCCCGGTCACTCCAGCGTGTTTGTTTACAGAACGCTGAAGTCCAGAGGCTTGCCGCTAGTATGAGCGCGTCCCGAATACAGTACGATCCGCCTCGTTATTTGCGGAAGGGACGTTTTGGGTCACTCCGCGGCGGCTTCGTTTTTCATTAGCGCTGCTTGTATAGCGCAACGGAGGGTGTCCCTGCTCTTTGCCCCTTCGAGTTTATTTTTTTTCCGCAAACGGGGTTTTTTGGTAGTGGCTGCTTGCCACCCCGGACCTTTTTCCCCGTAATTTATTATTTTATGGTACAAGCGACATATTGCTAACGCTCCCTCATCGCCTCTGCTAAAGTCAATAGAGCAGATACAAGAGTACAACGTTTCTTCTGTTACTATACTCAGCATCTTTACGAGGCAAAGCCTGCAAGAGACACAGGTGAGAAGGTCTGTATGGTGGACAAGGCATGGTCATTGGGGGTTGGTTATATTGGTGTCCAGTGTATGTGAAAGGTGTTGTTTTTCCCTAATTGTGCTGCAGGTGCAGAAGCGTAAAGACGGAGGGAGCAGTGTCCTGTTACCTACAAGGGTGGTAGACTTGGTGTCTCCTCAACTTAACCACCGTCTTTTCTGGTCCATAGGTGCACCCACAGTGTTTCTCCTGTGGGTGTCCAGTGGGCAGGAGAAGGGGACTGGTGCATGCTACGTTCCTGCAGTGCGTGGGCCGGTTGGAGTCTAACATTCTTAAAGGACAAGCACTGTCCTGATAAATGGGTTGGGGCACTTAGTGCAAACCTCAAAAATACCCTGTAGGAAATAGTTAATTACTATTTTTCCTCTCTTTTAGGGGGTACTCCTTCTTTGTTGTTACTACCCGTGATAACAGTGTTGCCTTCGCAGTTGCAGATGCCTCATGTATGAGTTCATTGTTCTCCCTCTGCTGAGCCCAGTACTTTTCCAGTCTGGGCGTGGTTTTACTCTGCCATGCTATGTGATAATGTATTGCTGTGATGAGAGGGGTCAGTCCTCTCGATGCACTCCGTGGGGTGTAGACCTGACAGGGCCCATCTGCAGATGAATATTATGGCCAATAAATATGTGTCTAATTCTTCTCCACTGCCTGGCTGGCTTATTAAATGAGAATGATAGAATGAGTGAGGTAAGTCGCTCAGGTGGATTTGAGCCACTCTTTTCAGATGGCGCCCGAATAGGGACTCCGCTATAAGGATCTTTCTCACCCGTAGGTGGGTAGCAGAAGGCCGGGGACCCTCTGGTCGGCACGGTGCGTCTGGGTACCCACTTTGATGCCGAGCTTGGTTCTCGCAGAGCTGCCCCACCCTGCTGATCAGGAGAGGTCCCGGTTCATGATACTGCGCCGGGGTCCAGAAGGCGGAACTTTGGAGCTGACCGTGTTGGTCCCAGCAGCTGGCGGTGGAGAACAGTGGATTTTGGGTTCCGCGAACAGGAGGTGAGTGGTCCGACTGGTCATTGAAGGAGCAAGGGTGCTCCAGGGACTAGTGTGTCCCCAGTGGTTAAGAGACCGGTGTGTCTCCAGTGGTAAAGGAGCCGGTGCGCTCCTGGGGCTAGTGTGCTCCGGGGAACTCAGAGTGCGAGTGGTGCTCTGACAGACTTAATGGAGGTTGGGAGGACATCTGTTTGTGGTCATCCGACCGGGTGGTACTGTGGTGGAGGTGTGGCTCATTGCGGGTAGGCTCCGGAACTCACCCTGAACTCCTAGGGTGGCGGTTCGGCGGGAGTGGGTCCTGGGTCCCCTGTGGTAAAGTGCGCAGCGATCTGTAGTGCCACCTGGGTGGCGGATGTGTTATCCATCCTCAGAACAGTTAGTGTACTGTTCGGTCTGCGGTAGGGTCCAGGTTCTCCAGGACTTGGTCGACGGGCCATGTCCCATTATGGTAACACGTGTTTGGCAGGGACTTAATGCATAGGATGTATGTGCGTGGGCGAATGTAAGTGGTTGTGTGTGGAGATAGTTGCTTGGTCTTTTGTGTCCGGGTATGTGTGGGTTCCTTGGCGGTATCTGATTGAGTGAGTTTGGTGGTGTTTGATTGAGGGTGCAAGATGCCGCGTTTCAGTAAGTTGCAATGTTTTAGGTGTTGCTGCAGTTCAACTGATGTCAGATTGGCCGAGAGCCAACCCGCTCCTGTAAAAGACTCTTTTAATTCTGAGATGTATGTGAATATGGATTTATTCTGATTTTGTTTAATATTTTTGATGCAGTTAAGATAGATTACTTACAGGAGAGACTGTTTGCTATGTACAGCTGTCAGAGCATGTTTAATTCCCTAAGGTTGTGGCAGAGAGAGGTTCAGCAAAAACAGATGAGAGGACTTATGATAGCCCAGAATATGGACAGATCAACAGTTTAGTTTTAAAGGAAGACAAAATGTGTACATTTGGAATGTGCAGGGTGTTCCCATTTAAATGTGCTTGTAATGGCTCAGGGGGGCAATGTGAGCAGTGATTAAGAGGATTGGGTATGTATTTCATGTAATATGTTTGATTTGGTAATAATTGGTTTAGTTTGAGAGCAGTCTGTGGGTTGCCTTATGTTTGTGTAAATGTTTGTTTGAATGAAGTGAGTGCATCTTTTTGCATGAGTTAGATTGTCTGGTCCTTGTGAGCTACCTGAGATGGTTGCGCCTGGCTATCAGTGTGTTTTTCATGTAGTGTAAAAGTGCATGCAGGGCTGTGCTCTATGGAAAAGAATTTGGTTTCTTTCATCCTCTTAATTTGTGAACAGTAGAAGATGAAGAAAAGAATAAGGATTTGATTACCAGTAATTAGAATGTATACTAATAAGAATATAGAAAGTGTGTAAAGTTAGAAGGAAGTAAAAAAAAAAGCAAGAGAAATGTATTTTTTTAAAATAGGGCATGTCGAAAAAGTTAGGAAAGGCTTCTTGGCTTTGTCAGCGCCAGAACGATGAGCACAGACTGCGAAGCAGATTTGGCCTTGGTTCTGAATGCCAGGGGGGGCCAGGAAGGCTAGCTAGCAGCCCAGAATTCTTAGCTCTTGGAAGATGGTAAGTGTGAAATGCATTTTCAGAACGGCAAAAGAGGCCTTCAAAAAGGGGTGGAGAGCTGGAGTTGTTTAGCTAGTTTTAAAATGACATGTTGAGTGGATGTGTTTCAGTCCACAATAAAATAAAAGGTATTGTAGGACTCTGGGCTGGGAAGGTTTAGTATGACAGTGTGTGAATTCTATTCCGTTCTGGAAGGGTTAAATAGAAAAATAGAGATTGTGAGCAGGGCTATTGTGGAAGATTTAGACGAGCAGAGCAGCGGTGACCTTGTGTGATAACAGCATTCCAATGGGTTCGCAGAGCACAGACAGAAGATTATGGGGGGGCTAGGAGGCCCAGCTATTGGCACGGACAGGCAGAGATACACAGTTGGATCCATGTGAATTGTGAATTTGGAGCGAGTCTGCATAATTATTAGTGCAAATTGCTGGTATAGACTAAAGTATAATATAGTTGTTCAGAACACATGTGATTTAGTATCAGGAACAAACATATGAATAATTTTCAACAGGTTATTCCATTTGGACATAGAGAATTACACTTTAAAATGGCCTAGTCTGAGAAAAGAAGGATTGTTTTGAGAAAAATTAATTTACCAGATATTTTGTTTCACTGTTGGTCCATGTCATAGTAAACAGGTTTTCTATTTAAATAAATATTGAGTTGGGGGGGTCTCTGATGGGCATACTGATTAGTGTTTTTGCTAGTGGATCCCTAGTAGAGAGAACTGATCATGCGAGGGTAGGTAGCTAATATTGATTGTGTTGCTCATAAGAGTGGTTTGGTGGGAATGTATATATGCGTGTATATATTGGATTTGTATAAAAGTCTTTGTATGCAGTTTGTCCATAGGACACCATTGCAGTGGGCCCAGTGCCCCACCCGCTGAGTAGAGGTGCAGAGTGTGTTTGTGCAAATGTCAAAATGTTAACATAACACAGTTAGAGCTGTGATTTTACCCAGAAGTAAGATGCCTTTTTTGTTTAAAGATGAGAAAGTGCATTGGTTATAAAAAGGCCCATTTAAACAGGGTAAGATGTCTGTGCAGAAAAAGATTTGGTACCTTTAATAAGAAGAATAAAAGTTTTACGCATGGTATGGAACCTCCTGGTTCATGACAATTGAAAGCTGTAAAAGTAAATGTATATCTTTTTCTCCTTTTGATGCTGCCTTACATGTTATTATAAGATAGTCATGTGATTTTCAATGCTGCTACATGTTTTGTTCTTTTGGCTGGAGGTTGGGGGCTCGTCCTGTCTAAGACAGCGAACTGGGTTTTTTTTTTTTTTTAGAAGAGCACTTGGGGTTCTCTTTACATTGAAAGGATGTTAGGGTGTGAATGAGCTCCAAGCATAGGTTTTAAGGTAAGTATTTATATAGGGTATTTTTAATAAGTGGTTGCCTTTCTGTCCAATATTTTGTGTGTTGTTGTTTTTTTTTTCTTTTGTGGTTGATTTGTTTCGTTTCAGTGCAATGGGAAATATTATTATCTCTGTGTTATGGTGAGTATTGATGCAACTTTGTGTTAGACAGATTACATGTGCACTGACACCGCATGATGCATGACATGCATGAGAAAGATATAGTCCTTTGAGTAACTAATATTGTGTTTCCCTTTTTGTGGCTTTTGTGTTTGGTATATGTATTATTGCGTATTATTTAAAGTTATACGCATGTAAATATTGTGTGTTTTATGTTATCTTTGGCTTATTGTGCATTGTTTGTTCTGTTCTGCGTGGTAGGTATGCTGATCGATCTTAAGGCTGACAAATTAACCCCATGGCTGCTCAGCATATTCCCCTGCTGTGCTGAGAAATCGTTATTTCCATTCTATATGACGAGCTGGGCTCGTCATCAGCCTGGGAGGAGGCTACTCCATGACGAGCCCAGCTCGTCATGAGCCTGGAAGGGGTTAAGGAGGCCAGCATACTGGGTTTTGGGCTGCAGTTTCACTGTGCATGAAATGCATGGCATTGTGTTGTGTGTCACAGCTCCTTTGCATGTGTTGCTGGGATTTGTCTATGCTTTTTGTGCTTAGCACAGCCAGTATACCTGCTGCCTTGGTATGCTTGTTTCTGTTTTGTATTGTTTTGACAATTCTATTTTTGATACTAGTACAAGCTCCTCTGTGGGGAATTTGTTCTGGTCCCTAAATTTCACAGACAACACTTTAGCAGTGTATGTCTATTTTGTTACATGGTTTTATAGATTTCCCTTTTGCCGCCATTTCCCTAATGAATGTCGCATAGTGCCTGGTTATGGGGGATTTTTACAATTTCCTTGTCCTTACTCCTTAATGGGAATAAATGGCCTCAAAAGAAGTAGTGTGTTTTGTAATAGATAAATAATAAGAATGAATTCTCGATATTAATAGGCACACACATCATTTTATGGCAATGACATGTGTACATGTGCTAAAAGATGTTCTAGCCCTCTCAAAAAGTGCTATGTATCTCCTACAATTTTGTTTCTGCCCAGTGCTACACCCGGGGGTTGATGGTTTTGACTGAAGTGAATTATGTTTCAGATTTCCTTCTGTCAAAAATGGGGGAGGTAGCTAGCTCCCCGCTAGCTCTCCTATAAATTGGGAATAGGTAACATGTATATTGCTCCCTCCTCTTCTCCAATTTTTATTAGCCTGTATAGTTGAGCTGACATGGTCTACATAGTGAAAAAGATGAAAGATGCTTGTGTGATCCTCAGCAAAATATCCTCAGCAAAATATTTTTCTGTTGCAATTATAGCTTTGTAGAAGTTAGTTTCCTGCTGCTTCCCATAGTACGTGAGCATGGTCATGAGCAAAAAAAAATGAATAAATAAATAAAGTTGTTTTGAGTAAAAAAAAAAAGAGGATATTAGAAGTGTTTGATGTTTTGCACAACAGTGAGGGTTCACAAAGTAGACGCTGTGTGCATGCTATAGGAATAGCGGTTTGAAATTCCCTTTTTGAGGATTCTCAAGCAAATGTTTTACGGGAATACAACATGTCTGTTTTGTTTTATTTTTTCTCTTCTCTTAGAATTAACGCATACGTCCGACCACAGGTAATACAGTGGAAAAGTAAAATATGTAATGTATTACCTATTGTTAGCACAAATTTATTGATAGGCCTGAGATGTTTTTTTCATTCCAATCCACACCGCCCAGCAAATGTTTGGGGTGTCCTGAGACCAAATTGTTTTGACCCTTTGTTGACAGACTATTTGTATGCTTTGACTAAAGATCTTCGTTCCCTTCATCATCAGCTAGCAGACACACTGAAGCCGCAACCGGAGGGGCCTGGACACACCATCCAACATGAGGACTGCGTCGACATACGAAGATACCAGCTGAAGTCTTACTTTGAGCAGAGGCAGGTGCTGCTGCCACCCAAACCGCACCCATGATCCGGGCTCATAAGTTGTGCACCCATGCTAGCCGAGCAAAGAGGGTCTAGCTTCTGTTGCCCTATGATGAGTGGGAGTGGGTGAGAAAGGGCGTCGCTGATGACAAATACGCTTCTCAGATGCTTTATTGAGAGGTGAGGAGCCTGATCAAAAGGAGAAGAGGCCGGCTCTGATTGCTAGTGGTGAGGTCTCTCTTGATCACAGTGAGCAAACATCAGCAGGTAAGTCCCCTGCAAGTGAGCCCCCCATTCTGTTCACAGATCCAGAGGTGCGAGGGAGCACTCGATACAATCTGTGGCCCAAGAAAGGAGAGCAGGGCACTGGAAGAAGGGCTGAGTAAAGGAAGTAGGGAAGGACTAAAGAAAGTGTTAGGGATGGACTGCTGGAAGAGCCCTGGTGCACTGTTGAGACATTGTCAGGTGGGACACTAGGATTGCGCCTAGGCCCAGATTAAGTGCTCCTCTGAGTCGTGAAGCTGTGCGACTCCGTCGTGGGAGTTAGGAAATTAACAATACAAGCCTGCCTGTGAGGCTTTAACGGACACAGGGAGAAGATCCCTTGAAGGGAGAAGATCCCCTCTGGTTGGCCTCAGTGTGAACTGTTTTTCCCCAGGTTTACTTTGGTCTTTTAGCTAGGAAAATGAGTCCCTTTGAATGTTCCTTTTCCCCAGGAGGAGCTGCCTCTGCGGCTCCTTGTCCAGATGCCCCTGCCCATATTTGGTTCACATGGTCTACAAATTTAATATTGTGTTTGTTTGTATCCTAACTATTGCTTTCATATTTCTCTTTAGAGAATTAGTTTCTTGTTGCTTGGCGCATACCCTCATGAGTACTATTCCAACACCTCATGAGAGTGACCCTAGTTCCTCACGAGGAGGAGCCCTGGGAAGTTCCTTAGGATGATGTAGTATTCCATTGTTGCACAAGACACATGTTACTTATAGTACTGCAGATTATTGGGTGTGTGGGTCATTGCCTTCAAACACACACAAGGGTGAAAAAAATTTGCTTCTATTCTTGCCCAATGGAAGTAGCTGTGACGGTTAGTATACTTTGAGTAGTCTAGTAAAAAACATTTCTCAGCCCAATAAAGATATACTTCATGGATGTTAGATACAGGTCCTCGCTGATAATGCAAGTGAACACTGAGTATATGGTTTAATAGGGTGTTTTTTCTGATAATGATAGTTCGATATTATTTGCATTAATTCCTGCTCATGACTTGAACTGTGATGTCTTTTTAAGTTGTCCGATAATGACATAATGTTATAGAGCAATGGTACCCCGAGAGAATATGCTTAGATTAGTCAAAAAGGAGGGTGCCTCACACCCAGAGAATGATAATTGTTTTAGTAGGTATTGCAGGGGTTGTTCTTTTACTAGTTGCCTCTGCACTTCCGGTCCTATAGTATGCTACACTACTTCTATGATCATGCTCATCCTAGTATTTCCTTTCCTGACCTTTGATTGATGAGTGATGCCGTCCCCGTTCTCTCCTTTAGAATTGTACAGTCCCTACTTTGAGCAATAAAGGCTGCACTTATGTTAGCCACATTAGGCTAAAAGGAGGGTCTGATAGATTGTAATTTTCCTGCTAATGATGTTGTGAATATGTTAGCCTAATGTGTCTAAACCAATATGCAGTTAAAGCCCATTATTCATGTGCTGCAACCCACTGAGCTATTTTTGTAATATGCAAGCTTCATTTGGATAGAATTGTTTCTGTAATGGTTAAGCTTTTGTCTTATTTTTGCCTTCTAAGTTAGAAGACTTGCTGTAGTACATTGCCTTCTATCTGTTAGGTTCCCATTATTGATATTTTTGTATACTTTCCTATAAGAGAGAGAAGCTTGTCTATGACAGACGGATTTCTAATGCTGACATTTGCTCTGCAGCTCCAATGTCTCATGGTACAGTTTTCCCCCCTCCCTTATGAGCAGAATGTCCCTGTTTCAGCATTTCTTTCCTCAGAGCTTCGGCTCTGTGGCCTTGAGGGGTGATAACAGTGTTGCCTTCGCAGGTGCAGATGCCTCATGTATGAGTTCATTGTTCTCCCTCTGCTGAGCCCAGTACTTTTCCAGTCTGGGCATGGTTTTACTCTGCAATGCTATGTGATAATGTATTGCTGTGATGAAAGGGGTCAGTCCTCTCGATGCACTCCCTGGGGTGTAGACCTGACAGGGCCCATCTGCAGATGAATATTATGGCCAATAAATATGTGTCTAATTCTTCTCCACTGCCTGGCTGGGTTAATAAATGAGAATGATAGAATAAGTGAGGTAAGTCGCTCAGGTGGATTTGAGCCACTCTTTTCAAGAGTAAATGGAAATGAGAGAGGATGGATGGTGGGTGAAAGGATGCCAGAATAAATGAAAATCTGGGAGAATGGGGAGAATGGATGAATGAATGACTGGCTTAAGGATGGCAGAGTAAATGGAAATCTGAGGGGATAGAGAGATAAACGGGTGAAGCGATGGCAGAGTACGTGGAAATCGGACATTAATGGATGAATGAGTAGATATGGGTGAAAGTATGGCAAAGTAAATGGAAATCTCAGAAGATGTTTGATGCGTGGGTGGGTGAAAGGATAGTATAGTTAACAGAAATTTGAGATGATAGATTGATTGATAAAAAGATGGTAGAATAAATGGAAATCTGAGAAGATGGACGGATGGGCAGGTGGTTAAAAAGATGGCAGGGGTAAATGGAAATCAGAAGAGAAGGGTGTATGGCAAAGTAAATTGTAGTTTGAGAGGATGATGGATGGCAGAGTAAATTGAGATTTGAAAGGATGGACAAACGATCAATTGATGGATGAAATGCTTTATTGATGGATGTACAAGGTAAATCATTGGTGGATGTATGTATGCATAGGTTAAAATGAATGGCTAATGGCTGGATGGAATGGTGAAAGATTAAATGATAGATGAAAGAATGACTGGATGACAAAATATAACTGTGAAATGATAGATATCAGATGCCTAGATGGATGAGACAAGGGAGCACTTCTAAGGGGGTCAGGCTCACTTGCTTTGGTTCAAAGTGAGGGGTATGTTAATTTTCTGGCTACTCCCATGTGCTTGAAAACAGAGCTCAGATTTCATGCCTGATGGCACGACAAGCTACACAAACAGACTCTAAATGACTTAGTGTATTTTGATAGCTAATACAACTATGCTATTAGTCCGATGCTTATAATCTACATAGGTTTAGGCTTTATTTAACCTTTGCCTTAACATGTTTAATAATTCCTGATTTGTTTATAATATTTATTCAAAATCATTATAATGCACAGGTGCTAAACACAAATAGTGTACAAAATAATCATATTTTGTAAAATACCAACAATTATGGGTGCAGGCTGATTTCAGGGTGCAGGAAGGGGCTCTGTGAGTAACACCTGTCAATTAAAGATTCTCTGACAATGTTGAATGACTCTAAAGGCCCCCCTACTAGAGTAACTCAGTAGAAGAATGTGAGAGTCACATGACAGATTTCTTTTTCTTCAAAAGGTCATAGTGTTCTTCGGGTGCTTGAGGAATCTGTTGGGTGTACGCCTAATAATTTTGTTGTATCACAACAGCTAAATTTGTGTAGGATTCCAGGGACATCTTATTTTCTGCTCACCTGCATTGTTCTTCTCTGTGCTCACTAAGCTGTATGCATCTTTTGGTATCCCTGGACATGGTAGGTCTTAGTAATAAAGTTTTGCTGATGCTCTGCCTCATGCTGATCTAATTTGTGATACATGCGTACTGTCCACACTGACAAAAACAAACAGTTGTTTACACAATTTATCTAACCACACACAAGTAGCTGCGTTTCCATCAGTCTATAGAAAATATTCATTATTTATTACCTGAAAAGCCATTGGATTTGCTGGTTTAACACGTAAAACAACTCATAGCCCACCATCTTTCAATAGCACTTTTGTATTTTTCACATATATTCTTCCAACAGTTGACTTTCCCTATAATACACGAGTTAGACAAATACATCCTAAACAGACAGCATTTCTTAAACTTTAACCGATAAGTACTGCTGAATGTCCAAAATTCAGTGACTAAAAGTATATTTGCAATTTTGCACTATACACTTAATGGTCTTTTGGTCCACCACATCTCATTCGGGTGAGTGGGGAAAGCACACTGTGTAAAACCGAAGATTGTCAAGTACTTGAAATTAAAGCTTAAGCACAAACTGAGAGGCCTGGAATTTATTTGGCATCCTGATCTATGTATATTTGTTTGAACTGGTGTGCTTACCTGAATATTGAAACAACAATATTGATGGAACACAATATTGAGGCCAGAATATCGAAAATAAAATATTGACAGGAAAGTAGGTCTAAATTTTCTGCACCTAAAACATATATGTTCCGATGCTGTACATATATCTTCAAGGCAAGTAGATGACTACTTCATTGTGCTGGAATACAGAGCTCTGATGTCATGCTTAATGGCCCAACAGGATACACAGGGAGGCTTTACAGGACTTGGGATATTTTGAAAGGAACAGTAAACCTATGCCTCTGTATATGCCCTTACTTTTTGATAGTTTGTCTATCCTCTATATTCTTCTATCTCAAAATTGGTGGTGTTCATATTCAGAAGTGCCATCATTTCAAAAGTATCCTGACCAGTATGCAAACTATACAATACTGAATTTATGTATGCAGCAATTGAAATTAATTGTAATAGTAGTCCTCATGCCACAGGCTTCTTAATTGTAGATGATCTCCAGAGTGTGCCTTTGCACAGAGCCCATTAAACTACTTAAATGTCTACCAGGAGTGGTTTCTGTGTATGGGCGTCAAGGTTTTCCCTCTTGACATTCACATAAAAATGAAGCAAAAATAGCAAAGCTTAAAATCTGTTTTTTAATTAAGAGAATACCCTTTGTAAGTGTCTGGAACGGGGGGGGGGGCACTGCAGCTCCACTCTCTCACACTAGCACGGCGTTGTTGTTGTGGTATGTGGACATGTGAGGGTGCTTTACCACTTGCTCCTCTGTGCAGGCCCAAAGTCTAAGTATTTACAGAGTTGACAATTGCACAGCCCTGAAGCTTGTGAGGTAATCAGTTTGGCAAACACCTAGCATCAAGACCCAGTCTCCACTCCATGATGGCGTGGAGGTAAAGTTAGCTGCAGGTGTTTTAAATGCAA
The DNA here is from genome assembly GCF_964263255.1 of Lissotriton vulgaris. NCBI lineage: Eukaryota > Metazoa > Chordata > Amphibia > Caudata > Salamandridae > Lissotriton > Lissotriton vulgaris. Next base: position 474,588,285 of record NC_141698.1, on the reverse strand, counting down.
GCCTGATAGCGCTAAGCCTCCAAGTCAGTCAGAGAGTGGAGAGCATTATTACCCCATCTTTTACCAACTCGTTACAGAGTTGTGGGTAGGAAGTGTGACGAGTTGGGAAAGGGTATGGGAGGTGGGAAGCCAAGATCGATCTACGCAGACTCAACTTGTGGCATGTCTGCGACTGCCTCCCGTGTGGCTTGAGTTAGTTCATTTTGGCCTGGTGTCACGCGCATCAGTAGTAACACAGTCAGACACATTAATGATTACCGGCAGTATCGGTAGCTAGTGAGCTAGACCCCGAATGGTCGCTTGGGCACAGCAGTACTAGAAATTAAAAATTAAGCTGCAGATGCGGTTCCTGCCATGACTGACTCTTGTTTGTGGACATATGTGAAGGAGTCAGCAGGCAGTTCACCACCAGATAAGGTCACAGCACAGGACTATAAAAAAGAAATTGACAGCACAAGCCCATTTGGTTAGTTCATGTAGTTTGTCCCATTTAGGGTCTTGCCAGGAACTGACGACAGGAAAGTGGATGACTGTCACCGGAATTAAGGCAGATCCTTGACAAAGCCTGTATGCGGGTGTGTACTGTAGGCCTTCGGGGGAGGAGGGCATTTTGTATCAGGAGTAGAGTCAGTGTATGAATATATGGGTCTCTCAGGGGCCACTTAAGTTAACACTTTTTTACACTATCTATACACAGACAAATATATTGGCGTTGTCTGTCTGGTGACCATAGCACTATAATGTAATAATTTTGAAATGGCCAAAAGAGGCGAAACACGTAAAGCAGCCTGGAATCAATGCAATAATCAGCTCTTTTAAACATACTTTATATTCCAGAATAATCTTGAATCCTTCGGGATTGGGCAAATTAGCGACCCCCCAAAACATTATTTGGAGGCACATACTAGCGACCTCTCTATTGGACAGATGCCGCTGGTTTTTAACGTCCCATAATTTGCACTGCATTGTAGCTACATTTACATATCCATTACACTCTAGTGAGGTTGCAAAGCCTGGCCCTCGTGGCAGCATTCCACTGCACAGAAATTGCCTGTCCGTCAGCGTTACCTGGCGCACACACCGCAGAAGAACTTTGAATACCAAGGGCCCCTTCTTCTCTGGGTCCCTGGATAGGCGGACGCTATCTGATCCCTTTGGAGTCTCCAGATTGCTGTCAATGTCCAGCTTCACCTGCCGCCTCTTGTTACTGCCCTTGGTCAGTGTCACAACGAGAAAGCCAGTGTTGGATTGGGATGAAAAATAGGCTTGGGCAGGCATGCTTAAAAAACATTTGGTGATTGTTTTTTAGGTTTTATGTCACACAAAAAAGGTAGAGGGGCTCCTTCAAACCAAGAGGAGTAGGGCACCAAATAGACATTAGTCAAAAATATAAACTCCTCCAGGGACAACTTATTTACACTTCAACAGACTCTCTCACCGTCATACTTATACACTCAACTATATCACCAGAACAAAACACATTCCCCTCAGAGGGCAAGTGCTGAAAAATATCTATAAAAATGTATTAATCATAAAGAATTAAAAACAATTTATAAAAATATAACAACAGTGATTCAGCAATTAATCAGCAGAATAAAGAATATCACCCAAGAAATACAAATAGACACATTGGGAGAACAAGCAAGAAAACATACTTTCTAATCAGCTACACATGTATTTTCTACTACAATCCCTAAATATGATTACTAGTTGAGAGTCTGTTTATTGACACCCATCACACAGATGCTTGATTTTATGGTTCTCAAACTCAATGGTTTTGGAACAGTATAAACAAGTGAAGGATTACAAGTGTAGATCTTGACCGGTGCGCAGGAAGGAACACAAGATTTATTTTCTCTAAGAGGCCTTGCAGCCAAGGCTACCATACCACTACAGAATGAAAAGGCATGTTTTTTCAATGTCCTGAGGGTATAATGGTTGCCATAAGCCTTCAAGGTGCACAGAAGAAAGTATAACGTTTGGCACTCAGTAAGCTCTTTCGCTCCATCTACCATATCAAATGCTAAAGAATGGGTGGTTACAGACCTGCTGGTATAAATGCATTTTTTAACAACAAAAAAATCAGGCTACAGGAGTTAAACATCATATGTATAATGCACAGTGTTATTATCTGTATCTGTAATTATACTCATCTTTTTCATTCCCCTTGATGTATCCCATTTTCACCACACTACTTTTGGCTATCCTAAATCTCTTTCTGCCATAAATATCGCTCTATTCACATATCCTTAATCTTCCTTCCCTAGTCATACTTCCGCCATTCAATTGTAAATCTATATTCATTGTTTCCATAGTAAAAGAAATTCGAATGTGTTTGCTCTTTGCTTTCGCCATCTCTATTTTGTCCATCTCCAGCACAGATTCATTGAACTTCAGAAATAAATATGCGGCTTTTACAGAACTATTGCCATGGTCATTTACAAACAGCCCTGTAAGTGAAGGACCGTTGCCATGCATTTTCATGATGCCCCAAATTTAAAATACAGAGGCACGTGGACGTACTTCTCTGTATGTGAACCAGGTATCATTATGGCTATTTCCACAACTAATTGCTTGGTATGTAAGATATTTTTGTAGTGCCATATTGCACTTTATCTAGGGTCCAGTATCCACTCACTCATTGGTAGCACAAGGCAGGAAAGGTTGGCAATCTGATTTCGTACTGAAAGGAGTCACTGTGACTTGGTCACCTGGTTTAGGTAAAGAGATGATGAGCGAGCAGGAGGGCAGATGGACAGTGCGTAACTGCGCAAGTGTGAGCGAAAACACTGTGGGGCAGATTTATGTCGGACTTGCGCCACGTTTACGCCGCTGTTGCGTCACGCAACGGCGACGAAAAACGTGGCGCGTCCCTGCGACCCATTTACAATGTGACGCTTCTAAGCAGATGCGTCACACTGTAAAGCCTTGCGCCACATGTGGGCGTTCCGGCGTAGGGTGGGCGTTCCGGGGCAGGTGCGCCTCGCAAAAGTGCAAGATTTCACGCAGGCACTTTTAGGCCAATGCTGCGTCAAAACCCTGCGCCTGCTTGAAGCAGGCGTAAGGCTTGATGCAGCATTGGACAGATAGGGCCCTCCAGAGCATTGCTGGAGCTGCGTCACACTTGCGATGCAACACCAGCAATGCACAGCCTTTACGGCACAGATGCGTGACGCATCTGTGCCGTTTTTGCCCCATGGTGCGCCGCATTGTAAATGCAGCGCACCATGGGTGGCGGAGCTGTGGCGCACAATAACTGGCGCATCCCTGGGGATGCGCCAGTTATTGTAAATCTGCCCCCATGCATATTGACACTGTTCTAAGCCCACACAACACTTCTTCCCGTACAGAAAAGTAGCTTTTCAGTGCATAAGGCAAGGTCAGGTGAAAGTTACCTGAGCAGCAGTCACAGCGCATGCTTTCTCCTGGACTGCAGCCTGCAGGCAGCAATAACTAAGTGCCAGTCTCTGAAAGCATGATTGCAGCTTGTGTGCCCTCGTCGAAATTGCCATTTTTGCACCAAGGCTGGTGACTGTTGAACAGTGATGTAATGAAGGGGGCTCCAGGAAAGGTGCTTTGAGAATGCCAGTGCCCCCAGGGTACTCCTGTCTTTGCCAATTGTCTTATGCCCCCCACGAGTCTGTATCCAGGAGAGTAGGGTTCAATTGTTCAGCAGGTGCCGTCCACCATGCCTCAGGAGTGCAACAGGGTACTATGCGAATGAATGCCAATATCCTTACACATCCTTCTACCACACACCCCAGCGTCAATGTACATGAAACCTTTTAGAAAGCATTTTACACCTTTATTTTTATTGTATTCGCCTATGGGTGTATCTCCCTGTTTTCATAGTGAGCCATAGGAGTCATAAAGTATTATTTCGACTGACAGGCTGATGAGCCCACAAACAAGGCCTTTCCACCATCAGCTCAGCTTTAACAGATGGCTAAGCAGTGACTGAAAGCCACCAGCTGAAAGAGAGAGCACACTGTGGGTACAAAGTGTAGAAGCTGCATGAGTTTTTAGGAGCCGAGTGTAAAATTTAGAACAACACTAAAGGGCGAGGGGTTGATGCAGAGAGACCGGTTTGGGGGAGGATGAGGTCTTGTATGTACATTTATTTTGGATGCAGCTGCGTCCCAGCATGGCATTTGGATGTGACCATGGCAGCAATTAAAAAAGAAGAAGCTGGGGACTAACTTAGGAAGTACTTAAATGGCATCATGGGACGTAACATCATAGTGTGTGGCATTAAGGGAAGGACATTTAGCAAGTGGCATCACCGGAACTGGCATCACAACCCCAAACCTCAAGGGAAGTGATATCACAAGAAGTGCCAACAATTAAAAATTTGCTTAGTTGGTTTCAAAGTCTGCATTTTAAAATATCTTATGGGGTTAAGGCACCTGCTGCAGAGATGTTTGTGTGCCCAGTAAATCTCAATGAATAATAATAATGGTAAGATAACTCTGGAGGTTAACATATTTGCTGGATAGATTTGTGTTTTGTCTAGTTCCAAATTTGCATTAGAGTAGCATGGAGAGTTAAGGTAAGCATGTCATGTACCGTGCAGATGACATCTTTTTTTTAGGTAGATAGGTAAGTGAGTTACTGCTTTTGCCTTTTTACACACAAATCCTTTGTTACTTGCAGTTCATAAATTGTAATCCTTCGAATATTACAGACTGAGCTATGAAGGACATGTGACTCCTACACCTTGTAACCTTCGGTGCCTGATGTAACACATCCTGTGCGTTGATTTACAAATTTGTATGATGTATTGTTAATGTTGAATGTGTAAGAATGGTGTAAAGTGTTGATGCGTGGGCCCCCGTGAAGCCAAAACCTCCCCATACCTGCATCCAATCATTCCATAGCAATGTGATATCTTTCACCCCACTCCACAAGAAGAGCACGAAATACGAGCTGTAGGTATTGCAAAAGCCTCAAGCTCTTATTGTGTTTTCTTTGGTCTAGGTGTACCTTTCGTGCCAGATTCCTGGTACCGTTCCATGGGACACTCCGCTGCCCTGTGACCCTCAAATGGTTGCCTGTGTCTGCTTCTGAGGAGTTGAGAGGTGGGGTGTTTCAGAACTGTTCCCAAAAGTGAGGCATTGATAGCCTGCAGAACGTGGAAGCATGCAGTGCATCACTGACCTCTGCCTGGATGCAGGTGAGACAGGGTGTTTGATAACGTCAAGGAACTGTGAGTAAGAATGATGCCAGGTTTGAAACATACATAAGATAATGGAAATGTTGCACATTACTTTACTGTGGATTTATGTTGTGGAATTAAGAGCTGCTTTAACATATTCAAAGTTTTCAGTGGTTTCTGCAATGTATCCAGTGGACACTGGTCTAATAGCTTATGTCATATTTTATTTATCCTCATGCACTAAGGAATAAGTCAGCTGGTAGTTTAATGACAGATACCGGAGAGGAAATGAGCAGAAAGTTTTTCTACAGGCACCAGAGGAAATCAGAGGATAATTTACTAAGCAACCTGGAAGTAATCAGCAGGTAGCTTATCAACAGGAATGATAGGCAACAGAGAGGAAACCAGCAGAAATGTTTTCTTCCTGCACCAGAGTAAATCAGCAGTTAGTTTAACAAGCACCCGGGCGGAAATCAGCTGATAGCTTATCAACAGGAACAAGAGAGGAACACAGCAGGAAGGTTGTTTCCAGGTTCTAGAGGAACTCAGCTGATGGTTTAACAGGAAGCACCATTTACTAAATAAGCTGAAAGTTCATCACCTATTGCTAAAAAGGAATTTGAGGTACAACTGCAAGTCCAAATCACAAGGATAGACAAATAACAACTATCTACTGCTAATTGTGTGTACTTGATGACATTTCTTGTTAGTATATCAATGGTATTTTAAATAATATTCATGGGTGTTTTCTCTTAGGTGATACATCTATAATCTAGTTTAGGCTTTCTTTCTACTGTTCATGTTATTGTTTGCCTAAATAAACACAGTCAACATTTTACTCACAAAACCATTTTTGAGAATGACGCATGAAGATACACTTTGGGTGACCTGATAAACCTGAAATAAACCTTAAAAAGTCTGTAAAAGACAGGGAGAAGGGTTACACACACAAGTTTATAGGAACCTGGTTTGATAAAATGGGGTGGTTAACTGCCAGCTCTTCTAAGAATGCCTTGTTTTGTTTCCCCTGCTTGCTCTTTGTGGGTGAAGCTGGCTGGAATACAACAGGAGTTACTGACCTTAAACATCTGGCAGAAAAATAAAGAGGCATGATTGCAGTGAATCCCACTCGACAAATGTATTAAAGTTATCTTTGTTTCGAAAATCGAACATTAAACTGCAGTTAAATTAAGCCTACCGCAAGGAGGTAATAAATCAATGAAGAGGTTGATAAGACCCTTTATACATTATCCAAATTCATTGACTGTGTAAGATTTTGTGGAGCCTTTGACTTGACATTGCGGGGCCTGATGAAATAGAAGACTACCTCAATCCATGTGTCTTTAGAGGGCTGGCTAATTTTGTGTCCATTATAGACAGTGCAATGAAAGCACACTTGAAAAGTCAAGGCACTTCTAAAACACTCCAGAATGAGTTGCTTGTCTGTATGTAACAAAAGAAACTACAATACAGCAATTAAGAAGCACCGATTACCGAGCTATCCAGGCCGATGATACAACTGATGTCTCTACCATGACGCATTCAGTATTTTTTTTCTGCTACATTGCTGGCAATTCCAAGGTATTGGGATGATTTTATTGCTTTTCAAATCTTAAAGATTCATCTGCATATACAATTTAGCAGCTTTTTTTTAGTAAACTTAACCTGATTTTCCCAGAGCAGTGTGCTAAAGATAAGTCAATTGCTGAGAGCTATGATGGTGCCAGTGTCATGCGTGCCTCTGGTGGGGTTAAAAAAAAATCAGGGACATCTACCCAAACACACACTATGTCCATTTCTATGCCCACCAACTAAATCTAATCATGACAAGCTGCATCGAAAATATCCAGAGCCAGAATTGTCTTTAAAGTGTTGGGTAGCATTACTGCTCTTTTTTTCTTTTTCCAAAACAGGCTGAGATTCTTGGACAGATAGTGGCAAAAAGAATACCGAAAGGGTCTGCAACTTGCTGGAACTTCAACAACCGAGCTATCAATATAATTCATGAATAAAGAGATGACCTTGTAGAATGCATGAAATCTATTACAGAAAACAGTACATTTGATTCTACTTCTGTTTGTGAAGCAAAGGACTTATCTAGAACTCTGGAAAACAAGGAGTTTATTTATTTAGTTGTTCCACAGTATAATGCCCCAAGTCAATATTTTGTACAATCAATTACAAAAACAAGACATTGATACTGTATGTGTTTTAAGGGCCATTTCAGACTCTGTGATCATCATTGATAAAGTATGGGAATCTGGACTCTACATTGCCACATAAATCTCAATTTACAAAAGGCAAATTGCAGATAAGTACCTTGATTCAGGAGGGAAAAGAAGTATGTGACATTATTGTGGTGCATGACAGGATGTGTGTGTTTGCATTTACAAGCATCTCATCAGTGGAGCACTATTACATAGTGACCTGTTTCAAAAACATAGCAAATATTTTCCTACTACAGGTCTCAATGAAACAGAGGAAGCATATCCAATGCTAAAAGTCAAGATTGCACACTGAACTATCAATCCTGTAAGTAAGATAGGATTTTCATCAGGCTACAGGCAATGCCATAGCTTTATACATATTTTTATGTCAAAACAACTTACAGAAATAATTTTCTGAGAATTTTAAGTCATTGAAAATTGTCATTACAACATCTGAAGCTGAAAGATGATTTTTTTCACACTTAAGAGGATAAACCATTTTTTAGGAAACACAATGGCCGAAGCTCGACTAAATGCATTGGCCATGCTGCCAATAGAAAAAGAACTAATGAATCAAATTCCAGAATTCAACACAAGAACCATTAAAACGTTTGCTCACATTAAAGACCGGCTTTCAAACTTTCTGTATAAATACAAACCATGTAATTGCACGTAGTGTTGTCAATCAGTGGTCCTAGTGAATATAGTTTTGGTTAACATTTTATTGTATGTAACATTATAGAATACTTGAGGAACCTTGTATTAAAGTAAATGCACCATGTTTTCAATGTATGTTTCAGTATTTTGCATCACCTGAGAGGAATTCAGACTTACTTATCTTTACAAAGCCATATATGCTTGGTGTTGTTTCAGGGGATTAGTTAATGCACCTTTCTCTGAACCTTTGTTCAAAGTTCCCCAGCAAATATGGCCCGGTTTTGTAAATATCCGACACTCTCGCAAGCTTTGGACTAACTTAAAACTACAGCCAGGCAGAATGGGACCATGTACCTTCAATGACATACTTAAAGACGGTGCATGCTGGGCAACAATCCATCTTGCAAGAATCTACAGGATTATCTGTATTGGTCTCATCTTTCCTGAGGGTATTATAGTCTTGTTTTGCAAAATGTAACTGTACAGCAATGTCCTTTAGGAGAAGGGATTTTCTGCTGGCTATCTGTTTGATGAAGCTGTAGCTGTTCACACTTTTCCTATTTGCAAAATCATAAATTGTAATGTTTGCTGTGCTGGTAGAGACCTGTAAAATCCTGGACATAGTTGTGGTTTTACCATATAAATGACTATGAGCATCAAATGGACTGATACTGAGTGAATGTGCTAATAATATTACTTACTTTAGAATGATTGACTTAATTTATGAATGGATATGGTTTAATATATACTCATCCACTGAAGAGTAGAGTAGATTATTTGACACCATTGGATATCTTTAGATCTACACTTGACACATTACCTCAAACTTGATTGCTTAACACATCGTAAAAAAGTTCAAAAATTTTTATGAGGGTGGCATCACTTCAGGTTGATCAAGTGCTCTGTTCAGTAGAAACTGACTGTAATCCTCCAACTGAAGTGATGCAGAAACTATAAGGGTGCAGTTACATTGTTATGCCAGGCCTCTGACTGTTGACTCATTTAGGATTGATAAATGATGATATAACAATGTTATAATAGCGGCAGCCTATGGATTTCATTTTAGCTGTGGTTGGAGGCGAATGAGGAAAAAGAGAAAGAAAAAAAGAATGTTTGATTGTATGTTGGATCATGTAGACTTTTCTACAAGTAAGAATTTGTGATGGTTTCTTGGGTGTCAGATAATATAAAAGTGTAAACGGATACAACTTTGGGACAGTTATGTTTCTTCTTTACACCAATACATATTTTATTTCATTATTTATATAGGTTTTCTAAAGTATTGGTTAACCAGAATCCTTATCAGAGATGTACAAAATATTTAACCTTAAAATAGATACATTTGCTTTTGAACTATTAAACCTTCCCTACACACAGATTTTGGTCATCTTTCTCTTAAAAAAATATTTTAAAAATAATTCAACCCGACTTGGGGCCTTATTTTACAATTGGCATATTTTCACTGTTTGCACCCGGCACAAACAATGAAAATGTGGCATATTAACATGAATGTACTGCCCCCAGGGCAGCTGTAAACATGTGCTACCCTAGGGGCAGCGCATTCCTGTGAAAAACGGAGCGGCTGCTTTGAAGCTGCTCCGTGTTTTCACAGTACAGGCGGCAACCCGCCTGCACTATGAAGGGGGAATGGAGATTCCATTGTAGGCGAGTGCAGTGAGTGACTGCACCCACCTGCAAGGGGATGTCTGGGGGGGTTCATGAAACCCTCTTTTCCCCCCTCCAGAGGGCAGCCGTCAGAGGAACACTGACAGTGCTCCACCTTTTAGGTGGCGCACAGTCAGTGTGCCTCCTGACAGCATCTTTGCCTCTGCGCCCGAGTCTGTAATAAAGTGAGGGCACAGAGCTAAGGGGGATTCTTTCATTTGCATTGGGTCACACCACCATGCAAATGAGAGAACGCCCTCTGAAGATAGCACTGGTGTTTTATGGTTATATGGCTATCGGTATTACAGAAGGGGACGCACAAGCATCTGCGGCCCCTTCTGTAATACCAAAGTGCCTCGGGGGAGCACAAAGCTGGCTCAAACACCCGTTGCGCCCTTGGGTACTGCTATAATACAGCCCATGGCTTTTTAAATGTAAATATAAATAAAGTATTCTACAGTAATCGTTGACCAACTGGCTTTGGGTTGATGGATATTTACTTTCTGTTATTGAACTGTAAAGCTACCCTGCTCAAAGTTTTGTTGACTTTCTAGAAGATAAAAAAATAAATCTTTGAATGCTTATTTCTTCCATCTGTAGCCTATTATATAAATATTTCTTTCACCTCCTGTGTAATAGGCTTTGAATAAATGATTCAGAAAAGAAACAGACATGCACTAAAGGTAGGAAAAACATTTTAACTGTTGCATGTACATATTTTATCTCTGCATGTTTCTATGTGTTTTTGATTTATGCAAGTTGCCTTTAGGCACGATATTGAGTTTCAACATGTGAACACTAACCAATAAATTATTCTAACGAATAAGTAGGCATTTGACTATGTTGGACAATCCTGGATGCCATTTCATCGCCTGCATGCACTAGCTCAGTAGACAGCTCCAACCTATGTATGCAACAGCACCAACATTACGATTGTAATTAGTAGCCCCTACCCATTTTAGTATCCTCAATATATCAGCCTGAAATATATTCACATGAAAATAAGTGAACTACCTTTACAATCATGATGTGAGGGAGATGATAACCCCGAAATGCCTTGACTACTCTACACTTCGCTAAAGTTGGTCAGGCCTGTTTAACAACCCAGCCTATGTTCTTTTGATTTTAAAAAAATTGGGCTATAAAAGACAGCTTTTTATCCAAGTTTTATTTAATAAGATTTGTACAGGAAATGGCAACTAACCTGTCGAAAAAATGCTGTGCCTCCACAACCCCCTTGCCCGGGCCCGTGCCCAGCCTCACCACTCACAAACCTCACCAGCTGCCACTGAATTGTCTACTTTGACCACAGGAAACTACAAGGCGTAACTCAGGTCAGAAAGTTAGACTGTGGATTGTTTATCTACTACTCACCAATCCGAAAAGTGTGACTGGGTACCTGCACCGTCCAACTGCCCATAGAAACGGAATGGAAACAGCAATGTAGAAAGAACACTTATTTCTCCTTTTGAGTAAATTACACTTGGGAGCAAGGTTCCTATTTGATTGCTTATTCAGAAATTCAGAATGTAAGTTACTAACAAACACAGAAGTAATTCCAGCACCACACATGGCCAACACACTCACTTGGAAAATAATGGAGGCAGGTAATTAAAATAAAACACCCTAGGAAATAATGTTAAATGAAATATAATTATTTTAAATAGTTAGAAATATAAATACATATAATTTAGTGTTAAAAAATATAAATATAGTACATATTTATTATTTAATTATAAAACGGTTCATTGCCCTATACCAAATTAATGTAACAATAATTGTTATTAAACTATAACTACATTAATTTCAACAAAATCTGTGAATTATTTGTAATATTTATTGATGCACAATACATGTTTTCCAATGAAAAATTATTTTTTAAATGTAAACTTCTGAATAATAGTTTTAATTACATTTTTTATACTTCCATGAAATTTATTACAAAATTAAGTTAATAATGCCGTAGTATTTTGTTGTTCTACATTTAAAATAAATATACACAATACATTTTCATTAACCCCTTGCATGCTGTGGACGTCCCCCGGACATCACACATCACGGTCGGCGTGTGTGGAGGATGGCCCGAGGCTGTCCGAACCCTGTCCACTCTTTATTTCGCCCGCACAGTGCGAAAATTTGGCCAGCGCACAAAGGGGTTAATATATAACACAACAATATTTGTTATATTTATTTTCATGTTAAATAAACTTTTTTATTTTCCCTACACTCTACCACGTGGCGATCTCCACTTCTTCTGTGGAGTCTCTCTATGATAAAATATAGGGGGGAAAAACACATTTATTTAACTTGAAATTTCATATTAATATCACTTATCTTTAAAAAGTAATATTCTCCATAAAAGGAGATAGTGAAAAATGATGGGAGATGTTTTCCAAACCGTATCTCTGCAATTGAAACATTCAATAACTCGTTATTCAAAACTTGACAGTTCTGCCTGACTAGACTGTCACAAGCCCAGGTTCATCTGCAGAAGTTCTGTCTTTGATCCTGGAGCCTGTCTGAGTATCGGTTTTCTGAAGATTTGTTTTGTTAATCGTTTTGTCATATAGATATGCTTTGCCTTCAGACTGTGTTAAGTTAGAATGAGCTTATTAGGAGTTTAAACGCCATTTTACCTTTCTGCTGCTTCTGCACACAGCACATATTGTTATTAGAGCTTTGAGCCTAGTAGAATATTTTGCTTCACACGAGAATAATATGTTTTGCTATTGTATCAGCTTTGCTTGGTAAGCTATGTCTGTACAGTGAGTGCCGAGGCCTTCAAGGTTATTTCAACACAATGGTTGTTTTGAGGTCTGATCTTTGCAAGTCCTAGACATAACATATATGCAGCTGCGGCCAACTCTGGCTTTAGGCGCGTTTAATGTTGCACTGCACAGAGCATGCCTACACACTTGATGACTCCTTTGCATGCAGAGAGCTGGTGGAGGATGATGCGATCCCTTTCCACTAGGGTCAGAGGTATGGGGCCGCCCTTCTAAGACCCAAAGAGACCTTCTTTAGATATATTATAATATACTAGCAAGGGAGGGTAAGACTTAGGTTCCATTTAGCCTTCTTCCCTCTGACATTTTAACATGCTTTCTTCCTTTTTGTGTTTTATGGACTAGTAACTATGCTGATTACTTTGTTTCTTATAATCTGTTTGCTTGTATTAGCTAAGATACTGTGCTTGAGAATACTGCATTAGAAATACACATTTCAAAGTTGAATGTGTCTTCATTTACTCCTCGTTCTGGATTGATATGTTGGTATAACCAAAGAGTGTTCATGTATTCCACGTTACCTGAGGTGTTCTAAGTCCATGTTCTGCGTTGTCTAAACATTGGGAGTTTGTAAGAACCAATGAGACACTGATTGCTAGTCTGGTAGTGGATTTTGGGTACTAAGGTGAGTTTTGGCACACCCTAATTCACTGAGGTTCCAAGTCTCTATGCACAGTTCTGTGTGAGAGCAGGATCCCTGCGACAGTTTATTGTAGGAATATCTTTTCCATTGCTACTTAACTGTGGAAACCTTTGGGAAAACTATGCTTGAACGGAATCCTTGTGGATAAAAGACTCTGAAAGGGCCTCGGGCTACTTTGATTAATTCTAGGGCTTCTGGTTAAAATTAATTTTAGGTTATAGATTTTCATGGAACTCTCATCTCAGAGAAAAATAATAGGTGTTGGAGCGTGGATCCTTGTATCTCAATTGTATCTCAAAAGTTTTGTATAATCATCATACAAAACCTGTCATTGGTCGCATTTACCTTTTTTAGTCGACAAGGAGAGCGGGTAAGGAGCTATGAATTACAGTAATTTCCATAGACAGTGAAGAACAATTGGGACCAATTCACAGGAAATGACAAAGCGAAGAGAAGGGAGTTTAAAGAGAATTATTAACAAATTAGTGAAATCCAAAGCATTAGTTTCTTTGGTATCCAATTTTCACAGAATTAAATGGTCTAGAAGTCAATATTTTAAAATAAGGTATAATAGAACATTATCAAGAATCACAAATACAACAGAGAAAATTCACCAAGTGTGCACCATAAAGAAATCCCTAATCTAAATTAAGGAAGGATAGGTCAGGAAAGGCCATTTAGTTAGGCAATTAAAAAAAGGTGTCCCGTTCAGGAAACCAAATGAAGGTTTCTAATTTGAGAATTTGCAATGCTTAGGCATAATGCCTTTGCACTTAATCAATAAGATTTGCAAAGTTGAGAAGGGTCTTCTCAGTTTAAAGTCAGCAAGCATCTCTGGGGTCTGCTGTTAACTAGTCTAAAAAAACAAGCTATTATAAATCACCAGAAACACTAACTGCAACATTTTAGTAAATGGTTCCCACTGTCAGGAGCTAATTGTTTGTCTCCAAACTCTGGGAGCAAGTAAACTCCTTAGTTCCCATGTATTACAAAGGTCCATGTATGGCTATGTCCCGGAATTGTTTCAGTGGTCAGAATAACGGTGCAGGCACATGTTCCCATGAGTCGCACTACGTGGCATCTTATCCTCCTTCTGGTGAGAACCTCACTATTGTCTAATACATAACAAATGCCTATCCCTATTCACTAGCTACCAGAAGGCTTCTGGAAAAACACAGCATCTGCAGCAGGGAAAAAGGGGGGAGGGACATTGCATGCAAAACAACTGTGCAAATGTGAGCAGGCAGTAATATTAGACTTAATTCATTACAACTTTTTAACTTGTGTGTTGCATATATCATCTAAATGTCGTTACCTAATACAAATTATATGGTAAATATGCATGTTATATGAGGTTGTAAATCACACTTTGTTAAATGACGTTTTCAAATATGTTGTGTGCAATTAATATGATTGCTAATGACTTTTGTTTTCAGATTGTTTACGAAATCAATTGGTATGTTGAATGGGCTATAATAACAAATCGGTGGTGGACAATTAAGGTATTTTGTCATAATACATGAAGCATAAATGATTTTAGGCAGTACTTCCCAAATATTTTAGAACCATGACCTACTTATTAGAACAACAAACTTTCATAAGCCACCTAGCTTTAAAAGACATGAGGCAGTGATTTTTTAATGCCCCTAAAGTATCTTGTGTCAGAGCACTGTTATTAGCATACAGAACATTTTTCATTGAAATGGGCATCACATTTGCACATAGATACAGTTTTACTGATAAAGCTGTATTGTACAAAAAAGAAAAAGTTTGGAGATTCGGTTTTAGTGAATAGTTATCATTCATTTGTACATCACCAAGCGCTGAATTCTTTTGATCCTATTAAATTATTTGCATCCACCATACTTCAGAAAAACACAAAATGTGCTTCATTTTTGCTTTCTTAACTGATAAATGTATACAATTAATTTATAGATATTTGCATTTTGTTTTATTTTACTGTCAGAACCCTTTTCAGAGGGCCATGGGATATGCAGGGGCTACTGTGCCCAACAATGGTGCTTGAGGCCTTTCTACTTCTGATATCCTGGGTAACGACCTAATATAGATCCCAAGCAACTGGGCCAAGTACCCCTTCTACACTTGGCTCTCAGTGATAGCTGTGGATGAGATGTCAAAGGCTTCCTCGGGGAAAAAGTGCAGATATGGATTAGTGAAAACAGCTAATAACTAACTGCACGCAGTAATGTCAATAAATCAATATTCAGTCAATGACTTGCTTTTATTTGAAAAAGTATTTTATTTCTAACTCTAAACACGCAAAGGAATATGGCATTCATAAGCAACAGCACATTCCCCTTGAGGTTGGAGCTCTAGTGTTTGTCAGGTAAATCCCTGTCCCACCTCTTCCTTTTAACATGGTTGGGATAATTCCCCATTCACTGGTGGGCATAGCCAGGAAACGCCCTCTAGTAGACTGTATTTAAGAGTTCCCATTTGATTCTTAGGAAGTAGTCAAAGGCGTCTATGGCACAGCAGCACTTTTATCTGCAAGTTCCATGACCCCAACAAGTTCAATTCCAGCCTTACCTACTCCTGCAGCAAGGAAGCATTCAGCATGCCTGCAGGTGCCCTGGCCGCGGTCCTCACAAGCTCTGATCCTCTTTAGCGAAATTGGGCTACTTTTGGTTTTTGCGGCAGCCCAGAGGCAGGTGCAGGCTCTCTCCCAAGCAGTGCTTGCAGCTTTATCTGTGATCAGAGATGCTTCCGTACTGCACAATTGCAGAAAGTCAGTCTTTTTCACATGTGGAGTTAAGGAGGTTGGTCTCCCAACTCTCGACAGGAGCTCAGCAAGGGTGTGATGTCTTCAGCCTCACCTAAGGTCTTCAGGGTTCTATCAGGGGTGGACCTTGATGTTTGGGGCTTGATCCTCTGGTCGCAGATTCACTCTTGTTTCAGACAAAAGCCCAAACTTTTTGGCAGCATAGTACCAGCAGACCATCCTGGCATACGGTGTTGCAGCGGTACCTCTGGACACAACACAGATTCTGCCAGGGCAATCACCCAAACCATGGTACAAGGGGTTGCTGCTAAGGCGTTCACGTGTCCTTTTGTACTGGTCAGACAATGACCTCAACGGTGGCCATCTCTGGCATACACGGTCACTACAACAAGGCTGCACAGGCTTGGCACTCCCCACACAGCACTCGATGCATGGCTCAGTCCAATGTGGCCTTTACCTGGCATAAGAGGCTCAACAAATCAATCCTGCACATGGGCAACAACCCAATCAATGCATAGCTGTATCCTCCCACATTACCCAGGGAGTCCTCTCCCTCATAGGGCACCCTGTTCTTGGCAAGCAGAGAGATGCTGGGGCTCCAGGCACCAGGTTCCAGGGCAGGTGATCTTGGTTTCCCTGAGTGATGTTATCTTCTTCAGCAGAGAAACTAACAGGCGTTTTCCCTCAGTCCTGGACACAGGCAGACGTCTTGCAGAGCTTCCCCTTAATAGACAGCCCATATGACTACTTGACAGATGACAGATGTTGGGGACTCAAACTCCCTGTCAATTTCCAGACACCAAATATGACTTAGGGTCTGAGTCTTTGAAATGTTATGTTTGGATTCTGCTTCTTTTGAAATTAAGTTTACACTTTTCTATTTTCTCTGTTAGATGGGCGTGGGACGGACTGCAAAGCCACGCTAACCTAAAGTGCATCTGCCCCCCCCCTCCATCCCCATACCGTGCAACCCTATGGTACCAGCTCTACAAGACGACGGAGTAAACACAAGACATCAATTAATAAGTGTTCCATTAATGTCTTTCTACTTTCATTATCGCACAGTCCTCTTTCCACTATTTATTCATGCGGCGCCTACCGTTCAGCGTTTACTTACTGGTTTACACGGAGTACGAGCGAGTTTTACTACTACCGACAAAACTTTCGGGTAAGTGCTCTGTTCAATCCCGCTCTTACCACTCGGGGGTTACCGTTTACATATTTCACAGCTTTGATTACATGGAAGTTTCCTTCTACATTTTTGTCTTCAGGTGTTTTACGTGGGTCGACTCGACTCATTACATTACGGGCAGACTATTCACCAATGGGTGAGTGTCAAAATTCTAATATTTTCGTTCATATTTCCGTTCACTTTTTGAGGTAACTCTCTTTGTAGTAACCTATTCACACTGCTTTCGGGAGGACTAACACATAATGCACTACCCTATACTCTGTGGCCGAACAACTCGGTAAGAATAGTCTTGAATACTTGTAATTTTGCATTTTTTACCGCCACCTCTATTTTTGCCAATAGTTCCTTTTCTCACAGTTTGCTCATTTTTATGGGCACCTCACCGATATGTAATTTCCCTTAGACATTATCCTTATTGCCTGAGGTGAGCATTCTCCTTTTTTTAAAGAAAAAACAGGCACCTTGTTTCTGGCTATTTTCCCTCTGCTTCATTATTCACCAGCACCACTCGAGCATGCATTCAACTTAATAAATAGGCACTACACCCCACCAGGGCTGACTTCTCTCTGGGAATTTTTCTCACTATCCGGTGCATCTACTTTACCCCAAGCCTGTTTGTACAATGTCACACAATCTGTTTTTGATCCTCTATTTCAACTATTGGTTGATGAGTGGAATTCCTCTATGTATAAATGTAAATAAAACACATTGCTTTTATTTTTTTGTCAATAGATATGCAGCTGACAGGTATATTGCTAGACACATATCTATCTTGGGGGATTCCTATACTCCTCATGTCTTCAGCAGGCAGGCCTGGGCTTCCCAAAATGTAACCCATAATCCTCAATGTAATGTAGCAGTGCAGACACACTTGCAAGTAGTGTACATACACAGCACACATACTGTCCAGCAATGTTAACCTCCATGTATTGAGCCACAACAGACACACACACATTTAGCACACACATTCAATCTGCACGCACTGTTCAGTACTAAAGTTTCCCTGTATTTTACTGTGGTGTGCTTTTTGCACACACACTCTGCCAGCACACACACTCACCATGTGTGCGTCACACAACACTTCGTCCTTCATAGATTGCCTACTCACAAGCACACTTTGACTCAGCACATGCTTTCGTTGCACACTCACTGCACAGCACTACATCTCTCATGTAATGTTTTTCTTGCCAGCATACATACACTGAGTACGTGAACTAACCATACATGTAATACGCAGCACTGTTCTATCCTTGTACTGTACCTTTCCCAGGTACACATTCATCCAACACAGTCACTGCTCTTGCACTGTGCAACACTACATCTACTTGATGTAGTCAAGTCAAACAGGCTTTATTCGACGATTGTCATAAAAGCAACATACAAATAAATATAAAACATATAACAGAGTTAAAATTTCTAGGTATTTTACATTTAAAATATATATCCATTTCATCATTGTACAGTGATTTAAAATTTAAATTTAAATTTGGCACCATGGGTACATGTTAATCATTTGTCAATCTATTTCTAATGGTCCAGGCCCAGCCTAGAAATTTTGCCACAGCAATGTAAACTGGCATATCAGTGCAGGAGCGGATAATTCTAATTGCCACCGACCCTCTATTGGTGCCCATCAACCTGCACATTGAGCGAAGCCATATTCTCCGGGGAACTGCATACACTTGATGTAGTCAGCTGGGGAGTTAAACACACAGTAGCTGAACTTTTAAAAAGGCGAGTGAGCTTGCAGGCCTCACTCCAGTGACACAGGATACAAATTACCTGTTCACACCTACTGATCATTACATTGTATGCTGCTACCACCGAGCTCGTGCCCCGTTAACTCTTTGGTGAAGACAGTAGCCTTCCACTATGAGGGTTACACTTTGGGCACCCTTCCCAGTCCAATAAGACTGCAATCTGCGAGCCAGGCCTCTGTTATGGATCACACACATGATCCATTTTTGCTAGGACAGTGATCCAGACAAAAGTATAGTTGGGCACTCAGGGCAGGGGTATACTTCTTTCACCATGCAGAGGACTTTTCTGTCCCAACAGTTACAAATACATTGCATCCTACAGCCTTTCCTTTCATACTCCTTGTACCCCAGGAAGATAGTCACATAATTTACTTTAGTTTAATTTCTCGGACTGCAAATCAAGAGAGTAGTTTGTAAATACCAATCCCAATGTTAAAAAAATAAGCAGCAGTTTGCCAGAAGACAGCTTGACATTTGACCTCTGTCTTTCAAGCGCGGCAAAAGTGACAAGATAAATGCAGAATTTAAAGAGTCTTTATTTAATGCTTGGACTTTCATGTCCAACTAAACAATTGGGGAATGACCCACAAGTCAGTTGCGACCCACTGTTTAAGAAACCCTGATTTAGGAAATTCTCTGAACTGATGTAATGTTTCTGTCTTAAAGGTGACCATGGCTTGGTGATCCCCTGGCTTGCGGGTGTTTTAAAAACCTTGAGTGCCGTGGACAAAGGAGATATTTTCTCCGACCCAAGCAGGATTGAGCCCAAAGACAAAATTGAGGTCAAACAAGCACTGTATGCACTTTATAACTCTGAATGAATGGAAAGTGAAATGCTCAAATCAACCGTTGTGAGCTACATGGGGAATGAATTATGTAGGAGACCACTTCCGCCCTACCTTACTTTACCCATGACCAATTGGGAGAGATCATTGTTGTTTCGCCTAAGGGCGGGCTCAGTGAAATTTTTACTGGGCTTTCCCTTGGGTTACCAACAAACAACACAATACAATCCATGTCCATGTGATGGTATTAGCAAACAGAATAATCTGCACTTTCTATTCTTCTGTAAATTTTATCTAAAATACATTAAATGGTTTTTAACTCCCTATTTTAGAAAACAAAGACCCCTTTCATTGGGGGGGTCTTATATAATGCCGCTCTCCCTGGACACAGATGAATTAATCTTCTGCACTAGCACTTTTTTGAGACTTACAACACGTGCACGTAAAATGATGAAAAATCCGTGAAAATAGTCTTTTGAGAGTTGTGTTAGATTTTCAACAATTATGAACGCTGTAATTTTGATCTGTTATGTAATTGAATTGTTTTAATGTGGTACTTTTATGAATTTTATGAAATTCGAATAAAGGTCTTTTGAATTGAATTGAATCGAATTGTAATGTTTCTTCATTCCAGGAGTCTGATTGATATTAGGTCTGAAGACTCTAACTCTCATCAATCCAATTCAGTCAGTAATTAAGGGATACTAAGATACTGAACAAAAGTAATAAGGGAATTGGCATGTTCATACCTAATGATTAATATTTTGATCACTGAGGGGAGACATATCAATCTCTGAGCACTGTATGAACCAGTACTATGTCCTATTGCTATGTCCTATGTCCTATTGAGGTATGATAGAAGATGCCAGTGTATCTCTTTATCCCTTATCCAATTTTCCGTTGTCCTGCTGGTTTGTTCGCAGTAGTCAAAGCATCTTGAAAGGGGTTCCTTCTGCACAAGGAATCCCAGTAATCGCCTCAGGACCAATTAGATCAATATCGATGTGTTTGCTTTTTATGTAATATAAACTGTTCATCAAAATAAAATGAATTGTATTTCACTAATCTAAATAAAGATGTTTCAAATTATATTTTACGTTTTGTTGTGAGTTTTCATTCGAAATCCCTAAATTAGAGTATTTAATAATTTAAGCTTTAATGTAAGGTACTCCGCCCTTAACAGTTATCATAATTTAAGTCAATGTATTTTCTTTAATACAGCTTTCTCCCATAAATAATAATGCATACAATTTGGCGTGAATGATAAATTATTATATATAGATCATCATTTTATGATTACATCTAAAACCTAATATAAAATCAATAGAAGGAAGATGATTAATTAGAGGGATGATTTTACATCTTACATTTTACCAAGCTAGTGTACTCAAAATGCAGATTTCTTTTGCTACACCATCACAATGCGGGATTTAATTTGAAACTGAATGAATGAGTTTCAGAGAGCACATGCATGTTAGCACTAGTTGGCAGTGGTAAAGGGCACAGAGTCCTAAACCTAGCAAAAAATAGATCAGCAAAAAAATGAAGGAGGAAGGCAAAACGTTTGGAGGAAGCCCACCCTAACGCTGACAGATCTAACACTATGCCTAGCCATATGGCTAGTTAGAATATGCCTAGGGAATGCGCAAAAATACCTGATTTATGAGATTACAGAATGGTGAAGGAATTCCTATGATAGCTACTGTTTAGTTTACATCTTTTAATTAGATGCTGAGGTTTTAAAATGTAATTGCTGTCTATTTTACCAGGAAACAGTATTTCTCAACAATAAAGCAACCATTTACAAATTGTTTGCACCTCAATACACAAACCTCCCTCGTTAACAACACAAGACTGTCTTTAAGACCGCAGCACACAATAATGGGGATAAGAGTTTAGGAAAGGGGGATCAAAAAAATATTTCAACATGTTTACCTCATGGATAAAATCTTCTATATCTTAGTACTTTAAACCCTTATTTGGAGGCCATATTCCGGTAAGACCCACTTCAGGGTTCAAATAAAGAAAGTCACTGTGTGCCTCAGGGCCACATCGCTCAGATTTTGATTAAGTCTCAAGTTGACTGCTCTCTTGTTGCTTCACATTGAGAAACTCCCTGACTGCAACTGGGTTAACAAACAAAGGGCCTTGATGATTTCATGCACTCTCAGTTTTGCATGAAACCAGAGGGTCTCTTCCAAACATAGAAAAGAAAGCTCCTTCTTCATGACCTGCAGTTCCTTCTTAAACATCAGGGTTACTAATCTTTGGTCTGTTCTTCACCACAATACAGAGTTTATTTGCTACTGCCTTGATAAATCTCTTATGCTGAAGCTGGCCCATCAAGTCAACAAGGACTGTTCTTCTACTTGCTCCCTCTCCTCCAGTAGGTAAGGTGTGGATGTGGTCTAATGGCCAGAGCTGCAGACTTCAGTTCTGCGAATCCATGTTCGAGTCCCAGAATCAGCTCAACATCCTGTGATTCTGGGCAAGTCACCCGTGCCTATGAGCAGCCCCTAGATACTCTCATGGATGATAAGTGCGTTCTACAAACTCCAGTATTGTTATTATTATTATAATATAGCCACTTTCAACTGAAACTGAAAGACAATAGTTGTCCCCCTTTCTCATTAAGAAAATGTTACACCTCCAGCCCCAAGTGTTCAGCCTGTGCTTGGTCTGGCAACCCCAGGATACATGTTATTTATTTTAAATGGAATGTGGAATGTGGAATGTGGAATGCTTCCTTTTAAACTGTGTGGATACAGTTGCTTCTGAGCCTGCCCCCTGCTAGCCATAGTTCTAATCTCCAGATAAAAGCTTACTTTATTAGATAGTGTCATTGCTTGCAGGATGCGCATTGTCCATCGCATTGTCCATCGCCATCTTCATTCCAGGTACAACTAAATGGAGGAGATTATTAGAGACGTGTCTAATCAAAGAAGCGCTCAGGGGATGGATGCTGAAATCAATATACATTTCAGAACAGGGCTTTTGGTGACATCAGCACCCTGCTGTGTTTCATCAGTGCCATCTTCCAGCCTTGTTGTCAGGATAACAGATGATGCACTGAGGTAAATGTGCCCTGATGTATCTGCTTGTTGCCATTGTGTGTGGTGTTCTCTCCACAACACTGAGGACTGTTTCCTCCCCAACGCTAATTATCCTGCAACGCCTTGTTTCATAGGCTATTTCAGTGAATGTGCATCATTCTTACAGGTGCCCATTTGCAAAGCCTATTCGATGATGTGCACACCTTGCAAAATACATGGTAAAGTTAAACCTTTGGCTCAATTGGGTGCTCATCACCATTGGTGGTGTGAATGTCTTTTTTTATTGTGATTTGGTAAACATCAAGTGGTGTTTACCAATCAGTGATGCACACACACTCCTCTTATGTTCATATTCATACAATAAAATCAAATAGATTATAAGACAAAAGCTGTGAGAGAATGTGTATTTTCTTTTGCTCATTAGCTATCTCTGATGTGCCCACCATTATGTTGATTGTACCTAGAGAACTTATTGAAAGTTGTATAGGACCCGTAAGCGTTTTAGCCAATCCATGTGAATATACGAATTTTGAGCACAAAATGATTACGGGCCCGGAGGTGAAAAAAAACTAACAGTAGAAACATCCAAGAGGCTCTATTGTTATCTTTGATTCTGACTTTGGGTTAGGGTATGGAGGTTGTTTCAGGAATTGAAAGTACAGCATCCTATATGGTGGAAATGTAATTAGCAGAGCAATTTCCAGGATAATCCACTGTTGCTGCTGCTACCAAACCTAAAAAGGAGTTGTTTTCCAATGGTAAATCCAAGGGGTTGGAATGGTGCTGTTGTGTCAGCAGCAACCACAACGGTAATGCCCAGTGTTGTCCAGCTACTGATCAAATATAACAAATATAAAAGAAAGGGTCACTTTGCCAAAGTGTACAGGGCTATCAAAAGACTCCATAGCAAATCAATAATACTCTTGTAAAGCACAGAGGGAGTCTTAGGAGTCTGACTCAAGTGAACAAAGTGTGGTGCTGTGTGTAAAGTCACTTTCCATGGTCAACAATAAGAACTAAGTAACCAACTCTTTTATGTGGCTTTGAATGTGATCAGTAGAGCGCCATGTCTAGGCAGAGTAGGTGGCCCGGATGTACATAAGATGGCAGTTTCTAAGTCTTCTTTTTCTTTGATTGGGCTGCAAGAATGGAGTACATTTCACAATATTACTTTAAGTGAATCCTGCGCTGCGGAGAGACTTCACAGCCCGGAAGGTCGGATTGGGGCTCGGCGGGGATCCAAAGCCGCCGGCTCATAGCCACCCCTGCTTGGGTGCCAAACAACGCATCCAGAGACTTAACCGCTGCCTTGGTTGCCTGGCCCTAGCGGGACTGCACCGGGGGGGTCTTTGGAAGAGGCCGATTGAGGCCCCGCAGGCTTTAATTGCCGCGGTAGAGCAGGAACAGTGCAGAGGAAGCCGGAGGAAGCCTCGGAGTGCGGACTCATCATACCACTCAGTTATGATCGGAGAGGGAGAGGATCAAGCCAGAAGGCGGAAGTTCGCTTTCTTAGGGTTACCAGTCATCTTAGCTGCTTGGCCTTCATGAGACTGCTCGGAGGCTCTCCGAGACACTGAGGTGAGGACCCGCAAGAGGAGATCACCATAGACAAATGTGAAAACATCGGAGGGGGCCTTTAACTGCAGGACTGCCAATCGGCCTGCCGGTGATCGAAGGAGGAGAAATTGGAGCAGGAGGGCGAGAGTGAAGCCACCATTTTGATGCGGTGGAGGATTGCAAGCCTCGCCTAGGCAGCGCTGACCAGCGGCCAACAGAGAGATCCAGAAGTACAAAAATCAGGTACAGGGGTGGGGGATGCCGTCACCGCTGCTGGGGGGCATCCTTCTCAATTTGGGCCACCTGAGATCCCGTCCTCCTGCTGTCATTTTGGAGCCTGGCCCATACCCCGGTGGCGGAGCCCCCTGCCCTACTGCTTCCTGCTACCTACACCGCCACAAGGACCAGGCCAGTCCACTGCTGGCCACCGGGGCCCAGGATCCCAATCGAACACCACTGCTGGTGACTTTAACTGGTGCCCCTTGCACAGTGGCCCTTCCCTCCTGAACCCCAAACTGAGCTCCGGGCCTACACTAGCAAGCCGGGGCGGGGAGACAGAGACGCTGGCGGACGCCCCTGGGCAAATGATGGGACCATAAGTCACTTGGAGGGCCCAATACAACCCTTTCCCCCTGGGGAGAACCAGCGAACTGTTACAACACAGAGGGGAGCTGGGTTGCTGGTTTGGGCCTCTGCTTATATATTCGAGACAGTGCGGAGCCCAGTACCGCATTGCCCCGCCACAGTCAGTTTCCATACACCCCCACCACCAGAGTCACGGGCGCTGCTATACCTATTGTTCTCTAAGCTGGTCCCTTGAACGGAGGGTCTGCGGCCCGGCACTGCCCTTCTCCTGATGCCAGAGTGGCCACTGCATTGCAACTCACACCGGGGATGCCTCATTGTCAGCAGGTGGAGTCACCGGGCCCCATTGGCCCCACGTCCATAGAGGGGCGACACCGCAGTTCGGCTATCCAGTCCCTTACTCTGCTCGTGGCCTACATGCCCTGGAGGCCGGTAGTTCCTGCAAGGCCCCTGAATCAGCACTCCACCTCACTGCGACACTGGGACTGGTACTCTCCTGCTGCAATCCACATATCGTCCCCAGGGCCCGGTGACTGAGAACTCGGGCACGGCTGAGAGTAGACAGCTGTTGGTGGGGCGACACCTCCTCCGCGATCTGCAACAAAAGCCACCAACAATCCCTGAACAATAGCCGTTCTAAATCCGGGAAAGAGCCTTCAACAACCCCCAAAGACACTACGGTCATGGCCCTGTGGAACAAGCCAGGATCAGTCCCAGCAACTGAAGTGACGCTGGTGGCCGGAGGCCACTCGGAGCCGGTTACACAATCCTTTATGACCCTCTTCATGGAGGAACTTAAATCTGAACTAGGATTTCTGCTCACTGAGGTCCAGGCATGTGTCAAGGAACTACGTAAAGATGTAGGGGAGTTTGGTGGATGAGTGGATGACCTTGAGAAGACTCTTGACGCCCGTACGGAAGACCAGGAACACCTATGGCAGTGGCTGAACACACTAGAAGAACAACACATCGAGCTACAGATCAAGCAGGAAGACTTGGAATATAGGAGGCGCCGGAACAACATATGCCTACGGGGGATTCTGATTGGGGCAGACGGCACTGACATAATGACATAATGACTTTTGTGGCTGAACTGCTTCACGACATTATACGTGATGACGACGCCTCGCCGCCTGCCCTAGATCGAGCACACTGAGTGTCTGGACCATCTGGGAAGCCTGGTCTAGTCCCTGATATCTTGACTCAGGTCCACTTTTTACCGAGAAGGAGGCCATCCTCAAGGAGGCTAGGGACAAACCTGAGATTATATGCAAAGGCACGCCCATTCAGTTATTCCAGGATCTGGCCCACACGACAATTTGACGTCGGAGGGGCTTCCAACCCATCACAGACAAGCTCCGGGAGCTTAACATCCGCTACCAATGGTGGCATCCCTTCGCCTCATATTGCCATTGCGTCTGGCTACTCCCTGAACTGGAATAGGCTATGTTGGCCATGTTGGCCCTTGAACTATTTGAATTGTTTTATTTGTCCTTATCCCTTTCCTCCTCCTTTCCTTCCTCACCCTGCGGGGGAACCACTTCGACACTCGGAGGATCCCCCAGTGGTCACTTTGCTCCTCAGATCACCTGCCCGAGACAGTGCTTACTCCTGATGATAGGGGACTATGACCTCTGCACCCTGCCTGATAATTATATCCCTTAATGTAAAAGGACTCAACTCCCTCAACAAGCGGCCATAAATATGGAGATACTTTTTCTTGCAAAACCCTGACATTGTTTTTTTGCAGAAGACCCATCACCTCAGGGCTGAGGTAATGCGCAAGTCACACCCACGCTTCCCTCTGCAGTTTTTGTCCTCGGCGCCTACTAAGACAGTAGGTGTAGCTATCTTCTGCCGGGCAGGCATCCACCAGGGAGACTCTAAGGTGATCCGTGGCACTGAGGGCAGACTTCTTGAAGTGGTGGTCAAGCTGGGGCAACGCACCCTCACCCTTTGCAACATCTATGCACCAAACCAGGGCCAAGAGACTTTCTTGCGTGAGATGCTACGAGAACACATAGAGCATGTGAACTCGGACCTTATAGTAGGGGGTGATTTCAATCTAGTGTGGGATGCAGGCCTAGATCGTAGCGGGGGCTCATTCCATGGGGTGGGCACAATGTCAGCAGCAACGAAAAAATGCCTCATTGCTATGGGTCTTATAGATATTTGGTGTTACCACTCCTCCCAGACCAGTGACTACTCTTACTATTCCCACGCACACCACTGCTACTCATGCATTCACTACCTCCTCGTATAACACTCCCTGGTTAAAGATACACTTTCAGCCACTATGTCCGATATCTCCATCTCTGACCACTCACTAATTCATGAAAATTGTCTCGCCACAAGAAACCTACTAGATATCGATTGCCCCCTCACATTCTCAGAGACCCAGTGGACAGGGCGGACCTCCAGGCTGCTATCTTGTCCAATTTTGAAACTAACGACCTCCCGGAATCGCCGCTTTCGGGTCTATGGAACGCATTCAAAGCAACGATTCGCGGCACCCTCACATTTTATTGCCATTTCTGGGACATGGGAGGCCCGCCTGTTTGAGAACAAACTCACGCGCGAAATCAAAACGCTCGAGTGACTAAATCAGGAGCGCCTGTTGGTGATACATAAGAGGCACTTGGCTATACTCAGGGGCCAACTTAGAGCACACAGAACCAACAAGGCCGAGCACGCTATTCTCACGCTACGACAGCGTTACTACGACAGAGGGTATAGGGTGGGTACTGTCTTGGCACGCCGTCTGAGATCACGCGCAGCCAAAGCACATATTGCTAAACAAAAGCTAGGGGACGGGCTTTGGGCCACAACTGAATCCGCTAAACTTCAAGCATTTCAACACTACTATGCATCCCTTTATGCACGTGACGTGCCTGCTCCGGGTCAAATATAGGCCGCCTTAGACGCTTGCGACTGGGACCCCCTGAACGAGTACCACTCCAAACTCTTGGAGGAACCCATCACATTGGAGGAATTAACTAGTGTTCTTAAGGAACTCCCCCTCTACAAAACACCGGGCCCAGATAGACTCCTAGTCTTGTTCTATTGCGCTTTCTTACCACAACTTAAACCATATATGCTACGCCTTTTCAACTCCTTCACGGATACAACCGGGCCTTCCACGGATATGGCGATGGTGGAAATAGCTCTCATCCAGAAGCCCAGGAATGACCTCTGCTCTTCCTTCCGCCCCATTGCCCTATTAAATATAGATCTCAAACGACACCAAAGTTCTTGCCAAACGTCTTAGCACACACCTACCCGGCCTCATTGAACTGGATCAGGTGGGCTTTATTCAACAACGTCATAGCGCAGACAATGTGCGTCGAGTTGCGCTCCTGGTTGGGAGGGTAGAGGCACTGGAAGATTCCCGCCTGCTTTTTCTCGCTGGGAGCTGAAAAAAGCGTTTGTTAGGATGAATTGGGTGTTCCTCCGTGCTGTCTTGCAGAAAGTAGGACTGGGCCCACAGATGATAGCGCGCATTATGGCTCCTTACCTTTCGCCGCTTGCCATGGTATGAGTTAACGGACAATTTACCCAACTTATCTCCATCCTTAGGGGTACCAGACAGGGCTGCCCTTTGTTACCCCTATTGTTCGCCCTTGTAATAGAGCCACTCGCTATTAATGGTTCGCCAGTCGCCCAATATTCACGGCCTTACCCTCGGGGGCATCGAACACAAGATTGACCTTTTTGCAGACAAGTTATTTCTTACTTTATCTGACCCAATCCACTTGATGCCAGTGGTGCATACCCTGCTCCAGTCTTACGAACAAGTCTCAGGGCTTAAAATCAATCATTCGAAGTCGTGGGCTCTCAACCTTACGATTCCACCTGACGAGATCGTGACCCTGTGAGCCCTTGTCCCTTACCAATGGGCAACCAGTTATGTTAGATATCTTGGGCTTAATCTGACATTCGATTTAGCCACCTAGTCCCAGGCTAATTGGCAGGAATATGAAAATTCAGTTGTAGCCAACCTACGAGCTTGGAGATCTTTGCCGCTCAACTGGTTGGGGCGTCTTAATACAGTTAAATTGTCCATCCTCCTGAGGATACTCTACTTATTCCAGACCCTACCGACGCACATCCCAGAACACCAAATTCAGATCCTACAGCGTGAACTAGTCACCTTCATATGGGGAGGGAAGAAACCATGATTTTCTAGTAAAATCCTAATGCTCCGCGACAAGGGTGGACTCGCTTGCCCTAATCTGGAAGAATATTATTGGGCGTCTCATCTTCGCTTTATATGAGAGTGGGCTGCCTGGGAGAGCGAGAAGCTATGGTTTCACATGGACAGGGCGGTTACCTGTCGCCCTGTCTGGGACTATGTGTGGCTTCCTTGCAAGGCACGCCATCATAGCGGTCCCTACCAAAACTGTACTAGAGATCTGGGACAAACTGGCTGTCCGCAGGGGCCTCATCTCTTTTCCGTCCCCACACATTCCAATTGCTCGCAACCCACAATTCCCTCCGGCCTGTCGCCCACCTTACTTTGCAAACTGGACAGACAAGGGCAATAGGACGATCCTAGACCTATTCCTCGGGGATAGCCTCAAAACCTTTGCCCAATGCAAACAAGAATTCCGATTAACAGAAAAGGAGAGATACCAATATATACAACTCCGGCACTGGATACATGGGTCCTCTCTATCACAGGCGGCCACACAACCTTTCACGCCGCTAGAAGGCATTTAAAAGCTGTTGCAAGCCCTGAGCTGTTTTTGACAATGAGAGAGTATCAAAAGCATATTGGAGGGCAAGGGCCTTTTGACCTCCCATTCTAAGTAATTCACAGCCATCCTTGTCCAACCAAATATACAGAGCTTGTTTTCTTGGAATCAGATCAAATGCTGAATATAAATCAACAAAGGCAACAAACAAGTGGCCCTTGTTGAATAGCACAGTCTTCCAGAAAATGTTACAGAAAAGGAAGACCTGATCAAACGTGTTTTTCCTTGACCTAAAACATGCCTTAAGTGGAGAGAAGATATCTTCCCCCATATTCCAATCCTGGATTTTACTGCATACCTGCCTACAGAATATCTTCTGCAAGCTGTTTATGAGACGGATTGGCATATAAATATTTGGCTAATCACAAGAGTATTTTCTGTAGATTAGTATAATTGCTGCTGCCAGAGCCTGACTGGGAACCAAAACCGGCCCTGGCAAAGTGCTCAGCTGCCACCCCCACCCAGGGGTTGGGGATGCGACAGAGCTCTTTGCCAGGGCCGGTTTTCGGACGATTTTGTTACAGTGCTGATTTTGCAGCTTTGCTGCAAAAATGGCCCTCAAACAAAAACGGCCCAATGTGGCCCAAAACAGGCCCCTATCCATGCGGCGCACCGGGGATTGACCGGTGCCCGCTACCACCCTGGCTACTGCACTCCAGGATGTAGGTATACCTACCCTTTTGAAATAAAGTTGGAAATGCAATTTATATAAGTTACCCATATGTCTGAAAGTGAAAGATGAAGGTCTCCTATGACCCTATCTGGATCTTTGGCCTTGTTGCTTATTGCTCCTTTTATAGCACATAGTGTATCTTGCATTGAAACAAATATAGTGGGGCTTTTGTTATTTATAGCCCGCAGTGTTAAATCCAAATCCTCATTCTGTTGCTTATATAAACTACTTAAATGGTTGACCAAATCTTGGGGCTACATCAAAAATGTGCGTTGTTTGGCTGATCAGTAGAGCAATGAGCGACTATATCCCCAAACAATTTGTTATCGGATTTAGCTGCAGCAATCAAGTCCTTTCACATAGAATTCTCCCAGTCTCTAATCCTAATGCAAGTACCTTTATATGCTTTCTGAGCAAGGAGGATATCGGATCTGTTTTTATTTCTCAGAGCCTGAACTAGTGTTATCTTTGCTTTCGTACACATCCTTTTATGCCAAGTGGTTTGCAGAGTTTTTTTGAACTTTTGGTTGGTGCACCTGGATAATAATTCCCTGATGTTATTCTTAAGAGAAGTGTGCTGCATGAATTTCAATTCACCAAAAAGCCTGGCGTAACAGAATTGAGATCACATGACATCACATGACATCACATGCCCTTTGACCTTCAATTTCACTCACACACACATGGTTACACATACACACACATTCACACTTACACACACACTCTATCTCTCTCTTTCACGAAAATACACCCACCCACCCACCCACAAACATGCAAAAGCTTTTTTTTTTACTTACTGCTGTGCGAGCATTCTAATTAAAGGGGTGTGGTCATGACGAGCTCAGCTGGTCATGAGCACACGACCATCGTGGCTCATGACGAGCTGAGCTCGTCATGAGCACCGGGGTGCTGTGCGAGCCCCCCAGCACGGCAGGGGAATGACCCCAGCAGCCAAGGGGCTAATCAAAAGTGTCAAAAAACGGTAAAAGGAGCGGCAAGTTACAAAGTGAAACATTAGATATGCTGCTTTTTGTCAAACATTTAGGATCCAGAAAGCTATTTGCACACTTAAGCTGCACTTCCGTGCACTAATGGCTTGGTTTGCATGTGCAAATTTTTGTTATATGATTAAAACACAAATCCATATTTGCAAAGCTATCTATTCATGCTGTGGTATGGAGTAGAGTTATGTGAAGAGTAAGTCTCTCCACAGGGCTTGGGTCTTGGTGCTTCAGCCTTCACATTCCTCCATCTCTGAATTAGTAGAGGCAGCTGGAGAATCAGTGTCAGTTTGTGATGCCTCTTCCACTGGTAAGCTGCTTTTAGCTTCTGGGCTCACAGAAGGCCATGTAGCAGGCAGCGTGTACCAGGGGAAAGGCCAGTGTGTCTGCCTCCACGCCAGTCAGGTGGCCACTGAAGCTTGCACCACCCACTGCCTCAGCCAGCTGGACTGGGAACAGCATCCAGCAGTGGAGATTGCTGCTCGACCAACCTCGAGAGCGGGGGAGGGGTGGGCAGTGGGGCTGCTAATGAGAAGCATGCTCCTGCTTTTGTTAAAAGGGTTGATATTGCAGCACTGTGGCAAAACCGGCATCCATTAACAAAACTGGCCCCCACCCCTCAGGCCCACCGGAAGAACACCTGTTGCGTGCTACGTCCAGTCCTGCCCTGGAGCCTGCCAATGACAGTACCAACACAATTACTAACAATCACAGTCCTTCAGTGTAATAATTAAAAAAAAAAATATTTAATAAACAACCGTCAGCATGGTACAAGTGACTCCATCAGCAGGTACAATAAAGTACATCATCATCCTGAGCAAATAAAGAATTGTGTTAATCAAAAGAGGAGTTCTGTCATCCAAAATGCAGATATATCAAAGAGCAACAAGTTACAGCACAGGCATTTCATAATAGTAGGAGTAGCGATGGCGTAGCATTCTGTACATTGAGGTTCACATCACGGGTATCGCAAATGCGAAGAAAAAGAAGGAGAGGGGCACCTCCCGACCATGTACCAATTGTGTGGCTTAGGAGTCAGCAGCGACAGGGTGTTCTAGCAGATATGTCTGCAGCGGGCCACATATGTCCTGGGGTCGTGAGGAGCAAGTTAGCATACGTGCAAATTTGCTCTTGCCAAAGGATCATATCGCTTAACCACTCCTTAAATTTAGGTGCTCGGCCGCGGCCCCATTTGCAGGCCACATGATGCTTAGCCAGGACCAGACAGAAGGATATAAATGTTCTGTATGTGACAGGGATATGCGCAGTGTAGCCTAGAAGCGCAATCAGTTGAGATCTGGGAATAGGTGTAGAGGTCATGGAGTCAAGGGCCTCAAGAACTTGTTGCCAGTAGTCATACACCTAAGGGCACGCCCAGGCAAGAAAATCTGACTGTCTCGCCTGGCACCTAGCGCAGCTATCGGATTCACGTAGGCCATACTTGTGTAGCCGCACTGGAGTATAGTAGTAGCGTTGGAGATATCTATAGTGAATGATACAAAGTCTGCTATTTAAAGAGACCCCTTCGATCTGTTGGCAGCAGTAGGTCCATTGTTCGTCAGTTAACTCCTGGCCTAGATCCATCCCCCATTTAGCCCGGGAAGCACAAGGCAGGTAGTCGTGGTCAACATACAGTGAGTGGTAAAGTGTAGATACTAAGTGACAAGCGGTATCCGCCTGGAATACGCCATGTAGAGGTAGCAGAGTGGGTGGCTCAGAGGGGAACTTTAAGTGGCACGCTCGCACCCCATGTCTTAGGCGAGTGTTTATAAATGTGTCCATTGTAGAAGGTGGGGGGGTCATGACACAACTGTTGGAGAGTACGGAATTTACCCTTAACGAAGAGATCTACCCAGGCATGAATGTTTCATGTGCGTGCCATGTTTTTAAAAAGACCTTCTTGCAACAGTGCCACATCAGGGGGATAGGTTAGAGGGAGAAGAAAAGAATAAACACTGGATGCTGTTGTGTATACCAAGATGCGGGCCCAAGCTTTGTTTGTGCAGTCTACGGAAGTAGGATCTCTTTCTCGGGGCGCTACTCTGTAAACTATGACGCCATCCGATGGAATTGGGTCCGATAGCCAATGTTCAGTGGCGACGTGGGGTGTGTAGTGGGACGGGTGGAACCAGTAGTAAGCACAGTGCACCTGCGCAATCAGATAATATAACTGAAAGTTTGGAATGTCCAAACCTCCTTGCTCGTATTGGTCGTGTCAACGTGTCCCATTGGATACGGGGTTGCTTACCGCCCCACACTAATCTAATCAATTCTGAACGGAGAGTGCAAAAGGAGTGTTGTCTGGGAACGTAAGGGATATTGAGGAATAAGTAAAGGAATTTTGGTAATATGACCATTTTGTTAGGAGACATACATCCCGCCATAGTTAGAGGCAGCCCTATCCAGCGGGTAATGCAGCCAGCGATATGTTCCATGGAACATCCATAGTTAATATGCATAAGTTCTTAGTGGTCTGTCGTGACCCGGATCTCCAGGTACTTGACTTCATTATCACACCATACAATAGGATAATCCATCTTGAAGGGAGTAGCAGCGCTAGTCAATGGAAAGATTTGGGATTCTGACCAATTTATATTAATGCCAGAAAGGCCACTAAATTTGACAAATTCACGCATGAGTGGATTACAATTTTGGTGGGCTCTTTTACATAGAGAGGGTAACATCCTCTGCATAGAGGGATATAAGCACAGGGCATAGGAGGCAACGTGGACCCACATGATGGTAGTGTTGTCTAATCCTTCTCGCCAATGGTTCCATTACAAGGGCAAAAATGAGAGGGGAGAGGGGACATCCCGGGCAAGTGCTGCAGTATAGGGAAAAGGATCGTGAGGCGTGTCCGTTAATCAATACTCTCGCTGTAGGTGACGTATACAACAGTCGGATCCAGGAAAGGAAACCGATAGGGTGCCCCATGCATTGAAGCACAGTAAATAGGAAATCCCATTCCAACGAGTCAAAGGCCTTGAAGCATCTAAAAAGACCGCCGCCAGTGCTAGCTTGGGATCAACTGTTTGTAAGATGGAAAGCAGGGTACGAAGGTTATGGGATGCCGCTCTACCTGATATAAAATCTGCCTGATCCGGAAGGACTAATTTGTGTAAAAGAAGGCATAAACGACTCGCCAACAACTTGGCAAGAGTCTTGGTATCAGTGTTCAGTAGGGACAACGGTCGATAGGATTCACACAGGTCAGCGGGCTTACCCAGCTTTAACAGTGACGTAATAAGAGCTTCCCCCATCGAGGGTGGAAGGATTTTGCGACTCGTGGGCTTCCAGAAAAACTTACTTCAACATGGGGAGCAATTGATCAATGTATGATTTATAAGAATCGACAGGTAGGCTGTCAGAGCCAGGAGCCTTGCCCTACCTCATCTGCATTATGGCCTCCCACAGCTTGTCGTCCTCAAATGGTGCGGCCGGGAATTCACGTTGCGTGTCCCCTAGCCATCCCAGGGTTATGTCACCAAAAAAGGGAGTGAAATCTGGGGGAGAGGTACGTTGTGTTTTATACAACTTCTTGTAAAACATGGTAAATGTGTTCAGTATGTCTTGGCTATCCCTGTGTCTCGTGCCTTCATTATCGACTACCTCCAACACATAATTAGAAAAATGGGGCTGTTTAATATCATTAGCTAAGGTCTGGCTGGGTCGTTCCCCCTCCCCGTAACAGCTAGCAGTGAAGTATTTGCCTTGGAATTTTACTTCGCGGTCAGCAGTGGTTATATAGTCTGTCACTTTTTCCCGGAGCAGTGCTCTGTGTGAGCCAGACCTATCCCTCCACATGTCAGCCTCCAGGTGCTGTATCTCAACCTCCAGTCACTGTAGATTCCATCCAATGTTCCGGAGGACCCCAAAACTCTTGGACAGTGACTTTAAAAGCCTCATAGAGTGTGGCCAGCAGATCTACAGAGCCTTTGTTTCTGTCAAAAAAGTCTTTGATTTCTTCCCCGAATTCAGCCTGGAAGACCGTATCTAGAAGGGTCTCTGGTAGCAGCCACAAAAACTGAGGGGTAGCCATTGCATTGGGAGGGGCTATCTCAAGGCACACAGGGGCATGGTCTGAGTATGTGCGGGCAAAGTGAGTTGCAGACTGAATCCAGGGAGTTGTGCCCAGTGAGCAGAGCCAGTAGTCGATGCGAGACCAGGTGGCGTGTCCCGATGTGCAATACGTACCCTCTCTCCCAGTTGGGTGTGTGTACCTCCAGGAATCTATGAGCCCGTATTCCTCCAAAATCCCCAGTAGTGCTTTGCGTGTATTAGTGTATTGGTGAGGCAGGGGGTTGGAGCGGTCCACCGCTAGGTGCAGTGCCGTGTTGAAATCACCGCCCCATAGCACATGTGAGGAGCCTATGTCTAATATGCACCCCCATAGAGTGGGGAAGTAATTCGGGTTGTCATGATTAGGTCCATAGCTATACGCCAAGGTAACCAACTGTGTGCCCAGGGTGCCCACTTCATGCAACTGCGACCAGAGTTGTCACTGTATGTGCCACTCATTAGGAATAGTGTATTGTTTTAACCAGATTAAGTGTTCCCCTAGAATAAGGAAAATGCACAGGCGGAGGTCCATCAGTTGCCATAGCTTGGAGGTGGGCGGGGTCCATGTGTGTTTCTTGAAGCAGTGTGATTTGCACCTGGTGGTAATCTAAGTAAGCCAAGATCTGTCTCCGCTTCCGAAGGTCGCGTAAACCTTTGACGTTCCATGTAAGCATTTTTACAGTAAGGGACTTAGGGTGTGTTGTCACAAGAAATTGGGAGAAGAGGAAATGTTGTGAGTGTTCCTGCAAAGCAGTGTTGCTAGTATGTGTGCTCTAATCGACATATCGAGAGATTTGCACATTACGCATGATAGAACAGTAAACAAAAAAACTCCCCAACCACCGCCTTCCCGAGAGTTATTTCAGCAAAGTTGACATCCGAATAATCAGCAATACATGGACCCCTACCACCCACAACGGCCCTCCAATCGTGCCAGTGATCAACCACCCACCCAAAAAGTCCAATGAGTCAATGAAAGTTCGCAAACCAAGTAATACTAGGATAGGACCATGTAATGCAAATAAATCCCAGCCCAAAAAACAACCATACAAGGGGGAGCTCCCATTAGAGGGGCACCAGGTGAACACGAAACCTCTACCATGACCCCTCATCGCTGTATTGCAATCCCATAGGGAAAGCGAAAAAGAAAGAGGACCCCCAGAGGGGGGATACCAGCAATGTAAGGGGGGAGGGTGCCCGGTGAAGTATCGAAATTATCTACTAATCATACAAATATTGAAGAGCCAAAGATGCAGCATTGAAAGATATAACAACTAAGCCCATAGGGCACTTATCTGACCTAGTCTGGACTACAGACACAAAGGAGTCTTCAGCATGGAAATGGCACTAGAGTACAGCAAGAGGTTTTCATGTCCAAGTGTTCATAGCATAGTGTTTTTGGAGTTCAAATCGCCATTTTCTTGTTGCTAATCAGCTGCCAGAAGGAGAGGGTGATCTGGAGTTGCGGTCTCGCCTCGGAGAGGTCCTTGCTATCTTCTTCAGGAAGTCGTCTACCTGTTGCGCATTTGTAAAGATGATTTGCTCGCCTCCATGGAAAATTCGGAATTTAGCGAGGTATAAAAGGGCGTACTCAACGTTGGCTTTATGTAGTTTTTGTTTTGCAGGAAGAAATTTCCGACATGCCTCCTGAACTGCGAGGGTAAATTCTGGGTAGACAGAGAAAGTGTTCCCTTCAAATTGTAGCAGCTTGGTCTTGCGGGCTTTTTACAGTGCAGTATTTCGGTCTCTAAAGTTAAGAAGCCTGTCGACAATGGGTCTCGGGGGCCCCAGATGGAAGGCGGGGCCCCAGGGAGTGGTGCGCGCGCTCCACCACATGATGGGGGGAAAAGGAGTCTGCTCCAAACTTGGTTTTCAGGAGATGTTCCACATAGTCCTCCATCCTGCTGGTGTTGGTGGTCTCTGTGATACCCACCAAGCGGATGTTGCTGCGACGGCTTTGGGCTTCAATGTCCTCGTTTTTGGCCAAGATAACTTTTAGCAATTTATCCAAACTTGTGACATGTTCCCGTAAATGAGATGTGGTATCCTCGGTTTCAGGGATACAATGTTCAGCCTCTTTAATCTGGCCATGATGCTTGTCTACTTTATGAACCAGGAAATCCAGATGATTGTTCCTGGTGTCCATTTTACCGGACAAATCTGTCAGACTGTGCTGGACAGCCGGAAGTAAGGTCTTGATGTCATCGCCAGGTGGCTGCGAGGAAATTGACTAGGATCCATGTCCGGCGATTAAGAGTCCATCGAGGCAGAGCGTGTCGCAACCTTCTTGGGCTGACAGTTATCAGTTTTCCCCAGGTCGTCCTGGCGCACAGCAATGGATCGTGCCGCAAACGCCGCAGCCCAGGATCGCCTGGCATTTCCTCTTCCTGTATGTAGTTATATTGTGTAGGCAGCGGCCCAAAAATGAAGGGATCCAAAGCGCAGTCAGCACCAATCTGGCAAAAGGACAGATCGTCAACAGCGAGGCAACCAGGGCGGGCTAAGTAGATGGAGGTTACTGGGGACTGTAGCAACTGTACGGTAACTCAGGCAAAAATGCCTTGGCAAAGTTATGTACAGGGAAAATTATGGGGGGTGTGGCGCACCCCTGCAATCGCTGCCCTGATCCCCCAAGAATAGACTCAGTATAGCCAGTTCGGGCACGTGACGCACCTCGTATGGAAATATATGTGGATTCAAATGGCAGTCGAGCTAGCTTGGACAAATATGTAGTTCCCCGTGCAGTCACCACGCAATGCACCGATGTGGCATCTAGTAGCTGCAACCAGTATTCTGGTGTATAGAAGTAGCAGCAACAGTTCCAATCACTCCATGTAAAAAAGGGAGATGGAGGGGGGGCACTCAGCACGCATCCAGCCACAACAATAGTCTATATGTGCCCCTCAAAGTGAAAAAACACAGCGCTTCCCAGCCTCTTAGCCGGTTCAGTCCCAAATACCTGCGTTTGTCGTTCTGTCTGGGGGGTGGTGAGGCCGCGTGGTGAGGAGATCACCCGTCCGGTGTCTAATGTAGTGTAGTTCCTAGTTTCCCAATAGGCCCTGCGCATTGGAATAACATAAACAGTAGTATCGACGTGGAACTGCGGATATTCCAGGCCTCCACTGACTATGCTAAACTTAATTGGGTTGTGTTACCAACTAGCTCAGAGGTCACTGCAAACTTTCTTCTCTGCATGGGAAGTGATCAGCTTCCCTGGCACAGACAAGAAGGGATTCAGCTTTCCAACAACCATGCAACATGACAACTTTGCTCCTCAGATCAAGAGTCAATCTCTAGGGTCGTGTGAAACAATAGACACGTATTTCACTCAGTCAGTCTAGTGCAGTTTACTTTCACGAGATGTAGAGAATAGAGAGACGGGCGTTTGTCAATAAAGGGTTAACATTTATTGAACAGTCTTTCTTCTCGTACAAGAGAAATGTATTGCCACAATTGCAAGAATTGTTATTATAAAAAGTACGTACAGTAAGATAAGTATTGCGAAATAGAACTGTAAAAGCATTGATATGGTTTCTTAGCCATACAATGGTTTAAAAGTAATAAAACATATATACAGTCATATATACATTAGGCTAACATACTCAACTGGTGCTTCTAACTATGCCTACCCCAGTGTGCCTGACCTAAGCCTAACACGTGGAAGGGGAGTAAGTAAGTAGCTTTAAGTTAAGTTGGTTTTGTCAAGGTTTGTTTCAAGAATTCTCGTCTAAGGGTTTAGTCAACACCATACCTCTGAATAGAATGATGGAGGATTGGTATCTCCTTCAGGGGTCACTCTCGATATCCCAGTCACCTGCGAGGGTAGACCGGAAACGCCGGAGCTGGATTTCTCTGCATGAGAAAGGCAGCGGCTTCTCTTCAGCGCGTCGAGGAAGGAGGGGGGACAGCATCCGCGGGCAGCTGGAATCTGCTGGATGTCTTCGCAGAGGACGGCTGTTCAGCTCCTAAGCGTACTGTACCATAGTTCGCGCTTTGGCAGCGATAATGGTATCAGCAGCTTCACCACCACAGGGACAGCAGGCTGCAGCGACAGAGTGCTAGATTTACCAACACGGGGTCTTGCAGGCAGCTGGCATCAGCAACAGTAGCTCGCATTGCTTAAGGCAACGTTGGTAATATTTATACCTGACAGGTGCCGGGTTTGACGCAAGTTTGCTGGACATAAGACGTCAATTAAAGATGTCACTAGGAAGTGATAGTTATCAGTTGCTCATTAGAGTTCCATTACTAATCAAAACACAGCAAGCGGGGATTTCCAGGTTTGCTGAGTTTTTTTCTTGTTGAAGAACTCGGAGTGTTATATAGGAATATCAGATAGTGACTACTGCTCTGTCATTGCACTAATTGGTCGCAAAGGAAGTGGCAGAGAGAACTATGCTGGAATGTGGCTCTGTTCGTGTGAGGCCAGAGATGACTTTTCAGAAAATCGCACTTGAACGGTTATGCCAATATAGGGAATAAATGGATTTATAGCCGAATAGGGGCATAAGGTCACAGTATCGATCAGGAACCTAGATAAACACGCAACACCCACTCCACGCGTTAATGTCCATCAAAATTACTAAAACTAAAGCAATTAGATGCATGTGTAACATTGCCCACCCCAAAATACATAAATGCATTCGAAATAGGCGTACTTGTAATACATGAATTTAGGTACTGTACGTTTTTTAAAGCATAGAATCATTCAAAAACTATTGCATATGAAATCAATGAACGATTATGCAAAAGGAATTACACATGAAGTATCTCTGACAGAAGAAAGGCGAGATAAATCATCACATAAAAATGCATTGTAATAACATGTGTGCTAGAGGCTGGTGTAATGTTGTTATGTCTCTAGATGTGTTTAGAAATAGAAGTGTGAAGCTTCTGTTCTCTAAGAATAGTTTTTACGTTAAGCAAAGAATTGTTTGTGCCAAAAAAAGGTCAATATTAGAAAAATTGTCCAATTCAAAGAAAATAGATTTCCAAAGCTCTTGGCAGTTTTTGTTGATCAAAACTGAAGGCCGAATTCAGAGTTCATGGGAACGCTGTGTGTCGGAAAAGCTTCTAAAAGTTATTGTTTCTGTACGGGTGAGAACATCGTATCAGACAGGCTCTCAAAGAATTGGTCTACAAATTCAGGTGATAGTTCAACCAAATTAGATAGCGCTGTAACTTGGCAGGTGTGAGAATGATTGCTGTCATCATAGTCGGGACCAGCAATGCTCACAGAACGTTGTACCTGGATGATGTTGCTTTTGTCACTCGCTCCACTGTTACCACTTGGTTGTAGCACAGGAGTCTCCACGAATGCCGTCATCAGGATTGGTAGCCGCTGGGGACAACACAATGCGTGAGCCGTTATTGGACTGAGCAAAGTATCGACGTCCATTGGTACTGCTGATGGAAGTGAAAGACAGATGTCCAACACGCATTCATCGCCGCAAAGCATACACCGTAGCACAGGTAAAATGCAATTTTGCCATATTGGTCTGAATGAAAGGAACCAGGTCATGTTTAGATCTCTAAGCCTGGCCAATCCAAGGACGTTAGTTATCCTGTCCCGGTAGCGCATTGCTAGGATTGTCTCTTCCATTCCCATGGGAGCTATGTCTGAGCCGAGGCTTGCCATAACGAAGCAGGAGGGTCAAAAATAGAATCCCTGCGACGAGTCCCAAAAATAATGGTATGCCGCCAAAATTAGGAAAGATTCCCAAAATTGCCTGGAAGGGTGTTAGCAGTCCCGTAAAGACTGTCTTAAATATGCCTGGGATGCTTGTTGCACTAGACATGTTAAGGAGTTGGCTGAACATTTCTACGAAATGCACGGGGCAATTTGTTGATAAAAGGTCATGAACTTCAGTAGCTGTCCTTGCAACTAGAAGATCATACGTCTCTTTAGATGACGTCATAGGCACTGTTGTCTGTAAAAGTACAGATTTCATTTTGCTTAATGTATCAATTCGTATAGAATAGAGATTCAGACGAGGCCATATGGGAGTCACTATGTCTGCAGGCCCACTCGGAAACAATGCTTGCATACAGCATTTGACCATGGATGTTACTTCTACTAGATAACTTTTCCCTGGCACGAGGCCACAACATCTGTGATCCGTTCTAAGAATGTAACTCCCGTTCGAAAGTTGCATAAAGAAGGGCTCTATCTGAGTTGCAGGTGTGACTAGCTGGTGGCATGAAAGGTTGTTTGAATTTCCATCACATGCTCCGTGTAAATTAATACCCTGACACAAAAGTATACCGCTTAGTGAATGTTTACAGTTCTCACCACTAAGAAATACATTTTTGTCGCTGTCACTATAGCAAGAATGAGTGTATGGTAATTTCCATTGTGATTTTATATATCCTTTACCCAATTGTTCATACTGGCCAGCAGGTATGTACTCAAGGCACTTTTTAAATCGGAAAGTTGTTATCGGAATTGTGATAATTCCGTGTTTTATCCATTCAATGACAGGACACTCCGACATTGTCAATGGTAATCTCTCGAGTTTTTCGATGCTCAGGATTGTATAGTCTGCTCCTTTCTGTGCCAAACTGATCTGTTTATCAGTAAGGTTAAAACTGGAAAATAATGACGTTGTGTTGATTAAACGCCAAGGCACATAGCCTGAACGAAGATTTTGCAGCGTCCAGCCTAATTCTATAATAGAGCGTAATTGAGACTGGCCATGTTGTAACATTAGCAAATCTCTGTCTATCACATCAAAGGCAGAGGATACAATATTGTCCAACGAATATATTCTGAAAGACAGAGTCATTAACCCATTGTCTACCACAGAAAGTGATTTCTCCAAATTAATACGATCAATTTCTCGTATTTTTTCAGCAGTTTCAATTTGCTTTACTTTCCAAGACTTGTTGTAAGCAGCATAGATACTGGTCGCTATGAAACGCTTTTGACGCTGTTTGCGTGGTCCAAGAATGAAATCGCGCAAATCAGCACCCTCTTTTAGTAAAGACAAGTGTTGCTTAATTTCAGCCAGTGTGGACGAAGTTAGCCATTCAAGGCAGAGTTTCCCTACACTGTATGTTGTTATAATCCCTGGATGTTGTCTCTGGGAGTATCTAGGGTCTAATCTGGTCATTTTTAACCCCTGTGTTTTATTCAGGAATCTATCTTGACAGCTATTTGTGTCTGTAGGCCAGATTAACCACTTTTTCCAATCAAGATGTGTTCTGTTGAAATGTAAAATTTGTGACACGTCTAACTCAATATCTGTGGTCGTATTCTCAGGTATTGGCTTTGGTATAGACGGTGTTTTAAGGTCTTTAAGGTCTTTGATCTTAGCTAGGCCAAGACAAGATGTTTGGTGTATTGTGTCATTTAAAAATAACATTTGTTCTGGTATCATGCAGGTTCTAAATAGTGCTTCAATGCCTTGCACCTGCCAATCTTTTGTACCCCAAATTGTTTTCGTTTCAATATTATTTTTCCAATAATCAAAGCCAAATGTCATCATTTTGTCATAAAATGCTTCTGAATATATCAATTTAGAATTTGTCATTCCTGTTTTATCTAACAGTTTGTAATAAAACGTTTCTGCATCACTAGTGTTAAACCCTGAGAAGTATTTGAATTTCTCAAAAAATGCTTTAGAACTGCTTTTAGGTGGTGTAGAACAATGTTCCCATTGATTATACATAAAAACATTTCTAGGCTGTGCAGATTTATGCAAGTAATGATCCCCATAGTGGGTGTAACAGAATGACTGCTCATAACTAGATGAACCTTGTAAATAATCATGATCTGTGAATCTAGCTGACATTACTAAATCAGACATCATGTCGTTAATACTGTTAAAGTCCCAATCATCAGAGAATGTACTTGGTGTCACAAAGTCACTTAAGGAAACCTTTAGTTGATGAGGATACTTCAGGATTTCGACCGGACCATAGATCTCATAGTCTGTTTTCTCCCATACTACCCCACCAGGTATTGGAATTGCTGTGACATTTACTGTTAACAGTTCTCTTTTCTTCACGTGGGATGATCTGTGTGGTTTCAGGACTAGGTTGATGTTCTGACTTGCTGTGTCCATTGTAATGTATTTTCCTTCAATGAATTTTCCCAAACACAGTACCATGATGAGCCAAAGCAGGAGATAAAATACACCTAGACCGAACCAGAACTCTAGCCAAGGGGAAATAAGGTAGATTTCCTTCAGTTGATGAAAGAGTTCAGTTGCTTTTTCTTTAAAAGACTTTTTTGTTTCTGGCATCACTTCGGGGTCATTTAAATCTTCAGAGAAGTTGTCGAAGTTGATGAAATAACCAGAGGCAGTTCTGTCAATTGATGGGATTGTTCTTTCAATCTGTCTCTCGGTAGCACTTTCTGATGCCACATTAGTGTAGACTGGTGTTGTTTCTTGACGAACTGTTTCAATCTGTGTTTCAAGAGGCACGAGTTCCATGGCATTATTGCATAGTCCTTCATTGTGCACTGCAGGCTGATCGAATGTGATTAGTCTTTCAGTTTGAACCTCTTGGATTGTTGCAAGTTTGGGTATTCTGTTGTTTCTTGGGAGTCCACTGGGCCTACTGTTGATTATAGGCCACATGCTTGTGGTTTTACCAGATCGATAGACACGACTCTGTTCTCCTTTTTACCAGCAAGGGGCGGTAGCACAACTGATCTTGTTCCGGTGACTGCCAAGACAGGTACTGCTTTTCTGTAAGAAGGCCCAAATTCCTTCTTAACCGCGATCTTTTCTCTGACTAGATCCCCAATCTTTGGAATCCAGACAGGCCTTGCTGGGGCTGTTGCGGGTGGTGCCTCGTCAGTGGTACTTGGCTGTTGCTTTAACTTTATGTTGCTTAATGATTTTCTTGTTTCATTCAGTTCCTGTAAAACAGCCAAACGATCTTTGATGTCAAAGTCTGTTGTTTTTTCTTGTACCACTGACATCTGACTATCGAGGTCCTGAACTCGCATTCTAATTCCGAACATTAGTTCGTATGGGCTGAAACCTTTTAGAGAATTTCTTGGCATGTTATTAAGACTAGTCTGGACACTTATTAAATGTTTGACCCACCCAGTGCCTGAACCTAATACCTTCACTGTTATAGATTGC
This sequence comes from Lissotriton vulgaris, assembly GCF_964263255.1. Lineage (NCBI taxonomy): Eukaryota > Metazoa > Chordata > Amphibia > Caudata > Salamandridae > Lissotriton > Lissotriton vulgaris. Next base: position 474,543,912 of record NC_141698.1, on the reverse strand, counting down.
TTTATGTCACGGTTTTTTCTTTCTACCACACTGTTCCCTTCCGGGGTATGACGGACAAGAATACCGCAACCCAATTCCCATGCTGGCCATGGCCTCCTGATAGGCTCGAGAGCTGAAAGCAGGACCCTGGTCAGAATGGAACGTGGTAATTGCGTATGTGCCGATATTGACTCGCAAATCTTTTATAACTGTTCTAGCGTCAGCCGAGCGCTGGAGGCCTAATTTTTTAAGTGCTTTTCGTCTTAATGGTGTACACTGGGACGCGCTTCTCTTCTTTGATTGCGCAGATAGACCGCGTTATGCAGTCTATCAGGATTTCTGAAACTATACTTGCCGGTTCATCACTGCGATCTCTGTTGCAGTTTTCACAATTTTGAGCAAAACATTGAATATCTATACTCATTCCTGGCCACCAGTACTCTGATTGTAATTCTTTCAGAGAGGCTTTGATTGTTTGGTGTCTCAGACCCAACCCCATGTGTGCTTCCAGTAAGAGGAAGCCCCTCCTGCTCCTGTTTGGAATTACTCTGTCCCCCACTCCAGGGATTCGAGCAAAAGGAACGGAGTTTGCATCGATTATGTATGCATAATTGAGTGGATAGTTTACGGGTAGTGCTGCACAGTCGCCTTTTAAGGTCGTTTTTACTGCCAGCATGGTTTCCCCGTCTATGTATTTATCTGTACGCTTTTTTGTGGCTACGGAAGCCGGTTTATTTGCTTCCGCTATGGCTGTATTAGCCAATGAATTCCCTGCAACGTGAACGCCATCACGTTGAAGACTCTGTGCGTGAATCACATGAGTCTTTTGTAGTTCTTTGTGTAAAAGAGCTACCTCGTTCCAGGGCAATTTATGCTTTATTGTGGCACCTGTGTCATCTTTGTAGTCGTTTTCGATCCAACTCTGCAGTTTGTTATTGTAAGAGTTGACGCAAAAATGAGAATCGCACACGATAAGTGTCGGGAATTCACGTTCTGCATTTTCAAGCGCCATCTTTAAAGATCTGATTTCAGTTCTCTGAACCGAACAGTACTTTACTGATTCCGTTTTTGTTACTTTCGGTCTGAATTTACCGCACAGCCAACGACCTTTAATGATCGCACATGCTGCATCGTAGGATTTTCTCTCTACGTTGAAATGCTGTACAAAGCTATTTGTATAGATTATACAGGCGTATTGTGGGAGAGGCAGAATTTCGATTGGCAGAGGATATTCTTCTTCATATTCTAAATCATTCAGTTCTTCAAATTGCGGGGCGAAATAGTATTTCACATCTTCCGCTCCTAGAGAATCTATACACTGTATCCATTTCGGATCCAGTGACACTGTAGGCAGGTTTACTGGGCTGAATAGCGCCTCGAAGGCGGATTCCGCTGTAAGGATATTAATCCGTTTGCCGTGTGCTAGTTCTCGTTCATTTGCTAATGCGATTTGCACTGCTTTCACAGTTCTTTCTGTGGGACTGAATGTTTTTTCTGCTTGTGTGTACAAGTGAGATTTAATTGAAATAGGTACCTTTTCTCCCTCAATAGAGGTCAGGTATGTGAATCCGCATCTTCCTGGGATGACTCTGATTACAAGATCGATCGTGTTGTCACGTGTATCTAATTTTGTTTTTGCTAACATGTCTGTTTGCAGTGATCTCAAAATTTCTGTGTGTTTTTGAGTCCAATTGATTTGTTTAAAATCAGGTTTAATTAGTTCGTAGAGAGGTTTAACCCTCTCTGCGTAATTTATAATGTAAGTTCTTCCGAAATTCAGAAAACCTAGAATGGATTGTAAATTCTTCAGCGTTTTTGGAGCTTGGAGTACAGCGCACTTCTCTAAGAAGTTGTCCGCTAGGCTTTTCCCTTCACTTGATAATTCGTACCCTAAAAATAGTACTGTCAGATGGGCAATTCGGGACTTTTTAAAGTTGAATTTGTAACCCTCTGCTGCGAACCCAAGTATAATGGTGTTCTCTCTTTTCAGGTGAGTATCCAAGTCGTCGTCTGTGAGATAAATATCATCTACGTAAGACAATGCTTCATCATCATAGATTTGTAGTAACTCTGTTACCCTAGCTGAGAATAGTCCTGGGCTGTTCTTGAACCCCTGTGGGAGTCGACAGAATTTTTTCTGTGACCCAAATGCAGAGAAAGCGGTCAAATATCTGCTTTCTGGTGCAATGTTTTGACAAAAGAAGCCATTTGAAATGTCTAATGTTGTTTTATATTTTTTCCTAACTATGTTATTCATTAGGGCTGCACTATGCGAGTTTTGTACTGCAAAAGTTTTGCAACATGTATTAAGGTGTCTGTAGTCCAAAACTAGACGATATGAATTGTCTGGCTTGGAGACAGGAAACAAAGGATTGTTCATTTGAGAGGTGCATGTTTCAATCACCCCCTGGTATTCAAGTTGATCTAAGATCTCCCTGACTTGTTTTTTAGCTTCTTGCTTTATGGGATACTGCCGTTGGGCAGTTGGTTCACTTTTTAGTTGGATTTTGTGAGGAGGTGAATCCTCATCCCATTCTACATGATTTTTATATAATGCAGGTGCCTGGGCTACTGCCCATTTCCTTGCATATGTATATTTTTTGTGAATCGGAATGTGATTCGAGAAGGCAGGCATAATCACTTCTTCGCCACGAGGGCACTCCCATACAAACTCTGGGGGCCAATCTTTTTCAGCTAACAGAATATCATAGCCCTTTGAGAGCTTATCCCAAAATAGACCCTTAATTTTCCTAGTCTTATCACCCTCTATACGCAATGTTATTTCGTATATTTTATGGGGCTCGCTAAGTCTGGCGTCGGCAGTTTCAACTTGAATGTATTCATTCGTGTCCACTGTCTCCAGATGACTCATCAAGATCTTGCGCGCTATACTGATTTCTGCTGCACTGTCCAACATTGTCAATGCCCACTCCCCGTTTTTCAACTGTGTCCTCAGTATTCTCGGCATGGTTGATTACTCTAATACTGGCTACCTTATTTTTCTGAAATTGAGATTTCTTATTTTGAGCAGGTTCCTTGTCTTTGGACTTGGTGTGCTCTCCTGGGTCTGACCGTCCTCTTCTTTCCGAATTCTGTGGAAAAGATCGAGATGGACGTGTATCAATACTTTGATATCTATCAGGTTTTTTCAGATTATCCCTATTTCTAAGGTTATATCTTTTCTCAGAGGGCTCCCTCTGGGGAGACTGGCGTTCTCGAGTCGGAGTTCTTTCCCTCCGTCGAGGAGACCTTCCTCTGGACTGGAAAACTTTTTCCTTGGGAGTGGATTGTTTATTTCCATCCCAGCTCTTTTTAGGAGTGTTTGAATTATTTTTAATAAATAATTTTTCAGGATTTTCGAGCAGTTGGGGCTTAACTGGTTTTCCACCCAAGCTGTCTCTACCTAATTCTTCATAGCATTTTTCTATGATTTTGGCAAGCTCAACAGGATCTTTTATATCTGTTTCCTTCAACTTCTGGCGGATCGCCACAGATGCTGCTTCTCCCTTTATGTTGGCTAATAATATAGCCGTGACCTGCTTGAAGTCTTTCAGTAATTTCATACCTAGATTTAAAGCGGGCTCTGGACCGAATTCATTTTGAATCTGTTTTAGCACTTCTGGTATCACCGCCATAGACGGAACACCGTGTGCTTTTTGTGTAAATGGAAGCAAAGACTGTACCCCAAGTGTCGCAGTCCTCCACGTGTGGTGCGATTCCCATAGGAAGGCAGATGGTCAAGATTCTGTGTTTCTCAATAGGGGTAGTATCAGGAAATACTGCCTCTATTTGAGTGATTTTCTGTGCTAACCAGAAAGGAATGTGTTCCCGTTTTACGGGTGTTTTACCAAGACATGACTGTATGTTCTGTGGTGTAATTTTATTAGTGTTCCCCTGATGAGGGGTCAGCTGTGGTACATTAACAGCTGGCTGGACTGTTGCAGTCTGCATTACATATTGGACTAATTGCCTATGTATTTTTATTAATGTGTTTAGCTGTACTAACAGCTCTTCTCTAGACATTTTTACAATGTCAGGATGTGGTGTGTAGCTGGCTAGAACCGGCCACGTGGCTCCTGGTCTACCTAGTGGACCGAGCCTGGTAATGTGATCAGTGTGTTTTAGGGCGCCATTAAACCAGAGCAGGTGCTCTTGAAATTTAAGTGGAATTTCAATCTCCTCGAAAGGAGCGTACTCTTCCGGAGGTTTCTCTATTTTGTAATAGTGAAACTCTTTTGTTCTAGCGTTTACCGCTGGAAAGTTTATCCATGAATAGAATACCTCTGTCTGCCGATACTCGTGAACCTCTATCACGAAAATTACTGTACCACCGTGTGGTGTCAGTCCGTTTCCTATAAGTTTTAAAGTTATAGATCTTCTTAAGTGGACCGGGATGATAATAGCATCCGGGTCTGTGTATTCGGGACCTTGCTGAGTCGCATCTGCTGCGGCCCCAGAGGTTCCGTTATTTTCTGGCATTGTAAAAATGCAAGGTTTGCAGAGTAGGTCTCCAAGGAGACAAAGATTAGGTGCACAATATTTTGGAACACTGTATCCTTCAACGTTGAATAAACCAGAGCTTTACATAGGAATCTCTTCCTACTAAGGTCGGGCGGATTTTAACCTTTCACCCACTCCAGACGTCTATTGGAGTATTTACGGGAGAAAGGGGTGTGAAATATGCACGACTGAGTTACTCTAAAAGTCTTGCGTTAGTTTATTGCCATACCAAACGTTAGGGCGCCATGTAGTGTAGTTCCTAGTTTCCCACTAGGTCCTGCGCATTGGAATAACATAAACAGTAGTATCGACGTGGAACTGCGGATATTCCAGGCCTCCACTGACTATGCTAAACTTAATTGGGTTGTGTTACCAACTAGCTCAGAGGTCACTGGAAACTTTCTTCTCTGCATGGGAAGTGATCAGCTTCCCTGGCACAGACAAGAAGGGATTCAGCTTTCCAACAACCGTGCAACATGACAACTTTGCTCCTCAGATCAAGAGTCAATCTCTAGGGTCGTGTGAAACAATAGACACGTATTTCACTCAGTCAGTCTAGTGCAGTTTACTTTCACGAGATGTAGAGAATAGAGAGACGGGCGTTTGTCAATAAAGGGTTAACATTTATTGAACAGTCTTTCTTCTCGTCGTACAAGAGAAATGTATTGCCACAATTGCAAGAATTGTTATTATAAAAAGTACGTACAGTAAGATAAGTATTGCGAAATAGAACTGTAAAAGCATTGATATGGTTTCTTAGCCATACAATGGTTTAAAAGTAATAAAACATATATACAGTCATATATACATTAGGCTAACATACTCAACTGGTGCTTCTAACTATGCCTACCCCAGTGTGCCTGACCTAAGCCTAACACGTGGAAGGGGAGTAAGTAAGTAGCTTTAAGTTAAGTTGGTTTTGCCAAGGTTTGTTTCAAGAATTCTCGTCTAAGGGTTTAGTCAACACCATACCTCTGAATAGAATGATGGAGGATTGGTATCTCCTTCAGGGGTCACTCTCGATATCCCAGTCACCTGCGAAGGTAGACCGGAAACGCCGGAGCTGGATTTCTCTGCATGAGAAAGGCAGCGGCTTCTCTTCAGCGCGTCGAGGAAGGAGGGGGGACAGCGTCCGCGGGCAGCTGGAATCTGCTGGATGTCTTCGCAGAGGATGGCTGTTCAGCTCCTAAGCGTACTGTACCATAGTTCGCGCTTTGGCAGCGAAAATGGTATCAGCAGCTTCACCACCACAGGGACAGCAGGCTGCAGCGACAGAGTGCTAGATTTACCAACACGGGGTCTTGCTGGCATCAGCAACAGTAGCTCGCATTGCTTAAGGCAACGTTGGTAATATTTATACCTGACAGGTGCCGGGTTTGACGCAAGTTTGCTGGACATAAGACGTCAATTAAAGATGTCACTAGGAAGTGATAGTTATCAGTTGCTCATTAGAGTTCCATTACTAATCAAAACACAGCAAGCGGGGATTTCCAGGTTTGCTGAGTTTTTATCTTGTTGAAGAACTCGGAGTGTTATCTAGGAATATCAGATAGTGACTACTGCTCTGTCATTGCACTAATTGGTCGCAAAGGAAGTGGCAGAGAGAACTATGCTGGAATGTGGCTCTGTTCGTGTGAGGCCAGAGATGACTTTTCAGAAAATCGCACATGAACGGTTATGCCAATATAGGGAATAAATGGATTTATAGCCGAATAGGGGCATAAGGTCACAGTATCGATCAGGAACCTAGATAAACACGCAACATAAGAGCCTCGGTGAATGGGCCGAAAGGCGGTGAAAATAGCGGCCCGCCTCCGTCACATGCAGGCAATGATGGCGGCTTGCTGGGGAGACAAGGATCCCGAAGGGAGAGGAGGATCATGGAGCGGTCTCACGCAGGCCCTGCAGAACTTGTGGAGACTGGAAGCTGTCGGCGCTGCGCGGCTCGCTACGTGCCGCCAATATCGGAGTTCTTCCTCGGGCAGATAGCAGCTGGCTGACAAGGGGACCCCCCACTGTAGACGGAGCATGTGGTGCGGTTGCAGAGCAGCCCGGCCTTTGACCACGAGGGGCTAGTTTTCGTAGAAAACTACACAACATTTATTCACCACCTAACTAGGTAAAAGTACAACGCCAGAACTGTTATGTAGAACAATGGCAGGAAAAATGTAGGTGATAGGTCGTGCAAGTACATAGACCTATATTGGGGTACATTGGTGTTCTTAACAACATGAAGAAATACTTATTGAACCCATCCACCTGTAATAGGTGTTCTGAAGGAGGCAGAGGATTTTACTACATGCTATGGGAGTGCCCTGTTATGAATCAATCCTGAAGTCAATCTACACACGCCCCGTAGGAGGTCACAGAATGTGAGTGCTGCTTGATGAGTTATGTTCCACAGCTGAAAGCTTAACACGTAGGCAATGGATTTATCAACTTGACACTTTTGTTGGCAAAGAGAGCCAAGTTGTTGAACTATACCAATGCCCCCCAGCACACAGCGATACTGGTACAAAATTGGCTAATACTGTGGCGATGGCACTCCAATGGAAGGAAGCACAAGGGGCAGGTGCCTAATAGCCCACCTGTGGCACAAAATAAAATTGTCATTTGCAAGGCTATGGGAAAACCCCAATAAACAGGTTAACAACAGAAAAACACCCAACCTGGCCACAAAACTCACATGATAGAGGAATAGATTTAAACAGATGTGACTTATGTAAAAGTGGAATGACTGGAGGTAGCTGAAGGTTGCTGGAAAAACTTGCTGTTAGGAAGAAAAAGTCCTCGGCATGTTTGAAGCACGTACCCCTGCTCTGAGTGCCGACTGTACTGTTGCCTGCACCCCTAATGCTGATTTTTTTGTCATAGGTGAACACAGATCATGCAAGTGCTCCATGACATAGGCCTATCTCATTGATTGGTGTCTTGTTGGGCCAGGAGGGCCTTCCCAGAACTACCCTCATATTGGTGGAAGGTATCGCCTTTCCCAAGAGTGAAGCAGCACAAACGCAGTGGGGACAGCATATTGTGTAGTCATCAGCAGTAGTGAACTAGTTCTTTTTAACCTGTGTCACTGGAGTGAAGCCAACTGGCTACTCACCTATTTAAACATTCCGCTCCGCTGTTCTTATCTTCACCTTGGCCTAAATCAGGTAGATTTGGAATGCTGCACAGCGCAGGAGTAAGGCTATAGCTTTGAACATTGCATTGTGTTTTTTATGAAACAATTTGATAAAGAAAAATCACATAAAGAAATAAAAAAAGGGAAAGAATTTCTCGCAAGAATTTGAAGATTTGATTTATTCATTTGGGAGATAATTTCATGTTTGATTCGTTTTTCAGATGTTGCACTGCATTATTTTTGTTGTTACACATTGACTTTTAGGTATGTGCTGAGCTACTGTGTATCTTTTTGGTCATCCAAATTAATGGGAACTTGGAGGGTCAAGTTCTCAGCTCTTAGCACTACCCTCTTTGCCCGATTTCTCAAAACGTAAGAATTACTGCTGCAGGCCTTGAGTGCCCTGACCTTCTATCTTGTGCTATAGTGCAGGAGTAATGACTGCGCTGGATGCATGTGTGCCTGGGAAGGGAGCAATACAACGATAGAGCAGTGCTGTGCTGTACATGTGTGCTGCCTAGGCTAGACTATGGTAGTTCCACGCTCTGTGGACTACCCAAAAATAGCTTGGCACAACTAAAAGCGGCCATCTATGCAGCAACTAGACTACTCACTGGTTCAAAAAGAAACTAGCACATCAACCCAGCCCTCAAATCCCCAAACTGGCTGCCATACAAGGCCAGTATACAGCTAAAAATAGCTGCATGACTCTCAAAGGTCTACATCTCAATAGACCCACGTATCTGGCTCAAAAACTAGAGCTGTCTGGAGGTTGGAGACAATCAAGAAGTGCAAGTTCACGGCTCTTAAAGTCACAGATCTTTCACAGAATGAGAACGAGTCACAGAGCACAGAGCCTTCTCAGGCGCTGCCCCAAAGAACTGGAACTCTCTTCCTCAGGAAGTCCGACTAATTTCCTCCACGACTACCTTCAATAAAGGAAGTAAAACAATTCCTAATGGCTAAGTTCCTGCCTTAAACAACTCTGGACCACTGCTTATTGATTACACCTGATTGACAATGAGATTGCTGGACACCTTTGAATCCCAGTACTTGCCTGCCTTGCTAATTTTTGTAGCGAAGATTATTGCATTTTCTTCATGGTCAGTACCCCACATACCTTAACTATGTTGCACGACTATTTTGTTGCACAATGTATACTCTTGTAATACCCACCCAAAATTGTAAAGCGCTCTGATACCCATCTGGGTCAAATTTTCACTATATAAAGCTTTCAAAATAAATAAATAAATGTGTGGTTAGTGAATATACTTAGTGTATGTAGGCCTACTGGTAATACATTACAGGAGAGATGTAGTGCTGTGCAGTGCATAGGCAATGAAAGCACATTCTGGATGTACGTGTTCTTGTGTGAAGCACAATACACGAAGGATGAAATGTTGGGCAGCACACACATGGGGAATGTGTGTGCTGTCAGTGTATATGTTTGTAAATAGCACACCCTGGTATAATATGGACAAGCTAAAGTACTGACCTGTGCACGCAAACTGAATGTGTGTACTTAATGAATGTGGGACTAGTCGCAAATTGCAGGGAGGTAACAGTACTAGACAGTAAGTGGGCTGTGAACACACACTGAATAAGAGTGCCTGAAACGGCACATTACATGGAGGAACCTAGGTTTTATTTTGGGATGTTCAGGCCTGTCTGGTGAAGAAATGAGGAGGAGAGGAATTCCCCCTAGACAGAATCGTGTATTGCTGCATTCCTCTGAGCTGGGTGGGGCACACTGGAGGAAGGAAGGAAAAGACTCTCCCTTGAAAAGGTTGCTCATTGATTCAGTGATATATCACAAGAAAGGGACCTCAACATAATTCCGGAAAGAGATGAGGCTGATTAGGGAATCATAAAAAGTAGAGCTGGGCACCGGGATTTACCTTTTGATGCATTTAACACTGTGGCCGAATCCCAGCTGTGAACTCTGGTCCCTCCCATGAATTGTGCTGTGGGTCAATCAGCCAATCAGTTTTGGAGTCTTGCTTGCTGGAGCAGACATCCTGTTTAGGGGTAAGAAGAAAAAGATAAGTGGACACTAAATCACATTTTGTTCTCTAGAAATAGACAATAAGAAGTGGAGATTGGGACCCCAAACTTTGTCATCTGCCAAGCAGCCAGATGGGACGCTTCAGGAGATGAAGCCCTGCAAGGCTTTGGGCTGTGAACAGGAGCTGGGGCGAAGGCCTGCTAGATGAGGGGACATCACCCAGGGCATATATTTTGGATCTGATAGCGGTAGCCCCACTGCTGCGCTGGCTGAGAATATAGGCTTATCCCACTATCAACTGAAACCAACTTATAATCAATGATTGTGTAGCACTGGAGGGGGCAAAGCATATACCCTGACTAAAATTTTAATGGATCTGACAAAGTGGCACTGCTGCCCTGACTTGTACTCGAGCCCTAAACCTGTGGCTAAACCCGCAGTCAGGAATATTAAACAACAGTTCCTGGATAAACGCCAAGGGCTCAGAGAAGAAAAAGAGTTGGTAAAACCCACTGTTAGAAGGTATGTATACTTTACCTGAGCAAGCAAGTCCAACCATATTTATTTGTTGTTAATAATGCTGTTCACTGCTTCGTACTGACCAGATTTCAGCTCCTTTTGGTCCCTTGGCTTTTGGTGGTTCCCCAAGGCATTACAAAACATGGTAATCTAAAACCCTGCCCCTGTGACAACTTCTCAGAGCAAGATACCTTACATTTCATGTTATGTTATGTTATGTTATTAAAATTTGTAAAGCGCACGTTTACCCGGAGGTGTCTTGGCGCTATGGACGGGCGAGGAGGACTGCACTGACGGCTAGTTCTAGAATAGCCAGGTTTTCAAGCCTTTCTGAAAGCTGATAAGAGAGGAAGAATTTCTGAGCTCAAGAGGGAGCGAGTTCCAAAGTTTGGAGGTGAAAAAATGAAAACTGCGCTCACCCCATTGCAAGGTGCGGGTTATTGGTACTTGAAGAAGTTTAGAGCTCGAGGACCGAAGGTTCCTGGTGGGTTCATACCAGGAAAACAGGTTTTGGAAAAAGATCGGCCCTTTGTTGTTAAGGGCCTTGTAGGCTAAGGACAGAGCCTTAAATTTAATCTGTTGCACCACCGGAAGCCAGTGCAACTTGCGGATTTCGGCGGTGACTGAGTGAGTTCTGGGGATATTGAGAAGCAGTCTAGCGGACGAATTCTGCACACTTTGGAGTTTTTTGAGACATTGTTTTTGGACGTTTCCTAGTAGTCCGTTGCAATAGTCCAGTTTGGACTGGATCAAAGCAGTAACAACAGTTTTTCTAACATCTACTGGAATGTATGGGAGAATTTTTCTGATCTTTTTAATAAGAAAGTGGCTTGATGACACAATAGCATTGGTGTGATGAATTAAAGTAAGTTTAGGACCAAGCCACACCCCTAAGTTCTTGACTTTTTCCGCCGGTCTAGGGGGTTCACCCATCTCCGCAGGCCACCAAATGTTGCCCCAACTTGGTTGAACGTTGCCGAAAGTAAAAATCTCTGTTTTAGAGGAATTTAACTTGGGGCAATGGGTGTTCATCCACCAATTGACCGTACGTATGCAAGTTTGAAATTGTGCCGCGGGCGATGATTCTTTTTTTTGTATTGTTATGGCAATCTGCGTGTCGTCAGTGTGTGACGTGAGGCAGAACCCAAAGTTCTGGATTAGTGGGACCAGCTCTGAGACATACACATTAAAGAGTGACGGGCTCAGGGATGAGCCCTGAGGCACTCCACACGGAGGGTGTATGTATCCGATCGGTAGGCATCCAACTCAACCATGAGTCTTCTGTCTTTGAGGAAAGAGGATAACAGAGCCAAAGCTGTACCCCCGATCCCTATTCTCTCGAGCCGCTCATGCAAGAGAGAATGGTCAACCGTATCAAATGCGGCTGATAGATCAAGGAGTATGAGCATGGCTGTGTCGCCCCGATCCATCGCCATCCTGATCTCTTCTGTAGCTTTAATCAGTGCTGTCTCCGTACTATGCTCCCGGCAAAAGCCAAACTGAGATGGATCCAGCAGATTGTTGCCATAAATAAATTGAATCAATTGAAAATTCATAATTTTATCAATTATTTTGGCTGGTAAAGGAAGCCTGGCAATGGGGCGGTAGTTATTACGGTCAGTGGGCTCCAGTGAGGGTTTCTTGAGCAATGGGAAGATGGAGGTATCTTTCCAGACTGAGGAAAAACAGCCAGTCCTGAACATGGAATTGAAAATATCTGTGAGACCTGGACTAACCACATCGTCGATTTCTTTAAGAATTATCGGTGGGCAGGGATCAAAGGGGGATCCGGATTTGCAATCTTGGATATATCTGGTTACGGTCTCAACAGAGATGGGAGAAAAGGCAAGCAGAGTGTTGGTATTATGCTCACTGCAAAGGCAATCCGTCGTTGGTGGAGGGGTAGAGTTCTGAAAGTTATTGAAAATGTTCAACACTTTAGTCTTAAAGGCTGTTGCAATATTATCGCAAATCTCTTGGTCGCACTTAATTGCTGGCCCTTTTAACTAAGTGAGTGTGTTCACCACTATGAATAGTTCTTTAGAAGAATTTTTTGCTTCCTTAATTTGTCTGGTGTAAAATTCCTTTTTGCTAGCTATTAGATGATCTTTGTACTGAGATAGTGCTGTTTTGTAAGCAGATTTCAGGTTGGGGCAATACTTTGTGCGCCAGCGTCTTTCTAATTGCCGACAGCACTGTTTTTCTTGCCGAAGCTCTTCAGAAAACCAGGGAGCTGAGTGGTTTTGCCTATTTCCTGAAATTTTCTTTATAGGTCGCTAGTGTTGAATGCGTCATTTAAGCCATTTAGAATATTTTGTGGCTCAGACTTCGGGGGACCCTAAGAATGAGGGACAGGACTTTTCTAACAGGGAGCGAAGGGATTGCTTATCCATAAGATCCCATTTTCTTTTGGTAGTAGTGGCGGTCTTTGGTACCTTGGACGAACCCAGGGCGTTGAGAGGAAGTGCAAAATTGATCAATGTGTGGTCGGACCATGTTAGAGCCAACGTTTCCATAGGCGCAAGGTTATTAATAGAAGAAAAGAAACCATCTAAGGTATGGCCAGCTTCATGGGTGGGGGTCTGAATTTTTTGTGAGAGACCTACTGCTTCCAGGGTCTCTAGTAGTGTTTCTGTCTCCCTGTTGGCTCTAGCTTCGAGATAGAAGTTAAAGTCTCTCACTTCGTAAAAGGTTTATACTCCCGCTGCTCAGAGATTGCCATTTTACTCAAGTTAGGCCTGCCCTATTGTATCTTCAAATGTTATCCTCTCCGATAGTTTATTTTGTGGTTGCAAGTTTTTTAACAGGAGCTGCCAGGCTAAGGAAAAATGTGCTGTTGTATTAGCTAGCCGGGCCCAGGGCACACCATATGTTTGCATATTTATTTCTTGATGATTTGCCCTTACACTAGGCCTCTAACACTGTGCACTTTAAAATTCTATTATTGCGTAATTCTAAAAACTTGATTCTAGTACCTTTTATTGACACAACAAATACCTTTATTTTAACTTCTTTTAAGTGACAAAGGTTTTTTAATGTTTTATCTATGTGGATGAAATGTTTGCCTTTTTAGGCTTTCAGTTTCTGAATAAAGCATGTCTTGACTTGACTTGATTAATGTTATTGTTAATATTTGGGTGTTTACCACTCAAAGCAAGCTCAATGTGCAGTTCAAAGAAATGATCCGAATCTAACATAACATAACATAACATAACATAACATAACATAACATAACATAACATAACATAACATAACATAACATAACATAACATAACATAACATAACATATAACATCCATTTATGTACGCATATTACCCTGGGAGAATCTGAGACTTGAACCATGTACTTTTCATTTGCCTTGTTCTTGCACAACCTAGTAGATGTTTCTTAAATCAATTATATGTTAAATTTAACATTATAAGAAGGGAGGAGTTTATTACATTTATTGTATCTCCTTCAAATGAACATTTGTTACCATCTATTTAAATATTTGAATAGTATTAAAAAAGTAGATGTTGTGGATACTGATGAAGTGTATTGAATGTATCTGTTGATTTAATTTTACACATATCCTTAATGAAGGTCTAACTCAATTCTAATAATTTGAAACTTTAAGTTAAGTATCAACAGTGCACGGGGCATGGCCAGGCCAGCGACCAAGACAGCCGCATGGCATTGAAGCTCAACCGAGAATCATTTGACAAATTATTATTATTATTATTATTTATCGATTTATAGAGCTCCTGGTGACCCGTAGGCATCCCCGCGCTATAGAGTTGTGAGAACCAGGAGGAGAAGGACCGGAAGACTATTTGGGGAATAAAAAGGTTTTTAGTTTTTTCCGGAAGAGGGCGTGACAGGGTTCCAGACGCAAATCAGCCGTAACATGAGCTCTGCAATATTATCAGACATGCTTTGTCTACACTGACGGTGAAATCATATGCCACTGGCTCCGATGGGGCCCCCTGCCTAGCTCCTGCCTCAGAGATCCACCTGCCGTCACCTGACGCATTCTTTGGAGGCCCAATGGGGACAGGGCCCACAGGTGAGCCTGAAGACGGGGCTGTAGTGTGGCCTGCAGCGGCGCCCACTGCTTCACCTATTCCATTGCCCAGTAGTACCGAGCTTACTGGAGCACTCTCAAAACGTGGCCAGTCTGCTGAGCGGTTGGCCGGGTGCGTGCAGTCTGCACTTGGGATCGCCACCGGAGCTCTATTATCTGAGAGCTCTCTCCCTGGGCCCGATGCATGGGGCGTATCAGCTGAACTCACCTATGCCCTGGACGCTGTAACTGGGGCTGCTGACAGCTGTGGCAGATGACCGTATTGGAGCCCACGTGGCAAACTGAAACTGCGCGCCTTTGCCTGCTGGCTCTCCCTGGGATGTACCTCGCGTCCCTCATGCGGCACGACTCAATGGTAAAGAGAGGGGGTCATTATGACTATGGCAACCAAAGCTGGGCCTGCACACTCTACATTGCCGACCACGCACGGTTCTACCCACCTCATCCATGCTGGATTGGGGGTCGGATGTGTCAGACCGCAGCTCAATTGTAGGAACTGCCTGATCTGTCCTACTGATTTACTGCCTCCCGTGTTCGCTGCCTTAAGCAGATGAGAGGTGCCCTCATATGTTTGCACCTCTCGTCTGTGCAGGGGGGGCTGGATTGAAGTGTGGCTGTCACCCCCGGGGCTGTGCAGCTCTCCCTACTGTTGCTGGTTGACGGCCTACATAGACACCACATGCTCTCTTCCTGCTTCCCTCCATGGCTACATCTTTACTGCATTGCTGGGCACTTTCATTGTAGTGGCCATGCCATGCCGACCAGATGAGCCTATTACATATATCACGCTAAGACCGAGGTTTTGCCTTCAAACTATTGTTGCTATCACTAACGCCTCTGTCCTGCCAGGCCCCATCCGGCACTGTGCTCTAGGCTGTTTCTACTTGTGCTACTGTATGGTGCAGGTGATTCCATCGCCCTGTTGAGGAATGCAATAACATCTTTGCCTCCACTGCTCTCTTGATCTGGTGCACACAGTATATACTACCATTGCAGTATTCATTGCCACAATGAGTTGCGGAGATCATAAACAATAGCAACTCAACTTTCAAACTTCCAGAACTGCACACCACCAGCATTCGCCAACCAGTGCAAGTGGCACCTCAGACCATACAGTAGCCAACCCCCCACCCCCTTCATAGCACTGCCGCAATTATGTCTTAATTACGTTCCAGTTTCAAGCAATTGACTCTAGATTTGATACTCTAAAACATTGCCTGGATGCCATGACTGAATGCCTTGATCGACACAATACCAGGCTTGAGGGTGCAGAGCGTTGACTTTCGGAGGTATGAGACAGCATTTTTGAGTTGATGAAGCGTGTTGAACGCATCCTGAAAACCACAGCCACCAAGGAGTAAGATTTAGAGGCGAGGTCCTGCCATAACAACATCTGCATTGCTGGAACCAGACTCCACCAATATTGGTCGTATGGATATCTTTATGGAGCATCTTTTGGCAGAACCTTTCGACAGGAAATCCTTCACTGATACCTTTGTGGTTGAAAGGGCACACTGAAAATTTGGTCCGAATCCGATTCCCGGAGAGCTGCTGCAACAGATCATCGCCAGGATTATTAATATCAGAGATTGTGATACCAATTTGCACCTGGCCCGCGATAAGGGCCTTTTGCAGTATCAGATTACTGCAGTTTCACTCTTTCCGGATTATACGCCAAGAGGTCAGGAGGCCCATTGTGAATTTACAGATGTTAAACGAACTCTTCAAAAGCGTAGACTTAAATATCGGATGCTTTACCCTGCACGTCTCCATGTGGAGCTGGCGGTTGGCACTTTGTTTTCAATACCCCTGCCAATGCTGCACAGTTCTGCAAGAAACACTCACTTGGTGGATCCTAACCTGGCGATTGCCCCAACTGTGACACCCCCGCTGACTGGGAGCCTACTTACCCTGGTGCACATGGGATTTAGTGGGCTCATTGCTACTTTGACACACGAGAATGTTTGCCTCCGTGTTGCTTTTGAGTACATTATTCTCGCATACAGTATACATGCCTTTCATCCCTTATTTTACAGTTTGTTTTCTCACATTGCTAACTTGCTCAATGACCTATACTGTTTATATTCACATTGCTTACTGGGGTATGCTCCTCTGGGCATTTGTCACTCCCCTGCCTCAGGTGTATACCACTGTGTTTGTACTCTTGATTTCTTGAGTGTTTTGGGTTCTCCAGAAGCTGTAGTGGGTGGGGGGAAAGATTGTTTGTGTTTTTTTTTCTCTTGATTGTTAAAGCCATTCCTCTATTGTGGTACATATCAAGTCTGTACTTGAAACTCTCATTCTCATATTGTGATGCCCTCAGATATTAAACCTACACATATCACTAGAGACTCAGCATTTTAACTCTCCTGCATGACATGGAACATTTGAGGTTTGAATAATACCATAAACGGGAAACCGGTCCTTGTCTATTTAAGCCGGAACAGGATCCAACTGGCCTTCCTCCAGGAAACTCACCTATCAAATAGACCAGACTCTATTTGAAGTGTAACTTGTCTCTATAGTTTTTCCTAGCCTTTTCCTGGCTTTCTTCTTTTTTTTTCCTAGTCATTTACTGTGCCACACATGTATTTTTGTTTTATGCTTAGCTATGGCTTCATTGCATGTACTTGTTCTATAAAACAGCACTTGTTGTGTATCCACTGTTATGACGAAGTGAAAACATGGCTCGAGGTCTGTCATTGCAGCCTAGTCGGCTCCCAAACTGCCAACTTGACATGGCAAAAATAACTTTTTTCTGGGATCCAAACCTTCCTTTTTAATATCTATAAGTTACCCCCAAGAAAGGTCTTACACGCCCATATGGCAGGGTGCTGATATTAGAAAGAAGGACATGTAGAATTTATACTGTAAATATCCTGACAGTAAAACTTCAGTATTGTCGTGATACTGTAGTAAGCCTGGTAGCCCCATTGTCTAACATCGAGTTTCACTTGCCCACGTTCTAAGTGCTAACGTCCATATGGGACCACCGGACATGGTACTTCAAGGTATAAAACCTGATTTATTGCTGAATTTGAATACAAACTAACTTTTAAGGCAACAGTGACTTTAGAAAGTCACCGCTTTGCTGCCCAAACCTCTAGTAGCCCTCCAAAATATCTCCTGCTTTTGTCCCATGACACAATAGGCTGTCCCTTTCAAGGAAGTCCAAAGTACCCCCAGTTACGGGGACCAAAGAGAACTGTTGGTGAGAGGAGCTGTTGGTGGCAGGAGGTGTGACTTCTAGCAGAAGAACTACAGGGTGGTGGCCGCAGGTGGCCCAGCTTCAGTGCGCTACCGCCTCAGTGAAGCAAATGCTGATCACAACTTAGCCAGTCCTCTCTTTTGTGTCAGTAGACAGGCTGGCATCTCTTCCACATGGAAAATACCTGTTGCGAAGTGGTTTTACAGCAGGAGTGCCCAGAGCTCCACACAGGGGAAAAATATCTGAATCATCTTGGATTCAGGCCGAGAAGGGTTCTCTGGGATTATTTCTGGTCAAACCCCCAACAACTGATGTAAAGTGGGAAGTAGGGTCCTGTGGGAACTGTTGCCTCATTGGCTAGTAAGTCCTCTCTCCCACATATACGAAGATGGCATAAAAGTGGCATCCTTGTCACACAGTCCTCAGATCCCTACTGGACTGGAAAGAAGACAGAAGGGCTGCTCTGTTGCTTCCTGGACCCCGAAGTAACCAGGTGTTGCAACTCAACCTGCACTGGACTCCATTGGTGCATGGTCGGGAATAGAGGCCTTAGACCAGAGACAACCCCTGATGTTTTTGGACCCAAGGGCAGCCCCAGGAATACTCACAACACCTCTTCAGTATCTTCAGCAGCTTTAGCATCTTCAGCTTCTTCAGCATCCTCAGCATCCTGTATCCTCACCATTAGGACCTCTTCTTTGTTGGATCGGGATAAGGAATAAAAATACAGTGAGTTCCCTGAGGTAGCTGTCTCCCTGGACCTAAGTGGTCCCTATGTATGGTTACCAACCAATTGTGGCTCATCCAAGAGAGTTACGAAGCCGTTCCAGCCCATTGGTTCAAAACCTCTAAGATACTTGCACAGATTTATTGCATTTTAAAGATGATTTTTTTTACTTTGAAAGATCATATCTCCGGTTTCTCTCAAAGATTTTTGTCATTTGGTGGCTATTTAAAGATAGTAATACAATCTATTTTTATAAATTGGTGTATTTTTATTGGCTTGTGTTTCTTATAGACTGTTTTGGAACTTCTAAATGCTTTACACTAGTTCTTTGATTAAGCCTGACTGCTCTGTACCACAGCTACCCAGGACTGAGTTAAATATTTTATTAAATAACGTAACTCGACCTGATGGAGATATTATTACATGGTGAAGTCTCACAAGAACACTACATAACAATCCACCTTCTATTTCATCATAACTGATCCAGTTTTAAGCAAATTTAAAAATTACAATGCTTCTCCTTCGAGAAATGTATATTCTTTTTCCCAAAAAAGAGGCAATTGAAATTTTTGCTCCCTCTTGTGTATATCTTGTGTCAAAAATACCATTTAAAAGCCATGAGTGTTAAGTCGTTTGACCCTGATTGGTAAAGGACCCCTAATTGTTTACATAATAGTCTGAAGACTATTTTAGAAATTAACCCGGCATTTTTTTAATAGAAGGAAATCTGAGCCGAAAAATCTTGACCAGCAGACAATTCATAATATATGTTTAGAATCATTCAAAACACGTTGGCTTTCGTTATGACACAGGAAATACACATCAGCAATTCTGCATCTAGATATCTTGGGTAGGGGAAACTCCAGGGAGGCAGGAATTACTATAGCATTCTAAGTTTTTTATTCGGGAATGAGGTTTTACCAAAGGAATCAGTGTTTGTGCACCAAATCTGATTGATGGCTATTTGATCAGGTCTCATATTGTTTCTGCATCATTTTTTTCTGCCCCTCTGCCGCTATGGATAACGAGCTATTGAGGCATTACCACGCTGATATCCCTTTTGGCCGCAATTTGGGTAGTGTGAGGACAGTAGACCTTACTAGGAGTGGGCTAGGATACATCCTATTCACAAGTGTGGCCCATTTGTTATTGATCTCCAAGATGTTCGATAAGGGGCCGCAGGCACGCCCTGGACCGCCGCAAATCTACACTGTTGGGTATTGTAAATTGTAAATTGTTGTGTCTTGTAAAGCGCACTGCTACCCGGAGGCCTCGTAGCGCTATAGACCGCTGGGGAACCCGTCCTGGCTTTCCCTGTGAGATAGTCCCTCCTGGGGGTCTCCAAGGTGAAACCAGGCATCCCCGGCGTTTGTGTGGGGCCGTTGTGGAGATGAGGCAAGCTAATGCCCAGAGTTGCCGAGTGTGCTCCCTGGTCGGAGTAGGCACCGATGCGAGAATTATCAGTCCGCTGATCCTGGTCCAAGACCCTGCCGCGTCGGGAATCGAACCCTGGTCCCGGGCCGTTCTCTGCACTCGGGTCTGCCGCCTCTAACCAGTGAGCCACACCTCTCCACTATGGAGAGGTGTGGGGCGTAAAGACCTCAAGCAAAGCACCCTGTTCTTCAAAGCACTGGCCCCCAGCACTGCTTCACTTCAGATCAACATGGCGGAGAGACGCACCCAACGGAGGTAGTGGGGCCCAACAGATTGTTAGCAGAATTAAGGGCAGGTTTCAGAGCCCTGGACACTCGCTTTGATGCCCTTGACAAGAGGCTAGACTCCATGGGGGCCCGTCTGGATCAACTGGAGGGGCTTCTGACTGTGGCAGAGGGTAGAATCTATGACCTGGTGGATGGCGCTGCACAGACCACTAAGAAATATGAGAATGGAAAAGCTCCTTATGGCAGTCACCATTAAGAATGAGGACTTAGAAGCTCTGGGGCAGAGGAACAACATCCGCATTATGGGGGTACCCAAATCTACCAACACTGGGCGACTGGAACGTTTCATAGAAACAATCCTTACGGATCTACTTGGCTTTGAGTCCTTCACCAATACATTTGTCATCGAACGTGCGCACTGCATCCTGGGCACATGACCTAATCCGAGGTGCCCACCTAGACTAATCATTGCCTGTCTTCTGAACTTTAGGGACAGGGATACTGCTCTACGACTGGCACGCAAAAAGGGCCAGCTTGAATGGCAGGGGTTAAGTATATCTCAGTACCTGGACTTCGCACGCAGGGGTAAAATCTGCCTTGTGAAAGATGGGGCTACGATATAGCATGCTGTATCCAGCACGGCCTTGCAGTAAACGTTAAGGCTTCATTGGCATCGAGTTGGGGTGCACATAAATATTTTGCAGGATATAGTTCATATGCCCGAGGGATCGCAGTGCTGATACATAAACGGGTGCCATTTCAGGGGGGGAGGTCTATCAGGATGCGGGGGTCATTCATTATTGGTTAAGGGCTCTATGCTTGAACATACTGTGCTATTTATCAATGTATATGCCCCGAATCTAGACGACCCTGAGTTTTTTTACACTATCCACACCCACAAAGACCACATGGGGACAGACTGTATTTATTTGGAGGGGGATTTTAATTTGCTGCTTGATCCGGAACAGGATAGCACAGCACAAATGACAGCTATAAAACCAAGGGCGAGACATGTGTGTTGGACACTATAGAAAAGTTTGGGTTGGTGGATGCATGGAGATACCACTGCGCAGACCATGAGGGGTACACTCATTATTCTGTACCTCATAATACCTGGACACGTTTAGACTACTGGTGCCTATCTGCTGGGGTGGCGGTATGGGTTGAGGCAGGTACCCACCTGCCTCAACCCATACCCACCTGCCAGGCACATTATCTAACCACTCTCCTTTCATGGTGCAGTTGCAGATCCCTAGAGCAGGGAGGGGGGTAGAGCAACCTTGGCAATTCTCGGACATGGCTCTGAAAGACGCTGTCTTTGTAACAGAACTTGGGAAAGCAATTGTCGAATACTTCACAAATAACGTCGGGTCAGTGGATTCCACGGCTACCGTATGGGAATCTTTCAAGGCCTATACAAGGGGGGTGTATTTCGAAAAACGCTGGGGTTCTTAGGGCGTTGGGCCATACGCTTGCGCAGATTAATTCACAGCTCACTGAGTTAGATAGTGGTGGGGGTAACATTGCCCCCCTGACCTACAAAGACATGCAGCACTGCTGACCGAATTTCGCGAGGCCGCGGAACGTGAGGTGCATTTTTTAGGTAAATATGCTGTCGATAGGGGGCAGAGCTTGCCGGCAACGATGGCGGACGCTTGAAGTGAGAGCTCCGCGCCATCACTCCTAACTATCCTGAATTAATCCTTATTTAGCTGGGCCCCGAGGAAGGCAACGCTGTCTCCCTACCCCCCGGGGAGCCTGACTGCAGCTGCGAAGTCGCAGGGAAAATTTGAGCCTCCGCGGCGGAGAACGACCTTGGGCGGACGCCGCGGCTGACTAGGCCGCTAAGCCGGGCGCTCGCCTAGAGATCCCCCCGGAGTACGTCACCCGATGTGCGGCAAACAGAACAGCCTAAGACGCGGAGGGCTCGGACCTCACAACTGTACCGAGCTCTGGGAGTGACAAACAGCAGAGGCTGCTGACCCTACCCCCCCCAACGCGAGTGGTGGGTAATACAGACGATGGCTTGCCCCTGAGGTGCAGTACCAATTTTTGGGGAGAGGCGACCGGCAGCGGTGTGGGGCCATTACACTTGTGAAATATCGCACCAAGAGCGCCGACTTCCAGGAGAGACGCGGCGGCAGACCCAAAGGGCGAACAAAGAGCGAGCTTCACATAGCTCCTGTGCGGCTCTTGACCTTCACAGCGCAGGAGAGAACGGAGAAAATGGCGCTGCGCTAGACACACACGTGCGGGGTGTGTCGTGCACTAGGGGTGGCCATACTTGCGAGCAACCCCTGGGCTTTGGACGATTGAGAGGCCCGCGGTGCTAGACCAGAGCCGGCCACAACCACTGTAAGCCCATGGAGAACCCCCCACTCGGTGAATACTGAAGGAAACAACATGGGCAAAGGAGATAAGACGCAGTCCAAGCTGGCGTTTGAACAGCGCAGAGCGCTGCCCCCAGAAACACAGGAATCCTCGCCTACGCAGCAAAGCAAAGGCCCAGAGAGCTCGATTTACGCGGACATCAAGGGGCTCCTGGTCACCATGGAGAAGAGCCTTCAGGACAGCATGACCGTGATAGGCACGAAAATAGACGCTCTTAGTTATCGCATTTCAGAGAGAGTGGATAAACACGCAGAGAGACTGGACATGTCCAAAAGGCGCCTGATTGAAGTGGAAGAGGCTCAAATGGACCTGGACAAGGACCGCAAACAGATGTGGAAACTTCTACAGGTCATACAGGATAAATCGGAAGACTTAGAAGCTCGCTCTCGGCACTCAAATATACGAATTACGGGCGTTGCGGAAACGACGCAAGTGGGGAAAATGGAGCTGTTCGTGGGAAAACTGCTCATCACGCTGCTAGGAGATGATGTATTTTCACCCATGTTTATAGTGGAAAGGGCGCACCGCACGCTGGGCCCACGACCGTGCCCGGGCACCTCCCCGAGACCAATTATTGCAAAACTCCTGAACTACAGGGACACTGCTCTGTGACTGGCCAGAGAAAAAGGGAAACTGCAGTATGAGGGATCATCGATCTCACTGTACCCGGACTTCACGGTGAGGGTACAGGAGGAACGCCGACACTTTGCCCTCTACAAACAACAGATACGTGATCTGGGGTTGGACTACACCATGTTGTACCCTGCAAAGCTGCGCATCAATCGACAGCGGCATTCTCATATCTTCACTGACCCAAAGGTTCTGCAGAAAGCTTTGAAAATGTGGTCTAAGGACCAAAGGAACAGTCTTAGGGGCCAGGACGGAGATTTAGACCTTGCCAGCGGCTTGGAAGACCAGGAGTAGAACGCTGGTGCAGCTGCTACTTCTTCACTTACTCCTGCATTTCGGAGGGGGTGAGCCGTTGACAAATGGCAGGACTATGCTGGAATGGGGCCCCTCGACATGCAGAGCTTCGGATGGGGTCTACTACCTGCAGGAATGACAAGGCGTCGACTTTGCGGAGCCTTGGTGAGATCATTTCAAGTTACACTATTGTTGTCTCCACTGTATGTATATTCTGATCTGGTTGGCCTTGATGGCTACTTGAGACCTATGGTTACAAGCGGCCATACTACATTGAACCGACGGAGGGCGGGGAGGGGGGGGCGTGCCGCCTGAATATTGTTGGGTTTCCCCTGGGCGGTAGGAGATGGCACGCAGTCTGCCGCGCGGGAGCTAAGACACTGTAGGAGTGCCGGGGCAAAGAGGCACTCAATGCTGAGATGGACTATGCAAACGCACCCTGAAGTGATCTTGGCAACCTCTGCCCTCGTGCTGTTCGCACATCAGAACCATACTTGGGATTCAACGGGACATGGGGAAGGGAGGAGGGGGGATTTTTCTATCATGCTAGGCCATGTTGGGGTTGGTCTGCTGTGGGAGGGGGGAGGGGGATTTATGGGACAGGGGGAAAGTCACTGTTTAGATGTTTATTCACGATGTACCTTTCCTCAGGGGGCACAAAGAGCTAGCTATGGCCTACTACATGTTCATGACACAGCTAACCTTCACACACCTGATTTCGCGCTCAAAATTCACGACACGCCCTCATGGCTGATGTAACAAGTGCACAGACGCACGCACGGGCCCCTTCGCTAAGCGCCCTCACATGGATCGTCAGGGGACTGAACGACTACAGAAAGCTAAGAAAGGTGTTAAGCTACCTCAAACGCCATAATATTGATATAGCACTATTACAGGAAACGCACTTACCACTCACGAGTAGAATGCTGCGCACCAGAGGCCTGGTAGGGCATATAGCAGCAGCTGGATGCACCACATATGCGAGGGGAGTTATCACATGGGTAAACCCGAAAACAAGCATCCAAATACAGACGCTGGGTGCGGACACTGAGATCAGGTATGTTATAGCAGCCTGTAAGGGGCTGGGGATGGATTTACTAGTTGTTAATAATTATGGCCCCAACTACGATTCCCCTGAATTCTTTGACACACTGGCTAGTGAGATAAGCAGACACGGCAACCCACATGTACTATGGGGTGGGGATTTTAATTTAGCGCTTAACCCGGACATAGACAGGTCATCGGGCCCCCCCGCAGACCCTCTGCAGCAGCACACTCGCTCACTGCAAAGCTAATAATGTTAGATATGGATGATGTATGGAGGAGCAGAAATGCTGGGCGGGGCGGCTTCACAAACTATTCGGCATTTCACGAAATTCACACGAGAATTGACTACTGGTTTGCCACTGCGGGGATCAATCGATCTGTCAGGCAGTGCAGGGTGCTCCCGCGCACACTCTCGGACCACTCCCCAGTACTAATAGCCATAGAAATCTCTTCGAAGAGGTATGTCCCATTCACATGGCGTTTCCCGCCCTACTCCCTTATAGACCCGATTTTCCGCGGGGAGCTAGCAGAGGCGATTGATGTGTTCTTTGAGAAAAATGTGGGCTCAGTGGAGGATTACCAGACGATCTGGGAAGCGTTAAGGTCTATATACGAGGCATAGCAATGTCTAAGCACTCTAGTGTGCTGAAGGCCACGAGGGCCAAACTGGCTGAGCTGGAACAACAGTTGCAAGCACTCGAGGATCCAAGACGATCTAGGCCAGATGAAGCAGTTGAGGGGGAGAGCCTTCTGGCAGAATACCACGAGGCAGCAGACAGGGAGGTCCAGCATCTGAGCAAATATGCTACAGCCCGAACATACAGTGAGGGGAGCGGCCAGGCTCGGTTTTGGCGAATATCATCAAGGGCCGAAGGGGAAAGGCGCTAATCTCACAACTGAGAAACGAAGACGGAGACAGAGTGACGGGTGAGCCCGAAATTGCCGCGGTCTTCAGAGACTACTATGCGGAGCTGTACTCCTCCAAGAGTGGTGACATGTCGGTGGAGATACTAGACTATCTAGAACATATAAAGCTCCTGTTCCTCCCAAATTTCGAAAGAAAATTCCTCATGTGCCCTATACAGACAGACAAAATCAGAGAGGCACTGGTCACTATGAGATCAGGCAGTGCGCCAGGCATAGACGGACTCTCAGTCGAATTTTATAAAACCTTTCAAGAACAATTACTGCCGCACATTCACACACTACTGGAAGACATCTGTGTCCAGGGTAGCATGCCTAGCTCAATGAGGGAGGCTATGATTGTTACTATCCTAAAGCCAGGGAAGCCACATGACGACTGCGGTTCATGCCGCCACTATCGTTGCTAAACGTAGACGCTAAATTGTATGCTAAAGTCCTGGCAACTAGGCTGGCATTGCTGACCCTTGACTTAGTGGCCCCAGAACAAGCGGGATTCATACCAACCAGAAATCTGACGTACAATATCAGGACAGTGTTGGGTACCATCCAACATGTCAAGCAGGATGTACCGGCGGTCGCGCTTTTCCTAGATATTTAGAAGGCGTTCGACTCCGTGGAATGGCCGTTCCTCCTACAGGTGTTGCGACGTATGGGACTTGGTGAACCCTTCATACAGATGGTGGGCGCTCTTTATGACGGACCTTCGGCAAGGGTGCGTGTGGGCAATGCGATCTCCCACCCCCTTTACAAAGGCAGGGGTACCCGTCAGGGATGCCCATTGTCCCCTTTGCTATACGCACTGGCAGCAGAACCTCTGGATTGTGCGCCAAGAGAATATCACAGCCACCAAGGTGTACGCTTCCCCACATACAAAATTGTTGTATCCATGTACGCGGATGATACCCTATTATATGCACATGACCCTGCTACCACACTTCCCCCACTTCTGAGAGAGGTGGTTCGTTTTGGAGCGCTATCGGGACTCAAGGTTAATTGGGCGAAATCGGTGATGCTGCCCCTGACCCCGGTGACCAGACAAGTGGAGACCGAGTTCCCTGTCCAGTGGATTGAAGACCCTATTAGGTACCTGGAGATTCAGAACCACACAGATCCGGACCTGCTTATGAGCCAGAACTACGGGAGAGGGGTCAGCAGGCTGGAGGAGGAAGTGGAGATCTGGAGTAAACTGCCTCTCACACTAATGGGCCGTATAGCCATTATAAAGATGGTAGTACTACCGAGGTTCTTGTTCCTTTTTAACGCTCTGCCAATAGTGCTCTCCAGGGCCTTCTTTCAACGCCTGACAAGCCTCATGATCAACCTGGCGTGGGCGGGGAAGCAGCCGAGAGTCAAATGGACAATGCTCACCCTGCCGTACAACATGGGGGGCTTAGCAGCTCCGGACCTTGAACTGTACTACAGGGCGGCCCAGGCATCCCAACTCCACACCTAGATCCATGGTGACAGACAGAGCCCGCATGTACAAATGGAGCGCCTATTTGCGCATCCACAGCCACTCCCGGCAACGGTCTGCAGACCACAGGACCGTCGAACAGGAATATTGGATTCCATCTCCTCCACCAATCACGCTTGGCAGTCTCTCCTTCTTCGTCAAGGAGGGGCGACACTATACTTGCCTGAGATGCCGATGGAATGGATGCTTTGGCTCCCGCCCATGACTGAAAGAGCGGTCACAAAGGAACTAGCGAAACTGGGATTAAGTAAGGCGGGCGACATATTCGACGACGGCGTAGCCAAAACCTGGGAACAAGTACGAGGAGATGGAAGTGAACCCCCGCTGCTCCAACGCTTCCACTTTCATAGAAACCGGAGTGCCCTCATGGAGAATCTGGGCCCAGATATGGTGGAGCCTCCGGATGTCCCTGAATTGTCATACGTAATTAAACGCAAGGAGCCCAAGAAGCTCCTAACAAACATTTACAGTATATCCAGGTCACATGGTGAGCACCAACTCATGAAGCCAAGGTTAGCCTGGCAAAGAGACCTAGAGGTCACGCTGGACGATGCGACATGGCGCTATTGCTGCGAGAACACGAAGCGCATCTCTCTCAATGGCAAGCATCGGCTCATACACTACAAGTTCCTACAAAGGGTGTACTACACCCCGGTGAGGCTCCACAGATATGGTCTACGACCAGAGACGAACTGCCAACACTGTCATGCGGTGGACGCCGACTTCCTGCACTTAGCGTGGGTCTGCCCGGGCATACAGGCATTCTGGCGCGCAGTGTTCACGGAAATGAGCAAAATACTAGAGGTAGAATTGGACATGGACCCGGGTGTAGCACTCATTGGCAACTCCATGGGGCTCCCGGTTGCGATACGCAGGCTCACGTACATGGGGATGCTAATGGCAAGAAGAGCAGTGGCCCAGTGTTGGATCAGAGGTCCTTTACCAACAAAGACTAGATGGACGCGAGACATGCTGTATTGCAGCACACAGACGGAGACGTACAGCGAACTACTACCCCCAAAAGCCGCCCGAAAAACTTCTGGGCCCTATACCAAACTTACATGCAGGGACAGCAAAATGAGAATGTAAGCACCACAGATAATGATTGCCATGGATAGGAAACAAGAGTCCAAGTCTACATCATACTGTTCTCCTGAGGCGGGCGGGAGGGGTGGGAGTGGAATTGGGAGTGCCGCTGGCGGGGAGGATAGTGGGGGGACATGAACAGAGTGAAGGACGAATTGCGGGATGACACCATTGGGAATACACTACACACACAGCCAGGTTGAGATTCCACTTAAGGCAAGACAGGTAGATAGGCTAAACGCGAAAGGGGTACGCTCCATAGGAATTATAAGTGAGGACGCGAAAGTGATCAGGTGACAGGTTAGACTACCACACAAATGGACACATCGGAGTAGCACAGGAGGCCCTTCTGAGGCAAGGGGGTGGGAGGGGGGAGGGATGTTGATTGCACTAAGGGGTTGACACTGGGTTGGTTTGACACGAGTCTACAGTCATTGTTACTAGACTGATATGATGACAGCGGGGGAGTAATGGGAACTACAGAGGGAGAAAAGCAAGAAAATGCACATGGAAAATGATACCGGCAATGCTGGACATTACAACTGACTATTAATCATCCTTCATTTGATAAACGCCGCCGGACCCTGTGCCTGATATGCTTGTGATGCGGCCAGCCCGAGAAGTTGTAGGCCTGAAGCTGTGTCATATGAGTTTGTGCAATAAAAAATAAAAAAAATATGCTGTTGCTCGGCAGTATGGGGATGGTGGGAGGCCTGGTAGAATGCTAGACAGACTGCAGCAACAAACCTGTAAACCCACGTAAATAGCTGAACTAGGTGGACATGATGGAGAGCAGATCACTGGCAACGTAGGGATACTGAGGGAGGTTCTTAAGTACTTCATAAAGTTATATACATCTAGGACTACCGAACTCCCTTCAGACTACAGTGATTACCTCAATGAGGTCTCACTTGCCTGGATGGACAAGGCCCAGCAGGAATTCCGGGCAGAGCTCTTTTCAGAAGATGAAGTAACGGAGGCCATTAATGCACGGCTGGACGGATTTACGGGCTGTTATAATTTTAATAACCAAGCCTGGTAAAGATGTACAGAAATGTACCTCATATCGTCCACTGTCACTGCTCAATTTTGATAATAAAATTCTAGCTAAAATGCTGGCGATGAGACTTGCATTAATTGTAGAAAAATGTATTTTGTAAGCGCAATCAGGGTTCATTCCCCATAATTACACAGCCCTAAACACTTGCACTCTATTAGCCAATTTGAATAGGATTTCGACAGCGGTTCTGGCAGCCACCATTCTCCTCGATGCTGAGAAAGCCTTTGACTCGCTTGAGTGGCCCTTTTTATATGCCACAATGGAGAAACTGGGGGTGCCGGAGCGGTTCCTGGCAGTGGTTCGGTTATTGTACACATTGCTTATGGCACATATTCGACTGAATGGCACGTTGACCAAGGTGTTTCCTCTTACACAGGGAATAGAACAAGGATGTCTTCTATCCCCCCAGTTATTTATATTCACGCTATACCCCTGGTGTGTCAGTTACTAGAAAGGCATAGTCATAGGGGTTTGTAATTTAACACCGGGCCCTTATTACTCACACTATATGCAGATGATATTATTCTATATGTACGGCACCCGGACGATAATTTAATGCCATTGCTTCGGGAAGTGATGAGAAACGGCACTAAGTTGGGTCTTCATATAAATGGGGAGAAGTCGGAGGTACTCCAATTGACAGTAGCAACCTGTGTTTGAACGTTGGATTACACACTGACCTGGTGTGAGCACTCTGTGAAGTATCTAGAAGTCCACATCCATTGGGGTAAGAATCGTATCCTTCAGCTGAACTTTGACCCGGTGAAAGAGAAACTGGGGCCTAACATTGAATGCTGGTTGAGATTGCCCTTGTCAATGGCCGAAAGGATTGCTATCATTAAAATGGTGGTACTTCCACAATTTTTGTATCTCTTTTTAAACATTCCCATACCGTTATATAACAGCTTATTTTCCGACCTAAGCACGCTGTTGACGCGGCTAGTGTGGGGTGGTAAACAGGCCTGCATTGGCTGGGACACCTTAATACTGCCGTATGAGAGGGGGGGTTTGGTGTACCAAAATTTCAGATTGATCATTAGATAGCACAGGCGAGCTTTGCTCGACACTAGTACTGTGCAGACATTAGGATCTCATACTAAAGACCTGAGGCTGACTTAGTGCTTCCGGCTCTGCTCAACACTTTGTTGCCATGTGGGTTCCCTTGGGACCCACAGGACATCCAGATGGTGCCCACAACCAGCTGGGCATGGCATAAGCTACGCCGTATGACGGGTGCTCGTTTATTATACTCACCGCACTACCGCTTCTAGGAAATGGGTGGGGTCCCACCCTAGAGGAGACATTAGTGAAGTGAAAATTGGCTAAATTTCAGTTGATAACGTTTGGTGATTTGTTTTCTGGAGGACATATTTTTTTGTGCACCGAGGACCCCCGCTTTAGAACCGCTACTACAGTGGACCATTTTGTGCCGCTGAGATGCAGAGGGCCTTGCGCATGAATAGTTACCCTTTGGAACCCCCTGACTTTTCGATTTTAATAGGGGTTATCAAGGGTGGGGATGGGAGCCATTTGGTAGCACAGAGGTACAAGGCGGCAATGGCACTGCTTCTGTGCCACAATACGAGAGTGTGGGCAGCATGGAAACTGCTCTCGGTTCCCCATTGACAGTTGTGCAGTGGGGTAGGTGCTGCGCACAAATATGTCTGGTGTCTCCAAATCATCTGCACAAATTGTTGCATTTGAAATTTCTGTGAAGGGCATACATGACCCCCAGTAAACTACACCGTATGGACCCCTCTCGCTCACATATATGCCTGATGTGTCGCTCTCCAGATGCCAACTTTGCACACATGACGTGGACCTGCACTAGACTAGAGCGGTATTGGAGATTGATTTTTGGGGAAATATCTAAGACGGTAGAGGTTGAGGTGCCGCCGTCGCCCTTGTTGGCACTGTTAGGGCATGTTCATGATTTTCCCAAATCCAAGCGCTGTTTTGTTGCCATAGCCCTTCTTATTGCTAAGCGTGAGGTGGCTATCAGATGGGCCTGCGCGCAGCCCCCCA
The DNA here is from genome assembly GCF_964263255.1 of Lissotriton vulgaris. Taxonomy (NCBI): domain Eukaryota; kingdom Metazoa; phylum Chordata; class Amphibia; order Caudata; family Salamandridae; genus Lissotriton; species Lissotriton vulgaris. The sequence continues at coordinate 474,513,192 of NC_141698.1, read as the reverse complement.
CATTCAATGCATGGCTTCATAGTATGACATATTATAACACCACAAGTGACACCTATGCACAATTGCAGCCACCGGCTGCTAGGCCTGTGCACATTTGGCAACCATTTCAGTCCTACCTCCTGGCAACCCTGGTTGGTAACAACACCCTCACACAAGACCAGCCTACAATCTCTGGACCTGAAGCTTAACATAGCCACAATGTAAAATATGTGTACCATTGTAAAATCTGTTGTGTCAAATAACTGGCTATGCTGCTGAATTTATTATGGTACGGATTTGTATCTGGTATTTATGGATCTAGCTATGACCACACTTGAATTTACGGTCATACGATGCTGTTATATGTTTTTTCTTTATTACCCATATCGCTGCACTATAATGCTATGCTCTTTTTATGATTCTTCTTTCTGTTTTGTTGCAATATTGACAATCTCAATAAAAAAATATAAAAAAATAGAGTAAATCTACACTTGCATATATACACTTCTGGTCATGGTATGAAAATTGATATTCTGATTATGAGATTTTTGTAGGACGCTATTTAGAGCTCGATATTGTGGTAGTATACACATGCACTGGCTAAAGGAAGTAGAGCTAAATTATGGATACACCCATGCTTTTAACATGGTCAGCATCAGGTGACCCATATTCTTGCTGACCGTGTGAGTGATTACAGTTCATCAAGGCTAATACTTTGCAGTACCCACTCCCCATCTCCTGCCTGAGGTTTACCTGTGTGCAATATCATGTGATCATGGGGGTGATATTATGTGAGAGTAAAATGAGTTATAATTGTAAGGTCATCCTGTACGAATTCCTTGCAGTTGTAAATACAACCATATGAGCTTGTAAGTCTAAATTATGGGCGTTAATGACTTTGCGATCTGGGCCTTCATGCTTTCTGCAGACCAATGATGACCGGAAGTCATTGGAAGAGGATCTATCTGCAAACATATCAATGTGTGTGCTGTTTCTCTCTTCCAACAAGTTAACATAATTGAAAAAGATCATCATATACACTGAGATAACAAGTCTCAAGTGCATATTCTGCTTTAGTCACACCCATGTGCAGACTGAATCTCCATTGTTCCCTGAACTGGACCTAGGAATTCATAAGTTAAGGCACAGTGCTGAGACCATGTCTTTACTTTAGTCATCTGCCACCTATGGAACAAATTTATTACATAACAAACTTACACAGAACATGGATTTTCCCTCTCCAAGTGCGACAAGCTTAGCTATTCCATCAAATCTCTTAGGGGTGCTAGTGCTCTAATTTTGGGAACCATCATAGATGTGCCTGACTCAGCCGCTGCCCACAAGCGCTTGTGTCCTCATCTTCGTGGGTTATCAGTAACATGCTTTGTCTGATACTCTTGTACTGAACTTGATCATTAATGCTAGTGAGTCCTCCAATTTGCTTACTTGTGGTCCCAGAAGCCTCTCCATCTTCCTATTCACTCATGGCTGGTAGGCATCCAACACCACCTTGCGGTACCATGTGTCCGATTTGCTCAACTGTGGTATTTAACACTGAGCTGTGATGCCATCTACTATATTGCTCTTCTGCACATGATCACCTGCACATGGCATCATAGCAGTATTATCTCTGGGATCAGGTAGAATGAAAGAGCAACTTCAGTGCTGGGGTATATCATAGAGAAGAATGTGCACACAGGATATAGTGCCACATCATAACGGGCTCATTCTGTCAACCTTTTAGGAGCAGTCAGTTGTGGCTCACATGCACTAGAGAGGGTGTTATGGATCTTTGTGTGCTGTGGTGTAGCTTCTGGCTCTGGGCCTCCCAGCTGGCCACCTGCTTGTTGGGACAGGTGATGTATGGAGCTACTGTGGGGTGGTAATATCATTGTCTGTGCTACTCGTGTCCCTCTCCTATTCATCTTGATTGCATGGATTTTAGGTTGGTCTCACATTTGGGAGTTTAGCAGGTTCCTGCATGAGCTTATGGTTGCAGATTAGTGACAAACTGACAACGCACATTAGGCTGGTGGGTACACACCGAGGTAAGGTTAATTTTCCAGGCGGTGGTCAGGTTTGTGGTACCAGAAGTATGTTCCATTGGCGTTATGCATGTTAATATGATTCCCTATGCGTTTTGTATCAAGTAGGTATCAGTCCACATTTGCAAATGTATCTAGATCCATTTTATTGATATTGCTGAGCCTTCTCCCGTAAAGTGTGGTATGAGCAATAATTTGTCTCCTGTGTTACTTCTTGGTTAATGAATGCTGTTGTGTTCACCTCTCCTTCCCAGATTGTGTTGCATGGTGATTGTCTGTTTCCATATGATTGTTTATTGTTTTCTCTGTGTGTGGAACAATGTGTGTGTTGTTCGCAATTATGTTGTATTATCCTTCACTGCCGTTCAGTTTGTGGGAGATGTCCCACATCTGTCCTTCCTTTTAGGTGATCCTATGTATGATTTTGTGTTCAAATATTCTACTGAATTTTGATAAGAAATAGAAAAGACCATACAGATAAGAGCACAGGAAAGAGGTACAAGTAATTCACAACTCAATAACAAATGATGCATTTAATATTTAAATATCAGTTTAATACTAGGTAAGAAACACTTATTTACCAATAAATACAATTGGAATATATAGAAAAAGAAAAAGAGAGAAAAAAACTATAGAAAGAAAGAAAATCAAACAAATTTTCAGTACCAAAATAAATCTTCTTCATCATCATCATCATCTTTATTTCGCATTTCAAAAAATAAAATGCATAAAAGTACATTTGACAAAATGTGTTCCATACATATAAAACATTAAAAATTATTACAATATAATCCAGAACAGTAACCAGATCCATTGGAATTTTATAAATATTATTTAAAGGGAGGGTTCATTATTAAAAAAGGACAATATAAAACATAAAATACCACTATTGCCATTCAAAAACATAGCCTCCAAATCATTACAATTTAAAATCTGACATACTTTAGATTTTTATATTCAGCGCGTGTTTTCAGCATAGGGAGTCCTTTTAAAGCAGTCAATACACTCGAACCTTATTTGCGACTCCATGCACTAAGATAAGAGGCAATTGCATAACATACAAACGGGGTATTTTGAAGAACCAATAATGCCTCCTTAAAATATCGCAGATTAAATTTCCTGACCAATGGCACAATACATTTCTTCCGTTCAGCTGTATAAAGAAGACAAAAAAATAATGTAGTTCCAAGTAATGTAGCAGTCCTACCTCAATTTCCTTTACTGTGTGGAACACTTTTTGCATAAAATGGTGATTTTGTTTTTTTTTGGTTGGTTTTGGAAGAAGACCGTTTGGTCGAAACGCGTCGCCATTAAAGACATTTGAAAACACAGACCCTGGAGTGCGAGTCTCTTTGTGTGGTTCCGGCGTGGATGTTGGCTGGGAGCCCTTTCGGACATATATATATATATATATATATATATATATATATATATATATTACCTACTGGCGGTCGCCAGTAGGTATATATAGTTAGGATTTTTTCTCTATGGAACTTTTGAAAATTCTATGTCTAATAACTTTGGCGTTTCTGGACGGAATCGGCTGAAATTTTCAGGAAAATGGCACATTTTGTTTCTGAGCAGCCCCTGAAAATTTGGGGGGGTCATCAAGGGGGGGGCCGAGAAAAAAGGGGGGTCCCAAAACACTTTTCCCATTCATTTTTCCATAGGGCGGTTGGCCTCGCTTTTAGCTCGAACGGCTGAATGGATTTACACGAAACTTGGCAAAATTGTAGGGACTGTTAGCCCGATGAGCCTTTGCTGGGTCTCAATATATGTGCTCCAGTGGATTTTGAGAAATTATCGTTTAAAAAAACAGATATATCTGTGACAGCGTCCCGGATAGCGCTCCAGATCGCGTACTTTTCGCGTAACGGAGCTTTGCGAAGCGAAGCTGATTGGCTCTCCGGTGTCTGTCAACATTCTAAACAGTCCGGTGCGGCCGCCATCTTGTCTCTCGGTAGGATCGAGAGACAAGAGGAGGAGAAAAATGAAGGGGGAATTCAATGAAAGGGGGCAAGGTAGACTCCTCTTGACCCCCTAGGAATGATGTTGGGGTTATTAAAGGGTCCCGTGGGACAAATAAAAAAAAATTGATTTTTCGCGGTAGAAGCGCTTCTCGGTTCGCGAACCGGGTCGCAAACTGGTAGCGAAACGGGAATTCGCCATTTTGTGTTTCGTTTTAATTAAATTACAAGATGGAGGAAAAGCAATGTGAGTATTGGGTATAAGGGGGTATGGGAGACGTATCCTGACCCCCTATGTTTTCTGAGGGTGGTTGAGGAGGCTCATATTTGTTGATACTTGTCTTCCAGCGGTTGCGCGTGAGCATTTTTTTTTTTGGCTGCATGATTTCTGTTAACGTTCGATTCGAAGGAAATCAGGAAGTGTTGACCGCCATTTTGACACTGCGAGTAAATATATTGTTAAAAATAATTGTTATAAATTAATCCGTATTGATAAACATTGTCTGCGCCATCTTGTTTTTTTTTTAATGCCACACTTTTGTCGTGCACGGCAGCCATTTTAGATGCCTTGACCAGACCCACTCTCTGCACGCCGCCGATCCTCAGCATGGCTCCCCACCCTCGCAAGCATCTCCCCCATGCACTGGTCACCCACGCTCTCTCTCTCATGTATGGGCCATAAACCTCCTCCCATATGCGCTGCTCTTCCCTGAGAATCACACCCCGTGCTGAGGAAAATTCAGCCCAGATTACAACCGATGTCCAGGCTGCTGGCACAAGACGCCACTTAGTTCCCATCTTGAACGGTTACCAAATAAAGAGACGGGCGCTGGAAGCAGGAACACAAGAACAGAGTTTTATTTTTCATGAGGAGAGCCTGTCATTTCACTCTACATATCATACAAGTACCACTCAGCCCCCTGGCCCCCTAATCCTGAGGCAGAATTGCCACTGCAACAAAGGACTTAAACTCCTGCAAAGAACACCATGTAACATTTAATATCATTTACCACCAATGTTTTCATATATCAGTGTTGCTGAACTCACTCAGTGAAATGTCGCTCATTTCATTAAATCACTTATAAAGCATGCCTTATAACAATACACCCAATCCTTTGTGGAAGTGCTTATATTAAACATGACATTGCTTTAACCAGGATAGACAAAGAAATGACACAGTGATGTAAAAGTTTCTGAAAGAAATGCCAAGAACGTCCCATGTGAAAGTGAATTTTATCTGGCAATTTTTTTCTTTTCCTTCTCATGAAAAGAAAGTTAATGCCAGGTTCGTTACCTGCCTCATCTGCAAAAAAAAACTCTCGAGAAGGACGGAAAAAAGATATAGCTATGGTAATCATACCATGCATCGGCACATGGAGAGGTGGCACCCTCTTAATTATTCTAAAGCACAACTTCGAGATTTGGTGGATAACCCCCGACCGGCAAAAACATCCACCAATGACTTAGCAATAAGTGATTCAGAGGCAAAGGAAACGGTCCCAAATCTGCAAAAGAACTTTGGGCAGATGAGATTGAATTGTGTGGCATGTGGAAAATTAATTTCATGCGGAGAGATGAGTATTACCTTAATAAATAGATCATATGAAAATCATCAATGTCCAAAACGTCCTAGAATGTAATTTTTGTCATTTTTGAGGAAGAGAGATAACCTACAGTGGTACAGAGTCGTTTTCGTTCGTACTAGGGGGGCCAGGTGACATTCCTTCGGGGTGGCTTAGGGGCATTTAAAACAACTTCCCTGATACAGGTAGCATATAAAGTAGAGGCTAAATACCAGGATCTTTATCGATTGCTTTATGCTGTACAAAAAATCGGAAACAGTTGCCATTTCTTCGAAACTTACCAATCTACGCGTTACAACTACGTTTGCTTTTTCAAAAACCTTTAATAAAAATGTTGGTGCCCAAATACGGGCCTACAACCCCGTGGGCCAGCCACAGAGCAGGCTGGAACTGTAAATGGGGGGGGGGGGGGGTATTTATTTGTGGAAAACATAACAGAGTCAGTGGTCGTTGATTTCATAGTAAAAAGTGCGACAAGTGCAACAAAATCATATCGATAATTCATTGTGAGGAAGTACCATTAGTGTCGACAATTCCAACCTTCAATAATAAATACAGTAACCAATGATGCATTAGAACTTAATATCAATTAATTGTTCGAACGTGTAATCAGTCTTATCCCATATCAATTCATGTGCTAAAAACTGCAGACATATCTCATGATATCAAGGCTGAGCAATCGGGGCACAACAAGGAGTTGAGAGTTTCATTTGTACCGGCGCCATTTTGGGTGAGGTCAGGAAGGTCCAAGTATAGTCAAAATGTCTCCACCAACTCGTGGTTGGACCGGGACCTCTTTCGGCAGTCCAAAAGTTTTCGTTGAAGGGTAGCAGAGGGGACTGGCGACATGAACCATCAGTGAAAGTGGGGTGGGAGGCAACAATCTCTCCTACCGGGTCATACTAGTGTCCCACCGGAACTGATCAAGTTGGTAGTCTTGCAGGATTTTGATCATTTCAAGACTGAGGCCGGCGCCGGCATGAGCGCGCCGACGTCCCTCGGCTACCTCATGGTCGTTCCGTGGGTGATCATGGCAGTCATTTCCCATCGGGGGTCGAGGGCCCCCGTGGCTCTTATAGAATCTTCAAAGTTGAGGAGAACGTTTCTGGACGCAGGACTCATTTTCTAGCTGAACTGAAAAGCGTCGTTGTACCGCAAAAGTAAACGAGACCCCAGCTGGGTGAGCGGAGCATCATTGCCTCGCAATAGTGGACGAGACCTTTTGTCGGGTCAGTGGAGCGCCACTGCATCGCAAGAGTGGAGGATCCCTTGTCGGGTGAGTGAAGCGTTGGGGGTGCAGCTGAGGTGCCCCCACCTGGGGGGGGTGGGAGAGGCTCGTTCGCGCCGCCTCTCCCTCCCAGCGCACCCCACGCCGACACCTGGCGTTGATATCCGTGATGTCCGGACCAGTCGATAAGAGGGGGGGGGTTGGAGGCAGAGGCAAGACATCCCCCCCCCGTGGCCTGCAGGGCGCCGCTTCAGGACCGAACGGGGAGCTCATACCAAGCCGGGGCCAGACCAGGAGATACGAGGGGAGGGGGGGGGTCGGTGGCATGTGCAAGACATCCCCCCCAGTGTTGTCACAGCCATTATTGAAGAAAGAAGAAGATCCCGTCGGCCTCGGCTCCTCTCCTGGTGCACCTTACGCGACAACCCTTTTGTTGGGTGAGAGGAGCGTTGGGGGTGCAGCTGAGGGGCCCCCACCTGGTGGGGTGGGAGAGGCTCGTTCGCGGCGCCTCTCCCTCCCAGTACACCCCACGCCGACACCTGGCGTTGATATCCGTAATGTCCGGACCAGGCGATAAGAGGGGGGGTCGGAGGCAGAGGCAAGACATCCCCCCCCGTGGCCTGCAGGGCGCCAGAAGACAAAGGGAGGACCAGCACATTCCGGGCCGACCATCCCACGACTTCTCCGGCTGATGGCGGCTATTCGGGCCCCGCCCTGCACGTGTCGAGGCCTTGTCTTCCGGATGGGCGTAACCGTGGACCTGTTGCACTTCGGGAGTTTCCGGAATGGGGGTAGGTATCTGCTGATTTGTATCTATTTCATGTTACCGTTATTGGGCGTGGCGGGCGGTGGGGCAGACATGCTTGGAGCAGTGGGGGGGTGGCGGAGGTTAGCTACCTCGTTGCTGCCGTAACGTCAAGCTTGGCTTCTCTCACCACTTCCATGTTTCTTATTTCTAGCGAAGTCAAAAACTCATCAGTGGCCTACTGATTTTGTTCAATTTCTTTCCCTTCTTTTTCAAGTGTGTTTCATTGTAAAGTTTCTGTTTAACAGGATACAGTGATTACTTTGTATTTTACATATGTCTTCTTTATTAGGGGTACTCTCCGGTTGAGCCAGATGATGTACCTCTAATAAATGGTCCGGGAGGAACTAGTTTCTCAATCAGTGGGGAGTAGATGGGCATGACAGATTACAACGGGGGACAAAGGTCCGCATTACCCACCCTTCACTACTTGCAAAGACTAGACAGAATATTTCTATTCCACGTTATTTGCAAACAGAGAATACCTCGAAAGAACTATTCCTTGAACAATAAATGTCCAGCCAATCAATCAATCAGTGGGGAGAAAAACAGGCATGATGGATTACAACGGGGGACAAAAGTCCGCATTACCTATCCTTCACTATCTGAAAAGGGAGACAGAATATTCCTATTCTTCTCTGTTTGTAGACAGGGAATATCTCAAGGAGCAATACTCAATAAAAAATTAACAACTTTAAGGTAAATACTCACAGTATGACTGCTCAACGAAGTTAAAAAGTAACGGATATAGGTACTTGAGAGGTTTTCGGTGGCAGATAATCTACAATATACACTTGTACATATGAGTCTGATACAGGGCGGATTTCTGTATAACTATGGATAATTAGATATTAGGATGGCATACAAAGCTCCCAACCTTCTTACTTTTTCTCTTAAAGGGTTTCAAATTGGGGACAAATATTAGGCTGTGCTCTAGAGGTTGACGGTGTTGCTCCACTGGTACTCGGGCCTTCTCATGAAGCAGAAGGAGCCGCTCTCAATCTCCTTAACTCTTCCCTTGCAAAGTTGACCGGATTCTTAGTCTGCAACTGCTTCAGCATACTTGCAGTTTCACACAAGTCCTTTTTATTGGGGTCTCCTCTTGAAAGCAGTCTTGCATATGCAAGTAACTTTTCTTGCATTCACCTTTTTTAAGACTTGTGAAAATTAATTTGAAAACATTCAATAAATACGGTGTTACTATGCATTGTGTCAAATGCTTTATTAAAAATATGCAGAAAATGTTCCCTTTATTTGTTGTTAAGGTCTTTACAAGAGAATTTGAAAGGAGAAAGTAGGAGATGAATAACACATGTAGGACGTTATATCTCAAACTGCCAAAAATTGATAAAAAGGGTGGACCAAAGTCTGCATGTACAATGCCAGTGGAAGCGTTTCAGGCACACTGCGAAGATTTAAAAAAATATAAATATTGTCAAGTTTTACTTTGACTTGTGATGTTTGATCTCATTTAGTCACTTCAATCTAATTTTAAACACTAATTTTCTTTTTGTTTTGCAGATTAACTACAATACTTATTTTGGACTCCATATTATATGTTGTTTATTATATTGTTTTGTTACTTATAGTTCTAGTTATTTATTGTAGTGTTATCTTTTAGTTATAGTTCCAGTTATTGTTTTAATAAAAGTTATTTAAAAAAGTACATACGTCTGTTTTTTTGTGGGGGTAGCAGTCATCAATAGAAATGATATTTATAATTTGAAGTATAATGCTGAAGCTCACTCATTAGCAACATATTGTGGTGAACTTTTAACCTATGTGCTGACGTAAGTGTTCCATAAACTACTATTATGGTAACAGGCAAAATACTGTTTGGGGGTAGGGTATAATACGCAGGAATGCTGTAAAAATAAATGGGCAAGGGCTGTTTTGTTTTCCACTGTTGCAACATAAAGTGATCGATAAAAATCCGATAATCAGGCCTATCAGCGACTAAGACAGCAGGCCGAGTCTCTTTTGCTCAACGGCTCCCTCATGGGCGAAGAAACGCCCTTTTTCATGAAATAGGAATATTTTACTTGCAGGACAGTTGTTAATTTCCAGTGAAAATACATTAGCCTGGAACATTGTTAGTGATAAACTGTAAATGCATCTGGGTCCTTTGCTTAAAAAATAAAATATAAGATATATTTGTGAATTAGAATAAGAATATATGTTACAGCTATAGATATTTGCTATTAAAAAACCATTGAAATTCACTGAAAAAACCATAGGTTTTAGGCCATATATAGTTAGGGATTAGCATTTACAAAATCTTAATTTACTCGCACAAAACCATTGAAATTCGCATATATAGTTAGATGCAATAACTATATATCGCGCACCCGCAATCCACTGCTGATGATGTCACATATTACATCATTCATGACATGGTCAGTGACATCACTGATGACATCACTGATGACAACTCAAATGACATCACTGATGACAACTCAAATGACATCACTGACAACATCACTGATGACATCAATCATGTGATAATACGATCAACCTCTTCAGACTCTAATATAACCTTAGATACACTCAGAGTAAACAGACACTCACAGACTGTCACTCATCCATGGAGTTACTCACACACCTAGTCAGTCATGCACTGAATCAATCACACCTCCATTTCCTCAACTATACAGTTATACACACCTTACTTATTCAAACATATACTAACACATATTTACTCTCTTATACAATTCCTGATACAAGTTTTCAATGATCCATTCAGCCACTCACACATTCACTGGCTCTTATACACAGTAATTTATATATGTGAACTCTCACATGTACTGTGTTTTACATATGTACTTACTTTGACATGTAGCACTGAGATATCCATTCACTCACCAATACACTCGTACACAGTCAACCACCCATACAGCTGTTTCCACATGCAGTTTTGAACCCATAGATCTAGTGATTCAACTGTACACACATGTATGCACAGAGTCACACACCTCCCAGCCTCCCCCACACACACACTCACTCTCCCATACAAATACTTGGGCAACCAATCAATAACCCATATAGTTACTCATATAGCTACTGATTAACACATGCAGCAGTTCATAGAACAACAGATATAATGATGCACAAATTAAAACAGTTTAGTCACTAACCCATGCACTCAGTGAGACACATTTAATCACTCTCTCATACAGTCAGTCATGCACCTACAAAATCCTTCATCCAGACACTTATACATCCACTCATTCTTCAATATGTAAGACATATTTTAACTTTACAGAAACATACAGTCACTGGATGATGTCATCAGTGATGTCATCAGTGATGTCACTGACCATGTCATGAATGATGTAATATGTGACATCATCAGCAGTGGATTGCGGGTGCGCGATATATAGTTATTGCATCTAACTATATATGTGAATTTCAATGGTTTTGTGCGAGTAAATTAAGGTTTTGTAAATGCTAATCCCTAACTATATATGGCCAAAAACCTATGGTTTTTTCAGTGAATATATATATGTATATATATATATATTACCTACTGGCGGTCGCCAGTAGGTATATATAGTTAGGATTTTTTCTCTATTGGACTTTTGAAAATTCTATGTCTAATAACTTTGGCGTTTGTGGACGGATTCGGCTGAAATTTTCAGGAAAATGGCACATTTTGTTTCTGATCAGCGTCTAAAAATTTGGGGGGGTTTCGTCAAGGGGGGGCCGAGAAAAAAGGGGGGTCCGAAAACGCGTTTTTCCCATTCATTTTTCCATAGGGCGTTTGGCCTCACTTTTAGCTTGAACGGCTGAATGGATTTGCACGAAACTTGGCAAAATTGTAGGGACTGTTAGCCCGATGTGCCTTTGCTGGGTCTCAATATATGTGCTCCAGTGGATTTTGAGAAATTAACGCTTAAAAAAACAGATATATCTGTGACAGCGTACCGGATAGCGCACCAGTTCGCGTACTTTTCGCGTAACGGAGCTTTGCGAAGCGAAGCTGATTGGCTCTCCGGTGTCTGTCAACATTCTAAAGAGTCCGTAGCGGCCGCCATCTTGTCTCTCGGTAGGATCGAGAGACAAGAGGAGGCCAGAACGAAGGGGCAAATGCCCATAAGGGGGCATAGTAGATCCTCCTTGACCCCCAAGGTTTGATGTGGAGGCTTTAAAAGGGCCCCGCCGTGCAAAAAAGAAAAAAAATATGGTTTTTTTCGTGGGGTGCGCCCGGTACGCGTACCGGAAAGCGGTCTGGGGAGCGTACTATAAGGAAACAAGAATGATTGACTTTTAACTTATTGTATGTTTATCAATTGTTCGTTTTGTTGTTTTTTTTCATTTTTTTTATTTACATAGCAACATGTAGGTACCAATGCAGAGTCTATAAATTAATAAACGCCATCTCCTTTGTAGATATCTTGCCTGTTGTTAAAGAAGTTATTGGGGTATATGGAATTCATACCATAGTCTGCCTGGAAAGCCGTAACAACATGGAGGCAGGAGATGATAAAGAGATGTTAAATACACATTGGGGATTATATAGTGGAAGAAAGGAAGTAACTATGGTAAGACCAAAAAGTTGCACAGTATATTTAAAGTCTGACTTCACGTTATAATCAATTTGCTACTAGTTTACAATATACATATAAAAATAAATAATGTGTGAAAATTTTTTTTAATTAAGAAATAAAAATGTATTATTCAGATTGTTTTTCAAAATTTAAAAGAAATTGTAAAAAATCATGATCATTTTTTTCTTCATTTTCCAGTAGAAAATTTACTGCATCTACACATTGCACAAGTTCATTGTTTATTGTATCGTCGTAGAAATCCTGGTCAACTTCCGTCCCCTTTTGTGTTTCTGTTTCAATTTACAAGTTATTTTCTTGTCCTTCCATTTTGAATTCTGAAAAATGAATTTTTAAAAAATATATCAGTACAGATAGGGCACTGTTGGGTTTCAGTACAGACAGGCAGTTTGGTTATTTAAACAGTGTTTTTTTCTTTGAGCAGTGTATGGTATCAAATTGGAAGTAGAAATATGAAGAAACTTATCAAATAAACTCTTAGTCAATTCTGAATTATACTAGAGAAGTCTAACTCTATCCTTAAGTCAGGGCCGGCGCTAGGCATGGGCAGCGTGGGCTGCCGCTCAGGGCCTCGCACTCAGCCCACCAGCATGGGGCCACGCACTGGTGATGTGTCCTTTTGTTTTCCTGGAGATCTTTCACAAAGAAAGGTGTCGCCTGCAATTAAGGTCTATTGAAGGGGGCTCCCTCCTTGGGCCTCTCATGGATGGTGTCAGGAGGTATAGAGGAGGGAGAAGGAGACGCTCCCTCAATTGCAACGAAACCATTCACAGACACTGTGGGGGGCCCATTGTCCAGCATTTTGGCGCCCCCTCAGTTTTAACTTTTAGACCACAATCAATTCTCACACCTATGAAGGTGTGAGAAATGCGTGCGGATTAAAAGTTAAAACTGTGGGGCATCAAAATGCTGGACAATGGGGCCCCCACAGTGTCTGTGAATGTTCTCCTTGCAAGGGGCCCATTATGTAAATTGGAGGGGGCCTCGCGCACGTTCCCTTTTAGCCCAGGGCCTCGCAAATCCTTGGACTGGCCCTGCCATAACTAAAACAGAGAAGTCTATTTTATTCTATAAGTATTACAGAGTGATAGAATATAACTGTCAGAAAATGTTTTTCTAATTAGCTTTCAGTACAGAACATACTTCAGTTTTAAAAATAATATCTTACCTTTTAAATATAACTTGAAGTTATAGTTGATTTTTAGTTGTTATGCACTTCACGAAGTAGTAGTGAAAATGGCTGTGTTTCTCTCTCTTTGTTTATATATATTCAGGTACATAACCAATCAAATGTCATGATATAATAGTAGAAATTTAAAGTAATATTTTAATTGGTTGTCATTTTCAACACTTCCGATATGTTTTGTGAAGTAATTTACCTCAGGGATTTTCTACATGCTAAATGGCTAAATGGTATTCCAACGAAATTTGTGAAAATGGTAGGGATTGGTATGTAGTATGAGCTAATGTTTAATTGGTGAAAGTGTCTCCAGTGGTTTTTCTGTAAATTACTTTCCCACCTTTTTTGAGCGAGTGCTTGTCAGTGCGTTTCCCGGTACGCGAACCTGCAGCGTTACGGGAGTCCTCCATTTTGTGTTTCGGTAGAATTGAGATACAAGATGGAGGGTAAATAATGTTCAGAATGGGTAGATTGGGGTACTTTAGACGTATCCTGTCTCCCTAAGTTTTCTGAGGGTGGCTGAGGAGGCTCATATATGTCAAGAAAAAAAAATTGATTTTTTCGCGTGGTTAGCTGCCGGTACGCGAACTGGGTAGCGAACCGGGAAGCGAATATAAGTGAAAATAAGAGAAAAAAGGTATATTCGAAATTTCAAAAGAGTAAACTAAGTTAAGGTAGCTCTGAAAAGAGCTTTTGGGTTCTGTGTAAGTTCTAGAAACTTATAAGTAGGAACCAATACACATTCCTAAATTTAGTATGAAAACTCTGTTCCCCTCATCTGAGAAATGCACGCCATCTCCTCTGTAGATATCTTGCATGTAGTAACGCAAGTTATTGTTGTAGATGCAGCCCATTCCATGGTCTCTCATGTAAGCTGAAACAGACTTATTTACATGCTTCCTCGATTTCTCAATTTGTGGACAAAATTGATTGGACCACCTCCATTTTTGTCTTTGGCATATATTGGAATATACCAAGGCAGTTTGAGGAAAAAGTGTCATCAATTGCTCAAAGGTGTCTTTTAGGAGCATTTCTAGACCTACCCCAGTCAAAGTGCCCAAATCGTTTCCTTCACAGTGCACTATTATGAGGTCAGGGGTTGGCAAATGTAAAAAGGTTTTCACCAATGGTATCAACTGGTGACATTTCAATCCTCTTCGACCAATCCATTTGATTTCCACATTTTGTAAATTGAGGTTGTGTAAATTTCTGTTATCAGCATACCTGTGAGCCCAGTGGATGTAGCTATGTCCAAGAATCCAGACTGAAAACATGGCTAGAGGAGTTTTTGCTGCAGTCAGATGAAGTTTGGGAATGAAATGGCAGTTGAAATAGTGAAGTTTGTAATGTAAAAAACTGTGGAGTTTAAGTGCAAATGATTCATTAGCAGTGATTGGTGTATTTTCATTGCTGAAAACAGAAAGTTAGGGTGCATGGATGTGTTCTTTGAAAGATGTATTTTGAATGGTTATTTAAAAATCTTGTTATGAAAGATTGCAGTGGATTAGCAGGTGTACTGAGAGTTCAGAGTTCATTTGAAACATTGTTGTGTGAACTTGTGAACATGACAGGTCTGGCAGGCGGTAGTTGCTATGGAAAAGAGGTAGAAAGGGCAGAGGGGGGAAGGGTGTTGATTTGAAAAAAGTGAGGGAAAAGTTTTGATTGGCTGACATGAGAGATATGTGTGATGAATATCAGCGTTTCAGTGCCTTTGTTGGTTCCAGCCTCTGGAGTGCATACCTTTAATTCTGCTAAAGAATAATTGGTGTGTTTCTGAGTCTGTTTTGAATTTCAAAAAGAATTTGTAAAGGTGAGTTATCGTTTATATATTTTAGATAAAGAGTAGTATGCTTTTTTGCGTAAATAAGAAAGTCAGCTGTGTATTTAAAATGATGTTTTGCGTCAAATCAAATGCATGCACACTTAGGGCCCGATGTAGGTGGTCGTTTCAGGCCATTTACCGATCGGTTTCGGCCGATTTCGGCCGTTTCCTACCGGTAAATGGCCAATCGGTATGTAGGGGCCTAAATCCAAGGCCACATGTAGGTAAATCTACATTTACAGAATCGGAAAAATTATTGGTTCGGTAAAATACCGAATCAGTAATTTTCCGGTTCTGTAAATTTGCTATGTATGGTGGACTCTTCTGAGTCCCAAAGGCCTTAATGAATCGGTATTTTAGCATGAAATCAAACTTCATGGTAAAATACCGATTCCGGTGTGCATGCACATGTGTGCATGCACACCTATGTCATGTGAAAGGCAGACCTGCCCTTAGGGCAGGTATGCCTGCCACATGGCACCTGTGCCTGTTTTGAGGGTGCCAGAGGGTGTCAAAGTGATACCCCCTGCACCCTTGTGAATTCTTTAATTACTGATTCGGTAAATACCGAATCGGTAATGCCTAATCATTCCTATGGGCTTCAAAGCCCATAGGAATGATTAATTGTTTGAGTTACATAGCCATGTTAAAAGAAAATGATGCATAAGTGTTGCACGGGCATTGTGAATACCCTCCTATGTGTGCTTAGCAATTTCAAGTCACTTCCCCCGGGTACAAGGGCCTTGTAAATACGTCCCCATGTGTGTCTGGTCATTTGAAGTCACTTTCCCCGTGCTGCAAGGCCCTTGTAAATACGGCCCTATGTGTGCCTGTAAAATTTTCATTTTTTTTTTTTTTTTTTTTTTTTGAAACAATTTTTATTGTAGACATACCTGTACAGGTCATTACACTTAGAAGTATCATCATAATTGTAGCAGACTTTCAACTTGCTTCACCAATCTGTACACAGCCTATAGGCCCACAACCCTGGGGTTGGGCGGCAATGATGTCTCTGCTCGTCCACACCTGACGTTTCCTATGAAGGAGTAATCAGTGTCCGGATTACTGTGTATGCCTACTTTTATAGTCCTACCTAACTACGCGCTAATCCCCAACTCCCCCCCCTGCGCAAAGCCCCGCCCTCCCCCCCCAGCCAAACCCACCCACCACCACCTGCCTGAGGTTCCATTGCGACCATTCCTGGATTGCTAGTGTCATCCCCCCTGCATACCTGCTGCGCCTAGGGCCTCAGTCCGCCTCCTCCGTCCCATCCGCCCCGGGGGCCTCCCCCTCATCCTCAGCCTCGCTGTCCCTAAGTGCCTGCACCATTACTTCCCACGAGGTAGCAGTGTCAGCTGCTGCTGGGCTAGGGGTCCTACGCGCAAGCTGGTACCTATGTGTGCTGTCTGCCGCGGCCCATTTCAGAAATTCCTGCCGCCACCTCCGCGGAGTTGGCCCCACTCTCGCCTTCCAGTTCTTCGTAATCTCCCTCTTGGCCACCATCAGTCCCATGTCTATAAACTTACTGGTGAGTTTATTCTTGGGGGTGTGGGGGAACCAGTGCAAGAGACACTCCGCTGGACCGTATTCTATGGATCTGTCAGTCACCTCATTCAACACCTCTCCTATGTCCTGCCAATATTCCCGCAGGGCTGGGCATGCCCACAGCATGTGCACCAGTTCGGCCCCCTCTTCCGGGCACCTAGGGCAGGCCGCTGTCTCATCTCCAAAATACCGCCTGATTCTGCCCGGGGTCATGTACGCCCTGTGCAGCACATAGTAGTGGATTAGCTGGAACCTAGCGTTCCTCGTGCTGTTGCGAGCCCTGCGGACGAGTTGCTCCCACGTTGTGTCAGGTATTTCCCTTCCTAAGTCCGCTTCCCATTTGGCTTTGAGGGATGCGAGTGGAGGGGTATTTTCTCTGAGCATCCGATTATAGAGGCACGTTACCGCCTTGATCGTGCCTGCCGCCATCATGGTGTATTGGCACGCCGCTGCCGTCCCAGGTTCCTCCAAACCCGTGCCCCAGTGGGCCTGCATCGCCCTGGTTACGGCTGCGTGCAGCAGAAATCCCCCTCTCGGGATGCCAAAGCGATCTGTCAGCTCCTGGAATGGGAGCAGTGCGCCATTTTCAAACAGGTCCCCAACCACCTGTATTCCCGCTTCCTCCCATTCCTGTAGGTGCGACCAGTCGCCGCCATGTGGTAGGGCCGTAAGCATGCCCAGTGGGATCTCGGGCGCATATGGGCGCTGGATACCCGCTCTCTTTTGGGCCCGGTTCCAGCATTGTCGGTACGTGCGCTGCTCCAGTGACAAATCCCGACTGTCCAGCCGCTGTCGGAGGGTTACATATGCTAAGACATGTCTGGGCGTCCCCCGTAAGCTTTCATCCTCTGGGCCCCGGAACACCCGCGCTACTTCCTGCGTGAAGACTTGCAGTTGGGCTGCTAGGTAATATAGCTCAAAGTCCGGTACCGCAAGCCCCCCCTCATCCTTCGGACGAGAAAGCGTGGTCAGCGCTACCCTGCACCGACCCGTTCCCCAGATGAACGCCGTAATCAGGGACTTAAGTTGTCTAAAGAAGGAGCCGGGTAGCCAGATTGGGAGCGTCCGGAAGTAATACAGTAATCTCGGCAGGGCGATCATCTTAAGTAGTGATATCCGGCCCGCTACCGACAGTGGCAGCGTGGCCCAAAAGGCCATACAGCCCTTCAGTCCACGTATGCAGCGCCCCAGGTTGCCCTCAAGCAAGTCTCCCGGTTTGTGGTAAACGTGGACCCCCAGATATTTTATACAGGTAGGGCTCCAGACCGCCTCGGACCGGTGCTGTGGCTGGGCAGTGCCCTCCAGGAGCGGGAACAAGCTCGTTTTGGGCCAGTTAACCCTTAGGCCCGACATCTCTCCGAAGCTCTCCAGCAGGGCTTCCGCTCTCTGCAGGTCCTCCACACCGTCGCTGAGGAACAGCAGTAGGTCATCGGCATATAGCGAGATGAAATGGTGTCCGTCTCGGGCCCGCACTCCATGAGTATGCTGCCCTGTCCGGGCCGCAGCCGCCAGCGGCTCAATAGCCAGCGCAAATAACAGCGGCGAGAGGGAACAGCCCTGCCGTGTGCCCCGCTCCACTGGATAGCGGAGGGATACAGTCGAGCCCACCTTCATTCTTGCCATCGCCCCCGCATAAAGGACCTTCGTCCAGTGAATGTAACCGGCACCCAGCCCGAGGCGCTCCATAACAGCATATAGGTAGTCCCACTCGAGGCTGTCGAACGCCTTCTCGATATCGACTGAGAGGACCAGCTCCGTCCCTGCCCCGCCGTCGAGCCCATCCATGATCCGGACAAGCCTTCTGATATTTAGTGAGGTGTTGCGCTGTGGTATAAATCCGTTCTGGTCGCCGTGTACAAGCCCCGTCATATGAGGCAGGAGCCTCGCCGCTAGTATGGAGCTCAGGATTTTATAATCCGCTGTGAGCATGGAGAGTGGTCGATAGGACGCAGGGTCAGCGCCCTCCCTGCCGGGTTTCAAGAGTGGGACCACTAACGCCTCCCGCATCGACTGCGGCAGCCGGCCTGTCGCCTTGGCCTCTTTATAGACAGTCAGGAGCCGTGGTGCCAGCGCATCCAGGTACTTGCTATAGAACTCTATAGGGAGTCCATCAATTCCCGGCGATTTGTTCCTTGCCATGCGCCGCACCGCCGCCCGTATCTCCCCCACGTCTATATCAGACCCTAAGTCTTTCGCCTGGTCCGCCTCCAGCCGGTGCAGGGGCAGGTCAGCCAGGAAGGGGTCCACCAGCCCCGTCCTGTCTCCCGGGGTACTCCGGTACAGACCCTCGTAATATTGCTGAAAGCCGTTGACTATGCCCAGCTGTGTGTGTCGCACCACGCCCGCTGTGTCCCTCAGTTGGAGTATGGGAGCGCACCGTCTCGTGGGGTTCGAGAGCCATGCCAGGAGCGTGCCCGCCTTATCGCCTTCAACATGGGAGCGCAGTACATATCGCTTGTAGTCGAAGGCCCGAAGTCTCTCCACTTCAACGGCCACTGCCTCCTTGGCCGCACATAGAGCCTCCTGGAGGTCTGGGTGCCCGGGCCGCCTCCTCTCTACCTCTCTAAGCGTAGTGTCCGCCTTAGTCAAGTCGCCCAGCAGTACTTTCCGCACACCCACATAATCCTTAATACAAATACCCCTCACCACTACCTTCAAGGCGTCCCATTCCGTCGCTCTAGAGGTCGCCGTCCCTGCATTCTCTGCGAAGTATAGGTCCACTCCCTCCGCTAGGGCCTCCCCGAAGAGGGGGTCCTCTAGGGTCTCCGGCCTCAGTTTCCAGAGCGGAATCCTGGGCTTCTCCGCTATCCATGCTAGCCGGATTAGGAGCGGGTTATGGTCCGAAATCGTTCTCGAGAGATACTCTGAACCGGTGACGCTCGGCAGCACCCCCCGGGAGCAGAGCATTGTGTCCAGACGGACATGCAAGTCATGGAGCCCGGAGAAAAACGAATAATCCCGGTCAGTCGGGTGTTGCCCTCTCCAAATATCTATTAGCTCCCAGCTCTCCTGCCATTCCCTCCTCCCTCTAGATAGCCTATGAACTGGGGAGTCACGTAGGGGGGGGTGGGACCTATCCAGCAAGGGGTCGGCAATGGAATTAAAGTCGCCTCCCAGCAGGACCGGGCCCGCCAAGGAGTGGGCCAGCGTCCCTGACAGTGTCGCTAAGAAAGCCAGTTGGTCCGTGTTCGGGGCGTATATACTAGCTAGCGCAATATCCCTACCTTCTAGCTTCCCCTCCACCACCACGTATCTCCCGTCCTGGTCCACCCATTGGCGCGTTAGTTGGAAAGGGGTGCCCGCTCTAACCCATATAAGCACTCCCCGCGCATAGGCCGAGTAGCTGGTGTGGAAAACCTGTCCCCGCCATCTCCTCTGTAACGCCACCCCCTCCTGTCGTGTGAGATGCGTCTCCTGCAGCATTGCAATGTGTACTCCCCTCCGCACTAAATAGGCATGCACTTTATGTCTGCGCTGCATGGTGTGTAGGCCCCGGACATTCCAGGTAATACAGTTCAATCCAGTCACATTAGCCATTGTCCCGGTGGTCTAGTCTCAACCCTCTCCCCAGATCCTGCCCTTCGGCAGTGGTGGTGGTGGTGCCCCCCCTAAATAAAACAAAACAGTGCATCCGCCCTCCCCATGGTGCACCCAGGGTCAACAACCTCAAGAAAAGTAAACAGTCCCCAACTGTGGTACCCCCCCCCCCCTCCCCCAGAACAGGCCCCAATATTGATATATCAGTCCCCATCCAAACTCCCAAACCTGATGACCCAGGTCTCAACTACACAGCCGTAGCCGTGGGTGCCTTAAGGGCTCTCGGAGCGCGGCCTCGTCCAGAGGGGGGCTGCGCCGCCTCACTCCCCGACTCCTCCCCCGTTCCACATGGTCGCCCTGCCCCGAGCCCTGCGGTGTGCCCCGGCCCCCACTGTGTGCTCAGGCAATGGTTCCCCTCCCAGTCAGTCCAAACATTACCCATGCTGCATCAACGGAAGTTCATATGTTCAGGATCTCATCCGCCGTTTGCGGCGTCACCTGCGGCCCCTCTGCGCGGTGAATCCCCGAAAGGTCCGACTCCGATCCAGAGGCCGATACGTGAGTGTCCGAGTCCGTGGCCCCCCTGGATTCAGGGCCCTCCGCTCGACCAATCTTCTCGACCTCCAGTAGCGCGGCCTGCCGCTCCGCCTCAGTCTGGGAGGCCGTGGGTCCCAGCTTCCCCCGCCCTCGTTTCCACAGTCTCCTCGATTTCCGCAGCCGCTTGGGCGAGCGCTCTCGTTCCTTTTCCCGCTCTTCTCGTGCCTTGGCGCCATCAGTCCCGGCCTTGTACGTCTCCCACCACTCCCAGGCTTCCGCCGACGTCGCGAAGAAGATCGCCTTGTCGTCCACTACTATTCTGAGCCTAGCTGGGAAAAGCAAGGAGTAGGCAATCCCTTCAGCCCGCAGCTCCTTCTTGATTGTGAGGAAGGAGGCCCGTTGCTTCTGCGTCTCAAAGGTGAAGTCTGGGAAAAGCGTGACTGCGCTGTTCGCTATCTGGAAAGGGCCAGCCTCTCGAGCTTTCCGTAGGAGCAGATCTCTGTCCTTGTGGTGCAGCAATTTGGCTATAATCGGTCGAGGTGGGAGCCCTGGCTTGGGCGGTCCCGAGGGGACCCTGTGCGCTCGCTCCAGAGTGAAGAACGGCGAGAGCCCCTCCGGCGCCACCACTGACTTCAGCCATTCCTCCATGTAGGCAACCATGTTCCCCGACCCCTCCGTCTCTGGTACGCCTACGATCCGCACATTGCTGCGCCGGCTTCGATTTTCCGCGTCCTCGGCTCGCCGTTCCAGGGTGCGTATGCGGTCCAGGGCGTCCGTCAGTTTATTTTCCATCGCCTTATGAGCTGGTGCCAGGTCACTCAGCGCCACTTCGGTATCCTTGACCCTGTCTTTTAGTTTGTCGTGGTCCGCTCGAAGCAGGCCCAGCCCCGACGCCACCTGCGCAATGTCATTATGAAGCGCGTCCCTGGTGGCCGAAATGGCGTCCAAGATCCGATCCTGCAGTCTCTGCAGGTCCGTCTGCTCAGCGGGGCCCCCTCCTTTCACACTCGACGCCGCCGCCTCCTCCGCCTTGGTTCTCGGTTTCCCCATAGCCTCCGGCCTCCTCGCTCCCGCCTGCCACTTCCGCCTATTATCCTTGCGGTCAGCTCCTGCGCGCTGTGGGGTCTTGCTGCTCAGTCACTTCCCCAGTGGGAGCGTCCACCGTGGTGTCCGATCCCCGGGTGCTGTGGGGGGTCGCTCTCACTACCCTGGAGCAGCGCGTTATGCTGGTCGCTCCCTCGGTCGTCTGGCGTGGTTATGGGTCCCCCAGTGGCCCACGGGCTCCTCCGTTATGTCCCCACTCGCTCGCTCCCCGGACTTCCGCTTCGGGGGGCAGGGGGGGGGGGCGCCAAGGTGGGCAGCGCCGTGCCCCGTCTCCCCGGAATCCCCTTTCCAGGCGGCGCTCCGCTCACCTGATGGGTTGGCTGGCAATCAGGGCCGGGCCGATGCTCCAGGTCCCGCTCTCCCTGCCAAGGAGTCTGACTGGAAGTCGCGCCTGCAGCTGTGCGTCCTGGTGGCTCTCCCCGTCCCCACACGTCCTCGCTGCACTCCGCGGCTGCGGACTCAGGATCGCCTCCCGCTGTGCGGCGGATCGGCACTGCCGGCTATCGCGCCACTTCAGTGCCCGCCGGCGTCGCGACCTGCTGTGCAGCTCTCGGTGCTCCGGGGCTCCGTCGCGGCAGCCATCTTGCGTGGCGCAGGTCGCCACTCCGCATCAGCAATCGGCGGTCTGCCTCGGCGCTGCGGGTCCGCCGGCCGCCCAAGCCTCGCCCAGCTGGCCTCCGATGTTCTCCCTGCCGGCGCCGGGGCACCCACGGGCTCTCCGGCCCCTGTGTCAGGATTTTCACGGGGAAGAGGCACGGAGCTACGGGCTCACGCCGCCATCTCCCTCGGCGTTCAAGCCACGCCCCCCTGCCTGTAAAATTTTCATTATGACTGTTTGAGTTACATTGCCATGTTAAAAGTTATTGAAAAAAAGGTGCAAGTATCTTAAAAAAACGTTTTGATGTGTATTAGGGCATTTTAAGTTAGTTCCCCATGAATGTAGTTGTATAATTGTTTTACATAAAAGGTTTTAAAACTTTGTTTGAAATCAAATGCATGCACACTTAGGGTTCGATGTAGGTGGTCGTTTCAGGCCATTTACCGACCGGTTACGGCCGATTTCGGCCGTTTCCGACCAGTAAATGGCGAATCGGTATGTAGGGGCCTAAATCCAAGGCCACATGTCGGTAAATCTACATTTACAGAATCAGTGAAATTGTTTTTGATGGTAAAATGATGTGACTCCTGCAATGCGTCGCTTTTGCAGAACAGATATATGATGCATTTGTGTTGGTATTGTTACGGTGTATATGTAAAAAATGATGCATAAGTGTTGCACGGGCATTGTAGATACTCTCCTATGTGTGGTTAGCAATTTCAAGTCACTTTCCCCGGGTTCAAGGGCCTTGTAAATACGTCCCCATGTGTGTCTGGTCATTTGAAGTCACTTTCCTCGTAGTGCAAGGCCCTTGTAAATACGCCCCCATGTGTGCCTGGAATATTTTCATTTTGATTGTTTGAGTTACATAGCCATGTTAAAAGTTATTGAAATAAAGGTGCAAGTTCCTTAAAAAAACGTTTTCATGTGTATTAGGGCATTTTAAGTCTGTTCCCCAAGAATGTAGGTGTATTATTGTTTTACATAAAAGGTTTAAAAACTTTTTTTGATATCAAATGCATGCACACTTAGGGCCCGATGTAGGTGGTCGTTTCAGGCCATTTACCGACCGGTTACGGCCGATTTCGGACGTTTCCGACCGGTAAATGGCCAATCGGTATGTAGGGGCCTAAATCCAAGGCCACATGTAGGTAAATCTACATTTACAGAATCGGAAAAATTATTGGTTCGGTAAAATACCGAATCGGTAATTTTACAGATTCTGTAAATTTGCTATGTAGGAGGGACTCTTCTGAGTCCCAAAGGCCTTAACGAATCTGTATTTTAGCATGAAATCAAACTTCATGGTAAAATACCGATTCCGGTGTGCATGCACACCTATGTCATGTGAAAGGCAGACCTGCCCTTAGGGCAGGTATGTCTGCCACATGGCACCTGTGCCTGTTTTGAGGGTGCCAGAGGGTGTCAAAGTGATACCCCCTGCACCCTTGTGAATTCTTTAATTACCGATTCGGTAAATACCGAATCGGTAATGCCTAATCATTCCTATGGGCTTCAAAGCCCATAGGAATGATTAATTGTTTGAGTTACATAGCCATGTTAAAAGAAAATGATGCATAAGTGTTGCACGGGCATTGTAAATACCCTCCTATGTATGCTTAGCAATTTCAAGTCACTTCCTCCGGGTACAAGGGCCTTGTAAATACGTCCCCATGTGTGTCTGGTCATTTGAAGTCACTTTCCCCGTGCTGCAAGGCCCTTGTAAATACGGCCCTATGTGTGCCTGTAAAATGTTCATTATGATTGTTTGAGTTAGATTGCCATGTTAAAAGTTATTGAAAAAAAGGTGCAAGTATCTTAAAAAATCGTTTTGATGTGTATTAGGGCATTTTAAGTCAATTCCCCATGAATGTAGGTGTATAATTGTTTTACATAAAAGGTTTTAAAACTTTGTTTGAAATCAAATGAATGCACACTTAGGGCTCGATGTAGGTGGTGGAATCGGTGAAATTGTTTTTGATGGTAAAATACCGATTTGTAAAGGCTCCTGGCACTCTGAAGAGTCCCACCTACATATGGGTGGCTTCAAATCGGTATATTTATTTATTTTATTCATTTTTATAGCATTGTTGAATCTAATTCTTACTGTTATTGATTTACTGTTTGGTAATAGTGGTTAATAACATTTTTTATTATATTTTACCACAGATTCAACTGCAGATTATTTGGAAATTAGACAATGCCGTCTAAGGATAGAATTCGAAAGGCTACGAAACGTCAAAGACAGCAGTTGACTAAAATCTTGCAGCAGTCCTCTACATTAGAATTACCTCAACGGACGAATAGAACACCGGGTAAGAGAACGAAATCATTCCTTAGGAACATTTGTAGAAACAAAAGTATAACTACAGAACAAGTTTTAGTCCAGAAAAAGAGAGCCAATTTAAATGGAAAGGAAAGGCCCGTCAAAAAAGTTTGTGCTAGAGCAGGAGATAACTCTGTGCATGGCAGTAGAAGGGCAAATATATTCAGGGACATTCGTAAGCGAATGTTCCGCAACAGGGTAATTGTCAATTTGCTAAAACAATTTAATAAAGGTCAACAGAAAGTGTCATTTTATAAGAAAAAGAAAAATGTAGAGAAAATTATTGATCAGGCTTTCGAAATTAAGCGAAAGTTATTTATTTTGGTAATTAATAGAATTAGGAAACTAAACAAGGTAATCTATGTTTTCAAATCTAATAGTAGATGGAAGAGAGAAGTTAATCGAAGTAATTTTTGTGAAGTTTTCTTAGGAGAATGGATGCATAGTTCAAATAGTGAGGCATTTTTTAATGAGGAGAGTTATTTTCAGGACAATGTTTTGGTGCATGCAGTTGACAGCAGTGGTCGAGCATATGAGGTAAAAGATGGTCGACCGGTTCAAAAAGAAATACTTGTGTCTGCAGATGCAGAAGAGGCGCTAAGTGATGAGGTTTTAGGGAGACGTCCTAAGGGACCAGTGTACACCTGGAAGTGTAGTTCTATTTGCAGTGTGCGACAGGATTCCATCAATTTGCTTTGTGATTTTATACGGACATTTCATAAGAAAAGTGTAAATCAAAAAATAAAGTTGTTGCAAGAATTAGATCCTTGCAGAGTGAGACAAGTGACAGGTTTGCGTGGTCATTCACTGGCTTGTCTTTCTAGATGAGTATGCCAGAGTGTATTTCATCATTTCAGGATGCTAGCAGTGCGTATGCTAAGAGTCCAACAATTATGCTTAAAAAATTAAGCAGAGCTCTTTTGCATGGTTCTGAAGTAGATGTGAAGAATATTTGTCAAGAAATTGAGTTCTGTTACTTTGCTGGTAAAGAGAACAATGTTGATATTGAACCACTAGAAGAAGGTAATGTGGAAGACAGTGTACAGATTTTCTGTACTGATAAGTTTCACAAGGAAATTTCCACGTTTATGGTGAAATCAAGTGAGAGGCCTAATTTCACTTGTGTGTGTTGTCGACGGACTTATTATAAGAATCAGACTAAGTTAGTGGATATATATGCAAAAAGTGATATGGAAAACAATAGTGAATGGAAGGATTTTGCCACATACTTGATGGTAGAAAATTGTTTTGATTTGGGAGCGGACCAACGTATGTGTACTTATTGCTATAACAAATTAAACCAAAACCAGATGCCTGCTAGAGCGGTTTATAATAATCTGGAATTAGATGACATTCCTTCTGAATTGAAGGATTTAAATACTTATGAATCTATTTTGATTCAAAGTGTCCATCCCTTCCAGGCTATTGTACGAATGGAGCCAAAGACAGGGAAGTTGCCTCCATCAGATTTACAGAGAGGATTAAAGGGAAGGGTTGTTTATTTGCCTTTGGATTTGAAGAAAAACATTAATACAATTGGAGTAGAGAAAGTGGAAGAGGAACCTCTGGTTATCATAGTTAATGGTGTTCCGACAAAGAGTAAGAAAATCTGGCAAGATTTAGTGGATGTTAGGAACGTCAAAAAGGCAACATTGTATTTGATAAAAAATAATAAGTACTACAAGAATGTATGTGTTGCAGAAGAGGAAGTAAGTGAAGAAGAGGACAGCGATTTGTGTCCTGGACAAATTGAGAAAGTAGAAGCCTCTAAAAAGGAAGAAATATATGAACATTATAGTGTTCATCCTTTGCATTCCAAGGAAGTCATGGGGAATGCTATTGAGTTGTTTCAAATGAAACAAGCCAAAGGGAGTCCCATTAGGGTTTGGGAGGAAAGTTTGGAAGCTCGATGTTTCCCACAGTTATTTCCCACAGGTCGAGGAGGACGATATGATGAGCGACCTGTTCAAATTCCTGCTTCAGAATACCGGACTTTACGATTGTATACAGAAGATCCTAGGTTTCGACAATGCATTCCCTATTTATTTCATCTACTGTTTGAAAGTGATCTCTCTGGATTGTCTTATGCAGTGAACCACATCTTGAAAAGTGGTGTACAACTGCGAAATATCTCGGCAAGGGACTTTATGGATAAAGTCAATGTGCAAGACAGTATTTTGGATTCTCACCTGATTAATCTCATGGCTTGTCAGCGTGGTACTAATGAGTATTGGTACCGCCGTCATGGTGACTTAAAATGTATGCTGAGGAATTTAGGAACTCCCACATGGTTCCTCACTCTCAGCTGTGCTGAGTATGGCTGGGAAGACTTACTTGAATTTCAACGAGAGGTAAATGGAAACATTGAAAATATTGAATTCAAGACACACGGAGAACTGTGCTCTTTGGATCCAGTGAATGTATGCAGGTACTTTAATCATAGATTTGAAGCTATGATGTCTTTCATCACGAACAAGAAAAATCCACCTCTTGGAGAGGTGTTGGATTTCTTCTGGAGAAAGGAGTATCAAGCAAGAGGTGCTCCTCATATACATATGCTGCTATGGATCAAAGATGCACCCAAATTTGGAACAGATCCGGATGACTTAGTGATGAGTTTCATAGAACAGTATGCTACATGTGCTGTTCCAAAGACAAACAAAGACAAAAGTCTAAGAGAACAATTTTTACGGTTTCAAAGCCATCGTTGTGGAAAGTACTGTCGTCGTAAATTCAGAAACAAGGACAAGTACTACACCAAATGTCGTTTTGCATTTCCACGGTCGGTGATATCAAAAGGAAGAGTTAACAATTTGATGTCTTCGCTGCGACATAATGTGACGAGGAAATCACCCAAAAATACATACAATTTGAAAAGAAACGAAGAGTCCAAGTACATCAACGACTACAACCCAGTGATTTTGTCCATGTGGAATGCTAACATGGATATACAGTTTGTGGCTGACAACTGTATGGCTGTGGCTCGGTATGTGGCATCTTACATCACCAAAAAAGAAAAGACAGAACTGAAGGATATGTGGGAGGATATTTCCCATGAAAAGAGCCTCAGTAAGAAGTTGTACAGTTTCAGTCTGAAGATGTTGTCGCATCGAGAAATCGGAGCTTACGAATGTTCTGACCGGTTATCTTCAGCAAGTCTCTATGCCAAATCTAGGAGTATCGTTTGGGCGAGTCTTGGTCTTGCTGCAACACGTAATCGAGTTCTGAAACCTGTACGGGAAATTGAGTATTTGGCGGAGAAGGAGCCAAACAGTACAGATATTTTGAAGAGCAACATGTTGGATACATATTATCCAAATAGAAGCAGTCACCTGGAGAATGCTTGTCTGTATGATGTTCTTCAAAATTACGTTTTCAAGAGGAACATCAAAGAAGATATTGATAAAGGAGTGTATGCTGTAATTGGAAGTGAGGGATGTCTGGTGAAGCAAAAAAATGTCAATTGATAAATCATCGAAAATTGGATTGCGAATCTCCCGAAAGAAAAGAGTTTTTCTATTTAGCTCTTTTGCAACTTTTCAAGCCTTGGCGTGCAGAAAAGGAATTGTTTGGGGATTTCCTCTGTTACAAAGACTCTTTCAATGCAGCCAAGGAGTCCATAGAATGTCCTATTTTTCCAAAATATCTACAAATGTTGAATGCAGAAATTGAGCAGGAAGCAACAATTGCAGCCGAGATTGCTAGAGACAGTTCTCAGGACAGTCAGAGTTCTGTTTCATTGAGTCAGGATCCACTAGGAGAACCAGTTATTGAATATGAAGCTGCCACTGCCATGATTGAAGTAGAAAGAGGCATGGCACATGCTCAGAAGGATGCGTTTAACTTAGAAGAATTGGAAAGACAACTTAACGTTGAGCAGAGGAAAATATATGACGAAGTTACCAACCAAATTGAGCATGGATTAAGGCATGAGAAGGAAGAGTGCTCATGTACGTCGTTGAAGCCTGTCCGACTGTATGTGAGTGGAGAAGCAGGAACTGGAAAAAGTTTCCTTATTAAAGCAATTTCATGTTATCTGCAGAAAAGGACTGAGTCATCGCTGTCTTGTGTTGTGACCGCTCCAACTGAACTGGCAGCTCATAACATTAAAGGGATTACTTTGCATCGGTTACTGATGCTGCCAGTGGAGCATGATAACAAATTACAATACCACAAGTTATCTGGAGATGCTTGTTGTGAAGTACCTAGAGTCCTGAAGAAGATGAAACTTCTTATCATTGACGAAGTAAGCATGGTTTCCAATGTCATGCTTGCTTTTGTGCATTTGAGAATGCAGGAAGTTCTTAAAACAGAGTATGATGTGTTATTCGGTGGCAAACACATCATTGTTTTTGGTGATCTTCTGCAGCTGACACCAGTGAAAGGACAACCAGTGTTTAAACTGCTTACACATGAAGATACCAAGAAGTGCCTAGGGAGCATTGGCAACGTTAACATTTGGTTAAACTTCAGTTATGCTGAGCTGCGTGAAAATATGCCTCAGGCGAAGGACGAAGATTACAAGAATATTCTGCAAGATGTTAGAATCTGGAAAGTGACTGAGCGTGGTAAAGAAGCTTTACATGCACGCTTACTGTCAAATTTATATCCAGAAGAAGACGTTTTGCCAGAGGATATTTTTCAGAAAATTACTGTGAACAAATCTGGAATATGTTTGATGCCAACTCTTGCAGAATGTTGAATTTAGAAAAACAAGAGATTGTGAAACTGGAAGCTATTGACAAAATAGAGCATATGGGAGCAACAATTATTTTGTCTGAGAATTTGAAATCTAAATTGGATTCATTAGAGAAGACTATATCTAAAACTGCGGGCTTTGAAAAGACTTTGAATGTGTGCTTAAATTGCTGAATCATTTTGAGAAGGAATTTACATGTTGAAAGA
This sequence comes from Lissotriton vulgaris, assembly GCF_964263255.1. Classification (NCBI taxonomy): domain Eukaryota; kingdom Metazoa; phylum Chordata; class Amphibia; order Caudata; family Salamandridae; genus Lissotriton; species Lissotriton vulgaris. Next base: position 474,483,466 of record NC_141698.1, on the reverse strand, counting down.
GGTCTGGTAAATGGATCAATGGGTAATTTTGTTGATTTTGAGAAATACAGAAGTAGAGATGGAATTGAATTTTTAAAAATTAAATTTGATGGCATTGAGGAAGTACAGCTAATTGGTCGTTGCTCTGCTAGGTTTTTGCTTGTTAAAGACTTATATGTTCGCCGTAAGCAGTTTCCTGTTTGCTTGGCATATGCGGTGACAATTCATAAATCGCAAGGTTTAAGTGTAGACACTGCTTTAGTGAATATTGGCAGTTCTGTATTCAAAGAGGGTATGGCTTATGTAGCATTGTCACGAGTCAGAACTTTATCGGGATTGTACTTGATTGACTGTGATGTCACAAACATTTGTGCGGATCTAGATTGTGTTAAGGAATACAATAGGTTAAGAAGAGAGTATGCGCCACATTTGCCTCAATATCCTTTGTTTGAAAAACGTGTGATAGGCCGGAAACGAAGAAATATCAGTAATAGTAGGGAGGTTGTAGCAAAAAGACCAAAAGTCAATGAACCCAAAATTGTAAGCAGGAATAAAATTAATTCTGTTGAAAATGTTGTTGGTTTTAAATTTGAAAATAGTTCTGGTGTCAACTGCTATGCTAATGTAGTTGTTAATGTTCTCTTTTCACTAGAGACTTTCAAAGAACAGATTGTGATCAATTCGGAACAAAGTTTATGCTGTTTGTTGAATTCTGTGTTAGAGAAATGTAGTGCTGATAGAACGAGAGTAGAAAGTGTGCCTGAAATTCGTTTTCTGTTAGACGAATGTTCAGGTCAAACAGATTTCTCTGAAAATATTCAGCAGGATTGTCAGGAGTTTTTAATGTATATGCTTGATGTATTGCAAGATGAGGGTGTAGATGTAGATTATCTATTTGGCCTTTCTTATCAATGGCAGCATGACTGCGAGAACTGTAGGCTATCAAGTACTACTAGTGTAGACTCAGAAAGATTTATATATTTAACTTTGCCTGACAGTAAATCAGTATCCTTCAATAAGCTAGTAAAGGCAGCCAATCAAAACATGGAGTGCAGCCAATGTAAGTCTGGAATGCTGTCCACGTTAATTTTACGAAGTTATGGCCAGTATGTCATTTTAATGTTCCAACGATGTAGGCCTGATGGAATTAAATTGACAACTTTAATTAATAATTTTGTGGCTTCGCAGTTGTCAATATCAGGAAGGACTTTTATAACTACTGCAATTATATATCATAACGGTCCTTCAACTAATTCAGGACATTATACAGCTTATTTGAAATCTGGAAACGGTTGGTAATTCTGCAATGATTCTGTTTTAACTTTCAAAAAAGATTGCCTTTCCACCTTCAAAATTCTTACCTGGTGTTCTTACAACCAAAATTTTAGGAAAGGAAGCTTGGGATTTGTTTAGAGGAATTTACAGAGGTTCTAATGGCTCCTACTCTATATGGCCTTGTGGATAATTGTAGTACAGAGCGAAAACTGTTTGCTTTTATAAGCTAAGTCAAGCAGCAGATCAAAATAAAGAGTAGAGGAAACGTAAGTCTGCAATGCCGTCAATATTTTTTATAGAAACTTATGGGTGAAATGTAATTTTACAATTTGAACTACATAAACTGGATGAAAAAAAGTTGTTAAGTCTAATTAAAAAATTTTGGGCTACACAGTCATCGATTTCAGGAAGAACATTTGCAACTGCAGCTAATACATAATATGCTGGTCCTTTGACAACATCTGGATATTACATAGCTTATTTGAAATTTAAAAAATGGCTAGTCTTTCAGAAAACATTACTAATTGAGTACGAAGCAATGTTGACTTTTTGACTTGATTTTTGAAGTCAGAATTTAGGGTAGGTAATTGGACTATAATGATTCTAGGTGTTGCTGTAACTTAGTGTGCTGTTTTAAATTGCTTTGTATGTCTCAGTTTTCCTAAAACAATTGAGTTTATCTTTCAGAAAGTGGCGGGCAGAAAATAGTAACAGCACAACAGAGTATAAGCTGTTCATAGGATATCCTTTGACGTCATAGAAAGTAAGTTACTTTGGAGAAGTTCCTATTTCTGCTTAGTTATATTATTTGGGTTTTTTAAACACAATCATTTTGATTGTGCTTTTTTTTCGCCGCTGTTATATGATGAATACCTTCAACTCACTGTTTTCAGTGAAATTTGATATTTTCTGATAACAGCAAAAATAAACCATTAAATATGTTTAATTAATTTTCTACTTTGAATTGTGATTTCTAATATGTATTCATTTTGTCTAATGCTCACTCTTTTTTTACCACCTTGTATTAATTAAAAAAAATGTGTTCTTTTTTACACAGATTAAAAGTATATAAATGTTAATTCAGTACGGTAATGACAATTATAAGGAAAGTGTTTAGTACTCTTTACGTTACATGCATATCAGATTTAACTTTTATTAGTTCCACTGCTTCTTTTCTTTAACCCTTAGTTTCCTGTCTTTGCTACTTCCTTCATTTCTTTTTCTATTACGTATTTATACTACTCTTTTCACTTCTTTTATCAGTCCTTCTTTCAACAGTAACTGTGTGTTACTCCCTCTATTTGTCTTTCTTTTCACATTACTCTCTGTTTATTTACTCTTCTTTTTTAAAAAAATATTTTTTTTAGTTCGCTCCCGGTTCGCGTACTGGAACGCTAACCGGGAAGCGAATCAAAAGAAATAGAGGATGCTAGAGTGCTAAACATTCTAGCAATTTTTTTTAAAAGTGAAGGTAGTTCTGAAAAGAACTTTTTTTATTATTTTCGATGTTTTATATTTTTTTTGTGGTTTTTTTGAGGAAGGGGAAACAAAAATGATTCACTTCAAAGGGCTCAACAGGAGCAACAAAAAAAAATTACTTTCTTGGACGTTTTGGACATTGATGATTTTCATATGATCTATTTATTAAAGTAATACTCCTCTCTCCACGTGAAATTAATTTTCCACAAGCTACACATGTCAATCTCATCTGCCCAAAGTTCTTTTGGAGATTTGGGACCGTTTCCCTTGCCTCTGATTCACTTATTGCTAAGTCATTGGTGGATGTTTTAACCGGTCGGGGGTTATCCACCAAATCTCGAAGTTGTGCTTTACTATAATTAAGAGGGTGCCAACTCTCCATGTGCCGATGCATGGTATGAATACCATAGCTATATTTTTTTTTCGGTCCCTCTCGAGAGTTTTTTTTTTGCAGATGACGCAGGTAACGTACCTGGCATTTACTTTCTTTTCATGAGAAGGAAAAGAAAAAAATTGCCAGATAAAATTCTCTTTCACATGGGACGTCCTTGGCATTTCTTTCAGAAACCCATTTGTCCCTTGCTCCTGTTCCTCGTCTTCCTCTTCTTCTTCTTCTTGTTGGAAGATGACCTGGCTAGTCGGTCCTCTCTTCTTTGGTGGTGGTGGAGGTGGTGGAGATCCACCAGCTGCAGCTAATACAAATGCCATGTCTAAGCAAACAAAAACAGGTCTTTCTCTCATAAAAATGAAAGTCGGAGTGAGGAAAAAAGGTGGGACTTTCATCATTTGAGAAAAAAAATGTTCTAAACCAATGAAAAGTGTTTATTTTACGTCATATGTTCAAGCGTTCCATCATTAGGAAACTAAAAGTAAAATGAACCAATGAAAAGTTTTAAGAACTCGTCACATGACCTGTTATGCTTACGTTCCGCGTTCCGCGCCGCGCCTCGGATCGTTTCCGGGGCTTTACGTTTCGCGCCTTGGTTCGCGTTCCAGAACGCTTCCGGATGCGCTAACGCAGCACGTCATAAGGGGTATTACGTAGTAACGCGATATGTTGCGTTTACGGGACGCGTCACGATGTGCCTTTCTAACGCGGTATTTGCACTAACGGAACGTTTACCGGTTTGCGGACCGGCAGCGAAACAAGAAAAAATAATTTAAACTATAATATAAATTGAATTAAAAAAATATAATACAAATATATATAAAATATATATGTGAATTAGAATAAGAATATATGTTACAGCTATAGATATTAGCTTTTAAAAAACCAATGACATTCACTGAAAAAAACATAGGTTATAGACCATACATAGTTAGGGATTAGCATTTACAAAACCAGGAAAATTCACTGAAAAAACCATTGGTTATAGACCATATATAGTTAGGGATTAGCATTTACAAAACCTTAATTTACTCGCACAAAACCATAGAAATTCGCATATATAGTTAGTTGCAATAACTATATATCGCGCACCCGCAATCCACTGCTGATGATGTCACATATTACATCATTCATGACATGGTCAGTGACATCACTGATGACATCACTGATGACATCATCCAGTGATTGTATGTTTCTGTAAAGTTAAAATATGTCTTACATATTGAAGAATGAGTGGATGTATAAGTGTATAGATGAAGGATTTAGTAGGTGCATGACTGAATGTATGAGAGAGTGATTAAATGTGTCTCACTGAGTGCATGGGTTAGTGACTAAACTGTCTTCATTTGTGCATCATTATGTCTGTTGTTCTGTAAACTGCTGCATGTGTTAATCAGTAGCTATATGAGTAACTATATGGGTTATTGATTGGTTGCCCAAGTATTTGTATGGGAGACTGAGTGTGTGTGTATGGGTGGCTGGGAGGTGTGTGACTCTGTGCATAAATGTGTGAGCAGTTGATTCACTAGATGTATGGGTTCAAAAGTGCATGTGGAAACAGCTGCATGGGCGGTTGACTGTCTGCATGAGTGTATTGGTGAGTGAATGGATATCTCAGTGCTACATGTCAAAGTAAGTACATATGTAAAACACAGTACATGTGAGAGTTGACATATATAAATAACTGTGCATTAGAGCCAGTGAATGTGAGAGTGGCTGTATGGATCATTGTGAACTTGTATTAGGGATTGTATAAGAGAATAAATATGTGTTAGTATATGTTTGAATAAGTAAGGTGTGTATAACTGTATAGTTGAGGAAATGGATGTGTGATTGATTCTTTGCATGACTGACTAGGTGTGTGAGTAACTCCATGGATGAGTGACAGTCTGTGAGTGTCTGTTAACACTGAGTGTATCTAAGGTTATATTAGAGTCTGAAGAGGTTCATCGTTTAATCACATGAATGATGTCATCAGTGATGTGATCAGTGATGTCAAATGAGATGTCAACAGTGATGTCATCAGTGATGTCATTTGAGATGTCATCAGTGATATCATCAGTGATGTCATTTGAGATGTCATCAGTGATGTCATCAGTGATTTCACTAACCATGTCATGAATGATGTAGTATGTGACATCATCAGCAGTGGATTGCGGGTGCGCGATATATAGTTATTGCAACTAACTATATATGCAAATTTCTATGGTTTTGTGCGAGTAAATTAAGGTTTTGTAAATGCTAATCCCTAACTATATATGGTCTATAACCAATGGTTTTTTCAGTGAATTTTCTTGGTTTTGTAAATGCTAATCCCTAACTATATATGGTTTATAACCTATGGTTTTTTCAGTGAATATATATGTGTATATATTCACTGAAAAAAAACATAGGTTTCACACCAGTTATAGTTAGCTGGAAATTTTACTGACATAAAACCATTGAAATTCCCACGTTATAGTTAGTTGGACTCACTATAACTTGCGCGCCTGCAATACACTGCTGATGACGTCACATATTACATAACTCATGACATGGTCAGTGACATCACTCATGACATCACTGATGACACCATCCAGTGAATGTGTGTCTTTCTGAAAAATAAATATGTTTTATATATGTATATGAAAAAGGACGATGGAAGAATAAATGTTTAAATAAGGGTGTTCATGGATGTTTCATAAAAAAAAAAATTGATTGGTTAACTGGCTTATTGTTAGCGAGTATTGTTTAAATATTTAAATGTTTGTATCAGTGTTTCACTTTGTGTATAAGTGGCTGCATGGGTTGGTGAGTAGCTACATGTGTGTGTATATGGGTTATTAGATGTTTTTTTTTAGTATCAGTAAGAGTGTCTGTATGGTTTGGTGGGGGTGTTACTTAACACATAGATGCATCAATGATTGACTCACTGTTTCTATGTCTTTTGAAGACAGCATATGTGCAGGACTCTATGGGTGGATGTGTGTGTATGTGTGTGTGTTAGTGAGTGAATGACTGTCTCACTAGTGTCTTTATCATTAACTACATATGTTTTAGTCTAGTATATGTGAGTATTAATGTATATAAGTGAGTATATGTGAGAGTGCGAGATTGAAAGAGTTCCTGTTTAAATAAGTATGTGTTTCTATAAGTGATTGTTCAAGAGAGTAAGTATGTGTAAGTTTCCTTAGAAGTAATGTGCTAGTGTGTGTATAGCTGTATATTCAAATAAATGGATGTTCAATAGTTTATTTACATGTGTGAGTATGTGTGTGAGTAACTTTTGGTTGACTGTCGGTGTGTAACAGGATGTATATGTGTATCACTACATATGATGAGTCAGTATATGTATGAGTGGCTATGTAGAACTGTTGCTGAATGAGAGGATGTGTATATAGATGGTGGAATTACTGAATTGGTTGTTGTAACTGGTATGGGTATCTCCATTTTTTTGAAAATGTTAGTTTCTATTTTTGAATATGTGTTTCAAGGGTTACATTACACTGAAAGGAGGTCTCTCACTCTGTCACAAGGATGGTGTCATCAGTGATGTCATGAGTGGTGTCACTGACCATGTCATGAGTTATGTAATATGTGACGTTATCAGCAGTACATTGCAGGCGCGCAAGTTATAGTGAGTCCAACTAACTATAACGTGGGAATTTCAATGGTTTTATGTCAGTAAAATTTCCAGCTAACTATAACTGGTGTGAAACCTATGTTTTTTCCAGTGAATTTAATAGGTTTTTTAAATGCTAAGTCCTAATTATAACGGATGTGAAACCTATGTTTTTTTCAGTGAATTTCATAGGTTTTTTAAATGCTAATTCCTAACTATAACTGGTGTGAAACCTATGGTTTTTTCAGTTCATTTCATAGGTTTTTTAAATGCTAATTCCTAACTATATATAAGGTCCCAAACCTATGTTTTTTTCTTTGAATTTCAAAATTTTGTTAATAGCAAATGTCTATAGCTATGAAATGTAATATTTTTGAAAATGAATGAATCCTATATTTTATTTGTATTTAAAACAATTTTTTTAATGTTTTTTTTTTTTTTTTTTTTTACCCTGGAGCGCTCCCGGGCGCGCCCCGGTGAGCGCCCCAGAGAGCGTAGTCTTTTGAAGCGCCCCGGTGCGCGAACCGGGAAGCGTCCCGTTAGCGCCAATGTCGCGAACGAAAACATGATCATGATGTATCGCGTAGCCGCGTCCGAGTGATACGCACACGGCGTAAGCGCACCCGGAAGCACTCGAGCGAATACGATCGCGCAACGTAAACATCCGACGCGCTTACGTAGCCCGACCCGGGGCGTGCCCCGGGCGCGCCCGGGGGCGTGTCGCGTAAGCGCGTCGGTCATGTCACCTGAAAATAACACTTTTTATTGGGGCAGAACAGTTTTGGTTTCATAATGATGAAATCCCTGGTCTTGAGACCTGAAAATAACACTTCTCATTGGTTCAGGCCTTTTTTTTTCCAAATGATGAAAGACCCCACCTTTTTTCCTTATTCTGACTTTGTCCTTTGACTTAGGAAGACCTGTTTTGCAATCTTCGAGGTATATTTTGTACTTTGAAATGGCTACAGTAGCAGCAGCAGCTGGAGCATCTGCACCACCACCACCACCACCACCACCACAACCACCAAGAGGACCACCACAAGATTACATTGGTGTCAAAAGAGGAGGAAGAGGAGGAGGAGGAGGAGGAGGGGAGGAGAAGATGGCTGGAAGAACACAATACCCCATACCAGCCAAGACCACACATTGTATGGGAGTTTTTTTCGATCCCAGAGGGGAAGAAAAAAGTCAATTCGGCCAAGGTGACTTGCCTAATCTGTTGCATAGAACTTTCTAGGGGGAACCCGAATAAAAAATATTCTTACGGAAACAACACCATGATTAGACACATGCAGCGCAGGCATCCAATCAACTATTCTGCTGCAGAGATGAGGGAACTGGCCAGTAACCCTCCCCAATCTACAAGCACCACCTCCAAAAGAAAGCAACCCACTCCGTCGGGACCAGAGGCAAGGCAGACGATCCCTTGCATTCAGCCACGGTTTGCGGATTTCCGAATAACATGCATTCATTGTGGGAAGACCTTCTCCTATGGTGAACTGAGCATAAAGCTCATCGTCCTTGCTGGGGACAACCACAAATGCCCCAAAAAACCCTAATTTTTTCTTTCCCTGTTTTTTCGTTTCTCCCCATGAAAAATACAAAAAAAATATAAAACTGTTCAGAAAACCCCCAAAAAGTAAAGAATGTTCAAAAAAACAATAAAAAAAATATAAAACAACAAAAAGAAGAAAAAAAACAGTTCTTTTTAGAACTACCTCCAATTTATAAAAAAAAGGATACATATTTTAAAAACTCTGTCATTCTTCTTTCCCCATGGGCCGCTCTCCGGTCCATTCTCCGGTGCGCGTGCCGGGCGCTCCCCCCGCGCAAATCAAAAAAAATATATATATATTTTGCTTCGTGGGGCCCTTTTATAGCCCCCACATCAAACCTAGTGGGTCAGGGGGGGTCTACCCTGCCCCCTCATGGTCATTTCCCCTTTTTTTTCCACCTCTTGTGTCTCTATCCTACAGAGACACAAGATGGCGGCCGGTCTGGACTGTTTCGAATGTTTACAGACACCCAAGAGCCAATCAGCTTTCCGTGTGCACCTCGCATGTCGCGCCCGCTGCGCTCCCCGGTGCACATACCGGGGCGCGGCCATAGATATATATATTTATTTTAACCTAAGTTACTCAAAATCCACTGGAGCACATATCTTGAGACATAGCAAAGGCACATCGGGCTACCAGTCCCTACAATTTTGCCAAGTTTGGTGGAAATCCATTCAGCCATTCGGGCTAAAAGGGAGTTTGACCGCCCTATGGAAATTAACATGGGGAAAACACGTTTTGGAAACCCCCTTTTATCTCGGCCCCCGCTTGACGAATCCCCCCCAAACTTTCAAAATCTAAAAGAATTTGCAACATTAATTCATCAGGTATGTCCTCCTTTTCATTCCATGATTCAATTTCTTCAACACATTTAATTAAGTCTTGGTCTACAGTGTCATCCAAAAAGTCTATTTCATCTTTGTCTTCCTTAGGATTGTTTTCCATATTAATTTCGAAATGAAATATTATTTTCATGTTGTTGTGCTTCCATCTTCTTGCTGTAAATTGCATAAAAAATAAATATATCAGTAGAGATAGGGCACTGTTGGGTTTAAGATCAGACAGGTACTTGTGAGTTTTTAACAGTGAAGTTATCTTTGGACAGTGTATGGTTTCAGGCAGGAAGTAGAACTATTAAAAAGTGCCAGTGATGAAGCCTAAGTAAATTCATAATTATACCAGAGAAGCCTAACTCAATCCATAATTATAATAAACAAGCCTATCTCAATCTCTAACTCTTACAGAGGGACAGTATATAACTATCTGAAAACGTTTTCCCAAATTAACTTAAAGTGCATAACATAGTTCTCCTTTCAAATTAACAACTTACCTTCTTCAAAGTAGTTGAAGTTTTCTGTCAAAATTTCTTCCAAATGTACCTTAGGTAGTGTTAGTCAAAATGGCTGTGTTTCCCTCTCATTTTTCATATATATTCATGTACTTAACCAATCAAATGTCAGCACATAAAAGTACAAAATGTAAGTAACATTTTAATTGGTTGAAAATTCAAACAGTTTCATATGTGTTTTTGTCATGTAATTTACCTCAGGATATTTAGACAGGGCTACAGCCCAAATGGCTCAATGGAATATCACCAAATTTGGGTAAATGGTAGGGACTGCTATGTAGTAGGGCATATTCTATATTTGGTGTAAGTGTTTCCAGTGGTTTTTCTGTAAATTACTTTCCCACCTTTTTTTTGGGAGTGCTTACCGGTGCGCGCCCCGGTACGCGCACCGGCAGTGTTACGGGAGTCCTCCATTTTGTGTTTCGGTACAATCGAGACACAAGATGGAGGACAAACAACGTTGGGAATGGGTAGAAGGGGGCACGGTAGACAGTCCCTGAACCCCTAGGTTTTCTGAGGGGGGCTTAGGAGGCTCATAAAGGCTAAAAAAAAAAAAAAGAAATTTCGCGGGGGAAGCGCCCGGTACGCGCATCGGGGAGCGTACCGGGGAGCGTACTTTGGTGAAAAATAGTGAAAAAAATTAGAAAAAGATAATCATTTGGAGTGATCAGAGGTAGGGTAGCCCTGAAAAGAGCTTTTGGGTTCTGTGTCTGATTTAGGAACCTACAAGTAGGTTCCAATGCACAGTCTTAAATTCAGGAGGAATATTCTATTCCCCTCATCTGAGAAGTGCACACCATCTCCTCTGTAGATGTCTTGCATGTTGTAAAGCAAGTTGTTGTTGTATATTGAACCCATTCCAAAGTCTCTCATGTAAGCAGAAACAGATTTATTCACATGTTTCCGTGCTTTCTCAAATTGTGGACAAAATTGGTTGGACCAGTTCCATTTCTGTCTTTGGCATATATTGGAATATACCAAGGCAGTTGTGGAAAAAGTGTCATCAATTGATCAAAGGTGTCCTTTAAAAGCATTTCCAGACCAACCCCAGTCATAGTGCCCAAATCATGTCCACCACAGTGCACTATTAAGAGGTCAGGGTTTGGCAGATGCAAAAAGGTTTTCACCAATGGTATCAATTGATGACATCTCAATCCTCTGTGGCCAATCCACTTGATTTCCACATTTGATAAATCAAGGTTGTGATAATTTTTGCTTGCTGCATACCTTTGAGCCCAGTGGATGTAGCTATGTCCAATAATCCATACAGAATATATGATGAGAGAAGGTTCTGGTGCAGTCAGATGAAGTGTGGGAATGAAATGGCAGTTGGAACAGTAGGAGTTTACAAAAATAAATTGTGGAGTTTCCCTGCTGTTGAATCACAAGCAATGATTGGTGGATTCAGATAGTTGAAAACTGAAAGTTAGGGTGCATGGTTCTGTTGTGTGAAAGAAGCAATTTGAATGGTTAGGAAAAAGTCACTAAAAGCAATAATGCCCTGGATAAGCTGGTGTATTGAGAGGTCAAACATCCTTGCTGACTTAATTTGCAACATTGTAGAATAAACTTTTGAACCTGAGAGTTCAGGTAGAAGGGAGTTGCTATGGTAACAGATAGAAAGGTCCGAGAGGGGGAAGGGTGTTGGTTTGAAAATAGTGAGGGAAGACTTTTGATTGGTTGAAATAAGGCATATGTGTGTAAAGTTAGAGATTTTCTATGCCAGTCTTGGTTTCAGTGTATTGAGTGCACACCTTTTGCTCTGCTAAAAAAAATTGGTGTGTGTGTCTGACACTGTTTTCAATCTCCCAAAGCATTTCTAAAGGTAAGACATGATTTATTTAATTTAGATAGAGACTTGTTTGCTCTATGGAGAATATTTTAAAGCAGATAGTGAAGTTTGAGTAGTGAAATTGATTACTTGTACATAGGACTTGTGCTGTGTTTGTAAAAAGTTATTTAAAAAACGATTTTGGGGTAGAAGAATGGCGTTTATATTTTTGAGAAGTAATTAATAGTGTTTGCCTCATTAAATAAATATATTTGAACCATTTAGAATAATGTCACTTGCATTACCTCAGATTTGAAAGCAGATTGAGATTCTTTTTTATAGGTTTGTGGCATGTTTTTTGGAAATGCTTACTATGAACATTTGCAAGATAGGGGATTTGTATTTTGTGAAACAGTGAGGTTTCAGTAGTGAAATTGAATGCTTGTACATAGGTCCTGTGTTGTGTTTCTAAAATGTTATTCAAAAAACGATTTTGGGGGCAAATCAATGGTATTTTCATTTGGCCCTTATTTATGATTGCCTTGTGCTGCTGGTACATCACTTTAAACATGGGAAAAAAGTGACGCTCTGGTGGCGCAAGGCCTTCATAAATAAGGCCCTGAGTTTTTTTGTTTTTGGTTTGTTTTTTGCTTTTTGATAATGCTTGATATCAACATTTGCAAGATAGAGGATTCGTATTTTGTGAAATAGTGAGGGTTCAGTAGTGAAATTGAGTGCTTGTACATAGGATCTTCGCTGTGTTTCTAAAATGTTATTGAAAAAACGATTTTGGGGGAAATCAATGGTATTTTCATTTGGCCCTTATTTATGATTGCCTTGTGCTGCTGTTGCATCACTTTAAACATGGGGAAAAAGTGACGCTTTGGTGGCGCAAGGCCTTCATAAATAAGGCCCTGAGTTTGTTTGCTGTTGGTTTGTTTTTTGATTTTTGATATTGCTTGATATGAACATTTGCAAGATAGAGGATTTGTATTTTGGGAAACAGTGAGGTTTCAAAAGTGATATTGAGTGGTTGTAAATAGGTTCTGCGCAGTGTTTCTTAAATGTTATTCAAAAAACGATTTTGGGGGCAAATCAATGGTATTTACATTTGGCCCTTATTTATGATTGTCTTGTGGCACCAGTGCGTCTCTTTTAACATGGAGCGAACTGGTGGCGCAAGGCCTTCATAAATAAGGTCCTGAGTTTTTTTTTGTTGGTTTGTGTCTTGCTTTTTGATAATGCTTGATATCAACATTTGCAAGATAGACGATTTGTATTTTGTGAAATAGTGAGGGTTCAGTAGTGAAATTGAGTGCTTGTACATAGGATCTTCGCTGTGTTTCTAAAATGTTATTTAAAAAACGATTTTGGGGGAAATCAATGGTATTTTCATTTGGCCCTTATTTATGATTGCCTTGTGCTTCTGGAGCTTCACTTTAAACATGGGAAAAAATGACGCTCTGGTGGCGCAAGGCCTTCATAAATAAGGACCTCAGTTTTTTTGTTGTTGGTTTGTGCCTTGCTTTTTGATAATGCTTAATATCAACATTTGCAAGATAGAGGATTTGTATTTTGGGAAACAGTGAGGTTTGAAAAGTGATATTGAGTGGTTGTACATAGGTTCTGCGCAGTGTTTCGTAAATGTTATTAAAAAACGATTTTAGGGGCAAATCAATGGTATTTACATTTGGCCCTTATTTATGATTGCCTTGTGGCACCAGTGCGTCTCTTTTAACATGAGACGCACTGGTGGTGCAAGGCCTTCATAAATAAGGTCCTGAGTTTTTTTGTTGTTGGTTTGTGTCTTGCTTTTTGATAATGCTTGATATCAACATTTGCAAGATAGAGGATTCGTATTTTGTGAAATAGTGAGGGTTCAGTAGTGAAATTGAGTGCCTGTACATAGGATCTTCGCTGTGTTTCTAAAATGTTATTCAAAAAACGATTTTGGGGGAAATCAATGGTATTTTCATTTGGGCCTTATTTGTGATTGCCTTGTGCTGCTGGTGCATCACTTTAAACATGGGAAAAAAATGACGCTCTGGTGGCGCAAGGCCTTCATAAATAAGGCCCTGAGTTTTTTTGTTGTTGCCTTGTTTTTTACTTTTTGATAATGCTTGCTATGAACATTTGCAAGATAGTGGATTTGTATTTTAGGAAACAGTGAGGTTTCAAAAGTGATATTGAGTGGTTGTACATAGGATCTGCGCTGTGATTTTTAAATGTTATTTAAAAAACGATTTTGGGGTCTAATCAATGGTATTTACATTTGGTCCTTATTTATGATTGCCTTGTGCAACTGGTGCGTCTCTTTTAACATGGGACGCACTGGTGGCGCAAGGCCTTTATAAATAAGACCCTGAGTTTTTTTGTTGTTGGTTTGTGTCTTGCTTTTTAATAATGCTTGATATCAACATTTGCAAGATAGAGGATTTGTATTTTGGGAAATAGTGAGGGTTCAGTAGTGAAATTGAGAGCTTGTAAATAGAATCTTCGCTGTGTTTCTAAAATGTTATTCAAAAAACGATTTTGGGGGCAAAAAAGTGTATTTTCGTTTGGCCCTTATTTATGATTGCCTTGTGCTGCCGGTGCATCACTTTAAACATGGGAAATAAATGACGCTCTGGTGGCGCAAGGCCTTCATAAATAAGGCCCTGAGTTTGTTTGCTGTTGGTTTGTTTTTTGCTTTTTGATAATGCTTGTTATGAACATTTGCCAGATAGAGGATTTGTATTTTGGGAAACAGTGAGGTTTCAGAAGTGATATTGAGTGGTTGTACATAGGTTCTGTGCAGTGTTTCTTAAATGTTATTCAAAAAACGATTTTGGGGGCAAATCAATGGCATTTACATTTGGCCCTTATTTATGATTGCCTTGTGGCACCGGTGCGTCTCTTTTAACATGGGACGCACTGGTGGTGCAAGGCCTTCATAAATAAGGCCCTGAGTTGCTGTGGTATAAACTTTAATATATTGCAAATTAGTGTTTGTATTGTTTGCTTTTTATCATTACTTTGTTGTTTGCTAATAGTGGTCTTTAATGTGTTATTTTTTTCAGAACCACAGATTGAAATCAACATTTTAAAAGCAAGCAAAAATGCCGTCAAGGCAAAGGAGTAGAAAAAATACCATACGTAAAAGAACAAAATCATCAAAGGAATTAAAGGAATGCTCTACAACAAGTACTTCAAAAAACACCAGAAAAGCTCCTGGTAAGACAAGTAAGTCTTTTCTTCGGAATTTATATAGATCAAAAAGAAATGTTAACGGTAATGTGAAGATCCAGAAGCAGAGAGCAAATCTAAAAAGGAAGGAGAGGCCCTCAAAAAATTTCTCTATTGCAGCAGGAGAGAAGAGTATGGATAGCAATAGAAGGTTAAATCAATTTAGGGACATTCGTAGACAAATGTTTTGCAATAGGGTAGTTTTAAATTTGCTAAAAAATTAAAAGAAAGGTAAACAGAGAGCTGCTTTTTACCAGAAAAAGAAAAGTGTAGAGAAGATTGTTGATCAGGCTTTTGAAGTTAAGAAAAAATAATTTATTTTAGTAATCAATAGAATTAGGATACTTAATAAGGCAATTGATATTTTCAAATCGAACAGTAGATGGAAAAGAATTATTAACCGGACTAATTTTTGTGAAGTAGTTTCTGGAGAATGGATGCATAGTTCAAGTTCTAAGCCATTTTTTAATGAGGAGAGTTACTTTCAGGAAAATTATTTGGTGCATGCAGTTGACACCAGTGGTCGAGCATATGAGGTGAAAGATGGTTGTGTGATGGAAAAAGAGAAACTTATGTCTAGAGATGCAGAAGAGGTGTTAAGTGATGAAGTATTAGGGAGATGTACTTAAGGTTCAGTGTATACATGGAAGTGCAGTAGTATTTGTAGTGTGCGACAGGATTCAATCGATTTGCTTCGAAATTTCCTACGTACATATAGTAAGAAAAGTCTAAAACAAAAAATGAAGATCTTGCAAGAGTTAGATCCTTGCAGAGTAAGAGAAAACACAGGTTTGCATGGGCATTCACTGGCTTGTCTTTCTAGAAAAGTATGTCAGAGTGTTTTTCATCATTTTAGGATGTTAGTAGTGCATCATAATAAGGTGAGGAAATAAGTGAAAAGGTTGTATTATGCAAAAAGTCCAGCACTTAAGCTTAAACAGTTAAACAGTGCTCTTTTGCATGGATCTGAAGTAGCTGTGAAGACTATTTGTGAAGAAATTGAGTTTTGTTATTTTGGGAACAAAGAGGACAGTGTACAAATGGATATAGTAATGGATGGTAATGTGGAAGACAATGTACAGATTTCAAGTACAGAAAAGTTTGACGAGGAAATTACCAAGTTTAAGGTGAAATCAAGTGAAAGGCCTAATTTAACTTGTGTATTTTGTCGATAGACTCATTATAAGATTCAGACTAGGTTAGTTGATTTAGATGCAAAATGTGAATTGGAAAATAATAGTGAATGGAAGGATTTTGTAAGTTATTTGTTGGTGGAGAATTCTTTTGATTTGAGTTTTGATCAGCGTATTTGTAATTATTGTTTGAAAAAATTAAATGAAAATAGAATGCCTGCTAGAGCTGCTCATAATAATCTTCAGTTGATAGATATTCCTTCTGAATTGATGGATTTAAATACTTATGAATCAATTTTGATTCAATGTATCCACCATTTTCAAGCTATTGTTCGCATGGAGCCTAAGATAGGGAAATTACCTCCTACAGATTTACAAAGAGGATTAAAGGGAAGAGTTGTTTATTTGCCTCTAGATGTCAAGAAAAATATTGGTACAATTGGTGTAGAAAGAGTAGAAGAGGATCCTTTGGTTATTCTAGTTAATGGGGTTCCGACAAAGAGTAAGAAAATCTGGCAAGATTTAGTGGATGTTAGGAAAGTCAAAAAGGCAACGTTGTATTTGGTCAAAAACAATGAGTACTATAAAGATGTAAGTGTTGGAGCAGAGGAAACAGCTACAGAAGAAGACAGTGATTGTTCAGTTGGCCAAATTGAAAAAGTTGATGTGTCTAGAAGTGAAGAAATATATGAACATTATACTTTTCATCCTTTGCATTCCAAAGAAGTAATGGGGAATGCAATTGACTTGTTTCAAATGAAAGCAGCAAAAGGAAGTCCCATTAGTGTATGGGAAGAAAGTTTGGAAGCTCGTTGTTTTCCACAGTTATTTCCAACAGGACGATCAACCAGTTCAAATTCCTGCAGCTGAATATCGGACTTTAAGATTATATGCTGAAGATCCAAGGTTTCGGCAATGCATTCCGTATTTGTTTCATCTACTGTATAAAAGTGATTTGTCTGGGCTTTCTTATGCAGTTAATCATATATTGAAAAGTGGAGCTCATCTGCAAAAGGTTTCAGCAAGGGACTTTATGGAGAAAGTCAATCTGCAAGACAGTATTTTGGAATCTCAGCTAATCAATCTCATGGCATGTCAGCGTGGAACAAATGAGTATTGGTTCCGTCGTCATGGGGAATTGAAATGTATGCTAAGAAACTTAGGAACTCCTACATGGTTCCTCACTCTTAGCTGTGCTGAGTATGCATGGGACGACTTACTTCAATTTCTATGAGAGGCAAATGGAAATATACAAAATATAGAATTGAAAACACCTGGAGAACTGTGTTCTTTGGATCCAATGAATGTTTGCAGATATTTTAATCATAGATTTGAATCTATGATGTCTTTTATTACCAACAAAACAAATCCTCCCCTTGGAGAGGTTTTGGATTTCTTTTGGAGGAAGGAATATCACGCGAGAGGTGCTCCTCATATTCATATGTTGTTATTTATTAAAGATGCACCCAAATTTGGATTAGATTCGGATGAAACAGTGGTGAGTTTCATTGAAGAGTATTCAACATGTGCTGTTCCAAAAATTACTGAAGAAAACAGTTTAAGGCAACAAGTTTTACGTTTTCAATCTCATCGTTGTGGAAAGTACTGTTGTCGAAAATTCAAAAACAAGGAAAAGTACTACACAAAATGTCGTTTTGCGTTTCCACGACCAGTGATTTCTAAGGGAAGAGTAAATAATTTGATGTCAGCTCTACGACATACTGTGACGAGGAAATCTCCCAAAAATACATATAATTTAAAAAGAAACGAAGAGTCCAAGTACATCAATGACTACAACCCAGTGATTTTGTCCATGTGGAATGCTAACATGGATATTCAGTTCGTTGCTGACAACTCTATTGCTGTGGCTCTATATGTGACATCTTACATCACAATAAAAGAAAAGACAGAACTGAAGGAAATGTGGGAGGACATTTCACATGAAAAGAGTTTAAGCAAGAAATTATACAGTTTCAGTCTGAAGATGTTGTCACATCGAGAAATTGGAGCATATGAATGTTCTGATCGGTTATCATCAGCAAGTCTCTATGCCAAATCAAGAACAATCATTTGGGTGAGTCTAGGTCTTGCTGCAAAACAAAACCGAGTTTTGAAATCTGTACAAGAAATTGAATATTTGGCGGAGAAAGAACCAAACAGTACAGATATTTTGAAGACAAATATGTTGGATACATACTATCCAAATAGAAGTACTCACCTTGAGAACACTTGTTTGTATGAAGTTCTGCAAAACTACAGTTATAAGAGGAACATCACAGAAGATATCAATAATGGAAAATATGCTGTCATTGGGTATGAAGGATGTCTAGTGAAGCAGAGAAAAGGCCATTTGATTAATCATCGAAAATTGAGTTGCGAAGCTCCAGACAAAAGAGAATTTTACTATTTACCTCTTTTGCAACTCTTTAAGCCATGGCGTACAGAAGAGGAACTACTTGGAGATTTTCTCTGTTATAAAGACTCTTTTAATGCAACTAAGGATACCATAGAATATCCTGCTTTTCCAAATTATCTGCAATTGTTGAACGAAGAAATAGAGCAAGAAGCCACAATTGCTGAAGAGATTGCTAGAGACAGTTCTCAAGACAGTCAGAGTTCTACTTCATTGAGTCAGGATCCACTAGGAGGACCAATTATCCAAAATGAAGCTGCAACTGCCATGGATGAGGTGGAAAGAGCTATGGAACAAGCTCAAGAGGATGGAGTTAACTTAGAAGATTTGGTAAAGCAACTAAACGTTGAGCAGAAAAAGATATATGACAAAGTTACAGAACAGATTGAACATGGATTCAGACATGAGAAAAAAGTGTGCTCATGTACATCATTTAGGCCTGTTCGACTGTAAGTAAGTGGAGAAGCGGGAACAGGAAAAAGTTTTCTGATTAAAGCCATTGCAACTTATTTGCAGAAAAGGACTCATTCGCCGCTGTCTTGTGTTGTAACTGCTCCAACTGGACTGGCAGCACATAACATTAAAGGGATTACTCTACATCGTTTACTGATGCTGCCAGTTGAGCATGATAATAAATTGCATTACAACAAGTTATCTGGAGATGCGTGTTCTGAAGTTTCCAGAGTCTTGAAGAAAATGAAACTTCTTATCATTGATGAAGTAAGCATGGTCTCAAAGTATTATGTGTTATTTGGAGGAAAACACATTATTGTTTTTGGAGATCTATTGCAGTTGACTCCAGTAAAAGGACAACCAGTGTTTAAAATGCTCACGCATGAAGATACCAGGAAGTCCCTTGGAAGCATTGGAAACATTAATATATGGTTACATTTTAAATATGCTGAACTGCTTCAAAATATGCGACAGGCAAAGGATGAAGATTATAAAAATATTCTACAAGATGTAAGAATCGGAAAAGTAAGTGAGCTTGGGAAAGAAGCTTTACATGCTCGATTAATTTCAAATTTGTATCCAAATGAAAACATTCTTCCAGAGAATATTTTTTTTAAAAATGACTGAGAAGAAATCTGGGATATGTTTGATGCCAACTCTGCATGAATGTTCCATCTTCAACAACAAAATGTTAAAGTTAGAAAATGAAGAGATTGTGAAACTGGAAGCAATAGATAAAATATAGCATATGGGTGCAACAATTGTTCGATTATTTTCAAATTTGTATCCAAATGAAAACATTCTTCCAGAGAATATTTAAAAAAAAATGACTGAGAAGAAATCTGGGATATGTTTGATGCCAACTCTGCATGAATGTTCCATCTTCAGCAACAAAATGTTAAAGTTATAAAATGAAGAGATTGTGAAACTGGAAGCAATAGATAAAATATAGCATATGGGTGCAACAATTGTTTTGTCAGAAAATTTGAAAACAAAATTGGATTCATTAGAGAAAAGTATTTCTAAAACAGCTGGTTTTGAAAAGACTCTGAATGTGTGTTTAAATTGTCGTATCACTTTGAGAAGGAATTTAAATGTTGAAAGAGGTCTGGTAAATGGAGCAATGGGTTATGTTGTTGATTTTGTGAATTGTAGAAATAGAGATGGAATTGAATTTTTAAAAATAAAATTTGATTGCATTGAGCAAGTACAACAAATTCTGCTAGATTTTTGCTTGTAAAAGACTTATATGTTCGCCGAAAACAGTTTCCTGTTTGTTTGGCATATGCGGTGAAAATTCATAAATCTCAAGGTTTAAGTGTAGATAGTGCTTTGGTGAACATTGGAAGATCTGTGTTTAAAGAGGGTATGGCATATGTGGCATTATCACGAGTCAGAACTTTATCAGGATTGTACTTGATTGAGTGTGATGAGACAAAGATTTGTGCATATATAGATTGTGTTAAAGAATACAATAGGTTAAGAAGAGAGTATGCTCCACATTTGCCTCAATATCCTCTGTTTGAAAAACGTGTGGTAGATCGAAAAAGAAGAAATGAGAATAATTGCAGTGAGGTAGTAGCAAAAAGACAAAAAGTAGATGAAACTGTAATTCAAAACAGAAAGAAAAAGGATTCTGATGAAAATGTTGTTGGATTTCAGTTTGAAAACAGTTCTGGTGTCAACTGCTATGCTAATGTAGTGGTTAATGTTGTTTTTTTCTTCAAACTTTACAAGAACAGATTGTTGAAAATCGGGATCAAAAGATTGTGTGGTTTATTGAATTCTGTGTTTGAGAAATGTAGCAGTGATAGAGGACAAACAGAAAGTGTAACAGAAATTCGAAATATTTTAGATACATGTTCTGGTCAAGATAAATTTTCACAGAACATTCAGCAGGATTGTCAGGAATTTTTAATGTATATGTTTGGTGTTTTGGAAGATGAAGGTGTAGATGTAGATAATCTTTTTAGCCTTTCTTATCAATGGCAGCATGAATGCCACAACTGTAGTTCATCAAGTACTACTAGAATAGACACTGAAAGATTTATATATTTGACTTTACCAGACTGTAAATCAGTGTCATTTAAAAATCTAGTTAAAGCAGCAGATCATAATATGGTGTGTACCCAATGTAAGTGTCCAATGCTATCCACATTATTTATACAAAGTTATGGTCAGTATATCATTTTAGTTTTCCAACGATGTAGACCTCATGGAACTAAATTGACAGCTTCTATCAAAAATTTTGTGGCTTCTCAGTTATCAATTTCAGGAAGAACCTTTACAAATGTAGCTATTATTTATCATGACGGTCCTTCGACAACATCAGGACATTATACATGCTACTTAAAATGTAAAAAAGGTTGGAGTTACTGCAATGATTCTCATTTGATTTATAAACAACGTTTGCCTTATGACTTTAAAAATTCTTACCTAGTGTTTTTAGTAAAGGTAATTGGCCTTTGAAGACGGGAATAGTTATTAAAAGTTAGTTAGTTAGTTAGTCTAATGTTTAAAATGATTTATCTCATATAGGTACTGTAAGTGGATCTCATAGTAAAAAATACTGATATATCTGACACGATTTGGCCGTAAGGAAAGTGAAAGGTATGATGTCTTAGATCTTTTTTCATAGGAAGTCAATGAAATGGAAGTTATAGAGAACAGTAGACTTTCTTTCCACCAAAAGGACCTTTACTATCTTCTATTTGGTCTCACGGAAAAGTAAGGGAACAAAGATTAGTGTACATATATGAGTTGTAGGTTTTTATGTTTTTTTTAAACACATTCTTTCAGATTGTGTTTTTTTTCCCTCTGTTATATGATGAAGAGTTTGAACTCACTAATTTAAGTGAAATTCAATATATTCTAAGAACAGCAAAAATAAACAATGTAACATATTGTATAAGTTATTCTATAGTTTGCATTGTGTAATTTATATTGTATTCCCATTGTCTCACACTCATTTTCCTTTTTCCACCCTTATTTAGCTCTCTTTACTCACTTACACTGCCTTTTTTTCACTTTGTTTCATCGCTGTTTCTTTACTCCACTTCATTCACAACTCCTCAATCCAATTTCAACTGTCTGCATTTCCTCTCTCCCTTCCACCACTTTTCGTCTTTCTCACATTCTTTCAGTAACACTGCTTTAGTTCTCTTCCCCTCTCTTTCCTTCTTTTGCTCCTTTACTCTTTTTCCTTTCTCACTCATTGTACTGCAGTTCACTCAGTCCTTCCCTTTGTCTTTCTGTGTACTTACTCTCTCACTCCTTTTTCCTCTATCGTTCTATATTAACCTCATTCCTTTCATCCCTTCACTCTGTGACTCCCCTTCACTCACTCTCAGTCATCTTCTATTCCTCTTTCTTATTAATAGTTCCTCATTTAGACTCCTCTCCTTTTCACTCATTTTTCTTTTACTTTCTTCTCTTTCCTGATTTCGTTTTGGTATCTCGCATTCTTTTAGTATCTTACTTATCTTCAGTAATTTGTTCTCTTTCTATTTCTTTTTCCCTCTTTTTTCTCTTTCTACATTACTTTATTTCTGTTTTCGTATCCTTCACTATTGCTTTATTTCTTAGTAAACTTTTTTAGATTTTTTACCTCTTGACCTGTTTCTTCTATTTTAAAATATATATTTTACTAATTATAACTTTTTTTTCTTTTGTCTTTCACAGATACAAAGTGTAGTTTAAAGATGCAAGTAAGTATTCATTAATTATATGGTAAGTGTGACTACAAAATGTAGTTTATCATCACCCTTTGTTTTAACCTCACTGCTTTTCTCTCACCCTACCTCACCCCTGTTTTCTTACTCTGCTTCCCTCACTTATTCTTATCCTCCATGTTTACTTCTCTTTTCCTTACTTTCCTACCACATTCAACTTCTTTCAGTGCCCCTGCTCACCCACACTCCCTCTCTTTCCTTTTTTTTCTGCTTCACTTAGTCCCTTTCTGACACTCCTTCCTTTACTCTCTCTGTTCTTTCTTTCTGTCACTCCCCATGTCTTACCCTTATTCACTTTTATCCACCCTCTTTCACTCCTCTTTACTTACACTCACTGCTATTTTCTTTCCCTCCATCACCATTGTTCCTTTTCTCTGGTTCCGTCACTGCCTTTTATTCCTCATCCTTTACTCTCTTTCCTTTTACTGTCATCACCCATTCACATTCTCCCAGAACATCTGCTTTAGTTTTCTTCCTCTTTCTTCTCTTCTTTTGCTCCCTTATTCATTTTCCTTTTCTCAGTTACTTCCTCTTATACCTTTTCTCTATTTTACCATCTCTTACACAGTCCCTCTGTGTTTCTCCCTCTAGCTCTCTTTCTCTTTACACCACTCTCTTTTTTTCCCCATTCCTCATGCTCACTCCTTTTTTTTTTCTTTTTTAGTTTTTTGCTGCGCCGACGGGACGCGCCCCGGTACGCGCACCGGGGCGCTGACCGGTACACGCACCGAGAGCGCTCCAGAGTGAAATATAAAAAAAAAGAATATACTTTTTTGAAAAAAAAATAATATGAATATACAATATAGGATTCATTTTTAGAAAAACATACCTTTCTACGCTATAGATATTTGCGAAAAAATAACCTTAGAAATTCACTAAAAAACATGAGTTATGAGTCCGTATAAAAAGTTAGGAATTAGTAGTTAAAAAACTTATGAAATTCACTGAAAAAACCATAGGTTTCACACCAGTTATAGTTAGGAATTAGCATTTAAAAAACCTATGAAATTCACTGAAAAAACCATAGGTTTCATACCAGTTATAGTTAGGAATTAGCATTTAAAAAACCTATTAAATTCACTGAAAAAACCATAGGTTTCACACCAGTTATAGTTAGGTGGAAATTTTACTGATAGAAAACCAATGAAATTCCCACGTTATAGTTAGTTGGACTCACTATAACTTGCGCATGTAATGCACTGCCTATGGTTTTTTCAGTGGTCGGAGCCTGGGAGGTTGCACTTGTTCGATATATATATATATATATATATATATATATATATATATATATATATATATATATATATATATATATATATATATAAAGCACCTACTGGCGGTCGCCAGTAGGTAGTTATAGTTAGGATTTTTTTCAATGTTAAATCTCAAAATTCTATTTGGAATAACTTTAGCGCCGGTTGACGAATCTGCCTGAACATGTCCTCAAAATGGCCTTGCGGTGCCCCGGTCCTTCCCTAAAAGTTTGGGGGGGATTCGTCAAGCGGGGTCCGAGATAAAAGGGGGGGTCCCAAAACGCGTTTTCCCCATGTTAATTTCCATAGGGCGGTCGATTTCACTTTTAGCTCGAACGGCTGAATGGATTTACACCAAACTTGGCAAAATTGTAGGGACTGGTAGCCCGATGTGCCTTTGCTATGTCTCAAGATATGTGCTCCAGTGGATTTGAGTAATTTAGGTTCAATAAAATATATATATCTATAGGCGCGCCCCGGTACGCGCACAGGGGAGCGCACCGGGCGCGCCACGCGACTTGCGCGCAGAAAGCTGATTGGCTCTTGGGTGTCTGTAAACATTCTAAACAGTCTGGAGTGGCCGCCATCTTGTGTCTCCGTAAAATCGAGACATAAGAGGTGGCAAAAACAAAGGGGGGAATTGACCATAAGGGGGCAGGGTAGACCCCCTCCTGACCCCCTAGGTTTAATGTGGGGGCTAAAATAGGGTCCCGCGGGGCATTTAAAAAAAATATTTTTTTTCGATTTGTGCGGGGGGAGCGCCCGGTACGCGCACCGGGAAGTGCACCGGGGAGCGAAGCACAGGAAAAATCCAGGACCGTATTTATGAAGGCCTTGCGATAGTTTTGCGCCGCCTGTGCGTCACTTTTTGTGACGCACCAGCGGTGTAAAAAAATGCGCATCGTTACGCTATATTTAAAAAGTGACGCATCTAGGTAGATGGGTCACTTTTTAAAACCCTGCGACACATTATACCTGCGTCAGGTATAATGTATGCAGAGGGGGCGTTCCCCCGTAAAAAGCTTCGTAATAGCGACGCAGTGAAATCTATGAGATTTCACTGGGTCACTTTTAGGATACTGTTGCGTCAAAATATTGCACCTGCCTCACAGCAGGTGTAAGACTGACGCAAGACCTTTCACATGGTGCTTTCCCCATGTGAAAGGACGCATTACTGGAGTTGCGTCACTTTTGTGACGCACTCCAGTAATGCGTCACTTTTGTGTTTACAGATACGTCAGAAATACTGACGTATCTGTAACTCCTTGCGACATGATTCGTCATACATTAAATATTACACATCTGGAATGTTGTAAGGAGTGCGCACAGAAAAGTGACGCATCGCACCAGCGGTGTAAAAAAATGCGCCTTGTTGCGCTATATTTAAAAAGTGACGCATCTAGGTAGATGGGTCTCTTTTTAAAACCCTGCGCCAAATTATACCTGCGTCAGGTATAATGTATGCAGAGGGGGCGTTCCCCCGCAAAAAGCTTGCTAATAGCGACGCAGTGAAATCTATGAGATTTCACTGCGTCACTTTTAGGATGCTGTTGCGTCAAAATCTTGCGCCTGCCTCACAGCAGGTGTAAGACTGACGCAAGACCTTTCACATGGTGCTTTCCCTATGTGAAAGGACGCATTACTGGAGTTGCGTTACATTTGTGACACACTCCAGTAATGCGACACTTTTGTGTTTACAGATACGTCAGAAATACTGACGTATCTGTAACTCCTTGCGTGTTGATTCGTCATACATTAAATATGACACATCTGGAATGTCATAAGGAGTGCGCACAGAAAAGTGATGCATCGCTGTTTTCACGTAGCGATGCGTCACGTTTCAGAAATGAGGCCTCCAGTTTATTCACTGTGTCACCTCTACGACCCTTTCTTGCGTCAATACGTCCCTTTTGCATACATTACACCTGACGTAGGAATAATGTGGCACAGAGGTTTACAAAGTGACGTATTTACCTAGAAACGCCACTTTGTAAATATGAATAAATAAGGTGCATTTTTTATTGGACTGATGCGTCACAAAAAGTGATGCTTTGGTGGTGTTAAAGTGACGCATGGCTTCATAAATGAGGCCTTCTGCCTTCAACTCCAGCAATGCATCTTTTCTTATCCTTCCACACCCCTGTTCCTTTTCAACATTTTCTTTGAATATCAACATTCACCATATTCACTCTTCTTCTCCTTACTTTCTTTCCTAACACTCACCTTCTTTCAGTCCTCCTACTTCACTTCCTTTCTCCTCTCATACCTTTCTGTTCTTTCTTACTCATTCTCCTTTCCATTATCAATGCACTCTATTTCACTTACTCTTTTTTCATTTTTTTTTACAATATAGCTCTTTGATGAGAATTGGAGGTAGTTCTGAAAAGAACTTTTGGTTTTCTTCTTTTTTCTAAACAGGAACAAAAACAGGGAATGGAAACTGCTCAACAAGAGCAAAAAAAACAAAATAAATTAGGGGTGGGAAGAGCAGCGATGGTTTTCTAATGCTCGAACCATGAGCTGTACACTTTGTTCTCCAAAGGTAAGCAGTTGATTGCAGTATCTGCATCTGAGGGCACCATGGTTAAAAGCAGGTTGAATGTTCGGAACCAGCTCTTGTGATCTCCCCCTCCCAGAAGAAGTTGCTCCTCCGGTTGATGTAGAGGCCCCATTACTGGGAACCTCTTGTGCCAAAGCCCTGACACTTTCCCGGGCAAAATTCTGGGGTTGCTTCCTCTCCACATGTCGGATCATCGTGTAGGTTCCAAATGAGTACTTTTTTAAGGGGTTACCCCGCGACAGCACTTCTTTGCAGATCCTGCACTCCACTTTTGGAGCATTCATCTTTTTTTGATTAGGTGGGATTTTAAAACATTTCCAAATAAAATGTTCCTTAACTTTTCGTTGAGGAGGCTCTTCATTAATGAATTCTGGTTCTTCATCACTGATGGATTGTCTGGCAGCCATGGTAAAATCAAGAAATATCCAGGAGCAAAAAGGCAGGTCTTGCAGTCACAAAAGTGAAAGAAGTGAAGGAAATGGGTGGGGATTTCATTCTTTGTAAAAAAAACTGTTAGCAACCAATGAAAAGTGTTCTTTTAAAGTCACATGACTTGACGCGCTTACGCTGCGCGCTCCGGAGCGCTTCCGGGTGCGCACACGCGGCACGAACGTAGGCGCTTCCGGGGCGCATACGCGGCGCGAACGTAGGCGCTTCCGGGGCGTACACGCGGCGCGAACGTAGGCGCTTCCGGGGCGCACATACGGCGCGAACGTAGGTGCTTCCGGGGGGCGCTTACGTTGCGCGCCGAAGTGACGTTATCATAGTTTTACGGAAATGCATTATCATTTTCCTCATAAAAAAAAACTGCTTTTATTTGTATGGTACGAAATGTTTTGCATTATTATTAACTTTTCATTCTTATTTTTTTTCACGAACGAAAGTAGCGCTCTGGGTGCGCTTTCCGGAGAGCTTACCGGTGAGCTTACCGGAGAGCTTACCGGAGAGCTTACCAGAGAGCTTACCGGAGCGCGCACCCAGAGCGCCCCAGGAAAAAATGATATAAAAAAACAAAAAAATTAATACTTACACAAAACAGCAAATTGTAAAAAAAAAACATAGGTTAGAAACTCGATATAGAAAGGAATTAGCATTTAAAAAACCTATGAAATTCCCCGAAAAAACCATAGGTTTCACACCAGTTATAGTTAGGAATTAGCATTTAAAAAACCAGTTATAGTAAGAATTAGCATTTAAAAAACCTATTAAATTCATTGAAAATACCATAGGTTTCACACCAGTTATAGTTAGCTGGAAATTTTATTGACATAAAACCATTGGCATTTCCACGTTATAGTTAGTTGGACTCACTATAACTTGCGCGCCTGCAATGCACTGCTGATGACGTCACATATTACATCACTCATGACATGGTCAGTGACATCACTCATGACATCACTGATGACACCATCCTTGTGACAGAGTGACAGACCTCCTTTCAGTGTAATGTAAGCCTTGAAACACATATTCAAGAATAGTATTTAACATTTTCAAAAAAGTGGAGATACCCATACCAGTTACAATAAACAATTCAGTAATTCCACCATCTATATACACATCCACTCATTCACAAACAGTTCTATATAGTCACTCATACATATACTCACTCATTATATGTAGTGATACACCTATAAATCCTGTTACACACCGACAGTCATCCAAAAGTTACTCACACACATATTCACACATACAAAAAAAGTAATGAACATTCATTTATTTGCATATACAGCTATACACACACTACCACTTTACTTCTAAGAATACTTACACATACCTACTCTCTCTAAACAATCACTTATATAAACACATACTAATTTAAACAGGAACTCTTATAATCTCTCACTCTCACATATACTCAGTTTTATAAATCAATACTCACATATACTAGATTAAAACATATGTCGTTACTGAAAAAGACAATAGTGAGACAGTTGTTTACTCACTAACATACACATATACACACTCATACATCCATACAGTCCTGTACATATGCTGTCTTCAAAACACATACAAACAGTGAGTCAGTCACCAACCCATACAGCCACTTATACACAAAGTGAAACACTGATACATACATTTCAATATATAAAAGTTACTTGCTAATATATGTATTCACTAAGATACACTTAATAAGGCAGTTAACCAATCAATTCTTTTAAAAACAAACATCCATTTACACACTTATTTAACCATTTATTCTTGCATCGTACTTTACAAATACATATAAAAAAAATTATTTTTCAGAAAGACACACATTCACTGGATGGTGTCATCAGTGATGTCATGAGTGATGTCACTGACCATGTCATGAGTGATGTAATATGTGACGTCATCAGAAGTGCAGTGCAGGCGCGCAAGTTATAGTGAGTCCAACTAACTATAACGTGGGAATTTCAAAGGTTTTATATCAATAAAATTTCCAGCTAACTATAACTGGTGTGAAACCTATGGTATTTTCAGTGAATTTAATAGGTGTTTTAAATGCTAATTCTTACTATAACTGGTGTGAAACCTATGGTTTTTTCAGTGAATATATATATATATATATATATATATATATATATATATCAATGAAAAAACCATAGGTTATAGGCCATATATAGTTAGGAATTAGCATTTACAAAACCTTATTTTACTCGCATAAAACCATTGAAATTCCATATATAGTTAGAAGCGCTAACTATATATCGCGCACCCGCAATCCACTGCTGATGATGTCACATATTACATCATTCATGACATGGTCAGTGACATCACTGATGACATCACTGATGACATCTCAAATGACATCACTGATGACATCACTGATCACAACATCCAGTGATTGTATGTGTCTGTAAAGTTTAAATATGTTTCACATATTGAAGAATGAGTGGATGTATAAGTGTCTGGATGAAGAATTTAGTAGGTGCATGACTGACTGTATGAGTGAGTGATTAAATGTGTCTCACTGAGTACATGGGTTAGTGACTAAACTGTCTTAATTCGTGCATCAGTATGTTTGTTGTTGTGTAAGCTGCTGCATGTGTTGATCAGCTATAAGAGTGGCCATATGGGTTATTGATTGGTTGCCCAAGTATTTGAATGGGAGGCTGAGTGTGTGTGTGGGTGGCTGGGAGGTGCGTGACTCTGTGCATAGATGTGTAAGCAGTTGATTCACTAGGAGTATGAGTTCAAGAGTGCATGTGGAAACAGCTATATGGGCGGTTGACTGTGCATGGGTGTGTTGGTGAGTGAATGGATTTCTCATTGCTACATGTGCAAGTAAGTACGTATGTAAAACACAATACATGTGAGAGTTGAGATATATAAATAACTGAACATAAGAGCCAGTGAATGTGTGAGTGGCTGTATCGATCACTGTGAGCTTGTATCAGGGATTATATAAGAGAGTAAATATGTGTTATTATATGTTTGAATAAGTAAGATGTGTATAACTGTATAGTTGAGGAAATGGAGGTGTGATTGATTCTTTGCATGACTGACTAGGTGTGTGAGTAACTCCATGGATGAGTGACAGTCTGTGAGTGTCTGTTTATACTGAGTGTATGTAAGGTTATATTAGAGTCTGAAGAGGTTCATTGTATTATCACATGAGTGATGTGATCAGTGATGACAAATGAGATGTCATCAGTGATGTCATTTGAGTTGTCATCAGTGATGTCATCAGTGATGTCATTTGAGATGTCATCATTGATGTCATTTGAGTTGTCATCAGTGATGTCATTTGAGTTGTCATCAGTGATGTCATTTGAGATGTCATCAGTGATGTCATCAGTGATGTCACTGACCATGTCATGAATGATGTAATATGTGACATCATCAGCAGTGGATTGCGGGTGCGCGATATATAGTTAGCGCTTCTAACTATATATGGAATTTCAATGGTTTTATGCGAGTAAAATAAGGTTTTGTAAATGCTAATTCCTAACTATATATGGCCTATAACCTATGGTTTTTTCATTGAATTTTCAAGGTTTTGTAAATGCAAATTCCTAACTATATATCCACTATAACCTATGGTTTTTTCTGTGAATTTCATTGGTTTTTTAAAAGCAAATATGAAAAGCTTTAAAATGTCAAGTACGTGATAGATAAAAACATTTTCGTATTTATGCACGCTGATGTGCTTTGAACGCTGCACCCCCCCCCCCCTCTTGCCTTAGTAGTACTCTCTCTTTGCAGATACTGAAGGGTAGTTAACGCAGGCCTTTACCCCCGTTGTAATCCGTCGTGCCTCCTTGTCTCTCCATTTGATTGATTGTTGTCCAAGCATTTACTGTTTTAGAATTGGTTCTCTTTGGATCATTCTCTATTTACAAACAAGCACAAAGTCGCAATACTCTGTTTAGTCTTTGCAGATAGTGAAAAATCGTGTAAAAAAATAAAAGTAATCGAGCAAAATCAGTAGGCCACTAATTGGATCTCTTTTTGACCTCGCTAAAATAGAAATATTAGGAACAACCCTTCTTGAGAAATACGAAAATAGTGAGATGAACTGAGCTCCACACCATGAGGGCTGCAAGACAGCTCGGCTCCATCACCCATCCCGCACAAAATAACGACAAACCCTATGCAAATATTAAAAATATAGACAACACACCAGCAAAGAAACAGGGTAAAACATTTTATTAAAAAACTATTTACATAACGTTGGTTTATAAGATGATGTCAGTAGTGGACCGATGTGTGAATAGATCGAAAACAGCACAAGGCTCCAAGATCCGGATAGCAAGCTCCTGGATGTTGGGTGCCATAGTTTAGAGTTCTGAATTTCAGCCTTTTTCAATGCCTGTGCTTTGTTGAATCAAAATGGCGGCTTGACACAAAGCTGACTCAAGCGTTGTTACTGATGCTATGCAGAGCAAAACTGGTTTTCAGTTTGTACATTTTTCTAGATTTTTCAATCCAAGTTTGGTTGACTTTGTAGAACGATGGCTTCAGATTTTCAACATACGGTGTGGTGGCGCTGACTGGGAGGGGGCGCTTCGCTCCTGCCCCCTCCCCAAGTAAGATTTTCATACGTGAAAGTACGTTAATGGTTTTGGTCCCTGAGATGCTTCGATGTCACTACCATTCTCAAATAGCATAAGTTCTGGATGTTGGGTGCCATAGTTAAGAGTTCTGAGCAGTGCTTGTAACACTGTCTGAAGCTTATTTCCACCTACTGCAGCTTCACTATTCTCAAAGTAAGTGAGTGTCGTTTGTGGACCTGACTGCATTAGAAAACAATGTGATATGTTACCTTCCTAAACAGCTTGACGGAGGCCCCTGAGGGGCGGTGTGATGGCCATGGACTCGGAGAAGACGCTTTGCTCCGACACCCTCCCCAAGTCTTATAGCACTGGTGTAGCCTGAGATCGCCCCCGACATAGGCGGCCGGCTCCCGGGGTCCGGCGGAACTTTTTGCCTTTTGATGACTCTTCAATTCTGGACCTTGTCCCACAATCCGTTTGACCTGAAGACAAGCTGTAGTGGGGCGCCCCTTTATCGTTTTAGTTGCCATTCCGCCCGCTTTTGCTACACTGTGCCTCTTCCGCCATTCAGCTGTTTACCGCCCGCTCTTGCGACTACAGCGTCTCGCTCACCATGTAGTTGAGATGCGCCCGCTCTTGCGGTGCAGCGATAGGCGGCTGCCACAGGCCCTGGGACACCTTGGAACTCGGACGCTTGTCTGCTAGGGCTTGGGTCCCATTCTCGAAAAGCGTCCCCTCAGCCGTGAAGATTCTACAAAAGTCTTGGGGGCCTCCGACTCCCGCAGGCTTCTGGTGGGGAGCGGCTGCCATGATTGCTCGTGGAATGGCCACGACGGAGCTACGAGATGGTAGTGGTCTCATGCTGACGCCAGCTTTAGTCTGAAACATCCAGAAACACTGTAGACTACCAATTCGATCAGTTCCGGTAGCGCCCCAACATGACCCGGAAGAGAAGAACTTGCCCTCCCCTCTTTGACTGATGGTTCTTGTTGCCTGTCCCCTCTGTTGTCATTTAACAGAACTTTTTGGACTGCTGAAAGGGGTTGTGTTCTGAACGCTGGTTGGTGGAGACATTTAGACTATATTCTTGACCTACGTTGTCGCGTAATGCGTTTTATGACACGCCGCGTTAGCGCACCCGGAAGTGATCCGAGGCGCGGCGCGCAGCGCGTAACGTAAGCATAACAGGTCATGTGACTTGTTAATAAAACTTTTCATTGGTTCATTTTACTTTTGTTAATTTAATGATGAAAAGCTTGGTCATATGACCTAAAAATTACGCTTTTTATTATTTTCGAACAATATTTTTTTTTCAAACATATGTTATAATATTCCAGGCTAATGTACTTTCCCGGAAAATTTACAACTGTCTTGCAAGTAAAATATATTCCTTTTTCGAGAAAAAGGGCGTTTCTTCCTTCCATGACGGAGCCGTTGAGTAAAAGAGATTCGGCCTGCTGTCTTAGTCGCCGATACGCCTGATTATCAGATTCTTATCGATCACTTTATGTTGCAGACATGAAAAACACAACTGCCCTTGACCATTTATCTTTACTGCGTTCCTACATATTATACCTTTTATCCGTCATGTAATTGGACTGCTTTATTTCACTTGCCTTTTACTGATTCGAAAACAGTCACTAAAAGTAAAAACTTTACAAATGAAAATACTACTACCGTGTTTTGTTTTAAAAACCTTTATTGTGAAAATGTCAGTATACAAATACGGGCCTATAACCACGTGGGCCGGCCACGGAGCAAACTGAAATCGTATATGATGAGGAGACATTTACACTGTAGAAGAACGTAACGAGCGGGCCATTAGGTGACAAGAACAAAGGTGTCTAACAGTTGCGGAATCGGTGGACGTACATTTTGTAATTAAAATACGACAGGGCCACTTACAATAACATTTTCTAGATATACATTTGCGGGCAAAGAGTTACGAGTCCCATTTATACCGGCGCCATTTTGGGCGAGGCCGGGCAGGTCCAAGATATAGTCAAAATGTCTCCACCAACCATCGGCCAGACCAGAACCCCTTTCGGCCCTTTATGCTACAAGATGGTGTCTTCCATTCAGAAAATATTGGTGGCAGCATTTTGAAAGGAAACAGAAACAGCCGTTCTCCTAGTGAGTTTCACATTGTTACATTTAGGAAGAATGTTGAAGAGTAGTATGTGGAAAATCTGAAGCCATTTTTCTACAAACTCTCAATCAGACTTGGATGGAAAAAAAAAACCAGAAGAATGTACAAACTGAAAACCAATTTTTGTCTGTATAGCACCAACAGTAACGCTTGAGTCAGCTTTGTGTCAAGCCGCTATTTTCATTCAATCAATAGCGTCCCCCTGCACACATTCAGGGACCTGGTCGTGTCTTCAGATGAAACGCATTGTAGGAAAAGAAGCAGAAAGGAAAAGGAAAAAAGTTCCGCCGGACCTAGTGAAGCTGCAGCAGGTGCAAATAAGCTTCAGACAGTCTTACAAGCACTGCTCAGAACTCTCAACTGAGGCACTCAACATCCAGGACTTGCCATTCGGATCTTGGCGCCTTGTATTTTTGTTTTGTTTTTGATGGAGGGGAAACAACAAAAAACAGGCATTGAAAAAGGCTCAACAGTGCAGGGCGCCTTGTGCTGGTTCCGACCTATTCACACATCGGTCCACTACTGACATCACCTCATAAACCAACGGGGCACCCCACGCCGACTTTCGGCGCAGCATTGTAGGATGGCCACACCAGTGCGGCAATTTGCTGGACACCACCTCGGTGCCATCCAGATCTCGGCGCGTTCATTCAATCAATAGCGTCCCCCTGCACACATTCAGGGACCTGGTCGTGTCTTCAGATGAAACGCATTGTAGGAAAAGAAGCAGAAAGGAAAAGGCAAAAAGTTCCGCCGGACCTAGTGAAGCTGCAGCAGGTGCAAATAAGCTTCAGACAGTCTTACAAGCACTGCTCAGAAATCTCAACTGAGGCACTCAACATCCAGGACTTGCCATTCGGATCTTGGTGCCTTGTGCTGGTTCCGACCTATTCACACATCGGTCCACTACTGACATCACCTCATAAGCCAACGGGGCACCCCACGCCGACTTTCGGCGCAGCATTGTAGGATGGCCACACCAGTGCGGCAACTTGCTGGACACAACATCGGGGCCATCCAGATCTCGGCGCGTTCGACTCACTGTACCGCAACAGTGACCGCAACTCAGCTGGACACGCCGTCTTTCGGCGCAGCATTGTAGGATGCCACACCAGTGCGGCAATTTGCTGGACACCACCTCGGTGCCATCCGGATCTCGGCGCGTTCGAGTCACTGTACCGCAACAGTGACCGCAATTCAGCTGGACACGCCGTCTTTCGGCGCAGCATTGTAGGATGGCCACACCAGTGCGGCAATTTGCTGGACACCACCTCGGTGCCATCCGGATCTCGGCGCGTTCGAGTCACTGTACCGCAACAGTGACCGCAATTCAGCTGGACACGCCGTCTTTCGGCGCAGCATTGTAGGATGGCCACACCAGTGCGGCAATTAGCTGGACACCACCTCGGTACCATCCGGATCTCGGCCCGTTGTGCTGCCTTCGGCCTATTCGCACATCGGTCCGCTACTGACGCCGCCTCACGTGCCAACGGATTTTCTACGCTTTTTGTAGCCCTATGCCGCATAACAGGTCATGTGACTTGTTTATAAAACTTTTCATTGGTTCATTTTACTTTTGGTTTCCTAAAGATGGAAGGCTTGGTCATATGACCTAAAAATAACACTTTTCATTGGTTTAGAACATTTTTTTTTCCCAAACGATGAAAGCCCCACCTTGTTTCTGGATCATTCAGACTGAAGCTGGCGTCAGCATGAGAGCACCACCATCTCGTGGCTCCGTCGTGGTCATTCCGCGAGCAATCATGGCAGCCGCTCCCCACCGGAAGCCTGCGGGAGTCGGGGGCCCCCAAGACTATTATACAATCTTCACGGCTGAGGGGACGCTTTTCGAGAATGGAACCCAAGCCCTAGCAGGCAAGCGTCCGAGTTCCAAAGTGTCCCAGGACCATTTCAGTGGACCAGGCCTAAAACCGAGGAGCTGTCCGCCATTTTAAGAGCCATGTGGCAGCCGCCTATCGCTGCACTGCAAGAGTGGGAGCAACTCAACAACATGGTGAGCGAGACGCTGTGGCCGCAAGAGCGAGCGCAACTCAGCTAGATGGCCGCCACCTGGGGAGGCCCGTTTACGCCGGCTCCCCCACGCCCCCCCCCCCGGGCCGCCGCACGCCAATTTTCGGAGCAGCATTGTAGGATACCAAAACCAGTGCGGCAGTTTACTGGACATCACCTGGGTGCCTGTCGTACATGTTGTGTCAGCCATGTGACACTGGACACAGACCGCTACTGACGAGGCCTCCCCCCGCACCACCCGGGACGCCCCACGCTGTTTTTCTGTGCTGCATTGTAGGATCCCTAAACCAGTGCGGCACCCAGGCGACATCACCTGGGTGCCGTCCAGAACTCTGCACGTTGTGCTGCCTTGGGACTATTCGCACAACAGACCGCTACTGACGAGGCCTCCCCCCGCCCCACCCGGGACGCCCCACGCCAATTTTCGGAGCAGCATTGTAGGATCCCTAAACCAGTGCGGCACCCAGGCGACATCACCTGGGTGCCGTCCAGAACTCTGCACGTTGTGCTGCCTTGGGACTATTCGCACAAAAGACAGCTTCTATCCATTGTTGCTTTTTGTATTGAGAAATGTTTAAATGTTTTTAGTTTTTGTTCCGTTCGTTAAAGTTAGTAGTTAATAAAGTTTTATAACCTTATTTTGTTGGAGTGTTATCTATTTTTTTAAAAACGGGTGAATGGGGCCTTGAATCGGGTTATTGTCATGTGTGGGCTTTGGAAGTGTGCTGCTGCAGGATCGGACATTTCAAACTCAAATGCACGTTCTTTTTCTTACCTTTCCGAAGCATGGAGCGCAATAGCAGGCAGAGAAAGGGTGATGCACGTGTTGAACACTACCTGACCTGGCAAGTTGCTGGCAGTGCCCCCCCGCCCGCTCCTGAAAGAGGGCACACACACACCGCCGCCCCGAGTACTTCACAAATCTTTAAAAGACCATGCGCTTGTTCATGAGGCTTAAATGGTTTATCACCTCTTCTCGAACCCCTGCATCGACCCTCTGACGTTTCATGGAAAAATTACCATGTAACACAATACCAAGCCCTGTCAGCTGAAACCCCCAAGGAATCGTGGGGCATATTATCAAGGGGGTTTATCTCCGCTTTTTGGGCTTTAAAAACCATGAAAGCGGAGATAAAATTATTTCCCTATTATCAAGCTGTCGCTAACACCAGTTAGTGACAGCTAAAAGGAGATAGCGACCATCTTGGGCCCCGCTTTGCATGTCAGTGATACTTATCACTAATGACATGCAAAGTGGCGTGCCAAGATGTTAGCGACTGGAAACAGTCCCTAACATCGCTACCTTCTATTACCAACTTTTGGAGATATTCGCGCTAAGCGCGAATATCTCCAAAATCTAACACCTGCCCTGAGCAGTTCTTAGCCATGTTATCCAATGGGAGGTGGATAACATGGCTAAGAGCATTAGGTCGATAATACATGAATATCGCTGACTTTTCTGCGATAATAGCAAGGTTTATCTGCGATAAAAATCGCCGATGTGCGGCGATAATTTTTGTCTCTAAACAAGTTAGAGACAAAAATTATCGCTAGTTGTTCGTAATATGCCCCCGGGTTTTTGCTTGCAGAAATCGGGAGGCGGGAGACTAGCACTGAAATCAGTACTCACACGCCTGAATCAGGAGGATTGGCATGTCTGAATTCTCTACAGCTGGGGCCATAAACTACATCCGCAGGGTTAGGTGATAGCCTGGGACCAGCCTGGCATCTAAAATGGCTGCAGTGCACGACAAAATTGTGGCATTCGAAAAAAGGCAAGATGGCGCAGCCGCTGGAAGAGATGTATCAACATATATCAGCCTCCTCAGCCACCCTCAGGAAACATAGGGGATTAGGATACGTCTCCCGCACCCCCTTATACCTAGTACTTTAATTAACGAAGCACAAAATGGCGAATTCCCGTTTCGCTACCAGTTTGCGGCCCAGTTCGCGGCCCGTGAAGCGCTTCTACCGTGAAAAATCATTTTTTTTTATTTTCCCCACGGGACCCTTTAATAACCCCAACAACATTCCTAGGGGGTCAAGAGGGGGATACCTTGCCCCCTTTCATTAAATTCCCCCTTAGTTTTTCACCTTTTCTTCTCTCTCGATCCTACCGAGAGACAAGATGGCGGCCGCTCCGGACTGTCACGCAGCAAAAAAAAAAAAAAAGCTC
Source organism: Lissotriton vulgaris (assembly GCF_964263255.1). Classification (NCBI taxonomy): domain Eukaryota; kingdom Metazoa; phylum Chordata; class Amphibia; order Caudata; family Salamandridae; genus Lissotriton; species Lissotriton vulgaris. The sequence continues at coordinate 474,445,969 of NC_141698.1, read as the reverse complement.
ACGCACAGCCGCTGGAAGAGATGTATCAACATATATCAGCCTCCTCACCCACCCTCAGGAAACATAGGGGATTAGGATACGTCTCCCGCACCCACTTATAACTAGTAATTTAATTTACGAAGCACAAAATGGCGAATTCCCGTTTCGCTACCAGTTCGCGGCCGCGCTTCTACCGTGAAAAATCATTTTTTTTTTATTTTCCCCACGGGACCCTTTAATAACCCCAACAACATTCCTAGGGGGTCAAGAGGGGGATACCTTGCCCCCTTTCATTAAATTCCCCCTTCGTTTTCCACCTCTTCTTCCCTCTCGATCCTACCGAGAGACAAGATGGCGTCCGCTCCGGACTGTTTAGAATGTTGACAGACACCGGAGAGCCAATCAGCTTTCTGCGCGCAAAGTTCCGATAAGCGAAAAGTAAGCGGACCGGATCGCTGCCCAGAGCGCTGTTACAGATATATATCTTGGTTTGAACGTTAATTTCTCAAAAACTACTGGAGCACATATATTGAGACCTAGCAAAGGCACATCGGGCTAACAGTCCCTACAATTTTGCCAAGTTTCGTGCAAATCCATTCAGCCGTTCGAGCTAAAAGTGAGTCCAACCGCCCTATGGAAAAATGAATGGAAAAAACGCGTTTTGGGACCCCCCTTTTTTCTCAGCCCCCCCTTGACGAACCTCCACCAAATTTTCAGGGGCTGCTCAGAATCAAAATGTGCCATTTTCCTGAAAATTTCAGCCGATTCCGTCCACAAACGCCAAAGTTATTAGACATAGAATTTTCAGAAGTCCCATAGAGAAAAAATCCTAACTATATATACCTACTGGCGATAGCCAGTAGGTAATATATATATATATATATATATATATATATATATATATATATATATATATATATATATATATCCGCACTGCACTTTTCACTGCGACAGGCTCCAATAACCGACCACCACACAGGAAAGAACACGGAAGACCCAGAGTGCAGGTGAGTTTCTTTTATTCATCAGCACACCACGGCAGCATAACGTTTCGGCCTACACAGATATTACCTACTGGCGATAGCCAGTAGGTATATATAGTTAGGATTTTTTCTCTATGGGACTTTCGAAAATTCTATGTCTAATAACTTTGGCGTTTGTGGACAGAATCGGCTGAAATGTTCAGGAAAATGGCACATTTTGTTTCTGAGCAGCCCCTGAAAATTTGGGGGGGTTTCGTCAAGGGGGGGCCGAGAAAAAAGGGGGGTCCCAAAACGCGTTTTTCCCATTCATTTTTCCATAGGGCGTTTGGCCTCACTTTTAGCTCGAACGGCTGAATGGATTTGCACGAAACTTGGCAAAATTGTAGGGGCTGTTAGCCCGATGTGCCTTTGCTGGGTATCAATATATGTGCTCCAGCGGATTTTGAGAAATTAACATTTTAAAAAACAGATATATCTGTGACAGCGTCCCGGCTAGCGCTCCGGTTCGCGAACTTTTCGCGTAACGGAACTTTGCGAAGCGTAGCTGATTGGCTCTCCGGTGTCTGTCAACATTCTAAACAGTCCGGAGCGGCCGCCATCTTGTCTCTCGGTAGGATCGAGAGACAAGAAGAGGAGAAAAACGAAGGGGGAATTTAATGAAAGGGGGCAAGGTAGACCCTTCTTGACCCCCTAGGAATGATGTTGGGGTTATTAAAGGGTCCCGTGGGGCAAATAAAAAAATTTGTTTTTTTGCGGTAGAAGCGCTTTCCGGTTCGCGAACCAGGTAGCGAACCGGGACGCGAAATGGGAATTCGCCATTTTGTGTTTCGTTTTAATTAAATTACAAGATGGAGGAAAAACAATGTGAGAAATGGGTATAAGGGGGTACGGGAGACGTATCCTGACCCCCTATGTTTTCTGAGGGCGGCTGAGGATGCTCATATATGTTGATACTTGTCTTCCAGCGGCTGCGCGTGAGCGTTTTTTTTTGTTTTTTTGCTGCGTGACGTCTGTTAACGTTCGATTCGAAGGCAATCAGGAAGTGTTGACCGCCATTTTGACACTGTGAGTAAATATATTGTTAAACATAATTGTTATAAATTAATCCGTATTGATAAACATTGTCTGCGCCATCTTGCTTTTTTTCCAATGCCACACTTTTGTCGTGCACGGCAGCCATTTTAGATGCCTTGACCAGACCCACTCTCTGCACGCCGCCGATCCTCAGCATGGCTCCCCACCCTCGCAAGCATCTCCCTCACGCACTGGTCACCCCCGCTCTCTGTCTTATGCATGGGCCATAAACCTCCCCCCATCTGCGATGCTCTTCCCTGAGAATCACACCCAGTGCCCGCCCGACACCTCCCTTTCACCCTATTCACTACCGCACCCTCTGACACTCCCCTTCCTTTGTGTCTGATTGTCCAGGCCGGTCCCAGGCTATCATCTAGCCCTGCGGATGTAGTTTATGGCCTCAACTGTAAAGAATCACCCCTCTTCAAAGGAGTTACAGTAGATCAAGGCCCCCACCCCATGAGATCCATCACACCACACACGTTCCTACCATCTGATAACGATCCTGTATTGTGATTGGGGAGGGGATTCTCACTGTGAGGGTGTGTAGGACCGAGCCTGAAGCGGAAGATTCCAGGCATGCCTTTTTGTACATCAAAGTCTTCACAATTATGTGTCACATTAAAAATATATAGCACTCCAACAAAGTAGTAGGATTTTAACACTTTAATAACTTATAAATATATACAACGCACCAAAAACAGTAAACACGTTAAAAAAATTTTTTTTAAACAAAAGCAACAATGGTCAGTAGCGGTCTGTTGTGCGAATAGTCCGAAGGCAGCACAACACGCTGAGATCTGGACGGCACCCAGGTAATGTCCTTTACTTGCCGCACTGGTCTTGGCATCCTACAATGCTGCACCGAAAAACGGCGTGGGGCGCCCCGGGGGGTCCTTTGCTTTACAAGTCAGAGTGAAAGAAAAAAAGGTGAGGCTTTCATCATTTAGGAAAAAAAAATGTTCGAAAGCAATGAAAAGTGTTATTTTTAGATCATATGACCAAGCCTTTCATCATCAGAATAACAAAAGTAAAATGAACCAATGAAAAGTTTTATTAACAAGTCACATGACCTGTTATGCTTACGCGCTGCGCGCCACGCTCTGGATCGTTTCCGGGAAGCTGCGCCTCGCGCACCGGAGCACTTCCGGGTGCTCTAACGCGGCGCGTCATATGACGCATTACGCGACAACGCAGGTCCAGAATATAGTCAAAATGTCTCCACCAACCAGCGGTCGGAACACAACCCCTTTCAGCAGTCCAAAAAGTTCTGTTAAATGACAAGAGAAGGGACAGGCAACAAGAACTATCAATCAAAGAGGGGAGGGCAAGTTCTTCTTCACGTTGGGGCTCCACCGGAACTGATCGAATTGGTAGTCTACAGTGTTTCTGGATGTTTCAGACTGAAGCTGGCGTTAGCATGAGAGCACCACCATCTCGTGGCTACGTTGTGGCCATTCTGCGAGCAATCATGGGACTCGCTCCCCATCGGTAGTCTACGGGAGTCGGGGGTCCCGGTGACTGTTGTAGAATCTTCAAGGCTGAGGGGACTCTTTTGGGAATGGGGCCCATGCCCTAGCAGTCAAGCGTCCGAGTTCCACGGTTGCCCAGAGCCATCTTTGCAGGCCAGGCACAAATCTGGGGAGCCGACCACCATTTCGTGAGCTCCGTAGCAGCCGCCTGTCGCTGTACCGCAAGATTGGGCGCAATTCCGTTGGATGGCGGGTGAGACGTTGTAATAGCAAGAACAGGCGCAATTCAGCTGGCCAAGCGAGGCACTGTGTCGCAAGAGCGGGCGCAAGTCAGCTGGTCGAGTGAAGCGCTGGGGTGTAGCTGAGAAACCTCCACCTGGGGAGGTGGGGGAGGCTCGTTCGCGCCGCCTCTCCCTTCTACTGCACCCCACACCGTCTCCTGGCGCAGGTATATGTGATGGTCGGACCAGGGCACCGCAGGACGTGTCTTCAGGTCAAACGGATTGTGGGACAAGGTGTGGAGCAGGCGCAATTATCCATGGAGTTACTCACACACCTAGTCAGTCATGCAAAGAATCAATCACACCTCCATTTTCTCAACTATACAGTTATACACACCTTACTTATTCAAACATATACTAACACATATTTACTCTCTTATACAATCCCTGATACATGTTCACAATGATCCTAACAGCCACTCACACATTCATTGGCTCTTATGCACAGTTATTTATATATGTCAACTCTCACATGTACTGTGTTTTACAAATCCATTCACTCACCAATACACTCATGCAGACAGTCAACCGCCCATACAGCTGTTTCCACATGCACTTTTGAACCCATACATATAGTGAATCAACTACTCACACATCTATGCACAGAGTCACACACCTCCCAGCCACCCACACACACACTCAGTCTCCCATACAAATACTTGGGCAACCAATCAAAAACCCATATAGTTACTCATATAGCTAATGATCAACACATGCAGCAGTTTACAGAAGAACAGACATAATGATGCACAAATTAAGACAGTTTAGTCACTAACCCATGCACTCAGTGAGACACATTAAATCACTCACTCATACAGTCAGTCATGCACCTACTAAATCCTTCATCCAGACACTTATACATCCACTCATTCTTCAATATGTAAGACATATTTTAACTTTACAGAAACATACAGTCACTGGATGTTGTGATCAGTGATGTCATCAGTGATGTCATTTGAGATGTCATCAGTGATGTCATCAGTGATGTCACTGACCATGTCATGAATGATGTAATATGTGACATCATCAGCAGTGGATTGCGGGTGCGCGATATGTAGTTAGTGCAACTAACTATTTATGCGAATTTCAATGGTTTTGTGCGAGTAAATTAAGGTTTTGTAAATGCTAATCCCTAACTATATATGGTCTATAACCTATGGTTTTTTCAGTGAATTTTCAAGGTTTTGTAAATGCTAATTCCTAACTATATATGGTCTATAACCTATATATATATATATATATATATATATATATATATATATATATATATATATATATATATATATATTACCTACTGGCGGTCGCCAGTAGGTATATATAGTTAGGATTTTTTCTCTATGGGATTTTTGAAAATTCTATGTCTAATAACTTTGGCGTTTGTGGACGGAATTGGCTGAAATTTTCAGGAAAATGGAACATTTTGTTTCTGAGCAGCCCCTGACAATTTGGGGGGGTTTCATCAAGGGGGGGCCGAGAAAAAAGGGGGGTCCCAAAACGCGTTTTTCCCATGTTAATTTCCATAGGGCGGTTGGCCTCACTTTTAGCTCGAACGGCTGAATGGATTTGCACGAAACTTGGCAAAATTGTAGGGACTGTTAGCCCGATGTGCCTTTGCTAGGTCTCAATATATGTGCTCCAGTGGATTTTGAGTAATTTAGGTTCAAAAAAAGATATATATCTGGGCGGAGCCTAACCACACATCTGATCTGATTGGCTGTCAGCACTTCATCCAAGAAGTGTTGGCAGCCATCTTGGGACCAATATACATGATAGCACCTCATTAAAAAGCATTGTAGTTTATAGAGGGTTTTAGGACTTTAGTTACATTATAAATCATTTGTTGATGGTACCATACTCGTTTTAGGAATTGTGGTGGGTTCTAAGGTGATTTTACCATGTGAAAAAACCTTCTGCTGTGATATCATGAATATTGTTTGAAAGAAAACTAATATCTCATGATTTTCCCACAGTGGTTTGGAAGGGGATCTATAAGCTAAACTGAAAGCATATTTTCTGTAAATTCACATTATCTTTCTCAGTCATGTGAAAATGAAGTCTGACATTCTCAGTAAAACATGTACATCCAACAAGGACAGAGACTGTCAGTTGATTCCTTTGTGTTCTACTGCAGCCTCCTAGAGTGTTCTAAAGAACAACTAGAGCGCTAACAGTCCTACTTATTACAAAGGTATGGCACACCTGAAGCCATCTTGATTGGAATAAAGTGGTAACTCTTAAAACATTTAATTTAAAAAGAAACAACATGAGGGGGTATATTTTACCATAGAAAGTATGATTAGTGCTGCAGAATGAAAAATTAGGGCACATTTTGAGTGACTTCTCAAATCCTTTTCTATTTCATTAAAACATTCTGACATGCAGTCTCCCAAAATGGCCACCAGAGACAAAAGAGCCCAAATGTAGCCCAAATATCACCCAGATGTAGCCCAAGTATAGCCCAATGACAGAATGTCCCAGAGTGTTCTAAAGAACAACTAGAGCGCTAACAGTCCGACTTATTACAAAGGTATAGCACACCTGGAGCCATCGTGATGGGAATAAAGTGGTAACTCTTAAGACATTTAATTTAAAAAGGAACAAAATGAGGGGGTATATTATGCAATAGAAGGTATTATTAGTGCTGCAGAAAGAAAAATTAGGGCACATTTTGAGTGACTTTTAAAATCCTCTTCTATTTCATTAAAAAATTCTGACATGCAGTCTCCCAAAATGGCCACCAGAGACAAAAGAGCCCAAATGTAGCCCAAATATCATCTAGATGTAGCCCAAGTATAGCCCAATGACAGAATGTCCCAGAGTGTTCTAAAGAACAACTAGAGCGCTAACAGTCCTACTTATTACAAAGGTATGGCACACCTGAAGCCATCTTGATTGGAATAAAGTGGTAACTCTTAAAACATTTAATTTAAAAAGGAACAAAATGAGGGGGTATATTTTGCCATATGAATTATGATTAGTGCTGCAGAAAGAAAAATTAGGGCACATTTTGAGTGACTTCTCAAACCCTCTTCAATTTCATTAAAAAATTCTGACATAGTCTCCCAAGATGGCCACCAGAGACAAAAGAGCCTAAATGTAGCCCAAATATCACCCAGATGTACCCCAAGTATAGCCCAATGACAGAATGTCCCAGAGTGTTCTAAAGAACAACTAGAGCGCTAACAGTCTTACTTATGACAAAAGTATGGCACACCAGAAGCCATCTTGATTGGAATGAAGTGGTAAGTCTGAAAACACTCAATTTAAAAAGGAACAACATGAGGGGGTTAATTTTGCCATAGAAAGTATGATTAGTGCTTCAGAAAGAAAAATTAGGGATCATTTTGAGTGACTTCTCAAATCCTCTTCTATTTCATTAAAAAAATTCTGACATGCAGACTGAAACATGCACTTTGAATACCAGCAGCAGACGTCCCTGGTGAGCAGTAGCATTACTACAGTGATCTAATGTGCAACTAGAGTGCTAACATTCCGAATTTATGGCAAATGTGTGACACATCTGAATGCCTTCTTGATGGAACCAAAGTAAACAAGCATTGAAAATGCAATAGATCTCGCCCTCGTTTAAGTTAAAGCCATTCTGTTTGTAATGAGGTGGCTTTTTAGCTTTGCTTTTATTAGTGTTTTTTCAACTTTCATGTAAATAACGCACCGTTTTCACCAAATCGACTTTGCCCAAGCACACCCTTCCCTTCGGCCAACAGATCCCAAAAATTCGGCACACCTGCCGATCCACTCTCCCTACAGCTCACCCAAGCCCCGTCCCTCTAGCGCAACTGGAACACCCCAAATTCACCTTCTCCATGCGCACCAAAAACTCCCGTTGAATAACATGGCAATTCGCTACTCCGCACAAAAATTGCTCTTTAAAGCACTTCCACTGCTCCGATCCGCTTCAAACTTGGCTGGACACTAGTTCCAGCGATTCCCTAACATCTCACCAAAAATCAGCCCAATCCATCCACTGGAACGGGGACGAATTTCAACCCGAATACGCGCCCCCCGCAAACACAAAAAAAGCCATAAAACGGCCAAATCTCGACCAAAAACCGCCAAAATCCCTCAAAACCTTGCCAACACCAATACGCACCAAACTGAACCGGCCCCTCAGCCCTAGGCTCCGGGAACCCTACTTAATTGACCCAAAAGCCCTAAAAAAGCAACATAATACACACGAAAACGCCCTAACAACCCTAAAATGCATATAAGTATATGTATGCATGCATTTATGTTTGTATTTATATAGATATACCGATGATATATGTTTATATATGTATGTATATATATATATTCACTGAAAAAACCATAGGCTATAGACCATATATAGTTAGGAATTAGCATTTACAAAACTTTGAAAATTCACTGAAAAAACCATAGGTTATAGACCATATATAGTTAGGAATTAGCATTTACAAAACCTTGAAAATTCACTGAAAAAACCATAGGTTATAGACCATATATAGTTAGGAATTCGCATTTACAAAACCTTATTTTACTCACACAAAACCATTGAAATTCCATATATAGTTAGTTGCACTAACTATATATCGCGCACCCGCAATCCACTGCTGATGATGTCACATATTACATCATTCATGACATGGTCAGTGACATCACTGATGACATCACTGATGACATCTCAAATGACATCACTGATGACATCACTGATGACAACATCCAGTGACTGTATGTTTCTGTAAAGTTAAAATATGTCTTACATATTGAAGAATGAGTGGATGTATAAGTGTCTGGATGAAGGATTTAGTAGGTGCATGACTGACTGTATGAGTGAGTGATTAAATGTGTCTCACTGAGTGCATGGGTTAGTGACTAAACTGTCTTAATTTGTGCATCATTATGTCTGTTGTTCTGTAAACTGTTGCATGTGTTGATAAGTAGCTATATGAGTAACTATATGGGTTATTGATTGGTTGCCCAAGTATTTGTATGGGAGACTGAGTGTGTGTGTGGGTGGCTGGGAGGTGTATGACTCTGTGCATAGATGTGTGAGCAGTTGATTCACTAGATGTATGGTTTCAAAAGTGCATGTGGAAACAGCTGTATGGGCGGTTGACTGTGTGCATGAGTGTATTGGTGAGTGAATGGATATCTCAGTGCTACATGTCAAAGTAAGTACATATGTAAAACACAGTACATGTGAGAGTTGACATATATAAATAACTGTGCATAAGAGCCAGTGAATGTGTGAGTGGCTGTATGGATCATTGTGAACTTGTATCAGGGAATGTATAAGAGAGTAAATATGTGTTACTATATGTTTGAATAAGTAAAGTTTGTATAACTGTATAGTTGAGGAAATGGAGGTGTGATTGATTCTTTGCATGACTGACTAGGTGTGTGAGTAACTCCATGGATGAGTGACAGTCTGTGAGTGTCTGTTTACACTGATTGTATCTAAGGTTATATTAGAGTCTGAAGAGGTTCATCGTATTATCACATGAATGATATCATCAGTGATGTGATCAGTAATGTCAAATGAGATGTCATCAGTGATGTCATCAGTGATGTCATTTGAGATGTCATCAGTGATGTCATTTGAGATGTCATCAGTGATGTCATCAGTGATGTCACTGACCATGTCATGAATGATGTAATATGTGACATCATCAGCAGTGGATTGCGGGTGCGCGATATATAGTTAGTGCAACTAACTATATATGGAATTTCAATGGTTTTGTGTGAGTAAAATAAGGTTTTGTAAATGCGAATTCCTAACTATATATGGTCTATAACCTATGGTTTTTTCAGTGAATATATATATATATAAGCAAGTTATAGTGAGTCCGAATAACTATAACGTGGGAATTTCATTGGTTTTATGTCAGTAAAATTTCCAGCTAACTATAACTGGTGTGAAACCTCTGCTTTTTTCAGTGAATTTAATAGGTTTTTTAAATGCTAATTCCTAACTATAACTGGTGTGAAACCTATGGTTTTTTCAGTGAATATATATATATATATATATATTTACATACACATTTTTATTATAGAAGCTCTGGATTCTGCTTTCTGTGCTTTACACTTTCTTGCTTAGCAAATCTTGACTTTCTCTCAAATTCTGCTCTATTCATAAGAAATTATCTCTAGATGTGGAGATTTGGAAATCACCATAAAATCTCTGATTCAATATAATGTCTCTTTAAAGTTTGAAAGTCGTAGATTAGTTGTAGAGCTCTAAGTAGATTATTTACTCAAAATCTTAAGCGTTGCTAGTCTTTGCCTGAAGTTTTTGAGCGCAACTGAAGTTTTAAGTCTGAAGTCTTTTGCGTTAATAAATTGGCTTTCATTTGAAGTCTCTAGCGCTTTAGGAACACTGTCTGTTTATTGTAGAAGGAAGCGCCACACAAGTCAGTCCTTTATTTTTGTAGCCTTAAACACAACTGAAGTCTAAAATCTGTAGTCTTAAAGCTCAAATTTATCTTCTTTTATCGAAGGTCTCTAAGTGCCTCTAAATATACTCGTTGTCAGCTACAAGAGAAGACACTTCAAAAGTAGTTGACTCACAGAGAGATGATCTCAGAAGATGAAGCTGCCTCAATTACAGTAAAAGAGCCTAATCACTGGCAACTTGAAGGTACTGTAATCCAAGGTTTATGAGGTTTTTCAAAATTGAGGTTTTCAACCTAAAACACTCACCACTATGAAAAAATACTGAAGAGGAGAAGACTAATCAATCTCCTCATGATAAAATTCAGTTGAAGTGCGACGCGTTGTGTGGACGCGGGCACAAACTAGAAAACTGCCAGAAACACTAGACTGCTAACTACTTGCCCACTCCGAAAACGGGCGCCATGTTGGAATAGGCGAGCAATTAAATTTGTCTCTTTAAAGAACGTATCTGGGAAGAAAAATGAGGCAGCCTATTCCAAGGGTAATTGAACTGCTTTCTTTTATAATGAGTAAATGCTGTCACTACAGAAGCTCTCTGATTATAATTCCTAACAGCATCTGCTGGCACCCCATCTGGGCCTGCTGCATTCATTGAAGGGGGCTGTGAGAGAGCAACTTCAATTTCTTCTAGACTGAAAAACATGAAATGTGTCTCCTTATTAGGGACAGTTATCACAATTGGAACAGGATATTTATCCTTTTGAAATATACCTTAGAAAAGGTTTCCCAATTTTCTTCATTTATGTGCACATCAAGGTTTGGCCCCTCCTTTTCCCAACATAAAGGGGAATTGATCACAGACCAAAAAACTTTACTATCATTATGAAGTGAAGCTTACTTTAAGGTATCCCATGCCTCCACCTTCAGTTGTTTCCACCAATTTGCTCTAGCCTTTTTATAATTTGCCCTTAAAGTTCGAATTAGATCTTCTTCTCTTGGATGGGTTTTTAAGGCTTTCTGTAAATTTGTTGACGCTTTAGAACTGGCTTTGTCAAACCAGTGACATTCATGGCCCGCGTGGGTAGGCATTGGGCGGGCTAGTTGTAATTTTAACTATTCTAGATCTTTTTAAATGCTTCAACCACCTCTGAGTCATTTATCAATGAATCTAAACAGAGCAACATCTCATTATACTTGGTATTTATAGTCTTAGTGATTAAGGAGGCCTCATCCACTTTGCCCTACTTTAAAGTATAGCCATTCTTTTTTTTGCGAGAATGGGTTTAGGTACCGATTTCCTGATCTTTTTGCCTTCATCCCTCCATGTCATATTACATGCAAGCATCCCAAGGTCACCAACTTCTGTCATTTTAACCTTAGCTTTCGTAATGCTACTTTTAAACTTATCACAGGTAATTATATAATCGATCGTAGACCTGAGATATGATCTTTGAAAAGTAGGGGAAAGTTGTAAGGTAGGAGCCCTATTAATAGTATCTAAAATGTTCTCGTTCCTTGGTTCTAATATCCAAGTCATTAAGATAGAGTTTAATGAATTTCCATAAAGTGAATTCATAAAGTGGAATATTTGGTAACTATTTTGGTCCACTACACCACAAAATCTAGGTTCTTCGATTGGACATTTCCATATATTAAAGTCCCCTACCCAGGTGATTCGTAATGGGATCAGGTTACGAAGGATTACGTTTTCCATAACACTATCTAGGCATTTTGGCACTAGTGTGGGATTTTCAAAGTTGTTATTAAAGAAATGTATTAATAATAAATATCAGTTGTTATATCGTTTTATTATCAATATATGAACGGTAATCAGACATAATTTCAAAAAAAATATTGACAAGAAAAAATATCAGAATTAATATATCGAAGGTCAATAATATTGGGAAACATAAATATCGAATACAAAAATATCGTAATTGCTAAGTATTATAAAATATCAAAATCAATAATATCATATGACAAAATATCGAAAATACAAAATATCGTTTTGTAATGGAAAAAATAAAATAAAGTAGTTAAAAAAAGTACTGAAAATATTTTAAAAAGTTATGAGAAAATGTAAAAAAAAGAATTTATCAGAAATATCTAATAAATATAAATTATAAAAATACATATCTAGTTTTAGGAGCAGGTTATTGGGTTTATAGGGGATAAGGGTGGGGAGTGTATTAAAATGTATGTAACAAAATTTTAATTATTTTAAAATATATCAGTAATATTACTAAGAAAAAAATATAAAAAATATATATATAATATAAAAATTACAAATAGATATCTAGTTTTAGGAGCGGGTTATTGGGTTTATAGGGGATAAGGGTGGGGAGTGTATTAAAATGAATGTAAAAAATAATACATTTATATATAAAATGTTTAATAATATTTAATCAAATGGAATTAATTAGTGTCCAGCACCTACATCAATTTTATGTTAATTGGAGTAGGAATAGTAATTAATAAATAATTAGTGTCCAGCACCTACATCTAATTATCGTTAATTGGAGCAGGAATAGTAATAATTAATTAATTAGTGTCCAGCACCTACATCAAATTTATGTTAATTGGTGTAGGAATAGTAATTATTAATTAATTAGTCTCCAGCACCTACTCTCATTTAATGTAGACTGGAGTTGGAATATTAATTATTAATTTTTTTGTGTCCAGCATCTACATTTAATTTATGTTAATAGGATTAGGAATACAAATTAATAAATAATTAGTGTACTGCACCTACATTTAATTTATGTTAAATGGAGTCGGAATAGTAATTAATAATTAATTAGTGTCCAGCACCTACTACAATTAAATGTAAACTGGAGTTGGAATAGTAATTATTAAATAATTAGTGTCCAGCACCTACTCTAATTTAATGTAGATTGGAGTTGGAATATTAATTATTAATTAATTAGTGTCCAGCACCTACTCAAATTTAATGTAGACTGGAGTAGGAATAGTAATTATTAAATAATTAGTGTTCAGCACCTACTATAATTGAATGTAGACTGGAGTTGGAATAGTAATTAATAAATATTTAGTGTCCAGCACCTACTCAAATTTAATGTACACTGGAGTTGGAATAGTAATTATTAATTAATTAGTGTCCAGCACCTACTCCTATTTAATGTACACTGGAGTTGGAATAGTAATTATTAATTAATTAGTATCCAGCACCTACTCTAATTTAATGTAGAATGGAGTAGGAATAGTAATTAATAAATAATTAGTGTCCACCACCTACTCTAATTTAATGTAGACTGGACTTGGAATATTAATTATTAATTAATTAGTGTCCAGCACCTACTCATATTTAATGTAGATTGGAGTTGGAATAGTAATTATTAAATAATTAGTGTCCAGCACCTACTTAATTTAATGTAGATTGGAGTTGGAATAGTAATTATTAAATAATTAGTGTCCAGCACCTACTCTAATTTAATGTAGATTGGAGTTGAAATATTAATTATTAATTATTTAGTGCCCAGCACCTACTCTAATTTAATGTAGACTGGAGTTGGAATAGTAATTATTAAATAATTAGTGTCCAGCACCTACTATAATTGAATGTAGACTGGAGTTGGAATAGTAATTATTAAATAATTAGTGTCCAGCACCTACTCAAATTTAATGTAGACTGGAGTTGGAATATTAATTATTAATTAATTAGTGTCCAGCACCTACTCCTATTTAATGCAGACTGGAGTTGGAATAGTAATTATTAAATAATTAGTGTCCAGCACCTACTCTAATTTAATGTTGATTGGAGTTGGAATAGTAATTATTAAATAATTAGTGTCCAGCACCTACTCTAATTTAATGTAGATTGGAGTTGGAATATTAATTATTAATTAATTAGTGTCCAGCACCTACTCAAATTTAATGTAGACTGGAGTAGGAATAGTAATTATTAAATGATTAGTGTCCAGCACCTACTATAATTGAATGTAGACTGGAGTTGGAATAGTAATTAATAAATATTTAGTGTCCAGCACCTACTCAAATTTAATGTAGAGTGGAGTTGGAATAGTAATTATTAATTAATTAGTGTCCAGCACCTACTCCTATTTAATGTAGACTGGAGTTGGAATAGTAATTATTAAATAATTAGTGTCCAGCACCTACTCAAATTTAATGTAGACTGGAGTTGGAATAGTAACTATTAATTAATTAGTGTCCAGCACCTACTCTTATTTAATGTAGACTGGAGTTGGAATAGTAATTATTAAATAATTAGTGTCCAGCACCTACTCTAATTTAATGTACACTGGAGTTGGAACATTAATTAATTATTAATTAGTGTCCAGCACCTACTCCAATTTAATGTAGACTGGAGTTGGAATAGTAATTATTAATTAATTAGTGACCAGCACCTACTCCTATTTAATGTAGACTGGAGTTGGAATAGTAATTATTAAATAATTAGTGTCCAGCACCTACTCTAATTTAATGTACACTGGAGTTGGAAAATTAATTAATAATTAATTAGTGTCCAGCACCTACTCCAATTTAATGTAGACTGGAGTTGGAATAGTAATTATTAATTATTTAGTGTCCAGCACCTACTCCAATTTAATGTAGACTGGAGTTGGAATAGTAATTAATAATTATTTAGTGTCCAGCACCTACTTAAATTTAATGTAGACTGGAGTTGGAATAGTAATTATTAATTAATTAGTTTCCAGCACCGATCTCTAATTTTATGTACAATGGAGTAGAAATAGTAATTATTAAATAATTAGTGTCCAGCACCTACTCTAATGTAATGTACATTGGAGTTGGAATATTAATTATTAATTAATTAGTGTCCAGCACCTACTCCAATTTAATGTAGACTGGAGTTGGAATAGTAATTATTAATTATTTAGTGTCCAGCACCTACTTAAATTTAATGTAGACTGGAGTTGGAATAGTAATTATTAATTAATTAGTGTCCAGCACCTACTCTAATTTTATGTAGAATGGAGTAGGAATAGTAATTAATACATAATTAGTGTCCAGCACCTACTCTAATTTAATGTAAACTGGAGTTGGAATATTAATTATTAATTAATTAGTGTCCAGCACCTACTCCTATTTAATGTAGACTGGAGTTGGAATAGTAATTATTAAATAATTAGTGTCCAGCACCTACTCTAATTTAATGTAAATTGGAGTTGGAATATTAATTATTAATTAATTAGTGTCCAGCACCTACTCCTATTTAATGTAGACTGGAGTTGGAATAGTAATTATTAAATAATTAGTGTCCAGCACCTACTATAATTGAATGTAGACTGGATTTGGAATAGTAATTATTAATTAATTAGTGTCCAGCACCTACTCAAATTTAAAGTAGACTGGAGTTGGAATAGTAATTATTAATTAATTAGTGTCCAACACCTATTTAAATGTTATATACACTGGAGATTTTCAATATAATAAGATTGTAAGATTATAGTAAGACAATAATAAAAATTGTTCAACATGATTGAGATTTTTTTTTATTATGTTTTTTATTTTTTCAGAGATAACAATTTAAATCATAACAAAATCACTTTTATGAAACTTTTGTTTTCATGATCATATTTTCAAAATACAATGACAAGCAAATTTACAGAAGCATAATATATTTTTACATTAGCATTATTAATATGTAATATTATTTTGTATAGCATTACATATTTTACATTTAAAAAAAATATATTAATAACAATTTTTAGATTCAAAATATGTTTTTTCAGCTTCATTTGTAAACATAAAACATGTATGATATAAGTGAAAAATTGTGTTAACAAATTTTTAACATTTTTATATTTTGTGAGAATCTAGTAATATGTCTATACATTGTTGAAATAAATATTATTATTTTCATAATATTTATTTATTAAGTTTTTATACATATTTCTAAATCAAATCAGAGTAGTACAAAAGTAAAAAAAAATTCACAATAATAGCTATTTTTAATTTTGTTTAGGCAATTTTTTAAAGTATTGATATTATATTTAATACTTTGGACTATTTTATTGCTTTTAGGTTCTTTATTTTGTAAACGGGTTAGCTTGTTTTGGGTGATTTGGATGAAGAGCTGCTCCCGGTTGGGAGACACTTCACGTCGCTTCAGGTAAGGTTTATTTTATATGTTTTATGTGTCTTTTAATGATGTTTTGAGAGTAGTGACCTTATATTTAGTGTTGTTAAATCTGAGGGAGTTGTGTTTTAGATTTTGAAAATGAATATTTCCGTGTGGTACATACACGTAGTTTTACTTAGTTAACGGATTGTTTACAGAGTTACTTTTTGTATGTTTACAGTATATGTACTAGCAAATTCATGTTTTTCACAATGTTAGTACTTAATTATGTGTTACTTTATCTGGGTGGGAATGTCTGTTTTCTATGTTTTTTTCATAGGTGTACGCTAAATCGGAAGTTCCGTTTTTTTTTAAGGAAGTGTTTTTTTGTTTTATTCACCACTACTTTACAAACACTTCTCTTCATTTTTCGGTTTTCCTGGAGCGTTTCTTTAATTTTTCTATTTTTTCGGGTTTTTTATGGTTATTCGATGGATTTTCACAACGTGGATTTCTTATTTTGGGAACAGTTGTATTTTTACATTTTTTTTTGGGTTACTTTTGCATTACCTGGATTACTTTGGTGGAGAAGGACGTCATTGGATTTACAACATGATTGGTAAGCCATGTCTTTCTTATCTATTGTGGGTGGGTAATGTGATTATTAATTTGGCATTGTTTTATAGTTGTTGTTTTGTTTTAATGTGTGCATATATGTGAATAATATCTCTATATATTGCATACATTAAATACTTTTGAAGGTCACTTTTGATATGTTTTGCATAGTTAAGTGAAAGTTTTAGGGCTTTATTTGGTGTTGGTAATTATTCAGAGTAGCGTTTTGGCAATGATGTTTAAGTATTCTATGCCTTTTGTACTAGGGTATAGTTTTACTTGTTCTTCTAGGTATTTGTGCATTTGCTTATTTTGTTTTGACGTTTTAGGGACTAATTCAGTTATAGATTGGTCCATTCTATATTCCTGGTAGCTTTGTTCTTTCTGTAGGCATTTAATAAAATGTTCTAGAGTAGGTTTTGTTCTGCCAGTTGATTGTACAAATGCATTGTGCCAACCTTCTACTGCATTGTTAGTTTTAGATTCTCCATTTAAGGTGCTTCTGTAAACGTTCCACCAGGGTATTAGGAATTTGGGGTTTCTTCTGTGACCAGATCTGTGGAGTCTGCCTACCCAGGTGTCTTCAAAGTAGTCGAGAAATGGACTTAACTTAGCTTCATTTTGTTTGTAGAAGGGGCTGTCTATGAGAATGTTGTAGTGTTCTGCTACGTCTGTTTCTGGGACATAAGCAAGTGCAATGAGTTTTTTAATTTGGAAAGCAAAAGATGAGTTAGTAGCATATTCTACACTTAGGGTAGTTTTTTGTAGATGTCTCCATAAACACTGGTTTAAATGATAGTAGCAGCCTTGAATGCAGGTATGGGGGTGGATTTTTAGGATTGTTGAGAGCATTGCTTGCTCAAAATCAAGAATTATTTTTTCTGGAGAATATTTAATAATTCCATATATGTGGAATTATTTTTGTTTGGTAATAGTGCATATAGTAGTGGTATGTTGCAGTTGTGGTAGATGCCATGTATTGTGTATAATTGGAAAAATGGTTTGGGACAGATGTTAAATGTTCCATCCATCATCCAATATTGGCTTTGCTGAGGTTTAACTAAATTCATATTTGTACCAAAAATAATAAGTCTTTTGTCATTGTTTTCGTTGTCGTAAACTATAAATGGTTGTTTGTTTAAAGTTATAATTTGGTTAGCATTTAAGTTTATATCATGATATGTTCTGGGAGGTGGTGTGGTAGTAGTGGTAGCTTTTTTAGTTCGTGCTATAGTTCTTTTTAGGGAGAGAATATTTGGCATTTGGGTTGTAGCAGTTTTAGGGATTTTAGGAATGGCTTCTTTTAATATGACATTTGTTTGCTTTTGGGAACCTGTACTTGCCTCTTTTATATTTTCCAAAGCTGTTCTAACTTCTATTTCAGTAACATTTGGTGGGTGATTGTGTTCCCTAGTATACAGTACTGTAGCTTCTCTAGTTGTTGCTCTTCCATAGCACTTGTTAGAATAATATTTACAACATTTCCAATTAACTTTCATGCCATATTGCTTTTCTTGTGTATAAGTGTAACCCATGTAGCACAGTAATAGTTTTCCTTTCTGGCTGGTAACAAATTATGCTCCTTCTGTCATTTTGTACTTTGTATATCTAAAAAATATATACATAATAGTTAATGTCAATGAAAAAGTGTTAATTAATCTAAGTAAGTGATAAGTAGGAATGTATATACTTACGTGTTTTATAAATCACTGCAAAATTAGGATCTGCTTTATTCTTTTGTTGTATTTACAACAAGGGGTGGTGAGGGACAGAGTCTCTGAATTAAGCAGAAAGCTCTCACCCAGTCAAGAGATCAGGGCTAGATCCAACACCGTTTTTTAGCTCACTGCACCATCCCAGTTTCAGAACCTGGCTGTATGCAAATTAGTCTGTTCCTGTCCCAGTGCATGATGGGAACAGGGCAAACCAAACTACAAAAGCCAATTCTTACACTGGGAAGGAAACAAGCTCCCGGGGTTTTTACCGGTTTCTGGCATTACAGCCGTCTTCGGCCCGGTTTGCTTGAATCCTGATGGTGCAATGAGCAAGGGTCTCACATCTGAGAATACCCTTCCACGCTTAGGGTGGACAAAAATATTTACAACAAGGGGTGGTGAGGGACAGAGTCTCTGAATTAAGCAGAAAGCTCTCACCCAGTCAAGAGATCAGGGCTAGATCCAACACCGTTTTTTAGCTCACTGCACCATCCCAGTTTCAGAACCTGGCTGTATGCAAATTAGTCTGTTCCTGTCCCAGTGCATGATGGGAACAGGGCAAACCAAACTACAAAAGCCAATTCTTACACTGGGAAGGAAACAAGCTCCCGGGCCTTTTGTAAATCGTTTTTGGCCACTATAGGTGTGGCAGGGTATACTCAGACATGAGTCCCTTTCTCACTGCTCCATCAGGATTCAAGCAAGCCGGGCCGAAGAAGGCTGAAATGCCAGAAACCGGTCCCCGGTAGCTTGTCTCCTTTCTGGTGAAGAATTGGCTTGGTAGTTTAGTCTGCCCTGTTCCCATGATGCACTGGGCCAGGGACAGACTGATTTGCATATAGCCAGGTTCTGAGCTGGGATGGGGCAGTGAGATAAATAACGGTGATGGATCAAGCCCTGATCTTTGGACTGGGTAAGAGTGGTCTGTTTAACTCAGACACTCTGTTCATCACCACCCCCTTTTGTAAATCGTTATTCTTTTGTTGGGGATACTGTTTTGTGATGTTGTTGTAGCTGTAATGAAAAACATGAAAATAGTATATTACTACCCATTTTTGTGTATATTTACAATGTTACAGCTAATTTCTAGTACAAAAGTGGATACTAATAAGTGTAGATTTATGATTTACATTGTCAAGATACCTACATTTTAATTTTTGTTGGTGTTTGCCAGTATAGTTGTTTGTTCTGTTTCTGGAGAGTAGTTTGTAGTGTTATCTTAAAAAAATAAGGAAAATATGTGTTAGAATATTCACAATGTTGGTAGGTTTTTAACAGATTAGCGGGTAATTATGTGCTTTAATATACTTACTTAGTAATGTTTGTATTTATTATTCCGATTTTGGAGTTCTGTATAATTTCTGTATATCTATTTGTAGTGCTAGCTCTGTAAAAAAAACATTAGATAATACAAACTGATTAGAACTAGTGAAAATGATTGTACGTTTTTTCCACATTTATTTCAGTTTAGAAATACTTACTTAGTAATATGTCATGTAGAAATAGTAATGATGTCCTTAGTTCTTTTGTAGTGCAGTTTTCAGTAATAGAATCAGGAGGATAAAATGAAATATGTGGGAAAAATGTCATACTTTCAGTGTGTTTAGATTTATTTACAAATAATTAACAACTGACAATTTACTTACATATTTATTATAATCTGTATTCCTATGCTTTTGTTCACAGTTATTTTGTGTAGAATAATCTGTAGTCGTAGTATCTATAAAAAATTGTTATATATAAACTATTTGCATGTTCAGTAGTACGAATAGAAAAGGAGCAGTGGGTATTTAGCAGGTAAGTAAAGTAGTAGTAGCAATTAATGCAGTATATAAATTATTCACTTACTTTGAAGATGTGAATGTAGGTTGATAGTCTTGATTTTCTTGTTGGTGTGCAGCAATTCATAGAGAGATGAATCTCCTTCACCGACTTTTAGCAAATAGTTTGTGTTTAGAATTTAATTGTTTATATAGGGGAGTGTCATTAGTAATTAGTTTGCTATTGGTTTATTTAAAAAATCAGGGTTGTGATTGGTTAGTTAGTATATTTGAATTTCAGTTGTGACTACTTTGTAATAGAAGTGAAAAATCAAATACATTATCAAATTATAAAAATAGCATATCATATTTTTATATGTGTAGGTAATATAATGCTACAAATAGCATAGTTTAGAAGATGTAATAGGGTTAAAATAGTGTTAATTTAAGTATTGTGTGTTTATTTAGATGTAAAAACATATAAAAAGTAAAATAAGTGTGCAAAGATATGTATATAAATTGTCGATATTGTACAAAATCCGATATGTTAGTTCACAATATTTTGGATGTCGATATTTTATTTCATGTCTATGTATTTTTAAGAAATCGATCTTTATGTGTACCGATGTAAAAGTAGTCGATATGAATGTAAACGATGTTTGTGTATGTCGATATTAAGATATCGATATTTTTGTACATATATCGTTAAGTATAGGAAGTCGATAATAGTGATGTCGATATTTTTGTTCCGATATTAGTGTATGTCGATAATCTGAATTTCGATAATTTGTCAGACATTCTATATGAACATAGGGAGAGTCATTCCAGAATGTCAAAACTTTAAATGTAATTGTATTTGTTAGCATAGAAATAATATCCCCCCTTCGCTCTCCCTCGTATCGATGGAAGGGCTGGGGTATTAAAATACTGCTATCAATTTAAATACATTGGTTCCACTTCCCAAGTTTCCTGGAGACATATAATCTGTAATTTAGCTATATTATTTAGCCACTCCTTGTTGCCCTTTTTGCTTTTGTATCCTGCTATATTCCGTGATATAAAAGAGTAATTGAGCTTAGAATTCTCTGTTTCAGCTACCTCAATCTCCTTGTATTGTTTAACCTTTAATAGCCCACTAGCAACCACTGCCTCTAAGGGCTTGTGAATTACATTACTAATACCTACAGAGTCATCGGTTTCTATGTTCTTTCTATGGGACCCTAGTAAACTAGTTGAAGTAGACAGTAAAGAAGAAACACTTGCAAGTCAATCACAAGAATCCAGATTTTCTAAAGGGAGAAATCTATTTGTAATAAGGATTGTTGAATTATCTTTTGGAATATAACTGCTTCTGTCAGTGGCGGGACCAGTATTTGACCTATAAGGCTGTGTTTTCAGATTATGAGCTGGTTTATAAAAATAACCAAGAGGAACAGGATATATCTGAGACCCTGATGGTAATGCTTTTGGAAGTTGTGCTAGTACCTTTCCCACAACCTTTGCATTAATAAAATTAAGAACAATACAGACCCCCGTGGGTCTTAGATGTTTGGCCAACCCATGGCGTTCTCCTAGCCATAATCAGTTGGTCTTGAATATAGGGCCCCATCCTAGCATGCTTAGTTAGTCAGTGCCTTGCATTATTCATAGGTTGGGCAGTAGTTTCTATTTGTGCCAAATTCAGGACTGGGGCATTAACCAATACAAGGATAAAAGGGCAGGCAGCTGGTGGAAGATGTAATGCCTGACAGCTACTTCCCTTCATACTCTCAGAAATAGGGCGGTGCATTTGATCCCTAGTAGGAGGATTTCTTATTTCCTGGGATGAGCTAGCATCTGCCTCTCCTGCTAAGTCTATGGCAATTGGATGATCAGCGTCTGGTACGGCATAAGCCCCTAAGCAGTTATTGCATTTATTTGAAACCACAACCGGAACATTTATCCCCTGTGCTCTAGGCAATAGATCTAAGCTGGCTCTTTTAATAGTATCTGCCCCTCGTTTCCCTGGTTTTCTTTGATTGGTTATAGTAGGTTGAGGTTCCGATACAATAACTTGTGATTTTAAAGATAAATTCTGTTCTGGGTGCATTTGTTTTGCATAACCATCTAAATTTCTCAGGAACAAGTAAACCGTTTTCCACTATATTCAGAATTTTTGACTCGTTAGAGTCTAACCATTGCCTTTTAGGTTGCAAGATTAAGATCAGTTTGTCCATTAAAATATCCAAATTTGTCACAGGCTGTGTCGTTTCCTGTCCTTCTGGCTGAGAATTGGATAGCTTAAGTCTTTCTGAGTCTCTTCGGTTTCTTCGATAAAGGCTCTTTAGGAGGTTCTCTTTTCCTTTTACCTGATACATCTTTAGGCGGGGGTTTTAGATCATTGCCCGAGGGAATAGGAGGAAGCAAATCACCATGGGGTATACTATCATCCCCTGTTACACCTTTACTACTTGGATTATCTTGAGATATACTGTTGGTATCAGGAGTAACATTCATTATATTGGTCAAAGTCAAACCCCTGCCAAGTGATAACCTCCTTTCACTTCGTACATTTTCCTTTGAAATGAGAGTGGGAGCTTTAGCCCAAAAAGAATCAAGCGCTGTCATAGTTATCCCATCTGGTTCCATCGTAATTGCTTTCTTACTCCCCATTTGGGAGGCGTATTGAATAGCTCGGAACCCCTAAATATTAGGCGTTGGGGGGGAGCCCAGCCTTCTCCAGGCGAAAGGGGAGGGGCAGAGATGGTAACAGCAGGCAGAGGCAGCACAGAGACAGTGGCTGCCAATGGACCAGGGAGGGAGGGGGAGGTGTATGCACACAGAAAAGAGGGGCAAGAGCTAGGACTAGGGCCAGTAAATTAGGACTTTTCAGGACAGGGGCAGTGGCAGATCTATTTTAGGCCGATTCTATTCTTTTTCTGTGAATTAATTAATGAACTGTATTTGCTGACTTTACCCTCCCTAGCATGGATTAATGTAATGATTATTGCATTGTATCTGCTTCTGCTGCTTGTTGTATTTTGTTTGATACTATGGTCTGCATCTCCTCAATACATTTTTTTTTAAAGTAAATAGGTTAAGATCAGTTTTTTAATGTTTTTGTGATCAAGATCTCCTTTTGGAAATTGGCCTCATTGCCTATCACATTTTCCATAGAAAACAAACAATGTTTCCTATTTGAATAGAAAGCTAGTGTTTTACCTTTTATAAGTAAAAAAACCAGGGCTAAAATTCAAACAAAATGTCGGGGCATGAGTTAAAATAATAATGCTTGCCCATGTTGATTCTTGTTTGGAGTTAGTTTTAACCCTTGCATGGTAAAATAAATTTTCAGGACCTTGAATGGGAAATGTTTTATTTCAAGTTAGATTATCAGATCACGTAGGATATCTAAGATTGAATGTGTGTTGCTACCCCAAAGTTCTCAAACAGAAAAGTTTTTATTATGATTCTCAGATACAGTTCTCACTCTGAACATTGGCACTTGTGGTATGAATTAATATGAATATTAGCTTCATAAAGCAGAAACTTTTCCCAGAGGCGTCAAGGTACTGCAGAAAGGGCCGTCTGAACAGACAGAACTACATGTAGGGCTCACACTGATAGACTGGTAAAGAGCCAGGTCTTTAGGGCATTGCGGAAGAGAGAGTGAGACATTTGTCCAGAAATTGCATAGGGGAGGGAATGCCAGATCCTAGGTGCGGCAACAGAGAAGGCTCTGCCCCCCCCCCCCAACTGACTCTCTTAAACCTGGGGACTACCAACAGATTTTTACTAGCCGATATTAGCTGTTTGATAGGAACATATCATCGAAAGATCCCTTTAATACCTTCCGAACTTAGATTGTTAAAAGCCTTGTGAGTAAGACAAAGAGCCTTAAACAGAATTTTCCGATTTAGAGGGAGCCAATGCAGCTCTCTGACAGAAGCCGAGAATGAGTGGAATTTAGGAAGGTCCATCACCAGCCTGGCAGTCGCGTTCAGCAACAGCTGCAGACAATGAACAAGCCCTTTGTTGATACCCTTATAGAGGGCATTACAGTAGTCCAGTCTAGATAACTCTAGAGCGATGACTGCCTGCTTTCGAGAGGTGAAAGAGAGGAATTGTGAATGTTCCTAAGAATCCTGATGGTCCCAAAGTATGAGGGCACCGTTCTGTTAATCTGAGGGCCCACGGAGAGAGAATTGTCCACAAAGACACCAAGATTTTTTCCTTGGGACACTGGGCAAGGGCAGGAGCCAAGCGTATCAGCCCACCAGGCATTGGACTAGATATGCTGTTGGTTTTCAAAGATCAAAACCTCTGTTTTGTCCCCGTTAGGTCTAAGATAGTTCTCAACCATCCAGGAGGAAACTGCCTGCATACAGTTTTAGAAATTAATGGCAGATGCCTCTACTCTATTGGTAATAGACACCATAAATTGGGTGTCGTCAGCATAGGACAGCACCTCCAATCCAAATGATCTAACAACCCTAGCCAGAGGGTCAACATAAATATTAAAAAGGGTGGTACCAAGTAGACATCACCATACGAGGTGGTACATTGCTTGGGATGGAAAACTGATCCAGACCAATCAGGGCCTCACTGCACCTGCCAAGTCATAAGGGTCCAACAGCCTCATGATATTTCTCATTTCTTTACTGGTATCATGTCAGTAGAGGTGTTTTCAATAATGTTGGGACCATTAGTAAGTCACAACTTATTTAATCATCAGTGTGATATATTTCTGTACTAGCTTACCTTAAGCGGATGGTAATCCCATTTGGTTACCGATAATCCTCAGGGAATTTTCTACAATATCCTTTGAACTTCGCAGTAAAATAAGAAGATTTTCTAAGGCACTATTGGGCCAGTTCATGAGTCTTTTTTCTCATATAAGCTATGTGTGAAAAAAGTGATAACTTTGCAGGTAAAGTCTGGATAAGTGAGAGTATGCATATATGTATGCCATGAGGTCACCTAAGACTACAAAAACCACATCATTCAAGGATTTATCATCCACAATCAAATTTTAAACATGGGGATGTGATTGTTGTCAAGTGAGAGTTGGGAGAGTTGTGAGAGCAGACAATGTAAATGGCATGACCACCATGAGAGTTGCAGATTTGTCACTATTTCCAGATATTTGCAATGAACTAACCATACTTATCTGCATGGCAATTTGAAGGTACTTGAATGGATCTGTAAATTTCGGAAAGTATATGCAACAACAATTTTCCCACTCTAAATACAGTTTGATTTTAAAATATGCAATTAGCCTATGCCATTGTGCTAATTTGTAACAAGGCTAGGTTTAATTTCATTTGGCCATGGTTTGAAATAGAGACAAGTGTCTTTCCAATTTGAGGACAATTAATAAGCAGATTTATGAATTGCAAAAATGTTAACTACAATCTGTGTTAAACTTAATGTGATGACGTTTATTCAGTTCAAATATGCCCTTAATTTATTCTACTATAACTGCCTTAAGTGTCTCGGTTGAGGCATATTTGTGTTTGTATATGTGTTTATGTATGTATGCATGTATGTATGCAGTGCTTTATTTGTAAACGAAAAATTACCAGGGCCCACAGTTTTGGCCACTGTTACCGAATATCAGGGATGCTGAATCCAAGGTTTTCTAGCCTTGATTACACCTCATGCTTCTTTCATCCACTACTCTACATTCCTTTCCCCTTTATCTCACTCTTGCAGGTTCTTCTCAATTCCCACTTCCTCTCTTTACCACTCCTTTTCATCCTTTTCTTCCTCCTTCTTTCTTTCTTTATCTCTTTTCTTCTGCGTCAAAGTCTGATCATGAAATATAAGTCCAGTTCCCAAAACGTGAGTGATGGTGAGCCCCACCTGCAACCATCATCTCTAATTAAGCCCTGTATGTAGGTGGTATTTGAACTGTGTGAAAGTAGCCAATAGACAGCAATACCATGTGCAGAGTCAAATACAAATATACGTTCCACATGTTATTGGAGGGATGGCTACTTTCTATAAGTGAAAAGGGTATGTTCATGGATTGTGGTATAGATTTCTTTAGCAAGTTGTGTTACCAGCTATTTATGAAAGTGATGCAGTTTTGGACAGTGCAGATGTACATGACATTGCCATCCCAGATCCTGGGTGAAAATGAGGAGAGGTTCTGTTTTTTAAATGAAAACAAAATATAAAACATCTGTTTGTAAGATGGAGCAGATTTGGCAGAATGGCTTTAATCAACTTTGAGAGGGTGAACGATTCTGTCAGCCGGATGCCACATAACACCTGTTGCCCTGCATGGATCTCAAAACCAGAAAATTGAGCTTTATATTATATAAATTGAGCACTGAAGAAACTAATTTACGGCATCTCTCTGTCACAGTTTCAATCGGAATGGTTTGTCAAACAGCCAAAATGAGGTAGGGTTTGGGCTGTCAATTTAGACAGTGGTTGATGGTCAATAAAAGTTTAAAGAAATATCCAGCTTGTTCCTAGAAATATAACAGCATTTTATAACATTTCTAAAGTAATTGTTGAGTGCAACAAACCACACGCAATAATGCAATACCAATACATTTAGCAACAGAACAAACCCATAATAGCGTGCTATGACGCAAACCAACAACCGAAGTCAGGGTATGCCCAGACGTGGGTCCCTTGCTCACTTTGCCAATTGATTCAAGCTAGCTTGGCTGATGAGAAGTGTTACCCTGAAACCGATCACGAGGATGCTTGTTTCTGGTCCAGGGAAGACAGCTTGGCAGTTCGGTCCGGACTGTTCCCATGGGGCACAGGGTCAAGACTGATTTGCATATGGCTGGGTCTGAACTGGGGTGGCGAAGTGAGCTAAAGAATGATTATGGATTCAACCCAGATCTGTGGCTGGAAGTGAGTGTCTAAAAAGTTTCAGCACTCCATTCATCATCTCCTTGTGTTTGAATTACCATACAGACGTAGGAATGGAGACACTGAAGTTTTTCTTAGTGGTTTGAACTGTGAGACTACTTTTAGTGGATCTCTAATTTGCAGGAAGTAACAATCCACAGAGCTTGTAATGCTCCAGTTTCAAACCTGTCCTGTTATTGAAAGTGCTCCCCAGTTGCAGTGTTTCATCCAGTGTTTGAGTTACTTTCTAATGGGAATTACTTAATGTTGAACGATCAAGGCTGCTGTGGGGTGGTACTGTGTATCCTGTATCTCAAAGCAGTAAGTTCCAGGGTTACCTGTATGCAAGTATTGTTTACACCGGCCCGCACAGTGAGGGAGGCACAGCTATGGCCTTCGCTACATGTTTCCTTTATACGGTTTGACTCTCGAGGAGACTGAAAGCCATGCTTTTTAAGACAGATATGGCCTTAACCTCAGCCCAAGAGACTTTTGATCTCCAGGTTGCAAGGTCTTCATCTGAGACACAAGCAGTAGTCTGTACAAACCTCCTGCTCCATTTCGGGGAAATGGTACATTGTATCTTTAACATGTCTGAAACGAGGGGGATCGTAAGCCTATTTAAATATAAGGGCTCAGGACTAGTTAGCGTCTTTCAGACCATTTTCGGAGGATTTCCATCTTTGACACACTCTATTTTGGAAAGCGTTTTTGGAGGGCTTCCACTGGTCCTGCTGCTTACAGTGGGCATCCTAAATTTAATATACCTGCTTCACAATGGACGTCCCAGTTCATCTGGAGATGGAAAGGGCCCTAATAGATCAACGTTGTCATAACCGCCTGTTGCTTTATCTGGGCACACCTCGGTTTCGAGAACTGAGTGAGCATTGGTTCCTAATAATCAGACCAGCCTGGCTTGATTGCATCCTACATGTTTTCTGCTACCTCTTCTGCGGATTCAAAAGTAGTGTGGCTCACTGGTTAGAGGCGGCAGACCCGAGAGCAGAGGACGGCCCGGGACCAGGGTTCGATTCCCGGCGCGGCAGGTTTCTGGACCAGGGTCAGCGGACTCGATAATTCTCTCGCCTTGGTGCCCACTCTGATCAGCGATCACACTCGGCAAATCTGGGCATTAGCTTGCCTCATCTTCACTAACGGCCCCACCAGACCGCCGGGGATGCCTGGTCTCACCCTGGAGATACCCATTAAGGGACCATCTCTCAGGGAAGCCAGGAAGGGTTTTGCAGCGGTCGAAGCGCCTTGGGACCCTACGGGTAAGTAGTGCGCTATATAAATGCCTATACATACATACAAAAGAGTGTGGGACCTGTGTCTGACACTTCCATCAGTTGAACCGCCCGACATTGATGTACTCCTGGACCCCTTCAAGGCACACGTGTATCGTTGTTCCAGTGTATTCCCATGTTGATGATGGCATTCTTAGAGCCTCCACGGGAAGCTTCAGCTCCTAGTGGATCCGACAACGACTCTGCAGCGGTCACACAGGTGTCAATCGCTTCCTCAGCGACTGCTGTGGGAACTGGAGAGGAAGAGGTTTGCATGATCGACCTGATAAAGGAGGTGTTGGAGGGACCGTCATCTGCGAATGTGAGCGACAGTGATGTTGCGTCTCCCAAATAATTCTCTGTGTGATGGGAAGAATTTGTCCTTCAAAAACATTCCAAATTCATTAAAAATATTGCTTTGTTTTGATTTCTGCTCTGCACTGAGCACCATGGCTTTCGATGTGCTCAGTGAGCCTGATCATATATTGACTTTTAAAAGGCTTTGAGAACGCTCTTTTTAACTTTAGCAGCATTACATTTGAACACTTTTTTTCTATGTTTTTAGATATTTTTAGCAATTGATTTTATAAATGCTTATATGCTTTTAGCTAGCTTGTTTTTAGCTACAGATGACCTTATCGCCCTTCAGATGAGGAGTGTGTAATATACTTTAGAAGTTAATCAATCTTGGCACTAATCCCTTAGGTTATGTGTCTTAACGCACAGATCCGATGTATCTATAGGAACTACACAACACTAGATGCTGCTAAGGTCCTGAGTTCCAGGAATCCCAGACCACTGTACTTAGAGGGCCTCCCCAACTGAAGACATGGTGACTATGTGTAGTGTGGTGTTGTACCTACCTACTCTAGTGAAAACAAAACTTCCAAAGATTGGAGATAGGGTTGCGCTAGACTCTTGACTGACAGTTCAGTAGAACTTACTACTTCAGTGTTATCTCGAAGGAGTATTAAGCAGCTCGTTTCACTAGATCTAATCATGTAGTGTAGGTTAAAGGAAAAAAACACCAAGTGTATATATAAAAATATGTCTATTTATTACACAACACTCACTTACACATTAGTATATCTCCTACCTGGTGATATAAACACAAATACACAATACTACTTCAATTGCAAATAAGGTAAGTACAAAATACAGAGGTTTCCAGGGGCAGACCAAATCTTATACTAAAAATGTGGAATGGGACATGCGACCAAAGTCAGGACTTGGACCGGGAGACTCAGAGGAGCTATGGACACAAGAGACCACCCAAGGTATGTACCCAGGAGCCCATGGATGCTCTGTGCCGAGTGGAAACACAGCCACGTGTCAATAGAGGTCAATAGGAAAAGTCCCCATTGCAATGTTAAAGAAAAAGGATCCTACTCAATAGACCCTGAAAAAACCCTGTGAAGACAAAAAGTTGGAGAGTCACCCCACCCATGGCTACTCAGGAACCGGGGTACCTACACTAGAGAAGTGGGGTACATATGTGTGAAGTGACGCCGTAAACTGCCGTAGACCACAATGGAGGACTTCAGGAAAGATGTCACAGGAGAAGACTGTGCAAGATTCCGGTGGAATCCAAGGGTGCATTTTTGAAGTG
This sequence comes from Lissotriton vulgaris, assembly GCF_964263255.1. Lineage (NCBI taxonomy): Eukaryota > Metazoa > Chordata > Amphibia > Caudata > Salamandridae > Lissotriton > Lissotriton vulgaris. The sequence goes on along the minus strand of NC_141698.1, from coordinate 474,415,904 downwards.
AAGAAATTGCAAGCTGAGGGCCTAGAGTCTATGCCATTCGGAGGTGAAAAGGAGGCACAGCAGAGCAATGCCCACGGATGTCGGATGGTTCAGAAGAGTTGACAGTGACATTGCTGCTTCAGCTGTGGGAACCAGGCGACATTGAGGAACCATGCATGAGATATCCCACTTCGGAAGTCGAGAACCAGGGGGTCGGTGTCTGGTGGGAGCACCAACAAGCCTTGGCAGCTGCAACAGGCATGGGAAGCAAAAAAGGAGCAACGTTGGGACCAGCAAAGTCCAAGGGACTTCCTACTAAAAGAAGAGTTACCAGTGGTTCTGACAAGGAATATTGGCCTCAAAGTTGCAGAGAGGACAGGTCAGGCCTCGAAGGAGATGCAGAACCACAACTTGTATTGCTGAGCCTTTCAAAGTCTGTGAGACATCAGGTGGGAGTGACTCCTTCACTCCAAGGGAGATAACTTCAGGTATCCTTGATGCCCACAGATCTGTTGAAGATCCTGGAAGAAGCATAGCTACAGACGACGAAGAAGACTTACAGAACAGCGAGACCAGGAGCTGCAGGAGACTTCCTTGATATAGTCTCAGTTACTGGTGAAATCCAGCAAAGTCCAAGTGTCCAGACAGTTAAAGAGTGATGTGGTTTCAGGCTTGAGTCTTGTCCCACAACAAATCTGAGGAGCCACCCATAGGTAAGTCCTTAAATTCCCTAGGAAAGGTGTTAGGCAAATCAGGGGTCCCTCCCAGAAGAGGGGATGGACAGAGGGGTTGATACTCCCTTGTCCTTTCTCCAGCTTTGCATCAGAGTGGGAGCCAAGGGCTCCCTGAACTGGCTCAAACAGGAGTATGCAACGAGGGCACCAAATGTGCCCTTCAAAGCAGTCTGGTGGCACTGGCAAGAACCCTCACCCCAACACTATATGTACTGTCTGGTCCTGTCGAGTTAATTTGCCTGTCATTTGTTGTAGGAGGTTGAGAACTGAGAGCAGTGAAGTGGTGGTTATTTCAGCAAGCGGGTACGCGGTGGAGTACTATTTGAGTTCAAGGTACATGAGTTAGTTTAAGTAAAATAGGATTTGTTGTTTCATTATCAGAAATTGGAGTGTTTCATGAGAATGCAATTTACTTTGTAGACTGTTCAAGGCTACAATAACTGCACAAGAAAAGGAATAGTTCATCGCGTTTACTTTATACGGATCGGAGTTTACCGGTACTGAAAGTTGAAGAGCCTGGCTGTATTTAGAGACAACTAGTACCAGCAATGTTATTGTTTAAACCAAAGTGAGCGCTATGATTTACTAAGTTCTTGTTTAGATTTACAGGGCTTTTTTGTTTTTGATTACGTGCCGCTATCAGGTATGGCGTTATGTCGACCGAGATGCTTTGAGTGTGATTGCTATTGTTAACAATATGGATTGGAAACCAACAGAATGTACAAAGTTCCCCAAGAAAAAGAAGGGTAATGGGTTGAGGGGGTGACTCTCTCACTGAAAAATATGTGAAATCGTGACAGGGAATAAAGGTAATCCCTTATCGGAACTAAGGATGCCTCACACAACTAAAAAGCTGGACGACTATTGTCATCCTACCTGATGGTTGTATTGTATCATCATTGGCCTCCTGCTCCAGCGACAGGCTGGCGGTGCAATGCCTGACGGGTAGCACAGAGTGCTACTCTTTAGTGGAGTTCTTTTGTTCCTGGCCAACTGATGCGTGCGTGTGAGGGGCCTATGAGGTGAAGTAGTGAGCGTGAGGGAAAAGTTTAAAAAAGGTCAGTAAAGTCCACGTCAGATTGCTTTATTCGTGTGGCTCACTGCCTTGTTAAAATAATGAAGGGAGGGGTACCGAAGCTCAAAAGTAAGGTGGTTTGGCCTCGTTCAACCCTCGCCTATGGTGTGGTCGACATGTTTCATGCCTTAGCGGCAATTCTTCAGGACCAAAGTGTGCTCATCAACTGATTCGAAAATTCTATCACAATTGAAAGAAGTTTCACATACAACCTGCGTGGTGATTGTATCAAAGCAGGAAGGAGTCCTGCGTGGGTTCCCGCCCTGAGAGGGAAAAAGAGAAGAAAAGAGAGACTGAATCATTCACTACAGTCTCAAATTCAATTTATAAGTCAGGACCTCGCACAGATGGTTCATTGTCCAATGTTCGGTGTGGCTCAGGGGCTCACACCTATGTACAGTGAGAGAGAAGGAAAGAACAAAAAGGTACACCGTATGTATCACGGAGTGGCATGCGTCAGTGAAATCAAGTTACAAATACATTAAATGTATGTACATAACGTGTTACACTCCATGCTAGTCACGTATTTGTGTTTTAGAGCCAAGGGGTAGTGTGAATACTGACAAAGTGAGCCTACAGCACTTCAATGGGGGAAAGGAATTGAAAAAACACAGCGGTGTCATGCTAATCATAAATTCTTACCCCTAGTTCCCGGATGGAGGGTCCCCAAAGACTGTCCTTGTGGGGCCTGAGCAGTTAGGTGATTACCTGAATAAAGGAGGAGGGGGGGGTTTGGTTAAGAGGAGGAAATGAACATGGGAACATAGTCCTCTTTATGTGGGACCGCAAGAATCACATAGGTAATAGGCTGGGTTAACCAGCGAGCGTCATGCAGTCAAGTCACGGACCCGTCGGAGCCCCGGGGGGACGTGATCCAAACCTAGCATAACCGCGGAGGCAATGGCCCCGCGGACACCAAACGGCCACCGGACAGCCCCGCTGCCCGGAGCCGATCGCGATCAGTTCGCCAAGGGGGCGTTGCTCCCGACAAGCGATTGCCCCAACCGCCCCATACTAGGAAGCGAGTATGCCCCGAGCCCGGCGGTGCCCGGTGGGCAAGGCACCCCGGCAGCAGCCAGGACAAGGGTCGTCCAAGCGGTTGCTCACCAGGGTAGCGTTAACAAAACGGCCCAAAGCTGCGCCGGTAGATCAGCACAACCGGAGGATGCCGGAGGCAAAACCCACTCCAATCGTCATCGCACCTTACCTGACTAGCTCGAGGCACTTGCTGGCAGGCACCTACCCATCCCACGGAGGCGATGCGGGGTCGCAGGACAGCCGGTAACGATGACGTTTGGAATGGGTTTTGCTACCCGTCAGGCATTGCACCGCCAGCCTGTCGCTGGAGCAGGAGGCCAATGATGATACAGTACAACCATCAGGTAGGATGACAATAGTCGTCCAGCTTTTTAGTTGTGTGAGGCATCCTTAGTTCCGATAAGGGATTACCTTTATTCCCTGTCACAATTTCACATATTTTTCAGTGAGAGAGTCACCCCCTCAACCCATTACCCTTCTTTTTCTTGGGGAACTTTGTACATTCTGTTGGTTTCCAGTTAAGTAGGACACGTACATTGGACCCCGGTAAATATTGTCCTTAATCTGTCCCTCCTTGTTGTTAAAATAACAATATGGATTACCATGAGATTGGTTGTGTTTCTTGTACCTAATCTAAGGGTAGAGAGGGTGGAAATCAGTTGTTTTTATTTAGACTTATAAGCTTCAGAACCCGGTTGCGCAAACTAGCCTGTTGATGAAGATTGTTGTATTTCTGAAGACATTGTTTGTCATTAGCCGAACCCACAAAGGCATTTGATTTTGACTACGATATTGTTGGTAAGTGGATTTGATGACGCTGGTGCTATAAACATAGGGTGCACATTTTTTTAATTTTTTCTCACTTTTTTTGATTTTGTTCACTTGGTGTTGGTCACATCACTAGATGCAGTCTAGCAACTCTGGCATTACATATTATATACAGATGGTGACTGTTTCTGCCATTCAATGTGCTGAAGAATAGTATGTTCTGAAAAAATATTTTTTCTAATATTTCTTTACAATTTCCCTGAAGAAGGGAGTCATTCCCGAAATGCATTGGGATTTGCAACAGCAGCAATATTGATTTAAAAATTAATTATGGATGTATGTATATGTACATGAATAGGTGTTCTTATGTTAATTGAATTGGTAATGTTTTTTGTAATGGGCATATTCAAAAGGTTCATAAAAAGAGGATTGTGAACGCATTTTGTGGAGGCCTCATGTTCTAATGAGTGTTTAACACTTTGAAAATGAGAACGGAGTAAAGATTAAACGGTTGATTAATTCATGCAAACGGATGTTTGCCACTAGCTGTGCGGGTAGAGTCAAGAGACTGTTGTCACGTGAAATTTTTTGTCTATAGTTTAACACTGAGGGTAGCATCCTGCAAGCCCAGAATAACACTAGATTACTTAGGTAAAACGATTTTTTTAGTTGAACTTTAGATTAGGTGAGCACTGCACAATATCCTTATTTTAACTGTCTGGGAGAAGGTCACACCTCCCTTTTATACAAAACCTATTGTTCTACCTTCCCCAACTCAAGCTCATCTCAGCAGCAGGAAGGCAAAGTTGAGCCTGGGCTCGGCAGCAGCACTAGCTAGCTGCAGACCTTGAAAGGCTGTTACCGGGAGTAATGAGGGCTTCCTGGAGGAGCCCCCCAGTGAATGGAATCATACCTCCAACACCGGTATCAGTGTTGGGGTGTGATTCCAACATGTTTGATACCCACCATGCCCAGGTTCAGCACAGCCACTACATAGCAACCCATTGTGTAGTGACGGATGGCCACTATATGTATCAAAATGGCTAGCGAACCGACTCCAAGCTTTTTAGAGGTGTCCTGCTCATTATGGGGCTCCTCACCCTTATAACCCAGCACCTTCAGGACTGAAGGCCTGCCTTAGGGGTGACTTATAGGTTTTAAGTTTAGTGACCTCAGATAAAAGAAATGTATATCTGTTGTAAGGCATGGCTTGGCAGTTCGGGCTGGACTGTTCCCATGAGGCACTGGGTCAGACTGATTTGCATATAGCCATGTCTGAACTGGGGTGGCAGAGTGGGCTAAAGAACGGTGGTGGATCAAACCCAGATCATTTGACTGGGTGTGAGTGTTTGATTGGTTCAGATGCTCCGTCCATCACCACCCCCTTTGTACCTATCTTTTGTAAGTGGTGCTAGCACCAGCTTACACAGGCTGCAATAGGAGGCTTGTAGTCACAGTTTGAGTGGTCTCTCATGGGTGGCACAATATATGCTGCAGCCCATTGAAGACCCTTGGTGTACCTATGACCTGGGTATCTTTTTGCGATATACTAGGGACTCACAAGGGTACACCAGTAGCCAATTCTGGATAGACAGAAGTACTTACCATAGTCAATGTAGGGAGAAAGCACAGTGATTGGGGTCCTGATTAGCAGGATCCCAGTCAGACTAGTCAAAAACACACTGACACCAGGTAAAAAGTGGCGGATCCTATCTTCCTACACTTTATATCTATAGTATCCTTCTAAAAGTCAAAACCCTGTACAGACAAATGGTATAGAAAAGAAGCTGAAGATATCAGCTTTGTGTCAGTTAGCATATTTGTCTTTGCGGATAATGGTGTGACCCTATAGAAATATAAGGCAGGGTCAGATACATCGTAACCAGAAAAATAAGCAAAATTCTGTGCAAATGTTTTTGAACTACCCTGCGGTTGCGTAGGGCAAGTTCATATTTTGTGTAATTGTAAACAGCGAGTTTAATACTTGCTTTATGCAGAAAATGATGACCGCAATGTTAAAAACAAAACATGTCATCATAATTAGATGTTCCATCATACAATTCATCAGAAGTTGTGTACTGTAGATCTTCTGGCAGTTCATGCAGTGTATCAATGTACCAATCATCAGAAATAGTACTAGGGATAATGACATTATTCAAAGAAAGTTTGAACAGGTATGGAATTTGTAGAAGCTCACTTGTGCCATGCACACCCTATTCCAAACAATACCATAGGGAACTGGAACAGCTGTAATGTTCACCAGGAAAAGGTTTCTTTGTTCTTGCTGTGATGAAGAATGTGGTTTAAGAATCAAGTTGACCAGTTGTACTGCGGAGCATTCTGAGAGGAAGGAAGCAGGAAAAAGACTGTCACAAAACCAATCCAAAGTTCAAGGAAAAGTAATGCAATTGTAATCCAAAGATGTATCCATGCAGAAACGAAATATGTCCTTTTCAGCTAAAGCTAGAAGACATGCATTTTCAGCCTGAAAGACAGAGGCAGGTGTGGGTCAGTTGAATGCGATGAGAATTTGTCAAATTTGATGAAGTGCCAGAGGCCATCCAATCTAGGTTTGTAGAACTGGGACATGACTCGATCTGTGGTACATTGACGTAGACAGACCATGTTCTTTCCAGGTTTACAAATTGGTATCTCTGTTTCTGTATAAGTTGACTGTACAGGTGATGTAGTTGTAACAGGTAGAAGACATACTTGATTGTTGTTGATTGTTGTCTCTCATTGGAGAGAGGATGCTTCTTCAGTTATTAAAGTTTCTATCTGAACTTACTGTATGGTAGTGGGAGGAGGCAGGCCGCTACCCAGGAGCCCCCATGGCTTACTGATGAGATTTAGCCACAGAGTGTGGTTTGATCAGATCAATGGAGACAAATCTTTGTCTTTCTGACCAGCAAGGGGCGGAAGAAGCACAGTTCTGGTACCTTTAACAGCCAGGATAGGTACAGGCAGTCTGTAGGATGGCCCAAACTCTTTCTTGACCACAATTTTTCCCTGACCAGATCCCCAACCTTTGAGATCCAGCCAGGCCCCGCCAGTACTACCTTCATTTTTCCAGTGGAGGCGCATTTTTTTTTACATTGCTTTGTCCATCCCGGAATTCGTTCAGTTCCTATAAAACAGCCAAACTTTCATTGATGTCAAATGGTGTTTCTGCTGCTACTGTGCTGGGATTGTCAAGGTCTGAGAGTTGCATCTTTACCATAAACAGGATTTCATAGGGAGTCCGACCACCCAGCGATTTTCTCGGCATGTTATTGAGTGCCCTCTGGTCCCCATATAGGTGATGGACCCAACTGCGACCTAAGCCTAGCACCCTTGCTGTTAAAGACTGCTTTAAGTCAAGTTTTTAATCTCCACAACTGCATTTCCCTCGGGATGGTATGGAGATGAGAAACACAGGGTCACACCCAAACTTCCCACAGCCTTTTGTAAGCCCTAGAGCTAAATGCTGGAATCCGGTCGCAATGTAATGTGCCAACTGCATCAGTCAATATATAGAAACGTTGATCCTTTATAACAGTTTATGTTATGTTATGTTATGTTATGTTATGTTATAACATTTTGTAGAGCGCACAGCTGCCCCTTCGAAGGGGCATCCCGGCGCTAAGCAACAGAGAGGAGAAGCTGAAGATAAATGGAAGACCTACGGCGGAGGGAAAAAATGGGTTGTGATGGCCTTATGAAAAGAAAGGTAGTTGTTAATGCTGGGGATGGAAAGAGGCAGTGAATTCCAGAGTTTAGATGCCAGAACACTGAAAGAAAGCTCACCAACACGCTCCCTCCTTACTCGGGAAACAACCGCCGGATGGCGACCAATTGAGCGGAGCTGGCGAGTGGGGGACTGAGGTCATCTAGGTCTCTACTGACTATGTTAGACTTAATTAGTTTTGCCAGCTAGCTCAGAGGTCACTAGAAACTTTCTCGAGTGAACAGGAATGAGTTAACTTTCCTGAATAGATAAGAAGGGATTAGTTTCTGATAACCGCATAAACATGACAACTTTGCTCCCTCAGAATAAAGAGTATATCTCTAGAGTCGTGTGAAAACAATAGACAGCTATTTCACTCAGACATTCATGCATGCTTAGTTCCACCAGAGTGCAGAGAAACAGAGAGACGGGCGTTTTCAATAAAAGGGGTTATTTATTGAGCAGTCTTCTGTCTCATGCAAGAGAAATGAAATGCCACAATGCAATACTTATCATTAAGTAAAGTGCGTACAGTAAAAGGAGTATTATGAAATAATACTGTAAAAGCATTGATATGGTTTCTTAGCCATATGATACTTTAAAACAGATAAAATATATACATACATAAAACATTGACTAACGTACCAAACTGGTGCTTCTAAGGTACGCCTACCCCGGTGTACCCGACCTAAGCCTAATACGTGGGAAGGAGTAAGTGAGTTGCAGTTTAAGTTAAGTTTGTTTTTGCCAAGAATCTGAATCAAGAATTCTCTTAAGGGTTAAACCAGCTTCGTACCTTGGTTCTAGAATGAAGGAGGTCTTGTATCTCTCTCTCAGAACTCGATCTCCCAGCAACCCGCAAGGGTAACTGGAAACACCGGAGCTTGAATTTCTCGGCAGGAGAAAAGACAGCGTCTCTCTCAGTGCGTCAAATGGGAGGGTCGGCTTCCTTCGGCACTCGCATCAGCTGAGCGTCCGGCAAGTAGATAGCCACTCTGCTCCAAACCACTGTGTGTTTGCTTAAGGCAACATTGGTATATTTATACCTGAAAGGTGCTGGGTTTGACGTAAGGTTGGACATATGACGTCACTAAGAACTAACAGTTCTTTCTGGACTCCAGGAGTTCTAGTGCAAATCAAAACAAAAGCAGGGGGAATTCCCGGGTTGCTGGAGGCTTGGTTTGTTTAAAGAATGCGTTGTACTTTCTAGGAGTCTATGGGAGTAGCTTTGCTGTATTTGGACTGCATTGGCTATGACTAAATATGGACGTGATTCCTATGCCTTTATAAGGATGTGTTTCGTTATCAACACATAAGGGAATGAATCGGGAATATTTAATTAGGGTCCTAGATAGAAACACAACACTAGACTCTCCCCTACTCTATCCCTCCTTGCATCATCTAATACCTCTTTTACTATACTGATCCCCCAAAAACAACCCCTTATAAACTCTTCCCTCTAAAGATAACAGGTTTCAATCTCCATTATATTCACATGATGTTATGGTGCTTATAAGTCTTTGTAGCCGCTAGGTGCAGGACATTGTTTTTTCCTTGGGTCCAAGATGAGGACCACAATGATCACAAGCCCCGGAGCACGGCCACGCCCCCTTTGCACTTTTAAGCACTGCGTGGTTCCCACTGCGGTTGTAGCCGCTAGGTGCAGGACACAGTTTTTTACTTGGATCCAGGAGAGGACGGCAATGACCACAAGCCCCGGAGCATGGGCACGCCCGATTCGCGCTCTTAAGCGATGCGTGGTTCCAGCTGCACGTGACTTGCCCAGGCAAAACACGGGCCAAGCCAAAGGCGGGCCCATCTGCGCCGGTAACTTGCATTGTAAAAGATGCGTTGTGATGTACCGCGATCATTTTGATCACGTTGTAACATCATACAACTGTCTGGGAGGTGGTTACACCTCCCTGTGACAGGAAACCTATTGTCCAGGCCTCCCCTGACTGAGTTTCGTCCAGCAGCAGGAGGTCAGACCCGTGTATGTGGCTGCAGAATCCATTTTGTGATGCTAGGGTTCTTTTAAATTATTACCGGTCAGATCAGTATGTACATGTCTCTCCCTCTAGAAGGGTGGAATTCTACCCCCGCCACCAGGACTAGCAGGGGATAGGATTCCAAAGTGTTTGACACCAAACACGACATGTTTCGATGCAGCCATTCCAAAGTTAGCATTTACCGCGGGGTTATAATGCACTTAAGAGTATATGTTCTGGCTGCATCATAGAACAGCTTTAGAGAACAGATTCTGAAAGCTGCAGAGGGGTCCTGCACATGCATGGGCACTCTCTCACACAAAACCAAGCACTCTGCCTTCAGGATTCATAAGTCCTGCCATAAGAGTGACTGATTTATATGTGTCAGTGATTAAAGGTAGATATGGGTAACCAATATTTTAGTAAGGGCTGCATGCACCACCTTACCCAGGCGGCAGTAGCAGGCCTGTGGTGTCATTCTGGAAGGCTTCCCAGAGCCGGCTAATACATGCTTCAGCCCCTGGTAGGTCTCTGGGGTACCTATGCCCTTAGTACCTAAGGTACCATATACTAGGGACTAACAAGGGTACCTCAGTAACCAAACTGGAGTGTACCTAAAGTACATACAATCATTTTGGAGAGGAAGCAGCTACGTTGGGGTCTTGGTTAGCAGGGCCCCAGCCAGACTAAAGTTGAAAAACAGAGAAACACCAGCAAAAAGTAGGGGTAACCATTTTAAGCAGATCCTACTATCCTACATTACTCTCTCTCCACTTCAAGAATGAGAGCATATGGTATGTTCTGTGCATCTAACTTGTAGTAGTACATGAGTGGAAAGCTTATCGGCGGGTGGGTGTAGTTGTGATCAGCATTGATAGCCACCATGATGTCTCTGTCTATCCTCATGCTAGAACGAGTAAGTGCAGCAAACGCAGCACTGTGAACTGTTGCTTCTGTGGCTTCATCAGCCATGGGATTCCCTGCAATGTGAACACCAACACATTGATGACTCAATTTGTGGATAACGTGAGTCTGTGGCAAGCCATCCTTCAGCTTTACCACCTGTTCCCAAAGCATCTTGTCATTTATTGTGCAACCATTTGAATCTCTGACTCTATTCTGGCTCCAATAGTGTAGGTATTTATTATAGGACTGGTCACAGTAATGTGAATCATACACTATAAATGTAAGGAATCTGGGATTTGCATTTCCTAATGCCAGAATTAGAGCCTTTAGTTATGCCAGCTGTGCTGTGCAGTCACCATCTTACTGCTTGTAGGTTTTCTTAGGATGGACTTCTCCATTGTGCATGTGCCCTTTTACAATTGTGCAAGCTGCTGAGCATTGGTGCTTAGTTCTTAACTGCAGGCTGGGAAGAACTGTCAATAAATATGATGTAATCATAGCGACCTTGAAGAAATATTTCATTAGGCAGAGAATATTGAAGTACTAGAAAAATATACCCTAGAGCTATACTCACCAATAGCTCAGATACCTTATTTACCATACATAAATCAGTCGGCAATGGAAAAGGTTCAATCGTTTATTTTGCAAAGCGCCCTATATAGGGGAGCCTCCCTCTCGTCACAGCTCTCAAAGGTGTGTAGAGGAGACTACTGGATCACATTCAAAACAGTGCATATATACTTTCGACATACCTCATAGAAACACGGTACATGAAAAAGTACCAGTTCTCGAAAAACCAACAGGAACACCCATATAAGGCACACTAGATTGGTTCGAAACTCTGCTAAAGTTATTCCGGGGTAGGTCACGAAAGGTGCCTCCCTTTCGTTCTGGTGTATGGGAGTACAGGCATGGGGCCTGCAAGAATGTGCTCATCCTACAAGAACGAACAGATGTGACCTTGAGTTTCCTAAGTTAGAATTAATGCTCTGTTCATAGCCTAGGCCGACCTTTCAGACTCTCCTCTTAGCAGCATGTCTTACTAACGAAAAAGGCCTCGAGAAATGAAACCAAGGTGGCGTTTGCTCAATTCGGGCCCGATTCGCAAGATGTACATGGGTCGAGTGTATTTACAAAGGGCTTCTATCGAAATAGCAGATATATATATTGGATACATTATGACAACATTATATAGTACCGATTTTATATCTCTTCAGACCGCCCTTTTGGCGTAATGTAGCCAATATATATAAGGGCTGGTCTCCTAATCTAAGAACACACCCTCATCTATCTGCATGAGGTCAGCCACTTCCTTCTGCACTAACTGCTTTTCAATTTTAGTCTGCCGGGAAACTGTCAATGAGGAAGTAAGTTTGGCTGCACAATAGGAGCAACATGCCGGGCCACAACGAAGGCACAGCCAACAAACAAATAACACTCACAGTGCTCCAGCCAAAATCATGAAAATCTTCCAGCCCCAAGTAGAGAGGAGATCCCAGAACCACTCGGTAAAGGAACAAGTACCTGTGTCAGCATGGACTTCAGCAGCTAAATGATGCAATTTTTGAATAGCCAAATGTATAGTGGGAGCAGAATCTGGAATATATACACAGCAGGAGCTGCCAATCACATGACATGCTCCTCCTCGATCAGCTAGGATGACGTCAAGCACCATCCGATTTTGAAGCGATACAAGCCTCGTAGCTTGAAGTTCTACAGTGAGGTTAGTCAAAATCCCAGCAGAAGTTTGAACTGCATTTTCTACTACTCTAGAGAGACGCCTAACATCTCTACTAGTAAAAATGGGACCCCATATTGGAAAGAGACCCTTCGCTATGTCCATAAACTGCTGCGCAGCAGTATCAGTCTGATCAGTGCCTTCAGTACTAACACTTCTACATACACGATAAGGATCTAAACTCCATTTATTCAGCTGGTGTGTTTTGTGATAGTTAGAAGGCGCTATATAAACTGTAGGATACAGAAAGGACAGGTAACATTTTCCGGCCCACCCTCTTGGAAACCAAGTATAGGCGTTCTCTCCACATACAAAATATACATTGGGAGGAGTTATTAGAGGTGGTGTACTGGTAGTATGCAAAATGTAAGTATAGTTACATATACTATTCTCTACATTTACATGACCTTTCCCTTGTATACAAAAGGAAGCAGTACTATTCATAATAGGAACTGGCATTGCCTTATCATCAGTAAAATTTCGATCCTGGAAATGCTGAAAATATTGTGTAGAATTGAATTGCTCAAAATCCAACATTTCTTCTTTTAACCAAGTAGCATTTTCATAAGTGGTATACATATTCATACAGGCATCCGGGTCTAAAGATCCCTCCCCTTGGTTCCCCTGGGCATCAAATCCTTGGTGTTGCTCTATATATTTTGGAACAGCTTCATAGTCCTTTTCGGTATACCTTTTGGGATCAGCTACATAATGCAAATACATGAGTGATAGTAGCTGAAACCAGGCTTAACAACTTGCTAAGTGTGATAACGGCAAAGAAATGAACAAATCATGAAGATGCATTACAGATGGCAAAAGACCACATACCCAACAGTTTGTCTTATTCGTTGTGCTATGAGCCTCATGCGACATTTTCACATCCCTCGCTCTTCCACCTGAAGCTAGCCCCCTGGTGCTCATTCTGGTAAACATGCCAGCTTTAAGACCCTCGCAACATGAATACCTAGAGCAGGTTATGGGAAAACCACTCCATTGGCACACAAAATTCGGTAGAATGGGCACATTTATACACAGGAACATGATTATGGCCAGGAGAATCCCTTGGGTGGGCTTATCAACCAAAACAATTCCAGGGATTGTATTGTGTTAAACTTCAACGCTAAGAACTTGGTGAGGGATCTACTGGGATGCTTACCAACAGCACCCTCAAGAATCACACAGATATATCCCCTCCCATTGGGCTACTTTCACAAGCCCCATGTGGTTTGCAGGTTTGGGACTGGGCCACAAGCGGAAAGTAAATGAACACCTCAACCTGAGCCAGTTATAAAAAGAGCCTCTATTGTGCTAAGTACCAGTAAGAGATATACCCCCAAAAAGCTTAGAAGAGTGTGATTGACTCTGGGAGATGGCTGAGGAGGGAGGTTGTGGGATTGAATCTACAGAACCTGTGCATAAAAGTGAATCCCCAAAGGAAATCAAAGTGATATCCGGGAATATCGCAGGTTTTAGTAAGAAGTGAGACGATATAGAGTGGCCTAAGGAAATAAATAATTATGGTGTAGTCTGTTTGCAAGAAACCTTGGAGATAGGTGACATAGTGATTGATGGTCTCAGAACATTCCAAATACCTGCCAAAGCAGGCAGGGCATAGAGTGGGCTTGCCACGTTTCTGGCAAATACCCTTAGCATAAGAGTCCTGAAGTTCTTTTATGAGTCCATATATTTTCATTACCTAATTATAGTAGGGCAGAATGATTGGGATCTGTTGATAATTAACTTTTACAACAGCAGGTTTAAGGGGATGATGGAAATTGTGGTGGATGAGTTAGAGATAGCCCTTGTGGAAGTCTCCATTATCCACCCGAAAACACTAAGGATTTACTGGATGGGTGATTTTAATACCAGGGTGTGCCACCTAATGGACAATGCAGCCTGTGGGAACAACTAGTGGATGTGGAGACCAAATAGTACACTTTAACCTCTCCTCTTATGGGAAGGCACTTAATAGAATCTTAGTTGTCTGGGATATGGGGGTTGAAAACAGTATAAATGTCACCACAGGAACCCTGGATAAGACATTCGGTTCCCGTCTACATGCTCCACTATTGACCATACTGGACCAATTTCATGTAAATAAATTGATGGCATTAGTTGAAAAGTTTGGTGATCAAAAATGTTTAAGGTATGCAAATTTTCTTGCTGAATATGTGGTATATGTGAAAAATGTAATCTGCACTGTTAATATGATGACTAATGCAAAAGATCCTTCTAAATTGTGTAAATGTCTGCTTTTTAGCCTGCTAGGCCTTGAATTGGTTAATTTCACCTTTCTCCTCTCTATTGTGTTCTGTTGAATGGTTGGTACATATCATGTATAGTTACTTAATTTTTGTTTTACATTTCAGGACCTCTTCTTACTTTTGTATGCAAAATTCTTTTGGATTAAATTTACACTGTTTGTGTAACAAATTACAATACCACAGAAATGTATAATCATGATATTTATTTCCTTTTCTCTTTTAGGTGGCTGCATTTTTGGCTTATAATGTTTTGTATGTGTAATCCGCACTTGCAATGTATTCCTATTTTTACATTCATAGTACGCCTGACAGCTAGAGCATGTGTCCCACCATTTGCCACTGAGGAAATCTTCACTCCAGCCCAGTATCAAGCCTCTAGGGATGTCTATACTCCTGACAGTCCAGATGAAGAGGAGCGGCCTAGTCCATCTGGACTTCCTGGACAGATGGGTTCAGTGAGTCTCACTTGGCACACACCTACACTTCCCACCCCAGCTGTTACAACACCTCAGCTCAGGGATATTTCCACTTCCTATGTCCGAACCAACACCACACCAATCGTGTGCCCACAGTCCTGATTTCTGTGGAGACACCACCACCACCTACAGTTCAGCCAGAAACCAATGGGATGGGGCACACTTGGACAAGGCCACAGGGTAGTGGGGGAAGGGGTCATGGGAGGGAAACTGTGGGCCAGCATAGTGAGGCCACTGGGTTGACTGTGACCCAGGCCACTCTAAACCTAATCTTGGAATCCCTTCATCAGTACCAATACATGATAAGCCATGTCCTTACAGAGCTCCAGGATGTAAACCAGTTACAGAGGGAGCACAGTGGATTTCAATTTAGGCTCCCTGACTGGGGTGCTGTAGGACATTTACATCCATATTTGCAGGACTTTTTCAGCAATATTACTTATTGAGCTAAAACTTCCTTTTCTTTATACAGCCATTTCAAAGTGTTGCATTTACAAACTGCAGGCCCCTTACTTCCAGTGGCCAGTATACACTGTGCCATAAGTATTAATGAAATCTACGGCCCTTTCTTACATATGTGATTTTTTAAGTGCAGAAAATTGTTCCATGATATGAAGTGGGTGGTAGAATACTTCTCTGCTCTTTTAAATTTCCCCAATTCCGAAGGAGATACAATTGTATGTTTGCGTCATCCATATAACAGCATCATTTTTGGCAAAAGGAGTCCTGTGCTACAAGCACATACCACACAGACTCTGTCACCCATACAATTATACCCCATTTATACCTAAACATGTTCATACATCTCCAAATACCATGCTCTCACTGACACACATTGTAGGCCTTTCATAGTGTACTTAGTCATAGTTTGTAGTCCAGACCATAGTATTTGTTTCTATGGACTTTAGGCATCAAGTCAATGAAGCTGGCCGTGAAATTGTCTAGAAAAATTTGCAAGTAATTTAGCCTTCAGTGTTCACAATGTTTTGCACTGATCAGAAGTAGTTCACATGACTGAAAATGTAGGACCCGCTGGGCTACATGGTGCCACTGGCCTGGATTAGTGATTTTAGCACGTCAAAGGATGAGGGTAGTCAACAGGTCACTACAAAAGTGTTTATCAATATAGTTGTTTTGATCAGCATGTGAAAATACATGTGTTGTATGGTAACCTATGAGCAATGCTTGTGATAAAAGTAGCAAAATTGTGTTACATCAATACAGACCAACAGAAAGGCACAAAACCACTATTTTTTTCTTTCATTTCTTGTATCCATGCAGGTCATGCCCATCAGAAGCAGCCTCTATTGCAAGATGAGATGGGAGGATATAGGATGTTGGACGAGAAAGTCAGGCAAAGTCCTGCTTGGCAGGCCTCCCAACGTGGGAAGCACTTGCGCCACACCCTGAACCCCCCCTTATGGCCACATTCTTGCAGTGGGCCATCCAAAGCTTGATGAATGGGCAGTTGAGACCCCAAGAGCAGCATCAAGGGGGTAAGTTCTTATTTGAGATAACATGCTACACAAGAAATTTTGTGTTACGGCAAGGATTTTTGCCATCAAAATTAAGGGTGACCCATGTCCAACGCACAAGAAGAGTTTTTGAAGGTGTATGTTTTGCATAAGGTATATGATGATGTGCTTTGTCTATTACGTTTTGGAAACGGATCCAACCTGATTCCTGTTCACTACCAAAGGACTATTCTGAGCAGACATATAGCTGCATAAACTAGAAAAATACATCAGGTTGTTTCATGTTATAAGGGACAGTTGTACCAAACAGGCCACTATTCTTTGTTGTGTCAGATGTGATGCTCCTTCACTATTATAGAGCGAGGGCTCAACTGCCCGTTTTACCATACTCACCTGGGACCATAAAACACATACACACTTTGAACAGGTGAACCCATGCTTCTAACCAGATATTATAATTTTCCTTTTTAGGACCTATACCATAGACTTACCAATCCAAGTCACCGGTACCTAGAATCCTAAGGGATCAAGGGCGCTTGAATAATAGGCAGTAAATAACATTTGCTTTTTATGAAATTGCCACAAACTCGGGAAAGGTTTCAGTTCTTTCATCCAATGTAAATTCTTAAATGTCTGAAACCATAATAAATCAATAATTGCTCGTTCAGTTAGAAAGATAAAGATTGAAACAAAATATCCAATGAATTGGAAAGAAATGTTGTTAAGCATTTAAACATAGGGTGGGTAGAAAAGGGAAACAGTACAATGACAAACCCACACTATTATAGTTACCTAGAATGGTGTGAAGACCACCCCTGGCCACGGGCTGGGTTAAAGGACAGATCCCCAAGATTGCAGGTGCCAGCAGGAAAGAATAGGTGCAGACCAGAATCAGGACAGGTACGGGCCAAATTGGATCAGGACAGGACCACCACAGGCTAAGACTGGCACCCACAGCTAAAGCGCAATGCCTGTGTCACACCCTTACTGCAGCTAACAGTCGGACCCGATTGAGTTAGCGAAATCTTCTCCCTTAGAACCCCGATTGGGTTATTGAACTCCTTCCCAGAACCCCGATTGGGTTATTGATTCTTCTGACAGAGTGCTCCGCCAGCACCTCTGCTCTCGATTGCCTATTGAGTGCGTTGGGTCAGTGACAGGTCAGCTATTGGGACAAGTCGGACAATCTAACTAGCTAAGCCTACCCTAGTTATACTATTTTCCAGGGCAGTGTACCACCCCCCAATGTTGCACATGTGTGAATCCCCAATTTTGATTGGACTAAAGGACGAGGAGAGGTCATCACACCATATTAACAGGAAGGGGTGGGAGCACACTGCTTCACCTCCCAACACAGTTCGCCCCTTAGCATTCTGGTCAAAGCAGTTCATGGTTTGTGCTTACTTCAAATTTCACTGGAGTATTCCTCCCAAGTTGGTGCAGGTTAATGCTGTTAATCTGTAGACACGTGTTTCTGGATACCACCCGTCATCAGTACAGATAAAAACAAATTTTATTTGGGGTTGCTAAGCAGGCTGCCACAATAATTTCAGGTCTCAGTACCTCTCACAGGCGCACAGATGCATCTCCACAAGCTCGTCAGCTCAATGGCTCAAGGGAGCCTTTGGGCAGCATCTCCAGCACCCCAAAAAAGTGTTGCTCTCTACTGAAGAAGGACAATTATCCTGAAACACGTGTCTAGAGATACACAGCACTGGCTGCACCAACAAGGGTGAAAAGCGAAAGCCTGACACCTAAGAAAGTGTTATCATGCACTGCATTTATTATGATGCTTATGGGCAAACAGTGCTGGAGTGTGAGGCAGTGTGCGTTCACCCCCACCTACTTGAAAAGACTCCCTTGAGCTAACGAGCTGAAGAGCTCTGGTTAATGCACCTGCGCCCAGCGAGTGGTACTGAGACCTGAGAAGACTTTGGGCAGCATCTCCAGCACCCCCAAAAAAAGTGTTGCTCTCTACTGAAGAAGGAAAATTATCCTGAAACACGGGTCTAGAGATACACAGCAGTGGCTGCACCAACAAGGTTGAAAAACGAAAGCCTGACACCAAAGAAAGTATTATCATGCACTGCATTTATTATGATGCATAAGGGCAAACAGTGCTGTAGTGTGAGGCAGTGTGCGCCCACCCCCTCCTATTTGAAAAGGCTCCCTTGAGCTAACGAGCTGATGAACTCTGGTTGATGCAGCCTGCGCCCAGTGAGTGGTGCTGAGACCTGAGAACGCTTTGGGAAGCATCTCCAGCACCCCCAGAAAAAGTGTTGCTCTCTACTGAACAAGGACAATTATCCTGAAACACGTGTCTAGAGATACACAGCACTGGCTGCACCAACAAGGGTGAAAAATGAAAGCCTGACACCGAAGAAAGTGTTATCATGCACTGCATTTATTATGATGCATAGGGGCAAACAGTGCTAAGTGTGAGGCAGTGTGTTGCCACCCCCTCCTATTTGAAAAGGCTCCCTTGAGCTAACGAGCTGACGAGTTCTGGTCGATGCACCTGTGCCCAGCCCGTGGTACTGAGACCTGAGAAGGCTTTGGGCAGCATCTCCAGCACTCCCAAAAAAAGTGTTGCTCTCTACTGAACAAGGACAATTATCCTGAAACACGTGCCTAGAGATATACAGCACTGGCTGCACCAACAAGGGTGAAAAACGAAAGACTGACACCGAAGAAAGTGTTATCATGCACTGCATTTATTATGATGCATAGGGGCAAACAGTGCTGGAGTGTAACGCAGTGTGCGCCCACCCCCTACTATTACACCATATTAATATGAGGTAACTTCCATTCAGTATTTAAATTAACGTTCCCTCCCATCAATTTATTTTCCCATCCACTTTTATTCCACCCAACAATGGATGTTTCAATAACAAATACAATATATTAACATTTGTACAATTCAGCTTCCTCTTGTAGGGTTGAGGGGTCAGGTTCCCAGGCGCATCTTCTAGCAAGTCAAGACTTGGCTTCCATTCAAGGTCATGAGTCGAGTTTTCTTGGACTCTTGTGCGCATTTACGGTGTGAGTTTTAAAATGGAGTTAAAGGCACATCTCAGGCCCAAAAATGCAATACATGTAAAATAGAAAAGAAACAGTTTTAGAACAATGAATACCTGAATGTTCTGTATACCACTTATCTCTACACTATTCTCATTATTTTATTTTAACTATAGCATTAGGTATTAGGCAGACAAAAAGCTTAGCAAAACTAGCAATGCAAGCTTCTTGCACGTTAAGACACAGAGCAGCCATCTTAGTTCTAGTGCACAGAAGCAAAAGTTTCCCTCCAAGCAGAGAAATACGTCATGTCACGTGAGTGTGACAGACGCATGCGCAATGGAAAATCCAGAGTAGCAGTGGCCATTTTAGTGCAAGCAAATTATGATTTGTAAAAACACATAGGCGAGCTTCCCCTAGGTAATAGAAATGTCATGTGGTGCAATATTAATAAGACAAAACATGTTAGTTAGTATATTATATGTTATTCGGAGAGGACTGAAACTAAACAAGCCGCTTTACGTGCAAATTCTTGTTCCATCAATACCCTCTTTGATGATATTTATATTATCACAAATTATAGAAACAGATGCCAACTTTTCAACATTTACTTAGATCCATTTCTTCAAACACTCTTTTAGGTCTTTCCCCATTTTTATTACAGTTACTCATGTGGAAGTTTTTGGTTCTCCTGTATAAATCCCCACTTAATTCTTCAAGCTCAATCTCATTAAAGTTTCTTTTCGTTCCTTTCTTATTTACTGTATATGACTTTTTATGTTTGCGATATTTGCAACAAATCATCATCCCTAAAATCAGCAGAGCTATTCCCACAATTGGCATCAGTATTTTATCTACAAAACTTTTCCCTAAGTTAGTAAACCAATTACCTATTGATGAGAGACCACCTATTAGTCTCTTCCATGCACTGTCAACTTCCAGTGGTTTGAGTTATTTTTCCAAATGTGTAATATTTTTTACATGCCCTTTAATTTCAACACTTTTGTCAGGTATGTAAGTGCAACAATGTTGCGCTTTCAACATTCTACAGACTCCGCCCTCTGTTGCCAATAAAGTGTCAAGAGCGAGTCAATTTTTTAAAACTATTGATCTTACAGAAACTAATTCGGTATTGATCATCAAAAATCCACCAGCAGTGTCAGTCGATAAGCGATCCACTACTGTTGACAGTTTGCAAATTCTTTGAGTATTCAGAACCACTCCTACTGAAGGTGTTAATGAACTAAATATATCACCTACAATTTCAGAAAAACTAGCTCTTTTACTACGTGTTAATCCATTAGTTTCTTCATTGCTACCAGTGATTTTATTTACATGATATACCTTTGGGAATACTATTCCAAAATAGCAGCTCCCATACCAATGGTCAGGCAATTTAAAATATGCTTTGTTCCCACAAATAAAATAAATTCCAGGAAACACAGGTTCAGATCCATCTTTGAATACCCAACCCCCAATTACCTTAAAATTGTGTTCACATACACTGGAACCAATGAATACATTGTTATAATAACTCGTTCTCTCCCTATGGAGAGAGAGTTTCTCTTTCATTTCAAAATCCAGCAACATAGCAGCTTGAGTCTTTCCATTTGAGGTAAACCCTGTGTGAGAAGTTAGCCTGGCATACGATGTCCACTAGTGCTAGTGGGCACCTTGCACCAGTCTAATCGACCCTTATTGATGGTGGTTCTAAAGTCAACCTTATAGAAAGCTATCCTAGTGGAAGCATGGAACAGCAGTCAATAGGCTAAGACTCCAAAGAGCATGTGAATCTGTTTGTTTGACCAATTATAATCCTTTGAATACAAAATGAAAGGACACCAACAAGGTATATATATATCAAATATATATGTATTTATTCTAAACACAACCTCTCTTCACTCTTTATGAGGTTAGAGGTAAAAGTACATCACAAGTTACTTAATTAGCATACGATTAGTTGCACAAATACAGTTTTGCCCTAGGGGCCTCACAAAACATATACTAAAATAGTAGTATAAGAACCACGTCTGGAATAGAAAGTAGGCCTAGGGCCTAGGGAATCGCTGGGGCTACTCTAAACGACCAAAGGTTAGGAAGTAGGAGGCCCACGGGAGACGCGTACAGTGTCTAAACACAGCAGCGAATTACCCTTGACTTACAAAGTTACTGTTTAGGGCACTTCCGGATGGACTACGACAAAACCCCTTTAGACTAGGACACTTCGAAAGTCAAGACCCATGGGAGCACTGGAGTACTCGAGTTACCTCACCCAGGGAAGCCGGGTGCGTAGGTGCCTTTTGGTGTCGGGTTTCGTCGATGTTTTCAATGGAGATCTGCAAAGAAGTGATGCAGGCGACCAGAGGAAAAGTGTCCGGTGGATCCAAGGGTGGATCGGAGATCTGAAGAACCTGAAATCAGAAGGGACAGAGTCTGGGTCACTAGCCAGTGACCAGGAAGGAACCAGGAAGGAACAAGGCAATGTCGCGATGATCTCAGGTGAAGAGGTGAAGCTTGTCTCTGAAGCCATGTGGTCCAGGAGGTGTAGACGATGACCAGGTACTGGTTTCGAGCTGTCCCACAAAGGATCTAGTTGACTGCGGGTCGGTATCCAGATTGGACCCAAAAAGCTTTGGCAAACGCAACCCACGCAGGAAGTGAAGATTGGCTTCGGGGCAGACCAGCAAGGTCTGTGGCGCTTCTCCTTTGTAGGGAAGCTGGGGAAAGCCCAGGTAAGCAGTTTAAATTCAAAGGAAAGTCTTCAGGGGGTTCACTAGCTAACGGGCTAGGAACCAGGAAGATGCATAAAGCTGAAATGCAGGAGCAGGCCCCAGCGGGCACTCGTGGAGTGTGGAGGGCTAAGGTTTGGTGCAAACGGTACTCAGGTGTGGGGCTTCTCATACCCCATGCACAACTTCGAGTTACCTCAGGAGTCGATGCAGTTAGCAAAATGCAGGATGTCCAGGGTGTCCGGTCCACGTCTCTCATGTCCGCCACGGGTCTCAGCTTTGCTGTGGATGTCGGTCGGAGTCAGAGAAGTCTGGAAGTCCAGTCCTGAGTCGCTGAGTCTTCGGGTGCCGGCGGGAGAGTCGACAAAGCAGACCGGCAAGTTACTGGTGGTGCCAGTTTGCACAGGGTGGTCACTCATTGACCACAAGGGAGATGGCTTCCGTCTTCTAGTCAGAATAGAATGTCGAAGGTCCAAGAGTTCTGGATCAAAGTTTTGTTCCAGGATAATCTCAAGTCCTTGGGACACAGCACCCATACTTATACTATGAAAAGGGGCTGAATTACCTGCTAGGTCCCTCCTAAGGGTGGACCTGGGAAGGGGGTGGTTACACCCCTTTCCCTATGTCCAGTTTCGTGCCAGAGCGCGGCTGGAGTACCCCAGCAACTGGTTTGAACCGGGCTATGCATGGAGCACCTGTGTGCCCCAGGCAGTGTCTTAAAAATGCATTCTGAATACAGCCCTCCCTGCCTCAATACACTAAAGCCTGTCTGGGGTGGTGCCAGCACCTCCCCTGACAGGAAACCTATTGTCCAGGCCTCCCCTGCCGGAGTTTCGCCTATCAGAAGGAGGTCAGACTCGTGTCTGTGGCAGCAGCATCCATTTTGTGATGCTGATGCTCTGTTTTTTACTTTAACCGGGGTTAGCAGTAACTACATGTCTTCTCCCTCTAGAAGGGTGGAATGCTACCCGCGCCACCAGAACTGGTGGGGGGTTGTATTCCAAACAGTTTGGCACCTTACACAACATGTTTTGATAAACCCAAACAAAAGTTAGCATTAACCGCAAGGATTATAATGCACTTAAGAGTATATGGTATGGCTATATCATAGAACAGCTTTAAGGAGATGGTTCCGAATGCTGCAGAAACCAAGCACTCTGCATTTAGGATTGTGAAGGCTTGCCATAGGAGTCACTTATAGGTGTATATGCGTCTATATATAAGGTAGATATAAATATATTTTATCTAAGTAAGGGGGGATTTCACCACCTTACCCAGGCTGGGTGAACAGCATGTGGTGTCAGTTTGGAGGGCCAGCCAGGGGTGGCATGATACGTGCTTTGGCCCCTGGTAGGCCTTGGATGCACCTATGCCCTGGGTACCTAGGGTACACTATACAGGGGCTCACAGAGGTGACCCAGTAACCAATCTGGTATGTACCTAAAGTACATGGTATCAATTTAAAGAGAGAACAGCTAGGCTGTGGTCCTGATTAGCAGGGCCATAGCCAGTCTAAAGTCGAAAAAACTGAAAATCACAGCAAAAAGTGGGGGTGACCATAGGAAGCAGACCCTACTCTCCTACACCCTGTATTTTCAGCCCATTTAGGAATCTTTT
Organism: Lissotriton vulgaris; assembly: GCF_964263255.1. Classification (NCBI taxonomy): domain Eukaryota; kingdom Metazoa; phylum Chordata; class Amphibia; order Caudata; family Salamandridae; genus Lissotriton; species Lissotriton vulgaris. The sequence continues at coordinate 474,392,393 of NC_141698.1, read as the reverse complement.
GTTTCTGTTCTGTGGCTTTTCTCTGGAAATCCTGTCTCCTTTTCTCAACTAAATTTAAAAATATTTCCTCCTTTTCATGTAAAATGCATATTAAATTGTTCTTGTGTGCTTCAGCTATATCTATTGTACCTATTGTTAGAAAATATTCACCCATATAACGTGTTATGTCACTTTTAGTATGTACAGGGTTCAGGTTACTTGGTATGGGAAGTTCAGGAAAAATCACATCTGAGATAGAATAGTAATAATGTAATGGTCCTTTCTTATAAAATAAACTAGCTAAAATACTACATGAAATACCATATGTCAGGGGTAAGTGGTGGTACGTCACACCTTCGTCTACAGATGTGGGTAATTTCATACAAACATAAGAGTCACTTATTTCCATTGCTTCTGTATACTGTACTAACAGATTAGCGAACACATTTAGATTTGTTCTATTTTTAACTTTACTATAGTGTAATCCTTCCTCATCTGATGCTTCTAAGTCTACTTTTTGCTGTCTGAGACTACCTATTCTTCTATGTGCTTCTAACTTTTCAGATATGTCTACCTTCTCAAGTATTTTAGTGTCATTCGGTACGTGTCTACTCATTAGATACGGAATAGCTACTGTCAGTCCTAACCATACTATGAGTACTATCACTATACTGCATGTGCATATTCTACAGCTTGTTTTTAGGCAATTTCTTTTCGGTCCCCCATTAACAGTATAATCAGCCATTTCTGGCTAAGGAGACTTAACCCCTCTTTGTGACTTTCACAGAATTTTTAACCTGTGAGTTTTGTCAAGTTGGTCTCACTTCTTGGTCAGTCTGGTCAGCAACTATTTCGTCATCACTTTCGCCACTTATTTCTAAGTTTTTGAAATCTTCAAGGATGACATATGTCCATTCAGGGCCTTTGAACTAGCTATTCAGTCTTTTCAATCATGGGCTCCTCCTTCTGGGTTGTTCTGTGGATGGTCCAGCGTGGCTTGTTATTTCATTTACTTGCTCTGGTTCTTCATTTATTGTTTTAAGCCGGAATTTCAGTCTTTTAACAAAACCAAAACCATTTATCTCCTTTTCTGAGTCTTTTAGCTGGCACTGTGCTCTGACTTTTTTCAAATGCTCTTTTATTTTCATTCAATTGTGGCACATCTAGTTCAATGCTGTCCTCTGTATCCCTCTCTATCTGACCTGATCCAGGTCTTATTTCAGTTTCTTCTGCCTAGATACTAATCTGTCCTTGTTCAGGAGTTTACTGAGTTTGACTTTGACTTTGACTTTGTTCGCCTTCTTCTTCCTGAACACATTTTCCTACGCCTATCTGGTTCTGCTCAGGTCTTTCAATTTCTTGATTGTCTTCTGCCTGAGCTTTTGCCCTAATACCTATCTGTCCCTCCTCAGACTCTGGAGCTTTGACAGGTATGTTGAAGGTCTGAATACATTGATCCTTCCTTATCTGATCCTCCTCAGAATTACTATTGGCTTTGTCTTCTGTAATCTGAGTACGTTCTTCTATTCCAGACTCATCCTCACCATCACTCTAAGTAAGTTTTACTTCTGGTTCTTATAATGTCTGCAGGTATGTCAACTACTGGAATCCATTCATCCTGACTGGTGCTCGGTTGTTCCTCAACAGCTACTTCAGGATCGAATTCTTGGGACCCCTCAGCTGCACAACCTTCAGCTTCAGTTTCATCAGGTTCAGTCACTCTCTTTGTGTGACTTGCATGGATCCAGTTTGGAATCCCCTTGCACTTCACAGCTGTGGTGGTAACCAATATTACTTGATGTGGCTTTCCCCTCCTTAGAGCTAGGCAATATTCTCGAGTATGCTCCTTTATCGCTGCCCAGTCACCTGGATTCATATCATGTGCTGGAGTTGATTGTCTGGCGACAGCGTCTTCCCCAACCTGGTAAGAGATAGAACGCACTTGGTCAGCCAGTTCTTTGCAGTACTCCAGGACTAAATCTTCAGATATATTTATCAGCTTGTGTCCTGGTACCCATGCCTGCCCCATTGCTCTTCCCATGAGTATCTCATGAGGACCCAAGCCTGTGTTTCTGTCTGGGATGCTTCTGAGTCCCATCAGAACAAGAGGTAAGGCATCAAGCCATTCCAATTGGGTAGATTCATATATCTTTCCCAATTTTGACTTGATTGTGACATACAGCTGTTCTACCACTCCAGAAGCCTCTGGGTGATATGCACAGTCCAGTTTTTGCTAAATTTTTCATGCTTCACAGATAAGACCAATTATTTCATTATTAAAATGAGACCCTCGATCTGATTCAATCGTTACTGGAAAACCGAAAGTGGAATGAGTTCTCTGAGTAGGAGTTTAGCTACAGTGATGCTATCGTTTCTCCTAGTAGGGAAGGCTTCTACCCATTTTTAAAATAGGCAGACAATGACAAGGACATACTTCAGTCTTCAACAAGGGGGTAACTGGATGAAATCAATCTGTAGTCGTATGAAGGTACCCTCGGCCTTTCCAATCTTTCCTGGTAACACTACAGTTTTCTTCCCAGGATTCATTTGCTGATAAACTAGGCACCTCTGGCAAAGACTATCTGCTGCATTCCTGAATTTTGCATTAAACCAGGTTTGTCTGAACAACCTGATCATGGCATCCCGCCCTGGGAATCTCCGTGATACATCCTAGCCATAGGAGCTTGCATACAGTCTGATAACACAGGCCTACCATCAAGGTAAATAATGACACCATCTCTGATCCTCTTCTGACATCCTATCTTTTCCCACTCTTCTTTATCTTTCAGTTCTGCTTCATTTTGTAAATCTCTCACTTCCTCACACGTTTTCACACCTCCAAGCAACATAAGTTGGCAGCTGTTTCCACATGCATCAATTTTCTTGTTTATTGCCATCTTATGTTTGGTACAATGTTGGGCTAATTGGTCAGCATATCGGTTACCTGCTGTCACTCTGTCGTTGCCAGATTGGTGAGCAGCACACTTGACCACAGCCACTGTTTCTGGCAATTGGATTGCTTCTAGCAAATCTCTTACATAATTTCCATTTTTAATAGGAGTACCTGATGAAGTCAGAAACTCCCTTTGCATCCAAAGTTGGCCAAAGTCATGCACAACACCATAACCATACTGACTGTCAGTGTAGATGGTTACTTTCCACTTTTTCCCAATTTTGCAAGCCCTTGTCAATGCAATTAATTCCGCTACTTGTGCAGACTTGACTCCAGGTAAGTAGGATGCTTCAACTGGACCCCATAGTACACACAGCTTAAGCAGTGCTCAATCCTCCCTCCTCATGTCGCATGCATGAACCATCTACAAATAGCTCATGTTCTGAATTTATTAATGGCTCTTCTCTTATGTCTGGGCAAGGTTTGGTGCAGTATTCTGTGAGGTCGATACAATTATGTTCAACTTCTTTGACTTCTGCAAAATGTGAATCAGGCAACAGTGTTGCTGGGTTCAGGACAGTACATCGGGCAATAGTCACATTTTGTGCACCTAGAATGATTCGTTCGTACTTAGTCAGCCGACTAGGAGTCAAATACTGAGTTTGTGTTCTTGTTAACAGAATTACAACTGCATGTGGAACATACACGGTTACAGGATGTCCCATAATGATAGATTCACTTTGCTCAAGACTCATGCAGGTTGCAGCTACTGCTTTCAGACATCCCAGCAATGCAGATGCCACTGGATCCAGTGTAGCAGAAAAGTATGCCACAGGACGTCTCATAAGACCATGGGTCTGTGTCAGAACAGACAGTGCACAATTGTCAAGTGCATCACAGAAAAGTGCTAATTCTTTCGAATAATCAGTCATCTCTAATGCTGGTGCTGAACACAAACATTCTTGCAATTTCAAAAAAGCAGTCATGCTCTCGTCATCCCATTCTATTGGGTCCTTTGCTCTTTTCTTTGTCATTTCTATCAAGGGTTTAGCAAGGACTGCAAATCCCATAATCCTTTGCCTGCAGTACCCTACAACTCTAAGAAACATTCTGATTTCTCTCTGTGTTTGAGGTAGATTCATGTTTTTTTATTATTGTGATTCTTTCTGTTGTAACTCGTCCGACACCTCTTTCTATCTGGTGCCCCAGATATTTTACAGATGTGGTGCAAAATTTTAACTTTTCAGGTGATACCTTATGTCCTCCTTCAGCTAAATGATTCCGTAATGCAATGGTATCAACAACATAGTCATTTCGAGTTTTAGACGCCCCCAATAGGTCGTCTATATACTGCACTAGGACAGACTGTCCGGCCAGCACCAAAGACTCAAGGCACTTTTTCAAAATATGATTAAAGATCGATGGACTCTCTGTATACCCCTGAGGGACATGGTTACAAACGTACACATGGTCGTCGAATTTGAACAAGAAAATATATTTGCTGTATGAATGTAATGGAATTGAGAAAAATGCGTGACACATATCAATCACCATGAACCATCCGGCTTCCCACGGTATGTGGTTCTGAAATTCTGGACCCTGCTGTGATATGGTCCTGAGGTCCAACACTCGTATCACAAAATATCGTCGTACCATGACGAATTTGTAATCGACAGACCGGTAATGATTAGGACATTATCCCTGTGCATTTGCGTCGTGATTGAGCGATGCCAACACCCTCAAATCGTGGTTTCCTTTCTGAACCCTCTGACTCCATTTTGTGAACAGCATCCATCTTATGCCTTGCCCTCATATAAGCCAATTGATTAAGGTCGAGCTTGATCTGAAAGGACACGTCCACCTTAGCTGACTTCCCCATGACCTGGCCGAACTGACTCCACCGCCTCCAGCCAAACCTGTTTGGGCAGCTCCTCGCCCAGTGGCCGAGTAAGATATCATCAAAGCACAACATGCCATAAACCATTCACCACATACAGACCATGTTTTCTACACACATACACCTGTCCTTGTTCCTTGTTTATGGCCAGTATTATGACGAGGCAGTGCCCTGTTTTATTGGGGTTTCATCGATATCTGATTGTAATTCCGGGCTGGGCTGGGACATCTATCACAAACTGGACATCTAAAATATGGGTTGGCCAACATGACTGTGCTTTTTGCCTTATTATGGAAATATGTATATGACCGTATTGTAAACTCAAGAATTCTTGCCTGCAGCTGTTATTTCTGTATATAAGGAGAAGGCTGGTTCTGTAAAAACGAACAGTCTCCTGAGAACTTACGACCCGTGCTGTCGTACTTCTAGGACACATGTTACTTGGTTGCAGCCAATAAAACTCAATCTCTGACTTCAACTAGAAGACTCTTGGTTTCTGTGGTCCGGAACAGGGAGAACTCAGAGGTCTTCGGGTGTTATCCCCTGGCACCACCGGGTTCCTAGAAACCCGGCACCTCAGGTATCTGGTACAGAATCACTGCAGGGTTTGGTGCAACCGGACAACATGGGATAACAATCTTATTAATCCTGCAGAGGTCCTGTACAACCCTGTATTTTCCGCTAGGTTTCTTTATGCCAATTATGGGTGAATTACATGGACTGCTCATTATTTCTTGTAGGATGCCTGTTTCAACCAACAGTTTCATTTATGCTGCAACACCTGCTTTTATTTCTGGGCTCATTTTGTACTGTCGAATATGTGGATAAACTGCTCCTTCTTTAAATGTTACTTTTATTGGGTCAACGTTTGCCTTTAGTCCTACATCTTTGCCTGTAAAGTCCCATATTTCAGGTTTTACCGTATGCTGTAATTCTCTGAGTAAGTTTTCTACAGTCATTTTTTAATTTTCCGTCTCCTATCTAGCTAACATTAATTTATAAACTCCATCTTGGCCTGGGGTTTGAATTTCGACACCACTTGGTGAGCAAAAGATTGTGCAGTTCATTTTACACAGCAAATACCTACCTAACAAGTTCACAGGACTGGAATTGCATACAACAAATGTATGCATTTCTTTAAAATTGCCTATTCTAACTTCCATTGGTTCTGTAACTGGGGTACTAATTTGTTTATTATAAACGCCCACTACTTGGATTGCTTCTCCCGAGAGGGGTCGGTTTGGAACGTCTGCTGTTCTCACAGTAGAACGGGTAGCGCCAGTGTCCAACAGAAAGGTAACATCATTGCCCTCAACCTTTCCCTCAATATATGGACCCGGCTGATCTACCGGCAAGGATGTGCCAAGTACGCACTCCTCGTCCTCCCCTCTCAGGCACCGTAAGTAGATGCCTTCATCAAAAAAATGTGTCACTGTGATGTCGCTACGTCTCTCCTACCACTTTCCTCCCAACTTGTGGTATCCACATTGTGCTTGCCTTTGCTCCCAGTATTTGGCATAGGTGCAAGTGGTAACTGATTTTGTATTACCTGCTGCTGTTGTTTCCTTAACACCCCATTCTGCGTCTGTGAATCAATATTGTCAGTTTGGACAGGGTTATTGTTTAATACAGCTTTACACTCGTTCTTCCCATGCACCAATTTTCCACACCCGTGGCAGGGAAACTTCTTTTTGGCCTCATCTCTTTTGAATTTTCCTCATGGCTTACCCCCACTTCCATCTCCTTGATTCTGATTACTTTTTAACTGGAATTCTTGTTGCTCCCCTAACATTACTTGTGCCCACATTACTTTCTCTTCTAAATTCTTTTTTCTATTGTCAATTTCATCCCCACAATATTTTGCATATTTTAGAATCTCATCTATGGGTTTGGCTCGCCAGCAAATCTTATGATCTTTAATCATTTGCGAGATTTCTGGCCTTAATCCTGACAAAACGATAAATAAAATGAGTCATGTCTTTCGTATCAATGTTTTCCAGCCCACTGTACTGCTTGAACACCCGTAAAAGGCTCTCATAATATGCGTGCACATATATATACAATAAACAAAAAACATATAGCTGAAGTGTGAAAATGTCAACTCACCCTCTGTCTGTTAACACTGGTTTATTAGTTGTATGGCTTTGGTGCTTCCCAATTCAATTCAATTTTTATTATGATTTGGAATTCCGAAGACTTCCACATAACATTACAATAAAACATTAATTCATAAAAGACAGTATTAAAAGCCCAAAAGATTACACCCTGCAATCATCCTACATTACACAAAGTACATAGTACATTTTCAATAAACCCTTAGCATTTAGTTACGAATAAATACTTAAAAAATTTTTTTTTCTAAAATGACCTACTCCCTGAAGGGACTGATCTCTGTTAATCATTAAATACGTCACTCAAGAGGACTGAATTCTTCTAATCATTATCTGGAAAGGGACACTATTGGCTGACTCCCTAATTTAATAAAACAATCTAATATAGTATAAAATTAAATTTTAGCTGCATATAGTTAATAAATTATGTATGGTTCATCCAATATACGGTTACAATTAAAACATTTCTTGTGATGAGGACAGAAAACAGTGTTAACCACAGATGATTTTGTAAAGTGCTACTGAAGGTGCAAGTGTACTAAGATAAAGTGCTAGTGCATAGATGCCCTACTTATTGAATTCTAATATACATTTAAAAATTCTTTAAAAAAACTGAAAATCTTAAAACATATCTGTTCTGACGGGGGGTGCAGAAGAAAGTTGCATGCCTGTTCTGCTCTTGAAATATTATAATGTAAAAAACCATGCCTTAGAAATTTGCAGCGTATTGAACTAAGTGCAGGGCACACAATCAAAACATGATTAAAGTCTTGGATGCCACCATTGCATAAATCACAAAGTCTTTCATTTTTGAGGATACCCTCCCAAGCTCCTGTTACTATCCTCAACGGCAACAAATTCATTCTGAGGAGTAGAATCACTCTGCGTACTCCATGTTTCAGGTTCCAAAGAACATACGGCTGAGGATTTTTAATAAGTGAGCTCTCCGCTAAACAGTCCAGTCTGCCATTCCCTCTGCATATTTTCAGATCTCTTTCTCGCGAGATTGCATATATGGTTTTTTTAATTAATTGCTTTAAAGCTATTTTGTTTAAAACTGATGCCCCTACTAAATCCAAACCAAAAATGCTTAAAGCTTTTAAATAATTTCTAAAAATTACACTTTTCCACAATAGATTATCAAAAATTTCCTTGTGCAATGCTAGCCTTAATAGATTTTCTTGACCATTTATCAAAGCGTTACACCATCTTAAAGACCCCGCCAATGACAAAATGTACGTTGAGAGAAGACCAAATTCGAGCCTAAGAGCCGCGATTAATGCAGCGTGACTCAAGTTACATATTTGACGCCAAATTTTACCTTCCACTTTCTTGAACTTAGCCCACTCACATTCGTCAATTGTTTCACACGCGTAATTCTGGGTCGGCGGAATCTTAATTTTGTACACTGAAATAGTGTGTGAAAAATGTCTTGTGTCCAGGTAGAAGAGTGAAGAGCGATTATTCCTCTAAGCAAATTCCCTGGGATCCCCATCCTTATCAATTTCCTCCACAGCGTCCTCCTATCTACGCTATCAAATGCGTGCACAGATTCATCTTTATTCTGAGTAGTTCTGCCTATTCTAGTCCAATCGGTCTCTTTTGGAGGTACCTTTCCTTTCAAGTATAATATTACTTGATTATATTTCTTCATTACCTCATCCGATGGTGGTCCTGTCTTTGGGTCTCTAGGGTACTCGTCATTTGGCCAATCAATTGCTATTTTACATTCTATCCATAAATCTACGGGAACAACAATGTCAAATAGCCCATCCAAATTTTTTACCAGCACTTTTGAAACCTTTACAAACCTTTCGACTTGCCTGTACCACTCTACAGGTTTTTCTCTAAGTTTTGGGAAATCATTTGTAAATGATAAAATATCCTGTCGGGACCATGTAACATGCACATACCCTCCTTCTGGCACTTCTCTCATGGGGCACAATCTTTCTACCTTTTCTGGTTCTTTTAATATATATTCTGATGCAGTGCTTATTCCATGCGCTTCTTCCTTTTTCTTTATCAATCAAGCTTTCCACCTTTCCAAATCACCCCATTTTTGCAACAATTATAATAGTTCCTTAATTTTTAATTTGCGTCCTGACACATTCATATTTTCTAAATCTTCGTCAGAAAATTCAGCTCAATAAGGCTTTTATAACACTTTAGATTTTCCAATATCAATTCCCATGTCAGCAGCCAAATTCATTCATTTTTCATGAAATACCTTTGTGTTCCTGGTAATACGTCGACATATAAACAGCAATGCATCTTCATTGAGTGTATTTAACCTTTCTAATCCTACATTTCCATCAATCATTTCTTCTAATTCAACTCTTAATTTAAAAATATCGAATACTTTCGGCTGTGATTTAGGCTTTTCTATTTCTCGAGCCCATCTCTCTATTTCTTCCGGAGTTACAACAGTAGCACTTCTTGTACCTGAGGATGTTTCCATCCGTGCCTCTCTCGAACTTGCAGGAGTGTTTTTCTTTACCGAATCACCCACCGGTTCTCTTAAAGGTAAATCCATCAGGGAAATCACTGACTCGCATTCACTTGCTTGATCATCAACTATCAAGGGTTCTTTTCTACGCTGTACTACAGGTGTAGTCAGAATGGAAGGTTTAGGACTAGACTGTTTTTCTCTATATAACGGAACAACAGGACCTATGGTTACCGGAATGGTTAAGGCTTCCGGACTGATATTCAACTGGGAAATTTTCTGAATTAACTCACTTCTCTGTTTATTTATTGCTTCTCGTTCTCTTTCCTGTAATAATTTCTCTAATGAGGGTTTTTGTACAACTTGTGGAACCAAAGGTGGTTTTAGAAACAGAGCGCTAGGATTAACTGTACTGGGTTCTTCATTGTTAGGTGGTGGATTTTTCATTAACAAATCCTCTAAATAATCTTCATCTGAATCACGACTAGTCATCAAATTTTTAGTTTTCTCTGTGCACTTGCTTCCTGTCAGTTCTTCGAGGGCTAATACGGAGTACAATCCTTCCACCATCATGGACTGTCTCCATTATTTCATTTGCTTATCTCTCGTTTCTCGGGGAAATTTTGGATAGAACTTGCTTAAATTCCTGTCACTTCTGGGTCGATCTCGCTCAAAAGCCTCAATCTCCCATTCTTCTAATGCTTCGTATTGAGTTAATCGAGGTCTAGGATCTAATTCATTCATGCGAGTTCTCAAATTGTACAAAATTCTACCATTAAAAGTACCATGTTCTGGGAATACCAAAATTCCGTCTTCTTTAATATATTCCATCCAGTTCTCTAACCACACACAGGTGTGATAGCCCCATTCAACCATCATGTATGATGCGGGCGTATTCGGTTGTCGAATAATAATTCCTTCTCTGGTTTTAATGACTTTATCTTTCTTAACCTTTTAAGTGCTGCGCCTATACCAACGGCCGACGGCACCACTACCTCGTGAGTGCTGCCGTCGGCCGTTGGACGTCCCAGCTGCACCTGCGCAATGGAACATTCAGCACTGGAGCTGGACGTTCCAAAGCAGCTAAGGTGTTAAAGAAATTCTTAATTTTCTTGACAAATGACATTTTTCTTTTATCTCCGTACATGATATAAGGTCTCCCTCTAATCATCTGTTCTTTAGAAAAAACTAGATATTTTCCATCGGGTCTATTTTCTATGAATCCTGCATCTAAATGCCACATATATTTTATGCCGCTTCACTTTGTAATGACACTCCATTGTTTACGAAAAGCTCCCAATACCAACTTCTTTTTTATTTTCAATGACCAATCAGATTTTAGATTTCAAATAAATTCAACCAATAGTTGCGCTGCTTTTCCCGTGAGACGAGTTCTCACGCTCCTGAACTCACCCCTCCTTTACAATATTACCTCAGCTACACACCCGCTGTCTCAACCAATACCAGCGTGGCTCTAAGTGACGTCAGTGCAGCTCCGCAACTGACTCCCTCTTTTGCAAGGTGATTACGAAACTTATTTCCCGTCACTTTTGAATGTAAGACTCATTAAGTAACATCGTAGAAACATTAACCACTGTGCCTGAGTGACTAATTCAAAGAAAAGATAGTTTGCACTCACTACGAGGAAATCCCTTCCGCTTACTCTTCATACACTACGAGTAGATCCCTTCCGCCTACCCTTCACGCAAGCATTGGAGAACCCGTTATTCCCTCTGGCTTACCCTTTCTAGGTGATATAAGGCCAAAGTTACACCAGCGAACCCCTTTGCTATCAATTAAGCTCAGAAGAACCTGTTACTTCTTCGGTGTAACCCTTTCTAGGTGATATAACACCAAAGTTTTACCAATGAACTCTTTGCTATCAATTAATCACACATTTATGCAGGAAGTCCCTGAATGGTGCTTCCGGTTTTACCTAACCATGCACTTACTTCCACAGGTAAGTGACCTCACTACAGAGCGGCTTCCATTTACCACCTGTTATTCTGCCCCCGGGGATTCCAAAACAAACATATAACAAGTACAAACAGGTTTGGTTAATACATAAAAATCAATATAAATTCAAATACATAAATGCAATTCAATAAACAACTAACTACAACTAACTACCTATCTTAACTAAACCTTAACCATACGACTGCTACCAAAGAAATACTGAGAGAGCGCGGGCTCACCTGCCCATTTTACCATACTCACCTGGGCCCATAAAACACATACACACTTTGAACAGGTGAACCTACGCTTCTAACCAGATATTATAATTTTCCTTTTTAGGACCTATACCATAGACTTACCAATCCAAGTCATTGGTACCTAGAATCCTAAGGGATCAAGGGTGTTAGAATAATAGGCAGTAAATAACATTCGCGTTTCATGAAATAACCACAAACTTTGTAAAGGTTTAAGTTCTTTTATCTAATGTAAATTCTTAAATGTCTGAAACCATAATAAATCAATAATTGCTTGTTCCGTTAGAAAGATAAAGATTGAAACAAAATATGCAATGAATTGGAAAGAAATGTCGTTAATCATTTAAACATAGGGTGGGTAGAAAATGGAAACAGTACAATGACAAACCCACACTATTATAGTTACCTAGAATGGTGTGAAGACCAACCCTGGCCACGGGCTGGGTTAAAGGATGGAACCCCAAGATTGCAGGTGCCAGCAGGAAAGAACAGGTGCAGACTAGAATCAGGACAGGTACGGGCCAAATTGGATCAGGACAGGACCACCACAGGCTAAGACTGGCACCCACAGCTAAAGCGCAACGCCTGTGCCACACCCTTACTGCAGCTAACAGTCGGACCCGATTGGGTTAGCAAAATCTTCTCCCTTAAAACCTTGATTGGGTATCGAACTCCTTCCCAGAACCCCGATTGGGTTATTGATTCTTCTGACAGTGTGCTCCAATAGCACCTCTGCTCCCGATTGCCTGTTAAATGCGTTGGGTCAGTGACAGGTCAGCTATTCGGACAAGTCGGACAATCTAACTAGCTAAGCCTACCCTAGTTATACTATTTTCCAGGGCAGTGTACCACCCCCCCAATGTTGCAAATGTGTGAATCCCCAATTTTGATTGGACAAAAGGACGAAGAGAGGTCATCACACCATATTAATATGAGGTAACTTCCATTCAATATTTAAATTAACATTCCCTCCCATCAATTTATTTTCCCATGCACTTTTATTCCACCCAACAATGGAAGTTTCAATAACAAATACAATGTATTAACATTTGTACAATTCAGCTTCCTCTTGTAGGGTTGAGGGGTCAGGTTCCCAGGCGCATCTTCTAGCAAGCCAAGACTTGGCTTCCATTTAATGTCATGAGTCGAGTTTTCTTGCACTCTTGTGCGCATATACGGTGTGGATTTCAAAATGGAGTTACAGACACATCTCAGGCCCAAAATGCGATACATGTAAAATAGAAAAGAAACAGTTTTAGAACAATGAATAACTGAATGTTCTGTATACCACTTATCTCTACACTATTCCCATTATTTTATTTTAACTATAGCATTAGGTATTAGGCAGAATGAACAGCTTAGCAAAAGCAGCGATGCAAGCTTCTTGCACGTTAAGACACAGAGCATCCACCTTAGTTCTAGTGCGCAGAAGCAAAAGTTTCCCTCCAAGCAGAGAAATACTTCGAGTCACATGAGTGTGACAGACGCATGCGCAATGGAAAATCCCGCGTAGCAGCAGCCATTTTAGTGCAAGGGAATTATGATTAGTAAAAGCACATAGGCAAGCTTCCCCTAGATACTAGAAATGTCATGTGGTGCAATATTAATAATACAAAACATGTTAGTATATTCTATGTTATTCTGAGAGGACTGAAACTAAACAAGACGCTTTACGTGCAAATTCTTGCTCCTTCACCAAACAGGCCACTATTCTTTGTTGTGTCAGGTGTGATGCTCCTTCACTATTGTGGATGATGTAAGTATAGACCAATTACATGTGGCATAGTATACTATGCACTTATGATACAGTGGATGCTCCAAACGTCACATTGGTAAGTTTGGATTTTACGCAAACAAGAGTGAGCATGTGAGCCAAAATCACTAGTCACATCAGAATTAGTGGCCACATTTTAGAGTCTACATAGATCCCAATTGTGTTTTGCATCAGATATACTGCTCATACATGTTAAAAAGTGTTATATTTGCATGTTGTCTTGCTCCTTCACAAATGTGTATGTAAGCCAGGGTGTTTTTATACAAATACTTGTGGTAGGCATACAATTTTTGTAGAAACACAGACAGGAATGTGTACACAATAGTGACAGAGTAGCACATAACCCAAACCATTTTTTTATTTCCTTTATGTCCAGATGAGAATGCAATGATGGACAGAAATGGAATACTTGAGGGGATTATGGCAGATTGCATGTTCCATCAAATATATGTTGGATTATCCCATCTTGAAGGCTCAAAATCAAGCCCAACTCACTACTCATTTGGAAAATGGTGCAATGCATCAAGGTGTGATCTGTTGTATATTGGGAATTGCATTTGATTATTTTATGTGAGCATCTTACGTGAATCAGTCGATGTTATATTTACTGTGATGTGGTACCACTTTTGCCTAAGATGAAAGCCGCCATACCTTGTTCAACAATTTGACAATAGGGAGACAACCTTGAACCAATTTGAGATATTTTGGAGTCAGAGGAAAAAAAGTGGTTGCTTTGTACTAAAGTGGATTAGAAATGTATCAAGCCCTATGCATTTACTTTTGTTATTGGAGTCAGTTGTCAATTCATAAAGATCTTGGGCCCAATTCACAGAACTAACTTAAGACAAAATCCTAAACTTACTACTTTTGGTATTCACAGAATGCACTTACTACTTTTGGTATTCACAGAATGGATTTACAACTACCAACTGTACGTCCGCACTCGGGCCGGAAATTCCTGGCCGGAGGCAGAGCTTCTGGCTTGGAGGTGGAGCTTGCGGGCCGGAGGCGGAGCTTCCGGCTTGGAGGCAGAGCTTCCGGCTCAGAGGTGGGGATTTAGCCATGGCTGAAATCGCCACCTCTGGGCTTGAAGCTCCGCCTCCAAGCAGCAGGCTCCGCCTCCAAGACGGAAGCTCCCCCTCCAGGCCAGTAGCTCTGCCTCCAAGCCGGAAGCTCCGCCTCTGGGCTGGACACTCCGCCTCCAGGCCGGAATTTCCGGCCCGACTGCAGACGTAAAGTTTGTACTTGTAAATCCATTCTGTGAATACCAAAAGTAGTAAGTGCATTCTGTGAATACCAAAAGTAGTAAGTTTAGGATTTTGTCTTAAGTTAGTTCTGTGAATTGGGCCCCAGATGTCTTTAACAGCATAAGTAAATACATAATGCGTGTTACATTGATAAGCTACTTTAGTACTGAAAGCCTATGATATATCGTACATTTCTACAACACTTGAGTTACTTGAGGTAATTGTTACCATTGTGAAACAGCCAAACAAAGGGCACAGGCTTTCAGTTTCTACAAATATTGGTACAACATTGCAGCATTTGTTGACACACATTGATTCATATTTTACTTTTAGTGAATGTTGTTAATACAGCTCTTTTGACTTGTAGATAGTGTCCAAAGGTATTTGTGGTATATATCCTTATTAGTGACATTAGTTCACCATTCTGGAGAACACAGGCCAACCATTCAGAGGTGTTAATCAGTTCCTTTGCAGAAATGAATATGGTTAAGAGACAAGATAATATATGATGTAGGAGCTATCATGGGAAAATACAAAGCAGGGCCAGACTGGCTATTGGGCTTTCCTTAATAAACAATGCAAAACAAATTGTTTAAAAAGTATGCTTTAAAGCTATTTGTTTTGCATTTTTCATTTGGCAATGCCAGTAGCCCTCCAGCAACAAAATCATCCCCTCAGCAGTAAAACTGGATCCCACCCTGCCACCCCAGCAAAAATTGCCCGGTATCCAGTCCAGCTTGCTACAAAACTATGACCAAATAATTTTAGAAGATGTTCCCTACAAGCATGAGATGATGGTGTAAAGCACCAATGTTTGTGAACCTTATAGCAGGTGAAATCTGGAAACTAGGGAAATGTTTGGTATGAAAAGTTAATGATCAGTACTATTCACTCAGCTACAATAAAACTATTATATGTGTCTTTTCAGCAGCATCAGGGGCATGCTAAAGAGATGTTGGCCATGTAGATGAGGAAGACGCTGGCTACTGTGTCTCAGCTAGTGAGACCACTGAGACCGAGGGATACAGTGCCACGGAGGGTGAGGAGACTGGCATGGAGGCCACCATCTCAACTTCCTTGTCTGAGGCCTCCCCAAGTGACCAGTCGCTAGTGGTAGACCCTACTGCTTCAGTAAAAAAATGTTTTTACAGAGTTTTATATGGTGCAAACTTGACCTGGTATCGGGTATCAGAACTCTTTACATAGCGCCAATTGCGTTACATGAGGACACATTCATTTTTGTTAGGCACAGGGATTTGCCCAGAGTCACAGGAAGTTCAGCGTCATTGCTGAGACTCAAACCCGGTTCTCCAGATTCTAGGTCGACCACCCTAGCCGTTAGGCCAACTCCTCTCCTCACTATTGAATCCTTGTCCACCACCCAGAGACCTATCTCCACCCTCCCTTTTCCCCCCACCACAGTTGGCCAACCTTAACCCCTAAAAGGGCTGAGGTCTCATTTGCCACCTGCCCCTGTCTCCTGGGCTGTGATGAGTGGGGAGGCTATTGGCCTCCTCTGCAGAATCGCTGTAGGCCTGACATCACTCCTGAATGCGATCGAGGGGCTTCCTGCTATATGCAATAAATGGTAGCTTACTTGCAAGACATTCATAGTGGTATGTCTTGCCTACAGTGGTCTTTTCAAGGTCTGGCCTGCTCACTGACCATAGCCTTCCAACCAACCTATCCTTGTGCCTTATCTCCCACCCCTTCCACTTCACAATTCCATTTTACCCAGCCCTGTCCCAAGTACACTCACACCTTTGGACATACCCACTCTGACACACACATGCACCACCACAGAACAACCACAGAGACCATACCCACATGCACCACTGCATCCACATCCACATGTACTACAACCACACCCAGCTCCTCAACAGCACACCCATCCACACAAACACATATGTCAGGAACCACACCCACAAAACAGAAATGCCCACAGTCACCCAAACAACATACACCTAAAGAGAAACACACACCCACATGTATACCACAAACACCAGGCACCTGCAACATCAACAGACGTACACACACCACCCACTACCACTCCCTCTACCTCCCAAACCCAACTCCCCACCAACCATCCTACCCGTTTTCATTGTGAGAATTTCCTTTTTGTCCCCTAGAATTAATCTCTTTCACAACCCACCCCTCCCAAACACAAAGCCACTGCTTCAAAAAAGCCAAGCCACCCCTCCCATATCCAAGACAAACGCTCCCAAAGCCAAAACTACACCTCCCAAACCAAAAACTACCCTACCAAACCCTAGACCACCTCTTCCAAACCAAACCACCCGCTTCCAAGTAACATCATTGAGGTGCCTGCTCTGTGCCTATTAGATGACCCTTTTCTGAGGAGGTTACCCTTAGCCCCTTAGCAGTGAATTAGGAGTCAAGCTGAGTGCCACAGCACAACAGTGCACTGGACTTTTTAAATTAGTCACGGACTGCCATTTGGTCATTATTTTGAGAGATGTATCTCATTGTTTGAATATGTTTTTAATTTTCTTTACACCAAGTTTGTATGGGCATTAATTTTCCTTTGCATTTGTTTGATTCCTATAAATGTTTCTGACTAAAATGAGAAGTACATATTTTTATCAACCATTATGGCAGGAAATATAAAAAAAAGTTGAATGTCAACTTTGTTAAGTGCATAGACTAGTTAAAATAGTATGTGATGGTCATTTGAATTTAGGTGCAGGCATACATTACGATAATGGGCACTTGCACCAACAGATAGATGTGTGCATTTAGTTTTTGGGGTAATACTATAGGTGTGTTTGTTTCACCTTGATTACTGATAAGAATGAACACATATGCATTACACCTTATAAAATAATGTGACTATTGAAACTGGATGCAAGACGGGACTTGCACTAGACAAGGGGACATGTTACATGGATCAATATGTTGAATGATTCAAATTTGGAACTGACATTGATTTAACAGGTAATTGATAAGGTAAAGGTTACACCTTGCTTAGAGCAATTTTTACATAATGATACAACACACATATCCCAATGATGTGTAGTTCATACGTTTTTAGTTTGACACCTTTTTTTAAATTAATTTAAAACACCTGCATGATGACGTTTAGATTTTTTTATTGATATCCTTTTTTGTGCCAGTGTTCATTGAAAAAAATGTTTTAGGGCAGCTGGCGCTAAATTTAAAAATACAATGTAATCATAAAGGTCTGTTTCTTTAAATTTCTTAAAACTCAACATTACAGAAATATGAAATTGCCATTGGTAGGCTATTGCTTGTGAGAAGATTTGAAATTGCATGAGTCCAGTGCACTTTAACAGACAAGTCAGAAGGTAACAGAGAAAAGTGGAGCTTACCATTGATTCCATTCACAACATTGATGATTTTGTTGGTCATCAAGTAGCAGCAGCAGAGGCAGGAATGGAAGTTCAGGTCCATGATGGAAAAGGAAGTGTGAAATGGAAAAAGGTGAGTTTCTGCCTTATATCCCTTCGAAACCGCCAACTCAGATGTGGAGGTTTTAACGCCACAGTAAGGTCAGCAGGAAGGCACATCATGATTGGGTTGGTAAACAAACTGGCTGCCCTCCCTCCGACAGCCATTTGTGCCTACGGCACTGTCAAAGCAGACATACATACTTGGAGAGTCGGCAGCACTCCGATGGTCTTTCATCCTTCCAACCTCCAGCATCTAAAAAGAGCGGGCGGACCGCCTGGTAGACAAAGGGAGATTCCATCTAAAAAGTTACGGCAGGATCATTACCACCAAGATTTAAATCAGGCCCTAAATCTAATCGAAAGGGTAATTTGGATAGAACTTTTTGCAAGAAGGCCATATAGTGGAGGGCTTAAATCAAAGCACATGGTTTTCATTTTTTTTTCAAAACAACACAGGTAATGCCAGTGGGCATGACTATAAACTGTATTTTATTGGGTGTGCAGTAACCTGATTTCCAGAATTGCCCAGAAAGAAAGATAAATGGATGCACCTGCACTGGATATGGCAGGGTGCAATCTAAACTTGAGAAAGGTGCTAGAGAATTTTTAGGGGGCATACAGGGCTGTCTTAAAGCAAAAGATAGTGATAAGTGGGGAACAAGTAAGTTGCAGTACTTTGAATATGGAGAGAAGAGTGGGGTACTTCTGACATGAAAGACTAAGACAGAGCTAGCTATGAATCAAATCAGAACACTGGTGGAAACGGTATGGGAAGGGTATGGAAGGCAGAGAGAGATCTAAGAGCAGAGCTAATAAATACCTTGAGTGCATTGCACCAAGAAGATATAGACTCAGACCCCCATGAAGTTAAAGCCTGGTTGTCAAGCAAGGGCCTACCCAGGTCATCAAAGTAGCACAGAGCCTATCTTCAGGCAAAGATCAGTGAGGAGGTGATCGTAACGCAGGTGCTAAATATGAAGATGGTAAATAAGCTGGTCCAGACAGGGTACCCACTGCACTATATAAACAGCTGATTGAGAACCTCATCTCGGTCTGGAAATCTCTATTCAATTAAATACATTTAGATTATAAAGAGGTTCCCCCTTCTTGGTATGAGGCAACTGTGGTCTCAATATTGAAACCAGGTGAAGGACCATAAAAATGCCAAATCATTACAGATCAATGTTGTTATTGAACACGGATTACAACATCTTTGCAGGAATTATAGCTAAGAGACTATCCAATATCAGTCATACAGTTGTTCATGCTGATTAAAAAGGTTTTGTCCTTGGTAGACAGCTCCATGAATAAACCCAATAGCTCATAGGGCCTATCCACCTGGCAGAATCTCTTAACTCCCCACTGTAACTGTGGACGTAGCAAAAGTGTTTGACAGAGTTAACTGGGTGTATTTATGGGAAGTACTGGAGGAATTTTGGGTCACTTCTAATCTGGTGAAACCCATTCAAACAATATGTAGGGCACCCACAGCCAATATATTGGTAAATGGAGACCATGCACACCCATTTTCACTCTTAAGAGGCACTAGACAATGGTGTCCACTTTAACCAATATGTTTTAACCTCTATATAGAGCTATATGGGCAGGCAATTAGGTGAGATCAGTCTATGTCCTGTTTTGAATACTAAGGCTTTTGCTTCAAGGTTAGTCTGTATGTGGATGACTAACCCAGAGTACTCTATACCCAAACCTGAACAGCACACCAAAAGATTTGGGGAGCTATCAGGCTATTTAATAAATGAGGAGAAGCTGGAGGTGATGGCATGACACTGCCACTGCCCTGGTTTTCCCGTTTGGGTTTTTCTACTCACCGTTCTTCCTGCCAATAGAAGCCCTACCCATTCCAGTACCTACTTAATGCAAGTGGCAGCACCATCATATCAGTAGGCACCTGTACATCTAGCCTGCCACTTGTCTTTAGCCTTTAGTTCCTGCTTGTTTCAAACTTTTCCAGTTACACCACTGCTGCCTGGATTTTCCCTCCAGGGTTTTCATACCTTGTTTTTCCGACTCACTGGTCTACCTGCCAACAGAAGCCCCACCCACCCCAGGACCTACTTAATACAGGACGCAGCACAACCGCATCAGTAGGGACCTGGACACCTAGCCTGCACCTTAGCTTTGGCCTTCAGCCTCTGCTTGTTTCACTCTGATCCAGTGAGACTGTCTGCTGCTGCTTGGGGTTTCCTGATGGGGTTTTCCTGTCTGGTGTTTCCCACTCACCATTCTTCCCGCCAACAGAAGCCTCGCCCCCCACCGGGATTTACTTAATGCAGGCCGCAGTGAGACCACACTGCTGGCACGCCAAAGGCAAGCCTATCTGCACCCATCCATTCCTGGACCACGGCCAGCACCATGAACCCTGGCCATCCTGACCCCTGAAGATACACCATTGCTGGGCTTTACATCCTTAAACCCAGATGCTGCATCAAACACTGCTAATGCACTGTCCCAAACTCCATGGTAGGATCGTTCACCTGTACCCCTTGTACTTCACTTGCCACAGCACACACACTAGTCAGCCAACCAGCCAGCCCCACCCAGAACACACCACAGACACCACCTCAACAAAAACACCAACTCTCAAGCACCCTTCTCCACACAGGCACACTATGCAAGCATTCTACAGAATTATGGGACCTCATCGCCACCTTTGCACCCAATATCAGCTCCCTCACTGAGTCCTGGCCCAACCAGACATTAGTCCCAGACACTGCCACAGCGTTCCCCAATGGATATAAAATCTCTCACCAGGACCACACCAATAAGCCAGAAGGAGGAACAGCCATCATCCGCAAAGAGACCACACAGTGCACCATGACTGACACCCCCATGGAACATCTCAACTTCATGCTTCACACGGACAACAAGACAACCATCAAAGGCACTCTCACATACTGACCCCTATGCCAAAGCTCCAGTACCTCTGCACCACCATCACAGACTTCATCGGCCCCTAGACTCCATCTTCCTCAGCAACCTACTTTTTCACACCAACAAACTCAATGACAACAATACTGCACAACTCCTTGACATTATGGGCAGTCTCAGATTGACCCAGATAATCCACAACCAAACACACACACCGGAGGACACACGCTGGACACCAATTTCACCTCTAGCAACTGCAATAAATACAGCCACGTCACAGAACTTACACGGACCGATCACTCCATCGTCCACTTCAGAAACTCCAGCCTCTGCACTTCCACCCCAAATACAAACAGCCCCCCCTCTACTGGAGGTGGAACAAGATCTCAGAGAACAGCTGGACGGATGCCCTCAAAGCTTCCATCCCTGCTACCACCACCAACCTCAAACAGGGAGTGAAGGACTTCAATGCCTGGATTACCAATTCTGCTGACAGCATCCCCCATCAAGAGCAACATCTAGAGAAAATCCTCTACAAAAGGCCAACTGGTACACCCAAGAACTCAGAACAGCAAAATGAGAAGGGAAACAGTTGGAGAAGCAATGGCCCGCCAGCAAGAACAACTCCAACACGGCAGCCTTCTTGACCTCCCTCAACCTCTACTACCGCCTGCTGAGGGCAACAAACAAGTCAGCCCTAGTCGCATGCATTGAAATTAGCACCAACAACATCAAGGAACTTTTCAACATCGTTAAGGAACTCTCCAACCTGCCTGCCGGCAAAAACAACATAATTTCCTCACAGGAGCTGTTGGACATCCTCACCAACTTCTTCCATGACAAGATTGCAACCATATACAGAAAATTCGAACCCCAACCCACACCTCAGGGCTTCCTCTACAGATATGTCACCACTGCAACTGACATGAACCACAGATTGAACACCTGGAACCTCTTCTCCACTGAGGACACCACCTCCACCGTAAGGTTCATCTACTTGTGAGCTCCCACAGACCCATGCCCGCACCACAACTTCATTCTTGGAAAATAAAGAAACAGTCAGGAAGTCAACACCCTGCTCAGCACCTCTATCACCACTGCAACAAATCACTGACAAATTATCGATTTCACAAAATTCGACCTACACAAATATCGTGTCTCAAATATCGAATACAAATACATTGACACCCTATATTTATTTATAAAAGTACTAAAACATCGACCAAACAATATCGATATACAAAAATATTGACTGCACAAATATCAAACACACATATGTCGAAATAAAAAATATCGACAGTTATAATTAAATATAGCACATTCCAAAAATATCGATTACAAAAATATAGACAGCAAAAATATCAACATTACCTAAATATCGACAGCTCTAAAGTAATCTACACTTTTTAATAAACACACTACACATTGAAAATATAACAAATTAACCCATATGACTATGCATTTACATACAAAACACTATTAAATAAATATATCGCTCTAACAAAATTATGTAAAATACCTACATCAATGAAAACAATTCATACAAACACATTTAATATATACACATTTTTATATCAATATTATACTTTTTTACAAGCTATACAAATTTTATGAACTATTTATAAAATACTTACAAATACACAAATTCTCTAGATAACCATTTAACATACAACTAACGTGATTAATTAACTTTAAAAAATTCAAACTAACCAATAGAAACACAATTTCAAGCTATCTAACCAATCACAAACAAACACTAATTAAAGATACCCTATATAAAGAAGAGAAATAAATACTCTAAAACCAGCAGAAAATATTCAGCTTGAAGAAGCACAGCAAAATTTTCAACTAGCTTAAAGATTCATCTTTAACGAAAAAACTACAAACAACAAAAAGTAGGTAATCTTATGTTTCAGAATAAAATGTTACATCAAATGTAACCTACTATTCATAGTCAAAACTTAAAAACTAATTTTTCTTTCTATCTCTACATATTTCCACAACAGATTCAACTTTAAGAAACAGATGAACATTTTCTACAAAACTAAAACAACCAACTTAAAATGTAAGTATAATAAATGTCCTTTTTAAACACTAAGGAAAAGCTAAAAATATAGCTCAAATGTTATAAGCATCTAAGAAACTCCTACTTACCTTTCTAAAATATTTTAAATAGTAAACACATGTTTAAAAGACAGAAAATGTGAAGTGCTTGTTTTAAAAATGCCAACTTCAATTATAAATACTAAACTAATTATTAATCATACATTTATTTATTTCAACAGATAACTTAAAAAGGGAAAGCAGCAATATATCAACAAAGGATCTACATCCAGCAACTAAGAATTAACACTTGGTAAGTGTAGAAGACATGCACATGTACTGTTATTTATCTTTAAAAAACCCACAATGTTAGTACTTGACTTTATTAAAAATATATAAATGCATTTTTTTAAACTGATTTCTATTTTAGATAAAATCAACTAACCTTTTTCATAATAAAATATAGTACCCTACCAAATGTGTAACCAAAATACACATGTAAACATTCGCTAAAATATACTTTACTTTCTTTCCATATACTACTAAAATCAATAAAAGCAGCAAGCAAAAAAGACATCTACTTTGAAAGTCTACAACATTACAATTGGTAAGTACATAAAAATAGTACATACATAATTAATTACTCTTATATTAATAAAACATTTTCTAATAATATTTAATACACCCTTTCTAGATTTTAGAAACCAACAATGACATAAGAAGCAAAATTTGTAACATCTCAGAAAGGAAATTTTTTGTTATGCTATATGGGGTATACTTATACTCAGGAAAAATAAAAAGACCTTAAAGTGAACTGGAAATGTACTAAGTATTACTCTAACAAATGCTATGGGCGTGCAACAACCAGAGAAACAAGTGTTATTAATACAACTGAACACAACCATCCACCTAATATCTCAGAAATAGAGGTTAGATCTACTCTAGAAAATATTAAGGAATTAAGCAGCACCTCTGACCTACCAACAAGTGTAATACTTAAGGAATTACTACCTAGAGTACCTAGAGAAGCAAGAGGTCAATTACCCACAATAGCTGCTATAAAAAGAACCATAGCTAGGACAAAAAAATCCACAAGACCACCAATACCAACAACTAAAACCTTTGAAGAGGTCACAATTCCACCTGACCTTGCCATAACTCATAATGATGAACCTTTTATCTTCTACCATAACAACAACAAAGATAAAAGGATAATAATGTTTTCTACAAACAACAACCTACAAAAATTAAAAGAAAGTCAAACATGGATGATGGATGGCACATTTACCATATGTCCTAAACCATTCTATCAATTATATACCATACATGGGCAATACCATAATACTTGCATTCCATTTATCTATTGTTTGTTACCAAACAAACAAACTTCTACATACACAGAAATATTAAACAAAATAAAAGAAGAAACAACAGACTTCTTTCCCCTAAAAATTATAATAGACTTTGAACAAGCAATGATAAATTCCATCCTTAAAATATATCCACACACATCCATACAAGGATGTTACTTCCACTTTAACCAATGTCTATGGAGACATTTGCAAAAATCAACACTTAGGGGCTTATTAGGATGGAGGATTTTCCGCATCCTCCGGGCCGGCGGATGCCACCGCCGGCCCGGAGGATGCGGAAAATCCTCTGCGGACCCACCAAGACCCACCGCCACATTAGGACGGCTGGTGGGTCCTGGTTTCTGTCCACAGCTTTTCCGCCGTGGCTGGCTTACAACTGCGGCGGAATAGCACTAATATGGTGACGGTGTCTCTCAGACACCGTCAGCCAGATTAGGATGTGCTCGGAAACATGCTTTTCCGCGGCGGCTTTTCTGCCGTGGAAAAGCATGTGTAATTTCACTGCGGGGCCAGTTGCGGGCCCCCTAGGTAAAGGGGGGTAGGGGGTGAACATGGGGGGTACCTATGGTACCCCCCTGCACTTGTATGCAGAAAGCGGCAGGCACCGCGTGGTGCCTACCACTTTCTACATACAAATGCAATGCATGCATTTTTAACATTGCTGCGGGTGCAGCTTGAAGCTCCACCCACCGCAATGTTAAAAATAGAGGATGTGACCACCAGGGTGGCGGTCACATCCTAATCTGCACAGAGGGAAGGCCGCAGCCCATGCGGACATTCCCTCCTACTCAGGGGTCGCGGACGGACTCAAGTCCGTCCGCGATCCTAATGACCCCCTAAGTGTTGAATATGCAACCAATATTACATTTGCAAACCAAATAAAACATCTAATAGCCCTAGCATACGTGCCAATCACTGATGTGGCTGAACACTATAACCTTTTAATAGAAAGTCCTTTCTATACAAAAAATGAACAAAAACTAGCTCCACTTTTGGATTATTTGAAGGACACCTGGGTGGGGAGACTACACAGGTCAGGCCACAGTCGCCAACCTAAATTCCTAAAACCTTGATGGAATGTATATCTATCAACCCTAAACCAAGAAGCCAAGACAAACAACGCAGTGGAGGGTTGGCATAATGCCTTCCTATCTTCAACTGGCCGAACAACTCCTACACTACACAAACTCCTAACAGCAATCCAAAAAGAACAAAGTTTTCAAGAATTAAGAATGGAGCAATCTGTCTTACAATCTAAACCTAAACTATCAAGACAAACTGCCCAAATGTACCAATATTTACAATAACAAGTACAACTTTATCCTACAACTAGAGGACTAGAATACTTGAAAATGATTGCCAAAACACTAAACTGAAAACACTAACCTTATAAAATCCTAAACATGCCTGAAATATAACTAAACACATCTCCTTAACAAATTATAATATATTTATTTTGCTAATAAATTTAAATATTTAAAAATATGTAGACAAAATAAATATCTAACTTAACAAAAACTGTTTAAAATTTGAACATTTCCCAACTCACAAAAATATTAATATAAAATCACTTACCTTTCACAGCAACGTAGTTAGCAAATCCAAAAATACAAATATCCATAACAATCCATGTAGTAATAAATCCACAGCATAAAAAATAAAATTGCCCAATAAAATGAAAAAATACAACTGTGCAAAATCCATCCAACATCCAAATAAATCGATTATTCAGAATCCATCAAAAACCCTAAAAAGGTAAAAAAAAATTAATAAACGCTCCAGGAAACCCGAAAAATAAAGGAAGTGTAAAATACATATCAGTTAAAACAATGGAAACACACTTCCTATTAAAAAAAAAACGTAACAGCTCGGAAACGGGAAAGGCTGTATCCAAAAACCTAGAATAGAAAAATAAACATTCCCACCCACAAAAAACTTAAAACGATACATTAATAATGACCATAACACAGGGGTCTCCAACCTTTTGTGTAGTGAGAGCTACTTCTGGTCAGTGAAAATGGCCGTGAGCTACCAAACCCGAAGCAACTCGCGCATTTTTCCGAGTGACCGCCCACGCCCATTTTCATTGACGTTAAAGGTCAAAAAAACTATTTTCTTCATAGCCCACCATACTGTGGTTTGAACACAATACCCCCAGGTTTTTCATCCCACTTAAAGCCCTGCTCAAAAGGCCTGTACAACACATAACATTCTTAGTATCTCTTGTGGCTGGCGTAGTAGGGCGTAGTAGGGCCTCGAAGTGCTGACTGTGGTTCTATCTATGAGGGACAGAGCAGGCCTCAGAGTTCAGTGCAGAAATACATTTCATTTGCATACCGGAAATATGCATAAACAGCACAAAATACAACAAAACTGCCTCCCAAGTCTGTACAGTACACATAAAGTTTGCATTTATCTCAGGGCAACACTACCCTGAGCAAAACAGCGTTTGGATTCAGGAAAAACAGTAACAAAATATGTGCAGCAAAAACCAACTACAATTTAGGAAAGAAAATGGTTACTCGGTGGTCGACAATAGGAAAACCAACGGCTAGGGAACCAAATGATGGACTGGGCCTGACCTATCACCCAGCAGAAGCGACCTTTGCAGAACATTTTCAGGGCAACCAGGTTCTTTTTACTTTTCCCCCTACCCATCTACCTAGGCACGGGACAGACGCGCAGCTGTCCAAGTGCAGCTATTGATGTGCTCTAATAATTATTTGCAGACACTGTAATCAGGAGCCGTGAAAGCATTTTTCCGGCTACATTCAAAAGTTGTATTTATTGGCCCTTTTCTGCACTCTTGGCCACAGCGCCCTGCACTACTTAAAGTGCAAGTCAGCAGCCCTCACTGCCTGCACCCTCCGACCACTGGGGTGTGGAAGCTGCGGCCCGCCATAGCACATACATACACATATATACACTCTAATTATGTTTTGAAAGGTATGGGTCGGGAGATGTCGGCTGTGCATTTATTTTAAGGCTAGAGACGACCGATACCTTCCCTTATCCACCAGCCATAGGCCTTGGGAATCTGCTCCGTGTTATATGGAGATAAAAGGGCCTGTAAGAGGCAGTGACATAATCACATCATTGCATATCGACAATAAGGCCGACGACAAAGCCATGAGCCCTGTGGGGTACCCTCCAGCGTGGAGCGATGGCCAGAGCATGTGTGCGTGGAACAGACCATAGTCATAGTGACAGACACGGAATGCGGTGTCTGAGCGGAGGCGAGCCAGAAACTGGGGGTGCATTGCCAAAGGGGGCCCCATGGTCAGCCAGCGCCTTCTGCACAGAGGGCCCTTGTTCCCCCGTCACTGACACTGCCGGTTCCCAGAGGCTCCAGTCCAGTGACACAGGCCGGGCCAGAGACTACAACACGAGGTCTGCCCTCCATGCACAGGTAACTTGATGAAGTGACTGCGCGGGAGCGGGCTGGCAGGCGAGGGGCCCGGAGTATTGTGTCAGGAGACGGGCCGGATCCTGTGAGAAGCCGATACAGCTGGGGTTCAGGGAGCCCCGTGACAGGCCTCGGAAGCCAGGCTTCCACTCCACAGGCCACAGGGGCTTCACAGAGCCAGAGACACGGCTGTGAGGACAGCCAAGACGGGCACTGCTGGCCGCCGAGAGGCCTCACGGTTTGCCTGCCTTACCTGCTGCTGAACTGCTCGGTTGATAGAAGGCAGCAGGCTGATGGCGCAGTTCAATTCTCCAGCTTGCGGGACCTGCTGCTTTGCCCTGCCACGCCCGCTGCAGCTCCGCACTCGTGACTGAGCTGCGCGGTGCCTGTTAGGGAGAGGCAGGGGGCGCTTACACAGGGTCACGAGACCCTGATCACGGAGGAGACAAACGTCATCCTCTCCACCCCGCCCCAGCTAAGCGACTTGGCCAATGAAAGCTGCTGATTTGGGTGAGGGCGGGTGCTGTTGTCTGCAGAGACCGTTCAAGGGGGTGGAGGGGTTTTGCATCACTCAGACTCGGCGTAATAGATTCAGAAGAGCGCCGTAATATATAATTATATATTAAGTACAGACGCGGGAATGCCGGCTTCATATCCGCACATAAACATGAATAGTACTACAATACATTTCTGTCGGCATTTACAATGGCAATGGCTTTGGCTGGCATATAAAGCACATTCAGCACAGGGCAGCGCGAGCTACTGGCAGGGTCTCGGCGAGCTACCAGTAGCTCGCGATCGACGCGTTGGAGACACCTGCCATAACATACATATTTAAAAGAAAAACTAAATAAACAGCCACAAACACAATAACTCCAAGGCCGTAAATCGAGAAAACGCAAAGAAAACTGAAAAACGTACATAACCAACTACATACTAAATAAATCCTAACATAGTAGTCCACAAACCTAAATAACAAACTACTACCTTCCAAACTTAGTTAAAATAGTTAAAATATAAGGAATAGAACTCTTACCTTCTCAGACGCGAAGTAGCTTCCAACCGCGAGCTTGAATCTTCAAAAATGACCCAAAAATACTATTACCAAGGAAATAATGAAATAAATGTCAGAAAAATTTATTTTACTAGTAAAAATGTAGTAAAACTGTAATAAATTAGTTTTCAACATTTATTAAATTTATGTATGTTTTTTATAACTAGATTATTATATTCATATTTTTAAAAATATAACATAAAATAATATTACAGTTTAATATTTAATGTTCTAATTATGAAAACATGTTGTGTTAAAAACTGTGAAACAAAATGTATACTTTTTCTGTATTTATTCAAACTTTTTTACAAATATTTTACATGTATTAATATTAATAATAACAAATTAATATTAATAAAATTAAAATATGTAACTGGTACTATAATTAAAAAATGTTATTAAAAATATGTATATTGTATGATATTAACAATATATAATATCAATATTGTTTTTTGAAAATATATCAACATGTATAACATAATTTGAACTGCACATTTATATGTTAAACATTTAAATACATTTCATGTAATAACAATTTAAAAATATTTTTATTTTTTTCTAAATGTATGTACTCTATATATTGTAATGCTCTATGTATTTTCATTTACTATATTATTTAAATATACCTAAAATGTACTTTACTGAACAACTATCCAAAAACTAAAAAATTACTTTTAAATTTACTTATATGTATTTGTTTAAATTGTATACATTCATTTATAAATAATGTATTATTTGGTTTATGTACTATATGAACAAATAAAGATTTTTTTTTTAAATCTGTAATTTTTGTCTTCTACCAATATATTAAAAAAATTATTTAAAACTATATATATCGATATTAAACATTGAAAAAAGAATACTAAAATATTTGTGTCAATTTACTATTCACACATAAATCTACATTTAATTGAGGTAGGTGCTGGACACTGAACATAATACATTTACTAATCCAACTCCAATATAAATTAAATTTGGGTTAATACTAAACACTTAACCTATTTAATTGACTACAACACTCCTTAGCAAACGTAAGTCACAATGATGTCATATATACAAGTGTTTCCACATTCCTTCACATACAATCACAAAGAGTAGTTATTTCTGGTACATCAGATTCGTGTTTATTCCCGTTCTCTGGAAACTTTTCATACAGCCGACACGTGTTTCGTCGTAACTAGGAATGTAACACACGACTTTCTCAAGGGTATTTCCAGATCTGTTGTCTTTCCATCAGTATGCGGTGATAATTCCAACCCGCATGGGGGTTCTACGGGGGTCTTCTGTTGTTTATTATTCAGCGTGCGTTGTCCGATCAGTTTCAGGTATCTGTTTCTGCCGGAAGGCTTTCGCCCGTTCTGTCCTTCTTCTTGAAGTGAGCCCCGTTTACAATCAGCGTGTCCGCATTTAATTAATGTAGGTGCTGGACACTGAACCTATTTAATTTACTATTCCAACTCCAATCTACATTTACTCTGGGTAGGTGCTGGACACTGAACCTATTTAATTTACTATTCCAACTCCAATCTACAATTAATTAGGGTAGGTGTTGGACACTGAACCTATTTAATTTACTATTCCAACTCCAATTTACACTTAATTAAGGTAGTTGCTCGACACTGAACCTATTTAATTTACTATTGCAACTCCAATTTACATTTAATTAGGGTAGGTGCTGCACACTGAACCTATTTAAATTACTATTCCAACTTCAAATTACATTTAATTAGGGTAGGTGCTAGACACTGAAGCTATTTAATTTACTATTCCAACTCCAATCTACATTTAATTTGGGTAGGTGCTGGACACTGAGCCTATTTAATTTACTAATCCAACTCCAATCTACAATTAATTAGGGTAGGTGCTGGACACTGAACCTATTTAATTTACTATTCCAACTCCAATTTACACTTAATTAAGGTAGATGCTAGACACTGAACCTATTTAATTTACTATTCCAACTCCAATTTACATTTAATTAGGGTAGGTGCTGGGCACTGAACCTATTTAATTTACTATTCCAACTCCAATCTACATTTAATTTGAGTAGGTGCTGGACACTGAGCCTATTTAATTTACTATTCCAACTCTAATCTACATTTAATTAGGGTAGTTGCTGGACACTGAACCTATTTAATTTACTATTCCAACTCGAATTTACATTTAATTAGGGTGGGTGCGGGACACTGAACCTATTTATGTTATTATTCCAACTCCAAATTACATTTAATTAGGATAGGTCCTGGACACTGAACCTATTTAATTTACTATTCCAACTCCAATCTACATTTAATTTGGGTAGGCGCTGGACACTGAGCCTATTTAATTTACTATTCTAACTCCAAAATACACTTAATTAGGGTAGGTGCTGGACACTGAACCTATTTAATTTACTATTTTAGGGGCATGGCCAAGATGGCGGGCTGAGAGGACGCACTTGCCGAGAGCTCCCGAGCCCCTGGAAACCCTGCACCGCTCACAGCCGCTGATCTCCCCCAGATCGGGCGGCTACCACACCTGATGATCCCCGTGGTGGTGCAGAGCAGTCGTTGAGCCCCAGTTGTCCCGCCGCGGCGGTGGTTCTGCTCGGGCGCCGACCGAGGCGGTGCCCGCTAAGAGACCTACAGGAGGCCCGAGAGCCGCGAGACCTTCAGGCTTTGAGTTCTGGCGAGGTGATCCAGCGACTGCGAGTGGCCTGCCGGCGTGCCCGTAACACAGCGCCTGGGTGGGTGCCGAAACGGCCTTCATCGGCGGAGCGGAGCTGAATAGACGGTGGCCGCAGAGGCGTAGCCGACTTACGGCAACTGCGCAAGACCGGGGCTCGAGAAGGCCTACCCCACGTGGCTGCTCCGGTCCACTCCTGGCCGTGACGGAGTGAGATTGTGCTTCCAGCGTGCTTGCACATCCCGGCTAGCCGGCCCTGGTTGCCTCGTGCCCTGCGAGCCTGCCCTTTGACTGTACGCCCTGCATGTGGACCCGTGACGGGGGTCGGCCTCGATTCCTGGGCGTTGGCCCCATTGCCTGTAACGGACGGCCATTTTGAAGAACTCGGAGCAGCCGCCCGGCCTCGAACGGGGCCTCTGGTCCGCAGTGCTCCCTTACCAGCGACTGAGGGACCGGCCAGCTTCTGCTGATTAATTGCCCCGGCCTGTGGCGCGTACTCGCTGAGTAGTGGACGTCGGCGATTCCCACCTCTCCAAGATGTCGAATGCCAGGGGGCAGAGGAGAGGCGATCGGACTTTGCCAGACATGTTGGGACGTGGTGCCCTACGCAACGGCGGGGCCCCGCCTGCCCCGAGCCCCCCGGCCAACTCCAGGGGCGCTGACGGCGGAGAGCCCCCAGTGACCCGGTCGTTCCTGGAGTCCCTGTTCAGCTCCTTGAGGGAGGATTTTCAGACTTTGAAGCAGGAGGTGGCCGGAGAGGTCCGGGAAGTCCGAAGAGAAGTGGACTCCCTGGGGGAGCGAGTTAACACTGTGGAGGCGGCTGGTCATTCTAGGGACTAGGAGATCACCCACTTGCAGCAAGAGGTCCTACGGCTGCGGGAACAACAGATCGAGTTACAGGCCCACGCCGAGGACCTTGAAAACCGGTCCAGGCGGAACAACATCAGGGTCTGGGGTGTTCCGTCCAACGAAGAGGGTGAGGACGTGACCGCCTACCTGGGAGCCCTATTCCGCAAAATTCTGGGAGAGCCTGAGGACTTCCAAATACGTATCGACAGGGCGCACAGGGTTGGCCGTCCTCGCAGGGCCTCGGCGCCCTCCCCGGACATATTGGCCTTCTTGCCGGACTTCCCCTTGAAGGAGCGGATTCTCCGCGAGGCGCGGAGGCAGCAGCCTTTCCGCTTCAGAGATCACCCGGTGGCCCTATATCAGGACTTATCCACGATCACGTTACAGAAGAGGAAAACATTTAAGATTGCCACGGATTTCCTTAGGGAGCACGAAACGCAGTATTCGTGGGGGCACCCCTTCCGATTGATTTTCCGGTGGAATGGAACATTGCACCAGCTTCGGTCCCTCCAGGATGTCTGCGGAGTATTGGGGATCACGGCCTCGGACACGGACACCCCGGCGCCTCGCCGCAGACGAAGCACTCGAGACGGCTGGCAACAGATCGGAGAGAGGCGAACCCCGCCGCCTGTGAGGCCTGACTCGCCCACGATTCAAGCGGACATGTCGAGCGTCATCCAGGCGGCCTCCAGGGCGACGACGAACGGCGATGTGGCCATGACGGCCTGAACTTACTCCGGGGGGAGTCTACATTAGCTTTTCATCATTGCAGGTGCGGTGGTTCTAGGGGTAGGGGGAGGCGGGGGTGCTGGTGGTGGTGGCTGGACGTCCACTTGATCGACTTTCCATAGCCTTGTCCGATAAGGACCGGACTGGGACAATGACGCTTTTGGATGAACGGCTTGGGGAGCGTGGGGGAGGAGGGGGAGTTGGTTGGGGAAGTTTCGAGTTTGCTGGGGGGGGTTGGGGGGAGTGTGGGACTGGGTGTGCGGGGTTCTGGGGGGAGGGGGGTCCACACAGTTGGGGTGTTTTGGGGTTCGGGGACTGTACTGTGCCGTTGGGAGGTTTGCTTTCGCTGTGCGATGACGCTTCTTGCTGTGGCCTATGTGTTTTGCCTGGTGGGCCTTGCCCGCCTTCATTTGCGTTTCTGGTGTTCGCCTCCGTGATGGCCCTTAAAGTTGTTACTCTGAATGTGAAGGGGCTGAATAATCTGGTTAAACGGCGGGCTGTCCTGTCCCTGTTAGAGAACTCCCAGGCCGACATCTGCCTACTGCAGGAGACCCACCTGCTGGCCAAGGACTGTTCCAGAATGCGCACCCCTAAGTTCCCCACGCAACTCTTTTCTTCCAGTGCCTCTAAAACAGCAGGTGTGGCGCTTCTGTTATCTAGAAGGTTCAAGGGGGAGGTTTTGCAGAAGGTAGCGGAGCAGAAGAGGAGACTCCTGGCATATAGGATCAAGGTGGGGGGCTTGGTGTTTACTGTAGGCTCCATATACGGCCCCAATGACCGTCAGGACCAATTTCTGCACAGGGCGCTGGAAGATGTGGCATCCACTCCTGACAGGCACATTGTACTGGGGGGGGACTTGAATGTGGTTTTTGATGCGACTCTGGACAGGTCTGTGCAGCGGCGCCACCAGTTGGGGGAGCTTTCGGGCTCGGTTCGTACCCGACTGGAGGAGCTTGATATGCACGACATGTGGCGCCGCCTCCACCCCGCGACTCGCGCATACTCCTATTTCTCCCACGCCCACAAGTCCTACGTGAGGCTGGATCATCTTCTAGTGACGGGCCCGATGTTCGAACTGGCCTCGAATGCCGACATGGGTGTCCTCTCTCTCTCCGACCATGCACCGGTGGAGGGCACTTTCCGTCTACCTCCAGTGGCTCGCCCGAGGGGGGTCTGGCGTCTTAGGGATACGTTACTGCACAGGCGATCGACGGTGCAACAGATCCGTGCGGCCATAGCGGACTTTCAATGTGTAAACGACAACGGCGACACTACCCGCGCGACGCAATGGGCTGCCCTGAAAGCTGTGCTCCGTGGCGAATTTATCGCTATCTCCTCGGCGGAGAACAAAGATCGCCAGCTTAAAAGAGACGAGCTTACTCGACAGGTGCGGGAGCTGGAACAGGTACATCACAGAACAGGCGCCCCCGAGTCTGGAGGCAATTGAAGGTCGCCAGGAAACTCCTGTCCGCTCTTGACACAGACAGAGCGGAGTACGCGGTGCTTCGCCTGAAGCACAAGTATTACACCGGTGGGGACAGGTGCGGCCGGCTCCTGGCGCACAAGCTCAGGGTGCAACACCAACAGCACCGGGTGAAGGAGTTAGTTACCCCTACCGGGGGGTCGGTCACGGAGGACGGGCAGATCGTGGAAGTTTTCCGCAACTACTACGCTGACCTCTACGCTGGCGAGGCCCCCTCCGCACGGGCTGAAACGGACTATCTAGACTCGGTGTCGCTCCCGTCGCTGACGCCGGACAGGCCCAATATCTGGAGCGGGAGATCCGGATTGAGGAGGTGGTTACGGCGATCTCCCGGCTCAAGACTGGTAAGGCCCCGGGACCAGATGGTTTTATCCCTCTCTTCTACAAGACCTTCTGCCAGGAGCTCGCGCCTATTTTGACGCGTCTTTTTAATACATTCTCGGAGCCGGGTGCCATTCCCCCTGAATTTCTTCAGGCTAGGTCTCTGTGATCCCGAAACCGGGCAAGGATCGGACTGCTTGCGGGTCCTACTGCCCAATCTCACTTTTGAACACTGACCTGAAGGTTTTCACTAGCATTCTGGCGGCACGTCTGGCGCTTCATCTCCCGGGCATGGTCGACTCGGATCAGGCCGGCTTTGTACCAGGCAGGCAGACTGTGGACAACACGAAGAGAGTGACTCATATCCTTGAGAAGGCCTCGAGGATTCCCGGGGAACGCATGCTCCTCTCCATTGACGCAGAAAAGGCGTTTGACAGGGTGCACTGGCCTTATTTGGATAAGGTCCTGGGCAAGTTTGGGGTCGGCGAGAAGTTCCGGGACCTGGTTTTCAATTGCTACTGTTTCCCATCTGCGGTAGTCCGGGTGAACGGGGGCAGCTCTCGACACTTTCCAATAGAGCGTGGTACAAGACAGGGATGCCCACTGTCCCCTCTGCTCTTTGCTCTCTATATGGAGCCGTTCGCTCAAAGGGTCCGCCAGAACCCCGACATCAGAGTCCGGATGGGAGAGTTCCATCATGCTCTCAGCCTCTATGCGGACGATGTAATACTGACACTCGACGACCCACGGAGGTCCCTGCCTGCATGTATCGCGGAACTGGACCTCTTTGCTACGGTGGCGGGCTTCAAGGTGAACCTTGGGAAGGCTGCGGCCCTTGATATCTCGCTGACTAGCGCCACCAGAGCTGACCTGCAGAGGCTTTTCCCCTTGAGCTGGTCTGGGGACCGGATTCCGTATTTGGGGATCCTTTTGGCACCCTCTCTCCCCACAATGGTCACAGCCAATTACACAGCTTTGAGTGCAAAGATCAAGGAGGAATTGGCCCGCTGGGACAGGGGCACGTTGTCGCTGTTGGGCAGGGTGGCCGCAGTGAAGATGACCCTCCTACCACAGGTCCTGTACCTGTTCAGGGCGCTCCCGCTGCAGCCCCCCAAAGGATGGCTCACGGAGACTCAGTCGGCCATCGCATGTTTTGTGTGGCAGGGCCGTAGGCCTAGGATCAAACGGACCATAGCTACACTGGCGCCGGAGTCTGGTGGACTTGGGATACCGGACCTGCAGAAGTATTTTCAGGCCGCCCAACTGCGCTACTTGGTGGAGTGGAGCCGGTGGGAATCGGACAAACACTGGATGTTTCAGGACCAGGCGGTAGCAGGCAGAACGCTACAAGAGGTGCCTTTCCTGAGGAGGGCCCATAGGCCCCCTAACCTTTATGCCTCCTTTGTGATGCGGGTCCCGCTTCGTGTGTGGGACTCTGTGGCTACAAAGCACAAACTTACTACCTTTCCCTCTCCCTTCACGCCACTGATTGGTAACCCGGACTTTGGCCCGGGTATGGAGCCTGGAGCCTATGATCACTGGCGGGCGGCCCGATGTTTCACTTTATATCATCTATATGGCCCAGAGGGTGTAGTTCCCTTCCAGGACTTGCGTCGGGATTATGGCCTCCCCGAGACGGAACGCATGCGATATATGCAGGCACGTCACTGGGCGCTACAGCCTCCGGTGCGCGCGAAGGCGGACCGGACGATCACGGCGTATGAGCGCTGGCTAGTGACTCGCTCGTCGGACGCCAAGCTCATCTCTGACTTGTATAAGATGCTGCAACTCCCCCCCTTTCACATCTACAACCCGGGTAGGGAGCGGTGGGAACGGGAGCTTGGTCGAGTGCTGAGCCATACTGAATGGGACCACATCGCCTACCGAGCGCGTCACTCCGCCTATCACACCGGGCTCACAGAGACCTTCACCAAAATCACAACCTATTGGTATCGCACTCCTGAGAAATTACATGACATGGACCGCTCAATACCTGGGACATGCTGGCGCAACTGTGGTCAGACTGGCACACTGTCTCATATATTGTGGGACTGTCCTCTTCTGGCTCCTTACTGGGAGGAGGTCCGTAATGAGGTTGACAAATGCTTTGGAATAGAACTACCCCGCCTCCCTGCCTATGTCCTACTGGGTTTGCCGAATGGATTAATGTACCCTCTCAGATCTAAAAGGGGTAGACAGACAGCGATAGCTTTGGGGTCAGCAGTACAGAACATACTCATTCACTGGCTCTCCACCACGCTCCCCACTGTTGTCGGCTGGCTACACAGATTGTGGCATGTCCTTGGCATGGAGAAGCTGTCCCTAGTGGTGGCGGGGGACGTAGACACTTTTGAGGAGCTGTGGGCACCCTTCCATACTTTGTTATGCTCAGAATTCAAAGAAATCACTTGCCCTAGGTATCTTAGACTGTTGCGGCTGACACCGCCGCCAGACCCGCCTGTTTAATCGGCCCAAGCTAGCTACTGGTGGTGGGGGTAGACAATAGGTGAAATGAAATGAATGAAACTTATATAGCGCACGACTTACCCTGGGGCATCTCAGCGCTTGCTTAGGGAACCCGTCCTGGTATTCCCCTGTGAGATAACCCTGGCAGGGTATCCACAAGGTGAAAGCCAGGCATCCCACCGCGAGGGGCCGTTGTGGAGATTAAGCAAGCTATTGCCCAGAGTCGCAGAGTGTGAACCCGTGAGTCGAGAAGGCACCGGAGCGAGAATTAACGTGTCCGTGGAATTTTGAGCCCAACACCCGCCGAGGCGGGGAATTGAACCCTGGTCCCGGGCCGAACTCAAGATCCAGGTCTGCCGCCTCTAACCCCTGAGCCACACTTCTCCACAGGGGAAGAGCGAGTGGATGACGGCACAGTACAGGGGGTGGGGGAGGGGGCTTGGGGGCTGGGGGGGTAGTTGGCTGGGTGGGGGGAGGGGCAGGGTTGTTCCCCCTTTTTTCCTTTTTCCTTTCTTCCCCCTTTTGTTTTCACCCACAGGTGCGCGAGCTGTGAGATTCAGGCACGATTGTGCCCACCGTGCTGAAGGGACTGCCTTTATGTATCTATTGTACCATGCGCACTGATTCTGAGGGGCACCTGTGGTTCTATGTTTGTTTTGTTGTTTCCTTCATCACCTTGCTTCAATAAAATACTTTAAACCTGATTTACTATTTTACTATTCCAACTCCAATCTACATTTAATTTGGGTAGGTGCTGGACACTGAGCCTATTTAAATTACTATTCCAACTCCAATCTACAATTAATTAGGGTAGGTGCTGGACACTGAACATATTTAATTTACTATTCCAACTCCAATTTGCATTTAATTATGGTAGGTGCTGGACACTGAACCTATTTAAATTACTATTCCAACTCCAAATTACATTTAATTAGGGTAGGTGCTGGACACTGAACCAATTTAATTTACTATTCCAGCTCCAATATACATTTAATTTGGGTAGGTGCTGGACACTGAGCCTATTTAATTTACTATTCTAACTCCAATCTACAATTAATTAGGGTAGGTGTTGGACACTGAACCTATTTAATTTACTATTCAAACTCCAATTTACACTTAATTAGGGTAGGTGCTGGACACTGAGCCTATTTAATGTACTATTCCAACTCCAATCTACATTTAATTTGGGTAGGTGCTGGACATTGAGCCTATTTAATTTACTATTCCAACTCCAATCTACAATTAATTAGGGTAGGTGCTGGACACTGAACCTATTTAATTTACTATTCCAACTCCAATTTACACTTAATTAGGGTAGGTGCTGGACACTGAACCTATTTAAATTACTATTCCAACTCCAATTTACATTTAATTAGGGTAGGTGCTGGACACTGAACCTATTTAATTTACTATTCCAACTCTAATCTACATTTAATTTGGGTAGGTGCTGGACACTGAGCCTATTTAATTTACTATTCCAACTCCAATCTACAATTAATTAGGGTAGGTGCTGGACACTGAACCTATTTAATTTACTATTCCAACTCCAATTTACACTTAATTAGGGTAGTTGCTGGACACTGAACCTATTAAATTTACTATTCCAACTGTAATCTACATTTAATTTGGTAGAAACTGGACACTAAACCTATTTACATTTAATATACAAATTAAAAATATATAGATTTTTTATATTTTTTTTAATAAAACTTTCTTTATTGCTTTTATGGTACAAGAAACATGAACATTACATTCTCTCATCACTCAGCTACAGATGTACGGTACAATTCTCAGAAATGACAATCATTGGAAGAAAACGACATATGCAAGTCTACAATAATACATGTAGTACAATACATCAGGGAGGCAGTACGTGAGTCCGGAGCTGGTTATTCAAAGTACATCATGAGAAAGAAGAAAAACTGTAAACAGTTCAAATGTTGTGTGCATAGATCTTCATGGAGCTATCGGGACCAAACTCTAGTATACATCTACAGTGTGACCATTTCGTATCCACCAGAAAATACAGTAATTAAGAAGGAGACCAATGTGTATAATCTTCTGGACAATGAGCCTAGTACAATCGGAACTACATATGTTTCCCCCCCTCATTGTCATCCAGCTCTACACTTTCTTGTTCTCTGGCACACTCTGTTAGATACACCTGTAACGGGCCCCAAATATCTTTGGGCCTACTACGAACAGGTTGTAGCTCAGCATAAACAGCATTCTGATCTTGACAGTATATTAAGTCTTTCATCCAATCTTTAAATTTCGGAGCTCTACCTCTCCCCCACCGACATGCAACCCTTCGCTTCGCAAGCAATAAAGCAAGATAAAGAAACATTCTAGTGGGTTTGGGTGTCTGCAAAGTGTGACCCAGGAGCATGATGAGTGGGTTCCTGTCCAAGTGCCCCTCCAACATAGTTTGCAGTGCATCGTGCACTTGGGTCCAATACTCGTATACCCCTGGACACTCTCATGCCAAGTGGAGAAATCCCGCTCCCTCTGCGTGGCACCTTTCGCATCTATCATTATCTGAAAGTTGGAATCGTAATTTCCTGACTGGCGTGTAATAGAACCTCTGCAAGAACTTATAATGAATTATCTTAAGTCCACAACTAGATGAGATGTTGGCAATAATGCCACAACAGTAGGCCCACTGCTCTTCAGAAATTTCACTACCCAAATCCGCGCTCCATAACTGGCAAGTGTCTTTAGATGTCTTCAACGACAAATAGGAGCCACACCACTCAAGCGGGTAATCCAGCGGAAAATGCATAACCGCTGGCGTGAGTGGAAAGAACAGAGACTTTTTCCAATTGATATGTATACCCGACAGGCGCCCAAACACCAAAAATTCCTGCAGGATAGGATGAAGGTTAGTTTGTGGGTTCACGACATACAGGGTTACATCATCCGCATATAGTGACACTCCTATTTGTAGTTGAAGACATCTAAAGACACACTCTTTATGTAATTGCCGAACACGACATGCTAGTGGTTCAATTGCTATCGCAAAGAGCAATGGGGATAGAGGGGATCCCTGCCTGGTGCCCCTTGTGATGGACATCTGCGTAGATAGACCTCCATTAATAACCACCCTTGCTACAGGTTTAGTATAAAGCAATTTTATCCATGCTACAAACGTTGTGGGGAATCCCATCCTATGTAATATGGTGAAGAGGTAGTTCCATTCGACTGAGTCGAACGCTTTAGTAGCGTCGAGGAATATTGCAGCTACCGGGAGCTCTGGAGCTATAGTGTGAACTAGGGAGAAGAGAGTGCGTAGATTATGGTTGGGGGACCTACCAGGCGCAAATCCGGCTTGGTCCGGCAAAGCAATCTTCTGCATAATGAGGGTCAAGCGCGTCGCAAGGACTTTTGCCAGTATTTTAGCCTCACAATTAATGAACGAGAGTGGCCGATAGGAATCGCACTCCTCTGGGTCCTTACCGGGTTTTAAAAGCGATGTTATCACCACCTCCCGCATGGAGCAGGGCAACACGCCTATCTCTAATGATTCCTCAAACACTTCCTTCAATACAGGTGCCATGATGTCTATGTAGCATTTATAGAACTCGACAGGAAGGCCGTCGAGGCCGGTCGCTTTACCATTGCTTAAGGACATGATCGCATCCCTTATCTCATCCACTTCAAGTGGAGCACTAAGGAATGATATGTGGTGATCGCTCAGCCAACATAACGCTATATCGTCTAAAAAAAACAGTATCTCTCCTCTCCCATTTGATTTCTGGTGTATAATTGGCTATAGTGTGCCAGAAAAAGGTCCTGTATCCCTTTAGTATCTTGACACCTCCCACTATCTGAAGTATGTAGCTCCAAAATGTGTGTATTACATTATGGGTTCCTCGAGATTGTTGCTAATACCTTACCCGGCCTTCCCCCCTCATAATACTTCCTTGCAGTCCAGTTCTCCCCCCTAAACTTTGCTTCCCTGGCAGCCTCCTCTTCATACTGTGACAATGTATCTCTAAATACCCTATGTAACCCTGCATCAGCACCTTGCGCCATCTGCAGTTCCAAACCTCTCAAGTCCAGCTTCAATTTCCTGATAGCATTCTTTATGTCCCTCAGTATTCCAAAACTCTTACATATACAGTACCCTCTCACTGCGACTTTAAATGCCTCCCATATCATTTCCACACTATCAACAGAGCCTTTGTTCCTGGGAAAGAAGGCCTCAATCTCCTCACCAAGCTCAGTTTTAAAAACCTGATCTAGCAGTGCCGTAGGTAGAAGACGCCACGGGGGTCGTGTCCTGCTATATCCAGGCACAGCAAGCTGTACCAAAACCGGACAGTGATCAGAATAAGTTCTAGACAGATGTGCAACTTTTCCCAAATCCACAACCAAGCCTCGAGACAGTAGACAGTAATCCAGGCGAGCCCATGTATTGGCATATGTCGTAAAAGGTGTGCCTTCTTTTTGCGTGGGGTGAGCAAAACGCCAGACATCCATCAGTCCACTCTCATCTACAATTCCATTCAACACCTCCCTGGCTCTTCTGTTATATTGCACACATCCATCCGATCTGTCCATGCCCGGCTTCAATGCCACATTAAAATCACCCCCCCGGATAATATGCATTGATCCAATGCTGACCACCCTTCCCCATAGTGTAGTGAAAAAGTCAGGTGTATCTACATTCGGGACTTAGCAATTAACTATAGTAATCGTATCAGTGCCAAGTCGACCCCACAGCACCATATACCGACCATCAGGATCAAACATATCCCCAAGGAACTGAAAATGGACTGAGTTCTTAATTAACACAGCCGTACCTCTGGCATATGAAGAGTATGAGGAGAACTTCCGAACCGAGGCCCATCTAGCTGGGAAGGTGTGGGTGTAAATGTGTCTCTTGTAGCATGGCTATTTGCACTCCGTGCCTGTCCAGATATGCCAACACATTTCTACATTTTCTAGCATCATTAAAGCCCCGCACATTCCAGGACATCACCGTTACCCTCCCCCCACCATCATCATTCATTATTATTGGTGAGCACATCAGAGCAGAATGATTGCCTAAGACCTAGCACATAGTCGCTTCCAGAATCTCGTAGCTGTATGGAGATATGTATCCGCACCTTAATCCATTCAACTTCAGAACCGCCCCCCCGTCCCCACCCCCTCCCACTGACAAACCCCAACCATGTCAGATCGCCCCCCAGTAACCTCACCCCGTTCCCCAACATTCCTGAGTCATTCCCATGCAGCGAACAACAAAAAGCACAGCTCAGTGGAAATCCACCATACAGCAAACTCTCCCATACCCCTCCCCTCCCCCCTCTCAGACAACCACAACTTTCTAAGATGCTGTATCCCTCCCCCTTTCCACAGACCCATACACAACTTCAGCAACTTACAGTCAATAGTTTGTATTAAGGGGGATCACGCGTTGGGGGACAGAACTAGTTGGCTACACAGCCACCTCCCTTCTCCAAGCCCTACGATCCGGTACACCCCCGGGCTCTATAAGGGAGAAGAAGTGGGGCCTGGTGTACATTACCACCGGCACAGCCGGAGTCCTCAAGCTGGAACATCCATTCCTCAGCGATATAGTCAAACCTTCTCCTGCCAGCAGCATACAGCCCCAGAGGGGGGCCTCACCCCGGCGAGACAGCTGGATCTCAAGATTCGTCATCGTCCTCAGGTGAGTGTGCCCGTCCTGCCGGGCCTCGACCCGTCGGCCCACGTTTCGCCAGTTTCAGGGAACGTAGATAATCCTCCACCTGTTGTGGATTAGTGAAGAATCTCTGCTTCCCTTGATGAGTGATCCTAAGCTTGGCTGGGTATAACAAAGCATAGTCTATCTGTGCAGTCCTTAACTTTCTCTTCACCTCTAGGAATTTGTGCCGTTTCTCCTGGACCATCGGGGTGAAGTCAGGATATATAGAGAAGGATACTCCATCATAGTTCAGTGTTTGTTTAGTACGGG
The DNA here is from genome assembly GCF_964263255.1 of Lissotriton vulgaris. NCBI lineage: Eukaryota > Metazoa > Chordata > Amphibia > Caudata > Salamandridae > Lissotriton > Lissotriton vulgaris. Next base: position 474,349,163 of record NC_141698.1, on the reverse strand, counting down.
CCGCCCGTGGTGCTACATCTCGATCTCTATAGTTCAGTAATCGTCAATGATCGGCCTAGGCGGCGCACCAGGCTTCGGCACTGGTCCGAGAGAGTGGTGGGCTCGTTCCACAATAAATTGAGTAGAGAAGGCATCGGAACCAATGGCGGACAGTAGCAGTTTCTCAACATAGTCTTCCATACGCCCAGTATTTGTGGACTCCGGTACCCCGGTTATGCGTATATTATGTAGGTTCTCCATTCTCTGTAGCTGCGCCGTATGTCCCCTAGTGTTATCAGTATTATCAGATATCCGGCGTTCCGGCTCTACAATGCGTTCTTCATGCTGGTCCATTTTATGTACTATGGCGTCCATCCGGTATGACATTTTATCCACTTTGTCCACCACCGTGGTAAAGCCTTGCATAATTTCATGTAGAATTTGCTGGTTATTCATCGCCGCAGTTGATGACCCATCAGTCGCCTGGTCACCCCTCTGTGAGTGTGCATTGTCCTGTCTAGAGGTTGAACCTTTTTTGGTGTTATCGAATGTGAGTTTTGGTTGGCAGGAATCCGGGCGTCCCATGTCTGCACACTTACACGCTGTATGCACGCAATTGGCCCCTCGTGCACTCAGCAACGTCCGCCTCTCCACCGCTGCTCCAGTTCCTCCGTTAGAGAGCGGACAGCACGGCACAGAGCCCTCCCTGCATTATCCCAATGCCAGGGCCAGCGATGCACACTGAAGGGGAGAAAGGACGAGGAAAGGGCAAAAAACGCTGTAAATCCCGGCGCCTCGATGTGAGCACCTCCCTGCGTAGTGTTATGCAATGCGTGTTTGCCAACCAGGGTATAAATGCACGATGAGCAGCGTGCACGGGCACAGTATTAAGTCCAGAATGCGATATCGCACAGTAATCGTGCCGGTGCTCAGTCAAGTAGGTCATCAGTAATGCTCCTCTGCGCCCTAGCACCACGCTACATTCCCCCACAATATCCAGTGCAATTCAGCCAGTTCAGTAATTACACCTCCGTGCCCCTCTCGGAAAGTTCCAAAATGCCAAATACTTTGCCCAGTTCACCGCAAGCGTGCGGAAAGCAGGCCAGCCATGCAGCCATGCAGACCACGCTCAGGATTAGTTCTCCGACCAATGCGCCACATTCTTCGGTAAACCGCCGCTTTCAGCAATCTCTTCATGCACCGCTAGCACCCTTCCGCCATATACGCCGCCCTTACCAGGATCTTCAATGTGCCTCTCACCGAATGTCCACACAGTGGGAAAAAGTTCCGTTGCTGTGCACGCCTAGACACCGCCGCGATAAGGGAGAAATGGCGCCCGCGGGTCTACCGCAGCCGTCCGATCGTGTATCCCTACAGGCAGCAGCCGTGTCTTCCTCCAGCGCACACCGCAGTCCAGCTCCAGGCAGGCGCAATGCTCAGAGCTCTCCTCCGGGTCACATACTAGCCCTCACATGCCGAAGTCCTCCTTCTCCCACAGGGTAGCTGCAGCGCAGAGCGGCCTGCAGCCCACGTGTGCAGCCACGGTGTTTCCTAGCCGCATTCCCCGGCAGCGGCTTGTACTGATCTCCAGCGCCAGTCCCGGGGAATCTTCAAGGGCTCCAATGCGCTAGTTCCCGAGGTGTGATTTTCATGAAACTTGCACCGAGGATAGGCTATAGTATTATGCACAATTGTGCACAGTTTCAGCAGGCTCCGTTACCGGTTAGCTAGAATAAATGCCGGATAATGAACCAGGCTGCAGGAGCCTCACCCTTCTGCAGTGCGCCCTCTAGCCCCCATTAGAATTTTTTTTATATTATTTTATTTTTAAAATTATTTTTATTATTTTAACTATTTTGTTGTAATTTGTGTTATATAGTTAAAGAAATAACACATATTAATGACATTAAACTCATTAAAATCTATTAAAAATCTCAAATAATAACAATTGATTATCTTTATTCTATATTAAATAAGACATTTAATATTAATGTAAACAATCACCACCCTTATCCCCTATCAAAACAACATCACACTCATAAATCTCCTAAACAAATATTGCATATTTTAAATTGTACATCATTTTATTTTAATTTTTATTAAAATTAATTACACATTTTAATATTTATAATCATCCCCCCACCTTTATCCACTATAAACGCTACATACCAAGTCAAGTCAAGTCAAAACACACTTTATTCGATTAATTAAATCATAAAAGTATACTATACAAATAAATAATGCCAAAGTTACATCAATACAATAAAAGACAGTATTAAAAAGCAATTTTACATAAAAACATAAATTCATTATTATTCCATTAAAATCACATACTTATAGCACCATTATATTTTTTTCGCCAGTCTTTTGCTTCGGATGGATGCTACAAAAAAATTAGCAACACCAAACATATTCACTGAGGATTCCATTAGTTGCAAGTAAAGAAGTGCTGGATTAATTTGTAAGTAACCCTTGTCTTTTAAAAGTGGGAGAATAAACTTTTTCCTGCCATTGCTATAAAAGGAGCAAAAAAATAAAAAGTGTATTATATCTTGAGGTGAGTGACCATCACATTCGCATGGCACTGCATCCTCTGGCCTACACCACCCCATAGGATCAGACAGGAAGAAATGAATTTGGTTAAAGCGAAATTTAGTTATCAACCATCGATGAAATGGTACCGTAATAGTATTGAGGTATGGTTGAATAGATAAAGACGTAAGTAGTAAGAAATGGGCCCTAACGGTAGGTTTGTTTAATTGCACATATTCCCGCTCCTGGTCTCTAAGTTTCTTAAAATTAGTCTTAACCCAATTGATGTCATCCTTTAACAGCCCTTCTGGGTTAGTAAAAATCTCCGGGCGTCCCAGGTCCATTGCGGTTGTCTTAATAAAGGACAACCACTGGATTTCTTTCCATTTCTCCAATTTCATGCAATCTCTTAAAATCTCATGATTCAGGGTGAGTTTCGGGCTCAATCATGTTTTTATCCATAATAAAATGGAGGCTAAGCTTATGATGTCTGAAATATAGCCCATCCCTAGCTCTTGATCCACCGAAAAGGTAGCTGTTGCTTGGGGGAGAGCTAGGAGGGCACGGAGGAATTTATTTTCGTCCGTCTGTATAGGCTTATGTGGTTTGTACCCCCATATGCCGGCACCGTATCTTGCAATAGCAAAAGGCTTTATAAATGGATAAAATTGCTTCACACGGTTTCCCACCTAACCGTTTAGCAAAACCTAGGTTGGCGGCAGAGGACCTTCTAACCGCATTAACTTTGGTGGTGAGTTGTGGGCACCAGGTACCTCTGTCGTCGAACACCACTCCCAGGTACTTAAAAACTTTCACCCTGGAGATCGCACATTCATTACAAAAAAAGGTTTTGGAGCTATTTTTATTAGAACCCAGTGTCATAACGTTTGATTTACCGATATTAATGACTAAATCCAAAGATTTCATGAATTCTCCGAAGGAGTTTAACAGTCTTTGAAGGCCAAGAGGAATCCGTGCCAACAAAACGGCATCGTCCACGTATAGGAGTACAGGGATGGACGTTCCTCCCATACACGGAATGTCCTGAGATGCCTTTACCAGTGAATCTTCCAAGGAATTAATATATAAGGTAAAGAGCATAGGGGCCAAAATGCACCCTTGGCGCACTCCTCTGCCAGACCTGAACCTAGCCGTGCATTTCCCCTCCTGTGTCATTCTTATTGTTGCATACAGGTCCCTATGAAGTTCAGCCAGGAAGTACACCAATGAACGGTCCAACCCCAGATCCAGTAATAAGGTCCACAGCCTTGACCTATTGACTAGGTCAAAGGCTGTGGACAGGTCCATGAAACCCAAATAAATTGAGCCTTTGGCTGCCACCGTATATTTATTTATAATTAAGTGCAAATTGAGGCATTGGTCTTCCGTGCCTCTGCCGGCTCGAAACCCATATTGGGCGTTTGATATGATGTCGTTTTCTACAGCCCAGTCCATTGGCCTATAGCATTTGGGGTCACCCCTTTGGCCCTTTTTAAACACTGGAATGATGGTTGAACAGGACCAAGTAGCTGGGCACCTTGTTACAACTGAAGTATTAAAAACATTTGTGAGAATTTTGGGCCAGTACTTAGGGTTGATCTTATATAGATCAGAAGGCACACCATCCGGGCCAGGGGCCTTATGGCCTGCAGTTTCCTCTATCGCCTTCTCAACCTCCTCATTAGTAAAAGACAAAGATAGCCCGGTCAGGATATTCGGAGGGACCTCAAATCTTTCAATCTCCAAATTACTCCCATAAATTGCCTCAAAAGGATTTAACCAATCCCTTTCCGAGATGTTAATTTCCAAAGCGCCATTCTCGGCACCTGAAAATAGCGGGTTGTTGACTATTGCCCAAAATTTTGAGCTGTCCCTTACGAAAGCCTTATCTGTCGAAGCGGCCCAGGCATCCCTTTTAATTTCCTTTTTACGGGCCTGTACTGTGGATTTATAAGCTTTCCTCAGCTGCATAACAAGCAGTTTATCCCGAGGAGACTTTTTTATGGCCCTGATAAGCGAATGATGTGCTCTGGAGCAGTTTCGATCAAACCATCCCTTGGCCGATGTTTTTTTGAGCCGTGTTTTCACTGTGAGTTCTTTGGCCACTTGACTACAGATTGTCTCATAGGAGGCAATGACATCTCCCTCCCTGACTTAAGGGGTCCGAGCAGACATTAAGTTTAACCCCAACTTTCGATCCTTAGGTTTAGCCTCCAATACAGTGTTAATAGCAGTCTGTTTATTAAAAATTGAGATAGTATGATCCAACTCCAATACCACTGGGTTGTGGTCGCTGTACGTGGACGGTACGGCATTATAAAAGGTTACAAAGCCTAGAAGGGCCGGAGATATAAATATATAATCTATAATAGATTCACTCTCCCTGGCTCTATATGTCACCACCCGGTCATTCCTATTAAAAAAGCCAGGTTCATACAGATCCATAGTTGACAGGAAGTCCTCGAAAGCTTCCCCCTCTGAAGAGTGTTCAAAATGTTGGGGGGATGAGTTAGGAGGGCCATCCTCATCAACATACTGACAATTTAGATGACACAGGTGAATATTAAAATCTCCAATCACAATAAAATAGACAAAAGTGGTTTGACATTCCATATACGCTTTTAAAAATGTAACCAATGCATAAAGATGCTCGTTTGGACTCTCCCCTACCATAGAGTTATAAAAGACAATAAGTAGGAGGGTTGTGTTATTAGTCATGCTAACTTCTACAATCTGAAAATTGGGGAAGTAGATTCTAATTTTTTAGCTGTGCCTGCTAAGTTAACTGACACCAACAACAACAAACCTCCTCTGTCTCTCCCTGCCGAAGAGCAGCAGGCAGGGACGAAGTATGATGTGTAGCCGCTGACCCAAAACCTACACTCCCTATCCCAGGTCTCTTGAAGGGCTGCAATGTCATACTGCTTCAAGAAATTTCCCCAGACCTCATCATCCCTTTTTGATCGTAACCCTGCAATGTTCCAGCTTAGTATTTTGGCCGTCTCCCTCAGTCCCTCTTTGTGATTAGGGGTAGGTGGGGGCAACTTGGTCGAGCCATCCAGTCAATCTATCTCTTCCAACTGAGACAAAGGGGTGAATCTGTTTTGAAGGATCAGCCCCTCCCCTGACTCTCTGCTAAACATAGTTGGGGGCTTAGGTAATAACCCCAGTATATGGGTTATCCAGCTGGATGGGTGGGCTCTGACCGCTTTTACTGGGAAATTGGGAATGTACCAATGCGTGTCACTCCTACTCCTACTCCAGGGTTGTTGAAATATCTGCTGTCTGTGGCTAGTGTAAGGACCTGGATAGAAGAAGCCCAACGGGAGAGCTCTTATGCCCTCTTCATCAGAATTTAAAGATGAGGCATCCCAAAACAAGCGTGAAGCCTCTGTTGGATTATTAAAATTTACAATAAGGCAGTCACCCGTCAGGTGTTTTTTTGTGGGTCCCACCCATCCCACTCGTCTACCCATGATGATGCTAGAGGAGATCGGTTTATCACCTGTGCAGTTGTCATTGCACCAGTTTTTAATAGATGTTAACAGGAAATCTTGGGTTTCTATCTCGGCCTCCCTCAAGGGGGGATGTTCACCAAAATAGCAACTAAAGGGGAGCTTCTGGTGGAAGATTAATGGAGGGTTGATGGGCCGGGGCTATTTATATCATGATAGCCCTCGCAGTCTTCGTTGCCCTAGTGTGGCATGTGGGGTTCTTAGGGACTGGACCCAAGAGCGAATCCTTGGTACCGGTCCCTCCCTTTGGGAAAAGTGAGTTACAGTGTGGAGGGGCAGGGCAGGGGTCCTTAATAAGAGGTGTCAAGGTACATTTCTCCCCCCTCACCTGTTCTCGCCCCTTTGGGACCCCGTTTGATTGCTCGGGCGGAGTTGCATTCAGAATCTTGGATTGGTCATAAGCTGACATAAAGGTGTTAAGGCACTCACACTTTTTTAAGATCCCTGCCACACATTCATTCAAGGTGTCTATGATATCTTTGACAATCGATGATAGGACAGATTCAAGTTTCTCCAATAAAATATTCTCCACCATGTCTTCATAGTTCCTTCAAGATGTGCCATTGAATTTGTACCTCTTTCCGCTCGGGTAATATATCTCCGCCTTGGTTTTCTGGGGGGTCTCTTAACACATTTTTTAGCAGGTACACCCCGTATGGAATCGCTCGGAGTTTCAGGGTTGGTACAAGTTTCAGGGGTAGGACTCAATGGGATGATCGGGTCAGATGGAATCGGGAGACTGGGGGGCTTGATGACGACCAACGGCTCCAGTGGCACCTGTCTGGGAGATGTAATACCATTGGGCGTCAAAATCTGCAAAGATGTTTTATTAATGTCCAACCCCAGTTCATGTTCAGTGTTTTCTATTTCTTTGTTAAGAACCCCTACAGCTGAGGTCAAGTAGGAGATTACACTGGCAGTTTTACGCCGGATTTTAGCGTTAGAACTCTAAACATTCAAGGATGCTTGTAGTTTCCGCTTACCCATGTTGGTTTGCAATCCTTAGGGGTTGGGCCTGTCCCATCCCTTGCCGTCCACGGACGGCCACAGACGGCCCACCCTCTGCCCGGGCTCCGCCCGGCGATGCCCACGCGTGTCCCGCGACACGGGAGGAAGTGCTGGGCTAAAAGCGCCTCCGGGCGGAAGTCTCTGTGGTCCGGCGGCACCCCCTCGAAGCAGCCGCTTGAGTAGATTATTACTCGAGCAGCAGCTTTCTCAACACGAACTGGTAGTTTCTCATTGAGAGCGGTCGCGAGCATGCGCAACCACTCACAATGAGAAACCTTACCTCCCCGTGTTGAGAATCTCGCCGGATGTCATTTTGCTTGCTCGCGGTCGTGAACATGACGTTCAGGACTGCGAACAAGCAAAAAATTAGCGCTGCACTACGCTACGCTGCACTACGCATGTTCGCACTGTGCTACGTGCAGCTCGCGTAGTGCGAAGTTGCGCAAACTTCGCAAACTCCACGAGCGTAGCGTAGTGCTTCGACCAGGCCTAGCTAAAAGCGCCTCCGGGTGGAAGTCTCTGTGGTCCGGCGGCGCCCCCGCGAAGCAGGGGACCCTGGGTAATGTAGTTTCTGCTGCCTGGCCCCTCTAGGCGGCCACTGGTGAGCTGCGGCGGCAGGGGCTAGCAGCACTGGCTGGTGACCACTTGTGGCGTGGTGAAACACGAGGCCGTGACCCCCAAGGCTGGTGAGTTGTTTCCCCGCTCCACCAGAGGAAGTGCTGGGCTAAAAGCGCCTCTGGGCGGAAGTCTCTGTGGTCCGGCGGCGCCCCCGCAAAGCAGGGGACGCTGGGTAATGTAGTTTCTGCTGCCCGGACCCTATCAGCGGCTGCTGGTGAGCTGCGACGGCAGGGACAAGGACCGCTGGCTGATGACCACTTGTAGCGTGGTGAAACACGAGGCCGTGACCCCCAAGGATGGTGAGTTGTTTCCCCCTACACTACATACCAGTCCTAAAAATTAAATATCATTTTGTAAATTTAAATATCTAATTCCTATTTCTGTTTAATGCATTTTAAACATTTTAAAAGATATCGTAAATATTTTTAAAACACTCACCATCCATTATCCCCTAAAATCTCAACATCCCACTCTTAAAATTAGAATTTTAATTTATAATTTGCATTTTCTAAATCCTATTTCAAATTTTAATATTTTTTTAAAATCTCTATTTAATTTAGATTTTTAAGAAAAACTCCCCACCCTTATCCCCTATGAACTCAACATCCGACTAATAAAAAATTACATTATTTTAAAATTTCAAATTCCAAATTCTAATACATTTTTTTCCAAAATATTAATTTCTCAATATATATTTTTAAAACACTCCACACCCTTATCCCCTATAAACCCAACATCCCACTCCTCAAAGTTTAATTTAATTTCGATTTTTAAATTTCAAATTCCAATTTCTATTTCATTATTGTACAAAATTTTCTATTCTCAATATATTTATTTTTTAAACACTCCCCACCCTTACCCCTATAAACCCAACATCCCACTCCTAACAATTCAAATTAATTTCAAATTTCAAATTTCAAATCACATTTTCTATTTCATTATTTTACAAAATGTTCTACTCTCAATATTTTTTTTAAAACACTCCCCACCATTATCCCCTAAAAACCCAACATCCCGCTCCTAAAAATTTAAATTAATTTAAATTTTCAAATTTCAAATTCCTATTTCTATTTAATTATTTTACAAAAAACTTAAATTATCTGTATATATTTTAATACACTCCCCACCCTAATCCCCTATAAACCCAACATCCCGCTCCTAAAAATTTAAATTCATTAACATTTTCAAATTTCAATTTCCTATTTCTATTTCATTATTTAACAAAAAAATTAAATTCTCAATATCTATTTTTAAAACACTCCCCACCCTTATCCCCTATAAACCCAAATCCAGCTCCAAATTTTTTTAATTAATTTACATTTTCAAATTTCAATTTTCTATTTCTATTTAATTATGTTACAAAAAATTAAATTCTCAAATATATTTTTAAAACACTCCCCACCCTTATCCCATATAAACCCAACATCCCGCTCCTAAAAATGTTTCTTACAATATAAAACTTATTAAAATAAATATAAACTATTATTTCTAAAATATTAAACATTTCGAATTTAACAAAAAATAAACAACAGATTTTAACATGTCGATATTTTGACATTTCGATGTTTTATATATCGATATTTATTATCTCGACATTACTTAACTTGATATTATGTACAATAGATAAAAAACGATATTTTTTACTACGATATTTACAACATTGACATTTCTTACCTTCGATATTTGAAACTCGATATTACTGCAAGTCGACATAAGAGACTCGATATTTTTACTGTGTTCCCACTGCAACATTTTTCAATGCCAGGAAGCATGATGAAGTTAGACCACTACTCAAGAAACCAGTGGAAGCTCCTCCACTATGGCTGACGACCGCCGCCTCACTGCTTTCAAGCAGTGTGAAAAGAGGAAACATAACATGATAATACCTTTCAGTTATTATCAAGTTATGTTTCCTTTGGGGTTGGAGGGTGGGTGGGGCTAGTCTGCTCAAGGAGTGGGGCAGGGGTGGAATGGAATAGATTGCCCACTCAAGTGCGCAATGACTGTTTGGTCAGCCCTCTCGGGCCACCAAAAGCAGTCATGTGCACTTATCTGTTCTCCATGCAGTCTGCCAGCCTGAATGGAGAACATGCCCATCCCTACAGCCCCAGGCTTGTTATTGGTTTAGGTGAGGGAGCCTTGCTGCCTCCTTCCTGTCCTTGGAAGCGGACTCAGGAGTGCAGGAGCACAGAAGACAGGGGACCCGGCCTTGAGGTAAGTTTCAGTTTTTTTTACATTTCTAAACCCAGCTTCCCCCTCTTGTGACACCCCCTCTCCCAGCCCCTGCCACCCTCCATGACACCCCAGCAGCTCCCACACTCACCCCCCAACCACGAGCCATGCCAGCCGCCCCTGCAAGAAACCCTCTGCCGACCCCAGCAAACTTAAAAACTACCGGACAATCTCCCTGCTCCACTTCCCAGTGAAGATACTAGAAAATATCATCAACAAGCAACTCATGTCACACCTGAAGCAGGACCAGCAACTCAACACTTCCCAATCCAGCTTCTACACCAATCACAGCACCTAAACCGCAATATTCACAGCCACCGATGACATCCGAAACCTCTGCGACCAAGGAGAAACATCAGCTCTGATCCTACTTGACCTCTTGGCAGCCGTTGACACTGTATCCCACCACACACTGATTGAAAGACTCCACTACATTGAAATCCAAGGGGACCCACTCAGATGGATCACCTCCTTCCTTACCTGAAGAACCCAGAGGATCCATCTTTCACCTCTGAGCTCAAGGAGATCACCTGCGGTGTCCCTCAGCCCCATGCTCTTCAAGGCATTTATGTCTCCGTTGGCCAACATTCGTCAGTTACGACAGTCTCAACATAATTTCCTATGCAGACCATGACCAATCCATCCTCTGATTCACCGACGACCCCACCACCACCAGAAGCAACCTCCATAGATGCATGACAAACGTAACCGACTGGATGAAGAACAACTACCTGCAGCTAAATACAGACATGACAAATGTACTGATCTTTGACAACATCAGCAACACATGGAATGCCTTCTGGTGGGCATTAGATCTAGGACCAACTCCTTCTGACCACACCAGAAACCTCAGAACCCTCATTGACAACAAGCTCATGATGAAATCGCAGATCAACTCTGTCTCCTCCGCCTACTTCCTAACTCTGCACATGCTACGCAGGATCTTCAAGTGGCTACCCCCACACACAAAATGAACCATTAGACTGGCCCTCATCACCAAATGACTGGAATACTTCAACACCCTCTATGTAGGATTGGCTGCACACCTCCTACAGAGACTTCAGACCATACAGAACACCGCAGCTAGACTCATCCTAGGCCTTCCACACTGAACCCTCTTTATACCCCCCCTAAGGCAACTCCATGGGCTCGCCATACAGAAGAAATGCCAATTCAAACTGCTGCCCCAGTCACACAAGGCTCTACACAACCAGGGACCTGCCTACATTCAACACCGCCTGAACTTCAACCAACTGCCAAGAAGACTACGCACCGCCACCCTCTCACTTGCCCATACTCCACACATCTACTGAAGCAGAAGTGGAGGACGCTCCTTCTCCCACATCGCAGCAAGGACCTGAAACAGCTTCTCCACACAACTCCGGAACAGCGCCTCACTTCCGAATGGCCTTCAAGACCTGGCCATTTGAATAAACCTCCCCGGACCTGAAAGCGCCTGGATAACCTATCGGGTGATTAGCAGTCCTTTATAAATCCTGATTGATATTGAGAATGGATGAGCTCCTCCCAAAAAATCTGGCTAAAGTTTTAAAGGAAATCAACAGGATGGTAAGGAGGTGGTGAAACTTGCCGATTGATATTTATAGTAGGGTAAATATGATAAAGATAATGGGCCTCCCGAAAATGACTTTTTTTAAAATATCATACCATTTCTATTTCCAGACAATCAGATAAGGAGGCTGCAAGACAGGATATCTAGCTTTATTTGTGCGTCCAAAGGAGCAAGGATTGCCTGGAAAAAGCGAAGGATGCAACCAAAACCGGGAGATTTAGCCTTACCCAATTTTCCAAAATACTGATATGACTTCCAACTTAAACATTTTCAGCTTCTAGCTAGGACCCCAGAGGTTTTCCATTTGGGAAATGTGTATACTGCCAAGCTAACAGATATGGGTGCAGATAAATCCCTGTATACGTTTAATGACCCTAAATAATTTTCACGAGTCAGGTTAAAGGTCCTCAAGGCAGCGTTTAGAGTCTGGGTGTCATTGAGGAAAACACTGGAAACAATGCTACTACTCAAATTTGCCCCTATTTAGGACTCCCCTGGAAGTCCAAATTGGCTTAAAGATAATTTCAGTCACCCACTGCAGAATGCAACATTTAACAACTGGGAGCTTGAGAGATGGCAAAGTGCTGATTGCCTGGCATGAGCTCTCTTTAAGAACATGAGAAGTTGCAAAATTTAAATTCTTCCAGTTGCATTCTTGGTGGACAGCACAGGGACTGGCAAAAGGTTGGAAAATGGGAACATGAAGACCTTTTAGGGGATAGCAGGCATATCAAAAAAGAGTATCCCTGTGGTATTGGGATGTGGTGGCAGTAGAGGACAACAAAAGCATGGGGCCCTGTCAGATGTGGAAGGCCTTGCTGGAGCTCACTTTCTTTACTAGACAGTAAAACCTGCACCATTAAAACAAAACCACCTCTTCACGCTCCATAGAGCCTACTGGACTCTCTATTGGGCTGGCCAAATTTATGCAAGAAACTCCAAGATGCAAGTGATGCAATGTTGCAGCAGCGGATGACAAACTTATGTTTGTGGAATGCAGAGAGTTTGCCACCTTTTGAATCGAGGTCCATGGTGTACTGAAAGCAATCTTGGGCGCTGAAGTTCAGGTAAGCCACTCCTTAATACTCTTTGAGATTGACACTGCACCAAACAAATGGAGTAAATGGCAAACAGGCTTACTTTTCTTCTTGATGCTGATAGCAAGAAGAGAAATCTGTAACAAGTGGGTCTTACCTGAATCCCCAACAAGCGAGACTGGATCACCTCAGCCAGCTATAAGTGACAGGGTGTAGTAAAGCTGAGGCAGAAAAGTCTGCAATCTATTCACACCTTGGCACGAGAAATTTGTAACAGTCCACTGATTATACTATAGCTTTTCTGAAATTGAATTGGGTACCATATGTAAGCACTATTCAGCAACGATTGCAGTCAGCACTCTGGGTAAGAGCGGCTAAGCTCCATCTATAGAGTAGAGTATAAGAACTTGCGGTGGAATGAGGATCACAAAAAAAAATGGCTCTCAGATGGCAGAGCCTCACAATGTTCCCATTGTTTGTGATTGAGAACTTCTCTAGGACTAGGTAGCTAGCACTCTGTATAAAATAATGTGCCTGGTGGAGATAACAATACCTTTCTTTGTCCGTTTTGACCTTTTCCACCTCCTATTGGCGGTACCAAGTGGGGTTCATCGGGGTGAGGTGTTGCCAGCTTGCGGCTGCGACGGGAAGTCTCCGCAAGATCTGGCACACTTTTTATTCATTTGTCCTTATTACATACCACCCCGGAAACTATACTTAAAACCCTGCCTTAAAAACTGAATTTTACTCAGATAAAACCTGCACTTTATTACCTCCAACTGTTGAAATGCGATTGCACTTTATTTGTTTGTAATTTTCTGAAATTAGCAATCACTTTCAGTAAAAGTATGGATGGATAATTATGCTGTTAATGCCCTGGGCATTTTTTATCTTTTATATTGAAATTATTTATGTATTTATCACATTTTAAAATGTTTATGCTGCCTGCTGATTTTATCTCTCATATTGTATGAAGAATTCTGTATCTGACAAATGAATTATCCGGATTGCTTTTAACTGTCTATTGAGGAATTGTACTTTTATGATTCTAATGTTTACAATCGAATAAAGATTTTTGAACTTGAACTTGAACCTTTCTTTGTCATTTTCTGAATTCAAATAGGGATCTTCGTTTTTAAAACTAACATATGCCTGTAAATCAGACATCATTCTTTTATCAGTTGCAATGTCCCAATCAACTGACATAGAACCGGCTATGCACTCCAGGCAGAGGTTGAAGCCAGATAGGTTTTACCCCTTGGACTTGAAAGCCTCTAGCTCAGACCCCCTGTTGAAGATGATTAGTTGGAATATTGCTGGGCTAAGCAGTAAAAGGGAGAGTGAGAGGTGGCTTGAAACCCTATCGGTTCAACATATAGTGGACCTATAAGAAACCTGGGATACTGACAATACAATCTGTTGGACCTGGCACTTTTTGGCTAAAGTTCCCTAAACTTTTTGCCTTGCCCCTAGACCTTTTATCTGACATGGTGTTACCAACTTAGCTGCTTTGGGCACTTTGCCACTGCTGATCAGTGTCAAAGTGCAACTGCTCCCTGTGTGTGGTATGGTAATTGGTTGTCCATGATTGGTATGTTTGCCTTACTAGTAAAGTCCCTAGTAAAGTGCAATATGTGTGCCAGGGCTGGTAATGCAAATGCTACTAGTGGGCCTGCAGCACTAATTGTCCACCCACACCAGTAGCCCTAAAGAGAGAACTCAGGCCTGCCATTGCAGTGCCTGCACACAGTTTCTTAAACTGACATGTTGTCCTGACAAGTACACCCCCTTGCCAGGACTTACCCTTCCCTTTTTATGGATATCAGACACCCCTATGGTAGGTCCAAGGTACCCCCGGGCAGGGTGCAGTGTATGTGAAAGGTAGGACACTGAGGTGTGTACCTTGTCCTTACAGTGAAATACTCTCCATTTCGTTTTTCACTGTTGAAAGGCCATCTTACCCATGGGACAGACTGGAAAAGGCTGGGTAATATCAAATCAAATCAAATCAAAAAGGCTTTATTCGATTTTAGGTTTAAAATCATAAAAGCATACAGACAAATAATACAATACATTTTAAAAAATATTTTAAAATAAATCTCATAATGGCTTTAAAGTGCACAGTTAAAAGATTAAACATGCTTTACACAACCTTTAGGCAACGTTGTAGGTCACAGTGTTCTGAAAGATTTAGTAATTACAATACGAAAAACTGTTGTACGACGGTTTGGGACAAATAAAAGCCACTGAAAAACTACTGCCATTACTTAAATGGGTTCCTCTACCCACTGGGTTGTTATCAATGCCCCGGGGACTAGGGGAAAGCATGTAGGACGTATTAGGGTAAAAGTCATGTAGATTTCAGGTAGAAATGATTCCATCGCCATTTTGAGGTAACCATGTCTGCATGTATGGCACAATGTGTCTGCTCCTAAATCGTATCAGGATCAAATCCCCCAAGATGTCTTTTTTAAGGGGTCCAAGCCATCCCACCCTCCGGACACTTAGGGGCAGATTTATGAGGCCCTTGCGCCACGTTTACGCCGCTGTTGCTTCACGCAAGGCGGCGTAAACGTGGCGCATCCCTACGAACGATTTACAACGTGACGCATCTAGGCAGATGCGTCACGTTGTAAAGCCCTGCGCCGCTTGTGGGAGTTCCGGCGCAGGGTGGGCGTTCCGGGGCAGGTGCGCCTCGTAAAAGTGGCTGAGTGAAATCTATGAGATTTCACTCAGTCACTTCTAAGCCAATGCTGCGTCAAAAGCCTGCGCCTGCTTGAAGCAGGCGTAGGTCTTGACGCAGCATTGTTAAAATGGGGCACCCCCGAGCCTTGCTGGAGCTGCTTCGCGCTTGCGACGCAACTCCAGCAATGCGACACATTTCTGGCACAGATGCGTCACGCATCGGTGCCGTTTTTGCACCATGGTGCGCCGCATTATAAATGCGGCGCACCATGGCTGGCGGAGCTGTTGCGCACTGTGGCGCATGTTAACTGGCGCATCCCTGGGGATGCGCCAGTTAACATAAATCTGCCCCTTATTATTCGGCCATCAAGATGGTAGGGCAGAGGTCTGTTTTTTAGGTAGCCAGAACTTGACCTTGTTCATAAGTTCATGTTGTCTCTCAGGTTTGCCGTTTGTTAGTTCAGGGACTCCCGAGAGAACAATTACAAAAGGCGCTGCTTCTGGAGGTAAGTGTATATGGGTGGTGCGCACATGTTTAGGTGGAATGTGACGTGCTGTTGTCAATTTCGGGGGGGCTTTGGGATTGATAGGCAACAAGGAGGTGGGGGTTGGCAATTGAATAGGCACCGCTTCATAAGGAGTGATCAAATTAGGTAGGTTTGAAAGAGCGGTTGTCGGCGGGCATTGAGTTGTTACAACGTGGGTTGAGGATTTCAGGAGAGATCCAATAGAGTTCTCCAACCCCGTCAGCTTATTCCCCAACGTAGTGATTTTGTCCATCAAGGGGTGTATTAAAGATTTGAACAGATGCTCGATCATAGTCAGAAGGGCCTGATGGGAGGATGGTGATAATCGTCCAGGTTAACAACAGGTGGCAAAATAAAGGAAGCATTAATTAAAGGTGGGATAGGACTTAGAGAAGGTTTATCGAGTGTTTGAGATTTAGGAGGACTCCCGTAGTCTTTGTCCCCATCGATCTTCCTTTTGGCAGGTGTAACCCTGGGAGGTATTTTTTTGGTATCAGGAAAAGATTTCAGCTCCCTTGGACATGGTGATAAGCTGCAGCATTTTAACGTGGGGGAAAGTGCTGCTGGAACGTACTTAACCTTACAAAGACTGTTTAAGTCATCCAGCCATGGGAAACTAGATGGAGAATGTGCAAATATATCATCCGGGATTTTATCGGACATATCCCCTGTTTTGGGTTTAGGCATGGATAAAGAAAGTACAAGTCGGTAATTTACCTCAGAACAGACAAAGGGGGTGGCCCGTCCCCGTCCTCCTCTGTCCGATGAGGGCCGTAGAGGGCCCGCCCTTTGCCCGGGCTTAGCCCGGCGCCGCACGCGCGCGTCCCGCGGGGCGGGAGGTGTTCAGAACACTTATGGCGCCTCTGGGCGCGTTGGAAGCATCACTGGGCTGCGTCCTCCCCGGGTCTGCTGGGTTGTGTAGTCCGTGACTACAGCCGTTTCCCTCACGGCGCAGGCTGACTGGACAAATGGTGAGGAGCTGGGCCGTTTCCCTCACGGCACACTGCAAGCTCCGGTATGTGACAAACAACATGGCCCCCAAAGGCCTATTAGTGACCAATGCCCCCCGCATTTTTTTGGAGGATGAGGAATTTAGAAGGGATTGGGCACTAATAGCTTGGCACTGTACGCATGATTGGATCATGTTGATTCTAAAAACAGCCATAAGACTTTCTGAAAAAATCCAAATCGAAATTCAAAATGTAGAAGGCCAGATAAAAGCTACCATCACAGGGTACAAAAAGAGATTGGATGAAATAAATAAGGAGATCAATGAATATAGGGAAAACCTAACCCAACAGAAGGTCTCCAAATTCCAAAAAGATCTTAAAAAGTTCTCTTTTGTAAAAGCCTACCCATACTCTGATAAAGACTACAAAGGGACCACCGCACAGGACCAAGATTCTGATGCATCCAGCAACGCTTCCCACAGTTCCAACAGCAGTGGAGGCTCGAACAACAGCACACCACGACAGAGAAAGAGAGGTGGCTACCAAGGCAATTACCAGTGGCCACAATATAACCAACCCCCTTTCAACCCATATCAACAACCACAACAATTCCCCATGTACGGATGGCAACCTCCCTTCCAGCAATATCCATTTCAACAAAACCAATACCGCCCTCCTTTTCAGAACAGAGGCAGGCGCGGGAGAGGACGCAACAAAAGGGGCAACACCGTCCATTGGGAAGAAGAGGACATGGTGAGCAGCAACACCAGGAACAAAACCGCATCCAACAAAGCGGGCCCCAGCAACATGAGGACTTAGTGACCAATCTATTGTCACACGTCCTAACAGACATCGAAAAGAAGGTCCTCAACAAAGGACTGGGATTTGTCCCAACTGCGAATCTAGATAAGTTCAAATTACACTGTGAACTAGCAGGGTTCTTCAGAAAATTGAAACTCAAAGCGTTTTTTGAGAAAACCAATAAAGAAAACACGGAGGAAATACCCAATGAAACCGGCTTAAAGACAAAGTCAACGTTTGTTCCACCACCACACACCATCCCTGTGGAGATAAACACGTTTGAACAAGCAGTGTTTAAAGACATAGAGTCCACAAGAATCCCCAAACGCTACCAGAATATCAGTGGAGCAGAGAGAAAAGCTCTATCTGACCTAAAAAGGGATGACACGATCATCATAAAACCAGCCGACAAAGGCGGGGGGCTAGTGATCATGAATACCACCGATTACCAGCAAGAATGCAGACGATTGCTAGAGGACAGGAACAATTACCTCCCCCTCACCCAGCACCCCACAGATGACCTGAAAAGAGAAATTATGAATTTGGTGGAAGAAGCAGAACACAGAGGCGAAATATCCAAACAGGAAGCGGACTATCTAACTAAGACTGAAGAGAAAATACCATATTTTTACATAGTCCCGAAAATGCATAAGAACAAAAACCCTCCTCCAGGGAGACCAATAGTATCTGGAATAGGCTCACTCCTCGAACCATTGTCGAGATTCTGCGACTACTTTTTGAAACCAATTGTACAAGGGACTGCAACCTACTTGAAAGATACTAAAAACCTCCTCACCATCTTGGAAACCATAAAAATGGAGGATGATATGATATTGGTCAGCTTAGATATAGAGAGTCTCTATACCAACATCCCCCAAGACGCCACCATCAAAGTACTGAAAGAAACCCTGGAAAAGACCACATGGGAATATAGAACACCCATAAATTTCATCATTGACTGTGCCACCTTGGCTCTTAAAAGGAATTTTTTTGAATTTGAGGGATCCCTGTACCTTTAAATAGGGGGCACATCAATGGGCAGTGTTTTTGCTCCTAGCATAGCCGGACTCTATGTTTTTGATTTTGAGACACAACACATACTTTCGCCCAACAACCCCTATCTTGGAAACCTGGTGTTCTGGCGCCGTTACATTGACGACGTGCTAGCAATCTGGAAGGGCCCCCAGGAGATATTAACAACCTTTATCACTTGGATCAATGCACGTGACCAACATCTACACTTTACCCACAGCATAGACAAAGAAAAAATGATCTTCTTAGACATTGAAATTCAAAAACATCAGGACACTCTGATCACTAAGACACATTTCAAACCTACGGCTAAGAATAACCTTCTCAGGTTTGAAAGCTTCCATCCCCGGCCCCTACGGGAGAACCTCCCCTATGGCCAATACTTAAGACTACGGAGGAACTGTACCAATCTCCAGAACTTCAGGGAACAAGCAGATGACCTTTCCACTAAACTGTCTCAACGTGGATACCCCACCAAAATCACTAAGAAATGCCGTCAACGGGCAAGGAACCAACCACGCCAAGCACTTCTTGAGGAAGTTGTAAAAGACACCGAGAACATACCTCTGACATGTGTAACGACCTACAATGTCATTTCCAATGAAGTGAGTAAAAGTATCAGAAAACATTGGTCAATTATCAACTCTGGATCATTCCACTGGGAGAAACCACTCTTTTCGTATAGAAAAGCGAACAGTCTAAAAAATACCTTGGTGAACACTAGACCCAAAAACAATCACAATACCAACGAACCAACACTAACTCAGATATGGGGTTTACCACCAGTCACTGGACACTCGCGCTGTGGGGACTGCAGCGTATGTCACCTCACTGAAAATACCAAGACCATCAATTTGGAACCAGGAAAGACATGGGAGCAGAGATCCCATACTAATTGCAATAGCTCCAATGTGGTTTATCTTATCACCTGTACCTGTGGCAAACCCTATGTCGGTATGACGACGCGAAAAATTAAACAACGAATCTGTGAACACAGGAGTACGATAAGATGTAAGAAGAACATGACGAAACTCACAGACCATTTTCTAACGGCCCACCACACTACAAACGATATGAAGTGGACAGTCATCGAACAGCTGCAAGCGGGCCCTAACATCCAGGCCCGCCTATTTGAAAAGGAACAGAGATGGATATATAGACTTTCCACTCACATCCATGGGCTTAATGATAATATCCCATGGAATTCTGTGCTGAGATGAATCTCCTTTCCAACTAACCTGACTGTACATAATTTCCCACATATACGATTCCTCCTATGGCTGTAGGATATTTTTCATTACACCCATTTCTCCAATGACTTTCACCAATGGCTGTAGTATCATATATACTACATCCAGTTCCCCATGTTTCCAATGACTTTCACGAATGGCTGTAGTACCATTTATACTACATCCAGTTCCCCTTGTCTTCCGAACACAGAACTCCTCCTATGTCTTTGAGCAATAGGCCCTACAGACTGAAGACACTCCTTCCGTCCGTTAAAAGGCATCTCCAGTAAGTCCCAAATGAGATCCCTCGTCCCGCTGATCATAATCTCAGCAAGCTTTTTTAAGTCGTTTTAATCCAACCTATCAGAGATCGCTCTAAACTTCCCCCCCCCCCCCCAGTTTATCCAACACACGGCGCCGGGCGGCATACCCCGCTTCCACCGGTTTGCCAGTGTTTACAATCCAACTGCGCAGGCGCAGCGCCGTGCAGTTCCCATGCCAACCCCTGGGTCACGCTCACTGCGGCGCCGAGCGGCAACCACGCCCACCGCCAGCAGTCAGCCTCGTTTTACCGCACTACTGCGCAAGCGCGGCTTCTCTTGGTAACCATGCCTACCCTTGACCCTCCCGGGCTCCCATACTCACACAGGCTTCGCCGGAAGCGATCACACGCATTTATGCGCCACGCCCTCACTGTCTCGTTGCGACCAAGCAGCGAGCACGGAGAAGTAGGTGAACCGCCTGATTCCGCCAACACGACTGTAAGTTGTCCTTTTTCTTCCCTCACAAGCAGGACCAACAACGGAGGCCACCGCCCAGCGCCAAACAGGGAACTCTCCCTTTACCAACAACATATCCTTTTCTTCCTAGATTATGTTGTTACCGGCATAGCGCCCTACTCCTGCTTGATGCAGCTCGACTTGAGCCACAGCATTGTAAGCCCTATTACCATCCTTCTGCCATATCACAAGTTGTGAATTACTCTATGTTGTCTATGTTTGTTAGTCCAGTTTGTCTCTTTCTGTTGACCACGAACTATGATCAGGTCCTACCAAAGTAATTAACTACTACTTAGCTGGCACCTAATTCAAACCACGGCGGTACACAATATGAGCACTCCTACTTAGTGCACCCCTGACTACGATGCCAGCATGTATCCTATATAGCACGCACTAAGGCTAAAATCAGACCTTATTCCATAGATAATTTATCTCCAAAGCTAAGAGCACGTTTGCACAACACATGTAGACACGCTCTGCATCGATGAAGGCACTGTGTCAACCACCACTGTGGAAAGCCAGAATAATTGCACGAATCCTGCACTCTATCACTGCACTACGTAACAGGATAGTAATTATTTTATTCACCTTTTCTTCCTTCTCCACAGGTTTTGCAGCACCCTTAATTTTAGGCGTGCGTCCCAGAAGTTGATTTTTCTTCTGGTCGTTCAAGGATTTAGGACTGGGTGTGTCTTTTAGGGGGCACATACCACCCACTTCCTTGTTTTGGTCCTGAGGAATACCGGGGATCTTCCCCTGATGGTAGAAACATGTCGACCAACACATAAAATAGAGATAAGTAGGCCGTAACTTCCCTACTACTATCTCAACTTTATTTTTTAATTTTGTCCAGTTACTTTTTTATTAAACTCTACATAAAAGAATACCAGGACAATTTTAACACTTACACTCTTTTTTGTTTGCACCCCACATTTCACTACCAGCTCCACTGCAATTGCAGGTGTTGAAGCACACCCAAGCGACGCTAGGCCACTTGGGTGGGCCCCGATGATGAAGCAAGTCACCACTAGGTGGTGAGTGAGGGGTTTCCTAACAAAGGAACAATGTTTCCTGAGTTTAGACAAAAGCCTTCTTTTACCCTCATCGGGTAGTACTCCTCCATTTTGTTTTTTTGAATGTGCAAATATATCATCCGGGATTTTATCGGACATATCCCCTGTTTTGGGTTTAGGCATGGATAAAGAAAGTACAAGTCGGTAATTTACCTCAGAACAGACAAAGGTGGTGGCCCGTCCCCGTCCTCCTCTGTCCGATGAGGGCCGTAGAGGGCCCGCCCTTTGCCCGGGCTTAGCCCGGCGCCGCCCGCGCGCGTCCCGCGGGGCGGGAGGTGTTCAGAACACTTATGGCGCCTCTGGGCGCGTTGGAAGCATCACTGGGCTGCGTCCTCCCCGGGTCTGCTGGGTTGTGTAGTCCGTGACTATAGCCGTTTCCCTCACGGCGCAGGCTGACTGGACAAATGGTGAGGAGCTGGGCCGTTTCCCTCACGGCACACTGCAAGCTCCGGTAAGTGCACCCCAAGAGCGCTCGGCGCTCAGAACACTTATGGCGCCTCTGGGCGCGTTGGAAGCGTCACTGGGCTGCGTCCTCCCCAGGTCTGCTGGGTTGTGTAGTCCGTGACTACAGCCGTTTCCCTCACGGCGCAGGCTGACTCGACAAATGGTGAGGAGCTGGGCCGTTTCCCTTACGGCACACTGCAAGCTCCGGTAAGTGCCCCCCAAGAGCGCTCGGTGCTCAGAACACTTATGGCGCCTCCGGGCGCGTTGGAAGCGTCACTGGGCTGCGTCCTCCCCGGGTCTGCTGAGTTGTGTAGTCCGTGACTACAGCCGTTTCCCTCACGGCGCAGGCTGACTGGACAAATGGTGAGGAGCTGGGCCAATTCCCTCACGGCACACTGCAAGCTCCGGTAAGTGCCCCCCAAGAGCGCTCGGCGCTCAGAACAATTATGGCGCCTCCGGGTGCGTTGGAAGCGTCACTGGGCTGCGTCCTCCCCGGGTCTGCTGGGTTGTGTAGTCCGTGACTACAGCCGTTTCCCTCACGGCGCAGGCTGACTGGGCAAATGGTGAGGAGCTGGGCCATTTCCCTCACGGCACACTGCAAGCTCCGGTAAGTGCTGGGTATTACGTTTCCAGCCTATCTCCCATATAGGCTTAAGATTGAGAGGTGAAGTTTAGTGTGCCTGAACTCACAATTTATTAACACATCTTTTGTGGAGGTGGGTTTTGCATTGT
The DNA here is from genome assembly GCF_964263255.1 of Lissotriton vulgaris. Lineage (NCBI taxonomy): Eukaryota > Metazoa > Chordata > Amphibia > Caudata > Salamandridae > Lissotriton > Lissotriton vulgaris. The sequence continues at coordinate 474,326,417 of NC_141698.1, read as the reverse complement.
GTGTTTAGAAACCACTCTTTTAGAAGTGGCTGGGTTTTTGTCATCTACCATTTCTGTGTGTCTCTTCCTGGTTGTGAATTGACTGTCTGGATTTGAATGGGATAGGCTCTGGGGAATGTCTTGACCAAGGGGAGGAGGTGAAACAGCAACAGGCTGACCTGCATCTGGAGTGTAGGGAGGAGGATCAGCCCCTGGAGGTGAAGAGGACTGGGTTGCTGCCATAAAACAATAGTTCCATCTCCTGCTGAGTAATTAAGGATCCAGACCCCCACTATCAAAGGAAGAAGGTATCACTGGCAGGGAGACACCCAGAACTGGTTTGGACAGGGGTCAGTGCCCCTCTGAAAACAAAGACTTCAAAGACATTTAGGGGTATAACTATGAGAGCTGAAGCCCCTGAACATTGGAATGGATTGTTCAAGACTGTAGAGGATTGAAATGACTTTGTGGTCAAGAGGATCTCTGCCAAGGAAGAAACAGCTGAAGAGACTGAAGGAAAGGACCGACCCTTGCTGTGTGTTCTGGGGATGTCCTGCAGTTTGCTGATTTAACCAAGGAGAGGCTAAAGGGGCTTTGCTGTGTGCTGTGTCCTGAGGTAACCTATCCCCAAGGGCCCGAGGAGAGCTGGCGCCCTGTTGTGGAAACTCAGGAACACAAAAGTTTCCAAGTGAGTCTCAGCGACGCTGTATGCGTTTGCTTTTAGCAGCCTGAGACACTCGTAAGAATTGCCCTGTGGTCATGGGCACCTGGAGTCCAAGTGAGTTTCAGCGACGCTGTGTGCGTGTGCTTTGTGCAGCCTGAGACCTTCATGAGGATTGTCCTGTGATCGTGTGCACCCAAAATCCAAGTGAGTCTCAGCGACGCTGGGTGCACGTGGTTTGTGCAGCTTGGGATCTTCGTGAGGATTGCCCTGCGGCTCTGCACGTCCGGAGTCCATGTGAGTCTCAGCGACGCTGTGTATGTGTGCTTTGTGCAGCCTGAGACCTTCATGAGGATTGTCCTGTAATCCTGTGCACCTGGAGTCCAGTTGAGCCTCAGTGATGCTGTATGTGTGTGCTTCGTGCAGCCTGAGACCTTTGTGAGGATTGCCCTGTGATCGTGTACACCAGAAGCTCAAGTGAGTCTCAGCCACGCTGTGTGGATTTGCTTTGTGCAGCCTGAGAGCTTTGTGAGGATTGCCCTGTGATCGTGGGCAACCAAGCTTAAGTGAGTCTTGGCGACACTGTGTGCGTGTGCCCTATTGCAGCCTGGGACCTTTGTCATTGCCACTGGCCCGGACAGGCATTACTAGAGGAGCTGTACCGGCGGCCCGAGCCGTCCTTTGCCAAGGAGGGACCTCGAACCCCCGTCAGGGGGGGTGGTGTGTTCCACTTCCCAAGATCAAAGAAAGTCGCATCAGAGGCCGAGTCGCGATGAGAAGAGAGGAGAGTGAGGTCGCTCTCACCAGGTAATACTCAGCGAGCGTGCGTGTGTCGCCATCTGGGGCGGGGTGCGGGCTCTGAGAGAAATGTTCTCGGCCTTTCCCATTCTTGCAGAGCGAGCCTCCGCTCATGCTCGTATCGCGGCCCGTACTTGCCGAGGAGTGGCAGTACCGGGGCCGAAGTGTGGAGCTGCACGTTTTCCACCATACCCGTGTTGGGGGCATATTTTTGGCAGAAGCTGCCCACGAGTCAATAAGAGTGGCATAGAGACCGTCCACAGCACTGTGATCGGTGCCGGAGTACATTCTTGTTGCATTAAGCATTGTATTATTTTTGCATAACGAACTGCCTGATTGTTGCATTGCGCATTGCAATATTTTTGCATTACGAACTGCCTGATTGTTGCATTACGCATTGCATTATTTTTGCATAATAAACTGCCTGATTGTTGCATTACGCATTGCATTATTTTTGCATTACAAACTGCCTGATTGTTGCATTATGCATTGAATTTTTTTTGCATTGCAAACTGCCTGATTGTTGCATTACTCATTGCATTATTTTTGCATTATGAACTGCCTGATTGTTGCCTTACGAGTTGCATTATTTTGGCATTACGAAGTGCCTGGTTGTTGCATAACAAACTGCATAGCACTGCAATAGGGCTGCATTGGATCATAGAGAATTGCTTGTTAATACTGAAAGAACCTACAATGGCTTGCTGGCCTAATGACAGGCAAAGTGAAATATTACAAATACGCATATGTCGGATTTTTATCATGTGGTCTCATCCTATATCTTGTTTATAAACATATAATATTTTTTTTATGACACTCGGGTGGGGTCCATTTGTGGTGTCATCATTGTGTTCCTGAGAGCGTGGTTGCAAATACTTTACAGTAAGCCATTATCTAACCCAGGGTGGTGTGGAGTGCAAAAAACGATGGATTTAGGCCCAGATCCTTGTACTGGGGTGAATGTAAGACATTGATCTACATTCTGTCCATCAAATTGTTTTTTGCAAATACTTTACACACTTGACTTGAAGATAAGCCTGGCTGCTCATGCCAAGCTACCAAGGGGGTGAGCAGGGGCTATCTGAGAAGGCATCCTTCCTTTCCCTGACTTAGAAGCAAGGGTCTCTATTTGGACTAAGGTACCTACCTCAGCCAACTAGGGACCACCAGTTCTAACATTGGTGGTCAGCAGTTTGGGATTTGAACGTGTATTTGCAAATGTACTCACAGTGATTGGTGTACATCACTAGTTTAGCGCAGACCACGATGCAACCACATATTGTGTTTTGATTTTTGGTTCTATTTTTGAGCGACTTTTAAGCCACACATCATGTCTAAGAGGAGTCAAGTAGCCAGTGAGGTTGCAGAATTGAAGTTCGACATTGAGGCATTGCTTACCTACAAAGTTGATCAATTGAAGCAATTCTGCAGAGCTTTGGGATGTCACATGAGAGGTAGCGCCAAGAAGGAGGAGCTGCAAACGGCCTTGAGGGGCGCCTGGTGGGAAGCCAAAGAGGCTCAGGAGACAGGTGATGTTGAGGTGGATGAGGATGACCCAGGGAATGGTTTGGACCACAGGATTTGCCAGTGGAAGGACCAGCCTCAGGGGCTGGTAGTAACCATTCAGGGAGGATTTTTTCCCCAGAGGAGCTAGAGGAAAACCAAATGGTCAGAGAGCATGAGTTGGAGGTTTTAAAACTTAAAGCTCAAGCAGAAGAGAAGAAGCTGCTCATTGAAAGTGAAAAGCGAGCAGAGAAGAGCAGGAATGCTCTCGCCTTGGAAGAGAAGAAGATTCTCTTGAATGAGTTAAGCATGAGGGAACTGGACATTAAGGCTAAACAGGTGGAGCCCAGTTTGAATGGTGGCGGCGCACAGCCGGTACCAAGTGTGGATGAGTACAAGCGTGCACTGGATGATTGGGGAATGGTTAGCATGACAAATGATTTGAAGGGGTTGCTCACTTTGGTCCCCAAGGAGCCTAGGCTCAGTAATTGTTTTCCAGGATTGCGCCAACCCTTGTTAGGGTGCGAGCTCTTTGATTCCTGGGAGCTGGCACAAGAGCCCAACCCCTGGTCACAGGTCCAAGGGTCTGAGGAGGCATTACAGAAGAAAGAGACGCGAAGTAGAGAAGCTAGGTCCCAGAGACTGGAGGGTTTCTTAGAGGAGCACCAGGAGGGAGGCCTCGTGCCTACTTGCCAGCTGTGTGAGGAAGAACACCTAGTGTCAGGAGGGTGTGGGGTATCTATAACCAGAGCTCCCATGGTCCTGAAGTTTGTGGGTGCCATTCCTAAATGGCAGGCACAGAAATCTAAATTGAAAGTTAAGTGAGTCTCAGTAACGCTGTGTGCGTGTGCTTCGTGAAGCCTGAAACCTTCATGAGGATTGCCCTGTGATCGTGGGCACCTAGAGCTTAAGTGAGTCTCAGCGATGCTGTGTGCGTGTGCCCTGTTGCAGCCTGAGACCTTCGTCATTACCATCGGCCTGGACCGGCATCACCAGAGGAGCTGTACCGCCGGCCCGAGCTGGCCTTTGCCAAGGAGGGCCCTCGTACCAACCCCGTCAGGTGGGGCCCGTGTTCCACTGCCCAGGATCGATGAAAGTCGCATCGGAGGCCAAGTCGCGAGTAGAGGAGAGTGAGGCCGCACCCCCCCCAGGTAACGCTCAGCGAGCGTGCATGTGTTGCCGTCTGGGGCGGGGTGCGGGCTTCGAGAGAAACAATCTCAGCCTTTCCCATTCTCGCAGCGTGAGCCTCCGCTCAAGTTCGTATCGCAGCCCGTACTTGCCGAGGAGTGGAAGTACAGGGGCCGGAGTGTGGAGCTGCACGTTGTTTTCCAACATACCTGTGTTGAGGGCATATTTTTGGCAAAAGCTTACAGCAAGTCAGTAAGAGTGGCATAGAGACCGTCCAGAGCACGTGATCGGTGCCGGAGTACATTCTTGTTGCATTACACATTGTATTATTTTTGCATTAACCACTTTGATGCTGATGACGAGCTCAGCTCGTCATCAGGCTTACCTGCCGTGTGCTGATGACGAGCTGAGCTCGTCATGTAACGCGGTATTTTGAAAAATGCCGCACACAGCGGGAAAAGCCGCCGCATCGATGCGGTTAAGAACTGCCCGATTGTTGCATTACGCATTGCATTATTTTTGCATTATGAGCTGCCTGATTGTTGCATTACGCATTGCTTTATTTTTGCATAACCAACTGCCTGATTGTTGTATTACGAGTTGAATTATTTTGGCATTATGAACTGTCTGATTCTTGCAGAACTAACTGAATTATTTTGACATTACAAAGTGCCTAATTCTTGCATTACGAACTGCATAGCATTGCATTAGGACTGCACTGGATCATAGAGAATTGCGTAGTGCAAGAACCTACAAGGGCTTGCTGGCCTAATAACTGGCAAGGTGAAATATTACAAATACGCATGTGTTGTATTTTTTGTCATGTGGTTTCATCATATATCTTGTTTATAAACATATAATCTTTTTTTATGAAACTCGTGTGGAGTCCATTTGTGGTGTCATCATTGGGTTGCTGAGAGCGTGGTTGCAAATACTTTACACACTTGCCTTGAAGATAAGCTTGGCTGCTCGTGCCAAGCTACCGAGGGGGTGAGCAGGGGCTATCTGAGAAGGTGTCCTTCCTTTCCCTGACTAAGAATTAAGGGTCTCTATTTGGACTAAGGTACCTACCTCAGCCACCTAGAGACCCCAGTTCTAACAAATTCCATTTGGATGGGTTCGCTTCTTTCTTTTCAGCCGCCCTTATCCTCACACACAGGCAGGGCTAAAGGTGGCTTACTTACTTTAGTTTCCCTAAAACTCCCCTGCACATCTTCACAGATAGAAAAAGGTTCTTGGAACTTGTTGGTGGTTCAGCTGGATTTTACGAATATGCCCAGTTTATTGATTTACATTTTTTATAATTCTTTTGTCTAGGTTACTCCATCCGATCATTGGTTAACTTTAAAGATTTTTCATGAGTCCTGTGATGAAAAACAGAATATACCTTATTTGGTCCTTATAATGGGAGATCTTAATATTTATGTATGCTACCCGGGATGCTACACATCTGATGACCCCTGTGATGACGAGTATAAAATTGAGCACTTCAAGCACTCTGCCCACAGAAGTCTGCCGGGCAATACTAGCAGATTTTGATCTTTACCACACCAGGAATGGCCCAGAAAGGGTGATTACTCTGACATTTACTGGTAGAGTCTTGAACGTGACTATTGATGATATTTTCATGTCAACTTTCTTGGCCTAATTTGTCTGAAATTATGAGGTTCAATGGAACCATTTTAGCAAGCATAATCCCCTATTTTTATCTTTGGAATTGAGTCAAACAGAAGTAACTAGCCTTAGAGCTGGCCTTAGTAATTGGGATATTTCACCTTCAAGATCAGGGACGCAGATTAAAATGAAGCAAGGTTCATCTTGACTCCTTCTTAAACACTTTTACTCAACCTGAGGGCAATATATTATGCTGTGTCTAAATGGTTTTACTAATGGTGAGCTCCTTTTAAGCGCATTCAATAGATTAAGCCAAAGGGTCTCAAGTAATCTCAAGAGAACAAGGGTTAGATCGCCAATGGCGGATGAGAGATGGTTTGGACATAGATATTCAAAGGCACACCAAATGCTGTTAAAAATCTTAAAACAAACACCCAAGGATAAGAACAAAATAATGAATTAATTATAAAAGAATTATAAACAAGCTCTTTTAGCTCAGAAAAAAAGAAATTAAAATGGAAGCCTGGGATGATCAACTACAGACAAACATTCTGAATAGGAGTGGAACATTTTGGAAAAATCATTAATCAACCCTTTTTCACTGAGGCACAGGAAAGCACTGTAGATGACACTGTTTCACTGGATGTCTGGGTAAAGCATTTTTCTAGATCTATGGAAGTCCAACAGAGGCTCCACTGTACTTGGATCTGGAGCTATCTAGAGATAACTTCAATTCTTCCTTCACTGAGTAGGAGGTGACAGACACCCTTGCAACCATGTCAAAGGATAAGGCTCCAGAACCTGATGAGGTATCAGCAGACTTATTTTAACTGAACCCCAAATCTGGGCTAAAATGTTAACTCATGTATTTAATGCCTCCTGGAGACGAGGGCCATGCTCTTCTTGGCCATGGAATGTTATCATCCCAGTTTTTAGGAAAGGGGAGAGATCACACCCGTGCAGCTATAAACCCATTTCTCTTACAGACTCCACAGTTAAGGTTATGGGGAGAGCGATTCTTGCTAGATGATCTGTTTGGTTGGAGCAAAATAATGTAATTTCTAGTCTTCAATATGGGTTTACACCAGGGAAAGGCACCTTAGATCAATGCCTCAACTTGCACTTGCTTATTGGAAAATACACAGTAGCTAACAGGGGCAGGATACACCTTGCATTCATGGATTTATCATCAGCGTTTGATCGAGTTGATCAAAATAATGCTCTTTACTTACTGAATTGGGAATGGATCATTATATTGTTAATTTTCTCCATGAACTCCAACAGGACCTCTCTGAAGCTATGAGGTATGATCAAACAGAGTTTTTGTCTTCCCTGATAAGAGTCCATAGGGGGGTAAGCCAAGGGTATATCTTAACTCCCCTCTTATTCTCACTGTTTATTAATAACTTGGGCTGAGCCTTATGTACGGCATGTAAAGATATGCTCTGTGTTGAGTGCCAGCTTATTACAGTGCTCATTTATGTTGATGAGACATTGTTGATAGCAAAAATGGCACTGGGGCTCCAGCAACTTTATAATTCCTTTATAGGCTTTATGACCTCCTTAGACGTGAGTACTAACTATTCAAAATCCCATACAATGGTCTTAGGTCCTAGAAATATCCACTAGAGAAATTTTTGGGAAAAGAATAGAAATAACTAGGTGGCCTACCTTCCCTTATCTGGAGGTCCATATCGATGAGAGGGGCTTATGGGCACCACAAAGAAAGGCCAAAAGGAATACAATGTCTAGAGCAGTAGCAGAAGTGTTTGATTTTGCAAAAAAGATTGGTGCCCAAACCTGTACAGGCGTTGGTTAAAGTATACCAAGTGAAATTTATCTCTACTGCCAGTTATGGAAGTGACATATGGGGTATAAGAATGTTACAGAGTTACAGAGTGGAAAATAAATGTTTAAGAAGGTTGTTGTTGATGACGCAATCTGTAGCTAACTTTATAGCCCATGAAGAGCTGTGGATATGGTACATTTCTGATACATTGGCCCTTTTCCCTTAGACAAGGTGGATCTGGTCAAGCACGGAGTTGGGTTTTTTAATTTTTTCAATAACTATGTCCCAGCTTTGGGAACCCATGCATCAGCAGCAGTGATAACCTTCTCTGACATCAGCCAGCTGTATTCTGTGGTGGGGACTCCAACTCCCAGCATTTCCAGGGCCCCACGAGGCGGCCCTTCACCTGTCCTCACCTGTGCTCTTCTCTGCGCTTTTAATCGCTTCTTCCACTCCCACCAGATGGGACATTAGTCAGCTGTCTTCTGGTGTGGGGACTCCAACTCCTAGCATTTCCAGGGCCCCACGAGGCGGCCCTGCACCTGTCCTCACCTGTGCTCTTCTCTGCGCTTTAAAGCGCTTCTTCCACTCCCACCAGACGGGACATCAGTCAGTTGTCTTCTGTGGTGGGGACTTCAACTCCCAGCATTCCCAGGGACCCAGGAGGCTGCCCTGCAACTGCCCTCACCTCTACACTGCGCCATAAAGTATTTATTCCACTCCCGCTGTGCGGGACATGCTCGGGACGCACCCAGGTCACGCCCAGGCCAAGGGCGGACCCATCCTTGCCCGTCATTAACCAGAAGAGGCTGGGCTGGGCAACCCCTAGAACATCTACCTCAGGGAAATAAGACTACAAAAAAGAAGGTACTGTGTATTTCATGGAAGTGACTTTGGCAAGACTGGATAGTCACACCTGGCTATAAAATAGGGCTGAACATTATTCTTTGAAAATCCATCTTTAGCCCCGCACTCACTATGAAACAGGAGTTGTGCCTTGTTATTGAGTTTTATGTGGTTTATGTATAGGAGCTGCTAGGCCCATGATATGATACTGTTGTTTCACCTTTACCAATACCTATTGAATTGCAGGAAGGGGCTGGGCTGGTTACCTGGTTGCTGAGGAAGATCAAATCACTTTTGCCTTTTTTGGTTAACTGGACATTTTAGGTCTATACGTAACAACATGGGTAAGCGTAAGGCTGTCAATGTACCTTCAGCTGCTGTCAGACCCGCACCGCAACAGACTCCTTCCTAGTGCGGGGGGTAAATGTAATTTCAAAAGAAATAGATATGGCAGAAATACGTCTATCTTTGGGTGTAGTGGGTTTGGGGCAACTATCACTGATGTTGCTCTGTCCTTTTTATATGAATTGCAACAATGGAGGTAGCATTGTTCTATCTTCACTGAGGGCTCAGATATTTTACAGCTCCCCATTTTGCATCAGAGCTCATGCCAGATTCACCACCCAAGTACCCTACTTTTAACATCCGCCTACACCAAAGAGGAAAAGAGAGTGTAAGAAGGTTCCAGTGGCAGCCAGTGGAACGTGTGTTCATACGCCTGCCACCTCAATATACCCTGAGGCTGTTAATGGCCCAGATCCCTTTGATGAGACACATTGGGCACCAATTATGTCCAGAACAACAACTAGAATGGAAGATCTACAGTACCCAATCAGATTGAAGTTTGGTGCCTCATCAGAGAAGTTGATAAAACTAGATCTTTTTGTAAAAAAATTCCCTCCTGGTAATTTTAGGGTCAATAAGCGCCATGAAACCACATGGTATAAGTGCGCTATATAAATGTTTTTAAATTCAAATTCAAAGTCAATAATACAGATAAGTCCTCATCACAAGCTATAGTACCCTCCATGTTAGAATCTAGTACCACGAGCAACAAATAATTATACGAGGAAGCCCTCTGGGGCTAGCTCGATTTCTGGCCAACCTGAAGGGGATCTGCCTGCGCACCTGTTCGTAAGGGCAAAACGTTGTCTATTCCGCAGCCAGATTCAGTAAGTAAGGCATTTTGTACATTAAGATATATACATCATAATGAGTCCCAGCCTATAAATTAAAATCCAGTGGGTGACAATGTTGTAAATTATGCATGGGATCATGTTACGATCAATTTGCCCCCAGCGTGCTGCCCATGTGGCTGTTTTAGTTACTGTACCCACCTTGTGGCCAGGTCAAATAGAAACCCATTAATCTTTGAAAAATAGAGTGACACACTGGCTCCATGGGAATTGTCAAAACTCAGTGGGGACAGCATACCAAATTTTACTAACCAGGAGAGTAGGATGGGTTGGCCACCTTGAGAAAGAGCCTTAAATGCAACTGTATTATTATTATTAATTTTTGGGATCCCAACTGGCGAGGGACGTTTTAGCCAGGGCCATACCTCCTTTCCAGGTTGATTTGAATATGTTCCTTCAGCCTTTGGGTTTCTTTTATAGGTACCTACGACACATTCAGCTTTTAGATAGTGATGCCTTAAATATGTCTAATGCTACAGGCTTAGACCTTCCACCTTGCCCTCCCCTGACTGTATCTAACAAGTTTCAAGCACTGACTGCCCTCCAGGATAACGCCTGACATATTATGTGTTGGGCTTTTGCCAATGATGTTTGTATCTTTAGGGACAAGAAGGTGGATAATGATTTGGTTATCTTAGGCACCAATCCAACAGACGAACCCTTGTTTGGTAAAAGTTTAGTCACTGAATTCTCAAGGGCAGGGAACAATACTGTCAATAATACCCACTCCAGTATCTTACAGAAATATATGTCATCTTCCTGTAACCCCAGTCTTGGTATGGATGGAGGCTATACAAATGCAACATGGAATGTGGGTGTACTAGCAAATAAACAGGGTTCCCCAAAGTGGTCTCACGTCATCAGTGATTTTGATGTAATCTATATATAGGAAACATAGTTCTTAGCTCCCATGTACTTTGAGTTCATCCCACTGGTTAGAGGCTAAACCCTCTCTTGACAGTAGGGCTAAAGGGGGACTTATGATCCTCATTTCAAAAAGGCTGTCTGTGTATGTTAAGATAACTATAACAATTGGGCCACATTCCCAAGCATTGTGGCTAACTTTTAAAAGGGGGGAAGCATTTGGTATTGGTTAATTTTTATAATAACGTATTTTATTCCACCCGTAGTAAAGTGGTTTCTGCACTTGATCATGGCCTGGATACACTCCTATGTTCTATTCATACTAGTTTTTTACTTATCTGGGTAGGGGAGTTTAATATTCAAACTTTCCCCTTGTCTGCTTCTTGGGTTTGTGTGGTAATAAATCAGGATGGGCTGGATATACACATTTTGTATTGGGGTACACTGATTTTCATGATTACCGAGTTTGACTTACAGTTACTTAAAAGTGATTACGACACCAATGGAGGTCAAATCCCAACTTTTACTGGAAGAAATGCTTCAACTGTCATTGATCATTTCTTGATTTCTGTCCACGATAGTAACATGCGTGATACCCCCAGTGTCGCACAGTCAGTATAAGTGACCATAACTCTAGTATATTGTGTTAGTTTCTGGGGATGGATGAGCATAGTCCCACTTAGTACTATCAATAATATTACCCCTACAAGACCAAATGGGGTACGTATTAAGTTGCCTGGCATTGACCTCCCTAGATTATTGCATGATATAATCTCCAAGGGTTTCGTTGATATTTCCTATTGCCTTTCTGACGAAGTCACCCCATATCAGTTACAAACTAGTTTTAGTTATGTTATTTGTACTATTAATTCTTTAATGACCTGCTCTTGTAATTCAGAACATGGTAAACACAGAGGATGGTTCGATCATCCATGTACTAAAGCTTCCCAACAACTGAAACTGGACCTTCTCTGTCAACCTAGAGACAATGTTTTGATTAAGACCCTTTTATTTAACTTTAAAAAGGTCCTTTTTTGCCAGGAAAAAAAGCTTCAAGAGGAAGCATGTCTTAAATTGTCCCAGGCTACAGAACTTCAGACAATAAACTTATTTGGGACACAGTTAACTCACCATTCCTAAAGAGCAACTTATTCCCTGAAATGTTATAATACTTTACTTGTGATACCTGGGTGGCTGAATTTTCAGACATTTTCCAACTGCCTGATGCGAAGAGTGAGATACCGTGTCGTTGGACTCCCTTACCATTGAATATTATGATTGACAAGGTATTTTTAGAAGTGAAAGAAAGTGTAGGGGGAAATGCTGTGGGACCTGATGGCGTCCCAGTGGATGTTTATAATGCAGCCATAGATATGTGGGTCCCCATTCTCACCAGAGTGTTAAATGTAGCTGTAGGAAGGTGGATATCTGACTATGGTTACCCCCAAACTTTTTGCCTGGTGTTTAGCTGGTTTTTGACTTAGTTGGCCTGGGATCCTGCTATTCAGGGCCCCAGGCTGATTGCTCTCTCCTTAAAATGGACTCCATGTACCTTAGGTGCATAACACAATTGGAATTGGTTCACCTTATAGGCCCCTGTAACAGTGTACCATAGGTACCCAGGGCATAGGTGTAGCCAAGGCCTGCCAGGGGCTGCAGCATGTATTGTGCCACCCCTGGCCTGGCCTCCATATTTGACACAACTGGCTGATCACTCAGCTGGGGTAAGTTGGTGTAATCACCTCTTACTTAGGTGCAGTATGTCTGTGCCTAACCCTAAACTGGACACATATGTTCCTATCAGCCACTCCTATGGAAGGCCTCATCAATCCTGGAGGCAGAGTGCTTGGAAATATGTGAGATGGTGCTCTGGCATGAGCTGAGCCTGTCTGCAGCTGTCGGGAACAACTCCCTAAGCTGTTCCGGGATATTGCCATACCATATACTCTTAAGTGCATTATAATCCTCGCGGTTAAATGCTATCTTTGGTTTGGCTTTATCAAAACATGTCGAGTAAGGTGTCATACGAATTGGAATACTATCCCCTCGCCAATTCTGGCGACGGGGATAGCATTCCACCCTTCTAGAGGGACACGACATGTGTGTAGCCTTAACCCCGGTTAAAGTTAAACAGAGCCTCAGCTTCACAAAATGGACGCTGCCACCACAGACACAAGTCTGGCCTCCTGCTGCTGACCGAAACTCGGCAGATGGTGGCCTGGACAAAGGGTTTCCTGCCTTGGGAGGTGCGAGCACCACCCCAGACAGGATTTTGTGTATTAGGTAGGACAGGGCTGAAAAGAATCAGACATGCCCGGGGCACACAAGGTGTCCCCGTGCATAGGCCAGCCCAAACCGGTTCTGGGGCCTTCCAGCCCCAGTCCTGGCGCGGAGCTGGACAAAGGAAAGGGGGTGTAACCGCCCCCCTTCCTGGTCCCACCCAGAGGAGGGACCTAGTAGGTGATCCACCCCCAGTTTGGGAATAAGAGGGGGAGCAGTGCCATTGCACAGGAGATCATCCCGAAATCAACTTAAAACTAAGAAGAAGACTGGACTTCGACATTCTGCTGCACAGAAGACTGAAGAAGAATCTCCCTTGTGGCCAAGGAGTGACCACCCTGTGAACACAGGCACCAACCAGCGACCCGACGTCTGCTTTGCCGCCGCCTCCCGCCGGAGACCGAGCCCAGAGCCCGACAAGAACCAGACTCCCAGACCTCTCAGAGCCCGATCCACAGTCCCTGCGAAGAAGGGACCCGTGGAGGCACCGAGTGACGTGGGACCGGACCTCTTGGAAGACACTCGAAAAGCTGACTGCGCAGCTTCTGAGGCATCCTCGACGTTGTGCTTTGGGGATTGAGAACCCCCACCACCGAGCAGCCCTTGCACCGAAGATCAGCCCCCCAGCATCTCCACGATCTGCGTGGGGCCCTTTTGCACTGTGCCACTCGACGCGCCATCCCGGCCACTAGCCACGTGGTCAGCGGCCATCTTGGCGACGAACCCGAAGATTTAAACAGCAGGTCTGGTTGCTCCAGACCTACCCAAGCTCCTGTGAAAAGGAGCACCCGCTCTGACCTTGCTGGTCCGAGTGAACAGCATCTTTCAACTTCTGCGTGGCTTGCATTTGCCAAGGCCTGTTTGCTCCGATCAGGTCGCCGACACCGCCAACAGCGAGAAGCCTACGTGGGACAGCTCGTGACCGACTCCTGGACGTCCTCGACCCCGGGTATCCACGTGGCTGCAGAAAGAAGCTACCCGACAACGCCTGTCTGCACCCGACATCGCCTGGTTCCACTCTGGTTCCAGGGCAGTCACTGGCTAGTGACTTTGAACACTGTCCCCTCTGCTTTCAGGTCTTCAACTCTTCTGATCCACCCTTGGATCCACCGGAACTCTTCTCATCGAGTCGCCTGCAGCATCATCAGCTCCAAGCACCATCGACCAGCGTGACGAAACCCGACACATCTTCGACCCTGTGCACCCGCTTCCTGTGGGTGAGGTAACTCAGCTCCGCCGGTGCTCCTGCACTGGTACACATCCCAAGGGCCTGTGTTTTAAGTTTCAGCTCCGTAGGTCACTCGGAAGGTTCCTAACTTTCTAACTTTGTGCTTTTTACGCACCATAGACTTTGTATTGAGAAGTGCGTGCACTTTGAACACTGCACCCGAGTCCCGTGGGCCTTTCCCGACTTAGTTAACTCCAGTCTCGAATAGCTCCAGCGATTCCCAAGGCCCTAGGCCTCTTCACTTTCCTTTAGGTATCTCTTATACCACTTATTTAGTATATGGTTTAGGTGGCCCCTAGGGCTCATCCATATTGTGCAACTTTTGTGTATTTTAAACTGTCTTGTGATTTAACGCTTGTGCTTCTGTGCTCATAAAGAGTCCAGGGGATTTTATAGTTAATAAATCAATATATATTTTCAATATATATCTGTGTGGTGTCCCTTTCATTTGGTATTCAAGGGGGTTGTGTATGGTATAACAGCTGGCTTCACATGCCTTTCAGAGTTTAGCCTAAGACTGCTTTGTCCACGTTACCACTAGGATAACTGGTCTACAAGGTTGAATTACAACCATCATCATAAGGGTTGCTTGGCATGATACAAAGTGATCACTAAGAATTAGTGAGCATTATATATCAGGCCAACTTCTCACATTGGTGAGCAGCGGATTGGGATCTGAGCTTGCTGTTGTTTTACCATTACAATCTTTGAGATTATCATTTGAAAGATCATACAGGTACCTGCTAGGTACATATAAAACAAGACTAGTATACATAAGTTCTACTGAACTTAGTTGTTGTAGAGCAAAGGGAGTAGCACACCCTAGCTACAACTACTAGATAGGTTTAGTAGGTAAACACCAGTGTAGGTAGATTGCAACACATCCACCCACACTAGAGCAATGTCTGGAGCAGAGGGGTCCAGTGGACTTACTCCTGTTGAGAGTGACCCTCCAAGGGCACCATCCAAATTTGCTATTTTTTCCTTTAAGGAATTAAGACAGCTTTGTGTCTTAAGGGGTCTGAAGACAGGGCCTTCCCCTACTACAGACCACCTAAGAGAGCTCTTGGACCAGTCTGAGACTCTAAAGCCCTCTAAGGCAAACCCCACAGGGGATGCTGAAGGAGGCCATCCTTCAGAGGATGACACTGTAGACACCCCTACCCCTATCATCCTAGTAGATGAGGAAGCCTCCACCACTGGAGCTCCTCAAGTAGATGTAGAGGAAGAGGAAGAAGAAGAGGAGGAGGAGGTGGAAAGCAGTGAGTCAGATGATGACAGAGATAGTCAGGTGCTGGTCAGTAGACTGAACCAGGCTAACTTAAGTCAACTTGGGAATGAATCAGGTAACAACCCATTCAGACCCCCAGGTGGACTTAACCAGGGCCATAGGAGGAGAAGGCATCACTCAGGTGAATCCAATACCTCCCATGTCTCTAGAGGCTCTCATGGTCACTCCAGAAAGGAGATGACTAGCCCTCAGAGAAGGGAACATGAGGCCAAGATGAGAGAGGCTGAGCTTAGGATCCAGAGGCAAGAGTTAGAGGTTGCCCTGGCTAAGGAGAAACTTGCTAGAGCAAGACAGCCTAGAGAGAGTGGATTAGGATCCACTGGTGGCAGCAATATCCAGAAGGATAAAGACAGGTCCTTTGATACAAGAAACCTGAGTAAGATTGTGCCCCCCTACAAAGCTGGGGATGATATCCACAAATGGATGACTGCACTTGAGAGAGCCTGCATGGTACAGCAGATCCCTCAGGAGCAGTGGGCAGCAATCTTGTGGCTCTCCTTTGAAGGTAGAGGCAGAGACAGACTCCTCACAGTTAGTGATGAGGATTCTAGAAACTACATGGTCCTGAAGAGTGCTCTGATTGATGGGTTGGGCTTAACCACTGAACAGTACAGGTTAATGTTCAGAGACACCCAGAAGACACAGACTCAGGACTGGTCTGAATTTGTTGAGTGTGCCACTAAGGCTCTGGAGGGCTGGTTGCTGGGAAGTAAGGTTACTGACTATACAGGATTGTATAATTTAATTATGAGAGAGCAAATCTTAAGTAATTGTCAAAATCAGCTTCTACATCAGCACCTGGTTGACTCTGATCTGACCTCCCCACAAGAATTGGGTAGGAGGGCAGACAAATGGGTCAGAACCAGGATCAGGCCTAAGAACCAGGGTGGTGACCAAAAGAAAGAGACTACCAAGCCTCAAGAGAAGGGTGGGGATAAAAGTAAGGAAAAGACTTCCCCAGGGCCCCAAAACTCCAAGAATGGGGGTGGGTCCCAAGACACTTCTACAACCCAGAAAAAGCCTTATTGTCATACCTGTAAACAGGTGGGGCATTACAAGACAGATAGCTGTTGTCCCAAGAATGGCAATAAGGAGAATATACCTCCAGGTAAGGCTCCAACACCTCCTGTCACTGTTAGCAGTGGTCCCCCAGGTGGTGGGAACACCCCCAAGAATTTGGGTGGGTTTACTTTTGGAGGACAGGTGGACTCTGGCCTATCCAGGTCCCCTAACTCAGATACTCTTGTCTATGAGACTGGCATGGGGTTTGCCAATTTCACTGCTTGCCCAAACACTTTGAGCAAGTATAGACAGGAGCCCCTCATCAATGGCTTGAAAGTTGAGGCCTTCAGAGACACAGGGGCTAGCATCACCATGGTGGCTGAATGTCTAGTCCCCTCAAGGCAACTTTTACCTGATGCCAGATATCAGGTGACAAACATTGATGGCATAGAAACCAATCATCCCATGGCAGTAGTCAATCTTAGCTGGGGAGGTGTCACTGGCCCAAAGAGAGTGGCAGTGTCAGCAAACTTGCCTGTAGATTGCCTACTGGGTAATGATTTGGAAATCTCAGCCTGGGCTGAGGTTGAACAGCAAACCCATTCTAGAATGGTAAATCTCCATGGAAAGGTTAGTGGGGCTGTAATGGCTACAGCCCCAATTCAAGATGTCCTTCCTGAAAAGGTTGGGAGGGCTGAGCAAACCTCAGCCCCATCTTTAAATAACTTCCCTCCTGAAGAGAGTAGCAGGGCTGTACTGATAACAGCCCATACCCAAACTGAGTCTCCTCCTGAAAAGGTTGGTGGGGCTGTGATGGCCACAGCCCAAACTCAAACTGATACATGGGTAGTGAAGCCTGAAATGATGGATCACTCCACCCAAACAGAGAGCATTGAGGAGGAAGAGAAATCTCCCTCCCACCAGACTTTAGGAAAGGATCAGCCTCCTCAGGGAACTGATCTTACCCCTGATGAAGGAACTGTCCCAGAGGTTGTTAGGCCTGGCCTGACAGAGCCTCTGATGGCAGTGGACCCTTCTCAGGAGGGACCCAGTCTGGAGCAGGTAACCTGCCCCTCTCTACCTTGCCTTACTCAGCCCAGGGCTGCAGAGGACAAGAAGGACAGTGAGACCCAAAGGGCCCCCTGTCAAATAAAGCACCCCCATCAGCAGATTAGGGGCACCGAAACTAGTAGCCCTAGTGAGGTGCAAGCTTTAAAAACTCCTGAGGGATCCCCCTTAAAAGTAGTTAGGGACCTCCCCCAGATGGATATTGTTGGGCACAGCCAAACCTGGGACCCTAAGGGCCCAAACCTGACCTGTCCCTCCAGTAAGCCAAACAGAGGGACCCAGCCTCCAGCTTTAGGTAGCCAGAGGTTGACCCTGAGAGCACAGTGCAACTCAGTCAGAGAAAGAAAGGCACACATGGTGGAGAGTGATTGGAGGAAGCTGAGCCCTACAGAGGAAACTCACTTCAGTACTCCATCTCAACACCAGCCTTTGACTTTGCAAAGACACACCTCAGGTAGAGATTCCCTATGGTGGAGACCCTCCGATACCCTTAGGGTGAGGGATTGCTTAGTGGACCATGAGACAGGGGGTTACCAAGCCAGAGCTGGTACTTCCTTATATGGCCACTTAGGCAATATAGGCTTACCTGGTCAAGGATAGCCTTATCTCCTTTCGTTTGGGGGGGGGTTATGTAGGAAGGTGGATATCTGACTATGGTTACCCCCAAACTTTTTGCCTGGTGTTTAGCTGGTTTTTGACTTAGTTGGCCTGGGATCCTGCTATTCAGGGCCCCAGGCTGATTGCTCTCTCCTTAAAATGGACTCCATGTACCTTAGGTGCATAACACAATTGGAATTGGTTCACCTTATAGGCCCCTGTAACAGTGTACCATAGGTACCCAGGGCATAGGTGTAGCCAAGGCCTGCCAGGGGCTGCAGCATGTATTGTGCCACCCCTGGCCTGGCCTCCATATTTGACACAACTGGCTGATCACTCAGCTGGGGTAAGTTGGTGTAATCACCTCTTACTTAGGTGCAGTATGTCTGTGCCTAACCCTAAACTGGACACATATGTTCCTATCAGCCACTCCTATGGAAGGCCTCATCAATCCTGGAGGCAGAGTGCTTGGAAATATGTGAGATGGTGCTCTGGCATGAGCTGAGCCTGTCTGCAGCTGTCGGGAACAACTCCCTAAGCTGTTCCGGGATATTGCCATACCATATACTCTTAAGTGCATTATAATCCTCGCGGTTAAATGCTATCTTTGGTTTGGCTTTATCAAAACATGTCGAGTAAGGTGTCATACGAATTGGAATACTATCCCCTCGCCAATTCTGGCGACGGGGATAGCATTCCACCCTTCTAGAGGGACACGACATGTGTGTAGCCTTAACCCCGGTTAAAGATAAACAGAGCCTCAGCTTCACAAAATGGACGCTGCCACCACAGACACAAGTCTGGCCTCCTGCTGCTGACCGAAACTCGGCAGATGGTGGCCTGGACAAAGGGTTTCCTGCCTTGGGAGGTGCGAGCACCACCCCAGACAGGATTTTGTGTATTAGGTAGGACAGGGCTGAAAAGAATCAGACATGCCCGGGGCACACAAGGTGTCCCCGTGCATAGGCCAGCCCAAACCGGTTCTGGGGCCTTCCAGCCCCAGTCCTGGCGCGGAGCTGGACAAAGGAAAGGGGGTGTAACCGCCCCCCTTCCTGGTCCCACCCAGAGGAGGGACCTAGTAGGTGATCCACCCCCAGTTTGGGAATAAGAGGGGGAGCAGTGCCATTGCACAGGAGATCATCCCGAAATCAACTTAAAACTAAGAAGAAGACTGGACTTCGACATTCTGCTGCACAGAAGACTGAAGAAGAATCTCCCTTGTGGCCAAGGAGTGACCACCCTGTGAACACAGGCACCAACCAGCGACCCGACGTCTGCTTTGCCGCCGCCTCCCGCCGGAGACCGAGCCCAGAGCCCGACAAGAACCAGACTCCCAGACCTCTCAGAGCCCGATCCACAGTCCCTGCGAAGAAGGGACCCGTGGAGGCACCGAGTGACGTGGGACCGGACCTCTTGGAAGACACTCGAAAAGCTGACTGCGCAGCTTCTGAGGCATCCTCGACGTTGTGCTTTGGGGATTGAGAACCCCCACCACCGAGCAGCCCTTGCACCGAAGATCAGCCCCCCAGCATCTCCACGATCTGCGTGGGGCCCTTTTGCACTGTGCCACTCGACGCGCCATCCCGGCCACTAGCCACGTGGTCAGCGGCCATCTTGGCGACGAACCCGAAGATTTAAACAGCAGGTCTGGTTGCTCCAGACCTACCCAAGCTCCTGTGAAAAGGAGCACCCGCTCTGACCTTGCTGGTCCGAGTGAACAGCATCTTTCAACTTCTGCGTGGCTTGCATTTGCCAAGGCCTGTTTGCTCCGATCAGGTCGCCGACACCGCCAACAGCGAGAAGCCTACGTGGGACAGCTCGTGACCGACTCCTGGACGTCCTCGACCCCGGGTATCCACGTGGCTGCAGAAAGAAGCTACCCGACAACGCCTGTCTGCACCCGACATCGCCTGGTTCCACTCTGGTTCCAGGGCAGTCACTGGCTAGTGACTTTGAACACTGTCCCCTCTGCTTTCAGGTCTTCAACTCTTCTGATCCACCCTTGGATCCACCGGAACTCTTCTCATCGAGTCGCCTGCAGCATCATCAGCTCCAAGCACCATCGACCAGCGTGACGAAACCCGACACATCTTCGACCCTGTGCACCCGCTTCCTGTGGGTGAGGTAACTCAGCTCCGCCGGTGCTCCTGCACTGGTACACATCCCAAGGGCCTGTGTTTTAAGTTTCAGCTCCGTAGGTCACTCGGAAGGTTCCTAACTTTCTAACTTTGTGCTTTTTACGCACCATAGACTTTGTATTGAGAAGTGCGTGCACTTTGAACACTGCACCCGAGTCCCGTGGGCCTTTCCCGACTTAGTTAACTCCAGTCTCGAATAGCTCCAGCGATTCCCAAGGCCCTAGGCCTCTTCACTTTCCTTTAGGTATCTCTTATACCACTTATTTAGTATATGGTTTAGGTGGCCCCTAGGGCTCATCCATATTGTGCAACTTTTGTGTATTTTAAACTGTCTTGTGATTTAACGCTTGTGCTTCTGTGCTCATAAAGAGTCCAGGGGATTTTATAGTTAATAAATCAATATATATTTTCAATATATATCTGTGTGGTGTCCCTTTCATTTGGTATTCAAGGGGGTTGTGTATGGTATAACAGCTGGCTTCACATGCCTTTCAGAGTTTAGCCTAAGACTGCTTTGTCCACGTTACCACTAGGATAACTGGTCTACAAGGTTGAATTACAACCATCATCATAAGGGTTGCTTGGCATGATACAAAGTGATCACTAAGAATTAGTGAGCATTATATATCAGGCCAACTTCTCACAGTAGCCACAACTAATAAGATTCCATCATCATGGAGTGCGTCTATAATTATACCTCTCCATAAAAAGGGCAGTATATTTGAACAGAAAAATGATCGCCCAATATTGCTTATAGATTCTTTGGTGAAAGTGATGAGCAAGGTATTGCTAAAAAGATTAGTGGAATGGGCATATGAAGTTTCGATCCTTTCACTGGCACAGTTTGGCTTTAGACAAGGTATGGGGACCTTAGAGTAATGTGTGAACTTGGATCTGCTAACAGGTAGTTATACTTGTGTCAAATGTCGCACACTGTACCTTTGTTTTGCAAATCTAAGTAGAACTTTTGATCTAGTAGATCATTCCGTTCTCTGGCCAACTTTGCTTGCCCTTGGTTCCCTTAGACCCATTATTTGTTCTTTTTTTTCAAAGAAAGCGGAAGGTGCACAATTTGCGGAGTCAAGATGCAGCAGTCAAAGTATATTCCAAAAGTGCTTCTTTTTATTTCAATAAATCTTTAAAACTGGCACACAGCCAACGCGTTTCGTTCCCGTTTTTTTGCCAGAGGGAACTTCGTCAGGGCTCTTATGTATTGTCTTGAGTAAAGATAGTAACAGGTGATAGGTAGTAATATCAAAAACAATCTGTATTTCTAAACTCTAATATATGAAAACGATTCTTTTAAGGAGGAAAATTCCAATGGGCGCAATAGTATAGATGCGGCCAGTCTCAGGTAGCGAGATGATAGAGAAAATCTGAAATAATAGCATCTCCTCCTGTCACGGCATAGTCACCGGCATTATTTGTTCTTGGACAGGCTGTATGAGAATGTATTGAGCAGGGTTCATATTGGTCCCTAGGGGGAATGCACCACGAAATTCAATGTGAAATGAGGCATTCAGCAGGTTGCGCCCTTGCCTATTTAATGTTCTTTTTGTTTATTATTGAGGTGGACAAGGCCCTACAAGCGGACCAAGTAGATGCTGCACGAGTCTCCAGGAGTCCTATTTCAGTGCTATTATACGCGGATGGCACTGTTCGCTGTCTAGGACCCTGGTGGGCTTACAGAGATTAATTAATACATTTGGGGAACTTATGTCTGCGAGGAAATTTGTGGTCAATAAAACCAAAACATATACCATGATTTGTGGGGACAAGCCCAAAAAATGTAGATCTTTACATATTGATATTACCCCAGTAGCCACTGTGAACACCTTTTGCCATTTGGGTATTACATTTGCACGTAATAGTCATGGTCGCATGAAAAACCAATGTTAGAGCCAAAATGCGCAGAAGTGCTCATGGGATTTATAGGTTTTCAGCAAAAACGGGTAGCCGCCAAACTAGAGATATGGTAGTGATATACAAGGCTAGAGTTGTTGCTATCGCCACCTATGGGGCCAGTGTGTGGTTGTTATTTTAATAGCAAACCATTGCAGATTGAGGAAAATTGTTACCTTAAGCATTTATCATGTTTACCCATTTCTGCCTCTATAGAGATTGCCCACAGGGAGGTTGAGCTACAGTATTTACAGGACCTGATTACGCTACGTCCCCTGCTGCTTTGGCACTCTATTAGGGTCAAAGACAAGACAAGCTTTACTAAATCAATTATTTTAGACTGTTTGTCCTTGGACAAAGCCTTGTTCATTCCCTGGTTAGGCTACCTTAGTTTAATCTTTAGTAGTCTGTTTAAGATGTCAGTCCAGTCTAATCCCTCCCAGGTGACCTCATTAACTAAATTGCCTAATGAAGATACATTTATGAACTACAGAAGGGTATCTCGAAAGAGATCTGAAGGGGGAAAGTCAACAGTTAAGTTTTTTATGTCACTTCTGTTGGAAAAGGGTTGCCAAAGCTATTTATCCGGGATCACCAATTCACTGCACTAACAAGATTCAGATTTGGGCCCTTCCATCGTTTGGTGGCATTCCCTACTATGAAATATTGCCTCCCAGATACGATTCTTTGTCCTTGTGATGGGCTGAGCAAGCAAAGTACAATTCATTTTAGACTATATTGTGATTTTATTCTTCAAATTGTAGGTATTCTTATCTAAAATCCCTTTTGGTAAAACGAAATATTAGATTGCATATTGCTGTCTGAAATTTGGTAACTGGGCATACTATCAACTTCAAAATATCGAATGGACTAAATATCGAGTCAAAAATATAGTTTGTATAGAAATATCGAAAGAAATAATATCGATATAAAAATATCGTTATAGTTTTCACTAATTTAATATCGAAGTAAAAAATATTGAATCAAAATATCGACTAGTGTTAATATCGAATTGTTAGTGTAGTTTAAAATATCAAAATAATATATATAGAATGTAAATAATATCGAAAAAAAATATAGATAGTAAAAAATATCGAAAAATGTATAATATGTTAATAATATAAATATAAAAAAGTGTTAATATTGTAGAATGTGTACATTTTTTCTAATATTTTAAATTTAATAATTATTTTACTTGTGTATTTTATGTTTATTTTTAGGGACAGGATGTTGGGTTAATAGGGGATAAGGTTGGGGAGTGTTTTAAAATAATAATATTAAAAAAAAAGAAAACATTTTTGGGAAAATTAAAGCATTTAATTAAAAAATATTTAAACATTTTTTAAAAGTATTTAAAATTTTTGGAGCAGGATGTTGGGTTATTAGGGGATAAGGGTGGGGAGTATTTTAAAAAAGTTTTTACATTTTTTAAAAAAAATGGAATTATAAAAAATGTTTTACATTATTTTAGGAGCAAGATGTTGGTTTAATAGGGGATAAGGGTGGGGATTATGTAAAAATATGTATCAATTGTATTCAATATTATGTTTTAATTAAAATATTTTAAGTATATGCAAAATTTAAAATTTTAATTTATATTTTGAAATAAAAATTGAAATATACATATATGGAGTTAATTGTGTGTAATGGTGATTATTGAGCTTTAGAATATATTTTTTATAGTAAATTCAAACACATTTTTCTTTGAATTTACAATATTTAAAATATATTTAAAAAAATTGTGCAAAATTATTTTGTAATTTTAAATGAAGTTTTAAAAACAATTATGCAAAATGAAAATTTCGATAAAATTACAATATTTTCATAAATGTATACACATTTAAAATATTTTGTTCAAAATGGAGAAGAAATTGGAAACATTATAAAAATGTAGAAAATAAATTATGAATGTTAAAAAATTAAATACAATTTTAGAATAAAATGATACAATATATCAATGTGAGGTTTGTTTAATATGTGTTATGAGATATAGAGTGAGAGTTTAAAAAATGTTTTTCATATACATTTATGGTATTAGGATTCGTACAGTTTATATGATTATGATCCTGCACCTTCTTAGAATTTAATCTGATTGGAGTGGAAATAGTAATTTATAATGGGTCTGTGTTCAGCACATTACTTGAATGTTACATTATTTGATTGTGAATATTACATTAAATAGGGTTAGTGTACAGCACCTTCCCTGACATTTATCTGACTGGAGTTTGAATAGTAAATTAAATGTGGTCAGTGTCCAGCATCTTTCATGTTTTTCATCTGACTGGAGTTATAATACTAAATTGTATGTGTTCAGTGTCCACCATCTTCCCTGTTTTTCCCCTGATTGGATTTGGAATAGTACATTATATTGGATCACTGTCCAGCACCTTCCCTGAGTTTAATCTGACTGGAGTTGAAATAGTAAATTGTATATGGTCAGTGTCCAGCACCTTCCCTGTTTTTCACCTGACTGGAGTTTGAATAGTAAATTGTATATGGTCAGTGTCCAGCACCTTCCATGTTTTTCATCTGACTGGAGTTTGAATAGTAAATTGTATATGGTCAGTGTGCAGCACCTTCCCTGTTTTTTACCTGACTGGAGTTGGAATAGTGAATTATATATGGTCAGTGTCCAGCACCTTCCCTGTTTTTCACTTGACTATAGTTGGAATAATAAATTGTATATGGTCAGTGTCCGGCACCTTCCCTGTTTTTACCATTATTGGATTTGGAATAGTAAATTATATTGGGTCACTGTCCAGCACCTTCCCTGAGTTTAAAGACTGGAGTTGGAATAGTAAATTGTATAAGGTCAGTGTCCAGCACCTTCCCTGTTTTTCACCTGACTGGAATTGGAATAGTAAATTGTATATGGTCAGTGTCCAGCACCTTCCCTGTTTTTTATCTGACTGGAGTTTGAATAGTAAATTGTATTTGGTCAGTGTCCACCACCTTTCCTGTTTTTCATCTGACTGGAGTTTGAATAGTAAATTGTATATGGTCAGTGTCCAGCAGCTTCCCTGTTTTTTACTTGACTGGAGTTTGAATAGTAAATTTTATATGGTCAGTGTCCAGCACCTTCCCTGTTTTTCACCTGACTGGAGTTGGAATAGTAAATTGTATATGGTCAGTGTCCAGCACCTTCCCTGTTTTTCATCTGACTGAAGCTAGAATAGTAAATTGTATATGGTCAGTGTCCACCACCTTTCCTGTTTTTCATCTGACTGGAGTTTGAATAGTAAATTGTATATGGTCAGTGTCCAGCACCCTCCCTGTTTTTTACCTGACTGGAGTTGGAATGGTAAATTATATATGGTCAGTGTCCAGCACCTTCCCTGCTTTTCACTTGACTGGAGTTGGAATATTAGATTGTATATGGTCAGTGTCCAGCACCTTCCCTTTTTTTCACCTGACTGGAATTGGAATAGTAAATTATATTGGATCACTGTCCAGCACCTTCCCTGAGTTTCACCTGCCTGGAGGTGGAATAGTAAATTGTATATGGTCAGTGTCCACCACCTTCCTTGTTTTTCATCTGACTGGAGTTGGAATAGTAAATTGTATATGGTCAGTGTCCAGCACCTTCCCTGTTTTTCTTCTTTCTGGAGTTGGAATAGTACATTATATATGGTCAGTGTCCAGCACCTTCCCTGTTTTCCACTTGACTGGATTTGGAACAGTAAATTGTATATGGTCAGTGTCCAGCACCTTCCATGTTTTTCATCTGACTGGAGTTTGAATAGTAAATTGTATATGGTCAGTGTCCACCACCTTTCCTGTTTTTCATCTGACTGGAGTTTGAATAGTAAATTGTATATGGTCAATGTCCAGCACCTTCCCTGTTTTTTACCTGACTGGAGTTGGAATAGTAAATTATATATGGTCAGTGTCCAGCACCTTCCCTGTTTTTCACTTGACTGGAGTTGGAATATTAAATTGTATATGGTCAGTGTCCAGCACCTTCCCTGTTTTTACCATTATTGGATTTGGAATAGTAATTATATTGGGTCACTGTCCAGCACCTTTCCAGAGTTTAACCTGACTGGAGTTGGAATAGTAAATTGTATATGGTCAGTGTCCAGCACCTTCCCTGTTTTTTAACTGACTGGAGTTGGAATAGTACATTATATATGGTCAGTGTCCAGCACCTTCCCTGTTTTTCACTTGACTGGAGTTGGAATATTAAATTGTATATGGTCAGTATCCAGCACCTTCCCTGTTTTTCACCTGACTGGAGTTGGAATAGTAAATTATATTGGATCACTGTCCAGCACCTTCCCTGAGTTTCACCTGACTGGAGTTGGAATATTAAATTGTATATGGTCAGTGTCCAGCACCTTCCCTGTTTTTCATCTGACTGGAGTTTGAATAGTAAATTGTATATTGTCAGTGTCCTGCACCTTCCCTGTTTTTACCTGACTGGAGTTGGAATAGTAAATTATATATGGTCAGTGTCCAGCACCTTCCCTGTTTTTCACCTGACTGGAGTTAGAATACTAAATTATATTGGTTCACTGTCCAGCACCTTCAATGACTTTCACCTGACTGGAGTTGGAATCGTAAATTGTATATGGTCAGTGTCCAGCACCTTCCTTGTTTTTCAACTGACTGGAGTTGGAATAGTAAATTATATTGGGTCACTGTCCAGCACCTTCCCTGAGTTTCACCTGACTGGAGTTGGAATAGTAAATTGTATATGGTCAGCACCACCAAGGCTAACCTACATGAAGGAATGAAGGAAGTTGCCGAATGGATGAAACAAAGCCGTTTGAAACTGAACTCAGACAAAACAGAAGTCCTCATCCTAGGTACATCCCCATCTGCATGGGACGACTCCTGGTGGCCGGAAGCCCTCGGAAAAGCACCCATCCCGACAGACCACGCACGGAACCTAGGCGTCATCCTGGATTCTTCACTTTCAATGAACAGACAAGTCAGCGCCGTATCCTCTACCTGCTTCAACATTCTTCGCATGCTCAAAAAAACATTTCGCTGGATCCCCTCCGACACAAGGAAAACAGTCACCCACGCTCTGGTCACGAGCCGACGGGACTACGGAAACACCCTCTACGCAGGTACTACCGCAAAACTCCAGAAGAAACTCCAACGAATCCAAAACGCCTCAGCCAGACTCATATTAGACATCCCACGCAACGAACACATCTCTGGTCACCTTAAAGACCTCCACTGGCTACCCGTCAATAAGAGGATCACTTTCAGACTGCTTACCCACGCACACAAATCACTCTACGACATCGGTCCAGAATGCCTCAACTCACGACTGTCCTTCTACACCCCCTCCCGCCAACTACGTTCTTCCAGCCAAGCCCTCGCCACTGTACCTCGCATCAACAAGACCACCATGGGAGGCAGATCCTTTTCATACCTGGCTGCTAAAACATGGAACTCACTCCCCGCTTACCTTCGCCTTACCCAGAACCACCTAGCATTCAGAAAGCAACTTAAAACTTGGATATTTGACAAGTAATCCTCCCCCCTTCCTAAGCGCCTTGAAACCGTCTGGGTATGTAGTGCGCTATACAAATTCTCTGACTTGACTTGACTTGACTTAGTATCGACCACCTTCCTTGTTTTTCACTTGACTGGAGTTGGAATAGTAAATTGTATATGGTCAGTGTCCAGCACCTTCCCTTTTTTTCACCTGACTGGAATTGGAATAGTAAATTATATTGGATCACTGTCCAGCACCTTCCCTGAGTTTCACCTGACTGGAGGTGGAATCGTAAATTGTATATGGTCAGTGTCCACCACCTTCCTTGTTTTTCATCTGACTGGAGTTGGAATAGTAAATTGTATATGGTCAGTGTCCAGCACCTTCCCTGTTTTTCTTCTTTCTGGAGTTGGAATAGTACATTATATATGGTCAGTGTCCAGCACCTTCCCTGTTTTCCACTTGACTGGATTTGGAACAGTAAATTGTATATGGTCAGTGTCCAGCACCTTCCATGTTTTTCATCTGACTGGAGTTTGAATAGTAAATTGTATCTGGTCAGTGTCCACCACCTTTCCTGTTTTTCATCTGACTGGAGTTTGAATAGTAAATTGTATATGGTCAATGTCCAGCACCTTCCCTGTTTTTTACCTGACTGGAGTTGGAATAGTAAATTATATATGGTCAGTGTCCAGCACCTTCCCTGTTTTTCACTTGACTGGAGTTGGAATATTAAATTGTATATGGTCAGTGTCCAGCACCTTCCCTGTTTTTACCATTATTGGATTTGGAATAGTAATTATATTGGGTCACTGTCCAGCACCTTTCCAGAGTTTAACCTGACTGGAGTTGGAATAGTAAATTGTATATGGTCAGTGTCCAGCACCTTCCCTGTTTTTTAACTGACTGGAGTTGGAATAGTACATTATATATGGTCAGTGTCCAGCACCTTCCCTGTTTTTCACTTGACCGGAGTTGGAATATTAAATTGTATATGGTCAGTGTCCAGCACCTTCCCTGTTTTTCACCTGACTGGAGTTGGAATAGTAAATTATATTGGATCACTGTCCAGCACCTTCCCTGAGTTTCACCTGACTGGAGTTGGAATAGTAAATTGTATATGGTCAGTGTCCAGCACCTTCCCTGTTTTTCATCTGACTGGAGTTTGAATAGTAAATTGTATATTGTCAGTGTCCTGCACCTTCCCTGTTTTTACCTGACTGGAGTTGGAATAGTAAATTATATATGGTCAGTGTCCAGCACCTTCCCTGTTTTTCACTTGACTGGAGTTGGAATAATAAATTGTATATGGTCAGTGTCCAGCACCTTCCCTGTTTTTCACCTGACTGGAGTTGGAATACTAAATTATATTGGTTCACTGTCCAGCACCTTCAATGACTTTCACCTGACTAGAGTTGGAATCGTAAATTGTATATGGTCAGTGTCCAGCACCTTCCTTGCTTTTCAACTGACTAGAGTTGGAATAGTAAATTATATTGGGTCACTGTCCAGCACCTTCCCTGAGTTTCACCTGACTGGAGTTGGAATAGTAAATTGTATATGGTCAGTATCGACCACCTTCCTTGTTTTTCATCTGACTGGAGTTGGAATAGTAAATTGTACATGGTCAGTGTCCAGCACCTTCCCTGTGTTTCATCTTTCTGGAGTTGGAATAGTAAATTATATATGGTCAGTGTCTAGCACCTTCCCTGAGTTTTATCTGACTGGAGTTGGAATAGGAAATTGTATATGGTTAGTGTCCAGCACCTTCCCTATTTTTCACCTGACTGGAGTTGGAATAGTCAATTATATTGGATCACTGTCCATCACCTTCCCTGAGTTTCATCTGACTGGAGTTGGAATAGTAAATTGTGTATGGATAGTGTCCAGCACCTTCCCTGTTTTTCACCTGACTGGAGTTGGAATAATAAATAATTTTGGGTCACTGTCCAGCACCTTCACTGAGTTTCACCTGACTGGAGTTGGAATAGTAAATTGTACATGGTCAGTGTCTACCACCTTCCATGTTTGTCACCTGACTGGAGTTGGGATAGTAAATTATATTGGGTCAGTGTATAGCACCTTACTTAACTGTTATTTGAATGGAGTGGGAATTGTAAGTTATATATGTTTTTAAAAAAAATTCTAAAGTAATGTAAATAATATATGGGGTAGTATTATAACTGTACAATAAGGGGACCATTATGATGTCGGGCGGATTGCCTCCGCCAGGCTGGCGGTAGCCACCGCCGGCCTGGCGGAGGCAATCCGCCCGACATCCATTGCCAAATTCCCCCCACCATATTAGGATGGCGGGGGAGACCGCTGCGGTAAAAAACACCGCCCGGCTGTTTTCCGCCCTGGTCGCCTTGCGGCCGTGGCGGAATATGTTCAATATGGTGGCGGTGTCTGTGAGACACCGCCAGCCATATTAGAATTGGCATTCTGTGGAGCCTTTCTGTGGCGGCAATGCCGCCACGGAAAGGCAGGCGGTCCTAGGTTAGGGGGCCCACTGCGGGCCCCCCTGGTGATGGCCGAGGTGTACGGTGCAATGCGGGGGTACCTATGGTACCCCCCGCATTTGCATACACCAAGCAGCAGGCACCGCGGGGTGCCTGCCGATTCGTGTATGCAAATGCGTGCATTTGCTTTGCAGATTGTGGCGGGCGGTGCAGTGAGCACCGCCCGCCACAATGATAAAATGAGGATTGCGCCCGCCACTGTGGTGGGCGCATCCTAATGCACATTTCGGGACCCCCGACCTCGAGGCGGGCGGTCCCGTTTCCCGATAGGGTGGTGGGCGGGCAAAGCCCGCCCGCCATCCTCATGGCCCCCTAAATATTTTAAATGGAAATAGGTAGATGTAAATATATAAATATTAATATAATAATAACAATTTAAATATAACATTTTATTCTTATGATTAAAATAAGTAGACATGCAATTTTTGAAAATGTTTATTGACAGATTGTGTTTATAATATGTACAGTACAGTATACAAATTATGTAAGCTTTTTTTATAAAGTTAGGTAAATTGAATGTATTACATTACATTTATTCATATTCATAAATGTTGTACATTTAAAAAAAATCTTTTTAACAGTATTTTTTCAGAAATATATACAGTGTTGTTTCTGCATTTTTATACATTTTGTCAACATTTTATTCTTTTTAATAAACTTTTTTTTTAATTGTCTATTAAATTCAAATTCAAATTCAAATAAAGCTTTATTCGATTTTTGCATGGAAAATCATAAAAGCACATGTAATACAGCATAAAATGAGTACGAAGCTCAATAGTAAAACATACAACATACAATTTTTAGAAAGAAAGGTTAAAATTTGAGTTTGTGCAAATTATGGCTGACGGGGAACAGAAGACAGTTAGTTCATAGACGCTCTACACCTTACTGCAAATTTCAAAAAGCTAGTAGCTGCAATGATTGTAAGTTCATCTTCAAGCATGTATAGCTTGAGTAAGGCTGGCCTGCACTGTCTTAAGCCCCAAAGTTTAAAAAGTGGGAGAAGATGTTTCCTTCTACCCCAGTCATAAAATTTGCAGAATAAAATAACGTGAATGTTGGTTTGCTTGGAAACATTGTCACAAGGACAGGCCACCAGGGTGGTCGACCAGTCATTTACGGTGGGAAATGTTAGTAGACGGAAGAGACAATCCGTCCTCATCCTTGTTAGCAACATTCTCGTATAGGTTGTAATAATCGGGGAGAGGTAAGGTGGGATGCCAGCATCATAAAGTAAGAGGTTGTGGTTGGCGATCGATGGTTTGTTACCTTCAAGATAAGAACACCTGTCTGAAAGTAAGCCTAAACAGCGAGCCTTGAGGTCCTTTTTTGAAATCGTTTGACACATTGTGGGGTTAATATACATATCGGCTAGATCCAGTGAGGTTAGAAATTTCTGTACATAGGCGAGCCAGGGTATTTTTCTTGAGTTTGTTAAGGCCATACAATCCTTAATTACGTCCTGGTTTAACACCGTTTTTTCCGAGGACCATACTTTATGCCATAGCAGAATTGGTGCGATTTTGATTGTGTCCGAGATATATACACGAGCTAGCTCATTATGGCAGACTGTGGTTGAAATGGATCGAGGAACAGCCAGCAAAAATCTTAGAAATGCATTCTCGCTGGTTTGGATCTCTCCACAGTCCGCCAGGCCCCAGATACTTGCTCCGTATGTTGCGGTAGAAACGCATTTGGCAGCAAATATGTCCAACAAAATCCTAACCGGTTTCCCACCTAGTTTAGTAGCAAATTTCTTCAGGGCTCCATTTTGTCTGATAAAAGCCAAATTTCGGGTGTGTACGGCATTCTTCCATGTGCCTGTGCTGCTAAAAAGTATGCCCAGGTAAGTGAAGGTTTTCGTGAGGCTAATCATGGTTGCATCAATGAACGTATTGCAGGAGGTGTTCTTTTTGTTACTACAACACATTGTGAAAGTTTTACTTACATTGATCTTAAGGCCGCTCGAGCCCATAAAGGTAGTAAAGGCAGTCAACGCTTTTTGAAGTCCTAATTGGGTCCTGGACATGATAACGACGTCGTCCGCGTATAAAAGAATTGGAACCGCAAGGCCATTTATTTTTGGATAGTCAACATCTAAATCGGCCAGGCAGTCGGCGACGCTGTTAATGTACAAATTAAAAAGAAAGGGGGCAAGGATACAGCCCTGCCTGACCCCCTTTTTAATAGGGAACTTGCTCGTGCAGGCTCCATCCTTTCCGTAGCGAACCTTGGCCCCTGCTCCTCGATAGAGTTCTTTTATGAAGGCCAAGATGTTAGGGTCAACGCCCATATTGGTGAGGGTAGACCAGAGTAAACTGTGGTTAAGGCAATCAAAAGCAGAGCTTAAGTCCACGAAAGTCATGTATATATTGCCCCTTTTTGCCAACACGTATTTGTCGATGATCAGAGCTAGGTTTAAGCATTGTTCCACTGTCCCGAGACCAGAAACGAACCCATATTGAAATTTAGACAAGATGTTATTTTCCTGGGCCCATGATTGTAATTGGTTCAACAGGACTCTCCCGGCCACCTTCATCATGGAGTCCAGTAAGGAGATTGGTCTATAACATTTTGGGTCCGTTCTTTCACCTTTTTTAAAGATGGGTATTATGATTGCTTCTTGCCAAGTTACAGGGAATCCTTTGCGGGCATAAGTGTTGAGGACATTTGTAAGAATAGGTGCCCATAGTTGAATGTTGTCTTTAAATAGGTCTATAGGGATTCCATCTGGGCCGGGAGCTTTGGCAGTAGAACTTTCAAGGATGGCCAGTTCCACTTCTGAATAATTAAAGTGGATGGATAGTGGGAATGGCTCTGAGTTATTGATTTGCGATTCATTACTCTCCATTGGTTGAGTTACGAGATTAAGTGGTTCAATCCGGTCATCTAGTTTGTACAGTTTGGTAAAATGATTTATCCAAACTTCTTCCGTGATGGCAATTTCTATGCGGTCTGTTGACCTGTCGCTAAAAAAGGGGGCGTTGACCTCCCTCCAGAAAGCCGTATTGTCTCTTAAGGTGCTAGCTTTCAACAGAGCTTTCCATGCCGCTGTTTTCAGTTCCTTTTTTCTGTTTTTAATTGCCTGTTTATAAGCGGCACGGGCGGATCTAATTTCCACCTGGTTTTTTGGAGTTTTGTTAAGGGTGGCCTTCAAGATGTTATGAGTGTTTGAACACTCATGGTCAAACCAACCACGGCTCTTGGAAACATTGCTTTTGTTATAAGTTCTAGTCAGGTTTTTTCTAATTTGCGAGGCGATTTGGTTAAAGGCGAGAACGGTTTCTTGTGGATTGGGAGGGTGCTCTAAGCAAGAAAAAGAAAAAGATCAGGGACAGTTTTGATCAGGTTTTCAAGAAATTTCGAGGTGTCAATTTTAGCCCATTTTATAGTGTATCCGTTTCTTGATGAGAGAGAAATGGAATGTGAGAAAAGATTTTCTATATTCCTCCTAGACTTAGTTCCACAGGAGGGGGAATATATTTTGACACTGATGGGGTAGTGATCACTCAGAACCAGCTCCTCTCTATTGATTTCTAGGGCGTCGCCATGATGACTGTGAGATAAGAGGAAGAAATCTATTGTCGTGAGTGATCCCCTTCCATGAAATGTGGGTAGAAAGTCAGTCGGGGGCACTGTTAAATCGTTAAAAAAGCCCAGATCCCATTCATGTAATAGAATGTTCAGTTGGGATCCCATGGTTGAATGTTCGAAATGGGTAGTATGTTCTCCATTTGGGTCTCTTTGGTCACAAACCCTGGTTCCACTATATGGGCATAAGTGACAATTAAAATCGCCTAATATAATCAAGCGTCTGTCTAAGCAGGACCCTCCCATACCCTTCTTTATGAGTTTGGAAAGAAACTCTATAAATTTTGATTGGTCATCTCTCTGTACGCTGTTATATAGATTTATAATGAGAGAACTCACTGCCTCTTTCCCGGACATTTTGAAGGCCTGTAGTAAGCGACCAAAGGACTTTGTGCTGGAATCAGTTGGAGGGAGCTCAACGCGTTCTAATGATACGTTTAGTCTGTTTGAGACGTACAAGCAAAGACCTCCCGAAGGCCTACCTCTGCATGACTGGATGGCTGGGGTGAAGTGTGAGCTGTAGCCGTCCAGGTTTATAGGTGTCCGGTCCCAACATTCCTGAAGCGCTAAGATGTCAAAGGTATTTATGTAGTTCAGGAAGGTTGGGTCCTTTACTTTATTTGAAAGACCGGCTATGTTCCAAGATAGAATTGAAATATGTTGATCGTCAACAGGATGCGTTAAAGAGCAGTGTGGAAGATTTAAGTCAGAGGTTGAGGGTAAAAGGGGAGCCTGAGAGTCATCAGTTTGTGCACTTCCCGACCCAGAGGGGCCGTGTGACGGGGCCATATTGAAGGGAACCACAGTGGGTTGGGCCAGAGCAAGTTTCCCATGTTTCCTCGGAGATGTCCCTAGGCTATCAGGAGACGGGGGGGTTTTAAGCTTGTTGTTGGGAAGTAA
The DNA here is from genome assembly GCF_964263255.1 of Lissotriton vulgaris. Classification (NCBI taxonomy): domain Eukaryota; kingdom Metazoa; phylum Chordata; class Amphibia; order Caudata; family Salamandridae; genus Lissotriton; species Lissotriton vulgaris. The sequence goes on along the minus strand of NC_141698.1, from coordinate 474,292,068 downwards.
TTGGTTGTTTGATGGTCAATCAACCATTTCTAGGGTTGAAAAATAGTTACTAGTTGGTGCCCCTCTCCACCCCTCTGCATATGGTTGATCTCTTCTTGGGTTCCAAGGATAATGATCCCAGTCCCTCCTCCTGTTACGCGTTTCGACTTGGGTCCAGCTCCAGCCTGGGGATTGGTCCCAGCTTGGAGGAAAATCTTGTTCACGGGGAAACCTCGGTGGATAGAAGAAGGACAAACGATTAGTGTCTATGCTTCCCTTTCTCTCCAAGGTTGACCAGGAACATATGTAACTGACTGTCTCTGGGTTATCGAAATTGATAATAATACAGTCCCCCTTTATTCTTTTCCTTGTTTCCCCAATCCAAGGAACTCTTCGTACCATAGAGAGTCTACTTTTACAATGTGAAGGAAGGGGTCTATTAATCTGGAGCCACTGCATAACTTTATTTTTCAGTGACCAGGTGGATTCACTCATGTGTTCCTCCAGTTCTGGAACCCCCGTGAGAATCACAGTGTAGGGGCTTGCCTCTGGAGGAAGATGAACTGGCCTCTTTGAACTAACTGGTTTGCTGGGTGCATCAACAGCCTGTTGGGTAGCCGTGGGTTTAGGCGAAGGGGGCTTTGAATATATTCTAGTGGGGTCAGCAGTTGTTACTGGCTTTCCTTGTACTTGTTTGGTGGTGCCCTTAGTGTCTGTAGGAATCGCTTGTGTAATGGTTGGGGTTTTTACCTATGGGTAGGGGGGTTTTATGTATTGTGGATTGGGGCGCAGGTTTCTGTAAAGTGACTGCCTTAACATGATTGACAGTCGTAGGGACTAGTGGAACTAGGGTGGTGGTAGGTGGTTTAAGATGGCTAGTGTGGTTGATTAATCTGGCGATCTGCTTCTCGATATTGTTTAAAGTTCGCTCTATTGGAAGTAATTGGGATTTTATGAGATCCTTGATTAAGTCTAATACTTGTACGTTAAGCTCAGGGTAGTTAATATTAGCAGCATCATGACCCCTATGGGCGTCATCCAACGATGCGGCCAAAACAGAGGAGTCTTCCACGTTAACAGGCAATGAATGACTTGCATCATTTCGGAGGTTAGTGCGAGGGGATTTTTTTAGACGGTGGACAGTGCTGCTTAGTCTTAGCTATTGGCCTTGTGCTATCTTGTTTAGGAATGGCACCCTCCCTAGGCACCTTATCAGTATTTGTGGGGGAAGCTACTACTATCAAAGGTTGCAACTCAGTCAAGGTTGACGGTGCGGTTTGAGTGGGACTAATCACCAGAGTAGGTGTTTTCTCCAAATCATCCATAGAGGCTTCCCCTAGGGAAAGATGAGTAACAGATAAGTCGACGCTCATTGGGATAGTGTGGAGTTCTGCGCGAATTTCTTGTAGAAATGGGACGTTAGTTTCCTGTTGGATAGGTGTTTTGGCTAAAGCCAGAAGGCCCATTGAGGATCTTCGTGCTGCAGCAAGGTCCTGGGAAACACGTCTTTCTAACAATACAATCCCCTGGTTGATAGCATCATTAGCTTTTGTAATGAATTGATCAATTGGGCCGGTCACTTGACCCACTCCTTGAGCCGTCTTGTTCCTCATGGCCCTGGTAGTCATAATGGCACTGTGGCACACGTGGATTGATAAGTGGTCGGTGTAATGGTAAAGTGCAACCAGTATGCGATGTAATTATCAATGAGCAGATGAAGATGAAAGAGAGTTGGCCCAGACCAGACTTTCCCAGGCTTGAATGGGCTTAAACTGGCCCGCCCTTGGCCCAGGCTGCGCCCGGGCGTCGACCCGCGCGCGTCCCGCGATGCGCGTTGGCGTCCTTGCTTAAGACAGTAAGAGGTGAAAGAAGGCGGGGCACTGGGAGGGGGCGCGGCCCACGCGGGAAGAGGAAACAGCTGATGGTGATTACGTTGTACCTCGCAGTCCCGGGGCCGCGCCTCTCACCTCCTCTGCGGCCGCGCTGATGAAACTCCTTCCTCCTTGGGCACGGTAGACAGTTTTTTGGCAAGGGCTACTCCAGTAGCGGTTATCAGGCAGAGTCCTGGACACGATGTGAGACCTCTGGACGAGCGGCACCCTCGAAGCGGGGGCCGTGAGAGGTTATGAGCACCTCAGTGAAGGCGGGGCACTGGGAGGGGGCGCGGCCCACGCGGGAAGAGGAAACAGCTGATGGTGATTACGCTGTACCTCGCAGTCCCGGGGCCGCGCCTCACACCTCCTCTGCGGCCGCGCTGATGAAACTCCTTCCTCCTTGGGCACGGTAGACAGTTTTTTGGCAAGGGCTACTCCTGTAGCGGTTATCAGGCAGAGTCCTGGACACAATGTGAGACCTCTGGACGAGCGGCACCCTCGAAGCGGGGGCCGCGAGAGGTTATGAGCACCTCAGTGAAGGCGGGGGACTGGGAGGGGGCGCGGCCCACGCGGGAAGAGGAAACAGCTGATGGTGATTACGCTGTACCTCGAAGTCCTGGGGCCGCGCCTCACACCTCCTCTGCGGCCGCGCTGATGAAACTCCTTCCTCCTTGGGCACGGTAGACAGTTTTTTGGCAAGGGCTACTCCTGTAGCGGTTATCAGACAGAGTCCTGGACACGATGTGAGATATATATAATATATCTCACATATATGATATATTATATATATAGATATATATAATATATATATATAAATAATATATTAATTTTATTAATTAAATATTTAGAATATTTACATGAACAGAAAATAATAAACAGGTAAATATATGTTTGGTACATTTACATGCTAAATATATTTTGTATATCATTTTAACATATTAAATACAATGTTCTTAATAATAATAAATATTTGTAATTAATTATTATTAAGTAAATACTAAGCTTTTAAAGAAAAAAATTATCTTAATACATTATAAAATAGTAAATCATTTATACAGTTGCATACAATGTTTGATATGTATTTTTAAAATATTTACGTACATAATATTATTAATACGAATAATTAATATATTTTATTAATTATTATTATTAATTTACAAATGTAAATTAATTATTAAATATTTTAACAAAAAACAAAAACATAATTTGGAAATAATCACTTAAGTGTAAAATCGGATTTGTATTTATTTACAATATAAATGCATAAATATGATTAATAATAAGAATAAATAATAATTATTATTTATTAATATTATTCATTTACAAATGTTGTATATTTGTATAGTAACTTTAAAAATAAAACATAAATGTAAATAATATATAAACTCAAGTTTTATTTGGTATATGTATTTATTACAATGTTAATATATTAAATGAAGAATTAATAATAATTAATAATATGTTATTATTAATTATTATTAATTTGCTAAGGAGATTTAATCTAAGATTAATTTTATAACTGTTAGAAATAAATGTATAACATGTTAAGTCTAGTAGTATATTTTATTTTTACTTAGAACATTGTATTTAATATGTTTAAGTTTCTATTATTGTTTAAATGGGACTACTTTTTAACCGTGTAAGGGTATTTTGCTTCATTCAGGACTGGAGAAGCTCGCGGTTGGATGCTGCGTCGCGTTGCGAAAGGTGAGATGAATTTTAACTATTATATGTTATAGAGTAGTAGTGTTTGAGTGTATTTTGGAGGTGTGTAGTGTTACTGTGTGTGTTTAGTTGTGGATTTGGTATGTTTTAGGTGTTACTTGGCTTTTACGGAGGTGTTGTGAGTTTTTGAGGCCTAGTGTATTTTCTGACTTTGATGTTAAAATCAGTGTATTTTAATGTTTTATACTAATGTTTAGGTATATTTGGAAATGTTTGGGGGCTTTGTGTGGGATGTTTTGTTTTCGATCATTTTTACAGGTTCCTGGATTTCGCCATTTCGTTCCGAAGAAGGATGCATGGTTTTTTTTTGGAGAAGAGATTGTATTACTTTATTAAAGTATTGTTTTTTTACTCTCTCTCCTTTTCTCGTGCTTTCATGGAGCGATTTTTACTCTTTTTGATTATTTTTTGGGTTTTTAAGGGTATCGATTTGGATTGGAAGAAGACCATGCATTATTTTTTTTTAAAAAGTATGTCTATGTTACTTTAATTAATAAAGTTAACATACTTTCTTTTATTGGGATTTCCTGGAGCGTTTTTTCTATTTTTACTTGTTTTCGGGTTTTTGAGGGTTTCACAAATTGGATTTGTAATGGATTAGCAGTGGAGTAGACGGATTACAAGTGGTTGGATTAGGTATTCTTCTGCAACATGAATTGTAAGTTTCTTAATGTAATGTTATTTGGGTGGGAAATGTTATTGTTATTCAGTTCAAGAAGTCTTTATTCGATTAGTTCATCATAAAAGACATAAAATACAGTTTATACATATAAAAACAGTTAAAACAAGTATTAAATCATTGACAAGCTAATCAGCTTCTTGTACATATTTACAAAACAATTTACAAAGACACTCGAATACAACCATAATTCAGCAGAATACAGGCCTAGATGTAAAACAATCACATCTTTTAAGTCCCCGTTAGATTACTCTTAATGAGCCTGCTTCTTAGCAACCAGGCCCACCCCAAAAATGTAGCAACCCCCACAACAATAAAAGGGTCCAAGTTGGTCTTTAATATTCTACTTGCTTCCCCAGCCGAGCTGGTACCTAGATTTCTGCATACCGGCCTAAGCCATTTGGCTCTTGGGGCAGAGTATAGTGGACACACATACAGAAAGTGATTCAAGCTTTCCCCAATACCTTGGCACTTGGGGCAGAGCCCCGTCCTTTCGGCTCCCCACTTTTTTGTAAAATCCCCAAGGGGAAGTGAACCGCATCTGAATTGAAAAAATAATTTGCGGTCCAGGGGTTTTGTTATAATATCCCAATACCTTTCCAACTTGGGCGTATCCTTATATACAATGAACAGACCAGTGAGGCTACTCGAGCTCATTTTGGAATACCTGTTGTATGTCACCCATTCCCAATAACATTGTTTGAAATCCTTTTTTGAAGGGAAGTTGGCTGACTCGGGGGAGGACCACAGGTCACCATACCCCAGAGCTATTAGGGTGGCCTTAAGGTCTCTGAACCAGCCAATGTTTGTGGCACCAATGCTGTTTCTAACCTCCAACCAGGCTTTTGCATAGTGATGGAGTCCATAGACGACGCCAGAATGTTAGAGGGCGAAGTCTTGCTTGGTCCTCCACCGATTGGCACCCTAAATCGTAAAGAAGGGGAATTAGTGGTGTTGACTGTGGCAGACCTGTTGCCATTCTTAAAAATGTATTTTGGGCATGTCTTAGCGGGTCCAAATTACTACCACCCCAGAGTTCTGCTCCATATAGGACTGCTGATAAAACCTTACCGCCATAAATCTTAATAAGGGGGGACATTGGCCTTGTAAATGACCCTTTATGTTCCTTAATCAGTGCCCCACCCAACTGCTGATGCTTCATGGTCATGAGCTCGATCTGATGGGACCAGCTCAGGGTCTCACTAAAGGTAACTCCCAGGTAGGTGAAGTGCTTTGTCTGCTCCAGGGGGATACCCCCATGGAAACCCTGGCATTTATTTGTTTGTGCCCTCTTAAGACCATAAATTTGGTTTTGGACACGTTTACCTCCAGCTCATGTTCGCTGCAGAAACTCTCGAACCTCGACAGGGCTTTCTGCAAACCCTGTCTGGTTCGTGAAATCAAGAGAGTATCGTCAGCGAACATGAGCAGGGGGATTTTCATTCCAGCCAAACTTGGGGCATCCGTGGAAAAGTTGTCGTAGTACTTGGTAACTCTATTACTATATAGAGAGAAGAAGGTGGGTGCCAGCACACAACCTTGCCTGACACCTTTGGCCACTGGAAAATTCTCCGTCACCTCACCCGGTTTACCCCATCGCACAAAAGCATAGGTAGGTGCATGAAGGTTCACTATGAGTCGTACCAAAATGGGGGGCATGCCCATGTCTAATAGGCATCTCCATAACCCGGCCCTCGGGACTAGGTCAAATGCAGACCTTAGATCCACGAAGGCCGCGTATAGGTTGCCTTTGCCCAAGGTGACCGTCTTCCAATGCAAGAGCATGAAACGGAATGCCTGATCCAGGGTACTCACGTGGGGTCTAAACCCAGCTTGAAGAGGAGTAAGGATGTCATGCTCCTCTATCCATGCCTGGATCCTGGAAAGGACAAGACGGGTTATGATCTTCTGTACCGCGTCAATTAGACTGATCGGCCGGTAGTTGGATGGAAGCGACCGGTCACCCTTCTTAAAAATAGGCAATATTTCTGCACCAGCCCAGGAATCAGGTACCCTAGCACCCATGGCCAGTGCATTTACCAATCGCACTAGGTACGGTACCCATAGATCAAGGTCCTGTTGGAATATGTCCGCTGGAATGCAGTCGGGACCAGGCGCTTTTCCTCTAGGGATAGCTTTCAGGACTGTTTCGACTTCTCTAGCCGAGAACACAAGTGTATCTAGCGAAAGTGGCCAACTGATGGAATCTTGCGTATTACTGCGGCATCTAAATTGTTCCTCAAAGTGGGACACCCATTTCTGTTGTTCAACTGATGCGGGCTTGGGCGATCATCCTGTGACTGACCCCACCTGAGAAGGTGCCAAAACTGCTGTAGGTTCCTAGAGCCACAGGCCTCATCTAATGATGTCCAACGCTCGTCATCCCAAGCGGCTTTGGCATGTCGTTTGGCTTCATTAAAAGCCTTCCTACTTTCTTTGATTAGGGCTGAGTTCTTTGATTTTAAAGCTTTAAACAGATCTGCATGGGTCTGTCGGCAGGCGTCGTTGTACCAATTAGCGGGTTTCCTAACCTTCCCTCTACCCTAATTGGCAACAAACTTGATAAACAGTGATTTTAAAGACAAAAACAAGCTGGCATGAATGTCTGTGATATTTATGTTCATCATTTCCTGATTTTCAGACTTATCAATTTCTATCAGTGAGTTGGAGACCAGGGCTCTGATCTTTTAACGTGCTTCCACATCCACAGAAACCTTTGGCCAGCGAACCCTCCTCATGTCATTTGTAAGTACGACAGCCTCCTGTATAGGATTAGGCTGTCGTTCAACTGGCCCTGCAAAGCTAAAATCCTTCAGTTCTGCTATCAGAGGTTCATGGTCACTTTCTGGACGTGGCTTAACTACCATATCCGATACCACAGGCCACATTTTGATATCTACTAGGATATAGTCAATACGACTGCTATGTCTACCATTGAAAAATGTGTGATTACCCATCCTGTCCGAGCTTACTCGTCCGTTTAGGGCACGTAACCCCCAGTTCAGGCAGAGACCTTTAATATATGTGGCTGCTTGGGACCACTTATTGATCGGGGGTATATCAAGTTGAGGGATCCCCCAGGTCAGATCCTCTGCTTCAGTTAATAAACCATCATCTTTGCTTAGAGGTTCAAAACAAGTATTTAGGTAACCCATAACAACCACATGACCAGCTTTTAAGGTAGAACTTAGGAAGTCATCCAAACAAAGAAGGGTGGTTGAGACTCTGCCACCCGTGACTCCTCTAGCATATACATTGATCAGCAGTATATCCAACCCACTTTTTGTTTTAATACTAACTATCAATATATCTGGACAGTCAATAAAGATTTCTTTAACAGACACACCTTCAAATTGGCGAACCCAGATTGTGAGGCCACCCATGGCCCGTCCTCTATGACCTCTAATGGCTGGTTTGTTAAAGTTCAAGAAACCTGGAAGAAACACTGGTGAGGTTGCCCAGGTCTCCTGAAAAGACCAAACATCGCCTTGACAAATGAAATCAACCCAATCAGGAATGCATATACGAGATTCAATTCCCGCAACGTTCCAACATCCCAAAGTAGTACACTTTTTGCATACTCGATCACACAATTTAGTTACATCTAGAGGGTGGGTTCGTTCGGCTGGGGAAGGGATTCATCATGCACGGGGGCAACTGTATTTGTACCTTCCATTAGCATACATATTGACCCAGCCTGTGTAATTGGCTCTGGATTTACGCCCACAGTGGTGACATCCATGAAGGACAATGAGGTGGGTACCATAGCCACTATATCTGGCTCTCCTGAGTAAACCATACACCCTTCCACACAATAACGAGGTTGGTCTTCAAAACTTTCAACAGTGCTTAATGGGTTACTCAGGACATCTCCAACACCCATACAATCGGAATTAGACTCATCATCCCTTGTTGAAAAAGCTGGTCAGTCGTTAGTCGACAGCCCCGATAGTGGGTCATAGAGGTTTCTCAGCGGGATATTCCAGTACTCATTGGGCTGGGTGAACCTATTCGGAAAATGATATGCTGGGTAAAAACTTGGGGGCTGTTGAATCTGTGGGAAAACAGGGGTGGGGGGAACCAAAGGATACAGAGACTTATTATGGAGTGGAAAGTCCAATTGGGCTGGGGGACCAAAAGGCTGGGGCTTAACCTTAGCCCAACCAGGTGTTTGAAGGGAACAGTTGTAGCTAGATTGTGTGTAGGAGCGGTACCGTGCCTCAGGGTTAAATTGGGGTCCATGAAAGCTAGGTGTAAAGTTGGACCATTTGAGGGAGCTTTTAGTGTTTTTTGCAGGAGGTTGATCTGTTGGGTTAATCAGGGTCTCAGGATAGAAATAACTAAGGTTCCTCGTGGAGATCCCTCCCTCATTTCTTCCCACAAACCAATCTGAGAGATGGGATACTACTCTATGGTCCCTAAAATTGATGATCACTATATCCCCCTCTATATCCTTGGGGTGTACCCCCACCCACTGACATCTTCTGACCGAAACAATATCCCCGTTGAGATGAACAGGAAGGGGTCTATTTGTTTTCAGCCAGAAGATGACTTTGTTTTTTAGGCTTTCGTTATTTTCCCGACCCCCCTCCGAAACTGGTGGCACACCCGTCATTACAATAACATAGTTCATGGAATCCGGGGGCAAGTCTACATTGTTCCTCCGTGGTAGGGATTTATGATATTTACTCTTAGAGTTTGCGGGTTTGCCCACCCCATTCTTTGCCTGTGGCACTGCTCCCTTGGTAGGTGGATTGTTAGCGACCACCCTGGGATTCGCTTTCGCAGTGCTAGCTGTTCTGGGGGGTTTAACAGCCAAAACTGATGCTTTATTTGATGTAGTGGCTACTTTAGTTGTACTCTTAGGTTGTTGGCTAGAGGTAGTATTTATATTGCCAGCAACGTGGGTTGTACCATGTGGTTTGGTGGAAGGTCCCAAGTCCTTATAAGAGCTAGAGGGAGGTGTTGGCTCAATGGTCGCCAGTAGGCGATCCAATTTGTCGCCCATTGTCCTAACACGCTCCAGCAAGGGTAACATGTATGATTTGATAAACTTCTCTATGATGGCATAGGACACCTCATTAAACCCTTCGATAACTGTCTCAGGGGTAACCAAATCGTGTAGGTCAGGCAGCAGCAACTCAGCATTGGGTGGGATCAATAGCTCAGAGTTTGGCTTACGTAGAGATGGGGGAGGTGACTGAAGACTCTGGCCTTTCCTTTTTACCCCGCCCTTTCTCCTTTTTTTTCTAGGTGGGGAACGCACGACCCTCTTAACTTTGTCAGGCTTGGTTCCAGCGTCACACACACTCACTGGAAATAGATTCTCGCCAGGATCTATGCAAACCAATGACTGGTTGGGCAGCGTAGGACGAGATTCGGAATTCGTGATCTGTATATCAGGGATGTTTATATCAATAAGGCTAGATTGATCAATAGGGGGACAATCAAAATGGCCTCCGCTGGTAGCACTAGCACACGGCGGGGAAATATTTGGAAACCTAAATATACTGGGGATTTGATTAATATCAGTGACATCATCCTCAATGGAGCTCAACCCTTGGGCAGCCGTTTCTTGGGTGAAGTTTGGGTCTGATAGGGTGGGCAATGGAATTTTCTTTAATTGCTCAATTGAGCGTCGTCGCTCAGCTCTTCTCTCGGCAAGGAGTAGGTCCATATCTACTTCCTTGGTAGATTTCTTTAAAAATTTATCGAGTGGGCCGAGTACAGAAATGCCCACACCTGGGGGAGCTGAATGACTCATATCCAGACGGTACAAACTATACTATCTGGCCCAAATTACACACTTAATATACTAATGACAAACTGCAGAACAGTGGACATAAATGGAAATACAAATAACAGTAACAATAACCTGGCCCAGCCCGGCCTCCTACGGCCCCGGACGGCCACAGACGGTCCCGCCCTTGTCCCGGGCTTCTCCCGGCGCCCTCCCGCACGCTGCGGGAACTGTACTTCCTCTATGTAGCTGTCCAATTGGCAACCGGGAGGGCGGGGCCGGCAGGGAGAGCAGCCCAGCTGGACGAGGGCGCGTGGGGACTCCTGGTCCACGGAGTCTGCCGCTATCGCTCACAGCCCTGCTGGTCAGTGAAGGTAAGCCCCCCTTCTCGGTCTTAGAAGCCGCTACTAGCCGCGAAGCGGGTCCGGCGAGGCGTGGCGGCTGCAGCTGGCTTGATGCAAGGATCCTCAGTGGCGTGGATGGTGCCCAGGAGGGGCTCGGCGTTTTGCAAATGATGTCCGCTGGAGGCCAGGAGACGCTGGTATTTAGCGCCGTCAAAGTGAGGGCGGGGCCGGCAGGGAGAGCAGCCCAGCTGGACGAGGGCGCGCGGGGACTCCTGGTCCACGGAGTCCGCCGCTATCGCTCGCAGCCCTGCCGGTCAGTGAAGGTAAGCCCCCCTTCTCGGTCTTAGACGCCGCTACTAGCCGCAAAGCGGGTCCGGCGAGGCGTGGCGACTGCAGCTGGCTTGATGCAAGGATCCTCAGTGGCGTGGATGGTGCCCAGGAGGGGCTCGGCGTTTTGCAAATGATGTCCGCTGGAGGCCAGGAGACGCTGGTATTTAGCGCTGTCAAAGTGAGGGCGGGGCCGGCAGGGAGAGCAGCCCAGCTGGACTCAGGGCGCGCGGGGACTCCTGGTCCACGGAGTCCACCGCTATCGCTCGCAGCCCTGCCGGTCAGTGAAGGTAATCCCCCTTCTCGGTCTTAGAAGCCGCTACTAGCCGCGTAGCGGGACCCCCGAAGCGGGTCCGGCGAGGCATGGCGGCTGCAGCTGGCTTGATGCAAGGATCCTCAGTGGCGTGGATGGTGCCCAGGAGGGGCTCGGCGTTTTGCAAATGATGTCTGCTGGAGGCCAGGAGACGCTGGTATTTAGCGCCGTCAAAGTGAGGGCGGGCCGGCAAGGAGAGCAGCCCAGCTGGACGAGGGCGCGCGGGGACTCCTAGTCCACGGAGTCCGCCGCTATCGCTCGCAGCCCTGCCGGTCAGTGAAGGTAAGCCCCCCTTCTCGGTCTTAGAAGCCGCTACTAGCCGCGAAGCGGGACCTGCGAAGCGGGTCCGGCGAGGCGTGGCGGCTGCAGCTGGCTTGATGCAAGGATCCTCAGTGGCGTGGATGGTGCCCAGGAGGGGCTCAGCGTTTTGCAAATGATGTCCGCTGGAGGCCAGGAGACGCTGGTATTTAGCGCCGTCACAGTGAGGGCGGGGCCGGCAGGGAGAGCAGCCCAGCTGGACGAGGGCGCGCGGGGACTCCTGGTCCACGGAGTCCGCCGCTATCGCTCGCAGCCCTGCCAGTCAGTGAAGGTAAGCCCCCCTTCTCGGTCTTAGAAGCCGCTACTAGCCGCGAAGCGGGACCCGCGAAGCGGGTCCGGCGAGGCGTGGCGGCTGCAGCTGGCTTGATGCAAGGATCCTCAGTGGCGTGGATGGTGCCCAGGAGGGGCTCGGCGTTTTGCAAATGATGTCCGCTGGAGGCCAGGAGACGCTGGTATTTAGCGCCGTCAAAGTGAGGGCGGGGCCGGCAGGGAGAGCAGCCCAGCTGAACGAGGGCGCGCGGGGACTCCTGGTCCACGGAGGCCGCTGCTATCGCTCGCAGCCCTGCCGGTCAGTGAAGGTAAGCCCCCCTTCTCGGTCTTAGAAGCCGCTACTAGCCGCGAACGGCGAGGCGCGGTGGCTGCAGCTGGCTTGATGCAAGGATCCTCAGTGGTGTGGATGGTGCCCAGGAGGGGCTCGGCGTTTTGCAAATGATGTCATTGTTATTATTATTGCTATATTTTATATCATATGAAATATTGCTTAATTGTCTACAATAGTTTTTTGGTATATAAATATGTTTAACAATTATGGAATATTTATTATGATATAAAAATGTTATGCTACTTATCACAGTTTTCTTAAATAAATGAGAGTATTGTTATTTTTTTGTAGATAATTCACAGTAGGCTTTTGGCTATTAAGGAGAGATAGTCTAGGCCTCTCTTGTAGAAGGATATAGGGTGACTTGGCTTTGGAGTAGTCTAAACATTTGTTTTGTTTGTTTAGTTAGTTTTGGTCCTATTTGGGTAACTGATTGTTGAATACGTAGCTCTTGGTAGCTCTGTTCTTTTTGTAAAGCTTCTATTAGTTTTTGGACAGTGGGTTTTCCTCTGCTAGTGGTAGCTTTAAATGCATTGTGCCATCCTTCTACACTGTTGTTAGTTTTAGCTTCTTGATTCAGTGTACTTAAATATACATTCCACCAAGCTATGTGAAATTTAGGTTGGCGTCTGAGTCCTGATCTATGTAGCCTTCCCACCCATGTATCTTCGAAGTAGTCTAGGAGTGGTGCTAGTTTTTCCTCATATTTTTTGTAATATGGGCTATCGATTAGGATGTTATAATGTTCTGCTACGTCTGTAACAGGGACATATGATAGGGCAATACATTTTTTGATTTGATATGCAAAGGTGCTATCTGTAGCATATTGTATGCTTAATGTAGATTTTTGGAGATGTCTCCGAATGCTTTGATTAAAATGATGATAGCAACCTTGTATTGCTGTGTGAGGAAACGTTTTTAATATACTATTGATCATAGCTAGTTCGAAATCAATAATTTTTTTCGGTGTTTCCTGTTTTATTGTGTTTAGGACTTCTGTGTAAGTATTTTGTTGTTTGTTGGGTAACAAGCAGTAAATAAAAGGGATGTTACAATGATGGTACAATCCATGTATGCTGTAGAGTTGGTAAAATGGTTTAGGACATGTTTTAAAAGTACCATCCATCATCCAATGTTGGCACTCTTGTAATTTTCTTAGATTGTTAGCAGTACCAAACATTAAAATTCGGTTGGTAGGGGATTTGTTGTCAAATAGTAAGAATGGTTCCTTATTATGTGTTATACTCAGTTCAGGGGGAATAACAACTTCTTCTAACGTTTTAGGGTTAGGTTAAGTAGTAGTTGTTGTCTCTTTTTTTTTGTATTGCAATTGTGCATTTTAGGGAGTCAATTGAGGGGAGCTGGCCAGAAGCATGTTGAGGAACTTTTAAGAGTTCCTCTTTTAATATTTGTGTAGTTGGTTTGTCAGTCCCAGTACTTGCTTCTTTTATGCTTTCAAGGGCATCCCTCACCTCAATTTCAGTTATATTAGGGGGTGGTTGTGTTCCTTGGTAGATAGTACATTAGCTTCTTCTGTTGTAGCCCTACCATAACATTTATTAGAGTAGTATTTACTACATTTCCAAAATACTTTGCGTCCTGACTGTTTTTCTTGGGTTTAAAAATACCCCATATAATATAGTAAACGCTTGTTTTTCTGCGACATAACAAACTCTGCACCTTCAGTCATGTTTCTATTTGTAGTGCTAGGAAAGGTTAGAAAGGAATATATTTTAAGTTTAAATACTGCTATACATATTTTTATGCATTCATATTTCTATGAGTATACTTACATTTGTTCTTTGTTGTAATTCGAAATGTTGAGAAGGTGTTTTCAAGCTTTTTCTTGTATTTCCTTGGTATCTTTCTGTTGGTAGAAAATTAAAATAATTTGATAATCTATTCTTTAATTACATTTTGAGCGGTTTCTAGGGGGAAGCTGTTTTGTAGTTAGCATTTTAGGGTTTTTAAATAATTATCTAAATATACTTACATTTTAAATTTGTGTAGTCTTTAGCTTTGATGGAGTAATTTTTTGGATGTCTTCGAAATTTCTGGTAGGTAAGAAGTTAGAAAAAAGATAAAATGTGTATTAGAAATTTTAGTTCTATAATACAGTTGGTGTGTTAGAGAACATTTAAAAATACTTACAATAGGGATTTAGTAGTAAAAAATCACTTCAACTTTTATTGCTATGTTTTGGAGATGTCTATAGAAGAAATGTAAAAGGCAAACAATATAAGTTATTTAAACTGTTTAGAGAAATAGTTACAGTTTTAGCCTACTACTTTTGTTATTTAAAAAAATTAGTTAAACTTACTTTAATTATTTCTGTAGGAATCTTGTCTGGAAAACTAATTTTCTCAGGAAAGAGTTGGTCAGAGTGTCACCTTCTTTTTTCTTCAGAGTTAGAAGCAGAAAATAGCAGTAGCAAAATAATCCTTTTATAGTGTGTGTTAGATTAGTTACTTCATTTGATTGGATGATGTAAGAATGGGAGCTTTTTATTGGTTGGTTTGAATTTTATTACATTTAATTGCTATGTTTGGTGTTGTGGAAATGCAATTTTTTTAATACTTTTGCAGGAAACCAGGTTTGTTTTTGTTCTATTTAAAATGTTTGTAATAATATTTTTCACATATATGTTAAAAGTATCCTATTTATTTATACACTGCAATGTTTGGATGATATATGTAAAATAAATGTGTTTTTATTGTGTTTTAAAAATTGTTTATTCTTAGTATTATATCTATTGTGGAGTGTATTATGTATTTAAAATATATCATTGTATTGTATTTAAAATGTTTTTGGTATTTTTAATTGTGTCGATGTTCCATTATTTTCGATATTAGTGTCATCTATATATTTTGTTTCAATATTTTTGTTGTGTACTGTTTAATTTTAGAATACACGATATTTGTTTATTCTATATTTTGTCTTTCGATATTATTGTTGTCGATAATTATTATATTAGATAATTAGGAGTCGATATTTTTGTATTTTCTTAAATAAGTATTGGATGTCGATATAATGGTAGTCGATATTTTGTCGCCGATATTTTTGCTACTCGATATTATGGTTGACGATATTATGTCTGTGATCCCTGAAATTTATGCTTGACCTAAATGATAGAGGGGCCTGTTTTATTGTCACACTTTTTTACCTTAAAAGCAATCAACGCACAAAAAAGTGTTATCCCTCAAATGATGAAGTACTGTTGCACTATTAATAGATATGATGCTTAATATTTGTATTTTTTGGAAAAAGGATGAAGTTATTTATTTATTCTTAAGTGCTGTTTTGGATTCTATTTATAGGTTTTAATTGCTTGTATCTATTTTTATCATTTTTTTTCCATTTGATAACTTTATTTCGGTCAAGAGACCATAAAAGTGCAATAAAATATGTACAAGCACAGTGATAAAACCACAAATACAATTAAGTTAAAAAGATATTAAACAATGAGTTATCAAAGAATAAGCAGATAAATGAATGTTGGGCATTATTTCGTACTAGAAAAAAGAGATCTTCTCCGCCACATGCTAAATAAAAAACGGGAAACTGCAAAAACAATGGGAGGGGCAGTGTCATAGGTTAAAACTCTTGTGGCTTGGGCACATTGTCTAAACCCCAAATTTTTGCACAATTGAAGGATCCAGCATTTCCGAATTCCACTGTATGCGGGGCAGAAAAAGAATATATGTACAATGTCTTCCCTCCAATAGTTGCAAGCAGGGCAATTGGCCTCTGACAATAGTGACCATCTAGATGTAAGGGCCCCTATTGGTAAGGAGCCATGCCTCAATTGGGTGTACAGTTTTCTTGCGAATGGGGGCTGCACCAAGTCCAGAAACACCTCCGTTTTGGGGCTAACTTTTGTCAGAAGAAACTCTGTGGTCAGCCTTCCCAAGGAGGTCGAGCAGTGTAGAGTTTTGAGGTTGTAGGACTTTACAGCCGCCACTATTTGGGACCTTTGCGTCCTCACACAGCATCCTTCCGGTGCATCCCAAAGTCGTGACATACCAAGTTGATGGAAAAAACCTTGACATGATCCAGCCAAGGTATGTTCTTGTATTGTAGCTGGCCCCAAATTGCAGTGAACTCTGCCCTAAAGGATGCCAGCTCCGGCACGGACCAAAGTCTTCTCCAATAGAGCAGCGGTCGTGCAACTGCCAGCTCATCGATGGATTCCAAGCCTAAGTGTAGGCGTAATGGTATTAGGGGAGTACTTTGTGGGAGAGCTACCAGATGGCGCATAAAGGCATGTTCAACCTTCGATAGCTCATGTACTTTCATATGTCCCCAAAGTTCTGCGGCGTACAAAGCTGCTGGCCTGACCTGCATTTTGTAGATCTCAAGGGCAGGAGTGACAGGTTTGAAGATCGAAGCGCTATGAAATCTGCCAATGCCTCCCGTAATCTGGGACAGTCTCAGAGATGATTTAGAAACTTGGTGGTCCCATGTGAAATGTTCAGTCAATGTGACCCCCAAGTATACAAAAGTCTTGACACGCTCCAGGGAAATTCCATTAAGCATAGGATTTGGGTGGGTATGTCTCGGGGGATTGAATATCATAAACTTTGTCTTCTCCAGGTTGACCTCCAACCCCCGTGAGGCACAAAAAGACACAAACCCGTCCAGGACCCGCTGGATGCCCGTTGATGTCCGCGATAACAACAAGGTGTCATCCGCGAACATCAAAGCGGGCACCCTACCAGTGGCCAGACGGGGAGCGTCATTATGCTTAATGCCAGAAAGTACATCAATCAGACAATTAACGTACAGGCTAAAGAGGGTGGGGGCCAATACACAGCCCTGGCGTACTCCCCGGGCAACGGGGAAACGGGCTGATAGTTCCCCGTTCCTTCCACATATCACCTGAGCATAATTCCCCATATGGAGTCTGGTGAGGGCTTTCAGAAATAGGGAGGGACACCAAGCTCCTCCAAGACCGTCCAGAGCCGCTCCCTGGGAACCAGATCAAATGCGGCCCGCAGGTCCACAAAAACAAGATAGAGGCTGCCACCCTCTATTCTTGCGGTTTTCCAGTATAGGACCTGGAGTCGAAAGATCTGGTCCATGGTCGAGACCCCTAATCTAAATCCGGCTTGAAGGGTGGTTAAGATTTTATTCTCCTCCATCCAACCCAATAATCTATCGAGTAGAATTCGCCCCATCAGCTTCTGGGTGGTGTCACTTAAGCTGATTGGTCTGTAGTTAGATGGAACAAGCGGACAAACCTTTTTAAAGATTGGAACGATCTCAGCTCCAAGCCAGGTCTCGGGCAATGCCGAGCCTTGCAGGACCGCATTGAACAGGACAATCAGATATGGGGCCCAGATTTTATGTTGGGAGCAAAAAAGGTCTCCAGGGAGCCTGTCAAGGCCAGGAGCATTGTTTGGGGGCAGCCTCTCAATTGCCGACTTCACTTCTTTGAGGGAAATGGAATCGGGATTAAATGTGTTGATCTTCTCTAGGGCACCCTCTTGTCCCATACTGTCACCGGGGCCCGAGACCCCCGGCAGTCTATACTCATGCAGGGAGTCTTGGACCATTGGGGCCTCAGGTGATATCTGGGTGTCCTTGTTCCCTGGATCCCCAGGACCCAAGTCCCCCAAAAGTCGGTGCTCGTGCCAGGAGTATGGGGTCGAAGGAATCCCGAAGGCAAGGATAGTATCCTGATCCTTACAAGGGGGAGCCCCGGTAACCCAGGTCCCCGGCAGTCTATGCTCATGCAGGGGGTCTGGGGCCGTGGGTATCTCTAACTCAGGACCGGTATAAAGTGACCTAAAGTGTGTCTCCCAAATTATGGGAGCAATATTCAAGACCCTATCGTCTCGCTCGCCGCCCAGTGGTGAGGTAGCAATAGCCCAGAAGGTCTTAGAGTTTTTTTGGAGCAGTGACTGTCTCATTTCGCCCATCTAGCTTCCTCCCACTCACTTTTGGCCCTATTTAGTTCCTTCTTATAAAGCAATCTAGTGGCTTTGATTTTAAGGATGTCCTTGGATTTAATTGCCATGAGGAGGTCTTTCTTGGATTTCTTACAGGCATGGTCATACCAAGGATGTATTTTAGTCCTGCGCGGTTTCGTTCTACTAAGAGGATAAAATACATCACCTAGGCTCTGAACTAACTTTCCATGTGACTCAATAATTTGCCCATGGGAAGTAGCCCTCCCCATTTCGTTTATGAGTGGGGTAGCAATCTGGTAGATTTCTGCAAGACGACTAGGTGAGTCCACACACGAAGGCCACTTGACCCTTCTCCTATTATTAGATATAATATAGGGAGGTACTGCCAAATTATTACTAGGGGCGGGGTTGGTTAGTCCAAAAGATCCAGGTTTAAGCGTCAGGACCAACTCATTGTGGTCGCTGTCGTGCCTTGGGATAACCTCAAAATCTTTAATCCGGTCCCAATGTTTGGCTTCCAACATAAGGTAGTCAATGGTGGAAGTACGATTGGTCCGGTTGTATGTGAACAAACCCGAACTATCATTATTAACCCTCCCATTACATGCTCGCAGGGACATTGCAAGGGTCAGGGATTTAATTTGTAATACTAACGGGGTCCAGGCCCTAACCGGAGCAATCCTTGGTGCGGGGATATGCCAAACCAAATCAACCTTGTCCTCATCACACAACTCAGGTCCTCCAAGGGGCTCGAACTGACAATTAAAATCGCCACCAAGAATTATCGAGGTTACTGGGTCAAGTGTTTGGAGAAAATGGGTGAGCACTTTAATAGTGCTTGATTCCTTCCCATTCGCGGTGGGCCTCGAATAGATGTTTATAATAGCCACACGCGATTTGTCAATGGTCTTTACTATGACACATTGTATATTGGGAGATTTTGTGTCCACACGGGTGACCTGCACACCAAGGTGTGTGCCCACCCATATGGATAGGCCGCCAGAAGGACGGCCTTTCCCCCCAGATACTGCATTGGTGTTGTAGGTAGCAAAACCAGGACTAGCACTCTCCTCTAAGCACCAGGTTTCTTACATCAAACAGATGTCACAGGAAGCCATGAAAGAAAGCCACCCTGGGTCGAGTATCTTGCTCTTTACCCCGACACGTTCCAAGAAAGGATTCTTATGCTTTCTTCCATGGCCACTCCTGTGCATTGTGCGCCCCCATGCTCCAAAAATGACTCCAAGCCTGACCTCTGCTCTACACCAGGCCCCTCCCCTATCACTACAGTATGGAAGGAATTTTCACCAATAATCATTGGTAAGGTCTTCTCCTTGGATCCTATCCCTTCCTCTAGATTTGTATTGACAGACTGCACTGGACGGGTGCCTTCAGAGGACAGTCAATCAACCTCCTCGAGGACACTAAACCTATTCCAGTGGGGTAACAATGGATAAGTGGGAAATAAAGAAGGGGTACCCTCCCCAAATGACTGCCAGTGGTTAGCCCAATTAGGAGGGGGGGTAGCAATTTCTAATCGGTTGGGGTCTCCTGTGGGAAGTCGATTTATAGTTAGGGGTGGGATAGAAATAGGATAAATGTACGGGGAAGATTTGGGATTCTCTGTAGGAATGGATTTTACAGATGTAATCTACAGCGGAGGGGTCCCTAAAATTAATGGTAACGACATCCCCTGCTACTGTTTTGGGGCCTCTCCCAATCCAATCAATTCTTCTTACTGCTAATATTTCCCCCAAGACATTTGGGGCAGCGGTCTATTTAGGTCCAGCCACTGTACACACTTGTTATATAAATCTGCCTTGTGTTTTCTTTTCCGCCCACTAAGAGCCGGGACACCCACAGGAGCAACTACATAAGGTTGAGCTTCCGGGGGTAGATTTATTGATGGCAATTGCCTAGGTGCTGGTTTTGCCACAGGAGGTCTTGATAAATTTGCTGTGTTATTATTTCCCACATGTTTACCCTCTTTGTGGTGGCGACTAGATTTCCCAACAGGTTCCCCTGCAGGGGGAATGGTGTGGCCTGATTTATTAGTGATTGGCGGTGGGGGAGGTGCAGGGTTTGCAGTTTTGCAGCGGTTACTGCAGGCCCTGGGTTTTGGTTCAGTATAACTGGAACAGTAGTGTTAGTTGTAACTGGGCAAGATAGTTTTGAAGTAGCTACAGCAGGTGCTGGAGGTGCCACTTTGGCTTCGGGATTGGCTAGCTTCATTGGCGCTGGCATTTTATTATTTAAAATAGAAGTTAGTCTGTCCAGTTTAGAAACAAGGGGTTTAAGATGTGAGGCGATCGTTTTCTCAAGGCTTGCCTGGAGGTCGGCCACCATATTGGTGACCCAGCACGGTATCCCTGCAGATGAATGGAACGTGTTTACAGATGGGGTCACTAAATTATGATTGGCCAGCTTTTTTTACCCGTGTTTTTAGCGAAAGTATCCTTTTTTGGCTTTGAGCCGGTTCTGCCAGATTTGGAAGTTATTACAGGGGAAGGGGAGGTTAGGGTACAGGGTTGGACGTCATCGTTATTAGTTGGGGACCCTGTTAAGACCTGTACCAATTCGACATCAACTGAAGTCTCAGCAGGCACCTGCGCACAAGGCAGCTCAGCATAGGTTGATGTTAGGTAAGAATCCAAGACCGTTGGATCATTCATTATGACAGAGAGATCCTCTGCGTGGTCTTTGGTGCAAGCTGAGGCAGGGAAGGATAGTCTTCTTTCAGTGTGTTCTATTGCATTGGCCACCACCCCTATGGTTGTTGCAGCATTTTATCAATAAAGTAGGCAAGGGCTGCGGTAGTGTGGCCTGGAGTCTGGTATTTGGGTGAGATGCAGGCAATCGAGACTTCTTCATTGCGGTGCTCATTTTATAGTACTAGAAGTTATACTGTACTGATGACTATGGAATGTAGCGGGTCCCAAAATGATCACAGTATACACTCTCGGTCTGACAATAGGCCAGTGTAACAAATGAGCAGTGGCTAGATGAGAAGTGTTAAGAGTAACAGTACCTTGGATCAAGGAAGGTGGCCCGACCCGACCCTGGTCGACCCTGGACGGCCACAGGCGGCCCGCCCTCTGCCCGGGCTCCGCCCGGCGTCGCCCACGCGCGTCCCGCGAGGCGGTTGGAACTGCTCCCTCTTATGCGCCTCCGGGAGCGGGATTGAGTCTCGTCAGTCAGGAGGGGACGCTGGGAAATGTAGTCCTGAGCAATGGAGACGCTCCCCCCTCTCGGCGGCCGCGATGTGTGGAGCGGCGGCGGGGGAGAGCGAGGCTGGATGCCCAGGTCTGTGTAGGGTTTTGCGGGTTTGGCTCTGCTGTAATTGCTCCCACTGAGCGCTGGTTCCCGCTCGCCAGCTGGAACTGCTCCCTCTTATGCGCCTCCGGGCGCGGGATTGAGTCTCGGCAGTCAGCATCCTCGGATGTCAGGAGGGGACGCTGGGAAATGTCGTCCTGAGCAATGGAGACGCGCCCCCCTCTCGGCGGCCGCGATGTGTGGAGCGGCGGCAGGGGAGAGCGAGGCTGGATGCCCAGGTATGTGCAGGGTTTTGCGGGTTTGGCTCTGCTGTAATTGCTCCCACCGAGCATTGGTTTATCATTGTATTTACTTTTATGGCTGTTTACATATGCCGAATAAAGTTCTTTGAGTCAAATCAATACTCTTCTGTTTACCGGTGGTGGCATCAGAGTAATTTGTGTTAGACAGCTTGCCTCTGACTGCTTACTCCTTAAAACATTCAAATGTTTCTCCAAGTCAGATATATAGTTGTCCGTCACCTTCCCAGAATGATCTAAGTAAGACACATACAGAGCCACTCTGAAAGAACCTCATATAGAGTGTGTCCTCCCAATACTCATTTAGGCAAGTTATTTAATGCTCTCGGAACTCCATACAGTATATGGTACCATTAAGACCTTGACCTATCACTATAGCAAACAAAGGGTGTTAAATTATGCCATTGGCTCTCTCTACAGTATCGTTTGATTCAGCTTTGAGAAGATTGCTGAACTGCAGAAAAATCTCCCAGAACAGACACTGTATCCCTGTAAGCCATGGAGGTGAATGCAGGACCATTGTCTGAATGAAATAAATGAACTGCCCCCATTAACACTAGGCACTGAAAATCTTTTACTACTGCTGAAGTGCTTGCATTTCTCTGTGGCCAAACTCATAGGATTCAAGAACATGAATCAGTCGCCACCTATATGCACTTACATTGGGGAGCAGAATGAAAGGGACCAAGTTGGTCCAAATAAAGCACCCTGAAGACAATGTTTGAGATCCTGAGGGGAGTTGGCGAGGGTCATTTGGCAGTGGAAAGTTTAATCTGCCTACAATTGGCACACTGTCTAACATAATCCCTAGTCTTTTTTATATAAATTAGACTACCAAAAGCATTGCTATGGTTGCTGTAATTCCTGCATGTGTAATTGCCAACCCCTCATGGGCGTGTTTGAATAATTCTAATGTAGACGGACATTTATGTATTACTCTGTCTTCCTCTCCTGGTATCGTAACAACAGGAATGCTTTCTGAATTTAGAGTGTATGAATATTTGGGAGGAAAGGCTGCAGGAGGTTTCCCACTTTGCTTAGTTGCATTTATTGCTGTTAAGATATCTGTGTCGGTCTTGAGATATGGTTAGGACTGCTTCTCCAACAGTCTGAATTGCAGCCTTTAAAGCTAGGTCGGCTGCACAATTCTCTAGCATGAATGCGATCATCGTGATGGCTCAAAGTGTGCCTTACTTGAACCAATGGAAGCTTATCTTGTAAGACAGTTACCTTTCCCCAAAGCCATTTATTCTTTATAGGTTTACCTTTAAATTCTTGAATCCAATCAACATCCAATGCTGCAAATTGACATTGTAACCTTGCACACAGTAGGATGAGTCAGACACAATAAGTGTGTGAAATGGCGAGTCAGTCTTCTGCAATGCAAGTAGCAGAGCATGTAATCCTGCATGTTGTGCGATACTGTCACCTAGAAATTTAGTGTGGGTGCACCCTGGGTTGAACTCACCATTCCTCTCTACACCTTGCACTGTGTGCAGGCTGCAGAATATTTTGTTCCTACAGAAGAAGGTGCTCTGGTAAGACTCAAGGGATAAAGTGGCTGTACTATGGGTGTTTTGTTCTGCATATGTTCACATGTGCAAATTTAAATCTCTATTAAGACTATTCTGTAGGAGCAGTCTGGTTAGAAAAAGGGGTGTGTTGATTGGTGAGACAAGGCGCCATGATGCCTTGGTACTTTAACTGATCTAATATTACTTTTATACCACATTTTGCTTCTACTTTTTAAGGGTATTTTGCTTGTGGTTGTGGCTCACTGTGTCAGGGAATGTCTGTACAAGGCTGGAGCTTGTCTTACAGCACTTTCACTGGCATAATTTTCCCTGAGAGCCACAGGTGCTATAGGAGACAAGGCTAGCATTATGACTTCTTCCCCCGGGTGCTCCTCAAATAAAGACTGAAGACTAGCCTTTTTCTGCTAAATTGATATCATTATCATCAGATAATTGTGTCCAGAAGACTGATTTTGATAAGACGTGGTATGTCCCCTTTAACTTGTATGTTTAGGATGTAAACCCTGTCAGAAGGATTTAAATGATGATCTGGGGTCTCAATTGGCATGATGTCAGCAGTTGGATTCGCACCCAGAACCTCTGAAGTGTCTGATGTTCTATTGCAACTTCTGTGGCACTGTCTAAGAGCACTCTCTCCCAAGTACTGTTTTGCAGGATGTTTTGTAGCTGGATTTGCTTGTTTCTTACAAAGTCCTGCTACTTACTTCTTCTTGGCTTGAGTTTTAGAGTCAAGTCATCTCTATTCCCTCTTTACTTTAACATCAGTCTTGCGTGCTCCTTCACTTTTTCAACTGTACTCCTCTTTTCTTCAATACTCAGATCGACTACTCCTCTCTAATTTTTTACCTTCAGTATACTAAAAAGAACATGAAGAGCAGCAATCAGGTTTTTACATTTTCTCACGCTCTCTTAAGTTATAACCACCCTGGATGGATTCCTGAGAAGGGTGTGCTCCAGTCTGTCATTTATCTTTGAGTTTTTTCTTCACCTCCATTGTAGATTTATCTTTAATGGAACCCTTGGTATCTTTTTTTCATTTTTAAGTGTGGCTTAACCGGTCGAGTACCCAAGATATTCCTACCTGCAGAAGTATACATTTCCATTATTATTTTTGGTAGCTCCCTTTCATGGTCTTGAACTGGAACCACTTCCATTCTCTGAGGGATAGCCAGATCCGAAGTCTCTCCTTTAACAGCCGTTCCAGCCAGTTTGACAGACCGCTATGGTCAAGGATTTCAAGCCTCAGACTCCCTGGCCTCACGTGACAGCACCATTGCGCCTGGAGGCGCTTAAATCACCAATGTTGTTCCTGCAGCGCAGGAAGCCGTTCCAACCAGTTTGACAGACTGCTAGGGTCAAGGACTTCAAGCCTCAGACTCCCCAGCACGCATGACTGCACAATTGCGCCTAGAGGCACTGAAATCACAGACATTCCAATCAATTTGACATTCTGCTAGGGGCACAGACTTCAAGCCCCAGACTCTCCGGCCCATGTGACTGCACCATTGTGCTCAGAGGCGCTTAAATCACCGACACAATTCCCACAGAACAGTAAGCCATTCCAGCCAGGTTGGCAGTCCACTAGGGGCAAGGTCTTCAAGTCCCAGACTCCCCGGCCCCTCATTGATTGACTGACTGACTGAAATATTTATAAAGCGCTCGAATGCCGCGGCGTCTTGGCGCTATGATACAGAAAGAGCGGTGAGAGCAGGTTTTTAGGGCAGAGAGAAAAGCCACGTTTTCAATGCCTTTCTAAAGCACATTTTAGATTTTTGTGAGCGCAGTACAAGGGGTAGCGAGTTCCATAATCTGGAGGCTTGGTAAGAGAAGGATTTTCCACCCCATTGGGCTCTCCTTATTCTTGGCTGAGATACTAAATCTTGGTTGGCTGATCTCAAAGTGCGTGATGGTGAATATCGAGAAAGGAGTTGGTGAGATCGTCAGGTCCCTTGCCATACAAGGACTTGTGGACCAGGCAAAGGGCTTTGAACTGTATTCTGCGCCTAATTGGAAGCCAGTGAAATTCATGTATGACTTTAGAAGTTGGCTGATGCTTTGGTAGATTCAGCAGGACCATCGCTGCGGCATTTTGGATTGCCTACAGCTTGGTCAGTTGTTTTTCTCCTGTGCCCAAGTAGAGTGAATTGCAATTATCCACTCGGAACATTACCAGGGCACCCATCACCGTCTTTTTTAATGTTGGCGGAATGTATGGTAAGACTTTTCTAAGAACCTTGATGGTATAAAAGCAGGCGGAGGTCACCTGGTTGATTTGCGCCTTACAGGAGAGATCTTTATCTAACATGAAGCCACGGTTCCTAACCTTGTCTGCTGGACTAGGGCAGGAACCCGCCTCAGGAGGCCACCAGAGGTCGCTCAAAACGGAAGGTTTCTGGCCGAATTCAATTATTTCGGTCTTTTCTGTGTTTAATTTTAGAAAATTACAGCTCATCCAGTTTTTTACACCAAGGAGGCATTTCTTGAAACACTCTGCTGTAGCTTCGATTGACTGGGATACCGACACTACGATTTGTGTGTCGTTGGTGTCCGACACTAATTGTAGGCCATGAGATTGAATTAGGGCGGCTAAAGGAGTGACATATAGATTAAACAATGTGGGCGATAATGCCGAGCCCTGGGGGACCCCTCCTGGGAGGGAAAATTTGTCAGATTGAAAGCCTTCCCAGTGCACTTGTTGAATTCGAGAATCCAGAAAAGATGTTAAAAGTGTCAGAGCAATGCCGGCAAAGCCTAAGGTTCTTAGTCTGTTTAGTAGGACCGAATGGTTAACGGTGTCGAACGCCGCTGTTAGGTCTAATAAAATCAGGGCCGTTCTACCACCCTCATCCATTGTCCTTCGTATGTTTTCCGTTGCCATGATCAAGGCAGACTCTGTTGAGTGAAAGGGTCGAAATCCATGTGGTGAAGGATCTAGTAGCTTATTATGGTCTACATATCTCAATATTTCTTGATTCATGGCTTTCTCCAGAATCTTGGCTGGTACGGGCAGACAGGATATAGGCCGGTAGTCCTTGGGTTCAGTAGGGTCCAGCGTTTCCTTCTTAAGGATAGGCCGGATACAAGCTTTCTTCCAGCTGCTGGGGAATTCACCTGAGGTGATAACCTTGTTTAACAGGGGAGTCAGGACAGCTGTCAC
Source organism: Lissotriton vulgaris (assembly GCF_964263255.1). NCBI lineage: Eukaryota > Metazoa > Chordata > Amphibia > Caudata > Salamandridae > Lissotriton > Lissotriton vulgaris. The sequence goes on along the minus strand of NC_141698.1, from coordinate 474,265,992 downwards.
AGTCTCTGGAATCATATGCAGTACATGTGGTGGACAGCGGTCTAACGGGGATCCTGATTTCATCTGTGTGAGTAAGTCCACCACCTGCATCTCCTCTAATAGAGGGAAGCAGGAGTAGCTGGGATCAGTCAAAGTGGCAGTCTCACTGTTATCAGTAAGTGAATCAGCTGCTAAGGTGCTACGGTCATCATAAAATGCCTGGACCTTCTGTTGAAAGAAGGTAGCGATACTTGTCACTAAGTTCTGGTTGGGACTAAAGACAGTATCACAGGGACTCTTTGTCAGATGAGTGACTGTTTTAAATAATTCTCTGGCAGTGTTGGAGGCTACTTGAATTCTATTCGTGAAGTAGGCTGATTTAGCCTGAACTATTGCTGACTTATATTCATGCAGGGCTTTGGTGTACTCTAATTTGTTTTGATAACTGTAGTCTGAACGCCACAACCGCTCCAGTCGCCGGTATTTCCGTTTTATTAGTTTCACCTCTGCAGAATACCATTGCATAGTGGCAGACCGTCTCCTGTTTTTTTTTATTTCCACTGTAGCCAACTCATCGACTGCATGACTGATCCAGTTATGGAATTTAATCACTCCTTTTTCAATGTTATCAAGCTCAAATACAGGGGGATCCTTAGCAAGTATGTTAGCTAAAAGAGTAGGTTCGAGCTTCTTCCAGGGGCGTACTCTTTCAGGGAGTGTAAGGTCTCTTCGACAATTTACTAAGTTATTGAATTGCACATTTAAAAAAATAGCATTATGGTCGGACCAAGGAACAGGTTGAATCAAAATAACTTTAATATGATCATTGTTTGTAAAAATGCTGTCAAGAGTATGTCCTGCGGTGTGAGTAGGATTCGAGATTAATTGATTCATGCCAAAACTAAGAAAATTATCAGTTAATGTAGTCGAGTCAGAGTCATTATTTGCTATTAAATAGAAGTTAAAATCACCCAAAATAGTGTAGGTGGTAGAGTCAGAGGTAGTTTCTAGGTGGGTATGTAATGCTCTAATAAACGGGGCTCTTAGACCGGGGGGCGATACACAAGCAGGCCAGAGAATATCAGGCAATTATTGTCTTTAATTTTAAAGCTCATGGCTGCGGCTTCTAGGTCCTGTTGGGGGAGTGCGAATACTTTTAAGTAGGATTTATAGATTATCCCAATTCCACAAGCCACTGCTCCTAATCTATTTACATATTCTACAGAGTCGCCTTCAGGAACTGCAACAGTCCAGTCCGGGCCTGAGGCATCAGATGCCCACGTTTCTGTTAGAAAGATTAGGTCAGCAGCGTGGTCAGTAATCAGTGCTTCAATTTCATGTTTATGTTTAACCATTGATCTAGTGTTCAGCAAAATACATTTCAAGATTCTTTTCCCACTAGCCGGGCGCTCTGACCCAAACTTATGGTTGTTATTGGTCCGCTGATGATTATTTAAAGTAAGACACTTATTCGTGGCCAGGAACGGGTCAAGCAGTTTGTGTGATAAAAAGGGAGGTTTAGTAAGCATCTGAAAGCCACAGGAGATGCAACTAAAGGTAGAGGAGAGGTCTACGGGGTTTGCTCTTTGAAGAAGTTTACAGGTATATTGGTCCATCCTGAGCAACTCCGCTCTTGAGTAGTGGAGTTTTTTAAAATGGCCATAGTTTCCCGCGCTAAGCGCGGGTCCGGCGCAGACGGGCGCAGACAGGCTTGCCTTTGGCGCGCCGCTGGTGCGCCCGCTGCGCCCGTTCGCTGCGCTCGTCTGCTGCGCTCCCTAGATGAGGTAGCCATTTTATACCCCCAAGGGCGTGAGGGGCCGAACACTAGACCACTCGCCCAAGATGGCTGCGTATGAGGCAGTACCCCGGCAGCACCTGAATCGGCTGCAGTATGACTGACAACAGAGCAACGAGCTCAAGGAGGGCACACAGCGCTCAGACACTCGAGCACAACATAGTGGTACAATAAAGAGAACAGTGACTACAATAAAATCCAAGGCGCAGTGAGTTTTAAAAGGAAATTATATTTCATATGCACAAAACACTCTCTTGTCTCGGCTTCAGCCTCAGGACGCATATGCTCTAGCAATCAGAAGCGCGCGAGAGAAGTGAAGATTTTATACCCCCAAGGGCGTGAGGGGCCGAGCACTAGACCGCTCGCCTGCTCCTCGCCCAAGATTACTGCACCATTGCTCCCAGAGGCACTTAAATCATCAACACCATTCCCACAGCGCAGGAAGCCATTCCAGACAGTTTGACAGAACGCTAGGGGCAAGGACTACAAGCCCCAGACTCCCCAGCCCCGCATGACAGCACCATTGTGCCCGGAGGTGCTTAAATCACAGACACGGTTCCTGTGGCACGGGAGGTGCTCAGGCAGCACTTGGGCGATGCCCGGGCCAAAGGTGGGCCCATCCTTGCCTGTCATTACCCTGAAGAGGCTGGGCTGGGCCAGCCCTTTGACTTCTGCCCCAGGAGAACCAGCTCTAAGAGATATGGGGCTGGTACTGGATTCCTAAGGTACAGTGTTTTGTTCTGTGTTATTACCTGCCACTTCAAGTAAAGGGAACATCAAGTGACCAGGATTTTGTTTGGCTTTAGTACTTGGTGGCATTACTGTGGGTTTTATGTTCGTAGTTTAGCATTGTATAGACCTAGTGGTCATTTCTAAACTCCAAGCACTTTGCAATAATGGGGAATTGAACATGCCACCCCAAACAGCAAGCTTGGCCACAGCAGCTTGCTTCATCAGTGCCTCCAACCTCAATCGATAAGATGCTACAGAGGGTCATTGGGGTAGTGGCAACTGAAATTGAACTTACCGTAAGACGGCTGTCCCTAACCCCGACCTTCATTTTTCCACGACTTGTATGGGGTCCCCCAGAAAACCCTTGCCCCGGAACTCAACTCTCACACACCACAGTCTGATGACCGTGCAAAGGTGAGTGATGCACCAAGAGTCCACTCGCGCAAATGGGACATCGACACTGAACCTGACAAAAATGGGAAATCCAAACAAACAAACAGAGTAGGGGCAAAGAGAAAGAAGCTCAAAGGTGGAAAGCCTGACATTGAAGGAAACCTGGATGACCCGCACACGAATATGGGCAACATAGGTAGCGCACGAGCAGCTTTGGACTACCCAGTATGGGCAATGACCTGGTGGTGGACTTACAAGTTCATTTTAGATCTGTGGTAAAATACGAGCTTAGTTCTTTGGTAGCACAGGTAGATAAACTGGCAGAATTGTTTGAATCTTTGGTGGGAAGGCCAGCCCAACCAAAGGGAAAGGAACCAATGCTAGCTGCGAATCTGATATTGAAACCTTAACACCTGAACCCCCACATGCCCAAAACCCCATTTCTACCACTGACCTCAACAGGGCTAATTGTGAGTCCAGGAGCGGTGCATCTTAACATGGCAACTAAGCAGGATTATGTGTACCAGCAGGGTCCCAGGCACAGATGGGAGGGGGTTGGAAATGAGCCCAACACAGAGACGAGGGAAGAGAGAAGTGTTCTGCCTTCCATTAACTTACCCTCCACCTCATCCCCGTACGTCATTGTTCTAGTAGGTGTGCCTGAGCTCAAACAAGGCAGTACAAAAGGGGGTGGTGATGGACGGAGCATCTGAACCAATCAAACACTCACACCCAGTCAACAGATCTGGGTTTAATCCATCACCGTTCTTTAGCCCACTCTGCCACCCCAGTTCAGACATGGCCCTATGCAAATCAGTCTGACCCTGTGCCTCATGGAAACAGTCCAGCCCAAACTGCCAAGCCATGCCTTCCCTGGACCGGAATAAATCTTCCTAGGACCGGTTTCTGGCATTACAGCCGTCTTCAGGCAGGCTTGCTTGAATCCAGTGGCAAAGTGAGCAAGGGACTCATGTCTGAGCATACCCTGCCAACTTATGGCGAACAAAGCGGAACAAAAGGGTGTGGTGATGGACGGAGCATCTGAACCAATCAAACACTCACACCCAGTCAACAGATCTGGGTTTAATCCATCACCGTTCTTTAGCCCACTCTGCCACCCCAGTTCAGACATGGACATATGCAAATCAGTCTGACCCTGTGCCTCATGAGAACAGTACAGCCCGAACTGCCAAGCCATGCCTTCCCTGGACCGGAATCAAGCTTTCTAGGACCGGTTTCTGGCATTACAGCCGTCTTCATCCAGGCTTGCTTGAATCCAGTGGCAAAGTGAGCAAGAGTCTCACATCACTGTTGTTATTGCATTTGAGCTCAAACAAGGGCAGAGAGAAACCCATTTCGAAATGAAGATCAAATGCATGTTTTGGCTGGCAAGGCAAGGCAGAGACAATTCTACTGATGAAGATGCTGGTCAGATTCTTATGACACGTAGGGTCAGGTGGGTGAGAAATAGGTGGAAAGATGTAGTCAAGATGCGGGTATAAGGTCCCTACCGCTAGAATACTTCTACAGCAACTAGAGTGCACATGAGTCATGGACAGGGGCTGTGGAAGCAGAACCACCAGGATACAAGAGAGTGGCATCAACCCCCCCCAGACCCTTACTATATAATCTACCCACAGCGGATAGTTTTCGGGTCTTAGAAGAGGTTGATTAACTCAAAGTAATGCAGCACCCAGAATAGTCAACCAAATGCCAGGAGGATTTCCGGGAGAGGGCTATTTTAAACAGTGAGTTTTGTTAATCTAGTGAAACCTCTGGGTTGGGGGTGGGTGGAATAAAGGAGCCCCCTGGCACAATATAACCAGGCTGAGATAAGTGGGCAAGCTCTATAGGCCATATAAGTACAAGTCCTGTGCAGACGTTTCAAAGTGGTAGGTTCCAATGTCAGAACCAAATAAGTCAGACAAAGTTCATAGAAAGAGCGTAATGAAAGTCGAGATCAAGCGATGCACAAAGAGATCCACTACCCGGATTTCCAGAGACCCGCAACCTCACGTACCCGTGCTCAAGATTCGTTGCTAAGATCGCACACTTCGTACGCACCCGTACTTAGTCCTCCCTTGCCGGCACAACCGCCCAACGGGAATCGTGTTTTATCCACGGACTTGGTCCACTTTACCTACGCGTCGCAGCCGGTTTGGAATTTTCACCGGACCTGCGTCCCTACTTCTCACCATAGAAAATGAACAGCCCTGAATAGTCACATCCTTCACACGATGTAACGAAACATGTGTCAGCTAGTTTTATTTTCACATGTATTGATCAAGATTGAACTATAAAATTACTCTTCATGCATCGCTGGATCTCGACTTTCATTGCGCTTTTTCTATGAACTTTGTCTGACTTATTTGGTTCTGACATAAGAACCTACCACTTTGAAACGTTTACACAGGACTTGTACTTATATTGTTTGGGTATGGGACGTGTCCCTTGCCTATACAGGGGCTGGTTTTGTCTGGGTTTGTTCCCCTTACCTGTTTGCACCGGTAGGCTTTAGAAATTACAAATCTAACCTATAATCGTACATGCTAGAGCGCCACTTCTTCCCGTCCTTTACTCAAACCCAACCTTTTCAAGCTGTGTAGGCCAAACCGTTGTTGGGCTGCTGCTCAATGATGCTCTAATAAGCCTACCCACTGGATTGCCACAAATTGTGGCTCAAGCTAAAGCCCTAGCAATCTTAGCACACCTCAACCCTACAGTAGCAAGTTCCCTATTAGAACTCTGGCGATCAGACTAAGTGACCAACGGAGAGAAACCACAACACCTAATGTTAATCTTCAGTTACCCATGCCAGCTAAACACACAGATTCAACAAAGATGAGGGTAAGATCATGGAATGTTTGCGGGCCTCAGAAGCAAACTGGACAAACCCGACTGAGGGCTTTTGTGGACAAATACGACATCTGCATAGTTAGGATACACAGCAGTTGGGCTTTGCGACTTTCAGGATGGCTGCAACCACCAGGGGTAAGGATAGGCCATCAGGTGGTCTTTGTATATGCATTGGGTCTTATTTGGGCTGCACTGTTGAGCAGCTGAAGTTCTTCTCACATGACATCCAGTGCATTCTTCTGATATTTACATCTAAGGTCAGAATCACTCTGGTCAATGTCTACTCCAGGCCTGTAAACAACAGCCAAGAATCACTGACCTTTGGCCAACCGGCTGCTTCCATATCCACCATCCCCAACAACCATTGGATGGTTACTGGTGGTGACTTTAACTGCCAGTTTGAGACCCTGAATGAGTTTAATGGAGTAATTCCCAGTGAAGAAGACCTACACTGGGCAATTCCAGAGGCAAACATCCCGCCAACTAGGGCCTGGACTCGGTTGGTGCTCCAGATTAAATCCTTCAGCTTAGACCACTCCCCAGGGGCATGCAATGGAAGAACTAAATCAGGCACACCATGGAAGCATACCTTTAATCGATTAGGACACTCTCCTATTTTAGACTACATCCTAGTAGATATCAGGATGTGGCTGACTTTCTTGTTTTGACACAACACGACAGAGGAAGTCTCTGGTTCAAACATACCACCAGATGACAGATTAACACTGACTAACAATAGAAAAAGAATCCTATACAGCAATCCTGTGATAGGATGTCTTCCCTATATGATTCAGTCATCCTGTGTCTACATAGCAGCAGAACAGTCCATTTCCAGTGATGGTACGTTCATCTCCCTTACGCGAGTTGCCGAGACCCATTAGGTGCTGACATCTACTCCAGCTTATATATTTTTTCCTCCGACACACTCAAGTGGGCGCGAAAAGGCCAAGGACTCCTAGTTCAAGTATAGCTATAGGGTGGCCAAGTTAGCCCTGACAGAAGCAATTACAACTAAAGATAGACCCCCCAATCAGAGAAAAGAGGGCATTATATAGAGTCAGCATCACCGAAACTAAAAACTGTGGGAGCTGTACAAGTGGGATTCTTTGAAACAGGCCTTATCCACTCAATGCATGAAGGCTTTCTGGTGCATAGTTAATGCTGGTAGTAGTGAATGGAAGCAGGCCATTGAATCCAACACTGCAGCTGATGTCTTGAAAGAAAGATTTCAAGGCCCTTTACTTAAGGATGGAGGACGAGGGTACTAGCGTTGCTAAAGATAATTCCCCACCGCAGGACATCTGCTCTTGGGCCCCTGAGATAACTCTCATAGAAATAGGTAGCGTCATAAGCAAAATTGACCCGTAGAAAGCTCCAGGGCTTGACAGGACCCCAGTGGACCTATTTCGCACCGAGCCAACTGTTTGGGTCCCCTAACTGTGGATTTTGTTTAATGGTATACTGCAAGGGATGGCAATTCCTGCAACCTGGGCTGGTGGAGAAATCCTGCTGATCCACAAAAAGGGTTCACCACTTCTTCCATCCAATTACAGACCCATAAGCTTAATTGTTGTCAGCCAGAAAATCTTTTTTCCCCGGGCATTGCTGGTCTGTCTTCAGACCTGGATGGACAAATTTAAAATATTGAGCCCATTCCAAGCTGGCTTTAGGACAAACACATCCACCATAGACCAAATATTTAGGCTCCAACTCTTGTACTGGAAAACGGTGACTAAAGAGGGTGGCAGCCTCTATCTAATCTTCGTGGGCCTAAAATCCGCGTTCGATCTGGTACAAAGAGATCAACTGTGGGCTGTTCTAAGTGATCTGGGAGTACCATCATATCTTTGTTATGTGCTTAGGCGTTCGCACGAAGGCAACTATGCCAAAATCATGTTCGGCAAACATGGAGAACTCACAACACCTATAGCCATGGATAGAGGGGTAAGACATGGCTGTATGCTTCTGCCTACCCTTTTCTGCCCATTTATAAATGCACTTGTAGAAACATTAAACACGGGGAAGGATAATGATACACCCAAGATAGCGAACAGCAAAGCACCAGCAATGATGTTTGCTGAGGACACTCTATTGCTCTCAAAGTCACAAATTGGCGTTCATAGGATCCTCAACAACTTCAAGGCCTTCTGTGAATTAACAGTCAAAACACCAAATATTTGGTCTTCAACCCAACCAGCTCAACTCGCCCTAACCCCAGCCTTCATGGCATTCCATTGGAGAGGCTGTCTGTATTTGAGTACCTTGTGCCACTTTAACTGAAAAAAAATAACTGGGGGGCTTAAACTAATAAAACAAGCCTAAAGCTAGCGCTGAACATGGGGGGCTGACTAAGCTATATAGGGAATATTTCCATAAACCTATTGGACCGCTCTTAGAAATCTACAAAGTGCAAACAAAGGGTGTCGCAACGTATGGGGCTAAACACTGGGGGTATTGTTCTCTGAGAAACATCACCAAGCCTGAGAACACTTTTGTCAGGCAGTTATTTAGTCTCCCCCACAGTTCCCTCCTTACACCGCTTCATTTGGACTTGGGGTAAGGCCAATTGCTGACAAAATTGCTCTTAGACCCCTAACTTTTTGGCATTGCTTATGGGTAATTGGCAATGTAATGAGTGTATAGGGACGAGTTAAAGGAGGTCTTGGGCTTGCAGGGTGCTAGGAAACTACTGTGGTTAGCATATGTCAGGGACTCGTTTCTGGACATGGGCACAATGAGTCTATGGCACAACCCTGAGGAAGCTTGCCCCACAATTTCTAGAAAGGAACTGGTTTCGAATTACACCTGTGTACAGGGGTGCTCAGCAACAGGATCATTAACAGTTGTGTTTTTGAGAAGATAAGACCAGTACATCCTAGAGTCTGCCCTAGATGAAATACAACCCAAGCTAGCGAGGAAACTGCAAATCCAGTTTAGGCACGGAGTACTCCAGCTGCACATATTCTCCAACAAATGGGCAAGGTACACTCTCTCTAGGCTGACTGGCCTGTGGCAATGCAGAGGAGTCAGAGTTGCATGTACTCTTTTTCTGCCCTGGTTAAAGAAAATCTAGACGCCGTTGGCTGACTCAATTATATAGAAATCTGGGGACCAAACACTGTCCAGAGGCATTTAGGCTGCTGAAATACAATACTCTATCGACAATTGTATTTGTGGTGTCACCCTTCCTACACTCTATGTGGTGTGAGCGCAACTCACTTTTGAAAACTAATGTATAGACTAAGTTGACAAAAACTTTTAAAAATGCATTTTAAGTGGGTTTGCTATATTTTTAAACTAATTGTGTTATCTGTGATTTTATAGAGTGCTCTTTTAGTGTTGTATTAATATGAAATGTAGCAGTTTTATCTCTGCTCAAGAACTGTATATCTCATGTTGTATGTGTTGTTATGTTTTTTGCTTATTTATTGAGGTGCGGGACCATAGATTGCAATTGTAGTATAGGTCTATGGGGCTTTGAGCTTATGTACGGGAGGATGCTTTTATTTACCTTCAGTTCATTGCACTTGCACTTTTATGGTCTAATGACAGCAATAAAGTATTTTAATTGAATTGAATATTGCTTAAAATGCTAGAGGAGACTGTCCCAATCCCATCCCAAGAGGGAGACTCATAGTCAGTATTATGTGTTCATCTTGTGGGCTAGTGTACTGATGCACTGCACTTCCTCTAACTGGTCTTTCTAGCAATTCAGAAAGCAATGTTATCACACTTAGTGGGGGCTATTTCACCATGATGGCTTTAATAGTCTGTGGACTAATAGTTTGTATTCGTGCAGAGCAGCAGGTCCTTCTGCGACAACAGGTCTAGAGCTCAAAGTATGTCCTACAAACTGTACCAGTCTCCTGTATAAAGTGACTGTGTAATTTAACACACCCGTCACTTCAGCCTGTGGTAAATTGTTAGGGCGAGGAACGGGAATGTAGTCAGTCACAACTGCCCATGTAGCCCCTTCATTGCTCAGGGGCACCAAACGGACATTTCTGTGCATGTGTGGCAATTGACCACAAAATCAATTCTAGTGTTCCTGGTAAGTAAAAGAGATTTCCAAATCTTGGTAACGCCTGTAGTGCGCTGGCGGATCTACTGCTGTAGATAGATTCTTGAAACTGCCCTAATGCAGCATCAAAAGGCTTGAACTCCACCCTTGGGTGGAGAGTCTCAAAGGTATATGCTGGATGCGCAGCTAGTACAAATGTAACACCCCTCCCAACAGGAACACCTTGAGATTTAAGATGTAGAGTAACGCCCCTCTACAAATGACCCCATAACAATCAGTGGCGGTGCTTCCATTAGGGCGCTTTGGCGTTGCCCTACTAATATATTGAGGCATACAAACAAGCGTCGCGCACACAGTCACTCGCTCACTTTTATTAAATCAATCCCTGGCTGTCCGGCCCCCAGGCCATGCCCGAGCCAATCCGCTCTGAAGGGGGCGGGCAGCAGGAGTTCAGTGAAGTTGTGAATGACATTGCTCATATCAGGTCAGCGGAGCGCACAGCAAGAGTGTGCATGTTCTGTTTAGGGCTGATAATTTGTTCAACCAGCCCCTACATGTGCACTAGGCTGCACATTAGAAGAGCGAGGGCTGTTCCATGCCTCAGCGCCCGGTCTCCTATTGAGCAGCGAGTATCACTGCTCAAGCTAATCCTGGCACTGCTGGAGTAGGCTCTGGATTGGCTTAAACACATGCGGTTGCCAGTCCTCTCCACAGTAAGCATTGTGAGGCGCTGTGTGTGGGATGACCAATCGCTGTCATGGCTGATTGTGAAGCCATGCAGTGATTGGCCATTTCTACATTGCTGGGCTGTTCAGCCAGCCTGCTGCCGCCTGTCCATCCCTCCCTCCCTCCCTCCCCCTCAGGGTGGGAGGGAGCAAGCGTGACGTCGGAGCCTCCTCGAGTCAGACCATACCTAGTGTTCAGTGCTACTGCTCGGATGTATTTGTCCCTCCTAACTGCCGTGGGCCTCAGCCTTGATTGATTTCAATCGATTTGATTTGATCACAAAGATCTGATCATCTGATCAAGTCGATGTCGACCAGTGGTGCAGACTTGGATTCAGACAGTGAGTACTGACAAACATAAACTCATACATTCAGCCACGGCCCGTCATTTGCAGGTTTCCCACCTCTGGCTGCTGGCTAAGTGGCCCTCAGCCCGGCTCGCTGAGGGCCCCCGGGACCAGGAATACCATAGTTGCCTGTACCCCCGGCAGCGGTAAACAGTTAATTAATTACTGTACTCATCCCATGCAGTCCTCGGGGAGGGGCTGTGGAGTGTGGCCGGATGTATGACATTACAACGCATGCTTTTTACCACGCATGCCTTTACAACACGGTTTTTACAACGGAAACCTTTACAACGCATAGCGCTTTGGGGTGCTGGATAGTGAATAGTTTAATTTACTATTCCAACTCCAGTCCCCGTGGACACTAGGGAAGGTGTTGGATAGTAAATTAAACTTATTCCCTATCCTACAGCGCCCCCAGCGCAATGCGCCGTAAAGGCACTGCGCGGTAAAAGTTGCGTTGTAAAGGATGTTTCCCAGTGTGGCCGGCTATGGCCTGGGGGCGAGAAAGTGTGGGCTCAGGAGGTGGGGAGCGGGGAAGCATTAAGACAGCCTCGCAGTAGGTGGGATCAAGGGAGACACGTTTTTCCTATTACTCACACATTCAAAGAGATGGTATGACGGTAGAGGAGCTCACTCACAACCTCATCCGGGTACTTACACCCTCACTGCCTACGTCTCCATTAGGATTGGCCCGCTTACATCCTGGTGCTTACATCCTCCCACTTGGTGCATCCCTATTATGGTGGGCCATCTCACACCTGTGCACTTTTACAGCCTCAAACTAACCTGGTGCATCAGAGGTGAGGGGCTGGACAGTGGGACCTGAGTTCTGTCAGAGAGGAACGAGACAGGCGACTGTGAGGGGCGCGGGGGTAGCGGGTAGAGAGGGGGGACAACAGTAAGACAGAGAGAGGGAAAAAACAATGGACCGATAATGATGGAGGGAGGCAGCGGTAGAGAGAGGAATGATGGAGAAACAGTAGGAGAATAACAGAAAGTGAGGGGAACATGGAACTTAAGAGATAGAGCCTGCCCGTCTCTAGACGGAGGGTGAGGGAACAAGAGAACATTCGAGAAGGAGACAGGGAGATAGTGAGAGAAGAGTCGAAACAGGAGATCATAGGGAGAAAGATGGAGACAGAGCGCAGCAGGAGATACGACATGCGATTGAAAGAGAGAAAATCAGAGACTGAGAGAAGGAGAGAAAAGAGAGAGAGAGAGAGAGAGAATAGGAGAACAGAAAGGAGGATGCAAAGGAAAAACAGAAAGAGGTGGACGGAGTGTCACAAGACTCAATGATAGGTAGTGCCATCGGTAGGTTTCCTGTGAAGGGTACATTCCATTGCCCAACCAAACCATCACAGCAAATGAAAGAACGAAACCAGCTCTAATTTGTAGGCGCTATCTCCTTGCTGGAGCATGTTAATTTAGTAATCTGCATTTGGCTCACTCTGCCTGCCTGGGCCATTAGCGCAGATGGAGTTTCAGTCAGAGAGGGGGCTGCAAGGTAGGGCGTGGGGGCAGAAGAACCTGTGAGCTGGAATTAGCCAGGCTGGAGAGATTACTCACACCCTAGGCTGGGCTGTACCAAAAGAAGTGGTATAAAGTGGGTACTAATTATCAAAAGGCAAATCTGGTACAGTGAAAACATGAAGGAATCACTGAAAATAAGATCTATGTAATAAATGTTTATTTTTTACTCAAGGGCAAGATTAATAACCAATGCTTCTGATACTGTTTACCAGAGGATACTCAACAACAAGACACATGTTCATATATTTACACACCAATCCATAAATGACGTCACAATTTTCACAAATCATGTGGAAAAAATCACTTATTTATCTTGTTAAAGAACTGTAGACAAGAATGTACATGCATAGTTATCACATAACTTCACTTCAGTCTTCCGTTTGTTTAGAACTTATCTGGCTGTCCACTTTAGGAGATAGCCTTTATAGAATCACACGATGAGGACCAACTAAACCTCAGTTCATATAGTGTGAGTTAAAACAAGTTTATAGAGAAGTCCAGTGTTGAAGACTCCTCCATTTGGCATGAGCGCTGTGGCCGGTGCTTTATGTGTACCCTCAGACATCATTCCCGTAACTGCTGGATGCGGGGGGGGGCGTTGAGTGTTTGCTCTTTGTGCACCCAGGCGCCCACAGAGATAGAGGGCATGTATAGCCAGCATTCAAAGGCCCAGATGTTGAAACTGAAACTAATAGAAACCATTTGAAACTGTTCACCTGGTATCGTAATCATGGCTGCTCCGGCCAGCAGATTACGCATGTATAGCTTTGATTTTTGGGGCAATTGCAGTTGCTAAGGGAGCAGTCCCACCCGGGGAACGCCGTAAATGGCCGTGATACTGGCTTCTTTAAAATATACAGCAGTCCTGCGGATTCTTTCACCAGAGCCTGGGCAGAAAGAAGAGCGCCCTCCAAGTCGCCCTGTGTAACACGTAATACCCTAAAACTGTCCTCACTTTTTCACCAATAGCACTTTGCATTCTGTGAATTGTAGTTTTATGTTCCCACTACTTTGCAAAGTTTTATTGGTGAAACAGTTATGATGATCTGACAGTGTTAGACCAGAAATAGGATCACTGGGTAGTTAAACACACATGTGCCTGCAGGAGTGAGAGTGTAAATGTCAGGACGTGGCATGGCCCTTCTTACGTGCATATCGTGGGACAATATCATATATTATCATACAAAATCTCTATATTGATGTAATTGCTACACTTTCCCACTTGCTTTATTAAAATTCTTGCTTTCTGAAATATTCTTGAAAATGCACCATTTGGCTACTCTTTTTTCCAAATTTCCTCACTGTGAGAACCCTCCCGAACTGTCCTTGATACATTTGGGCTCGCAAGCTATGCTCGATCACCACAATGCGCCGGCCGCAACCTTTATGCTCACCGCGTTCAAATGTCACCAGCCGCCACTAATAACAATAAGTGCTGCCATAAGGAAGGGATTCAATTGAAAATTGGAATCAAAGAATTAGAAAACCAACAGAATGGGGAATAACCCTTTACGAATCAAGCTTGACAAACCTATGGAAATAGGTGCTGCGATATTCCCATTAGGAGGTTACCATCGTTAATACGGATGTCTCCGTTATGCAAAATGATGGTTCATGTGTGTGTAAACACTGGAAACACCACTCAAGGCTTACCCGTAAGATACAGACCCTGCTTTGGGCCTCAACTGTTGCATAAGTTACGACTTTGGCGTAACTCTACAAGGTATGCTTTCCCAACCATGGATGACACAAATTAACTTGGTTCTATGCACCAGAGAGGACTGTGAAAGACTGGTTATTATAGCCCCCGCAAAACACTATTCACTGTGTAAGTGGCATAGAAATGTTGCTTTTGGGTTACTATCAATCCCCTAAAAGGATCAGGTGGCCCTTGGTAATAGAAACAAACCTGATTTCATTGTTCACAGCATTACACACACTGTACCAAGAAGAATGAACACTTTTAACTAAAACATATTTATTACTACAGACATAATCTGTTTCTCAGTAACTACACAGAATATCATAAAATCAGTAGGAAGGCACGTTTCAAATAACGAGTATAAAATGAACATTTCTGGCATGTTTTAAAATCTAAAACCTAAGACCCTAAGACCTACTTTTAAGAGCTATACTATGAGAGCATGTACGGTAAAGAAACTTCCAGTCTAGAGTTTCTTAGGGAGAAGAGACGCACTGCATACTTTGTTGACAGCAAAGGCTGTCTTTATCAGCAGAGGAGTGAACACAGTGTTTCCTGTAAAGGGTAAACACATGCTTGGGTAGCACTCAGTCAGTCTTCCTCCGAGATGCTGCATTATCAGTTTCAGGCTTTTAGCGAGATGTAGTATCTGCAAAGTGCGAAGTGTGCTGGCAGTAGGTGAAACCGTCTCTGGCAGAATCTACATCGATAATCTGGGCAAAAAACTTCTCATAACAAGTAGTTAAATGGTAATCCTTATATGCTAGGGGTCTGATTACAAATTCGGCGGTCCTCCTGTGGCACTGCCACCGCATGTCTGCAGAAGGACTGTCAGAGCAGTGGTGTGCCCGCTGGATTACAATTGTAATTCATGTCAGGCAGGTGGTGCTGCAGTGGTCTCACTGCTGCGGACTATTAGGCTTATAGGAGAGCCTAGCATGCAACCCACCACCATGACAGTGCCTGCAGAATATTCCTGCATGGTGTGGCATGCATACCATACCATGCAGGAACAGGGGTGCAATTGCTGGGGGGGCACATACAGGGGCACAGTATGTGCCCCCTGCATGCACCCCCAGGAACTGCACTGGCCCTGGCCCTGTTAGGGCCCCCTAGTTGCCAACCACCACCCTGTCCATGGTGGGCACACCACCATTGAAAAGGCAGTGGACAAGTAACTTAGAATATGCTCTGCAATCCCGCAGTGGCACCAGCCGCATATTCCTGCTCCTAACCACTGCAGGATCCTGGATCCTCAATGAACGCATCGGTCCTGTGGCAGTCCAAACGCCACACTAGTAATACTGCGTGCGAGCCCACAGTGTGGCAGTGGTCAGACTGCCACCATGAGTACGACGATCTTATGGACCATCATACTTTTTAAAAGGACCTAAATCTTATCAGAAATTGGAATTTCTGACATAAGGTTAGGAATGTCTGACATAGATTACGTGCATCAAGATGTGATTCCCAGCCGTTGTCTTGTGAACATATAAGGTAAAGGGACATCAATTCAGGTTACATTATTTTGGTTTTATGTCTGTATGTATTCGTATATAACCATACAGGGTGAAAAGTAGATATTTGACACAGGTGAATGTTGCATTAATTCTTCAATCTCTGTCATCAATTTAACGGCTTGACACTTTTACAGTTTGTAGAAAGATAAGGCCAGGAGGGTTCACTGACAGGACATTGATGACATAAATATTGATGTTCTAAATATAGGAGGAAATAAATATAGACTACAAAAATATCAACTCCCATAGCTAAATACAAAAATATTGAATCAAAAATATCAATATAAAAAATATAGATGTCAAAAATATCGGTCTAAATATTATTATAAAATAGATTATTATGTATTAAATATATTAAATATTAATATTAATTTGAACAAAATACATGACATTTAATATACATTTGAACAAAATATAACAAATAAATGTAATAAAAAAGAGATAAACATACAAACATAATATTTATGCATATATATATTTACTTTAAAATAAATATTAAAACATCATCTTTAATTTATTTTAAAAGTTTAAAATTATATGAAATAATATATATATATCAATAATTTAAAATATTATAAAAATATTCTATAATAAATTAAAACATTGAATTATTAGAAAATATTTAAACTTCCATTTCCCAATACAATCAGTGCAACAGTAGGGAAAGTGTTGGGTAGCAGTATAATTAAATGTAATATTCCAACCCCAGTGACTGCTACAGTAGGGAAAGTGTTGGATAGCGGAGGGGTAAAACCTACTATTCCCACTCCAGTGAGAGCAACAATAGGGTAAGTGCTGGATAGCAGAGAGGTAAAATTAACTATTCCCACTCCAGTGAGTGCAACATTAGGTAAAGTCTTGGATAGCGAAGAGTCAAAAACTACTATTCACTCTTAAACAGTTAAAACAAAATGAAAAAACATTACAATTTATAAACATTCATAAAAATAAACAATATTTCGAAATGAAAAATCGAATATATTAAATATATAAAAAGAAGTAACATAATATTAATTACATATAAAAAAAACTACAAATAATATATAATATAAAATAATAAATACATTTAGGAAAAATAATTATTTTAATCTAGAAAATATTTATAAACAAATAAATGAATTAATACATAAATGTATTTATTGTATTTCCTACCCTATAACATCACACCAATAACAAAACACTTCAACAATTTTAAATATTTACCCCCGAAAATTAACATAATTAATAATCAATTTAACAAATATTATTAATTTGGAAAACTAATAAACATTGACTACACACACTTCAACACTACGAAATCCAGAACACACACCTAAGCTATTACTATTAACAACTAATAATAAAGTAATGAAAATTTGTTTAATACCCACCCTTTACCCCTTTAAAAGTAAAAACACAGGACAAAAAAATAAACAATTACCCAAAATAAATATAAAATATTTAACATTATTTAACAACTATATATTAATTTAATAAATACAAATTTCTTCCCACCTTTTACTCCCATAAACCAAAACACACACCTAAAATAATTACACAATTGCCATAATTAATTGCCGATTAATTCTTTAAAATTAATTAACGTCCAATTAAATATTTCATCAAATAAAATTAAATTACTTCCCACCCTTAACACCTATAAACACCACAACACACACCTAACATTAATTACGCAATTAATTAATTATTAATTAATTAATATTAAATTACTTTACACATTTAACACTATAACATCTCAATTAAACTATTTTTAATACATAGAAAATAATCAATACATTTAATATAATAAAATTACTTCCCATCCTATTCCCCTATAAACCCACAACTTAACTAAAAACGTAAAATTCAATTTTTTTTAATAACTATATTAAAATTCAAACAATTCTTATACAAAAAACATACAACACATACATATAAAATATATGCTAAAATACATAGGGGCCAATTCGGATTCAGGAAAAAGCACTCCGAATAGCCGTACGGAGTCTTTTTCCCGTACGAATCGTACCCTGCAACGTCCCGTACGTACGACGTAGTACGATTCTCACCCAATGCAGCTCCCCATACGAATCGTACCAGGAACCGAACAACTCGCATTCCTGTACGAAACGCCACCGGAACACACAGCAAGCGATGTTTGTACGTTTCGAAGCAGGTTTTCCCGACCCAGCAAGTAGGATTCGTCCTGTTGTACCTCCGTACGACTCTTTTCCTACGGGAGCTGAAAACGTCTGGAAAAGCAGAGTACGCCTTGAAACAGCTACAGAACGGACCCCCCGGGTACGGTGCATACGGGGTACGCACCGTACCCCTGCGATCATGGGGTGTACGCACTGTATGGTGTGTATGTGAATGTGTGACCCTCCGTACAAATCGCTTACCTGACGTGTACCGTACGAATCGCATCTCCCTTCCACGGTCCGGATCGTACTCGTCGGGTCGTACAGCATGTGTACGAATTGTACGGTTCACTGTGAGGTTCTAAGTCGTACGGAATATCTGGTGCAATTCGTACAGGTCGCGACGATTCGGACAGAAACTGTCCATACAAATCGTACTACGCGATTCGGGCGGACTAGTACGATTCATACGGAGTGGGTTCCAGATACGATTCGGACGGACGATTCGTTTCCCGAATCGGAATCGGCCCCATAATGTTAATAAACAAATGATATTTTAACAACTATATTTTTGCAAACAATATTAAACACTTCAATATTTTCAAAATTGATATAACTTACCTAAAGTCGATATTCTTGACCACAATATTCTTGCTGTTGATATTTCTGACCCCCGATTTTACAACTCGATATTTGTGCAACTCGATATTTTTTTATTCAATATTCTGTCTCTGCACCGGCCTGGAGACATCTGCATCTAACAGCAGACATGCCAATGTTTCTGCATTACGTTGGGAAAGATGGCAACTTCCATTACTTTAGAGCAGGAAGATTGCAACCTCCATAAGTCAAGATGGATTTGGGGCCTACGTAAGATGGTGTTGGACTTTAGGCGCCTTATGTCATTTGAGCAACTTGATTTGGTTGTCATTGACTCTGCCATTGTAGAATTAGAGCACAGAGTGATAAAATTATCCGGGGCCTCACTATAAACACATGGATTTGAACAGGATTTGAACACAAGAGGCTTTGAGGGTTGCCGGCCAGGCACCACATTCATATGTTCCTTGCATTTTTTAAACGTTGGCAGATTAAAAAAATGGTGGAATCTTGTTCTATGTTGGTAATTGCTGGTCAACAGAAGTGAAGAGTTTGATTATTGAAGGGCCAACTTATAATGACATCAATGAACGGGCCGAAAAATGACTTTAAAAAACAGGAAGGAAACAGTGGTTGGTATCAGAAACAAATAGTAGAGTTAACTATTTAATTTTCCAAAGGGTAGAAATCAAGTAAAACCAACATCCATGAAGCAGATGTGCACCCCAACACCCTGCGCTTCACTTGGTGCACAACACCTAGCACCCAGATACCTGCAATCCAGAGGGTCCCCAGCAGGTTGTGGAATACGCTTGAGCAGGCCCATGTTCACATGTCACCGGACCCCTACTGGCAAGACCTGATGACTGGGAAACTTCGTCCGCTAGGCCCTCATGCCAGCGCAGGCCACCACAACTCAGAGTGCAGCCTTGGGATGTGGAATTCTGGGCTGGGATGACAGGACGTCTAAGTACCAAGGTGCTAAGCACTTAAGTCTTGCGCTGGTGTATTTTCCGGGACCAAGATTGGGGCTTGCCCATGACAGAGGGATGCAGCGGTATACAGATCTGCCTCCAAGTGCTCGGCCTTCACTTTTATGACATTTTTAGCACTTTACTGATATTTACTTTTTTTTCATTATAGCATGCTACGTTGGGCTCGAAACTGGAAATTTGACTTTCAGCTGCAGTAATCCATTTTTCTTGCTTGCTGAGAGCAGTGGTTAGCTTATCCACTCTGGAGTGAAGCATTTCAATCTTGTTATCTATAGAAGTAAGGCTTTACTGGGTATGTACTGGGTGCAACATCATGGCTCGGTGCTAAAGTGGTTCTCCTCCTGTTTGGAGGATAGATACCAGGGGGCAGATTTGCAAGCCCCTTGCGCCACTTTTGTATAATCTTTAACACAGGAAAAGTGACGCAAAAGTGGCACAAGGGGCTTGTAAATCTGCCCCCAAGAGTTCTGGTCTCCTACTTTCTCCGCTCTCATTCCCCCTATGAAGGTGGGCGCCTCACAGGGTTCAATTTTGAGCCTGACACTTTTCAACATATATATCCCCCCTTGCTCCCCTGGCTGAAGCTTGTGGTGTCTCAATAATCTCCTATGCTGATGACAAGCAGCTTCTGTTTACATGTGACAGGGGCGAGGACTTTGCAGAGGAGAAGATCAATTAATGCCTGACTGGGAGTTTTGCATGGCTCATAGAGAACCAACTTAAATGCAACCCAGAGAAATCAAAGGTTATTTTCTTTGGCTCTCCACCTCTGGGCGAGTGGAAACAATGGTGGTCATCAGACATGTTGCCTTCCCTCGCCGCGGTTAGTACGGTTTAGAACCTGGGTGTCAAGATGAATGATACTCTGTCCATGAAAGCCCAAATCCAGTCAGTCACAGGATCTTGTTTAGGCCTCCTGCGGATTATCAGGAAGTTTCTTTCCCACCTGCCTCTTGCCCACAGGAAGACCGTTGTCCAAGCTCTTATTGTCTCATGGCTGGGCTATATTAATGTTCTATATCTAGGCCTCCGGAGGTACCTATTGAATAGACTACAGGTGGTTCAGAATGCGGCCGCCAGGGCAGTCCTCTTGCTTGGACCGAGAGCTCAAATCTCCCCTCACCTGAAGGCTTTGCACTGGCTTCCTGTTTAAAAAAGAATTTGCTTTAAAGCCTTAGTCGTGGCTTTTAAGGCTCTACAGAGTATGGGTGCACACTATCTCAGAAGGAGAGTCACACAGTATGTTCCCCGTAGAACCCTGAGGTCATCCTCATTGCATCAGGCGGCTGTCCCTAAGTTTTCCTGCACCCGTACTGGAGGTTGCTCTTTCCCAGTGTCGGTCACCCGCGTCCGGAACTTCCTGCCGGTGACACTCAGACTGGTGTCTGACCTACTTACTTTTAGGAAATTGCTGAAAACCTGGCTCTTCCCGCACTTACCTTAAGGTTTCCCTCCTCAGGGACAGCAACAGTCTAGCTCTGAGGTTCTCTAGTGCCGGGACACTCTTCCTGAGCAGCTGTGTGCTTTACAAATACCCTTCATTCATTCATTCATTTGTTATCCTTTTCCGCAGTGGCTCCCTGAGAGGATAATGCTTGTTCCTATGAGTGAGCTAAACCTGTCTTCTTGGCTTAAAAGTGCAATTTAGCTTTCATGGTGTCACCCTTTTCTATCATGCATACGAGGGTGTAGACAGTGGAGCCCTGCCTGGAGCCCCCGTTCCCACTAGGGTGAAGATGGATGATCATTGGGGGGGCTGTGGCTGCTGGGGAAGCCCAGCATTAGTAAAGGCTGCACGCCCTGCAGTAAATACACCACATATCTCTCTGTTCTTAACACGGTCCACTCTTGTCCTACTCCACCCCATGTCGTTACAGTGAGGGAAAGGACACCCGACAAAATGAAGGCTTTGGGGCCCATATCTTCTTTTGCTCCTGGCACTGGAGGTCACTGGAGGTTACTTCCAACCAGCGCCAGGAAACCCATGGTGTCAGTGCGCTCTATAAGCACCCCCTACAATACAATACAATACAATACATCGCCTACCCCTAAGGTTCAGTAGGCTCTCTTACTTCTTAACACTCACTCATCAATCCTAATCTATTACTCTTCCCAACTCATTCCTGACTTCTCATTCCTCAGATCTTCCCTTCTTTTTTGTTCCTCATTATTTACTTATCTTCCATCATGCTTGGGGTCCAATTTAAATGTTGGGAGAGAGGGAACAGGGGTTCCTATTGATGCTTGAAATGTCCACTATGCTGGTAGATGTTTTAATATGGAAGTCACGTTTTAATTTGGCAGTCAGCACTTCTGTCAGAGGGAAGGTGTAATTTACTCCATTGCACTGGCAGAAGACAGCAGACTGCCAAAATATAAATGAGGCCCTTAAAGCCCGTCTTCGGGTTCTCACTTTTTCTCCTCCCCTCTCCCTCCTCTACCCTCCCTCCTCATCCCTCCCCATCAATCAGCCATACTCCATTCCGCATACATAAGTCATCTCTCACCTCTCATCCCTTCACATCTCTCGCTGTGCATCACTCAATCTATTTTTTAATGTTTCATCTCTCATCCTGCAGTTGTCCTTCCATATCCCTCATCCCTTATACCATCTCTTTATTTCCCCTTCTTCCACTCAATCTTCATCACTTATTTGTCACACTTCATTCCTCACTGCTCCTTATTTTTCTTACCCCATCCCTCTTCCCTCACTGCTCACACCTCCCCCTGTATGTGTACCTCACTGTCTGTTATGAGCCATGCTGATACCTTACATCTTATGCCTCGGTTCTCTTTCCTCATTCTGTATCCTCTAGCCCTCGCTTCTCTGTCTTTGCTTCTCATCCATTTTTAATTAATCAATAGTATCCATCAGTCCTCAATGCTCAGCCCTGATATCTAGCTACTCAGCCTTCATTTCCTATTTCCCTCCAGTCTCAACCCTTACTTCTCTTCTTGTATCTCATCCCTCACCAGCCTTCTATTCTTCCTCACTCCTCATTCCTTATCCCTTATTCTTCTCTCCTAATTCCTCACTAACTCTGCAACTTCCCTCACTTTTCAACCCTTATTCTACTCTCGACCCCTGAATTCGTACTCTATAGCCCTCATCCATCACTGCTCACTCTTCCTCTCTCCAACAATGGCACGGACACTGGGCGAATTATGTTTTCCTAAAATGTCCACCACCTGACCATTTTAGGATATTTTTATCCTTCCCTCCTTATGACACAGTTCTCAATATTAATACCATATTTATAATTCATCATGCCTCACTGTTCCCTCTTTCTTTATCCCTCACTGAAGTCTTCCCAATCAACCTCCAGTTACCAGCCTTTACACTTCATCTCTCACTCTTTACCTCTCATATCTCACTAATAATCCATAATTTCTCACTCATCATTCTTCAAATGTGGGGTACCTAATCCCTTTTAAGACATCCTCATTGCTCACTTCTCATCCCTCAGTCATAACTCCTCATTCTTCAGCTCTCATCCCTTAAACCTCATCTGTCATACATCACTCCTCACTCCTCAGGCCATTGCCATTCCTCATAATCCATCTTTCATGTATCAATTCCAATCCCTCAATAGTCACTCCTTATCTCTTGCACCTAATCCCTCATTTTTTCCCTCACACTCCCTTCATTCTTCCTCACCTCTTACCTCTAATATTGATTTCAATGGATGTCATATTTACATTAACACTTGATATATTAATTTAGACATGGGTCATGTACATTTAAACATATGTTATAATTATTTCAACATATGTCATATTCATTTTGATGTGTTTCATATTATTTCAGAGCATGTCATATTATATATATTTTAACTCATGTTGAATTCATTTCAAATGGGCTCATATTCATTTCAACGCATGTCATATTCATCTTAGTATCTGTCATATTCCGTTCAATGGATGTTGCATTCATATTAAAACAAATGTCACATCCATTTCAACACATATAATATTAATTCCAATGTGTATCAAATGACTTTCAATGCAAGCCATAGTCATTTTGATAAATATGTTAATTTCAACTTAACTCATATTAATTGAAAAGTAATATTAAATTCATTTCAGGTAAGCTCATATTCATATTCTCACATGTCATATTCTTTTTAACGTGTCATACTCCTTTAAATCAATATTATATTTGTTTTTTCAGTATGTCATAATCACATTAACACTTTTCATATTAGTTTTACCATGCGTCACATCCATTTTAACCATTGTTATAACCATTTCAGTATGTCTCATATTAATTAATGTGTGGCAAATTCATTTTGACGAATGTCAGTGTCAGTCGTATTCGTTTTAGTCCATGTCAAATTCATTTCAATGGGGCATATATTAATTTTGATACAAGTCATTTTTATTTTATGTCATCTCATATTCATTTCTGTATATCTTATATTCATTCCAATTTGGGGAATGTTCATCTGGACACAATTCATAGTCATTGCAACATGTAAAATGTTCATCTCAAGTTAAGTGTTATTATTTACAGTGTACAATATATTCTTTTCTGGGTATAATCTAGTACTGCAGTAACTGATATTCAATTCAATCTGTCATATTCATTTCAACATGTCATATTCCTCTTGGCATATGTCAGTAATTTCAAGAAATTCCAAATTCTTTTTGTTGCATATTATATTCATTTCAGTGCTTGCTATATTGTTTAGAGTGTGGGTCATATTAATTTCAGTATGATTGATATACATTTTCGAACATCTCTTATTCAATTCAGAGTGTGTGTTTTTCATATTATTCTCCAAGTAGCATATACACTCTGCCATGTTTCATATTGGTTCTGGTACAAGTCAGATTTATTCTGCCAGGTATCATATTTATTTTGACACATATTTCATTTATTCTTATATGTGTCATATTCATTTTGCACCACACTGTTTATTTCAGGAGGTGCCCTTTAAGGTGATCTGTAATTTTGACATAAACGGCTTCCCATATCATATTCTAGTACCACTGAGCTGTCTGACCTTCTGCGTGCATTATTAAACGTTATACTATATTGCCAAAAGAAGTTGTGTCGCATTTTTCTTTCGTCCAGCAAAACAACATTCTGCATTACGCATAACATAATTATTACTACCTTGTCATATCAGGTAAGGTCAACCTTTAGGCCACCCCTGCCAGTCAGATGTAAAACTCGCTGAGTCAGTTATCTGATGATATAACATGCACCCAACCACACACCCAGGGGCAGATTTACAAGCCCCCTGCGACACCAGTACGTCACTTTTTGTGACTTACTGGAGGCGCATGTCACTTCTCCATATTTACAAGGAGATGAAAAGCCACCGGCGTGGCTTTTCCTCTCCTTGTAAATAAGGCCCGTTCACACACAGCACTTTGCGTGGAACGGGCGTTCCATGGGTGTTGCTGTGGGTGTTCCCACGCAACATCCATGGAACGCGACACATTTCCAGATTTACGAGGAATCGTAAATCTGGAAATGTGTGTCATAGCTACGCCTCCCCAGGGGAGGCATAGAGAGGTGCAACGAGAAGAAATGTTTTTATTTCTCCTTGTTTTTTCCTCTTTCAAAGGATGCTGCATTCTACAGCACACATTGAAATAGGAAAAGGCCTGTAGTGATTGTGTTTGTGTAGGAAGGTGCCCATTCCTGCACAAAAACAATATCCCCCATGACGCAGGCATCCTTGCACCATGGTGCAAGGGTGCCTGCGCCGGTGCATGGCTGCAGTTTGTGCGCCAGAGCAGGGGGAAGCACAGGAATGCGACAAATTATTGTAAATATGTTGCAGTCCTGTCCTTCAGAAGTGCCGCAGCGTGGCGTAGCCAAAGGGCTTGCATTGCATCGCTGCGGCATTTCCTTGTAGTTCTGCCCCTCCATTGTTCTGTGTACCATCCCACCCTTTCACTTGAGTAAAAATGCTTATCAAGCAGGACTGTCCCATACAGAGGAAAAAATAAGACACAAGATGGAAGACATTTTACGTATCCATTTATTTTTCACAGTTTCTAACAGCTGATTCTAAAGATTACTGCTAAAGTCATGTGCCCTGCTCTAGATGGCTCCTACTTTCGTCATGTGAACTACTGCAGGAAAGAGGGGTTTTGTGCCTTGTGTGTGCTCTAAAATAAATTATTTAGAAGTTCTGAGTTCCAGTCTAAAGAATTGTTAATCTACATATGTCTTAAAAGAAATCTCTGAATCCACTTTTCTCTCAACACAAATATAACCCCAAATGTCTTACACACACCTATGAGGTCCGAATAACACCAATTTCTTAGCGCGCATCTTTGACCGACCCAGGCCATCTTAAGGTGCCTTCCTGCCCTCATCTGTCTTACCCCTCAAAAACACAAGGGAACCCTACTCATAGAGAACCAGGGTACATATCTATATCAAGAAACAGCTGTTCTTGTGGAAACAATATCAGGGTAAACTGGATAATCAAAATGCGCAATGGCAATGTAAATGGGTTGCACAGAGTTCAGACAAAGAGGCAGCCGAGTAAACTGTAGTTATGATTTGTTAGGTTTATAACAAATATTGAAGTTGAATTCACATATGCAAAAAGGATTGCTGCTTAGTGTCCCCAGTGCAAGGTAGGAACCAAACAAAGAAAATGTAGTGACATTTGTGACAATTATAATCTGGTTTCCATTATTTCAAACAAACGATCATTCATTTTTTAAGCAATTATTCACAGCACTGTAAACAATGGTCAGTGTTGATATAATGATTCGTTCTCTTTAAAGTCAATGGCTTTTCGACCCTTCAAAGAATACAGGGTCTCTTCAGGACCTAATAATATAAGGACATCTGGAACAAAAACAATTGATATGCGCAGCCACGTGAAGTGCAAACACCAGTTGAGTGAGAAAAAAGGAAAGGTACTCACACTGGACCCAGTCGGGTACTCAGTGTGAGGCAAGCAGGAGAAGTAAGGGAAGGACTGGCGCTAGTGGATGAGGCCTGGAGTGTGTCGTGGCCTGTGAAGCCGCAAAGAGGTTTGTGCCAGATTAAATCTTTATAATAGGCGCGATGAGGCAATGCTTTATAGGCAGGAACTGGATGTGTCCCTGCGAAGGGTGTCCTTAGGTAATAAGCACAAGTTACTACTTGTGTAACGATATATCTGTAAGAGACATTAGTTAGTGATAGATTCCTTACCTTAGAATATCCCCAGGCGTCAGACTGGATCCGGAAATTTTTGCGTAGCAATACCCCTGCGCGCCGGTAGGCGTCGTCCGCGGCTCCGCGTCCGTCGTCGGCGTCGTGAGCGCCGGGATGACGTCGTCGGAGTACTTAGACGGCGCCCATGCGCGCTGACGTCAGTTCTGATAACACAGCTTTTCCGCGCCAGATACGCAGAGCCATGATAGAACTAACACTGGTGCCATGAAACTAGGGCCCTGAAAGGGGATGACCTTAACCCTAGATATCGGTTCGCAGAACGGGGAGGATGGGTGGGTCGGTAAGGAATCTATCACTAACTAATGTCTCTTACAGATATATCGTTACACAAGTAGTAACTTGTGCATCTGAAAGAGACACGTTAGTGATAGATTCCTTACCTTAGAATAGATACCCCAGCAATACCAACCCCGGTGGTGGGTCTGCGAACCAATATCACACCAGAAAGTCCTGGAGGACGGAACGGCCAAAGAAGCCATCCCTCCGGACTTGACTGTCCAGGCAGTAGTGTCTTGCGAACGTGTGCAGCGAGGCCCACGTGGCTGCCTGACAGATGTCCTGCAGGGGGACACCGCGGCCCAGGGCAGTTGTCGTTGCCGTGGCCCGAGTGGAGTGAGCCTGCAATCCAGCCGGGGGCTCCTTCCTCGCCATGGAGTAACATGCTTGAATACACAAGATGATCCACCTAGAGATGGTCCTCTTGTGCACAGCCTTTCCCTTCTTCGCGCCCACGTAACCAACGAAGAGTTGGTCATCCACCCGGAATTGGCGTGTGCGATCTAGGTAGTAGGAGAGCGCACGTTTTGGATCCAGACGGTGGAGCCTCTCCTCCTCTTTCGAGGGATGCGGAGGTGGAAAGAAGGTGGGCAAAGTGATGGACTGCCCGATGTGGAAGGCCGTGACAACCTTGGGCAGAAAGGAAGGTCGTGTACGTAACACCACCTTATCAGGATGAACAGACAGGAAAGGTGGAGAAGAAGAAAGAGCCTGGAGCTCACTCACCCTCCTGGCAGAGGTGATGGCAACCAGGAAGGCCGTCTTTAGAGTAAGGAGACGAAGAGGGCAGCTATGAAGCGGCTCAAAGGGAGCACACATCAGATAGGTGAGAACCAGATTCAAGTCCCACTGGGGCATCACGAAGGGAACAGGAGGAAACATGTGCGTGATGCCCTTCAGAAATCTACTCACAATAGGGGACTTGAATAAAGAAGGCTGATCTGGTAGCCTCAAGAAGGCTGATAGAGCAGAAAGGTACCCTTTAAGAGTGCCCAGAGCAGAGCCCTGCTGGGCAAGGGAAAGAAGAAAGAGCAGCACTTCCGAAAGGGGTGCAGAGAGGGGATCCACAGCCTTTGCTGTGCACCATGCCACAAATCTGTTCCACCGGCAGGCGTATACCGACTTTGTGGAGGGACGCCTGGCTGCCAGAATGATATCACAGACTTCGGGAGGCAAGTCAAATGGCCTCAACTGCCGCCGCTCAATCTCCAAGCTTGTAGGTGGAGACTGGACAGGTTTGGGTGCAGGACCGTCCCCTGCTGCTGCGACAGAAGGTCCTCCCGAAGAGGCAGACAAATCGGGGGATCGACTGACATGCTGAGTAGCTCGGGATACCAGTATCTTCGTGCCCAGTCCGGAGCCACAAGGACGACCTGGGCCCGGTCGCGCCTGATCTTCTTCAGCACTCTGGGCAGAAGTGGTATAGGCGGAAAGGCGTACAACAGACCGCAGCTCCACTCGCGACGAAAAGCGTCTCCGAGCGAGTGCCGCCTTGGAAACTCCAACGCGCAGAACTGCTGACACTGCGCGTTCTCTTCTGTGGCGAATAGATCTAACCAAGGCTCTCCCCACTGTCGAAAGAGACCTTGCGCCACGTCCGAGTTCAGACGCCATTCGTGATCCATCATGCACCGGCGGCTGAGTTCGTCCGCCCTGGCATTCAGAGAGCCTGCCAGGTGTTGAACCACCAGGGTCACGCCCTGATGTTCCAGCCACTGCCAGAGGCGCAGAGCCTCCTGGCAGAGGGTCCACGACCCCACACCGCCCTGTTTGTTGCAGTACCACATGGCGGTGGTGTTGTCGGTGAACACTTGCACTACGCTCCCCTTGACAGAGGGGAGGAATGCCTTCAGTGCAAGACGAATCGCCCGCAGCTCCAGAAGGTTGATGTGGAGCCGGGACTCCGCCGGAGACCAGAGGCCTCTGATCTCCGCCTCTCCCATGTGGCCTCCCCAGCCCTGGAGGGACGCGTCCTTCACAACTACGTGCTCCGGCTGGGGTAGGGAGAGGGGTCTGCCACTGACCCAGTCGCGGTCCGTGAGCCACCACTGCAGTTGCTTCGCAGTGCCCTCTGAGATCAGGACATGATCGGACAGGTCGCCCTGATGCTGGGCCCACTGAAACTTCAGGTCCCACTGCAGAGCCCGCATCCGCCACCTGGCGTGACGCACCAGAAGGATGCAGGAGGCCATCAGCCCCAGAAGCCGCAGCGTCAACCTGACCGAGACCCGGGATAACGGCCTGAAGACAGGAATCAGAGCCTGAATATCCCGAACCCGCTGTTCGGGTGGGTAAACCCGAAACTGCGCCGAGTCGAGAACCGCTCCGATGAAGAGGAGCTTTTGAGAGGGACACAGGTGTGACTTCGGCACATTGATGGAGAACCCCAGCAAGTGCAGGAGGTCGGCCGTAGTCTGGAGGTGGCTGACGACTGACTGGGGCGAGCCCGCCTTCAACAACCAGTCGTCGAGGTAGGGGAAGACTGATATCCCCTGCCTGCGCAGATGGGCTGCGACCACCGCCATCACCTTCGTGAACACCCGTGGGGCGCTGGCAAGGCCGAAGGGGAGCACGGTAAACTGAAAGTGCTCTTGGCCTACCATGAACCGTAGGTAACGCCGGTGGGCCGGCAGGACGGGGATGTGGAAATAGGCGTCCTGCAAGTCCAACGCTACCATCCAGTCTCCCGGGTCCAGGGCAGCCAGGACCTGAGCCAAAGTGAGCATCTTGAACTTCTCCGTCCGGAGGAAGCCGTTGACGTTCCGCAGATCCAAGATAGGGCGTAGGCCCCCTTTGCCCTTCTTGGGTACCAGAAAGTAGTGGGAGTAACAACCACGTCCTACTTCTGGCCCAGGAACGCGCTCGATGGCCCTCTTGGCCAAGAGGGCCGAAACCTCCTCTTGCAAAAGTTGCAAGTGATCCCCCGACACACGGTGGTATTGAGGTGGCATGGATGGAGGGGAGGACTCGAAGGGGAGGGAGAAACCCCTTCGGACAATTTGCAGCACCCACCTGTCCGAAGTGACTGTATGCCAGTGGGAGAGGTGATGGCGAACCCTGCCTCCCACAGGCGTCACATGGGCCTGAAAACTCGGACTAGGAAGGTTTTGAGGCGGGGGCTGCTGAGGGAGGTGTGGACTGGCCTCGCCGCTGGCCCCGACCACCGCCACGGCGGTTCCCACGTCCCCCACCGCGTTGCTGAACATTCTGCGGCGCGTGGCTGACGGTCCGTGGTGGGGCGCCCCTTCCGTGGCCACGAAAGGAGCGAAAGGCACCCGATTGCTGGCGTGGGGCCGTAAGGCCCAAGGACTTGGCCGTGGCCCTGGAGTCCTTGAAACGTTCCAGCGCATGGTCTGCCTTGTCGCCGAAGAGGCGACGGCCATCGAACGGCATGTCC
This sequence comes from Lissotriton vulgaris, assembly GCF_964263255.1. Lineage (NCBI taxonomy): Eukaryota > Metazoa > Chordata > Amphibia > Caudata > Salamandridae > Lissotriton > Lissotriton vulgaris. The sequence continues at coordinate 474,235,806 of NC_141698.1, read as the reverse complement.
AGGAGGGTGGCCTGGACATCGGCCGAGAAGTTGGCGGACCTCAACAAGGCGTGGCGTCGAACCGCCACCGTCCTTGCCATCGCCCTGCCCAGTGAGTCCGTGGTATCCAGCCCACACCGGATAGAAAAGCGTGCCGCATCTCGGCCGTCCGCAAGGGTTTGGCTGAGTTTAGCCCTGACCTCCTCAGGGCATTGTGGCAGCACCTCCGCAACCGTGTCCCACAGAGTGTGGGTGTAGCGGCCCAAGAGACAGTTGGTGTTCACAGACCGTAGCCCTAGGCTCACAGACGAGAAGACCTTCTTCCCGAACTGTTCATATCTCTTGGATTCCCTGTCGGGCGGGGCCGACGGGAATGCGGTCTGGGAGTTTGAGGCCTGGATGACCAGGCTCTCTGGGGTGGGATGGGTGGACAAAAAGCATGGGTCGCCCGGTGCCGGGCGGTAGCGTCTGGCCACGTTCCTGTCCACAGGGGGGCCTGTGGCGGGCTTGGACCAAGTGCCCAGAAGAACGTCACACAAGGCCTCGTTGAACGGCAGGAGGGGCTCCGCGGAGCCGGACTGCGGTTTGAGGACCTCGGTGAGGAGATTAGTCCTCACGGCCGCGACGGGGAGCTGAAGGCTCAGGGCCTTAGCTGCCTTCGGCAACACTACGCTGTAAGCAGAACCCGCCTCCGAAGCCACAGTCGGGCGCGACGTAAATCCAGTGTCTGGCGAAGTGTCAATACCACTGGCCTCCCCAAGCTCATATGTCCAGTCCTGGTGTGACTGGCAATCACGTGCCAGAGGGTCCTCGGACCCCTCCCACTGCTCCTCGTCACCTGGCTCCTGGAGACCAGGATCAACAGCCAGGGCCTCCTCGTGGAGATAGAATTCTCCAAAGGCCGTCGGAATCGGCGCCCAGCGGCGCCCTTCCGACTCCTGAGTAGGACCGCAGGAAACATTGGGGGCGGCAACCACATCGGCTGCCGGGGACGACACCTGAAGGGACGGCGCCGGTGAGGTCGTAAGGTCGACCGGCGAGGTCCCGGATCCGGAGCCGGATCCAGCGAGGTCGCGCGGCGCCGGGACCGAAGTCGCCAGCGGCGCCGGGCCGGAAGAACCCGACGTCGTCGGGGCCGAAGCGCCCGACCCGGAAGGACCTCCAGACGGAGCCGATCGGCCCGAAGGCGCCACGGGAACCGACTGAGGAGGGAGGGCCCTCATGGCCATGAGGTACCTCTCGACCTCCTCCTGCGACGCGCCGTGCCCAGGGACCCGAAGGTGTGGGGCAGGCGGCGACGCTTGCGACTCCCGCGGAGCCGCGTGGGCGGTGTCGCCCGAGTCCCCGGCCGCATCGTGCGAGCGTCGGGGCGGGTCGGAGGACCGATGGTGTCGCTCCGACCTCTCATGCCTCTTACCTGAGGACTTGGAACCAGACGATCGGTGTCCACTCCCGGAACGTCGATGACTCCGACCTCGCGACCTGTCCCTCGACCTCCCGTGGGACCGGGACCGGGACCTGGAGCGGCGCGGGGCCGAGTGCCTCAGCTCGAGGCGCTTGCGGGACCGCTCCCGCCTAGCCTTCGACGTCAGGGCCCGGCAGTCGGCGCAGGTTCGATCGTCGTGGTCGAGGCCTAAGCAATTCAGGCACCGGCGATGGGGGTCCGTGACCGACATGGGTCGGCCGCACTTCGAACAAGGCTTGAACCCGGGCATCCCTGGCACCGATAGTCGAAACAGTCGACTAAGAGAGATCAAAAAGGATCAAAAATTATTTCAGTCAAAAAGTGACTGGGGGTAGAGCTTCTTCCGGATCTACGCTAGCTGGCGCGGAAAAAAGAAGAACTGACGTCAGCACGCATGGGCGCCGTCTAAGTACTCCGACGACGTCATCCCGGCGCTCACGACGCCGACGACGGACGCGGAGCCGCAGACGACGCCTACCGGCGCGCAGGGGTATTGCTACTACACAAATTTCCGGATCCAGTCTGACGCCTGGGGATATTCTAAGGTAAGAAATCTATCACTAACGTGTCTCTTTCAGATTCACAGGACGACGAGTGCTGCTGCTACGCGTCCCTCCCTCGACGGCTGTCTCGGTGCAATGACGTCCAGAGTGAGTACCTTTCCTTTTTTCTCACTCAACCTGTGTTTGAACTTCACGTGGCTACGCATATCAATTGTTTTTGTTCCAGATGTCCCTATATCATTAGGCCCTGAAGAGACCCTGTATTCTTTGAAGGGTCATAACGCTGTCGACATTAAAAAGAACGAATCATTATATCAGCACTGACCATTGTTTACAGTGCTGTTAATTATCACTGAAAAAATGAATGATCGTTTGTTTGAAATAATGGAAACCAGATTATAATTGTCACAAATGTCACTAAATTTTCTTTGTTTGGTTCCCACCTTGCACTGGGGACACTAAGCAGCAATATTTTTGTATATATGAATTTGACTTCAATATTTGTTATAAACCTAACAAATTATAACTACAGTTTACTCGGCTGCCTCTTTGTCTGAACTCCGTGCAACCCATTTACATTGCCATTGCGCATTTTGATTATCCAGTTTACCCTGATATTGTTTCCACAAGAACCGCTGTATACTCATCTGTCTTACAGTACACCTCCTCCTCCTCCAACTGTCTTACAACACACCTCTGAGCCCCGAATAACACATTTCTTTAAGTACATGTCTGAATGACCCAATCCATCTTAAAGTGCGCACCAGACCCCACCTTACAGCACACCTTGTCCTGCTCATGTCCTACAGCACAACTCTGAGCCCTTAATTATCACACTTTTTTCCAACAAACCTCTAACTGACGGTATTAAATTACACAGCAGCCTTATGTGAATTACAGCATACGACTTCACCAACCGCCTTAAGAATTGCCCCCCTCCCTGGGTGATTCCACTTGTCCTACAGAACACTCATATAACTCAAAGCACATCTATGATCCATTGATATGTCATAAAACCTCTGTATGTAGACTGACTTCGCAGGTTGTACTGCAAACCCATCTGATCACACGAATCTCACAATAATCCTCTGACACCTCCTCTGAGTGATCAGATCAGTCCTTTTACAGCTCCAAGCAAAACTTCTCCAAATTCCCACAATGCTCTGGACTTGATTTTCCTAACCTTTCTCACAGAATGCCTCTGCTTCCAAATCAAACCAAAAGATCTTGGAGCACAACTGACCCATGACTGACCCCTTCTAATTTACCTGACAGTTCTAACCCTCTCCCCAAACCCCCCATCACACCTTTCATGTAAACCACTTCCCTTACTTGTCACAATACAAACCAACTGCACACAGTGTACCTTTAACAGCCCCACCTTTCTTAGGTCGCACCTACTGATCCCATCCTATCTCACATCACTGAATTGACTCATTTGAGAGTAGACCACGGATACAGCATACACGTGGCTGCTTCTGAGTCCATATGTCTCACAGCAGACACCCAGTGTGTCTTACAGCACACCCCGGATCGCACCTATCTTATAACACTCATCAATCACCATGTTTCTAATAGAGCACCTCTGCAGCCACCAGCTAAATAACATGCAGGCAATTCTATGTGTGTCATAGTACACATGTGAACACACCAGTTTCACAGCAGTCACCTATCACCATATGTGCTGCAGGACAACTCTGAAACCTGAATGCATCCAGCTTTCTTATGGCACAACTCTGTCTATCAGTTGCTCAACTTGTTTTTCGTTATACCCTCAGCCTGCATCTTGCAACAGTGCTGTAATGCACTGTTTTATCTTTTCCGTTATCTAAGCTCCCAGAAGATGCTTCTGTCAAACGGCCCCCTGAGAGAAATAAAGCACTTGTTTTGGAGCATACCTTTGTCCACCGTTTCATCTGTTTTTCAGCATGTTTCTGAACCCACCAATGCTAAAGCATATATATGACCACATAAAACCATCTGTGGCACTATACTGATCTGGCATGCCTTACATTGGGATGAGAGATCTGAGTTTGGCTTGGAAAGGTATGCTACTGGAATACTGAGGTCAGAATATCATATAATATAAATATGGTGACCTAAAAATAGTTTACAAAAATATTACCCAATTGGAAATTATAATAATAAAACATCTACACCCAATGAGATTATGTTTTTGTAAACAATAGTTATGCCACTATATTTATGTCAGACGATATTTATGTCCATGACATTCTGACATAAACGCTGGGAACCCTGAGTGATTAACAGTAAGTAGACAATTTGCAGGCATTCCTCCCTCACTCCCCTTTTGTATGTTTGATTGAACGCTCTCAGTGACTAATGATATGTTCAGTCTGTAAATCCCTTGCTCACTGTACCATAGATCCCAAGCTATACCTCACTGCGGAGGTCTAATGAGCCCGAACTTGGGGGGTCATTATGATCTCGGACAGATCACCACCGCCCGCATGGCGGTGGCGATCCGCCAGAGATCCGTCCCCGTCCGCCACCCATTTCCCCCCGCCATATTACTATGGCGGGGGGAACTCAGCGGACGGAAAGAACGTCCGCCGCTGTTGTCGACCGGGCGGAAAAGAGTTTAATATGGTGGCAGTGTCTGCTAGACACCGCCATCCATATTATGATGGGGCGGACACATGCCTTTCCGTGGCGGTGTTACTGCCACGGAAAGGCATGCGGGAATCTCTTGCAGGGGCCCATTGCGCGCCCCCAGGGACTCTGGGGGGTGGGGGGTGCTTAAGGGGGGTATCTATGATACCCCCCTGCATTTCAATATACAACATGGCAGGCACCGTGCTGTGCCTGTCACGTTGTGCATTGAAATGCATGACATGAATTTTTAGCATTGCTGCGGCGGTGCTTTTAGGGTGCATCCTAATGGCCCCATGGGAGCCCCGCCCTTATGGGGGCGTTCCCTTTTTACGTCGGGATGGCGGGCGGTCAAAGTCCGCCCACCATCCTAATGTGCCCCTTGTTGTGGTATTGCTTATGTTCCCTTCTGGATAGGGCAACAACTGGAAGCTTAGGATGATCTGTTCCCACGACGAGTCGGGTTAGTACTGATATGCATAAGGTGGGTCTCTGTCTAGAGTGCTACAATAGATGAATAACAATGGGTTAGAATGCTACCTTAAGCAGTTGCCAGTGGTTAGACTATTTACAAACATTCCTCCCATCACCTGTTGGTGTGTTTGATAAACGCTCGGAAATTCCTATCCTTTAATGTACCTCTTCACTATGCTATGTCTATGAGTCAACAACTGTGAGCCCACAGGAGGTGCTGCATTTTGTTTGCGTTCTTATCAGAGCACTGATAATGGGGATAAGTACATTTTACAAGAGGAGGTTGGCTACTGACCATACAACCAAGGTTATGCGCTATACTCCAGGGGCAACGGTATCTTTTACTTTATCCATTGCGAATCAACTCTCTCCAACAAAGGTCTTTCCACTTGCCCACATCATGTCTGAAACATGCATGCGGATATAAATATATATTTGAGCACATAGTGTGTGGTTTATGGGTAGTTTACTGTATGGAAGTAATCCATTTAGCCCTTGTGAGAAAATTACATAAAATGGTGGTTTCCTTTAAGATGGATGGCTATGTCTATCATGGATATACCACACTGACCTTATGGTTTGCACAGTTCTCCCCAACAGCTGTGTCCCTGGTAAGTGGGGGAGATCACCATACATTGCCTTTGTCCAGGAAATGTTTCTCACTGATTCTCCATTTCCAGAGTGGTTACTGTCTCTTGTGCCAACAGGAATAGATGCAAAATGAAAAATCAGCATCATATCTGAAGCCAAACTAAGCTGGTGTGACAGCAAGCTCTTGACCAAAAGCCTCCAAAGTCTGGCGAGTAACTGCGAGAAGTCCTTCTACAGGATTACCACCTTGACCACCATAGTGGTCACCTCAGCCAGAACTTTGTTCAACCTCATGGCACACAGCAGGCCTATACATCAGTGTAGCAAGGAAGACAGTGCACAAGCCTAGAGTCTATTTTCAAATGCTACTCTTTCTAAAGATAAGGCTTAAGTCTGGTAATTTATAAGAGCTCTGCTTCTGTGACCTTAATGGAGATGGAGAGTTAATCTGTCTACAAGAGGAGCTGGACTGCAGCTACCAGGAAGTGCTAACCTCACTCCAGGAACCCCTACACAAGGCTCAGCTTTATGTAGGCTCTGCATGGAATGGGTCTCAACAGAAAGAGGGTCAGCAGTAAGATGTCACAGTTCTACTGGTCTTGATAAGGTAGTACTATGTGTGTCACCTGGTCACACTGAGAATGGTGGACCTGCCCCATCACCAACACACCTGTGCATGTATGATGTTAGTATGAAGCTCTCTTTAGCTTTAGAAGAGTAAGGAAGCAGGCATCCTTAACACCAGTCTCGAGATCTGGTTCCGCAGGCTGGGGGAGGCTGCTCTAATTCTACAGCCTTTAGTATTTTTTTCTAGCCTTTATGTGTTAAATATATGCAATTTTATACTGCAAGTCAATACCTAATCCTAAAAAAACAAGTCCTGGGTGAGGCTAGTCAGAGTGGTGAGTCTTGTAGCTGTTTCTATGTATGTATGTATATAAAGATAGATATAGAGTACAGTGTCAAAGGCAAAGATACCGTCCAGTGACTGGAGAGGTAACTGGGTTTTGGGAGTAGAAGTAGATTGCTAATGCATCGTGATGAAGTGTTCTTAATGAAGTACATTTTGTGTTTTCCTAAATTGGGGCAATGTTATAGTAATTCCAAATGGATAGCCGGATGTTGCTCCAGATCCTGGGGGCATAAATGGATATAAGGTCTGTTGGCTTATTTTTTTCTTTTTAGCACCTCTTTTCCTCTGGTCTGATGTCCTGACTGAAGACGAGCAGTGAGCCAAAAAGATGGTGATGTTGGCTGCCAGGTTCTCAGGATAATGGACGTGATCGCTTTACAAATGATGCAGCTGGTTTTGAAGATGGTATGGGCAGGCAAGGGGAGCCTGTGGAGTTACCTCAGGTTGTGGGTGATGTTATTATATTTCCGAAAGGCCTCGGTGAGACATGGTGTGCCATTTAAAATGACCTTAAAGGGGGAACCCAGTCCGATGTGCATCCTCACTAGTGGAAAATCTTGACCATGAATGGTGGATTTGGTGACAAGCTCTAAAGGGAAATGCTACTCTTGTCCACTTAGACACTTACCACTAGTACATCTGATCCCAACCAGATTTAAGACCAACATTTAGACTGTGTCCCTATCTGCATACTGATGACTAGAAATTTGGCCACCATAGACTTTGCTACCAGGTCATTGAAGAAGTCCTGTTGACTTCACTGGGACATATCCTGCTTCTTTGAATGAAATGGTAGGTTTTTTTCGGTTTCTATGTAAAATTGTGACTGCAACAGTCTAACAGCGCACCACTGACCACACCAGTTATGCAGAACAACTATAACCCACCGGTCTTGCCACACAACTCTGACTCCACATGCCTCCAGGCACAATTCTGACTCCAACAGTCTTACAGCATAAATCTGACCCCACTTGATTTACAGCACAATGGTGCCCAGCTCTTCTGACAGTGACATCCTGACTCCACCAGTCTTACAACATAACTGTGACAACACCTGTCCCACAGCAAAACTTGGACCTCAGGGGTCTTGCAGTACCAATCTGACCCCATCTGTATCACAGCACACTTTTGACTCTACTTGTCTTACAACATAACCCTGAATCACCTATCTTATTGCATAACTGTGACCCATGTCTTCCCACACTACAACTGTGACCCCACCTAAATGTCAGCTATGATTTCACTTGGCTTACAGGGAAATGTAGAGCTCCATTTCCTATGTGTAACCCAATAGATCAAGCCTAACCTAATTTGTTTCATTCCACCAGTTTTACTTTACACCTCTAACTCCTTAATGATCACAGGGGTTTCATGAGCTTACTTGACATTTGCCACACCTCTGCTGTCACCGAGCTCACCCATCTTCAGGACATTGCTGATACTCCTTTCTACTTTATTTATGGCTTGTCTTTTGACAAAATATCATCCGAAAAGGTTCAAAGCTTGTCTCCGACCCCTAAGACATTCATCTGTCCCACAGAACTTTCTGCCACCAAGTCAGTTCGATCTGTGAGTCATGCCGGTGCTTATGCATATGTGAAGGACAGTGAGCCTCAGAGAAAGATACATTAGGAGCCGATATCATACTTGCTGGTGACTCCATGAATGGGAAAAAGGCAGACTGGAAGGGTATGTGGGCTTAACTGGTGACTCATTGCCCAAGACATAGTGGTATCTGGGTCGATAGCTGCTTGGCTGCAGGCTCCTTGCCTCGGACAGAGGTGTGCCATGCTTATGTTGGCTTGGGTCGTAGTTCCTTGGCTGGGGGGGTAGAGGTGGGCTGGGGCTATGTTAGTCTTGACGGTGTCTCCTTCGTCATGATAATCTTCTCATCACTTCTGCCACAGATCGGAGCTGAACAAAGAGAAGATGAACAGAGGCTCCTTTGCTCGGTCTGGCTGAAAAGGAAACACATAATTCAGTCATTGCAACATACATCCCGCATACAGCAGTCTAAACATTACTGGGAAACTTTTTTTATTTAAATGTTAAATGGGGGGTTCAGTTTATTTGAGGTATCAGAATTATCCGACAGATTTTTCCCTTTGGTAGATTTTGGCAAGCCAGACCAGCTGGAATGAAACAGATGAAAAGGCCCGGTAAATACTGGGATATGTAGATTTTACTGCATAAAGTAACAAAATCCGTATTTTTTCTCACCTGGTGAATTTAGAACCCGTATTTTAAAGGGTGCGATAAATAGCAGTTACATGAGACACTCGTAAAAAAAGTCCCTAGAGCCCCTACAAGCTGCATACATTAACCATTAGAATTCATATAATTTAGGAAGGTTGTATAATAGAATACATCTCTGCCAAAATAGCATAAATGCTGCAAACTCTTGCTCACACACACCATATTTACAAACCAAACCCGTCCACACATAATTCTACCTAATACAACTTCACTCACATACTACATGTCACCAGACAACTTAGAGGTCATCTACCACGCCTAGATTGTTGGTTTAAAACGTGCCATGCTAACACCACTGGTGACATGTAGTATGTGAGTGAAGTTGTATTAGGTCCCGACTTGACTACTGCAATGGTCTTATGGCCGGAGTGAAAAAATCTACTCTCAGAAAGCTGCAGAGCATCCAACACGCCGCAGCTCGTCTGGTCTTACAACTCCCCAGAAGGTCATCAGCGTCTGCAGCACTAAATTCGCTGCACTGGATGCCATTGCATAAAAGAATTCTCTTTAAACTACTACTTACAGTTTTCAAAACAATGCAAAATACAGGGCCCCGCTACTTTGCAAAGCGTTTCATGCGCTACAACCCCCCACGTTGCTTGAGATCCTCTGGGACAAATCTGGTCCTAATCCCCAGATTTAAATATAAGACCAAGGGTGGAAAATCCTTCAATGTTCTGGCCGCCAAAGCCTGGAACAATTTGCCTGTCAGTCTCAGATCTATAGACAATGAAAACAACTTTAGAAAACTCCTCAAGACATGGGTCTACCAACAACTAGACTCCTCCGTCCTGGCAGCCATCTAATCTTTTCCTTTCCAAATTCATTTTTCTGTTATTCCCCGCAGCTTGCTCAGCGCCATGATGCTCCCCTGGGAGCGAACGTTAGCACTATACAAATGCACATAAATATCAAATATCAAAATATCAAATGTTGTACCTAAAAATAAATAAACAAACAAAATGCATCATTTCCTTCACGTGACTCAGTCTTCAGGATTCCGAGCTGTTCAGGAATTCCCTATTAGGGCTCATTTGAAGCTTCAAGCCCAATCATAGCTCAAGAAGGCCAAATTAATTATCTAAATGTCCCCCTGTATCATTAGGTGTGCATAGATTGGAAGAATGGGAAGCGCTCTGGCAGGAAAGGGTTAGGAGCCCGGGGACTCAGCTTCCATGTGCTGTTTCACAAAGTGCCCAGGATGGAGACCGGCAGGCCAGGGAGGGCTCCTTTTCTTGCCTACATGAAGGTGCCGTGAGTGGGCCCCAGGTTAGATCCCCAGGTGTCCTAGGGTTGGACGCCCTTCCATCCTGGGCTCCATTCTCCGGCCAGCCGAGTCTCAACTTGACCGGGACAGGGAGGGTCTCCCATGCTTGCACAGGATAAGAAGTTCTGACTGGGTCTTTGGGTCAGAGCTCCAGTGGGCCCGGAGGTGGAAGCTCCTAGCCATGTCCTCTATTCCCCAGCCCTCTATGCCTTAAATTGCCTAAGGCGGGTACCCACATATCTGGAAAGGTCATTTGTAGCCCGCGATGGGGGCCCTTAGGCGAGGTAGGCCTCCCCTGCCAGCCTGGGATAAGAAGCTTTGACTAGCCCCGCATCAGATCCTCAGCAGGCCCTGGGTTGTAAGCCGCTGGCCCTGGGCTCTGTTACCTGGCTTGCTTTGTCTCAAAGTGCTCAGGATGGGGACTCACACTCGAAACTCTGATAGGGCTAATGGTCAGAGCTCTAGCAGGCCTTGGGGTGGAAGCCCTGGCCTCACTAATCCAGCCCGCCATGTAGCAAAGTACCTTGAGCAAGGTCCTGAAGGCCCAAGGAGGTCTCTCCTGCTTGTCCAGGTTCAAAAGCTCTGACTGGACCCCGGGTCCTTGGCTTCCTTTTCTAGCCTGTTGTGTCACAAATTGCCCAGGACAGGGTCCCATAGGCCTGGGTAAGTGTCTCCTGATTGTCCAGGTTCAGAAGCTCTGGCTGTCCTTGGGGTGGAAGCCCACTGGCTCTGTGCTCTCTTCTCTAGCCTTAGAAAACCTAAGGAGTTAGGCCCTTAAGGACAGGTGGGTAGGCTGGACCCTATTTGAATAAGAAAACACAAGAAGATGCCTAGCCACCTATAAATATATCCACACTTAAGGAGGGTCGAAAACACTGTTTGTCTAGATCGACCAGGTATTTTTATTAATACCACTTACTTGATATTTATTTAATGATTTTTTAAAAAAGATTTTTTTAAAGCGAAAAAAGACACATTTCTATATCCACATATTTACAAAAATTTACACAAATATACAATGAAATTTACACTCGAAAAGATAACAAATACAACTAAACCAAAATTAAATCAAGTATCTACATCCTATACATCCCACATAAAACACAACATTTGTTAAACAAAACAATACATCAAATAAACATGTGCATTGAAAACAGTGACTCAATACAAGTGCAAATGGCGAATAAATCAACACAAAATACAAGGAGTGAAGTCAATCTATGACCACTAGTTAAGCCAGCAATTGCTGGTGTGGAGAAATTAATCAGAATTGCTCCTTAATACATGCCGACGCGTTTCGATTCCAGGGCAAAGTTCCTGGAATCTCTTCAGGGCGCTGTGAATGTACCTGTAGGAGATGCAAAGAGAACAATAAAGTTTCATTCGCAGAACTCCTGACTCAAAACCTTTCAAACGAGGCTCAGAGTGTGTAACATAAACCAGAACCTACCAATATTTTTGAAAGAGGGGGATTGAATAAACAATCGAGTTTGACCACGGAATTCCTCACGTGGAGTAGCCTTGAAAGTCTTCCTTCTCTATGTAAATGCGTACGAATTGAGTTGCAAATAACGGGGGGGCCACCTATTAAAGTAAATAAATCAACGGTGTCACATAACTAGCTAAGCTGCTACTTCAAGGGGATGTTTAAAACTGAAAGAGGCACGTACCTTCAATTATTGTTATCAAAGGCGGCTCGCGGCTGCCGCCGACTTTGTGTTCTAAGATGCTCAAATTATATCTGCCGATAAGTTGGGTGCTAAACAAATAAGAGGGGAGTGTCAGTACTGTCGCTTGCTGGCGCAAGTTATCCAGCATCACTCTGATTAATGCCCTCCGATGGTCACATACCTCAAGTAGCGCGTAGTATGCTAAATTCATTTCAAGGGCTTTCGGACAGCGCTGCCCAGGTCTAGGTTTTACCGTTTAGATTGCTGCTCGAGCAAGCGGCACCTATCTCTTTCCTCCCTCATCGCTGCTTCACTCTGCGATCGTATCAAAATGGCTGCCAGGTGTATGACTGCTTATAACTCTATAGGACCGGGCCTTTGCATTATGGGAGATGTAGTTTTGTGTGTATACTGCATATAGTCTATATGAAAAGAAATCCACTTTTTGGGAAATGGGCTCTAAACAGGAGTCGCAACCCGAAACAATCGGGCGCCCTGAGTGGTCTTTCGGGTTGCCATGTCTGGCTCCTGTGGCAGGGGAGCCAGACTCATCTGTTGGCGTCCCACGAATGGCTTAACATGAGGCATGGTGATATAAAATTCCTCGACATTGAAATAACATGCGTCAAGGGTGAATTGAAATCATCCCTCTATAAGAAAACCACGGACAGAAATACCATCCTGCACCATAAGAGCGCCCATCCCAGGAATCTGAAATCAAATCTTCCCTATGGGCAACTATTGCGCATAAGGAGAAACTGCTCGGATGTAAATGATTTTTCGTCACAAGCCCACAAGTTTTGTGAGGAGATGAAGCAAAGAGGGTACCTGAAGAAGCTATTAAAACACTCACTCAAAAGAGCGCGTTTCACTCCCCGGGAATGCCTTCTCCAAGTACGAAAAAAACCTGCACTAGAAAGACTAGTGTGTGTTACCACCTTTGGCCCAGACACCCACAAGCTTAGGAAAGTTGTTCTGAACAATTGACACCTATTAGAAAAACTTGAATGTTCTTTTCCACGTTCCCTGTTCGCCTACAGGAAAAATCAGAACCTAGGCCAACAGATCATGAGAGCAGATGTCTCTTTGCCAAAAAAGAAAAACGACCTGCTGGCTCAGTGGAATCTCAAACCAATTACAGGGCACAACAAATGAGGTACCTGCGTTGCCTGCCCCAGTACCATGGAAGGTAGCGAGTTCCATCATGCAGGTATCAAGTGGAAACACCTAGAATTTTCTAATTGTAAAACCAAGAATGTGGTCTATTTGGTTCAATGTCCATGCAAAAGGAAATACATTGGCAAAACATGCCAGCAAGTAAATCTACGCATCAGCCAGCATAGATCTAGGATCAAAAATAAAATCTTGACTGCACCAATGGTCGAACATTGCATAGAGGCCAAACATGATGAAAACGACTAGAAGTGGACAGTACTTTACACTCTGAGACCAACGCATCGCACTGCAGACGTGGACAAAATGCTCTTACAAAAAGAAGCATATTTAATCCTTAAGTTCAACAGCACGCAATCAGGGTTGAACAGTTTGTCTGAGATAGCAAGGCTATAAATCTAATGCCAATTCCAGAGTTCTTTGAGCGTTAGCAGCAGCCACTGCTCTTCTGTATTTTGCAACAAAGTAGTTGGGTAATGTGCCCCAAATAAAATGTGCACTTCCACTTTATTCTTTTAATCATCTAGGCCGACCCTTCTTTGAAGAGATGCAACTTTGCCGCCCCTTTTGAACATATTACATCATGCCCACTCTTTCATTCAAGTAATTATATCAGACGGTATAATGCATATTTCTGAGTTATTTTAGGCACGTCTGTTGTTCTAAAAACCTCTTTAACCTTCCACACAAACGGCAACTTTATATAGACTATATGCAGTATACACACAAAATTACATCTCCCATAATGCAAAGGCCCGATCCTATAGAGTTTTAAGCAGTCATACATACACCTGGCAGCCATTTTGATACGATCGCAGAGTGAAGCAGCGGTAAGGGAGGAAAGAGGTAGGTGCCGCTTCCTCGAGCAGCAATCTAAACGGTAAAGCCTAGACCTGGGCAGAAATAGAGGATTATAATGACTTCCATTATTTCCACAGCGGACTGAACAGCGCTGTCCGAAAGCCCTTGAAATGAATTTTGCATACTACGAGCTACTTGAGGTATGTGACCATCGGAGCCCATTAAACAGAGTGATGCTGGATAATTTGCGCCAGCAAGCGACTGTACTGACACTCCCCTCTTATTTGTTTAGCACCCAATTTATCGGCAGATATAATTTGAGCATCTTAGAACACGAAGTCGGCGGCAGCCGCGAGCTGCCTTTGATAACAATAATTGAAGGTATGTGCCTCTTTCAGTTTTAAACATCCCCTTGAAATAGCAGCTTAGCTAGTTATGTGACGCGTTGATTTATTTACTTTAATAGGTGGCCCCCGTTATTTGCAACTCAATTCGTACGCATTTACAAGAATAGAGAAGGAAGACTTTCAAGGCTACTCCACGTGAGGAATTCCGTGGTCAAACTCGATTGTTTATTCAATCCCCCTCTTTCAAAAATATTGGTAGGTTCTGGTTTATGCTACACACTCTGAGCCTCGTTTGAAAGGTTTTGAGTCTGGAGTTCTGCGAATGAAACTTTATTGTTCTCTTTGCATCTCCTACAGATACATTCACAGCGCCCTGAAGCGATTCCAGGAACTTTGCCCTGGAATCGAAACGCGTCGGCATGTATTAAGGAACAATTTTGATTAATTTCTCCACACCAGCAATTGCTGGCCTAACTAGTGGTCATAGATTGACTTCACTCCTTGTATTTTGCGTTGATTTATTCGCCATTTGCACTTGTATTGAGTCACTGTTTTCAATGCGCATGTTCATTTGATGTATTGTTTTGTTTAACAAATGTTGTGTTTTATGTGGGATGTATAGGATGTAGATACTTGATTTAATTTTGGTTTGGTTGTATTCGTTATCTTTTCACGTGTAAATTTCATTGTATATTTGTGCAAATTTTTGTAAATATGTGGATATAGAGATGTGTCTTTTTTCGCTTTAAAAAAATCATTTTTGAAAAATCATTAAATAAATATCAAATAAGTGGTATAAATAAAATACCTGGTCGATCTAGACAAAAAGTGTTTTCGACCTTCCTTAAGTGTGGATATAAATATAGGTGGCTAGGCATCTTCTTGTGTTTTCTTTTTCTCTTCTCTAGCCTGGCATGTCACAAAATGCCAGGGGTTGTCTCCCCTGCCTATCTGGGTTTGGAAAACTCTGGCTAGGCCCCGGGTCAGAGTTCAGTGAGGCACCCCTTAGCCTCTATCCTGATACCCAGCTAGAGCCCAGAGAACCTAGGTTTCAGAGTCCCTATCCCTTTCAAGGGGGAGCAGAATCCTTTTTCATAAAACATGTCATGACTCGATGGCTGCTCTGATCCATAGATATCTGGTTGCGCAGCCTGCATTCATGTGGCGTGTCCAGATGGAAGTCCCGTTGATGACTTATTTGACTCTTTGAACCCAGTCAGGGATCTTGTATGGCGGGTGCCTTTTCTCTGACGGCCCCCTTTGTCACTCGGCGTGAACAGATTGCTAGCAGTAGCATTGCTTCAGATTAGTAGGGATAGGGTACTTGGTCTCTGGGGGCCTGATTCTGCAGCTGCCTTCCAGCTCTGTTCGTTGGGCCTTTCCTACGAGCCCTGCTTCCCGGAGAGCAGGCAGGGATGCAAAGCTAACATCCCTGTGCAGGGCGGGCTGTTTTGGGAAAGGGCGGGCTGTTTTGGGAAGTGTATTCAGCCCTGTACTTTGAACACGATGCCTGGGTAACCCTGGAATTCCTAACAAAGGCTCATTTGATTATCGAAGCTCAGTCATATGAGGGACTCGCAGCAACACCACAATGGCCAAGGGAAATTGGCCCCAATGAAGCAAATATGTTCATAGGGGTGCACGCATTCCCAAAACACTATAAAGTCAGATGCCAAACATGGTTACAAACACACAGCCAATCTGGGCTCAGCACACACAGTACATGCAGTGATCACACGCCCCTCATGCCGCACACCTGAATCCATTACCCACTGGACCCCATTGTGTTCATGCAAGAACAAGGTTCACCTGCATTTGTTATCAGCGACCTTATTTATATGGCTTCAAACACAAGGCCTGCATTCTTTACCTAAAAAGGATTGACAGAAACATTTTATGATACCCAGAGAAATTTATAAAACCTTGCTCAAATCAATTGTACTTTGAGACAGTCCCCCGACCCTCTTCTGTAACTGTACTCCCAGCGGAAACAATGAATTAATTCAACTGTTCCTGTTTTGCCAAACACCTCTTGTTTTTTTCAAGGTAAATTTATATTTGAGCAACATTTTGGCGAGCCACTCTGGAGAGATTGGTATCTTGGACCCGACTGAAGCCGGAGGAAAGGGACCCCGCCTGAGCAGATTCACATTTGAGCAGCAAGGAAGGTGAGCAGACACCACAATACATTGGAAGTTCTGCTAAATCCATGGGGCAGAGGTCTGTCCTGAAGCAGCCATCACAGTGGATAAGAGACCACATCAGATCCTTAGTCCCAGCTTTGGCGTATAGCAAACTAAGAAGAAGCGCAAAAAAGTAACTTAAGAGCCCTGACATTGAGATAAATCTGGCATGTTAGCTGTTTTATGTGTTTGCAAGGCGACTTTGGAGACGTTCCCATGGGGGTCACCTTTTTTCGATAGTCAGCACCCTAGGAAAGATGAATATTGTTGGTCACATGGACCACTAGGCATGACACAAATGGTAAGCTTGTTCCCTGGGTGTGATACAGGGTTGGGCCTCACCACGAAGGCCACTTGGCATCACACATATGGCACACATGGGCCCTGGGTGTGATTTAGGGCTGTCACCTCAATCTTATTTTTTAGTCCAAAAGGGTTAGCCTCAGTGCTACTGATTTCTTAACACTGTTGGCATATGAAAGAAGTGAGAGATGTTGTTCATTTGGACAGCTGAGCTTTAAACAAATGGTAAGCTTGGCCCCTGGGTGTGATACAGGATGGGATTCCGATGTTAGGGAAAACAATTAGGACACAAAAGATCAGGCTGACGATGCTGAATTGGCACTGCTATTCCCGGAATGCCTCAGGACCGCCTTCCCCACCCCGTGCCAAAGCTAGAAGGGAAACAGTCCGGCATGCAGCCTCGGATCACTGACCCGAGCCTTACCTGCAGTGGAGGTCCTTAGTTCCTGCCAGCACCTGGGCTCGGGTGACAAGCTCCCTCTTGGTTACCGCTGCAAGGGGGAGGTCGGGGTGATCTTCGTCCAAAAGCGCCGCGGCTTCCCTCGTGACGCGGCGGTGACGTTTCCGCCGGGCAACTTCCTCTTCCCTTGTCGATGCATTGCTGGGGAAACTCCCGGTTGCTGGGCAATGCTTTGCCCTGGCACCAAACCCAGCACAGAGCTTGCCTGACGTCGCAGGGGAAATCCTTGCAGGGCTTTCCTGAGGTCCCGGGTTGCCGGCGATGATTACAGGCATGCAACGCTCTTCCTCCACAGCGCTTCTCTGCCACAGCGCCTCCCGGCCATGGTGCCTCTTTGCCGCATTGCTTCACTGTCACAGCGCATTCAGGTCCCGGGAACGCTTTCTCTGCAGTGCTTACAGTATACCATGCAGCTAGACGCAGCGGTAATTTTAGGAAACTGCACTCCCATCCAGCGCCTTGAGGTCACGGGAACACAGCGCCTGCAAACTCCTGGGCTGTCAAGATTTTGGTAGAAGCTATGTAGGGTGTAAATCTCGGCCCAGCAGCAGTGACCTTGGCAGGCACAACACCTTCCCTGCAGCACTTTTAAATACTGCAGTTCCCTGCACAGGTCTCCCAATGAGAGGCAGATATCCTTGCACACCCTGTTACAGAGACAGTCAGGTAGTCTTGGTGGTTCTTGTGGTTCCCACCAGTAACTAGGGGGGGGACCAGTCAAAAGGAGGGAAAATGAGAGTGGAGACACACTGGAGATGTTATTCCTGGGTCAGCAGGCAGGCAGGGCAACTCAGCTAGCTTGGGAGAGCAGTTCCTGGGAGCAGTCAGCCTCAGCAGTGTAGCAATCCTCCTGGCGAAGCAGTCTTCACTTCAGCAGAGATTCTACCCGGTCCAATAGTGTAACAGGGATGGGTGGCCAGAACCCTCCCATATATACCCTAAGGTCAGGTGACTGGGAGGCGCGACAATTTCAGGGAGAATCTAGGGGGTTGGAGATCTCTGGAAAAATCCAGGAGGCTCTGGGGTGTTCCCTTCCCTAC
Source organism: Lissotriton vulgaris (assembly GCF_964263255.1). Lineage (NCBI taxonomy): Eukaryota > Metazoa > Chordata > Amphibia > Caudata > Salamandridae > Lissotriton > Lissotriton vulgaris. Next base: position 474,217,768 of record NC_141698.1, on the reverse strand, counting down.
CTGTCTGTCAACAGGGACAAAAGGCTACAGTTGCAAAAAGTCCCAGACTGTGCAGACTACCAGCATGTTGATAAAGGGCAGGCCTCACCACAGTAGTAGGGCCTCTGGCTGATACACTTGTGTCACCATGCTTTTAAGAGAGAGCACCTGCACCTCAGCACTGTTTAGCAGAGGTAAGGGGCCCAGAGTCCTAGGTCCAACAAAAATATGGGGTCCAGTGGGAGGCAAAGAGGTCAAAAAATGTGGGAGAAGACCACCCTAGGGCTGACCGGTCCAACACTTCAAGAACCAGGTAAGGCCACCTTCTCTACCCAGGCCAAGGTAGCGCAGACCTGAGTGCAATCGGGGGCTCCTGCAGGTTAAACGCTAAAGTTACTTATCTTTGGTAAAGCTTTCTCTGGTAGAGAAAGAATCTAGCCACAGGTTCCTTATCTTAGAATTCTCCCTAGGCACCAGACTGAACAAGGAACTTTTTGTACAGCAGCACCTCTGCATGCCAGTAATGGGTGCCAAGCATCTCCGTAGCAACGTCTTCCTCCACATGTGATGTTGACGGAGTCCATATAAGCCCACCCAGACGGGCTAACTTCAGTTTCTTCTGTGACTACCTTTCGCGCTCACAAAGCCATTTTTAGAAACTGCATGTGGAATCAGTGTGACAAAAAGAAATAACATCTGTGATAAACAAATACAAATTCCTCAAAAGAGTCATTAGGATACCAAGAAAGGGTTCTTGTAGGTTACAGGACCAACAGTTCACAGAGTGGAGAGAATGGATGGGTAGTTATGGAATCTGCAGCTAGATCCTGTCTCTACCAGGTAAGGAGTTACTTAAGGTAAGCAACATATTCATATGATAGAGACATCTAGCAACAGATTCTTCATCTTAGAATTACATACCAAAGCAACATCATTCTTGGAGGTGGTTCTTCAAACGGGACTGTCAAACCAAGATCTCCAAAAAGAAATGCTGGTCATAGCAACTAAGCTGCCCAAAGAATCACAGGCAAAGAAAAGAAGATGCTCCACCAGAAGAATTGTGGGAAGTCATCTCGAGAAACATGCAGACTACATATCCCACAACAGAAGGATGAGTTAGAATTGGAGACAACACTTCATATAAATAATAAAATGTATTCCTGTCAAAGGTAATCAACCCATGACTGAACAAGGCTAGGAGGCCCAGACACCAATCCATGCCACCAAATTAGAGCACTAGCTTTATGCTGTGGAACTGAAGATGTGATCTATCTCTAATCCTTCACAAGGGGACAAAACTCAGGGGCCAAGGAGATCAACCGATACCCCTGAATTTAATTATTAGCACTTTATTGTGGAATATGGCACCTCCCAGAGATCAGAGCCGGAGAAGATTCTCCAAGCACACCCACAACAAGAGAGAGAGAAAGAGTGTAAGAGATGGACACCTCAATGCCAAACAAAAGCATTGCAAAAATAGCAGGTACGACAGAAGGCAGAGACCTCTCTTAGTCAGAGAAAACCCCTGCAGAGAGAAAACCACCCTCCAAGACTATGTACCGCAGTAGCCCCTAGAATAATGGAGTGGAAATATATATAGCAAAAACCAGTTCATGGTCTATCTAGAGTCTCAAAAAGGAGTGCAGCTACAAAAGCATATATACAATCCTTATAGACATACTTAGAACATTTATTTGTATATACATGATCAATGTATCCACAAATGCAAAAATATACCCTCCCACACACCAACCCATCAGGATGCCACAAGAATCATCATCACATCAGGAAATGCACCCAGAGTCTCCATCAACAGACTGGGAGACTAACCAATGTAGGAAAAAGAAACCCTCGAATAATAGAGGTAGCCATTGCAAGGTAGAACTAACTACTACCAATAACGGTAATATACCAAGAATGCAACAGCACAAAGTAAAAATACAAATATATAGATATTATCAATAAGCTGGATAGCCAGCAATCATAATAATAATGTAAGAGTAGCAAGGGAGTGTGAGGAATATCACCCATTCCAGAACAGCAATGACAAAAATGTGTATAAGCAAACCTCCCTACCTGACAAAGCTACAAAGAGGTGGCTATTCAAAATGGATAACAAGAAAACCGAAGTTGTGAAGACTTCTGTCCTAAAGGGGAGAGGGCAGGGGGTAAGGCCATCTGCAATGTCTATTTGGCCACAGTTGAAATAAAGGCCAACACACAGAGGACCCCAACAAATCAATAATTTCAGGTAGCCAAACCTGAACAACATTCTCGACAAGAGGTAAAGCATGCCCATCAGAAAGGGAGAAAGCCCATGAAATGGAAACGTGGATGGCAGTGATAGAGCCACCACTAGGATTGAGGCCAAAAAATAATGTCCCAACCTGAGACACAATGTACTCTTTACAACAAAAGGGTAAACCAACCTCATCCTTTGAATGAAGAAAAGGAAAGAGCAGGAAAAAATGAGTCCAATCAGCCAAAATTCCTAATTAAGGTATAACTTGGAGAGACCAAATTCCTATCACATATTATACAGAGAGATAAGAACCTCCAGGAAAGAATTGTAAGGAAGACCCTTGCTTCCTTCCTCAGAAGACAGGAATTTTAATGTTAAAGTAACACATTACAGAAGGACATCTTAGATGAAAATTAGCCATCAAACCATCAACAATGAGGATTACGATGGTGACATCAGACTCCTACTGACTCTCTTATGAAATAGAACAAGTCTATGGTGTCGCCTGAAGAAACCAACAATGGATCTCACAACACAAAGCAGAGTTTCTCATGAATACCTCGCAGATTGCACCATATTTTTAAGTATTACCATAGATACACAAAGGTATACACCCTCCACGTGGCCGACTCAACGTCTTGGGAGTCGGATCCCTCCCGGAACCTCTCAGACAATTCTACGACTGCGTCCTCCGTCCCCTGGCTCAGAATATACCATCATACTTGAAAGACACCAGAGATGTCCTGAACCTGATCGTCAATGTGTATCACCCAGAGAAGATCAACATCCTGATGACTCTTGATGTGGAAGCTCTGTATACGGACAACTCACAGAACGCAACCAACGGGAGATAGACACCTGCCTGAGGCCCGCTACCTTGACAACCAAAACGCCAGTGGATTCCATCATGGAATGTGCCACAAGTGCTTTGAAAAACTACTTTTTCAAGAAGACAACACAACTATATCATCAAATACAGGGGACTTTGAAAGGCAGTACTTTTACTCCAAGTCTGCCCTGTCTGTATATGGCACAATTTAAATCACAACACATATTTACTTGCTCAAACCCGTACCAGAACAGCATTATCTCCTGCAAACAATACATCGATGATATCCTGATTTTCTGGAAAGGGGATGAGAGAGAGTGCTAAGAGTTCAGCAAATGGGTTAACACCCGGGTTCCATTCTTTAAATTCACAAGGTCACACTCAGTCGAAAATATACCATTCTTGGATCTCCTGATCTCCATAAATCAATGAATATTGCAAACAAGGACCTACAGAAAAAAACAACAGATTGTAACAGCTTGCTGTTTTCTGACAACCATCATCCAAAAGCCCTGAGTGAGAATAAACCATTTGGGCAATGTCTATGGCTACGAAGGAACTGCAGTACTATGGGTGACTATGCACACTGGAACAAACTTCGAGCAATAACCTCCTGGCGAGAAACTACCCACAGAAGGTGATCAAATGTGCTGAGAAAAAGGCAACAATAACCATGAGGTCCTTTGAGAAAAAAACAACAAAACCCACAGAGGAGACCATCACGTGTCACCAGTTCCACACCACAATCCAACAAGAACAAAAATCTGGGGCATACTGAACACCGGCTGGATGAATCTTGAACGTCCCCAGTTCACATTCAGAAGGACCCAGAAAGATCTTCTGGTTCACAGCAGATCACAACCTTTAAGAAACCTAAGACAATCAACCTTGTGTACACTCTCTCATGTGACTTGCCACTACCCCTGTGGCTCGTGCATTATATCATCGCTGACCGCACACTTAAAAACTCTGAACCTGGGGGTCTGACTTCACATGGACTTAAAGACAATACAAAAATTGCAACTCCAAAAACTGTATATATCTCATAAACTGCCCATGCGGCCTCTATTACATAGGGATGACAAGCAGAGCTGTGAAGATCAGGATTGGGGAACAAAGAAGTACTAATCGCTGTGCCAGCAATGCAACCAATATGTGCAACCATTTCATTCACTTGAAACACTCAGCTGATGACATGAGATGGACCATTCTGAAAGTCAACCAACAATGGAATATAACTTAGTTTTTTCAGAAAAGAACAATGCTGGGCCTTCCGTCTTCAGATCCATGAAGGTCTGAGCGATGAAATTTCCTGGATTGACTTTTAGCATAATTTACATCACTCAATCTAGAAAATGACACTATTGACATATCTGCATAACTCCAGAACACTCGGCTAGACTCTGCCTCATCTTTTTAATGATTGTGACAACCACTTCCACATGGAAGCACGACTCCGTTAGACCGGAGACTAATCAGGACTATGTCCGATTTCTACGTTGTGCTAATATTAAGATGCTGCCCTCTTCTTCTTAAAGACCATGACAATCACATCTACAAGGAATCACGACTGGTTGGACCAAGGAATAATAATATAGACTCTGAGTGATATCTACCTTGTGCTATTAGTAATATGCTCACATTTAAAAATTACTTACACTTTCCGCAGCGTTGCATTCATCCTAGATCGGGATTCACCGCACAGCATATATCTCCCTTGGGTGTCTAATGTATTTGAATTTAATTTAGGAGTTAAAATCATTTCTATTCACAATGGACTAGTATGTCAGCAGTCACTCTTCCGCCTTTGAACTTTCAAAATGTCCTTTTCCTCTCTGTGTAACATTACCAGCTATAGAGAGGATCAGTGGATGACAAACCATGCCAAGATGGCTGCCAGTCATGCACAGTCCTCCCTTCCACGGCATCGGTTGATATAACGCTCATGCTCCCTACATTCGTTCTTGACTTGGGTAAGCAGAGGCCCTGGGTAGGTTCATCGCTAAGGGAATGCTGACACAAAGGTGAGTAGACCCCCCCACCTTTAACCTAGAAGGGACACCGGAGTACGTATCCAATCTCAGTGCCCATGACGTTGGAACTGATGTAATCACCTCCGACTTCTAATGCTTGTTTCGCCTTACTCTCTGTGCCAACCGTGAAGGCATAGCTCTCCGACCAACTGGTAAGACAATATGGCCAGGGCCTGGGAAGCACAATTGCATGCTGAACACTTTACGACATGTATACTTCATGTTCTAATAATTACAGTGCTGACCAGAGACGACACCAATATGGCAATAAATGGAGAAATTTAGCCGCAGTTGATATCTTAATGATCACATGTATACAACACCATCTAAATGCTCTTAAAAATACAGTGCTGACCAATTATGATACCAATATGGCAATGAGTGTAGAAATATACCCACATTGATCTCTAAATGACTGCTTACGTTCTCGTAGTATTTCCATGGTGTTCTTGTTTTTATGGTTTTATATTACTAGGGACTCACCTGTGGCACACATGTGAGTCCACCACAAGGGGATTAACTCAGGTATATAAGGGCTGCTATTCCAGAGAAAAATGTATTTATTTTCTTGTTACAATTCTTTATGTGCTGTCTTTCGTCCTTTCTTTTCTTTTAGGTTGTACAACCATTTTCACTGCACACAACTAACAGGTATCACCCGCTTATGGGTGACCGAAAGTGTGCAGTAGGCAACTTAACCCTGCTATTGGTCCTGACGAAGTGCCACGGATCAGTTTGACCATAGGGGAGAAACATGTCTACCTGCATTTTCACCTTATAAGCTGCTTGGACACAATAATTGACCTTATAAGTAGCACCAGCATTTTTGAACCTGACAAGGGAATCACCAGAATAAAAGCCTGTATCTGATTGCCCCTAGACATTTTTAATTCACCTGCACAACATTACACCGATCAACCCACTCTAGGACACCCTCACACTCATCATACGGAAAGAGAAATGAAAAGATCTCCACCACAGTGACCGTTTGGGGGACTCATAGGGAATTGAAGCGTTGGCCCAACAAGAAGCACCCACTTGATGATGAAGCATGACACTCCTTGGGGTGTGTGAGGGCAACAAATAACAGTCTTGTTGACTGTCCACCACTTGGTCTGTTCACTACCAACTCCCTTCCTTCATAAACTGTGACCCCCTTTGTACCATTGTATGACCTACAGAACCAGTGGAGTCCATACCACAACAAATATTCAGTTTACCTACCTGTTGGCCGTCCCATACAAATGGGACAAGAACATTCCATGTCTCTTTCAGAAGGAAGGGCAGTGCTCTAATGAGTCCCATAATGCATGGGAGAAGACTAATTCACACTACATACAAATAGAATGAAGGTCCATGTCCGACCTTTGTCACCCACATGAGCCATAGGGTTTAAACCCTGAGGACATAGAAAAGGCGCACTGTTCCTTTTGAAAAAATTGCAGAGGTAGGCTAGAAAATGGGCAGAGGAACAGCTGATTAAATCTGTCTTGTAAGTGCCGAAAAGAAGAAAATTGACATCAGCGCATCGGGGTGGACTTATATAGACTCCGTCGCCGTCACATCCGGAGGACAGAATCACAATGGAGTTGCTCGATGACCACTACTGGTGTGCAGTGGTACAGTTGTACAAAAACTTCTGGATCCAGTCTGGCACCTAGGGAGAATTCTAAGATAAGGAATTTGCAGCTAGATGTCTCTATCAGATAGCTCCTGTAATCCTGTGGGATACCTGGTTCCCAAAGGCCAGTGGTGCCAGCCAACAGATAGAACCTCCAACCCTGCACATGGTTGACTGTGACCCATGCATATGGCTGTATCCAGGAGGAGTGTGGCATTCCAGGGGAAGCTGGTGGCTGTTTGGATGGTGGACTTATTTAAGAAGAAGGATGCGCTGTTCAGGCTCTGTTAGCCTGCACCCCCACTTGCTTCTGTTTGCCGTCTACTGGGGTGGGACTCAGCACCCCAGCCTACTTTGCCTTCCAGAGGGAGAGGGAGGGGCCTCCTCCCACTAACGCTCATCATAGCCCGACAGAGGCTGGGTAACCCCTCTGTCCCCTGGAACCCGGATGAAGGAGAGGGATAAGACGTGAGATGGGGAGAGGGCATTATTTTACTCCTGCTGATGGTCAACTGTTTGGACTGCGACCTCCGACTTGCCTCCCTGTCTGGTGGATTTTTAAAAAGAGCCTGCTGATTGCAACCCTACAGGAAGTGTGTATAACTGTGTGACTTTGCTTTCCTGGATTGTGTTGCGATCGTAAAGGGGTGGAAAGTAAGGGGAACTCTTTGTGCTTTGCTGTTTGTGCCATTTACACCAAAGGGTTTTGTTTTCATAAACGGCTCAATACTTCATCTGTTGGTTTCTTAGTGTGGGCAAGGTTTGATTGCACCGTAGCGCCCCAGGGAAAGCTCTTGTTGTAGTCTCTTTATGTAATTCCCCTTGACTCGCGCTTAGGGGACCCTGCGCTACTGAATCCCAGAGTTTAATTCTATCTCTGCCACACAAGGGAACATATAGCTTATTACATCATTGTATTTGGGATTCCCCTTGTTCCATATTTTTAGGAACTTGGACTGAGAGAACGATGGGTACATGTAAGACCATGACAGCTGCAAAATCTACATGCACCACCTTGGATGATTTATTTCAGAAAGCAGTGGGGGTTATTATGAAGGAAATCGAGAAAGCAGAACGCAGACTTTCATTAGTCCCTGCAAGTGATTTATCCACACCAACTCCTCAAGACTCCAATTGAGATCCTAACACAGATTCTTTGGAGACAGATGTTGATAGGAGGACCACAGTATCACTCTCGCCTATTGTGGTAATCAGGCACAAGGATGATGTCCTCCCAAAAGAAAAGCTAAACATGTGTAACTCCAACCTAGAAGAGAATTTTTCTCTGCAAGTAATAGGGGGGAAAAGGAAGAGAATCGAGGTGCTCGAGCTAGGATGTAAACCATAGGACTATTTACCTGTGACAAAAAAACAGTCAAGACCCGGTAACAGGGAGTAGGACCAGAAGGGGCCCGGGTAAAGGGCCCAACACAGATGGGGTGGACATTCCTTTAATTAAAATCAGTAAGTTAATAACTGAGGCATTGGCCCCTATTGTGTATTGTCTAGATCATATCGACATTCAGCTTTCCCTTGTGCTTCGAGAATTAAATAAGTCACTGGCATAGGCCCGACAGAAGGTTGAGGCTATTAAGCAGAGTAGCACAGCGGCCTTACCAAATGATAGGAATGCCCCCCAAAATACAATGTCCTTAAACCCCCTGGAGGAAGCCTCCTGTGTGGCCCACCTATAGATCGCCCTGCGAACACTTGCGAGGGATCTCCCTGGGTAACAGTCCCCCCAAGCAAAATCACAAGGTTAGGCAAGGAGCCCAAACTTTTTGCAATCATGATCTGCCAATTGGGCCCAGTCAGCAACATCCACTTCACGACCCAAATTTAGAGTGCCCAGGAAATACATCTCAAAAATGGAGGCTGAAAAAGCTACACTGAACTTACCACCAGATTGCACCCCCTATACCTTGGTACTCACTGGGGTCCCCTATCTCTCACCAGGCCACCAAGAAAACTGCCAAAGCATCATTAATAAATCAGCTCATTGGTGTTGCAGTAAAATATTGCCCCAGGTAAATCTGATAGATAATATCATCAGGGCCAGGTGAGTGAGCTGGGTGGGCCGCACAACTAAATCAGCTAAGGTAGATTGTGTGGTTCTTAATTTTAGGGACCCAGGGTATGTGCATTTCCTTTTGAAGCGCCTTAATGAAGCAGCAGGGGAGAATGACCCCCATAAGGGTCCACCGGTTGGGCATTTTGTATTCACCCAACAGGGGCGACATCCAGAGCCAAAGGCCCGTACCATAGGCCTAAGAACTTATGCTCGTCCCCAGCAATTGTCGTTCGCCCACCTCAATTGCTTTGAAACTCCATCAGACCTTGCTGATATCGATTGACTGCTAGCTTTTCCTTAAGACGAAGCTGAGGAGCGGGAGCGGCACAGGCAAGTAACAATCTAGGCAGTGTTAACGATGTGGTAGAAACTGTAGACGCAGGGCTTGCGTCTTTAGTACGTCCCATACCCTACCCCCCCCCCCCCCACAAACAGATTTAGGGGTACGGAAAACCAGGGGAAATCTACCCCCTGCTTTAAAATCATCTCATGGAATATTACAGGATTCCGTTCTAAGATAGGGAATGAGGAGTGGCTAGGGTGTATCAGAGGCTTTGACCTCTTTTGCCTCCAGGAAACTTACTCTAGAGATGATATATCCTTGGATAGCTATCGCTCCTTCTGAGTTCCTGCATTACCTTCTGCCGCAGCAATGGCTAAGGGTGGGATTGTGGTTTTTATATCAGTAAAATATGCATCTCTAATAGTCATTAGTATAAGCTCATCAGCCTGACATCAACTAATTATGATCCATAATTTAAGTAAGGCCAAAATACTCGTGGTGAATTGGTACCACAATATCTTTGATCCAAATAACTGTAATGCCATCGAGACCCTACATAATGAAATCACGCAAATCACTGGGAATTGGCAGCCGCTATGCATCATCTGGGTAGGGGATTTTTACTGTACAATTTGTAAGCACAGCTATCAACGTGTGTGTGGGCTGGAAGACACAGAGGGTCAGGACCATTTTATTCACTCATCCCAGAGAGAAGCCCTAGAATATGTTCCAATAGGGAACAATTTTGGCCTTTTAAATTGCTGGGCCAAGAATCTTTCACTGCAGTGTCCTACTTATGTTGGCTGTGGCACAGCTAGTTCCATTGATTTTATGCAAATATGTATACATTCCTTTAAGCTCGTTCTTGACTTTGTGGTAGAACCTCACTGTCAGAGTGATCATAACCCCTTTATCGGCTCCCTTAATTTAAAGACCCAGGTGGGGGAGGATGATGATCTCCTGATCTATTAATACTAGAACAAGGGAGTCAGGCTTAATTAGGGTAAGACCGATCCTCTCACATTTGAGGGAGATATTATCAAGGGCTATCAAAGGCTACTCCCACTTAATTATGGGGTGTTCGAAGTCAGACTCTCCTCCAGAGGATGTTGTTCGGGAGTTTGGGTCACTATGCGCTGAAGTAGCCATGAGGTTGATGAGGAGTCCTAAGCATAGGGAACCCCAGGAGGCCCAGTTGTTTAATTCCGATTGCTCTTGGGCCTATAAAGATTTAAAAAGGGTGCTTCAAGTTATTCCCAGTGAACAGAGATTAAAGCAGCAAGGCAAAGATATGAAACAATAATTGAGGGTAGAAAAACAGAACAGAGAAATCTAGCATGGGAAGACCTAGAGAGAGCAGGAGCCCTAAGAGACATAAAACAATTTGGGGAAATTATAATTCACCCATTATTTACTGAAGAAGCTGGGTAGATGGAATCACTGATCCTGGGAGACATTTGGGTAGCCTTCTTTTTTGGCATCTTTAACCCCCAAAATAAAAAAGTCGAAGAATACATAAGGGATTTTCCCCTAGATGTATTTGCAGCTATCCAACTCACTAACTATTACTGTAACTGAGGTTGAGGAGGCATTAGCCCAGGGGCCACGTCAGAAAGCACAACTTCCTGATGGGGTTTCCCCTTCAACTTTTTAAAAATAATCCAAACATGTGGGCATCCCTGTTGACAAATGCATTTAAGGCTGAAATTACTAGCCCAATGCCCGCATCCTGGAAGGAGGCAATAGTGGTCCCCATTTTGAAAAAGGGTAATAGAAGTGACCCAGGTTGTTTCTTATTGATGCCACACTAAGGTATTGGGTAGAGTTCTCCTCGCCCATTTGGAGACCTGGGCAACCACCACAGGAGAGATATCCAATACACAATATGTTTTCAGGAGGGGCTCGGCATGACCGAGAAATGACTTAATTTGTCCTTAATTATGAACAAATATGTGAAGGCCAGGAAGGGCTCAATCCACCTGTTCTTCAGAATTTGTCTACAGCCTTTGACACTGTTAACCGGGAGAAACTATGGGATATGCTGTAAAGTTTGGGTGTGCAACAAGCATTGGTGTCGCTCATCCATATGCTACATTTTAATACTTCAGTTGTTGTAATTTGACGATGGCTGGGTTAGCGTTTGGCTTTGCTACACGTTATTCTCCTTAACTTGGCCATATTAGAAAACGCCATCTTGTATGTTACGGCGGCCATCTTAGATCATGAGCGGCCTCGTGGCCAGTATGCCCTTTAGTCCGTTGTCCGTGCCACTGACCACTAGAGTTTGCCCAGCAACAGGCTATTTTTAGTAACGGTCAAGCCTGTACATGCGCAGTCCCAACTGACAAGTCGTCCCTCAGGAATGTGCCGCCCAACTGACCAGTGAGATTGTAACCCCTCCCATGAGTTGGCTGTGTTCCAAAAATGACCATATATGTACATAAAGCTCTGTAACTTCGTACCGCCTATCTTTTTATTACCTGTAAATTGTATAAAAGATCGAGTCACACCAACGTTCGGTGTGATACTTCTTGCATTACCGAAGGGTGCTGTAGGAATGTACCACCACCCCATGGGGTCTTAATAAACTTGTTCTTTGTACTTTTCAGTTTCCGTGCCAACAGTTCTTTCAGTGTAAGTGGGTTATCTACGGAGCATGTAGGCCTTGGGAACCCGATACCACAAATTGGCGACCACGAAGGGACTCATCGGCGACTCGGATGCCCGAAGGAGAGGTCGTGACGAAGGTTTGGACACTCGCCATGGACGCGTACGCTGCCACCAAGTGACCCGAGTCTTGGCACCCACGGTGTTTCTTCCTTTCCTTCTGATCTGACCTTCCAGGTGGCGCCGGTTTCCGACTGAGTTCTTGATCGTCTGTGTTGCTGGATAAGTCCCGTTTGGCTGATTCGATTAAAGACCTTGGCAGTTGGAATCTGGACCTTTGAGATTTGGGTAAGATTTGTGATTGGTAAGGTAGTCTGCGGACGCTTACTGAAGTTCTATGATTTGTGATCGGTAAGGTAGTCTATGGACGCTTGCCGAAGTTCTGTGACTGTGACTTTGATTTGAGTTAGCTAACATTTGTGAATTTGTGAACTTTGAATTTATATGTGTAGTGCACTTCACATAGGCAGGCATGTAGAGATGTTTCTCTAATTTTGTTTTCTACTTTGAGCGGCACATTTGTGTGAAGTACTGTGCCATTTTATACGGTATCACGCTTTCGCTTTCGTGATACTTTTTGAACATGCCTGTTTTCAGCACACTCCGAGGGATGTGCTGTTTTGGGAATGGTACCACAATTAGGTTAGCGGAATCACAGCCGGCTCCCCCCAGAAGGAACTCCAAACCGTGAAATGTACATCAAATTCGGTCTTCCCCCTATAATGTACAGTAAATTATGGCATAAATACACCAAAACCGATCCTGAATTGCAATGGCCACTACATGGGTCGTTCGATTTGCGAAAGGTCCAGTTTGTGGAGCAGTGTTTGTTTCAACGAAGGTCTAGACAAAATATGTTTGATTGTGTGCGAATGTGGGAGAAAGCGGTGCGTGAACGAATGAAACGTGAGGTTGCCTTGGCGGACAAAGAGCAGCGCAAGGCTGCTCGTGATAAGGCTTTACAGCTTGAGGAAAAGGAGGCTCAGGAAAAGAGAGAGAGGGAGGAACGGGAACGTAAATTGCAAACGATTGGTCAATTCTCTATTCGTCGACCGCTTTATCCTGTCCTTAAAAATGAAATTGATGATTTTTCCTTACTAGATCGAGCGCCGCCTCCGTATGTTCCACCTACGGCTCCGACTGTGGATTCGGACGATGACGAACAGGATAAGTCGGGAAAAGGGAGCAAGTCGAGTGTCAGGTTATCTGCGGAAAGAGCCGCGGATTTGCGTAGTTGGGCCCGTAAATTGAATAAAAATTGTGTAACTGTGTCTGACGTTATTGCCGAGAGGGGTAACTGGACAGAGCAAGATTTGATGTGTTTTTTGTCTACTTTGGCTGATGAAGTTGTTACCGCATTCCGTAAATATTCGGATACATTAGAACCTAAGGCTGTATCGGTTCATCATGAGAATCTAGATAAAGGTATATTTGTTCTTGCAGATGTTGATACATGTTTCAAGCAACTGATCCAGCTGCGGGTTGAGACTTCCAGATTGCGGGACGAGCGGAAAAAGAATAAGGAGTCCGGGCCGGAGTCTACTGGGCAGTCTAAGGAGTGTTCTCTCCGGGGTTCAGATAAGAGTTCTAAAATTCATGTTATGCCTATGCGTGAAGCTGCACCTTTGTATGTTCCACCTAAAGGGGATGGTAAAAATCCGGCAGCATTCTTTGAAGGGGTGGAAGGGGCTATTTCGTCCTGTGTGATGACTCTTGTCGATATAGATTTGTTTTTTGGGTTAATTCTTCCGCCTGATATGTGGAGATTAATTCGTAAAACTAATGATGTAACAATACTTGGGGGAACGTGGAAAGAAATAAATGAAGCAGATTTAGAGAGGGAACCGGCATGTAAGCCATGTCAGTTGATTCTAGACCTCCCGGCGGCTATTTTGATTAAATTAAAAATGCTCGTTCTTTCTAAAAAGATCGATTGGACTATGTTAGCTTCGTGCAAGCAAAAGTCAGATGTAACGGTTTCAGATTTCTTTACACGCTTCAAAGAGGCGTTTCACGATTACAGTGGTCAATCGTTAACAGACAATACGGGTAGGCACTTGTTTGTAGATAAGTATGTGGCTAATCTCCTACCGGAGATTGCAAAATGATTGAAATCGAGTGAAAGTTCCTGGGCCACGGCGACCCCTGCGTCTTTGTTAACTATGGCTCAGTATTATGAGCGGCAGGAATTGGAGGCTAAAGAAAGTGTTGATAAGAAAGCGAAAGAATTGAAAACGAAGGTGATGTTAGCACAGGTTCGTGGAACGCAAAATAGAGGGAATGATAGGGGCAGACGAGGTGGAGGCAATTCGTCGTATGGTCGTACGGATATAGCGGAGGATCAATGTGCCTATTGTAAAGAGTTTGGGCATTGGGCTGAAGATTGTCCGGTACTTCGTGAACAACGTAGCCAGCGTGGTCAAGGAGGTGGAAGGTCGAGGGGCAGTTATTCGGGGGCGAGAGGTGGCGGAGGTGATCGTGGAAGGGCTGAAGAGAGGGGCCGTGGCCAGGATGAACGAAATACTTTTGATCGACGAAATCAATATCAGATATCGGAGGGCGAGAATGTGGAGCATCAGGATTATGTGCATGCATAGGCTGCGTAGGATGGGGTACGGAATCAGTTGAAGTGCCGGTAGATCAGAAAGGTCCATATGTATCAGCGGGCATTTTGGGTTCTACTGATCAGTTTTTAGTCGACACAGGAGCTACTCGTAGCGCTTTGTCAAAAAACTTGGTTCCGAGGGCTCCCCTGTCTGGCGAAATGATAACATGTGTAGGGTTTGATGGCACACCCTCCCCTAGCCCATTGTCAAAACCCCTTGCACTTTGCCTTGATACATTTTTCAGTTTTGGTCAATTTTTGCTAACTCCCCATACGCCCGATAACATCTTGGGCATTGACTTGCTTAAATACTTTCGAGCGACGATACGCTGCGCTCCCGAAGGAGTGCGGGTCATTTTGAATGACAATTACCCTGAATCCGACAGGTTTTGTACTCTACAAGACACTGCAGCTTTGGCCTCTCTCCCGCACACGTTATGGGCGACCTCAGACACGGATGTGGGAGAGATGCGTATTCCACCTATTCGAATTACTGTAAAGGAGGGAGTCTCTTTGCCACGTGTGCCACAGTATAAGATTTCCAGGGAAGGTGAAATTGCCCTGACACAGATTGTCCAAGATTTGATAACTGCAGGAGTGGTGGAGGAGGTTCCTTACAATGTTTGCAACAGCCCTATTCTCCCGATCCTTAAGAAAGATACTGACGACAAAGTCTATCGTTTTAATATTGATTTGAGAGAAATTAACAAAATTGTCATTCCCCAATACCCGGTGGTGTCTGACATCACAACATTGCTTACACTGGTGCCACCAACGGCAACAACATTTAGTGTTATTGACTTGAAAAATACGTTCTTTTCTATCCCTGTCCACCCAGATAGCAGATATTTGTTTGGATTCACGTTAAATATTAAATCGTATAGATTTTGTCGTGTTCCTCAAGGTTACACTGAGAGCCCTAGTATCTACAGTCAGGCTTTGAAAAGACAGCTTGATTTGAGTTACAGTCAGGGGTTGTCCTCATCCAGTACGTCGATGACCTTTTGCTAGCTGCAGACTCTTATGCACAATGTGAGGAGAGTACAATTGCTTTGCTTTCCTTTTTGGCACAGAACAATCATAAGGTTTCCAAGAAAAAGCTTCAATACTGTAGACCCAAGGTGACCTACCTCGGTCATCTTTTGTCTAAGGAGGGGCGTGCATTAACATCAGATCGAATTCAGGCCATTTTAGACACACCAATTCCCCGCACTCAGAGAGATGTACGTGCTTTCATAGGTTTGACGTCCTTTTGCAGACAGTGGATCATGGGGTTTTCGCACATTATAAAACCTTTGTTAGCGTTACTGTCCAAAACAACACCAATGCCCCTTGAGTGGACAGATGAATGTCAAAATGCCTTTGAACAATTGAGACAAGCCCTTTGTTCTGCACCCGTGTTAGGTACACCAGATTATACAAAGATTTTCACGTTGTACGTGCACGAGAAAGATGGGTGCGCGTTATCAGTGTTAGTGCAAGCACACGGGGACAAACAAAGACCATGCGCATACTTCTCGGCGGTTCTTGACCCTGTAGCACGAGGGTTACCTGGGTGCTTTCGAGCAGTTGCAGCAACAGCGGTAGCTATACGACAGAGTGAGGGAATAGTTTTATCGCACAAATTGTTGGTGTTAGTTCCGCATGCAGTTGATGCCCTGTTGAATCAGACGAAAACCAGTATCTCACGAGTGCACGTTTGACAGGATATGAGCTCACACTTCTGGCGCCATATATCACACTGAAAAGATGCGCTACCCTGAACCCTGCCACTTTATTGCCCTATCCGGTTGAGGAGGGTCAGGAAGAAAAACATCATGACTGTGTTTTCCTGACCGAGGAACAGACAAAGGGTCGTGTCGACTTACAGGATATGCCATTTCCAGATGTGGATGGGGAACTGTGGGTTGATGGATCGTGTTTGAGGCTGCCAGATGGTACGACTTCCGCAGCATACGCGATCACGACACTTAAGACAGTGGTAGAAACAGCTAGAATACCACAGAAATCGGCTCAAGCAGCAGAGCTGATAGCCTTGACAAGAGCCTGCGACTTGAGTGCTGGCCTATGTGTGAACATATACACAGACAGCCGGTACGCCTCCGGAGTAGCGCATGACTTCGGGCTACTCTGGAGAGAATGTGGGTTTTTGACTTCTCATGGAGTACACATAATGCATGGAGAACTAGTGCGTGATCTCCTAAACGCGTTGCTTTGTCCAAAGAAAGTAGCGATAATTAAATGCAGTGCCCATAAAAAGATCACCGATAAAGTGGGTCAGGGAAATGCTTTTGCTGACAGCATAGCGAGACAAGCGGCTATGTCTCGAACTGACTCCCCCATGTACTTGACACAATCACAGGCTGAGCGATGGTATGATGCTAGAGCGGAGATACTAGATATTCAAAAATCAGCTACTGAATCAGAACTTGCGGCATGGGCAGCAGAAGGGGTGCTAGATGATGAGGGTTGTTGGAGAAGCAAGGATATGGAGAGATGGAAATTGCCTGCAGCTTACTTGCAGGCGATGGTCCAGATGACACATGGATTGGCGCACGTGGGAGCTCTTGCAATCACTCGATTGTTAACACGAGTTTGGGAGCATCCCGAGATTGCCAATACTGTCAAGAGAGTAGTGCAGACCTGCCTGATATGTTTGCAGCACAATCCTGCAAAGGGGACCCATACTCCGAAAGGAGAGTTCGTTCCACCTTCTGCACCATTCGAGGTACTCCAAATGGATTATATCCAGCTTGAGCATTGCAACAACCTTAAGTATGTCTTAGTGGTGGTATGTGCTTTTAGCAAATGGGTTGAGGCTTTCCCCACGAAAGACAATACAGCTTTGACAACAGCTAAGGTGTTGCTCAAGGAGTATTTCCCTCGATTTGGAGTTTGCAAATTTTTGTGGAGCGATAATGGGCCTCATTTTGTCGGGAAAATTGTGGAGTATGTGCTGAAGGGGTTGGTGATTCAGCAGAAGTTTCATGCTGTGTTCCACCCTCAGTCGGCAGGTCTTGTCGAGCGGTACAATGCCACGTTGAAACTAAAACTGGCTAAGATTGTAGCATCTACGTCATTGAAGTGGCCGGATGCTTTACCGCTAGCATTGCTCTCTCTCAGATCAGTGCCCCACTCTCGAACAGGCCTCACACTGTATGAAGTGGTGTTTGGAAGGCCTATGAATATTTGGGGAGTGCCTAAGCCGCGATTGATACATGATGTGCCTTGTATAATGATGAACGATTATTTGGCACGATTAACAAATGATTTGCTTTCTATTCATCAACAGGTTCAAGAAGTGCTCCCTGACAATTCAACTGGAGAGGCTCACAATCTTCGTCCTGGTGACTTTGTGATGTTGAAGTCGTTTGAGAGGGCGAACAGCTTGGAACCGCGGTGGCGTGGCCCCGAGCAGGTCCTCCTGGCTACTAGAACAGCTGTACGAGTGACCAACAGAAAGCGGTGGGTGCATTCAACTCACTGCCGTCGTGTTTCTCCGGATCTGGTGAATCCTGCCGTGCTGACCGACTACAAGGAGATTCTGGATAAAGAGAAGAGCCCAGCTGTGACATCAGCCGAAGTCGAGGGAGCCTTCCCGGACCACACTGTTTCTGGACGACAGCGTTACAATCTGCGGCCACGATAAGAAGATTTTTTTTTTTGGTTTTCGAGACTGGTTGGTTACCGCTCTGGGGTTTGTGAAACGGAAGCCGGGAATCTCAAGGGGGGGGGGGGGATCAGTTCTGCCAAGAGTAGCGACACCCGTCTTGACCCCGGAGAAGAAAACAGCGGCTACCTCGGAGCTCAGCACCGTATTTTTCTTTTTTAGGTATATATATATATATGTACATTTGAGACTTTGTGAACATTTCGAACTATTTGAGACCTTGTGCACTCTTTGAACTATGGCGTCCACTACATCGCGAGACAAAAGAATACTTGGTGCCATCTTATTCGTCTTGACAATTGTGGTAATAGCAGTGATAGCTTGGGTGGTTGAACTCGTGGTGCCTGCACGTGAACATTTGCTGCCGACTACCCCGGCTCCATCTGAACATTTTCACTTCACCTTACCCTACCATGAAGAACGACACCGACAGACTTATTTGAACAATAGTTTTATTCAGATTCTGCATCATACTCATAACATGACAAATACGTCCAATTGTTGGGTGTGTGGGATGTTGCCTGGTCATCAGAAGAAAGGGGGCACTCCACTCATTCCACTCCCGTTTTCACATAATGGATCCTGCAATGCTTGGTATACTCTTCTATTCACTTTGCGATGGCCAACGAAAGGAGGGGTGCTTTTCCGTTTGAATAAAATTTGCTACCATGACCGGGATGGGTATCCACGAGCTGAGGGTACTCGATTTGAATGGGAGGAATACCGCCCCGACAATGCATCTGCACCCCGTATTTACAGCAACCAAAGGAACATTAACGTATCCAGTTCACATGTTATTAATGTTATTGCAACTAAAGCTGATTTGTGCATACGTAATAAAGGTACAGTCCCGGTTGGAAAAAGTGAATGCAACACTACACTTACATTTGACAGTCCGAATGGCATATCGTTTGTGGCATCTCGTAATACTTATTTTATCTGTGGAACTAAGGGTTATCATCAGCTCCCGTTGGGATGGTTAGGCACTTGTTATGTATCCTTTGTATTGCCCCCTGTATTCATTGCCCCACCAATGTATCATAATGATTATGTACTTTATCACGACTTTGTGTTGAATCGTGTTAAACGTACTGTAGTTCTGGGCGACATCGTCCAGACTGATACTGCTTTGCAACAATATGTGGACTTTAATTTGGGACTGTTCTCCTTTGTGGGGGCTGCTTTGAATAGTCAGAAAATACAACGATTGACCCGTGTTGTTGAGGCTGTAGCCAATGATACTGCTATTGCACTAGGGAATATTACTGAAGAACTTCAGATTTCTAGGATTGTTACGCTCCAGAACAGAATGGTTCTAGATGTGGTTCTAGCTGACCGTGGGGGGGCATGTAGAATTATCGGAAGCAGCTGCTGTGTATACGTACCTGATAATTCACCATCTGTTTATGATGCCATTTCGAAGTTGCACAAAATAGCTGCCGAAATTCACCCCGACAATGGAACTTGGACTCTTTCAGGATGGTTCTGGTTAACGCTTACAGCTTGGGGTTGGAAACTATTAACAATTCTACGTGTCATTGTTGGGATACTGTTCTTCATATGTTTATGTATGCAATGTGGTCCTGCCCTATGTTCCATGTGTTTATCAGCCTGCATCCCATCCAGACGTACTCTTGCTCAGAATGAAATGGTACTACATAAAGAAGTTGCTCAAATAATGCTGATTGATATCGAGGATGAATACCCGGACTATGTCCACTATGAGGTAGCTTCAGCTAAACGCTAAAAGGGTCGTCTGTTGTAATTTGACGATGGCTGGGTTAGCGTTTGGCTTTGCTACACGTTATTCTCCTTAACTTGGCCATATTAGAAAACGCCATCTTGTATGTTACGGCGGCCATCTTAGATCATGAGCGGCCTCGTGGCCAGTATGCCCTTTAGTCCGTTGTCCGTGCCACTGACCACTCGAGTTTGCCCAGCAACAGGCTATTTTTAGTAACGGTCAAGCCTGTACATGCGCAGTCCCAACTGACCAGTCGTCCCTCAGGAATGTGCCGCCCAACTGACCAGTGAGATTGTAACCCCTTCCATGAGTTGGCTGTGTTCCAAAAATGACCATATATGTACATAAAGCTCTGTAACTTCGTACCGCCTATCTTTTTATTACCTGTAAATTGTATAAAAGATCGAGTCACACCAACGTTCGGTGTGATACTTCTTGCATTACCGAAGGGTGCTGTAGGAATGTACC
The DNA here is from genome assembly GCF_964263255.1 of Lissotriton vulgaris. NCBI lineage: Eukaryota > Metazoa > Chordata > Amphibia > Caudata > Salamandridae > Lissotriton > Lissotriton vulgaris. The sequence continues at coordinate 474,197,556 of NC_141698.1, read as the reverse complement.
ACCACCCCATGGGGTCTTAATAAACTTGTTCTTTGTACTTTTCAGTTTCCGTGCCAACAGTTCTTTCAGTGTAAGTGGGTTATCTACGGAGCATGTAGGCCTTGGGGACCCGATACCACACAGTCTCCACAAGAAACATCACTTAAGGGGAAACAACTGAGCAAATAGCTTCAATAGAGGGTGTTCGTCAAGGGTACATCCTAGCCCCTTTTCTGTTTTTAATATACACAAATGATCTGGAGGCATCCCCATTAAGTAGAAAACTTTATTTTCCCAAAATTGGCAGCAAATCAGTTGCCTTGCTATCTTATGCTGATGACACAGTGCTAATGGTAACAACAACAAATGGCCTTCAGAATTCCCTAGATACTTTTATTGATTTTATTTTGTCATTTGTCAGTACATTTTATTAAATCATTGTAGGAAGGTGGCTACCTGACTATGGTTAGCCCAGATTTTTTGCCTTGTGTTTAGCTGGTTTTCGACTTAGTTGGCCTGGTTCCCTGCTAATCAGGGCCCCAGGCTATCTGCTCTCTCTGTAAAATGGATTCCATGTACCCTAGGTGCATAACTAAATTGGCTTGGGTCACCTTATCAGCCCCTGTACAGAGCACTATAGGTGCCCAGGGCATAGGTGCATCCAAGACCTACCAGGGGCTGCAGCATAACTTTTGCCACCCCTGGATGGCTATCCAAAATTGACACAACTGGCTGATCACTCAGCTGGGGCAAGGTGGTGTAATCACCCCTTGCTTAGGAGGGGCGTGGTTTGGACGCCGATCGGGATGGCGGCGTGAGCCTGCAGCTCCGCGCCTGATCCCGCAAATTATCCTGGGAACCTCCTCACACGCGCTGATTGCGGCGCGGGTACTCTGCCCGAGGCACCAGAGTGACAGAGGACTACGGTTACGGGCCAGCTGGAGCCCGAGGGATGCGCTAGGACCCGATTCCGGAGCCTGCAGGAGCCGCGTCCTGAGAGCGATGGTGGCGGCGGCCCTGAACTACGGAGGCTGATCTGCGAGGCACGGCAGACCGCGCCTGGGGCGGGGTGAGAGCTGCGGCCTGAAGGAGCGAGCAGAGCGGGGTCCCGGCGGCGCAGAGCTTCACGGCGGTGGCAGCAGTAGGGAGCGCTCTAAGCCACCTCGGAGACCGGCGGCCGTGGCGCCCATCCCCATCACCTAACATGGCGGCTGTATGAGAAAGGTCCCGCTCCATGGCTGCACCCCATGACTCCCGCTGCTGTCGAACCACAGAAACCCGGTGAGGAGATACATTTAAGGGCTGGAACGGGAGCGAAGATTGGCGGGAATTATACCCGACCTCGGGACTGACCATTCGCACCAAGCGGGAGCCCTGGAAGGGTGTAGCCCCCTAACTGGATATCAGCTGCTACGGGCACTACTGGGCCGTGTGGGAAGTGGACCCGGGCGGGCTCTGTGGCCTGGCTTAAGCTACAAAAGGCCGGCGAATTTCGTCAGCACACTGACACTGCAAGGTCGTATGAGGGCAGCGGTGCAGTGATCGAGCGGCGTTGGAGATCGGGGCACCAGATTGATAAGGCGCAGCGCCCCAGCACAGACTGCACGTCCAGCTCTGGCCGAAGACTGCCTGCTTGACCGGGTGCACGCTATTGGTTCCTCCACGGGCTGGGATTGGGCCTCCCGCGACTCTGTTGTGAGGACATGGTGAGCCCACACTGGGGACAGCGACAAATTGCGTGAGGAGAGACCCCTGGGCCACGGGGGGCTCACTGGAGTACTGTAAGAGGTGATGAACAGTGGACGGCCATTTTGAACTTGGAAGTGCGGCCCTCGTGCCATAGACAAATTGGCACCTGGAAGAGGAGACCACGGCTGGGGGAGAACATTGAGACTACTGTGCGGCGAGAGGGTACGGGAGGCCGCCTTCACTTCTCGCAGTTGGAAGTTGGGACCGGACCATTCCGAGAGACGAATCTACGATGGTGCACGTGGCTCCCAAGATGGCCGCTAGTGGTAGTGACCTGAACATGAAGCAGGGGCATGACCAGGCGAATATGCCGGACACGGGTGGCGGAACTCATACTGTCCCGGACGCTTCTGCGCAGGAACAGAGACTGAATAAACGACTGGATGGAATACTGGAGGTGATAACCGCGACCAAGGAGTCCCTACATCAAGATATAGCACAGGTCGCCATGGGACTGGGCCTCCTGAGAGCGGATCATGCTAAACTCACTGACAGAGTGAAAGAAAATTAACTACTGCTTCAGGAGCTCAAACCGGCGGTGGTGACCGCAGAACACAAACTGTCCGATATCCTCGGTCGCTTGGCGACGCTGGAGAAACGCGCAGAGGATTCCGAAAGCCGCAATAGAAGGAACAACGTGAGGGTGGTGGGCCTGCCGGAAAAAGTTGAGGGGGATGGCGCAGTGGCCTAAATGGAGAACAGGTTTAAAACGGTGGCGGCCCCGAAGGGCCTCTCTCCCTTCTTCTCCCTGGAAAGAGCGCACAGGGTCCCGGCCCGCCCACCCATGCAGGGCCGCCCACCCATGCCAATGGTGGTCAGACTATTGCATTTCAAGGACCGAGACCTATTGATACAGAGGGCGCGTTCGGAGGGCCCCTTTCAGGTGGAAAATAGCTCGGTCACGGTTTTCCCAGACTACACACAGGAAGTCCAAAAGAGCAGGGCATCCTATCTGACCGTCAAAAAAGAACTGAGGGAGGAGGGCATACAATACTCCTTGCTTTTTCCGGCAAAGCTACGAGTGATCCTGGATAGAAAGACCCAATTTTTTCAGACCCCTGACGAAGTGTGGTCATGGCTCGAGTTGTACCGTGCTGGTACGGACCGCAAGAGTAGGGGTGAGAAGGAGAGACAAAAACCGGTTCAGATCCCAAAATCACAACGCATCCGCAAGCGAAACAAACTCAAGAGAGCGATGCGGGACGACCTGATGGCGGCGGACAGAAAGGGAGCAGTAGCTGCAACGGCGATCATTACGGGATCACAACAAGAGAGGATATCGATAGGCTCGGACTCTGAAGAAGACGGAGGAAAATCTGGGGGAGACGTCTCGGAAGCTGATAGCGCTGCGGGGGCAGCGGTTACCCCACAAACAGCAGATGGACTATTTAACGAATGACACTTAGAGTGAGGACCACACTTGCTACTCCTGTTGGGGCAGCCTACCCTGGCGTTTGGCGAACTGGCAGGTACTGTGTTGCAATTGCAGTATGGGATCATGGGCGCGGGGCGGGGGCCTTGCTTACCCTGGGTCGGCTCTGAATCACCCTCTTGTTGCCCTTAAGGCCTTCTGTAGTGACGACTACAGAGTAACGGAATGTGTGTTGTGTTACAGGTTTGGATGGGGGCTGATGTTGTGTTATTAGGTCCTGTTCTGGGGAGTGGGGTTGGGGAAGTTTTTTGGGGTGTTTTGAAAGGGGGGCCATACTGCAATGATGTGGGTAACCAATTGCCACTGTTGAAATGGTGGGGAGATAGCTGCTATGGGGACGTTACCTAATTTGAAATGCCTCACATGGAATGTCCGTGGACTTCGAACAATGTCTAGGAGATACAAGGTGCACGCCCATCTGGTGAGGCGAGGCGTCCAAATCGCACTGTTGCAAGAGACTCATTTAACCAAGCAGGAATACACTGCACTACAGAGGAGATGGCATGGACAGGTGTTTGGCACCACATACTCAGCGTTTGCCAGGGGGGTGCTGATATGGGTGAGAGCGGGGGTCCCATTCAAGGCCACGAACCAGCTAGTGGACCCTGAGGGTCGGTATGTGGCGGTTCAAATCTGTCCAATAATCACGACAGTCAAGTACGATACAGCTAGTCTGCTAGCTATATGTTAGTCGATTAGCAAATGACGAGAAGCCTTCTCGTTACGGGGACGGATTGGTGAGGAAATGCTATGACCTTAACTTTCGCTTAACAACTTATCATGGTTGCAGCAATACTAATTCGACAAACGCTGTCTAACTATCCAGTGTTCGTCCACATGAATACTATGTAAAAGACGCTCATTGCTTCTCTCATTTTGATGATGAACATATGCTCCACTCCGCCTTGTTCATGCCTTGAAAAGGGAGCAGCATCCTGATGTTAGGGACTATTCCTTTTTCTCAGCTCTACATGCGTTACATGTTAGGATAGACTCAATCCTATGTGATGGCCCCTTGGCTGCCATGATAACACACACGGAGTACCTAGCTAGAACCATTTCAGATCATAATCCCTTACTAGTGATGGTGCAATGGCAGCAGGCGAGGTCTGCGGTCCCAACATGGAGGCTGCGGCCTGATACATTAGAGGACCTGGTGTTCAGTGACACGGTCCTACAGGGCATTGAGCACTACTTTGATGAGAACGAAGGTCCAGCTGCCACGAGATCGATAGAATGGGATGCGATGAAGGTGGTGGTGAGAGGTATCTGTATGGGCAGATTTTCGAATGCAAGGACGTCGGTTTTGGCTGATCTGGAAAAGGCGGAATGCGTGTTGAGGGATCTAGAGCAGCGTAGACCTGAGCGACCAGACCTACAGAATCGGTTACTAGAGGCGAAGGAAATGGTAGCGACAGCAACAGAGCGGCTGCGATGTTATGACTATAAGCTGTATACCACCAAGGTACATGCAGAAAGGGATAAAGTGGGAACGCTGCTTGCAAAACTCGCTGCTCCAGAACCTAGAGGTTGCCCTATCATGAGCATCAGAGAGGAGACGGGGGATACAGTCTACTCGCAGACGGCGGGTCTGAGACGCTTTCAGACGTATTACACGAGACTGTATGAGAGTCAGCTCGGGGTGGAGGTCTCTACGATAGGCGAATACTTGGAGACTGTTCATCTCCCAGTGCTAGATGGCGAAGACGCGAAGGACTTAGGCGGCCAAATAACGCTGTCGGAGATCCGGGTGGCCATTAAGCAGATGGCTAGAAATAAGACGCTGGGTGTAGATGGCCTACCGATTGAATTCTATGTGAAATATATCGATACTTTAGCACCCAAGCTACTGGCGGTGTACTCTGAGGCCATGATACTAGGGCATTTGCCCAAATTGATGAGGGAAGCACTAGTGGTGCCGCTGCTGAAACCTGGTAGGGAGGCTTCCGATGTGACGTCGTATAGGCCCCTGTCTATGCTGACGGTGGATTATAAGATCTTGAGTCGTATACTGGCCACTAGATTACTACCACACATGACCATGCTGATACATGGGGACCAGGCAGGGTTTATTCCTACTAGGAACACATCCATAAACATTCGCCGCTTGGTCTGTATATTAGACAGCGCCTTGGGCTCGGATCACAAACCAGCAGTATTATCGGTGGATATCGAGAAGGCTTTCGATAGCCTTGAGTGGAAGTATCTCGATGAGGTGTTAAAGAAGTTCGGCCTAGGGGATGGATTTGGGCGGTGGACGAGAGTTCTCTACTCCTCTGCTACCGCCAGAGTACGATTGGGGTCTGTTATATTCTCCGATTACCCGGTGCGTAGAGGGACAAGGCAGGGTTGCTCACTATCTCCCCTGCTGTTCGCTTTAGCGATGGAGCCACTGGCGGCGCAAGCAAGGACAGGAGCATTGTACAATGGGGTTAGACGTGGTGAGGAGACTCATTATATATCACTGTATGCAGATGACCTGTTGCTATGCCTGGAAGATACGGAAAAGGCTCTGGAAGGGGCTGTAGAGATGTTGTCCAGCTTTGGTAGGCTATCAGGCCTCAAGGTGAACTGGAATAAAACCTGTGTTTTCCTGCTGCGGGTGGATACGCCGTATCCCCCTCTTACAGTGAAAGTGGTCTGGGAGGACACATGCTTCACCTATCTGGGAGTCTGCGTTTACCACGAAGCCGCGAGTCTGCTGGAGGGAAATATAGGGCGCTGCATAAGGGCGTTGAAGGGATGTATGTCCTTTTGGGCCTCCCTCCCTCTATCGGTGCAAGGCCGGGTGGCACTGTTGAAGATGGTGGCTCTGCCAAGGTTGCTATACTACTTCCGTACCCTACCGATCTGGATCCCTCAGCGGATCTTCAAAGATTTGAGGACGATGATTACTGACTTCCTTTGGGGGCACGGAAGGCGTAGGGTGGCACTGAATACCCTGATCAGACCTTGACTTGAGGGAGGGTTGGCGGTTCCCGACTTTGAACTATATTACCTAGCGGCTCAACTGCAGGTATTAATGCAAAGCATTGCCAGATAATTTAGAGGCCCGGACCAAGAGCGAAGAACCGGTATCCAGCGGCATATCTTATCATACATAGTTTTGCAACAGAAACTAGATTTGAGAGATCTCACCATGGAGGAAAAGACCCTTCCGTTGTGCTGGCACAGGCGTCTGAGAAGAGAGAAGGTGGCACAACCGTATGCGCCGGAGATCCCACTCGGGATGATGACGGCGCTGCCGCATGGAGGTGACTGGTCCCCGTTGTCGGAGTGCGAAGAGTTGGGTCTACAGATGGTGGTTGCAGCGATTCAAAAGCACTGGAAGGGAGGGCTGGCGGAACCGGATATGACCATGGCCTGCCAGTATGTGTTGATGGCTGCGGGCACATTTAAAGCGGTGACCTGCCTCCACTCTAGAATGTTACATGAGGGACTAGAGCCGCTGCATGCACTGAAGACGAAATGGGAGGACTGCATAGGTAAACCTATACCAGACACGGTCTGGGGCCATATTTTGAAACAGACATGGAAGGGTAGCAGAAATGCCCGCTTTCAGCAGGTGCACTTCTTCATACTACATAGGGACTATCTGACTCCGGGGAAGATCAGGCGGTACTTTCGGATACAGGATGCGGCGTGCCCAAGGTGCTTAGCGCCAGAAGTTGAGCTGGATCACTTGCTGTGGGGATGCCCGAAGTTAGGGACATATTGGCCTGAGAAGGGAGAGCTTCTGAACGCAGTTACTGACCGGGAGGTGGAGTTTGACATGGCTGCATGTCTCCTGCTTTGGTTCCCTCACACGGCAAAGACAAAAATCACAAGCAAATTTATCGACCTAGGACTTATATTGGCCCAGAGAGAGATTACCTGGCACTGTAAATCCAAGAAGGGCCCATCGGTGAAGAGATGGATGAATGAGTTGTTGAAATGGTCCAGATGTGAAAGTGTGATTAGAATGCGAAAGGCGACCAGGACTGATAATGATAAGAGCTTGGAGATGGCGAGGGCTTGGGAGATGATAGTGCAGGCTTTGCGAGACTACCTGAAAGAGGATGAAGAATAGGTACATTCGGAGAAAGGGGTTCCATGAGGCTTAGAAGAACGAATGCACACACCCGATTAGTGGCGAGCTCTTCTATCAGAACCAGCGTTCTTAACCCACATCAGCAGCAGTTGGGGGGAGGGAGGGTTGGAGAGGTGTTATTAGGGTACCTTTGTAATATCAGGAAGAGTCCCTGTGGCAGGGATCTAGGGCTGGTCACTAAAGGAATGGGATCTCCAGGCGGCACACTTTGGGTTCACGTAGAGTAGTTATCGATAGACCCCAGAGATAGCCACCAAGGAAGGGTGCTAGCATGGACCTGCTAATGTGGGCATTGATGATACTGGCGTCGCCCACACAGGGTGACTAACTACATTTGACGGTGACTAGAGAGGGGGGGAGTTTGGTGGGTATAAAAGCAGATACTAAATTGTGTTTTTGCCCAGACATCTCTGTGAGATGACCACCGTGACATTTTGCAGGAACGCACTGGTACGCCGCCCAGCCTCCGGGATGTGGGCTGAATGGCTGTGTACAACTTTTATTGACGCAGATATGCTTTGAGATGTCATGAGTGTATTGGTTGACCTACTTCGATGTCTTGTTTATAACTCTGCAATAAAAACACATTTAAAAACAAAAAAACAAAAAAAATTAAAAAATCACCCCTTGCTTAGATATAGTATGCCTATATCTGAACCTATCTGGACACATATAAACCTATAAGTCACTCCTATGGCAGGCCTTAACAATCCTGGAGGCAGATTGCGTGGTTTTATGTGAGATGGTGCTCTAGCATGAGCTGAGGCTGTCTGCAGCTGTTGGGACCAATTCCCTAAGCTGTTCCGGGATAATGCCGTACCATATACTATTAAGTGCATTATAATCCTCGCGGTTATATGTTAACTTTGGTTTGGCTTTATCAAAACATGTTGTGTAAGGTGTCATACGATTTGGAATTCTACCCCCTCGCCAGTCCTGGCGACGGGGGTAGCATTCCACCCCTCTAGAGGGAGACGACATGTTACTTTGCTAAAACACGGTTGATTTTAAAAGGAGCCTCAGATCCACAAAATGGATGCTTCTGCCACAGACACAAGTCTGACCTCCTGCAGCTGACCGAAACTCAGCCAAGGAGGCCTGGACAAAGGATTTCCTGTTACAGGGAGGTGTCACACCACCCCAGACAGGAGATAGTGGATTGTAGCAGGGAGGTTTGAAAGAAACCAGACATTGCCTGGGGAGCACAAGGCTTCGCCTTGCATAATCCGGCCAAACCGGTTCTGGGGCACACCAGCCCCAGTCCCAGCGTGGCCTGGATCAAAGGGAAAGGGGTGTATCCACCCCCTTCCTGGGTCCCACCCATAGGAGGGGACCTAGCAGGTAATCCAGCCCCCTAGATTGGTATAAGAATAAGAGCAGTGCCAACGCACTCAGATTATCCTGATGAAACATTTGAAATGAAACTCTGGACCCTTCGACATCCTACTCGACGTAGAAGACTGAAGAATCTCCCTTGTGGCCAAGGAGTGACCACCCTGTGCAAACAGGCACCATCCAACACCTCGACGTCTGCTTTGTTGCAGTTCCCGCCGGAACTCGAGCGACAGAGATCGACGAGATCAAGCTTGCTTGCCTTCTTACAGCCCGATCCACAGTCCCTGCAGAGCTGAGACCCATGGAAGCGACCGGAAGCGTGGGGCACGCCATCTTGAAAAGACCACGAGACGCTGACCGTGCAGCCCATGAGTGACCCTCGAAGCTGTACACTGGGGTTTGAGAAGCCCCAGCCCTGAGCCACTTTTGCACCGAAGCTCACTCCTCTACACTTGACGAGGGCTGCGTGGGGCCCTTCTGCTCTCTTTGGCTCAAAGCGTTGGCCCGGTCACTTGCCAGCTGGCTTGTGGCCCCTGTGCCTACGAAAACTAAAATACGACTTGCGATTCTGGTTGCTCCAGACTTGCACCCGCTCTGACCCTCCTGGTCCAAGTGAGAAGTAATCTTCCAATCCGGCGTGGATTGCTCTTGCCAAGTGTTGTTTGCTCCGATCTTGAAGCCGACAGCGCCGATGGTGAGAACCTGCGTGGGACAGCTCGTGACCCGCTCCTGGACGTCGCAGATGCCCCAGAGCCCACCTGGCAGCGGAGAGAAGCTCCTCGACAACCACCTGATTGCGCCCGACATTGCCTGGTTCCGTCCTGGTTCCACCCTGGTCACTGCTGAGTGACCCAGACTCTGTCCCCTCTGCTTTCAGGTACTTTATGACTCTGATCCACCCTTGGATCACACCGGACACTTCTCCTTCACATCACCTGCAGCATCTTCAGCTTCAAGCACTAACAACCTGCGTGACGAAACCCGGCGCCACTTCGACCCTATGCACCCGCTTCCTGTGGGTGAGGTAACTCAGCAACGCCAGTGTTCCCACACTGGTACACACCTCTGGGGTCTGTGTCTAAAGTTTTGTCCTTCTAGGTTCAGCGGAAGTATCCTTAAGCTCTATTTGTGTAACTTTTACGCACCATTGACTTTGCATTGGTGCATGCGTGTGCTTTAAGCGCTGCACCCGAATCCCGCGGGCTTTTCCCGACTTCAGCATTGCTTGTCCCGACTGCTCCCAGTGATGCCCTAGGCCCTAGGCCTAACCACTGTTTGATTGGTATCTCTTATACCACTTTCTTAATATATGGTTTGAGTGGCCACCCGCCCTCATCCATAATTGTGCAACTTTCATATGTTATACTGTGCTTTTGATTTAACGCTTGTGCCCCTTTGCTCATAAAGAGTACTGGGGATTATTCTAGTAATAAATACATATATTTTTATAATATATAACTTGTGTGGTGTCCTTTCATTTGATATTACAGGATTGTGATTGGTAAAACAGCTTGCTTAACACGACCTCTTGAGTTAAGCCTTTAAGGCTGCTTAGTCCATGCTACCCTTAGGATAGCTTGTCTATAAAGTTGACTTACAACCAGACACCATAAGGGATTGTTTGGACTGATACAAGGTGGTTCCAGAATTGGAAACATCATATATCAGGCCAACTTCTCACAATCATATATTATGGTATGCGGTCCAAAGAGTACAAAAACTAAGATTTTCATAGTACAGGACAAGAGAATAGAAAAGGCTGAGAATGTTATCTACCAGGGGAACTTATTTAACAAAAAGCTATGTTGGGACCAACTTGTGACAGCAAGAGACCACCAAACAACTAGAGCTGTGGATGGGCTATTTCCAGTTGCATGCAAATTAGGACATAAATCCATTAGGGAAATAATCACCCTTTACAAATCCAAATGCCTTTCGATTGCAACATATGGCACAGGGGTGTGGGGGCATCATAATATCCGCCAGCTACAAATAGCAAAATAAATTCATTAAAAGGCTTATGATGACACCTAATAGTGACCCCAACCCATTATGTCATGAAGGATTGGGATTAGAACATATAGAGGATCCCATATCTTGTGCTTCTCTACTCCTATGGGCGAAAATTTTACTATCTCAAGAACTAACATTTTCACGAGAAATAATAAAAGATTGTCAAAATCCGGCCAACTCTCTAAAAATACCATGGCTTTGTTTTGTGAAAGATAAATATTATGAAATAGGATTGGGGCATTTCTATGATAGTCCTGAAAGCATCCCTCTGAACACCAAAGTCATCATCAAAGAGGCGTTACATTCAAGGGGAAACATGCATTATCCTCACCAAGGTGAGATCGGTCCCATGCACTTGTCCCCTGCCACATTGCAATATTTTTTAACATTCACCACTAATCTGCAGATTACATTTTATTTAACTACATTTCGGTTAGGTACCGTGCATTTTTGCTGGAGTTTCCTCACCAGAGTGGTTGGGTGAATGATCTCTCACCTTGTCCATGTGATAATCTTACAAGCCAAAGCACTTTATCGTATTCTCCACTTTATATAAATTGGCAAGGAGTACATTTTTAATCCGACTGTTAAAGAAAATTCGCCCTTGTACATATGTTGATGGTTTTAAATTCTTTCACTCACTAGCTACCCCTGATGTTTGTATTGCAGCAGCTAATTATATAAAATTATCTTTGGCTATTAGGAAACGTTATAGAAAGATTTCCCTGTGTTGTCTCGCCGTAACTACCGTATTCAAAGAGTCCCATGTCCCTGTTTTTTTATGAATAGTTTTTAACATATTGTTCAGAACTGTTTATATGCGGTGATAATGTTTTTGTTAATCCTAATGGTGTTATGAATTGATACAATGTCGTTTTTATTGAGTTTTAAGTAATATGCACTTTTGAAGATTGTGGATTTTTTTTTTAGTTCAGAAAGATTTTATTAATTTTTAAGGCAAAAGGAAAAAGCATAAATACAATACAAAAAAGAGGAAGGAAGTTACAAGCGTAAGTGGTCAAATAACCAATATGAAGCGTAATCAATCATAATATGTAAAATTAACATATAATAATACAAAAGAATCACAATTAAGGAGGAAGGGTAAGGATGGAGGGAGGAAGAGGGGAAGGGAATAACATGTCATAGGAACGTGAATGTGGATTTTAATCAACTTGGAACTTTTAGAGGTCTATTGAGCTGCCATAAAGGCCACTAGAAAAGCACCTTACCTTAAGAATTGACATGGCTCATAGTTTCCCATCGTGAAGTTTTTAAGTGTCCACTTAATTATTGTATGTTGGCATTTGAAGCCATCATGTTTGACCCAGCAAATGCATTTTAGTGACATATGTAACGTTATTGTATGCTCATTTGTCCTAGGCTGGAAATCGATGCTGCTGCTGTTGATGCACTGAATACCCTTTTTTTGTACTCTTTTATGGCTGTGTAAGCCGTATAAAGATTTATTGATGATGACCAATATATAAAGACAAACCACAGAAATCAGATTGCACATGTGACACACTCATATGATTATGACATATAGGGATAATCCCATACTTGCTAATTAAATTTCATGTACTATATGCATGGTATAAAATAGGCAGACTGTTCATTTACTTATTTTTTTCTCTCTCTCTCTTTCCCCTCCTTTTCATTTAAATGTAATAATGTATTTCAGATTCCATACACAATAAGATTTTACGCATGGGTTCCCACAAACAGTGAAAGCAAACAAACTGCCCAACTAGGGTGTTATACTCACAATGTGGGGTGATATTATGCACAACTGTTATTATGAGAGTGGCTATGAACCGCTCTGTTTTAATTTGTATTAAAATCAAGTTAGCAACTGCAGCTATTTCTTTCATTTTTTTTATCCTTTATGAAGTTGTGGGGACAACCCCCATACGACAAAACAAGTGTTTGCTAAAGTTCTGAGAAGAGGTCAAGGCACCTGATAATAAAGCCACATTTTTATGACAATGCGTGTGCCTTATCCTGTGAAATATTATTTGCCTCAATACAAGCCCAGTATTTCAAAATATAATCATGATTCTGAAGCCAGGGGAATCTTCACTGGTTTAGAGTAAAGAATAGACTTTGGGGCATATTCACAAAGGAATGGTGGAGTGTGGTGTTATGCCACAATTGGTAATACTGTGCCCAACATTCTGAAAACTCAGGGATGCAAAGTATTTACAAAAATATGGCGCACCCCTACATTTCCCCTAGTGCTGGCACTAAATTTAGCTGCCTAACGCCATTGCAGGCACTCTTGCATCATTGTGCAAGGGTACCTGCATTGCAGAGAATGATTCTTAATGTGCAGGTAGGTGTCCCTTTCTTCACATAAGCAATCACTAATGGTGATTTGTAACTTCAAAATGCAGCACATGTAGAAGTTGCAACTCGTCATTATTTAATGATTGCTTATGTGCAGGAAGGGACACCTTCCTGAACATGAATAATCACTAATGGTGATTTGCTCCTTCTATGAGTGCTGCGGAATGCAGCACACATAGGGGCATATTTACAAGGGGATATCATCACCAGAATGTCACTTTTAGTGATGTTCTGGTGGCGATATCCCCTTCTCCTTATTTACAAGGCAGGCTTAACGCAGCCTTGTAAATAAGGCCCTTTTCACGCTTCACTTAGCGTGAAATGGGCATGGAATGGGTGATGGAGAGGGCATACGGCCACAGAACCCATTGCTTATTGATGCTGTCCCATATTTACAAGGATGGGGCAGTGCCAAAAACTAAGGTTAAGTAAAACCTGATCTTAGGATGGGAATACGAGGAGAAATTATTAATTTCTCCTCGTATTTTGCTCTTTCTATGTGTGCTTCATTCTACAGCACACATAGAAACAGCAACTCGCCTTTAAAGATTGTTTATGTGGAAGGTTTCTTTTCCTGCACATAAACAATTGCCCCCGCAACCCAGGCACCCTCGCATTATGGCACAAGGGTGCCTGCACTGGTGCTAGGCAGCTCTGTTGTGCCAGCAGTAGGGGAAATGCAGGGGTGTACCATATTTTTGTAAATATGGTGAATCCCTGCATTTAAAAAATGTTGGTGCGTAGCATTTCCAATTTTTGGGGTAACACTGCGCTTCGACATTTTATTGTAAATATCCCCGATGGAAACAGCAAAAATAAGGAGAAATTAATCATTTAATCGTTTAAGAACAGATTTTCCTTGGTATTATTTTTGGTGCTGTCCACACATTTACACCAGCCTTGTAAATAGGGGGCAGCATCAAAAAGCAATGGGTGTTGCAGCAGAACACCCACTACAATACCCATTGTCCGCCCCTTTCACTCTAAGTGCTGCGTGAATAGGGTCAGTATTTACAAGGCGCCGTTAAGCCACATTAATGAGCTTAATGCTGCCTTATAAATAAGGCGAAGAGGTTATCGCCACCAGAACATCAAAAAAAGTGACGTTCTGGTGGGGATAGCCCCTTGTAAACATGTCCCTTTGTGTCTCTACAAAACTGCCCCATGCTAACTTAAAAGCAAAATCAGATATGATCAGAGTGAATATTCTCATAGATATTGAACAAAAGATCTTCTTCACTCCCCTCCTTATACTTTGCAAATTATGAGTGGGAGCGTTTAAGAAAAGGGGCTAACCTCTGATATTTTCTTCATGATCCTCAAGGCTCGAGGTCTCTATACTTCCATTGACATTTCTTCTCAAGACTGCCATTTTCTCTAAGTTCTGTCCTTCCTAATTTACTATAAAGATTTACCCTCTATGTTGGGCTACACAAGTGTCATCATTGTTTGGGCCCTGATCAGTTGGAGGGATTACAGTTGTCTTTATCTAAAAGAAAGGCTCCAGATCAAGAAATAAGTATGGTCGTTTCTTCTCTTTAAAAAAAATAAGTCCACACGGGACCTTGATGGCCTATGGCAATATGGCTAACATTCCTGTTATTAGCTGACTCATAACTCTTCAGATCACCGCTAAGCAGGATTGTGACCTAATAAGGCACAGAAACGCTTCTGGTGGCAGTTTTGACTGCTTCAGATTAGACTTGGATGGTGTCAGAGTCACAGCTCTGACATGTAGGACTTGTTGATGTCCTCTAGGGTGGATGCAGGAACTGAACCTGTAAGGTCTGATTTGGATTGGATTTCGCCGTAATGTGTTCGTTACTCAAAGGCAGTTTTGTGTCACCATTTTATATTTTGCACAGAGTCGAAAACAGGAAGCACCAATATATGCGGCTCTCATTCACAAAAATCAAAAAATTACACTTGCAGAATAAATCGAACGATTAAAATAAATTCACAATTGCTCTAGAATTCATACAACAAATCCAGGACTATGGTTGTGAAGCATAGCAGAAGAAAGCTACTGAATATTTTGCTATATAGCCCGTGAAAGATGGAAACAAATAGGAATCTGTTATATCGTGCTGCTTGTAAACAAGCAGCTCTAGAGTGCTTTGTGCCATTATTTGTACAATCAAGGAACTATATCTAGTGAAATAATTGCAAAATTGAAACAAGCAGTAACTAGCTTCAGTATTTCTAATGGAATTATCTGTATAAAAAAGAATCCCAGTACGTATCGCATAATAGTTTGTATAAATAGGAATATTAACCTCTAGCATCAGACTCCCTCTAGACAATCAGGTACAGTATATCCAGTCTGTCTAGTCTGTCTATACAAAAGTATTTATATTTCATAAATTCTGTGAGCACGCCGGTCTATAGTTTGTCAGTTGTTCCCAGTTTGCACCAGATATGCCTCCGCTGGCATGCTAAGCCCACATTTATGAAGTCCTGGCCTTCAGTATTCTCTCACTTCAATACTCACTCGCTGGAGTTGAGAGGCCCATCTTCCTTGCCTGGCATATTCTCCCAGCTGAGTAACGAATCCGCTGGAAACAAACAGAGATACGTGAAACACAGAGGATAGTAGCCTCAACAATGGACTTGGGCATCTTCAACTATAAACTCTTCAATGCTCCTCCACCTCCCCATCCATCCTTTCTTATTCATTCACTCTCTGCGTTTTTGGGTCCCAGCTTAATTTAGCCTCTCCCTCCTCGCAGTGATGACAAAAAACACCAAGGTCTTTGCTGGATTTTCATTCTTACTATCACACCTACATGCAGTGGCGGCTGGTGACATTTGAAAGTGGTAAGGCGTACATATTGCACTTTGAGAGGTTCGGAGGGTATTCTCCCCTAGAAAACTTTGAAAAAAGAGTGTGCCAATGGTGCATTCTCAAACAAATTTGAGAAAGAGGTGGCTTGGCAAACACAACTATGGGAGTAGCCAGACAAGTCTCTTTGCACTTGCACAGATACATCACTCTCCCTGCATTCACAAAGGCACACTACTCACCCTGCACTCATAGACCCAATACTCACCCTTCCATGACACATCACTAAGCCTGCATTCACCCATCCACATCACTCACCCTGGATTCACACAGGCACACTACTCAAACTGCACTCACACAGACATCACTCACCCTTTGCTGCACTGCACTCAATAGGTTTAATTTATTACAGCCTGTCTAGGCCTGACATTGCCTGGTAACAGAATACAGTAGAACCCCCATGCTTCAGCAATCCCCAGGAAAGCCCATGGAACATAACACCCTACAACACGACTTAGTCATAACAAGTCCCCACAGCCCACCTCCACGTTTTAAATTGTATCACATATGCAGTCTGATCACCTTAAACACAACCCTGACCTTCTGAAAGTCGAGAAGCGGTACTTTAACAACCAGTTTAATAGTACAGCCTGATAATTACAGAACTTCAAAATGGCAGAAGTGGCTTAAAAGCGCTATATAAAAATGTAATTAAATTGAATGTAAAAGCAATGCGGCTACAGATGGGTGGGAAACAGAGAATGAGGGTTCCTGACAGGGCCAGGAGGTAGGTACTGGAAGCGGACTTTCCTTCTTGCGAATAGTCGATGGCAAGCCTTTTACAGGGTGATAGGGCTGGGGAAGAGTCAGTCACGGCATGCCTGTGTCTCCGGAGAGCTAGACAAAGCAGGACGAATAGCTGTCAATAGTGCAGCAGGTGCAGTGGCACTGTAGCCACTGCAGTGTTGCCCAATTATAGGTGATTTTTGAATACCATCTGGGGTGTTGGAGCCCCTTATTCCTGTTCGCATTAGGACCCTCAATAGGCCACTGGGACAGAGTCAGTAGTAACTCAGGCGGCCGTGATCACAACCTGATGGTGTCATATTTTGTGTCTCACGTGGCTGGAGCTTCAGGCCTCGTTACGGTTATCTGGCACAGTGGTGCCTCCTTCCATAGCAAACACCATCAGTGTAAGCATACGCTGGTAGATGCTCTATCAAGAGAGCAGTGGGTGTACACCAGCCGTGAGGGAGTGGCTGCGGCATGCTGACAACTAGACCTGTGAGCAGCAGAACACTACAGGGAAGTCCTGGCACATGTAGCGTTGATGACCCTCCCTGTGTGCTTAAGCTTAGTTGGCTGGCCTCACGCATGCCAGTCCAGAATAAGGGTTTGAACAATGGCCCTGGGGCTCTGGGCGTTGTTCCGTGTGGAGCTGGACAAGGGAGTAACAAATTCGTGTGTCGCTGTTATTACGTCAGCACCACCTGAACAACGTTCGGCAATGTGTCACCCTGTGACCCAAGTCGAACGAAATAAGCCACATGGACGTAAGAGGATTACACTGACCCTACCTTCATCAATACTACCACATTTGAAAGACCATAGACACGACACATCTGTGTGATTCAGAATGTTTAATGCACATTCAGTGGAGTGTTGCATATAGAACAGTACAGGGCCATGCAAACCCCAATTTACAATGTTGGCCCGTGGAGGGCTAGCCAGAGTCCTTCGGGGAATGACAAGTCCAAAGGAAGATGAAGAGTTCGGTCCGCAGTCCATTTGCTGTGTCATTGGTGATCAAACAGAATATGGCAGTCCATTGCGAGATCCAAGGTGAGTGTCGCAGAGTGTATCGGGGGACAGTTAAAGGTGATGATGCAGAGGCAGAACCAAGCTGAAACCGGTCATATGGCGGAGATTAATACTACTGCGTCCTTATTACCATGATGGCAGTTTCATTCGCATCTTCGTCCACTGCTGTTTCATGTGCCTCACATGTGGGTGGTGGTGTTATATCTCCAGCACTGTGTGGCAGTCTCACCTCAGGGACCGGAGGTGGAATGTCTGCCACACTGTGTGGCACTGACACTTCAGGGTGCGGAGATGTGGATGTAGTGGTAGCAGCAGCATGCATCAGCACCAGGTCTTGTGACAGCAATGCCATGAGGAGGATTTTTGGTCATTGAGGAACGCAGCTACCACTAGCTGGTGTGCAGCTGTGGCAGCCACTCTTTCGGCATTGGCCCGCTCCATGGTCTCCATGAGCCTCCGCATGATTCCCACCTTCCGGGGGAGCTCGCTGGAGCCACTCTGACTAGATCGTCGTTCTTGTCCCTGAGTCAGGACGCTGGTGATGTCAGCCCTGGTTTGTTGGAGAGCATGGAGCGGTCTGTGGGTGTCGGTTAGGGACTGTGAGTGGTCCCTGGTGGGGGTTAGACTCCCACGTGTGGAATCTAGTTTGTCTGCCATACGGTTGAAGCCCACCCGCACCTGTTCAGCCAGCCGCTCTTGGCATCCCAACACATGGTGTTGAAAGGCCATGTGTTCTTTGTGAGGGTTCTGGGAGGCAACAGTGGTGGTGGGTACTGCCTGCTGTATGGTCTGTGCAGGGGGTGGGGTATCCTCGTTGTAGCTGGGCTGCCCTGCTCCTGGAGGTGGGCTGCGGAGACTGTCAATGAACTCTTGGAGGGCGTTGGAGTCGAAGCTGTGGTGGTCCTCTTTGTCATCAAAGAAGAGAGGTTCGGGCTGCTCTGCAGGAGGTGTTGATTGTCCCTCTGCACTGTTAAGGGGAGATGCAGTTTAATAATGACTGTATACATCGTGGCTGTTTGGGAGGAGCTGCCTATTTGATGGGGAACAGTGGACATTTCAACCACAGACGTGTGTGTGTTTGTACTTGTACATTATCATCTCACATTTCCCTGCAATGCCACTTGTGATTTGTCAGTGTCTACACCCAGTTGGCACCAGTTGTGTCCTGTGTTCTGTGGTGGACGTGTTGTGGTTTGTGCCTCATTGTTGGCAGTGTTGATGTGCTCTGCATGTTATGTGTGTGTGCTGCATTCTGGGGGTGTGGTCCCTGCTGCTCTGTCTTGCTGCCCCTTATCCCTTTTCTGTAATGTGCCTTTGCTTTCTGTGCTTTTACAGTGCTGAGATGTTGCATACTTTGGTACATTGGTCTCTTGGTGGGAGTTGGGGACTAGGGCATGGTTTGTCTACAGATGTGCTCAGCTCAATTGACAATGTGTGCCATTGTGGCCAACTCCCCCTGTTCCCCCAGTCCCTGGTTGTTAATCACCCTGGTGCTGTGGTGTCTGGACATTTTTTTTTTTGATCAAATATGTTTTTATTGAGTTCCACTGAGCAACAACATACAGCAGGAGAAAACAAAAGGCAGTGCGAGTAAGTCTACAATGCAAGTGCTACGAAAATAGGCATGTCCCTGTAAAGTCCAGCTAGTCACCAAACTGTTCGTCCATGTGGAAGCATTCCGCAATAAACAAGCCCAACGCCTAGTGCAAGAACTCTTTTCTACCCACCCTCCCAAAACTGTGCCCCCCCCCCCACCCGGACCCCCAATCAACTCCCGTCCCTCAACAGACCCCCCCACCCCCTCGGTGTGTTCCTGAGCAAGTCCGGTGGAGGCCGAGCGAGGGCCAGATTAGACCTTACGTTTCGCTTTGGATGTCGCACTGCGGAAGTCCTCTGCCAGCTTCAGGACCCTGAGATACTTCGGGCAGGTGAGCTCTGTGAATTCCTGAGACAGTAAGGAGAGAAGTGGGTGCCATGTTTCACGGAAAGCATCTGAGGTCTGTGTGAGCGAGGCCTGGATCCTCTCCATCCCCAAGATATACCATAACCTGTGCAGCCACCCTGTATGTGTGGGCGTTCTCGGTGTGCCCCATAATGATAGGATGTGGTGAGTCACCGCCCCCATCGCCAGCCCCATCTGTCGTCCCCGCAGTGACTTGAGAGGGAACATGAGTTTATTGGGAAGCCCCAGAATCGCGTACGCCGGGAAGCGTGGGATGTCAGTGTCAAAGTAAGTGTCAATGTCCCTCAGCACCACCTCCCAGTACTCCTTAACTGCAGTGCACTCCCACAGTATGTGTAGCATGGTCCCAGTGTGTCCGCACCCCCTCTAGCAAGTGGGGTCTTTGCTTGGGTTCCCCTGGTGTAGGCGCTCGGGGGTCAGGTGCCAGTAGTAGGCGACTTTCACAGCCGCCTCCCTGCTGGCCGTGTTCCTCGCAGTGTGGTGGGCCCTGTAAAATATATCCCACCATTCTTTATCCGACAGTGTGCGCCCCAACTCTCTCTCCCAGCGTTTCTGGCCTGCGGATCTCCCCTCAGGGGGGGATGGGGAAAGTAAGAGGTACAGTTCGGTAATGGACCCGGAGTCAGACTTTTTAGTCATGAGCCACCTCTCATACGGGGTCAGTGGGCGACTGACCAGCGGAGCCACCTCAGGGTGTGTCAGCCAGTGGCGGAGTTGGAAATATTGGAAGCGGTGCGGTCGGTCGAGAGCATAGTCAGCCACCACCACGTCCCACGGGAGGAAGCCCTCTGTGTCAAACAAGTAGCCCGCAGAGTGGCACTCGGATGGCCACCATTGGGGAAACGAGCCTGGCGGTAAGCCCGGGGGAAAAGCCGGGTTGTCTAGCACAGGAGTCATGGGTGAGGGGAAAGTTGTGAGGCCCCTCGGGACAGCGACGGCATTCCAGACCTGCATGAGAGTCCTGGTGATAGGGGATTTCTTCAGATAAGCCGGCCTGTCCGGGCGCGCCAAGAAAGGGACCTTCCACAGTGACATGCCTGCCATGGCCCTATCCTGGAACAACCAGTGTTTTTCGGAGGTGGGCCTGGACCACTCCAGCAGATACCGAAGTTGCGCTGCATGGAAATAGCGCCGCAAGTCCGGAACCCCCAGGCCCCCTTCAGCTGTCACCCGCATAGCGAGGTCACGCTGCAGCCTGGGACGCTTGCCCGCCCACACATAGTGGTTCAGGGTGTCCTGAAGTTTCTTGAGCATCCCCAATGGGGGGGTGACCGGGAGAGTTTGAAAGAGGTAGAGGATCTTAGGGAGGAGTGTCATTTTAATGGCCGCCACACGACCCAACCAGGAGAGTGGCTGTTGCTTCCACCGTGCGATATCCCCCTGAACCCGCGAGAGAAGTTTAGTGTAGTTAAGGGCGATCGTCTGAGCAGTTGCGGGAGTCAATTCGATCCCCAGGTACGGTAAGGTAGTGCTGACCTCTAACCCACCTATGCGAAGCGAGTCCCTTTTAGCCAGCTTGGTGTTGCAGCCCAGTGGGAGAACCACCGATTTCTGTACATTCATTTTGAAACCCGACACTGCGGCAAATGCCTCCATTTCGGACAGGAAGGCCGGTAAGGAGACCGTAGGGTTGTCCACCGCGACCAAAATGTTGTCCACGTACAGGCTCATCGTCTGTTCCACCCCGCCGAACTTGACTCCGATGATAGTCCTGTTGTCACGGACATGTTGGGCAAATGGCTCGATATAGAGGGCGAACAACAGCGGCGAGAGCGGGCAGCCCTGCCGCGTGCCGCGCTGGATATCAAACGGCCTTGAGCTAGTCCCATTCACCTTGATTGTCGCCCTGGGTGTTGCATAGCATCCTGCTATCCAGGAGCGGAAACGAGGGCCAACCCCGAATTTCGCCAGTGTGTGGTCTAGAAATCGCCAATCCACCCTGTCAAACGCCTTCTCGGCTTCCACTGAAAGCAGTGCGGCATCCGAGGCGTTGAAGTGGGCTTTGTCGATGACATGCAGTATGCGTTTGGTATTATCCGCACATTGTCGGTGGGGACAAAGCCTGCTTGGTCGGGTTCAATTATGCCCAGAAGGCACGGGCCAAGGCGCGAAGCCAAGATGCCCGTGAAGAGCTTTAGGTCGATATTAAGCAGCGATATCGGCCTGTATGCTGCACACCTCTTGGGGTCTTTACCCGGCTTCGGCAGGACCACGACGTCCGCCTCTAGCAGCTCCGCTGGGATCGAGCCCGGGCCCCCAAAGGAGTTAAATAGCTTTGTAAGAACTGGCGCCAGGAGGTGGCAGAAGGTCTTATAGAAACCTGCGGAAAAACCATTGGGGCCGGGGGCCTTCAGGGGCTTAAGTTTGGGAATGGCCGACACAACCTCCTCCAGACGGGTGGGGCTGTCCAGAGCGCTGGCGTTGGTCTCATTTAGGGCTGTGACGTCCATAGTCTCGAGGTAGGACTTCCCAGCCTCCTCTTCGATGGCCTGGTCCGCAGCGTAGAGTTGGGCATAGAAGGCCCGGAAAGCGTCTGCTATGCTGGTATCGTCTCGGAGTTCCTCGCCGCCATCCCCGTGTATAACTGGAACCCTGGAGCGGACCGTTTTAGCTTTGAGTTTGCAAGCCAGAAGGCGGCCCGTTTTGTCACCACCCACATAATACGTGTGGCGGAGGCGAAGCGCCGTGTATTCTGCCCTGTCCAGATCTAAGCTAGCCAGCTGGGCTCTGGCCGCTTTCAGTTTGCGCCAGATGCGAGGGGCGCCCGTGCGGCAGTGGGCCCTCTCTAGCTCCATTACCTGCTCCTCCAAGTCCTTCCGCCGTTCCTTGCGTTCCCGGTTGTCTGCCGCCGCAATTGCTATAATATCGCCCCTGACCACCGCCTTGAGTGCCCCCCATAGCGTCGCGTGGGCCACCTCCCCTGTATCGTTCGCCCCTAGATAATCAGTGATGGTTTGGGATAGCCTCTGCACCGCCCCCTGCCGAGACAGTAAGCTCTCCCTAAGCCGCCATCTACCCTTGTGTGGGGGTGTGCGTGGGACGGTCATCTGAAGGATCACCGCCTCGTGGTCCGACAGCGCCACCGGTGCAGTGTCAATGTCTCTAAGCATGGGGACAAGGTCAGAGGTGCTCAGGAAGTGATCTATTCTGGCATAGGTGCGGTGTACTGCGGAGTAAAAAGTGTACCCTGGGGCAGTGTGATGTAGTTCCCGCCAGGCATCAACCAACCCCCTGTCTGTCAGCCATTGCTTCCCCGCTGCTGAAAGCGCCCCCGAGTCCCTAAACCTCTTTCCGGATCTATCGATTTCATTGTCCATGACAAGATTCAGGTTCCCCCCTATCAAGACATGCCTCAGGTCGCCCAATAGCGCCTCTGACAAGGCCCCCCGAAGGAAGGCCTCTTGGCGGGCATTAGGCACGTAAATCGAGCCAAGCGTGAAGGAGAGAGTGCCTATGTGGACAGTGTGTGCTAAGAGCCTACCCTTGATTTCGGCCACCTTGCTTCCCACCCGCCCCTTAAAATGCCTAGCTACCAGCAGGGCCACCCCCGCTTTCTTCTCAGAGGTCGCAGAGAAAAATTGCTGTGGGAAGGCCCTAGCTTTCATGCGGTGCCAGTCCTTTGCCAACAAATGTGTTTCCTGCAGCAAGCAGAGCTCAGCCCCAGAATGTTCCAGAAATTAAAGAACTGCCCTCCGCTTGATCGGATTGTTAAGTCCCTTCACCTTAAGGGACAAGACGCGGATGCCATCAGTGGCCATGGGAGAGTGTGAATGTAGTCTGCTGAGGGCCTGGCCCCGTCCCGCCCCCCGCATCTGATCGTGGTCAACCCATACTGAACACACCGAGTACCCAACCCCGACCCTGAACACCCCCCCCCCCCAACCCTGAGCCCCAACCAACAATCCCCAACAAGAAAACATAGTCCGGGGCCTATCCGGCAACTGTCCAGGCCCCTGGTGAAGTCTCTGAAAGCGGGAAAACGTGGCAATGGCGGGCCCGGAGCCCCCCGTCCCGCCCCCCCACACAACATGCTGGTCGTTAGTCTACCTCTGTGCTCGTGGCTCTTCAGGGCTCTTCAGGGCCCAGCCGCAGTGTCCGTGGAGACCTTCTGGATCGCTGCCGCGTGTTCATTCGCGACCTCCGTGGGGTCCGGCCTGAACCCTTTCTTAGGTGTGCAACGACTCCTCACAGTCTGCCAGACGTCTGCTTGGGAGCGGGGAGACCGTGTTTGGGAAGGCTCGAGGTCTGTGGCGTCTCCCTGGCCCTCCTCCTCTGTGGCGAGGCCCAGCACTGCACAAGTGTCTCGCAGGGACCGCAGCTGATGAAGTGTCCGATTCCACTTAAAGATCAGCCTAAAGGGGTGACCCCAGGAATACGGTACGCCTTTGTCTCGAAGGAAAGTGGTCGCCACCTTGAATGCCCGCCGCTTTTGCAGAGTGATCGCGGACAAATCTTGGAAAAGCTCGATGGCGTGCTCCCTGAAGTGGAGAGGCTGTTTCTGGCGCGCCGCCTTCAGAATGCGTTCTTTGAGAGGGTAGTCCGGCAAGAAGGCCAAGATGTCTGGGGGGGGGGGGCGGCGCCCTGCGAGCTAGGCCCACCCTGTGGGCCCTGTCGATCCGGATATCAAAGTCATCCCCCTCACCCAGGACCTCTCGGAACAAGTCCCGCAGATATGCGGCAATGTCCCCCCCTCCAGCCTTAAGCGGCACGTTCCGTACCCTGATGTTATTTCTCCTGGACCGGTTCTCCAGGTCTTCAGCATGGGCCTTGAGCTGTGTCTGTTGGTCGTGAAGCCGGAGGATTTCTTGCTGCAACTGTTCCACCTCCACGCTCCTGGCCTGGTCTGAGGTCTCGACAGCCGCCACCCGTTCACCAATATCGTCAACATCGCGGCGGAGTTCCTTGTATTCCCCCGCCATGTCTTGCCGGAGGGTCAAGATGTCCGCCTTGAGGGAGGAGAACAGCTCCTCCATGAAAGCTTTGGTGGCCGGGGCGTCCCCTTCGTCTCGCTCCTTGACTTTAGGTGGAGCGACCGTCACTGGCTTATCAGGGCTCTTGTCCCCCTTAGAGGCCCCTTTCGCCAGCATATCGGGGATAGTGCGGCCCCCTCTGCGATTGTTAGAGGACATGCCCCCGCCGACCCGGGGGCACACAGTTCGCGCCTTCGTCTGCCACCGGAGCTCGCGGCCCTCCTCCGGGCCACGTGGAAAATGGCCGCTTAACGGCCGACGATCAGCGTCCCCAGTCTTAGGGCCCAAGTCGCGGCGAGTGCGGGGCTGGCTCACCGTTGCCCCCCGCCGTCGGAGCTGTGAGCGGGGGCACCGGGGGCTCGATCGTCTGCCCCCCGAGTATCGGCGTCCCCCGCCGGCGTCGCCCTGCTCCGCACCACCTTGCCAAGTGATGGGGGGAAGGCCCAAGCCAGGTGCCTCACGGGCCTGCTCGGGGCCGCCGACGCGGGTCACCGCCGACAACGCTGCTCCTCCGAGCGTACCTCGTCACTGTCCGGAGCCTGACACTGCTCCGGCGGGTCCGGGCCCGCGTCTCTGTCCCGGCTTCTCCGTCCTCGCCGGCGCTGTCGGGCCCGGGTCTGCTGCGCGCCAACGGCAGAGGGGCCCGCCCAGGGCTCCCGGGGCTGAATCAGCGGACTAACGGCGTCCCCCTAGACTCTCCGATCGTGGGGTGTCGTGACCACCAAATTAGGGGCAGGTGCTGTAGCGTGGCTATGCAACGGGGGGATCGGGACGAGGAGCTCCGCAGAAACACGTCCTCTCAGGCCGCCATCTTAGCCACGCCCCGTGTCTGGACATTTTTAGCAGTGCATGGTCCCCCGACTCCAGACACCCTCTCCCCACTGATGTCTGTGGACACCATTTCCTCCATGTCATCCAGCTCCTCCTGTGGCGCTGGACTCCCACTTCCAGTCTGCATTGCTGCCTCCGGTTGTTGGTGAGTTTCAGCTTGGTTTTGCAATTGACGTCATTCCAGCACCTCTTGACCACTTCCATTGTCCTCTTCAGCACTCCGACTGCATTCACCTTGTCCACAATGGACTGACATAGTCCATTTTTTGTTGCCAATGACACAGTGGAGGTGACGAACAGTTGTTGATGGAGTTCGACAACCTCCGTTATCAGGATTTTGTTTTCCTGTGCACTGAAGCTCTTCTTCCTACTCTTCTTCTCCTTGGCCTTCCCTGACCCGAGGTCCCAGGCAGGTCCTCCGGGGGGGCTTGTGGGGTTCTGGTTCTCCTCCGTAATTGCTCCGGCAACATCCTTTGTGCTTCTCTGTTGTTTGGCATTTGTTTTAGTTTTTTTTCTAGTTTTATGGTGATTTTTATTTCCTGACACGTGTGAATTGCAGGCCTGTAGCTGGTTTTTGGTGATTTTTGTATCGAGATTGGCCTCATTGCAGCTTTTTTTGCATTTGCGTTTCACATTTTTGCGGCGTGGTGTTAAGTGCATTATAATCCTTTTGAGTAATGCTAACTTGGGTTTGGCTTTATCAAAACATGTCATGCAAGGTGTCAAACACTGTGGAATACTACCCCCGCCAGTTCTGGTGGCATGGGTAGTATTCCACCCTTCTAGAGGGGAAGAAATGTAAACACTGGTATACCCGGTTAAAGTTTAAAAGAGCCTCAGCATCACAAAATGGATGCTGCTGCCACAGACACGAGTCTGACCTCCTGCTGCTGGATGAAACTCCAGCAGGGGAGGCTTGGACAATAGGTTTCCTGTCCAGGGAGGTGCTAGCACCTCCCCATACAGGCTTTAGTATATTGGGGCAGGGTGGGTTGTATTCAGTGAATGCTTTTCAGACACTGCCTGGGGCACACAAGGTGCTCCATGCTTTTTCCAGTTCAAACCGGTTCCTGGGGCACTCAGCCTCAGCTCTGGTGTGAAAATGGACAAAGGGGAAGGGATGTCACAACCCCCACCCCAGGTCCTCCCACAGGTGGGACCCTAGAGTTAGTCCAACCCCTAAACTTGGTATAAGTATAGGACCCCAGTCCCTAGGACTTTAGATTAACCTGGACGAAACTCTGATACATAAATCTTGGACGTTCGACATTCCATATCGACTGGAAGATGGAAGAATCTCCCTTGTGATCAAGGAGTGACCACCCTGTTCAAACAGGCAACAAGAAGCATCTTTGTCAGTCTGCATTTTCGAGGCTCCCGCCGGATCCCGAAGAATCTGTGATACAGAACATGGCCTTCCAGACATCTCTGACGTTGACCCGAGCTCCCAGCAAAGCTGAGACCACTAGTGGACACAAGAGACGTGGGACCGGAACTCCTGGATATCCTGCATTTTTTGCAATTGCACCTACTTCCCGAAGTCTCCTGAAGTTGTGCATTGGGGTGTTTGAAGCACCTGCCCTGAGCACCTTTTGCACCAAAGCTCAGAGACCTGCACTCAACGAGTTTCCCATGGGCCAGCTTTGTGCATTTCCGCTTGAGGCTCCTTCACGATCCCTAGTCTGTTGGCTGGTGGGTCCCCACAAAGGACAATCCTTTGTTTCTAGAGCTTTCCTGGTTGTTCCAGATGTGCTCTCACTCCTCTCCAAAGAAGGAGTCCCTCAGACCTTGTTGGTCTGAACCGAAGCCAATCTTGTCATCTTGCATGGGCTGCTGTTGCCAAGGCTTTTTGGATCCAATCCGAATTCTGACGCTGCAGCACTCGACAGCCTTTGTGGGACAGCTCAAATCCAGCTCCTGGTTGTCATCAACACCTCCTGCTCCTCGTGGCTGAAGAGTCAAGCTTCACCTCTTTCACCTAAAGGCACCCAACATTGGTTGGCATCTTCCCGTCGCCATCGTGGTTATTGCCAAATGACCCAGACTCTGTCCCCTCTGCTTTCAGGTTCTTCAGATCTTCGATCCACCCTTGGATCCACCTGGACACTTTTCCTCTGGCCGCCTGCAGCATTTCTTTGCAGCTCTCCATTGGAATCAACGACGAAATCCAACACCAAAAGACACCTATGCACCCGGCGTCCCTGGGTGAGGTAATACGAGTACTCCGGTGCCCCGTGGGTCTTGACTCTCGAAGTGTCTAAGTCTAAAAGGGTTCCATTGTAGTTCAGCCCTAAGTGTAGTTAATCTTTAAAATTGTAACTTGTTTGTTTTCCATAGAAAGTCAATGGTGATTCACAGCAGTGTTTAGACACTGCACCCGTCTCCCGTGGGTCTCCTGTGTCCTAACAGTGGGTGGTTCCTGGTTGCCCCAGCGGTTCTACAGGCCCTAGGCCTGCTTTCTATCCCTCACGTGGTTCTTATACCACTATTTTAGTATATGGTTTGTTGGGCCCTAGGGCAAAACGTATACTGTGCAACTTATCATATGCTAATTAAGTTCCTTGTATTGTAATTTTACCTCAAGCCTCATAAAAAGACCAGAGGGGTTGTGTTTACATTAAATACATATATATTTGATATATACCTTGTGTGGTGTACTTTCATTTGGTCATTCAAGAGATTATATACTGATAAAACAACTTGCTTAACTCGCCTCTAAGTCTTAGCCTGAAGGCTGCTCTCCACAGCTGCCACTAGGGTAGCTTTCTATAAAGGTTGACTTTAAGCCTACCATCAATAAAGGTCGTTTGGGCTGGTGAAAGGTGCCCACTAGAATAGTGGACATCATATGCCAAGCCAACATCTCACATTGGTGGCAGCGGTGGGATTACATCTTGCATTTTTTTACCAGATAATCTTGAGAATATTCATTTGAAAAATTACTTAAGGTACCAGTAGGCACATTTAAATCAAGCATATAATACATAAGTTCTACTGAACTTAGAAGTTGTAGGTGGTAAGGGCTCAGCACACCCTGACTACAACTACTAGGGAGGTTTAGAAGGAATCCAAGTAGTGTAGGTAGGTGCACACACCACACCTCACTAGTCATGACTTCAAAGGAGAGACCCAGGAGTCTGTTCCAGATGGCAGTCCAATACAGCCATCTAAGTATGACACATTCCCTTTTCAAGAGTTAAGGGCTCTGTGTTCATTCAGAAAATTGAAGACAGGGCAAAACCCCAATACAAAACGCATTGTAGAGGTGTTATTGCTTGATGACTTCCTAAAAGCATCAAAACCCTTGGGGATAGACAATGGTACTGGGGTAGACACATCAAAGAAGAAAATACTGGTGGGTTGCCCCACCAGGACTCTGAAGATGATGATAACCAGGATGAAGATGAAGATCTCTACTTGGGGAATGTAGACTTACCTGGAGATGAGGAAGGTCAAGATGTGCCTCCCTTTATTCTCCCGAGTAGGGGTAGTGTTGTGCCAAGAAGGAATAGATCTCCTTCAGGGAAGTCTGTTCATTCTGGTGTATCACTAGGGTCTTCTGCCTCTTCGCATAGGAGGAGGACCTCCCCTGAGAAGAGGGAGCATAAAGCTAGGATGATAGAAGCCAAGCTTGGGATAAGGAGGCAGGAAGTAGCCTTAGAATGGGAGACCCTAGCTCTTGAGAGAGAAAAAAAGATGGGACTAGAGTCCCATGGTGGCAGCAAAATCTCTAGTGGTAGGGATAGGTCTTATGACCATAAAAACCTAAGCATGATTGTCCCTCCCTATCAGACTGGGGATGACATCCACAAGTGGATTACTGCACTGGAGAGGGCCTGCAAAGTACGGAAGGTACCCCAGGGGCAGTGGGCTGCAATCTTGTGGCTCTCCTTTGCAGACAAAGGTAGAGACAAGCTCCTCACTGTAAGAGAAGAGGATGCTGACAATTACATTTTGAAACCCGACACTGCGGCAAATGCCTCCATTTCGGACAGGAAGGCCGGTAAGGAGACCGTAGGGTTGTCCACCGCGACCAAAATGTTGTCCACGTACAGGCTCATCGTCTGTTCCACCCCGCCGAACTTGACTCCGGTGATAGTCCTGTTGTCACGGACATGTTGGGCAAATGGCTCGATATAGAGGGCGAACAACAGCGGCGAGAGCGGGCAGCCCTGCCGCGTGCCGCGCTGGATATCAAACGGCCTTGAGCTAGTCCCATTCACCTTGATTGTCGCCCTGGGTGTTGCATAGCATCCTGCTATCCAGGAGCGGAAACGAGGGCCAACCCCGAATTTCGCCAGTGTGTGGTCTAGAAATCGCCAATCCACCCTGTCAAACGCCTTCTCGGCTTCCACTGAAAGCAGTGCGGCATCCGAGGCGTTGAAGTGGGCTTTGTCGATGACATGCAGTATGCGTTTGGTATTATCCGCACATTGTCGGTGGGGACAAAGCCTGCTTGGTCGGGTTCAATTATGCCCAGAAGGCACGGGCCAAGGCGCGAAGCCAAGATGCCCGTGAAGAGCTTTAGGTCGATATTAAGCAGCGATATCGGCCTGTATGCTGCACACCTCTTGGGGTCTTTACCCGGCTTCGGCAGGACCACGACGTCCGCCTCTAGCAGCTCCGCTGGGATCGAGCCCGGGCCCCCAAAGGAGTTAAATAGCTTTGTAAGAACTGGCGCCAGGAGGTGGCAGAAGGTCTTATAGAAACCTGCGGAAAAACCATTTGGGCCGGGGGCCTTCAGGGGCTTAAGTTTGGCAATGGCCGACACAACCTCCTCCAGACGGGTGGGGCTGTCCAGAGCGCTGGCGTTGGTCTCATTTAGGGCTGTGACGTCCATAGTCTCGAGGTAGGCCTTCCCAGCCTCCTCTTCGATGGCCTGGTCCGCAGCGTAGAGTTGGGCATAGAAGGCCCGGAAAGCGTCTGCTATGCTGGTATCGTCTCGGAGTTCCTCGCCGCCATCCCCGTGTATAACTGGAACCCTGGAGCGGACCGTTTTAGCTTTGAGTTTGCAAGCCAGAAGGCGGCCCGTTTTGTCACCACCCACATAATACGTGTGGCGGAGGCGAAGCGCCGTGTATTCTGCCCTGTCCAGATCTAAGCTAGCCAGCTGGGCTCTGGCCGCTTTCAGTTTGCGCCAGATGCGAGGGGCGCCCGTGCGGCAGTGGACCCTCTCTAGCTCCATTACCTGCTCCTCCAAGTCCTTCCGCCGTTCCTTGCGTTCCCGGTTGTCTGCCGCCGCAATTGCTATAATATCGCCCCTGACCACCGCCTTGAGTGCCCCCCATAGCGTCGCGTGGGCCACCTCCCCTGTATCGTTCGCCCCTAGATAATCAGTGATGGTTTGGGATAGCCTCTGCACCGCCCCCTGCCGAGACAGTAAGCTCTCCCTAAGCCGCCATCTACCCTTGTGTGGGGGTGTGCGTGGGACGGTCATCTGAAGGATCACCGCCTCGTGGTCCGACAGCGCCACCGGTGCAGTGTCAATGTCTCTAAGCATGGGGACAAGGTCAGAGGTGCTCAGGAAGTGATCTATTCTGGCGTAGGTGCGGTGTACTGCGGAGTAAAAAGTGTACCCTGGGGCAGTGTGATGTAGTTCCCGCCAGGCATCAACCAACCCCCTGTCTGTCAGCCATTGCTTCCCCGCTGCTGAAAGCGCCCCCGAGTCCCTAAACCTCTTTCCGGATCTATCGATTTCATTGTCCATGACAAGATTCAGGTTCCCCCCTATCAAGACATGCCTCAGGTCGCCCGATAGCGCCTCTGACAAGGCCCCCCGAAGGAAGGCCTCTTGGCGGGCATTAGGCACGTAAATCGAGCCAAGCGTGAAGGAGAGAGTGCCTATGTGGACAGTGTGTGCTAAGAGCCTACCCTTGATTTCGGCCACCTTGCTTCCCACCCGCCCCTTAAAATGCCTAGCTACCAGCAGGGCCACCCCCGCTTTCTTCTCAGAGGTCGCAGAGAAAAATTGCTGTGGGAAGGCCCTAGCTTTCATGCGGTGCCAGTCCTTTGCCAACAAATGTGTTTCCTGCAGCAAGCAGAGCTCAGCCCCAGAATGTTCCAGAAATGAAAGAACTGCCCTCCGCTTGATCGGATTGTTAAGTCCCTTCACCTTAAGGGACAAGACGCGGATGCCATCAGTGGCCATGGGAGAGTGTGAATGTAGTCTGCTGAGGGCCTGGCCCCGTCCCGCCCCCCGCATCTGATCGTGGTCAACCCATACTGAACACACCGAGTACCCAACCCCGACCCTGAACACCCCCCCCCCCAACCCTGAGCCCCAACCAACAATCCCCAACAAGAAAACATAGTCCGGGGCCTATCCGGCAACTGTCCAGGCCCCTGGTGAAGTCTCTGAAAGCGGGAAAACGTGGCAATGGCGGGCCCGGAGCCCCCCGTCCCGCCCCCCCACACAACATGCTGGTCGTTAGTCTACCTCTGTGCTCGTGGCTCTTCAGGGCTCTTCAGGGCCCAGCCGCAGTGTCCGTGGAGACCTTCTGGATCGCTGCCGCGTGTTCATTCGCGACCTCCGTGGGGTCCGGCCTGAACCCTTTCTTAGGTGTGCAACGACTCCTCACAGTCTGCCAGACGTCTGCTTGGGAGCGGGGAGACCGTGTTTGGGAAGGCTCGAGGTCTGTGGCGTCTCCCTGGCCCTCCTCCTCTGTGGCGAGGCCCAGCACTGCACAAGTGTCTCGCAGGGACCGCAGCTGATGAAGTGTCCGATTCCACTTAAAGATCAGCCTAAAGGGGTGACCCCAGGAATACGGTACGCCTTTGTCTCGAAGGAAAGTGGTCGCCACCTTGAATGCCCGCCGCTTTTGCAGAGTGATCGCGGACAAATCTTGGAAAAGCTCGATGGCGTGCTCCCTGAAGTGGAGAGGCTGTTTCTGGCGCGCCGCCTTCAGAATGCGTTCTTTGAGAGGGTAGTCCGGCAAGAAGGCCAAGATGTCGGGGGGGGGGGGGCGGCGCCCTGCGAGCTAGGCCCACCCTGTGGGCCCTGTCGATCCGGATATCAAAGTCATCCCCCTCACCCAGGACCTCTCGGAACAAGTCCCGCAGATATGCGGCAATGTCCCCCCCTCCAGCCTTAAGCGGCACGTTCCGTACCCTGATGTTATTTCTCCTGGACCGGTTCTCCAGGTCTTCAGCATGGGCCTTGAGCTGTGTCTGTTGGTCGTGAAGCCGGAGGATTTCTTGCTGCAACTGTTCCACCTCCGCGCTCCTGGCCTGGTCTGAGGTCTCGACAGCCACCACCTGTTCACCAATATCGTCAACATCGCGGCAGAGTTCCTTGTATTCCCCCGCCATGTCTTGCCGGAGGGTCAAGATGTCCGCCTTGAGGGAGGAGAACAGCTCCTCCATGAAAGCTTTGGTGGCTGGGGCGTCCCCTTCGTCTCGCTCCTTGACTTTAGGTGGAGCGACCGTCACTGGCTTATCAGGGCTCTTGTCCCCCTTAGAGGCCCCTTTTGCCAGCATATCGGGGATAGTGCGGCCCCCTCTGCGATTGTTAGAGGACATGCCCCCGCCGACCCGGGGGCACACAGTTCGCGCCTTCGTCTGCCACCGGAGCTCGCGGCCCTCCTCCGGGCCACGTGGAAAATGGCCGCTTAACGGCCGACGATCAGCGTCCCCAGTCTTAGGGCCCAAGTCGCGGCGAGTGCGGGGCTGGCTCACCGTTGCCCCCCGCCGTCGGAGCTGTGAGCGGGGGCACCGGGGGCTCGATCGTCTGCCCCCCGAGTATCGGCGTCCCCCGCCGGCGTCGCCCTGCTCCGCACCACCTTGCCAAGTGATGGGGGGAAGGCCCAAGCCAGGTGCCTCACGGGGCCTGCTCGGGGCCGCCGACGCGGGTCACCGCCGACAACGCTGCTCCTCCGAGCGTACCTCGTCACTGTCCGGAGCCTGACACTGCTCCGGCGGGTCCGGGCCCGCGTCTCTGTCCCGGCTTCTCCGTCCTCGCCGGCGCTGTCGGGCCCGGGTCTGCTGCGCGCCAACGGCAGAGGGGCCCGCCCAGGGCTCCCGGGGCTGAATCAGCGGACTAACGGCGTCCCCCTAGACTCTCCGATCGTGGGGTGTCGTGACCACCAAATTAGGGGCAGGTGCTGTAGCGTGGCTATGCAACGGGGGGATCGGGACGAGGAGCTCCGCAGAAACACGTCCTCTCAGGCCGCCATCTTAGCCACGCCCCGTGTCTGGACATTTTTAGCAGTGCATGGTCCCCCGACTCCAGACACCCTCTCCCCACTGATGTCTGTGGACACCATTTCCTCCATGTCATCCAGCTCCTCCTGTGGCGCTGGACTCCCACTTCCAGTCTGCATTGCTGCCTCCGGTTGTTGGTGAGTTTCAGCTTGGTTTTGCAATTGACGTCATTCCAGCACCTCTTGACCACTTCCATTGTCCTCTTCAGCACTCCGACTGCATTCACCTTGTCCACAATGGACTGACATAGTCCATTTTTTGTTGCCAATGACACAGTGGAGGTGACGAACAGTTGTTGATGGAGTTCGACAACCTCCGTTATCAGGATTTTGTTTTCCTGTGCACTGAAGCTCTTCTTCCTACTCTTCTTCTCCTTGGCCTTCCCTGACCCGAGGTCCCAGGCAGGTCCTCCGGGGGGGCTTGTGGGGTTCTGGTTCTCCTCCGTAATTGCTCCGGCAACATCCTTTGTGCTTCTCTGTTGTTTGGCATTTGTTTTAGTTTTTTTTCTAGTTTTATGGTGATTTTTATTTCCTGACACGTGTGAATTGCAGGCCTGTAGCTGGTTTTTGGTGATTTTTGTATCGCGATTGGCCTCATTGCAGCTTTTTTTGCATTTGCGTTTCACATTTTTGCGGCGTGGTGTTAAGTGCATTATAATCCTTTTGAGTAATGCTAACTTGGGTTTGGCTTTATCAAAACATGTCATGCAAGGTGTCAAACACTGTGGAATACTACCCCCGCCAGTTCTGGTGGCATGGGTAGTATTCCACCCTTCTAGAGGGGAAGAAATGTAAACACTGGTATACCCGGTTAAAGTTTAAAAGAGCCTCAGCATCACAAAATGGATGCTGCTGCCACAGACACGAGTCTGACCTCCTGCTGCTGGATGAAACTCCAGCAGGGGAGGCTTGGACAATAGGTTTCCTGTCCAGGGAGGTGCTAGCACCTCCCCATACAGGCTTTAGTATATTGGGGCAGGGTGGGTTGTATTCAGTGAATGCTTTTCAGACACTGCCTGGGGCACACAAGGTGCTCCATGCTTTTTCCAGTTCAAACCGGTTCCTGGGGCACTCAGCCCCAGCTCTGGTGTGAAAATGGACAAAGGGGAAGGGATGTCACAACCCCCACCCCAGGTCCTCCCATAGGTGGGACCCTAGAGTTAGTCCAACCCCTAAACTTGGTATAAGTATAGGACCCCAGTCCCTAGGACTTTAGATTAACCTGGACGAAACTCTGATACATAAATCTTGGACGTTCGACATTCCATATCGACTGGAAGATGGAAGAATCTCCCTTGTGATCAAGGAGTGACCACCCTGTTCAAACAGGCAACAAGAAGCATCTTTGTCAGTCTGCATTTTCGAGGCTCCCGCCGGATCCCGAAGAATCTGTGATACAGAACATGGCCTTTCAGACATCTCTGACGCTGACCCGAGCTCCCAGCAAAGCTGAGACCACTAGTGGACACAAGAGACGTGGGACCGGAACTCCTGGATATCCTGCATTTTTTGCAATTGCACCTACTTCCCGAAGTCTCCTGAAGTTGTGCATTGGGGTGTTTGAAGCACCTGCCCTGAGCACCTTTTGCACCAAAGCTCAGAGACCTGCACTCAACGAGTTTCCCATGGGCCAGCTTTGTGCATTTCCGCTTGAGGCTCCTTCACGATCCCTAGTCTGTTGGCTGGTGGGTCCCCACAAAGGACAATCCTTTGTTTCTAGAGCTTTCCTGGTTGTTCCAGATGTGCTCTCACTCCTCTCCAAAGAAGGAGTCCCTCAGACCTTGTTGGTCTGAACCGAAGCCAATCTTGTCATCTTGCATGGGCTGCTGTTGCCAAGGCTTTTTGGATCCAATCCGAATTCTGACGCTGCAGCACTCGACAGCCTTTGTGGGACAGCTCAAATCCAGCTCCTGGTTGTCATCAACACCTCCTGCTCCTCGTGGCTGAAGAGTCAAGCTTCACCTCTTTCACCTAAAGGCACCCAACATTGGTTGGCATCTTCCCGTCGCCATCGTGGTTATTGCCAAATGACCCAGACTCTGTCCCCTCTGCTTTCAGGTTCTTCAGATCTTCGATCCACCCTTGGATCCACCTGGACACTTTTCCTCTGGCCGCCTGCAGCATTTCTTTGCAGCTCTCCATTGGAATCAACGACGAAATCCAACACCAAAAGACACCTATGCACCCGGCGTCCCTGGGTGAGGTAACACGAGTACTCCGGTGCCCCGTGGGTCTTGACTCCCGAAGTGTCTAAGTCTAAAAGGGTTCCATTGTAGTTCAGCCCTAAGTGTAGTTAATCTTTAAAATTGTAACTTGTTTGTTTTCCATAGAAAGTCAATGGTGATTCACAGCAGTGTTTAGACACTGCACCCGTCTCCCGTGGGTCTCCTGTGTCCTAACAGTGGGTGGTTCCTGGTTGCCCCAGCGGTTCTACAGGCCCTAGGCCTGCTTTCTATCCCTCACGTGGTTCTTAAACCACTATTTTAGTATATGGTTTGTTGGGCCCTAGGGCAAAACGTATACTGTGCAACTTATCATATGCTAATTAAGTTCCTTGTATTGTAATTTTACCTCAAGCCTCATAAAAAGACCAGAGGGGTTGTGTTTACATTAAATACATATATATTTGATATATACCTTGTGTGGTGTACTTTCATTTGGTCATTCAAGAGATTATATACTGATAAAACAACTTGCTTAACTCGCCTCTAAGTCTTAGCCTGAAGGCTGCTCTCCACAGCTGCCACTAGGGTAGCTTTTTATAAAGGTTGACTTTAAGCCTACCATCAATAAAGGTCGTTTGGGCTGGTGAAAGGTGCCCACTAGAATAGTGGACATCATATGCCAAGCCAACATCTCACATTGGTGGCAGCGGTGGGATTACATCTTGCATTTTTTTACCAGATAATCTTGAGAATATTCATTTGAAAAATTACTTAAGGTACCAGTAGGCACATTTAAATCAAGCATATAATACATAAGTTCTACTGAACTTAGAAGTTGTAGGTGGTAAGGGCTCAGCACACCCTGACTACAACTACTAGGGAGGTTTAGAAGGAATCCAAGTAGTGTAGGTAGGTGCACACACCACACCTCACTAGTCATGACTTCAAAGGAGAGACCCAGGAGTCTGTTCCAGATGGCAGTCCAATACAGCCATCTAAGTATGACACATTCCCTTTTCAAGAGTTAAGGGCTCTGTGTTCATTCAGAAAATTGAAGACAGGGCAAAACCCCAATACAAAACGCATTGTAGAGGTGTTATTGCTTGATGACTTCCTAAAAGCATCAAAACCCTTGGGGATAGACAATGGTACTGGGGTAGACACATCAAAGAAGAAAATACTGGTGGGTTGCCCCACCAGGACTCTGAAGATGATGATAACCAGGATGAAGATGAAGATCTCTACTTGGGGAATGTAGACTTACCTGGAGATGAGGAAGGTCAAGATGTGCCTCCCTTTATTCTCCCGAGTAGGGGTAGTGTTGTGCCAAGAAGGAATAGATCTCCTTCAGGGAAGTCTGTTCATTCTGGTGTATCACTAGGGTCTTCTGCCTCTTCGCATAGGAGGAGGACCTCCCCTGAGAAGAGGGAGCATAAAGCTAGGATGATAGAAGCCAAGCTTGGGATAAGGAGGCAGGAAGTAGCCTTAGAATGGGAGACCCTAGCTCTTGAGAGAGAAAAAAAGATGGGACTAGAGTCCCATGGTGGCAGCAAAATCTCTAGTGGTAGGGATAGGTCTTATGACCATAAAAACCTAAGCGTGATTGTCCCTCCCTATCAGACTGGGGATGACATCCACAAGTGGATTACTGCACTGGAGAGGGCCTGCAAAGTACGGAAGGTACCCCAGGGGCAGTGGGCAGCAATCTTGTGGCTCTCCTTTGCAGACAAAGGTAGAGACAAGCTCCTCACTGTAAGAGAAGAGGATGCTGACAATTACAATGTCCTGAAGAGTGCTCTGATAGATGGGTTTGGCCTAACCACTGAACAGTATAGGTTGCAGTTCAGAGACACCCAGAAGGCACAGACTCAGAACTGGACTGACTTTGTTGATTGTTCTACTAAGGCTCTGGAGGGCTGGTTACTGGGCAGTAAAGTGTGTGACTATACAGGATTGTATAATCTAATCATGAGAGAACAGATTCTTAATAACTGTCAGAACCAGTTGTTTCATCAGCACCTGAATGACTCTGATCTGACCTCTCTCAAGAATTGGGAAAAAAGGCAGACAAATGGGTGAGAATCAGGGTGAAGCAGAAAATACAGAACGAAGGTGGTGACCAGAAGAAGCAAGATCAAAAGGGTGGGGAGAAAGGTAAAAACCAGAGGTCTTCACAAGGTCCCCAAAAAGCTTCTAATGGTGGGGGTCCCCAATCTAAAAAGAAAGAAGGCCCAAACACACCATGGTGCAAAATTTGTAAGGTTAATACTCACTGGACTAGTGAGTGCACCAAAAAGGAGACAGCTCCAGCCACCATTGCCCCTGAGGCAACTGTTCCCCCTAGTTCAGCTATAAGTGGTGGTTCTCAACAGAAGGGTGTGGTAGGGTTAACCCTTAACCCTGGGAACTGAGATGGACTCTGGCTTAGTCAGAGTACCAACTCAAGATGTTTTGATCTGTGATGGACGCATGGATATGACCTCCTCTGTGAGTACCAGTAACTGGGCAAGTACAGACAAACTCCTTTAATCAATAAGAAAAAGGTTCAGGCCTATAGAGACACAGGGGCTAGTGTCACCCTGGTGATACCTGACTTTGTGGACCTTGGATAAGTCATACTTGGAGAGACGTTCAAGTGACCAATGCTAGCAACGTCAGTACCACCCATAGTATGGCAGTTGTTAATTTCTTCTAGGGAGGGGTTACTAGCCTTAAGAAGGTTGGTATCAGTGCAGACCTCCCTATTGAATGCTTGCTTGGCAATGACCTTGAAACTTCAGCCTGGTCTGAAGTGGCACATGTCCTTGCAGTGACTAGGTCACAGGTCAAAAAGTCTAACACTGAACAGGCACTGGATTCTGGAATAATGGACCAGTTGTCTACCAGGAAAAGGAGCAGTAGAGTTCAGGCAGTGCCTTCCCCCGTGACTCAGAGTGAGGATCAGCCTTCTGAGGAAGCTGATTGTGAGCCTGAAGAAGGAACTGTCCCAGAAGAGCTTGAGCCTGATCAGGTTGAGTTTCTTAGGACAGGGGGCCCTTCCAGGGCAGATCTGAGTAAGGCGCAGTTGAACTGCCCTTCTCTTGAACCCCTCAGACAGCAAGCTGCTGCTGAGGCTGCAGGAAATGCTAGTGGCACCCATAAAATCTATTGGGATGAAGGGATCCTGTATTCAGAGAGTGAAGAACTCAAGCCTGGTGCTTCCAGGAGGTTGGTCATACCCTTGGCATTCAGGGGCTTCCTTTTGACACTAGGTCATGATATTCCCCTTGCAGTACATCTTGGCCAGAACGGACAATGTATGTATAGGCATTTATATAGCGCACTACTTACCCGTAGGGTCCTAAGGCGCTTCGACCGCTGCGAAACCCTTCCTGGCTTCCCTGAGTGATGGTCCCTTAATGGGTATCTCCAGGGTGAGACCAGGCATCCCCGGCGGTCTGGTGGGGCCGTTAGTGAAGATGAGGCAAGCTAATGCCCAGAGTTGCCGAGTGTGATCGCTGATCAGAGTGGGCACCAAGGCGAGAGAATTATCGAGTCCGCTGACCCTGGTCCAGAAACCTGCCGCGCCGGGAATCGAACCCTGGTCCCGGGCCGTCCTCTGCTCTCGGGTCTGCCGCCTCTAACCAGTGAGCCACACTACTTCACTGGAAGTACAGAACAAGAACAAGACTTGGGACAGAATTGTCCCTCACTTTCACTGGCTCCACATGTCAGAAGACACCAAGGAGTTTTGTCGCTCCTGTGTAACCTGCCAAGCCAGTGGCAAAGCATGTGACACTACAAAGGCCCCCCTTATACCACTACCTGTGGTGGGGGTTCCCTTTAAAAGAGTGGGGATTGATATTGTTAGACCAATGGATCCTCAGACAGCATCTGGGCACAGGTTTATCCTGGTAGTAGTGGATCATGCCACCAGGTACCCAGAAGCTATACCCCCTAGGACCACTACAGCACCTGTGGTGGCAAGAGCCCTCTTGGGAGTTTTCTCAAGAGTGGGTTTCCCTAAGGAGGTGGTATCAGACAGAGGTGCAAACGTTATGTCTAGTTACTTAACTGCAATGTGGAAGGAGTGTGGAGTGAACCACAAGTTCACCACACCCTATCATCCACAATGCAGTGGTCTAGTTGAAAGATTTAACAAGACCTTAAAGGGTATGATTAAGGCTCTCCCAGAAAAGCTCAGGCAGAGATGGGATATCCTGCTACCCTGCCTTTTGTTTGCATACAGGGAGGTTCCTCAGAAGGGGGTTGGCTACAGCCCATTTGAACTTCTGTTTGGGCACCCTGTCAGAGGCCCACTTTGTCTAGTGAAGGAGGGATGGGAGTTACTGCTCAAACTCCCTAAACATGAAATTGTGGACTATGTACTTGGTCTCCGCTCCAGGATGGCTGAGTACATGAAAAAGGCATCCAAAAACCTTGAGGCTAGCCAGGAATTACAGAAAGCCTGGCGTGACCAAAAGGCTGTACTGACTGTTCACCAGCCAGGAAAGAAAGTGTGGGTGTTGGAGTCTGTGGCCCCAGCAGCTCTCCAAGACAAGTGGTGTGGACCCAACACTATTGTTGAGCAGAAGGGAGAGGTTACCTATTTGGTAGACCTAGGAACTCCCAGGAGCCCCCATAGGGTGCTTCATGTCAACAGACTGAAACCATATGTTGACAGGGCAGACATGGGCTTGCTCATGTCTACTGATGAAGGTCAGGAGGAAGAGGGTGACCCTCTCCCAGACCTGCTCTCTCAGAACCCTGATGATGGATCAGTAGATAGTGTAGCCCTGGCAGGCAGCCTCACTGATCAGCAACAGACTGATTGCAGACAAGTTCTACAACGTTATGTTATGTTCTGTTATATTGAATTTATACAGCGCGCAACTACTCAAAAGTATCCTGGCGCTAACAGAAGGAAAGGACCAGAAAGAGCACAAACCCGCCACTAGAAAAGCAACGTTTTCAGTTTTTTCCTAAAAAGCAGTGGGTCCTGGATACTTCTGAGCACCCAGGGCAACGTGTTCCAAGCCATACTGGCTTTCTGCATAAACAAAACGCCTCCCAGTCTATGGCAGTTGAACCTGGGGGACAGTAGCAGCCACTGAGCGAACAAGCGCAGCTGTCTTCCTGGTGTGTAAAAAGCAAACCTTCTCTGCAGATAGATGGGACCAAGACCCTGAAGAGCCCTATGAGCTTGTTCAGCATCTTAAATTTCACCCGCGAGTCAACTGGAAGCCAGTGCAAGGAACGCAAATGAAGGCACACACTGTGCCTGGAAGTCAGTCCAAATAGCAATCTGGCCGCTGAGTTTTGAACAATCTGATATTTCTCAATAAGGTAGCCCGGGCTGCCTACCAGTACGGCATTGGCATAGTCCAATAGGGACAGGATAAGAGCCCGGACCACTGTTTCTCTGGCGCTGCCTGGCAAAAAGGAGAGAAACTTCCTCAAGATTTTTAAGGTGCCAAAGCATGTGCCCGCCAGCTTCTTTATTTGTGTAGAGAAATTCAGGTTGTCGTTGAACCAGACGCCCAGATTTTTTGTGGCACTTTTGTCTGCCATAGGACGAGGAAAGCCAGGAGGATAGAGCCTTTCTTTCAAGTCCAAAGTGAACGACCCATTAAAAAGCACTTCTGATTTCCCTTCATTGCATTTCAATTGAGCATTAGCCAGCCACTGGAAAACCGAAGAAAGACAATGTTGGGCCGCCACTACCGAGTCATCCTCCCTGCCCCATGAGAAAAAGAGCTGGGTGTCATCCGCGTAGGCCATCACTTTAGCCCCAAGAGACTCCGCCAGACAAACCAGCGGAGTCACATACATGTTAAAAAGTAGGGGGCTAAGTGATGACCCCTGCGGAACCCAGGTGGTTACCTGGAACGGCTCCGAGGAACAGGGAGAAAGCCAGACCCGCTGGGTCCGGTCTTCCAAAAAATACCTGATCCACCGCAAGGCTGAGCCAGAAACGCCTATCTCTGACAGGTAATCAAGAAGCAGAGAGTGGGGCACAGTGCTGATTGCCGCCGAGAGATCTAGCATAACCAATGCCGCCCTCCCGCCGGCATCCTAACACTCCCTAATAGCCTCTGACACCTCAAGCAGGGCAGACTCCGTGCTATGAGAAACACGGAAGCCAGACTGTGCCGGATGGAACAGGCCTGATGTCTCAACATAGTTGGTAAGTTGGGAGGTGACACCTTTTTCGCAATCCTTGGCCAAGCTAGGTAAGCGCGAAATAGGGCGTTAGTTCTCAGGAAGAAAATGATTAAGAGGTGTTTTTTTAAGGAGAGGTAAAATAAATGCCTGCTTATATACCTTTGGAACATACACCTTTCGGAGCGACTGTTTGACCATTGAGTTTATTCAGCATTAATAGTGTCAGCCACATCTGACAAAAGCCTAGCAGCACAAGGACCATTAAGTGAACCCGATTTAAGAGCCATCAAGATCCTGAGGGAGCTGGGCATGTCCACCACACTAAACGAGGAAATCGTGGGGGCGGCCCACAGCCCACCTAAAAGCTTCCCAGACGGTGTAGAAAAAGTCTCTTGGATACTGGTGATGTTATCTTTGAAGAATTTTGCCAAAGTATTACACCAGGTCACCTACGTTGGAGCCCCAGGCCCCAGTGCCCTAGGTGCCAGGAAATTCTGTACAATAGCAGAGATTTCTTTTGCATTGTTATTTACCCGATCAATGCGAGCCGCGTAGTACTGGTCTTTGACCAATCTGATGGCAGTGTAATAAAGTTTTTGTTTGGCTCGCAAAGCATCTTTATCAAAGGATCAATAACCCCCGGAACGCCATGCTCTCTCCAACACTTTACATGCATGTTTCAGGGTCTTAAGCTCAGGCGTGAAACAAGCCGTAGAGGGAGACTCTCTCCTCAACCTGGGCTGACCCGGAGCTGAAATAATGGAGACCAAGCTGGAGACCCAAACAAACAAGATGTATAACGAGATTCGCCCCAAATAAATTCTCTTTTTAAAAAGTCACACAGGTAGAATTAGAAAGAAGTGGAAATGCGCAAAATGCAGCCTTTGCTCAAGCCAGTATAGGCATATGTTTTCACTGACTCCAAGTCAGACTACCTGGTGCACTAATGAAGTGCACACTGGAGACAGTCTGCCTGTTAAAAATAAGATTTACAGGCAACTTGATCATGTCAGGGACTGTATCACGACTGAAGTCCAGAAAATGTTGGAATTGGGAGTGATTGAACCTTCAGATAGCCCTTGGGCTAGTCCAGTAGTCCTCGTGCCCAAACCTCAAACCCATGGTGGTAAGAGAGAGATGAGGTTTTGTGTAGACTACAGAGGTCTCAACGCAGTCACTAGGACTGATGCCCATCCAATACCTAGAGCAGATGAGCTCAAAGATATGTTGGCGTCTGCCAAATATCTGAGTACCTTGGATCTGACAGCTGACTACTGGCAAATCAGGCTAGCTGAGGATGCCAAGCCAAAGACAGCATTTTCAAACCCTAGTGGACATTATCAGTTTGTGATAATGCCCTTTGGTCTGCAAAATGCACCTGACACATTTCAAAGGTTGGTGGATAAAGTCTTGACAGGTCTGGAAGCCTATAGTGCAGCATATCTAGATGATATTGCTGTCTTTAGCTCTACCTGGGAAGATCACCTGATCCATCTGAAAAATGTTTTGGAGGCCCTGCAAAAAGCAGGCCTAACTATCAAGGCTACTAAGTGCCAGATAGGGCAGAGTCAGGTTGTGTACCTGGGCCACATTGTAGGTAGAGGCCAGGTTCAACCATTGCAGAGCAAAATCCAGACCATAATGGACTGGGTTGCTCCAACCACTCAGACTCAGGTCAGACCTTTCTTGGGTCTGACTGGGTACTATAGGAGATTTGTCAAGGGGTATGGTTCCATAGTGACACCCCTGAATGACTTAACTTCTAAATGAATGCCTGAGAAAGTTCAGTGGACAGTCAGCTGTAAAAAAGCATTTGAGGACCTGAAGCAGGCCATGTGCACTGCACCAATTCTGCAGTCCTAACTACTCCAAATAATTAATTGTCCAAACAGATGCATCTGAGTTAGGGGTAGGGGCTGTGCTAGCACAATTGAATGATGAAGGTCAGGACAAGCCAGTAGCTTTTATTAGCAGAAGGCTGACCCCTAGAGATAAGCGTTGGTCAGCTATTGAGAGGGAGGCCTTTTCTGTGGTTTGGGCTCTGAAGAAGCGGAGGCCATACTTGTTTGGCACTCACTTCACAGTTCAGACAGACCATAAGCCCCTCTTATGGCTAAAACAGATGAAGGAAGAAAATCCCAAACTACTCAGGTGGTCCCCCTTCTAGAGGGAGAAGACATGTACACACTGGTATACTCAGTTAAAACTTAAAAGAGCCACAGCATCACAAAATGGATGCTGCTACCACAGACACAAGTCTGACCTGCTGCTGGGCGAAACTCCGGCAGGGGAGGCCGAGACAATAGGTTTCCTTTCCAGGGAGGTGCTAGCACCTCCCCAGACAGGCTTTAGTGTACTGGGGCAGGGTGGGTTGCATTCAGTGAATGCTTTTCAGACACTGCCTGGGGCACACATGGTGCTCCATTCATTTCCCAGTTCAAACCAGTTGCTGGGGCACTCAGCCCCAGCTCTGGCGCGAAACTGGACAAAGGGTAAGGGGTGTAACCACTCCCAGCTCAGGTCCTCCCAAAGGTGGGACCCTAGAGTTAGTGCAACCCCTAAACATGGTATAAGTATAGGACCCCAGTCCCTAGAACTTTAGATTACCCTGGACGAAACTCTGGTACATAAATCTTGGACGTTCGACATTCCATATCAACCAGAAGA
Organism: Lissotriton vulgaris; assembly: GCF_964263255.1. Lineage (NCBI taxonomy): Eukaryota > Metazoa > Chordata > Amphibia > Caudata > Salamandridae > Lissotriton > Lissotriton vulgaris. The sequence goes on along the minus strand of NC_141698.1, from coordinate 474,153,068 downwards.
TGGAAGAATCTCCCTTGTGGTCAAGGAATGACCACCCTGTTCAAACAGGCAACATGAAGCATCTTTGCCGGTCTGCATTTTTGAGGCTCCTGCCAGATCCCGAAGAATCTGTGACACTGAAAACGGCCTTTCAGACATCTCTGACGCTGACCCGAGCTCCCAGTAAATCTGAGACCACTAGCGAACACAAGAGACGTGGGACCGGAACTACTGGACATCCTGCATTTTTTCAACTGTACCTACTTCCCGAAGTCTCCTGAAATTGTGCATTGGGGTGTTTGAAGCCCCTGCCCGAGCACCTTTTGCACCGAAGCTCAGAGGCCTGCACTCCACAAGTGTCCCGTGGGCCGTTTTGTGCATTTCCGCTTGAGACTTCTTCACAATCCCTATACCGTTGGCTAGTGGGTCCCCATGAAGGACATCCTTTATTTCTTGAGCTTTTCGGGTTGCTCCAGATGTGGTCTCACTCCTCTCCAAAGGAGGAGTCCCTCAGAGCTTGCTGGTCTGCACTGCAGCCAATCTTGTCATCTTGTGTGGGTTGCTGTTGCCAAGGCTTGTTGGATCCTAATCCGGATTCTGACGCTGCTGCACTCGGCATCCTTTGTGGGACCGCTCGAATCCAGCTCCTGGTTGTCGTCGACGCTCCCTGCTCCTCGTGGCTGAAGAGTCAAGCTTCACCTCTTTCACCTAAAAGCACCTGACATTGGTTGGCATCTTCCCGTCTCCATCCTGGTCACTGGCAAGTGACCCAGACTCTGCCCCCTCTGCTTTCAGGTTCTTCATATCTTCGATCCACCCTTGGATCTACCCGGACACTTTTCCTCTGGTCGCCTGCAGCATTTCTTCGCAGCTGTCCATTGGAATGAACGACGAAAACCCGATACCAAAAGACACCTAAGCACCCGGCTTCCCTGGGTGAGGTAACACGAGTACTCTGGTGCTCCCGTAGGTCTGACTCTCGAAGTGTCTAAGTCTAAAAGGATTCCATCGGAGTTCACCTCTAAGTGTCCTTAATCTTTAAAATTGTAACTTGTTTGTTTTCCATAGAAAGTCAATAGTGATTCGCGGCTGTGTTTAGACACTGCTCGCTTCCCCCGTGGGCTTCCTGAGTCCTAACCTTGAGTGGTTCCTGGTTGCCCCAGCGGTTCTACAGGCCCTAGGCCCTAGGCCTGCTTTCTATTCCTCACATGGTTCTTATACCACTATTTTAGTATATGGTTTGTAAGCCCCTAGGGCAAAACGTATACTGTTTAACTTATTGTATGCTAATTAAGTTCCTTGTATTGTACTTTTACCTCTAGCCTCATAAAGAGACCAGAGGGGTTGTGTTTAGATTCAACACATATGTATTTGATATATACTTTGTGTGGTGTACTTTCATTTGGTCATTCAAGAGATTATATACTGGTAAAACAACTTGCTTAACTCACCTCTAAAGTCTTAGCCTGAAGACTGCTCTCCACCTCTACCACTAGGATAGCTTTCTACAAAGGTTGACTTTAAGCCTACCATCAATAAGGGTCGTTTGGACTGGTGGAAGGTGCCCACTAGAATAGTGGACATCATATGCTAGGCCAACTTCTCACACTAAACAGCTGGAAAAATCAACCCAGTTTAAAGTAAAGTACTTCACATTTGACATTGACACCTTAGTGTAAAGAATATTTTAACTTGAAACTCTGCACCCTGTGTACAAATCATTTCCTCAATTTGTAAATAGTGAACAAAATAACGAATCCAGTTATATTTATAGTTAAATGGAAAAAATGTAAATGAATTGTAGAGACTAGGGGCCCGATGTAGGTCACCAAATACCGGTCGGTAACGGACGAATTCGGCCGTTACCGACCGATATTTGGTGATTGAGATGTAGGGGCCATTATTTTACAGAATCGGTAAATTTACCGAATCAGTAAATGTACCGATTCTGTAAAATACCGAATCAGTAATTTTACCGATTCGGTAAATCCCAGATGTAGGTAGCACTGTTTACAGTGCTACAGGCCTTCAGAATTCGGTATTTTATCACTCAATACAATTGGGTGGTAAAATACCGAATTCAGGTGTACATGCACATCTGTGCATGTACACCTGTGCAATGTGACACACAGACATGCCCTTAGGGCATGTATGTGTGCCATATGGCACACAAGCGTGGAATTGGGGTGCTACAGGGTGTCAAAGTGACATCCCGTTCACCCATGCAGGATTCGGTATTTACCGATTCGGTAAATACCGAATCAGTATTTCCCATTGATTCCTTTGGGCTTCAAGGCCCATAGGAATCAATAGGAAATACCGATTCGGTATTTACCGAATCAGTAAATACCGAATCTTACAGATTCGGTAATTCTAAAATAAGAATTACCTACATCTGCCCTCTTCCTATTTACCTACTCTTAAATACCGAATCGGTATGATTCGGTATTTAAGAGTAGGTAAATAGGAATTACATACATCGGGCCCTATATGTCTGAGCCTGGATTTGAAACTCCTGTGACTCAGTTTCCCTAGCTGGTGGCTTGAACCATTGTGCTAACTTTGCCACGGCGCCCATATCATAGAAACTGTATTCAAAACTTAAAAGCTTCACGTCCACAATGAACTGAAGTCTACCTACTAACAAAACCGACTTCATCAATCAATTCCTAAAATGTCCAATTAAAAACATTGAGCTACATCCAAAAACCAAAACGGATCGAAAAAATCCACCCAGTTTGAAGTGAAAATAATTGTGTGTTATTGACACCTTAATATAAAAACAGTTTTAACTTAAAATCCTATCCCCCTTGTTCAAATCATGTTCCAAATTTGGAAATATTTAGAAAAATAACCTATCCAATTATTTTGGTAGGTAAATGTCAAAAAATTAAAATAAACACACAAATCATTTAGACGTGGATTTGAACCCGTATTTGCTGGTTTCTTTACCATATGGCCAGAGCCAGTATGCTAACATTGCACTGGTCACCATGGTGGAAATAGAGGTCATGAGTTGAAGGCTCCACGTTCACAGTCCACTCAAATTTCATGTTATAAATAGGGTTGGGCAACAAATTACGCTCCGCTGGTGGATTTCGCATAGTTTAACCCACTCTGCGCTCCATGCAGAGTACGAAGTTCCAAAAACTTTGTAAAGTGACACAGAGTGGAGTTGTTCTCTCTAGTGGCTCCCCAACAGTAAGTTGGAGAGTACTTGCGAGAAATATTTCACTTGCTAGGTTTCTCATCGCAGGCGTTCATGGCAAGTAGTGACCGATCACGTTGAGAAATCTGCCATTCAGATTGAAGCGTAGTGCTGTGCATGCCAATTTGACAGTGTGGGATGAATTCCTGGCGCTGAAAATCAGTGCAAGCTGTGCTACTTAACAGACTCCGCCGCTGGCAGAACGCCGCAAAGCTCAATAGAGTTATTCTGGCACTTTGTGGAGTTCTGCAGAGTAAAACTCCTTGAACACCACCCCGGCCTAGTTATAACTTAGAACTCCATATCCACAAAAAATTTCAAATGTCTTAAGAAGTAATAACAAACAAACAAAGATAAAAAACATCTAACACCAAGAATATGTTTACAATAACATAATACATAAGGGCCTTGATTCAAACCCTTATGTATCATTCTTCAAAGAATTGTAGCCCAGACCATTCTACTAACTGCATTATGAGCTGCATAGTCCACACCAACTCAGTCTTTCTTGACTCACTGTTAACAAAATGTAACCACATTTTTATGAACGTTCAACTAAAATAATTGGTCCACAAATTCGATTTGGTTCAGATGTAACACCTCGCTACAATAAAAATAAATGTTTATATTATGCCAATATACATATACCATGTGACGTTATCGGTTTACCACAACTTTCCTATGGACATTCTAACATACAGAACTCATGTGACAAGTGTTAAATGTCTGAAACAACGATCAGAAATCATATTTAATTATAGTACAATAACGGAATAGTTTGGGAAGTAACATGTTAAAAATGTATTAGTGGAAAATTGATAAGAACAGAAATGTGGATCTAAAATATGGTTACACAATATGGAGACTTTTGTCTTCTCTTTATTCTGAACATGTATATTATATCATTCAATATGAACAGTATATGCATCCTAATAAAGGAAAATGCTACTTACCAGTATGCATCTGTTCTTGGCATGTAGAGCTGCAGATCACTACACTATGCCAATTGGTGTTTGGCTCGGATAATTGCATGTTGTCATCTTGGAAGTAGTCTTTTGTAGTCACGAGATAGGTGACTCCTCCCTTGGACGATAGTGCGCATGGGCATCGGCTCCATCCTTAGATTGTTTTTCGCCATGATGGGAAATGATGGAGTTAGTAGAAGTAAAGAAAAGATGTCCATGCGTGTGCATCTAAGTAAGATAGAAACTGGAACAGATACAAGTCCCGGGGAGGCGGGAGGACGTGTAGTGATCTGCAGCTCTACATGCCAAGAACAGATGCATACTGGTAAGTAGCATTTTCCGTTCGAGGCATATGAGCTGCAGATACTACACTATGCATCGATTGTGCAGCAGTGTCTCCCCTAGCGGTGGTCACCACCTGTATCTGTTGCAGTTGTTTGAAAAAGAGTTTTAAGAACAGCTTGGCCTACTGCAGCTTGCTGCTTGGCTTGCACATCAACACAGTAGTGTTTAGTGAAGGTGTGTGTTGTAGACCATGTTGCTGCTTTGTATATGTCTTCTAAGGGGTGGTTCCCTAAGAATGCCATGGAGGCTCCTAGCTTGCGTGTGGAGTGCGCTCTAGGAGGAACTGTTAATGTACGTTTTGCTTTGTGAAAGCAGACTTGTATGCATTTTACAACCCACCTTGCATTTCCACCCTTAGAGATGGGGTTGCCCTAATGAGGTGGAGAGAAAGATACAAATAATTGTTTTGTTTTTCGAAAAGATTTAGTCCTATCTATATAGTAGGGAAGAGCTCTTTTAACATCTAGAGTGTGTAGAACTCTTTCAGCCACAGAGTCAGGGTTTTGGAAAAACACTGGTAACTGTACAGATTGGTTTAAATGGAAAAGAGTAATTACTTTTGGAAGGAATTTAGGATTAGTTCGTAGAACCACTTTGTTACGATGTAATTATAAAAAAAGATTCTTGTATAGTGAAAGCCTGTATCTCACTTACTCTTCTAAGAGAGGTGATAGCAATAAGGAAAGCTGTTTTCCATGTGAGGAATTGCAGTTCACATTTGTGTAGAGGTTCAAATGGGGGCCCCATGAGCCTTGTAAGTACCACGTTGAGGTTCCACACTGGAGAAGGTGGTAACCTTGGTGGAATGATTCTTTTTAATCCTTCCATAAAAGCTTTAATTGCAGGTACTCTAAAAAAAGACAGATGTTGTCTGTTTTGTAAATACGCTGCAATTGCTGCAAGGTGCAGGCGTATGGATAATTATGCCAAGTTACACCTTTGTAAATGTAAAAGGTAGCAAATTATATTTTGGATAGAAGCATCCAGGAAATCAATTTGATTATTATTGCAGTAAATGGCAAATCTTTTCCATTTAGCAGCATAACAAGCTCTGGTAGTAGGTCTCCTGGCCTCTTTAATGATGTTCATACAGTCTGGTGGCAGGTTAAGATTACCAAACTCTAAGACTTCAGGAGCCAGATCGCCCAATTCAGTTGATTTGGGTATGGATGTCGGATGTCTCCATGGTTCTGTGTGAGCAGGGATGGAGTCAGACGTATCTTTTGGTTTGGAACTAGAGAGAGTTCTAGCAGTGGGGTGAACCACGGTTGGCGTGACCTTGTGGGAGCTACCAGGATCAATTTTAGAGACTGTTGTCTGAGCTTGCATACTACTAATGGTATGAGTGGTATGGGCGGAAAAGCGTACTCAAATCTGCCTGACAGTTCATCCATATCGCATTGCCCTTGGACAGCGGGTGTGGAAACCCTGACGGCGAAGGTTGGGCATTTTGTGTTTTGGTGTGTGGCGAACAAATCTATGTCTGGATGACCCCACTCATGAAAGAATGGTTGAAGAACTTGCGGATGTAGTTCCCATTTGTGAATTTGTTGTGTCTGCCGACTCAACAGATATGCTATCTGATTGTGAACTGCTGGAAGGTGCTCCACTAACAGATATATGTTTTGTGGAATGGCCCATCTCCAAATGCTCTGTGCGAGTTGGGACAGTTGTAGAGAGTGTGTCCCCCCCTGTTTTTGTATGTAATACATGGCTGTCATGTTGTCCGTCCGTATCAAGACAGCTTTGTTCTGTAGTTGTACTTGGAATGTTTTGAGTGCTAAGAAAATTGCTAGCAGCTCTAGATGGTTGATATGGAACAGTGTTTGTTAACTGTTCCATTGTCCTTGAGTTGTATGGTGTAGGAGATGAGCTCCCCATCCTGTGAGGGATGCGTCTGCTGTCAGCACTAGTTGTGGAACAGGCTTGAGGAACAGCCACCCCTTTGTCAAGTTTTTGGTGTTCCACCACTGCAGAGAGCAATGTGTGCGGCTGTCTACCAACACCAGGTCTGTTAGTTGCCCTTGTGCCTGGTTCCTTTGCTGTGCTAGACATTCATGTAAAGGGCGCATCTGCAGTCTTGCATATGGTACTATGAAAATGCAAGATGCCATCATGCCTATTAGTCTCATGAACATTATGGCTTGCAGAGATTGTTGCTGTTGAAAGATTATGACCAAGGCTTGAATGCTCTGTATCCTTGCTGGACTGGGATACGCTAGAGCCGTAGATCTATTTACTGATGTATGTGAGAGGGCTGGAGGTGCGACTTGGTGTAGTTTATTGTAAACCCTAAGTCATGCAACGTTTAAATTGTCTGATGTGTGTGTTGGACACACTGATTGAATGACTTAACTTTTATGAGCCAGTCGTCTAGATAAGGGAAGATATGTATTTGTCATCTTCTGAGGTGTGCTGCTACTACTGCTAGGCACTTTGTGAATACTCGTGGTGCTGTTGTCACTCCGAATGGAAGGACTTTGAACTGATAATGTAGTCCTTCCAGTGCAAACCTTAGATACTTTCTGTGAGCAGGATGTATGGGAATGTGGAAATAGGCGTCCTTTAGGTGTAGTGTCTTAAGGAAATCACCTTGTTGCAGCAGTGGGAGCACTTGCTGTAAAGTGATCATATGAAAATGATCTGATTGTATGTAATGATTGAGGGGTCAGAGGTCGAGAATTGGTCTTAGTGTCCCGTCCTTCTTGGGAATTAGAAAATACAGCGAGTAAACCCCTGTTCCTTGTTCTTGTAAAGGAACTAATTGTATTGCGTCCTTTTGTAAAAGTGACAGAACTTCTTGTTTGAGCAGAGTAAGGTGTTCTGTAGACATTGGACGCTGCCTGGGTGATATGTGTGAAGGGGTTGCTGTAAGTTCCAGGCAGTAGCCATACTGGATAATGTGTCTTACCCACTTGTCTGTTGTGATGGAGTTCCAGACAGGCAGGAATTGTGTTAATCGGTCCCCCACAGGAGTGAAATGCTGTTGGGGGAGCAGAGTGAAGTCACTGTTTTGTGGTGGAAGAGGATTGATTACTGTTGTTACCCCGACCTCTTTCCTTGTTGTTATATCCTCCTCTAAAATATCCCTTATTAGAAGATGTTTGTGTGTTGGATTTGAAAGATGTTGTGTTGTCTGCACCGGTTTGTTTGGGGCCCCCTCTATAGAAGGAGCGACGAAAGGAACCTCTAGTTTGTGTGGACAGTAAAGCTCCCATAGATTTGGCAGTGTCTGTACCCTTCTTCATTTTCTCCAGTGCTGTGTCTACCTCTGGTCCAAACAATTGGTTTTGATTAAATGGCTGATTTAAAATGGGAGTTTGGACTTCTTGTCTTCTAAGTACTACACTAGTATTTACAGCTCTAGATGCAGTATCGGCAACGTTTAGTGCGCACTTGATTGAGGCATTAGAAGCATTAGAGGCATTAGGAATGAATTTGCCTTCTTGTATAAGATCATTTGCTTGTGCCTTATATTGGTCAGGTAGATGGTCTAGCAGTTTCTCTAACTGATCATAATGAGCCCTATCATATCGGGAAAGGAGGGCTTGTGTATTATCTATGCGCCATATGCTGGTAGCTTGTGCGGCTATTCTTTTGCCTGAGGCATCTATGACCTGGGATTCTTTGTCAGGTGGAGGTGCCTCACCTGAAGTTTGTGAGTTTGCTCTCTTCCTAGCATTGCAGCCAACTAGGGAATCTAATGGTAGTTGCCCTTTAATGTAGGCTGATCTGCAGGTGTAGGCCTAGGGTTTAAAATCCTAGTACGTACAGGGCCTTTAAAATTTTCTGGAGCATGTTTGATGACCCCTTTAATCATAGGAAGAATTTGAACAGATCTCTGTGATTGTTCAAATGTATCTAATAGGAAATCTTCCTCTGCCTCGTCAGAATGCATAGTGACCCTATGGTAAATGGCAGCTCTGTTCAATAGGTGCTCAAATCCAATGTTATCTTCTGGGGGAGAAGGTTTTGATGGGTATGACTGTGGGTCAGGAATGTCTAGTATATCCTGTGGGTTTGCGTACTCCCAGACTGTTTCATCTGTAGGGTATGGGAAAGGTTCATCTGTGTCCATTCCTCCTCCTAAACTATACTCATCATCATTTTGTGGTGAGTGTGGTCATAAAAGAGGGGAATGTGAAGGAGAAATCTGTGGTGAATTGTTAAGAGGAGCAGGAGATGAAGGAGAAGGAAGTATAGGTGAAGAAGGTTTTGGAGCCGAGACTTCTTTCGATTTTGGTGCCGAGGGAGCTGGTGGGATCGGCACATGCAGCTTGCTTGGTACCGAGGTACCAGAAGGCTTAGTTAGTTTCTTTGGAGCCAAGCTCGATGGCGGGGCTGTCGAAGTGGTTTTTTGGTCGCGACTGGACACTGGAGGTGGAGTGTTGACCTTTGCCATTGATTTGGGTGCTGTGTGTGGTGCAGGGGCAGTAGTACTCACGCGCTGACCCGATGGTATGGAGTCATCTTAGTCGTCTGCCTCTGATACGATCTGGAGATCATTTGAATCTTCTTCGGGAACGAGCGGAACCTCCTCGTCGAAGATATCCACCGGTTCCGGAGTTGACCTCTGCATGTCGTGTCGATGAGCCCTCCGATCCCTGACGGTTTTCTTGGATCGAAAGGATGCGCAGGCTGTACAGCTGGATTTGTCATATTCTGGTGAGAAGCACAGGTTGCAGAGCTCGTGGTGGTCACTGCATGGAAACTTTGCTCCACACCCGTGGCATTTCTTGAATGGCATCCTTTCCATGAGGTGTAGGCTTCATGGCGTGGATAGGCCCAACGGCACGTGTCGACGACCGGAATCCAGCTGATGGAATCAAAACGATGTTAGTCGGTATCGAAGTTAGTTTGAAGAGTTGTGGGAAGTTTTTTGCGCTTCGAAGTGCTTGAAAAGTCGATTTCTAGCCGTAGCGGAAAACTTTCATCCGAACACAGTGGCGGAAAAAACCAATCTAAGAATGGAGCCAAAGCCCATGCGCACTATCGTCCAAGGGAGTAGTCACCTATCTTGTGACTACAAAAGACTTCTTCCAAGAGGACAACAACATGTAATCATCCGAGCCCAACACCAGGTGGCGATCTAATGCATAGTGTAGTATCTGCAGCTCATATGCCTAGAACATACTTTTTTCCATTTATTTTCAGCCCTGAAGAATGCAGCATGTACAGCAGCGAAACACATGCTAGGTGAAAATATTGTGTTTTAGGAATAAGTCAACTGTAAACCATTTGTGGAAACATTTTGTAAAGATATGGAATCATATTTTCTGACTAACGCTGTTTTGTCATTTTCTATAATCTGTCTGGAATAAATTTGAATAAGAATTAGATAATTGGATGTCTATTTGTGAATCTGTTGTATTATTGTTACAAATCAGCTCCCTGTGAAACCTTTAGTTTGTGTCATATATAAGCTACTAGGCCAGCTGAGCGATACAGGTGGAATGGCTTTACCAGATATGTGTAAGTATTACTGGGCCTCACAGATGAGGGTCTTGCTGGATTAAAGATCTAGAATGAATGAGAAAATCTGGGTACATATGAATAGAGTGGTGGTGGGCCCATCTCTATGGGATCCCATCTGGAAGCCCAAGAGAGACCGGCCTCCTAATGCATACCCTAGTACACCTACATCCACAACTCTCCAAATGTGGAATAAACTACACCAACAGCTATAGCTGACCACTTGCCTATCTCTCCAGACCTCCAGTCACTTCAATAACTCCTTCACACTGGCATTACAACCAGATCAATTTGCGAAGTGGCGGGAGGGGGATTGCAATTTTATCACTTTTTATTTTTTGCTACAGCAAGGTTAAATCTTTTGAGGAATTTATGGAGGAGTTTCCGAGTTTACAGGTGCTTTTTGGATTCTGAACGAGGGAGGATACTGGGAGGATGGACCTGTGAGTTGCCCATGTTATACAACCAGTAATGGCGTTATGACATTTGCAATCTACATCGTTTGGGGGACTTTTTTACTTTTTTACTGTAATCTATGTGCAGTACCATGCAAAGGGTTTATGTTGCCTGAGATCGAGCCATGAATGGGTTTTCTTTTACGCTTCTGTTATGAAAGATGATGAATGCTTTTAGCTTACCGAGTTCTTGAAAACATCGAAGGAAATGGTTTTAAAACAAAAATGATCTCAAATCTATGGGTAGCAAGTAATAGTACCACATATTGTAGACCACCACATTTGCAGCAACAAAGTAACCCAAAACACCACTTGCCCCACCAGAATCTGAATAACTGACAGAGAAGCAAATACTCACCATCCTTTATGTGTAGTATCTCGCTAGCTTCTGATACAAGCATTTCAATGAGTTCAGATGATGGAAGAAATAGACGAGCTGATACTGAAGAACGGTCATCTTGCTGATGTTTGCAAGCACTGCTGCAATAAATAACAGCCAGTTAGACTATTTTAATATATGGAGGGAAGACAGGTGTGTGTGAGCTTTGGATGCTATAAAACAACTAGGGGGCATATTACCAACAACTAGCGATAATTTTTGTCTCTAATTTGTTTAGAGACAAAAATTATCGCCGCACATCGGCGGTTTCTATCGCAGATAAACCTTGCTATTAGCAAGGTTTATCGCAAATGCGATAAAAAACGGCCGCAATGCATGAATATCGCTGAAAAGTCAGCGATATTCATGCATTATCGAGCAAATGCTCTTAGCCATGTTATCCACCTCCCATTGGATAACATGGCTAAGAACTGCTCAGGGCAGGTGTTAGCTTTTGGAGATATTCACGCTTAGCGCGAATATCTCCAAAAGTTGGTAATAGGAGATAGCGATGTTAGGGACTGTTTCCAGTCGCTAACATCTTGGCACGCCCACTTTGCATGTCATTAGTGATAAATATCACTGGCATGCAAAGCGGGGCCCAAGATGGTCGCTATCTCCTATTAGCTGTCACTAACTGGTGTTAGCGACAGCTTGGTAATAGGGAGATAATTTTATCTCCGCTTTCTTGGCTTTTAAAGCCAAAAAAGCGGAGATAAACCCCCTTGATAATATGCCCCACAGTTCACTATATTTGTGAATTCTTGTTAATGTCTCAGAGAGCTAAAACTGGAAAAGCCTGGTCACCTCTATACCCATCTTCCCGAGAGTAACGAAATGAGGAGCTCTTAAACAGTGGGCCTACGTTTTGTTTTCATGATATGAAAGTCCCACATAACAGTTTTGTTCCTGTGGCAGACACACCAACAATGATGGCTAGTTTCTTTAAATTTCTAGCATTTTTGCAGCCATGCAAAAAGATAAGCTACCCCACAAAGTTGGACCAGCCTCCTCCCTCACTGAGGATGAGGATTTTCATTTTTACCCTACAGCTTAAAGCTAGAGTGACTATCTCAACACTAATGTAGCACACAAACTACCCTCCCCAGGCGCTTTGCAGCAAACACCACTGAGGTAGAAATAATAAATAGTTAATGGTTTCTTAGATTCCAACCACTGCCTCCCTGATTCAGGCCTTTCTAGGTAAAGGTTAGCTGTGTATCATCCATGTGCATATAGAAATGTGACCCTGACTGAAAGAGTAATTTGGCAAGGCATTGCATGTATATATTAAATAATAAAGGCTAAATATTTAGTCATGAATGTAATCACAGCTGGCCTTGCTAGGCTGGAAGGAGAAAAGAGGCAAGGAGATAAGTTAACATCTGCTCTCAAGGTGGGAGGTGAACCATTCAAGTACAGTCCTGAGACAGATACAGTGGTCATTCCAGTGGAAAGTATTGATAGGTTGATGGTGTCAAAGGCTCTGGAAATATCGAACAGCATCAACACTCTGACTCCACTGCCATACAGTAGACGTCTGAGGTTGTCTCTGACTGATAGTACCATTAGATCTGTATTTCTTCTGTGTCAAAAATGAGCTTGCAGGGTATTTGGAACATCATTTCCCTAAATGAAATCTAGTAGAGAGGCATAGATCATACTCCGTAAAAGCATTCCTAGGTAGGGGAGGAGGAAGATCGGATATTTCGATGTATTATAATCTCCAATTCAGAAAATGAATTCAGTCTTGTGTTATGAAGTGGCAAGATGCCTAAAATGCTCTGCACAATTAGTCTTATTCACCAATGTATAAAGAAGCATCCAAACAAATGTCAAAGTCAAAGTCAAAAGATACTTTATTTGGGCCTCACAAGACCATAAAAGCACATATAAAACATTTACAATTCATTAGAATTTATCACTATAGAAATGTTTCTATACACATAAATATAAAAACTTCTAAAAAAATAAAAGGATAAAATATTAAAAAGCTTAGTAGGCATTGTGTATCTCAGACATGAGATATAAAGTCGAATGGATTAAGAGGTCAGAGTAAATAAAATGAGGTGTCGGGGTCTATGGAAAGTATAAAGAATGGGCAGTTTAAACTTGTACTGCACGACGAGCACACCACATTGAAAAAAGATAACGGGACACAGAATAAACAAAGGCATGCCAGTGTCGTATTTCAGGATGCTATAGGCCTGTAGGCAATGGGAGGTTCCAAGATTCCTGCAAAGCTGTCTTAGTCAACGGGCCTTATTACCTTGTAGGTAGGGCAAAATAACAACACATACAGGTCGGTCTCCGTACAGTTTTTGCAAAACGGACAAGCTTTCGTCTGGCTACCCCCCACTTAAAGGTGACAGCATGTAAGGGGAGTACGCCATGCCTGAACTGCATGTAGAGTTTTTTGGCTAGGAAGGGATGTATATCATCAATGTTAGGTTCTAGGAGGTATGAAGATTTAACATCTAGGAAGGATCTAGTAAGTGTGCCTGTCCTGAGGCCCCTCTGGAGTAAGTTGAGGTGGTGATTCATAAAGTTTTTTATCAGGACTTTTCTTTGTCTAACCAAAGAGCTTTTTTCTGGGCTATTCCATAAATCTCCCATTCCGAAGGCTGCAAAGTAATTCTTAATATAGTTAATCCAGGAGATTTTGCTTGCCCCCCTATGATTGGCCACCTCCCTCAGTTCCTCCTTGTACTTGGATAACTCTGGGGTGCTCCATAATCGACGCCAGTGAAGTAGGGATCTGAGCACTACCTCCTGTGCCATTGGGCTCACGCCCAAGTCAATACGGAGAAGAGTTAAGGGGGTGCTATTAGGAAGGCCCACCAACTATCTAAGGAAAGAATTTTCAATCCTTGCGAGTTGTTCAGTTGGCCTAAGGCCCCATAATTCGGCTCCGTACAAGGCGGCCCCTCTAGCTTGTGCCTTGTAGATTTCCAGCACCGGCCTCAGAATTTTGCGTACACACTTCCTCTGCTGTTTCACGAGGCCCCCTGACGTTTGTGTCAGCTTAAGACAAACCTTCCTGATTTGGTCTCCCCACTCCATATTCTTGTTGAGGGTTAGGCCCAGATAGTCACAGACAGAGACTTTCTCTAAAGATTCTCTGGCTGGTTGTGGATTGGGACGCGTTGAGTGGCCTGCATTGAACACAATATATTTTGTTTTCTGTGTATTTATTTCCTGGCCCCTGTTCTTGCAAAATAAGAAAAAAATATCCAGTGCCCTTTGCATACCCATCGGTTATTTTGCCAGCAGGAGGGTATCGTCTGCGAACATCAAGGCAGATACCTTGCGGCCCGCTAATTTTGGTGCGTCGAGATCCCCTCCAGCTGCCAAAGCCTCCACTAGGCCATTTATAAAGAGACAAAAATGGGTAGGGGTTAGTACACACCCCTGTCTCACACCTCTCTCTGTGGGTATGCGATCGGTGAGGTCTCCATTTTTTCCAAATCAAGGGGTCGATTATGATCGCGGACGGACTTGCGTCCGTCCGCGATCACTGAGGAGGAGGGGACGTCCGCATGGGCTGCAGAGTCCCCTCCTGTGCGATTAGGATGTGACCGCCACCCGCAGTGAAGTTACACATGCTTTTCCACAGCGGAAAATTCGCCGCGGAAAAGCATGTTTTACATCCCATCCTAATCTGCCTGACGGTGTCTGAGGGACACCGTCACCAGATTAGAGCCTTTCCGCCGCGGTTGTAAGCCAACCACGGCGGAAAAGCTGCGGACGGAAACCAGGACCCACCAGCCATCCTAATGTGGCGGTGGGTCTTTGGTCAGTCCGCTGCGGTTTTTACGCATCCTCTTGGCCGGCGGTGGCTTCCGCCAGCCCCGAGGATGCGGAAAAACCGCAATCCTAATGAGCCCCCTAATTTGGGCATAGTTATTCATATGCAATCTTTTCAGAATCTCACATAAGTAGGGAGGCGCTCCTAGATCGTACAAAATAGCCCATAGTTTTTCTATGGGAACTAGATCAAAGGCCGAATTCAGGTTCACAAAAATCATACAGAGACTGCCACCCTCCAAGATTACTGTTTTCCAGTGCAATAGTTGCAACCTGAAAACTGAAAAAGGATGTTTTAGTAAGAATACCGGCCTGGTAGGGGGTAAGAATAGAAAAGCTCTCCATCCAATTCTGCAAACGCTCCAGAAGCACTCGAGCGAAGCTTTTTTGTGCAGCATCGATGAGGCTAAGGGGCCGATAGTTTGCAGGAAGGAGGGGTGAGCCCTTCTTAAAAATAGGGATAGTTTCAGCCCCTAGCCATGTTATAGGGATCTCCATTCCCTGTAATATAGCGTTAAATATACGCCAGAGATAGGGGGCCCAGACACTAGGTTCATTACGATAGAGGTCTCCCGGGATCTTATCAAGCCCCGGGGCCTTAGCAGGTATGACTCGGGCAATAGCAGCCGTAACCTCTTTTAGAGAAATTGCCGGAATTTTTAAACTGAGTAGATGTGTGAGAGAGGTGGAGGTTTAGGCATGCTGAAGAGCACCCTATTCCCTGGAGTAAAGTGACTGAAAGTGTGCAGTCCAGACCTCGGCGCCCAAGTTTGGTTTAAAAGCATGTTTGTCCTCCTTTGTATCTGAGCTTATTCATTTCCAACAGGTCCTCATGTCTCTCCTGTTTAGAACATCTCTCAGACTGTTGCACTTCCCACTTTTCTATTTCCCACTCCTTTTTTAGGTTTCGCTGGGGGGCGGAGCCGTTAGGCTCCTCCTCCAGCGAAATCTGTAGTTTCTAGTATGGGTGACTTTAACCCGCCTCTCTGCTTCATTGGCTAGCTCCATAAATGGAGGCTAGCCATTGGAACAGAGAGGCGTCCGTCAATGCCGGACCAGACACGGGGGCGTTCCCGAGATTCTTTGGCTTTTGCCGACGTCACGCGACGCCGGGAACGCCCCCGTGTCTGGTCCGGCATTGCCGGCACCCGCCTTCCGTCGTCAGCGTCTCTCCTCCCCCTTTCCCGCCCCCTCCCGCTTGTTATATTTTTATTTACGGGTGCCACCCCGTTTTTATTTAATTATTGGAGGCCGGTGCCCACCCGGCATTGCTCCGTGTTGATTTCACCGCCGCTGGCCCGGAGATCGAGCAAGAGGAGCTGCGCCCGCCTCCCTGCCAAGGGCCGCGCTGCCATTGGCGGCCCTCAGCGCAGGAAGCCAGGCACGCAGTGGTGCGACGTGGGCGGGGCCTCGAGGCGGCCATTTCCGCTTCCCCCTGCCCGGGGGAAGCCTGCTGGTGGTTCGTTGCCGGTCTCCCGTGTGGAGAGGGAGACCGGAAAAGTATAAACCCCTCCCTTAATCCCCTGCCCCGCAGTTACACCCCAGACCCGAAGGACTTCCTTTGATGCCGCTTCTGCTGTTCGAGGGTTCCCTCCTCCCTCCCGACGTCCGTGTCTTTTCCCGCCCCCCTCGTCCTCTCCCGCCCCCCCGTGTCCTCACAAACAAATATTGGTATCCCGTCCCGCCCGCGGGTTTCTTCAGCCGGCCGGCCAATCCCAGCGCGGCCGGCCGGAAGTGCCCGCCCCCCCCCCCCCTGCCGCCCAGCGCGAGAAGAGGAGCGACGGCGAGCGCTGGAAGTCTGCGCTGCTCCCGGCCGGGTGACAGCAGACTGGGAGCCCAGAGAGGAACTCCCGCAGCACCCGGGTGAAGCGAGGCGGGACTGGCCTGCCACCCCGGCCGCCTCACTTGGAAGGAGGAAGAAGCGGGCGAGGGTGGGGGGCTAACCGGACAGGAGCGGAGGGCCGGCCAGCCGAGGAAGTCCAGGTGAGTGGTTCCTTTCCTGTCCCCCCTCCGCTACTGACGCTATAATTTCCTGATTTTGAACTGAGAGGGAAAGCAGGCAGCCTGCCACCCCGCGGGCTGCGGGGGCTGCCCCGCCTCGCAGGGCCTTGTGATCGATGTCGCTTTCATAACTGTGTGAAAGTCAATGAATGCTTGTGGGAGTTGCACCTTTAAATATGCATTTTTATTTCCATCAAAACTCAAGTTGATCAGTGAAGACCGCCCATGTTTTCTTGACTCCAGAGGACATGTGGACCAGGCTCCATGCCAAGGTACTGGCTCAGAATCCCTCCGAGACCGTGGCCACTGGGGAATATCCACGGGGGAATAGGCGATAGAAGTGGAGAACCATTAAGGTCCGTTAGGGCCAGGCAGCGGTAGGGACGTAGGCACTGGTTGTGAAAGAGTTCTTGCTGCACAGCCCAAACCCCCTTTGCCCTTTTGTGAATGGAGCAGCCTTCAGAGTCTGACTCACACACGCGTGGTTCTGGGTCTTCAACAGATGGTGTCCGCTGGGGCCTGAAACTCACTCCACAGGCAGGCGATGACTTGTAGTTCATGTCAAACTGGGCCCCATGTCCTCAAGCTTATTGAATTGGACTGCTGGCAGGATTGAACAGCACCTAAGCCTCTAAGATTCTGGCGGGCTGACTGATGGGCCTGCACCAAGGAGATGATGGGCACTTGCTCTTTCACTCTATACAGAGATTCCAAAGTGGACATGTTTCACCCATTCAACCGTTTATCTAATTATTATTTACTCATAAAGGGTGCATGGCCAGGGACTTGAATGTCACCTGATATGGGGGCGGATGCTTGCCATGTTGTTTTTGTTGTTTTATGTTTGTTTTTATTGAGCCTTTTCACACTGTCGAGTAACTTTGGTATGCATATTAATGGCGGAGAGGGTTACGATACAAGAGTGTGAGCAGTGCTGGACACGAGATGCATGAGAGCTTTGGGCCAATGTGCGCTACCGGGAATACACATTACCGTCGCATGCCATGAGAATACGCACACAGATAGTCTTACCCCACAATACAATGTGATAACATGGAATGTGAGTGGTTCGGTAACTCCTTTTAAATGATGCCAAATTTATGCCTACCTCAAGCACTGTCATGCATATTTTGCCATGTTAGAAGAAATGCGTTGAACACTTACAGAACTCCAAAAGGTCCACACCCACTGGCGGGCACAGGTCTGTAGCACATACTTATTGGCATTTGCATGAGGAGAGCTTATATGGATCATTTCTGGGGTCCCCTATGTGGTGGATAACTTCGGTGCGGGTTCCGGAGGGAGATATGTAATAACGGAGGAACAGCTAGACTTGGCCCAGCTGACTCTAGTAGGGGAATGTGCATCTAGCTCAGTGCATTTTTTTACTCTGATTTTTAATGCTTCGGTAAAAACAGCAACTTACCAAAATATATGGAAGTATGCACTATTTCTCCCTTTAGCCAAAAAAAAGCTGGCCTTGAGGCATCTACTCTAGCAAATTATCGTCCCATCTAACTGCTGCCATTGATGGCCAAAATATTTGACAAATTGGTCAACTGTAAGGTTTCCTCCTTCTTGGAGGATAACTTGCTTGACCCTTCCCAGTTTAGAGTGAATACCTGCACCGAGAATACGCTCATTGCAGTTTTGGATAATATTAGGCTAAAGGTAGATCAGGGTTCAATGGCTCATTTCTTTACAATAGACCCCAGTCCATCCAGCTGGGCCAATTTAGATCTCTTCCCCATACCTCCGAATATGGTGTATGTTGAACCACTGGCCAATCTGGTTAAAAAGTGGATCTTTGACATTTGCTCTTATGCTAACGACGATCAGCTGATCATGTTCTTGGGCGACGGTCCGTCTAATACCAAGCAAGATCTGGCAGGCTGTCTCTCGGTGGTGGCTGGCTGGATGTCAGTGCACTACCTGAAGCTCAATGCAGAAAAATGTTAAATCCTGCTGTTTGGTGGTGCTGAAAACGCATTGAATGATTCCTGGTTGCCTCCTTCGCTTGGCACCGCTCCAGTGCAGAAAAAAGTAGAAGAAAATCATGGTATCATTGTAGATCAACACCTCACCATGAAAGATCAGGTGTTGGCGACCTTCGGCAGTTGTTTTGAACTGCTTAAGCTTCTTAGAAAATTGTGTAGATGGATTCCGATGGATTGACGCTGTATGGTTGTTCAGGCTTTTATAATCAGTCGCCCAAGTATGGAAATGCATTATATATGGGAATGGCAGACTATCTGTTTACCTCCAAACGATGTTGTAGTTAATAGGCAGGCTGTGGGTCACGTGCACCATTGCAGAGGGTGTGCAATTCATGAGCAAGCTACGTAGTCCCATGATGATTGTTTTGGCTACATTGTGTTTGTGGTGTATTTGTGTGTGTATTGTGTTTGTTTTCCATGCTAGGTATAAACCGTGGGCAGGATGGGGCTGTCACATGCTTCTCACCATGGTTTGCTTTGTGAGTGTGGTAAATAAGGATGCCTACTTGTGCTTGTTGGACAGAGGGAGGGGTGTGCCCTGTATGCTGTGTATCTAGTGTCTGCTGACTGTGTCTATAGTGTCTGTGAAGTAATGTGCAGTATATTCTACCAGTCAGCTGGAAGAGCGAAGAAGTAGTGCTGAACTGCTGTCAACGTGTTCCTGGTGGGGGTTTATTGCCAGTGGACTTACTTCGTACAACCCACTTCTTGTGCCACATCGATATGCGCAGGTATGGCTTGATACGTGCTGTGGTCAGTTCCTTTCAGCCGTCTGCATTGGACATCTTGCTCTATATGAAGACAGCTATGGACTGAATTTCTGCTTGTAACTACCCCTCTTTGTGTCGACTTCTAGTAATAAATCTCCATTTGTGATACATTTTACCCGGATATATTGCTTACTTCGTCATTACGCTCCATTCACTATTGAACAATGAAAGTAAAAGTACATGACCTAGGAGATTCCTGTACGTTTACCCCCTTTTTAGGTCTGGCTTGATAGCCCATCTGCTGCGAGACCTTCTGTGATCATCAGGGGTACTACATAGAGTTGCTCCGGCTACGCACACATGTTGGTTGTCAGAAGCACAGCATGTGATTGGACATCAGTTGTAGTAGTCCGCCTAAGATATTGTTTAATTGCACTTATGAGTCATGCACCGTTCATGATATGCTTTATAGGTACTTTATTTTCCCCACATCGCCAAGGACTCGACCATCCCTCAGCACTGACACCGCAAGCTTTAATAACCACAGAGCTAAGGTTGAAAACAGTAGTGTCCGTCTGTCTGTGTGCCTGTAGTGTCCGTCTGTCTGTGTGCCTGTAGTGTCCGTCTGTCTGTGTGCCTGTAGTGTCCGTCTGTCTGTGTGCCTGTAGTGTCCCGCTGTCTGTGCGCCTGCAGTGTCCATCTGTCTGAATGCAATGTCCGTCTATCTGTGTGCCTGCGGTGATCGGCTGTCTGCCTGCCTGCAGTGTCCGTGGTCCGTCTGTCTGTGTGCGTGCAATGTCAGCCTGTCTGTGTGTCTGCAGTGTCCGAGGTCCGTCTGTCTGTCTGTGTGCCTCCAGTGTCCGTCTATCTGTGTGCCTGCAGTGTCTAAGGTCCGTCTTTCTGTGTGCGTGCTGCAATGTCAGCCTGTCTGTTCGTTCCCCCAGCAAAAAAAAGTGAGCAACCACTGTCAAGGAAACCACAGTGTCATGGAGCAGCCCCTCTCCTATCTGTTCCTTCCTTCAACAAATCTCGCACAGGGTGAAACGCCGAAGATGCACCACTCCGTGCCAGCAGGAATAAGAGGACTTTGCAAACAGCAAAAAAAAAAATGGAGCACATTAAAACTTGGCTGCGCAGCCATGTAAGAGGCAGGGCATGTCTGCGCTTGTGCAAAGTAGTATATTATAACCAGCCACGTAAGAGGGCCGATCTGCGCTTGCGCAGAGTCCCCATCTCCAGACCTCACACGCGTCACCCAGCATCACAGGCACTGGTCACGCTCGAACCCGCGCCATCTTAAACCTTTGCACCTAGGATCTCCGTGCAAACCAGAGCGCTCCACAGCCCGGGGATGAAGTGCTGTGTAAATGTCACAGTGCAGTACATGGTATAGGCCAATTCTACTACAGTACCTGCTTCAGTGCACACTTGCACTGAGAACAACTGCTGTGCTGTGACAGCTGTGTGGGCGGATGGCTGTGAGAGCTGTGTGGGCTGTGAGAGCTGTGTGGGCTGTGAGAGCTGTGTGGGCTGTGAGAGCTGTGTGGGCTGTGAGGGCTGTGAGAGCTGTGTGGGCTGTGAGAGCTGTGTGGGCTGTGAGAGCTGTGTGGGCTGTGAGAGCTGTGTGGGCTGTGAGAGCTGTGTGGGCTGTGAGAGCTGTGTGGGCTGTGAGAGCTGTGTGGGCTGTGAGAGCTGTGTGGGCTGTGAGAGCTGTGTGGGCTGTGAGAGCTGTGTGGGCTGTGAGAGCTGTGTGGGCTGTGAGAGCTGTGTGGGCTGTGAGAGCTGTGTGGGCTGTGAGGGCTGTGAGGGCTGTGTGGGCTGTGTGGGCTGTGAGGGCTGTGAGGGCTGTGAGGGCTGTGAGGGCTGTGAGGGCTGTGAGGGCTGTGTGGGCTGTGAGGGCTGAGAGCTGTGTGGGCTGAGAGAGCTGAGAGCTGTGTTGGGCTGAGAGCTGTGTGGGCTGTGTTGGGCTGAGAGCTGTGTGGGCTGTGTCGGCTGTGGGCTGTGTGGGCTGAGAGAGCTGTGTGGGCTGTGAGAGCTGTTGGCAATATAAATAACAATGCCATTTATTTATAAGTAAAAAAAAAAGAAATGTCATGAGCAATGCCAATAACTCTAACTTTTCCAAAGGCGAAACCATTGCATTGTAAATGCTTGTTCCTTCTTTGATTTCAAGTTTATATATTATCCTGTTGCCCTTTATCACCAGCTTGTCATTACTTTTGCTCGCTGCCAACAGGTTTATCTTAGCCGTACGGCATTTGGCATTGTACCAAGGATGTCTAGGAGCACTGCCTGCCTTTGCTTGTAATTTTTTTAAAAAGCTGTCCGCTAAAGCCACCACTAATCCTTGATGATTTTCTGCTATTTTACTGAGGGTGCAGACAGAATCTCTGGACTCACCTAGTTGGATTGCAACCTCCAGATATGGGAAGATTGTTTGGTAAACTAAAGATAGTCTATCTTGGGATTCGCATAGGGTGCCCCATCTTACTCTCCTCCTGCATCTAGTAAGGATTGGCCCTGCTGTTTCCAACAGTTGGCCCTTTGGGCCTTCTCCAATACATGGGGAGTCCATTTCTAGGATTAGAGCATTGTGATCACTATCGAATCTAGGAACAATCTTAAAGTTGGCCAACCAATGCCAAGATTTAGTATTCACCATGATATAATCTAGGATTGAAGGGGAACACAACCTATTATAGGTGAAATTGGCCGGACTGTCAGCGTTTAAGCGCCCATTACACGCCCTAAACAAGTAATTCGGAGTGAGGGTGTTCAGTTGAACAACTAATGGTGTCCATGCCCGTGCTGGCTGTGCATTGGCCACTGGAATGGCCCAGTGCAGATCCTCATTTTTTGGTTCGTCAGCCTCCAAGTTCCTAAATGGTTCATACTGACAATTGAAATCGCCAGCCAAAATCACTATGTCATAGTCAATAACTGTGGCTATGAATGATGATGATTTGTCTAGGGTGGGGGACTTTTGCCCATGTCCGGTTGGCCGCGCGTACACATTAATGAGCACTAACCTTGGCCTGGATGGGGAGCTCAGAATAACACATAGAATATCACTAAATGATGTCTCCACCTGCTTCCCCGTGCAACCGAAGTGTGTAGCAACCCAAGTGATAAGTCCCCCAGATGGTTTGCCCTTCCCCCGGATGTGGCGGGTATGGCATAAGTTGTGTAGCCGGGTCTATGGATTGTCTCCCTGGCCCAGGTTTCCTGCAACATACATATATCTGAGTCTTTGATAAGGGCACCCCACTCTGGATTATCTATTTTAGAGCAGAGAACTGCCACATTCCACTTTAGGATTTTGAGCTTTGGTGAGAGGTTTGTGGGGTTGCTGTAGTTTTCAGATTCCCTATCCAATAGCCAGTGGACACCCCCAGCTATGGACTCATGAGCCTCAGCAATTATTGGAGGTGGGTTCACCAGCTGTAGAACATTTTGGATCTCTGGTGGTAATCAGCCTCCAGGCAGACTTTGGGCCTGAGTTAGAGTCTGACAGAGGTTTACTCCTCCACAAATTTGACAGATATCCCGCCAGCCTTATTTCAAGTGCACCGGCATCTAACACACTTGTTAATAAGGTAATAATAATAATAAGGTAATAATTGTTAATAAGGTAGATTGGATATCCGTCACATTTGAGATGAAACACACCTCCACCAAACTCTAAATCAAATCTTCTGTGTGTAATTTTGAAGGATGCTGTACATCTGTCCAAAATTGGCAGATGACCTGTATACACTATTTAGAGAGTCTACCTGTGCATACATTCTAAATAGGACGGGCAGGACAACCACCAATTTCTGGCAAATGCCCTGCATCTGCCATACTGTAAATGACTTATGAATCCTGTTAGTGACATAAATGGAGTGTCCACTATGTGAAGGATTCGGGAAAGGCTACTTCAGTGATCATATCATACAAGTGGTGCTCGCCTGCTCAGAACTATTTCATGCTCAAATCACCATCTATTCTTTTTTTCTGGTGTAGATAAACCCATGTGCCGCTTTACTTAAAAGTTCAAAGAGCTAAAAGGGATACCTTAGGACAGCACACACTTACCTTTACTCCAGTCTTCAAGGACATTAGTTTGTTTTGGCTGACCACTGGTAAACCCGGATAAGGAGATTACCTCTATATGTGCTTTCTGGGTTTATATTGCATGGCTGCAGTTTTCAAATATATATCAACTGATAAATCAGTGCAAAATTTAAGAATGCCTGAACAGCAGGTTGTGCTGCTAAGGCTTTCTATTCATGCTTTCATCAATGTGAGTTAGGTGGTCATCTATTAAGGGGATGTTATATTTCTAATTGTGAACTCTTACAGTGCTGTGTAATTTACTCTATTGACTTTGAGTGTCCTAAAAGCTGTTAGTAGCAGTGCCGGTCCCATATCGATGTTAGTGCATAGTTGTTTGCTCTTTCCATTAGGCTAGTACAGTCGTCTCTCACCTTCTCATACATGTGCAGGTCTCACCTGAATACATAATGGTTGAAAACCTAGAATCCTCTATCCAAGTGATACTTAACCTTGGAGGCCGTCTGTCTGTGTAAGGCTAGCCCAGTATCTAGGATGGAAGATTGATGTCTGTACATAGAACTGTAAGGGAAGATGGTAACACTGTGTCCGGTCACTGCCTATGAGTTAATAAAGATGAGCTAGAGTAGATGGATGTTACACAAACACTGTATTGTATCCACGTGTGCACTCCACAACCCCCATGGATGAAATTAGGAGAATTTGTCTATCCCACAGAGTTGCGGAACATCCCATAGAAGCGACTGGTACAGTGATTCCTAGTGTTAGCTGCTAACTGTGCTAACATTTTGACAAAACTCTAACAAGTGTGGGTCATGCAAATATTCGTGGCTCTTTTTCTGGTAATGACAGTGTAATTCTGGAGAAAAAAAGTACGAGAACCCAAGATTTCAGCACAGAAGGGGATCAGCACAATTCAGAAAAACATATTCTCACCTTTGTTCATCAGCTGTGGAGTATGGCTTTGTCAGTAGCTTATGGACATTCTGTTGAGAAAGAAAAGGGACAGTGCATTTGGACACAACAAGGATTTATGAGGTTTGCATTTCAGCCTAGATATACCTATCCTCTCCTACCCATAACAGTAGAAAGGAATGAATGTTCCTATGACTCTGCCCCAAATCCAGAGGTGTGTGAATGCATTCCCGAAGTATTGAAACTTCAAGTAAAAATGTATATAAGGGACCTTTCCCTGACGGCAGTGTATACAATACATAGAGTAAGAAATATGTTACAATTTATACAAGAGAGAAAAGCATGCAGAGGCGTTTCCAAACATTCTGGGATGATAATCTGCATATGGGCAGACCCCCATTAAAGCTCCACCTGTCTGAGCATAGACATGACATGAGTTCCACATGCCTGGACACAAATTTGTACCAGTTCCAAATACATTGGTGACCATGGAGTATCTGATTGGACTGTCTGGTCACTTAAGGGCATATGTCACATGTATAAAAGCATAAGGAAAACATATGCACCACATACTAGAGGACAGACAGGACATCAGCTCTGCCTACTTGAGCACATATGGAGCAATTGTTTCACTCAACCCATGAGACACCTACCTGTTAGAACTGGCTTAGAAACAGATTAGGAATCTGTAGCACCTGCCTTAGCAAATATCTTCTCCAAGTGTCAAATCACTCATGGAACATCCATTACACTTGACACATTTAACTCACTTCATCCACCTCTCTGCCTAGAATCTGACTCCCTGAGATTCTATACAGTCTTAAAGATGCATGTTTTCTGAAAGGCCTTTGGAATACATCAGCGCTGACTACCATGTGCGGCTGAACTGTTGACATTATATGATATCTCATGAGGATTTAGTACTCCCATTTTGACCTTCATCTAACCGCTTCCCCGTTCCTCGTTCAGAGCATTGAAGCAGCCACAAAACCAGCTTCATCACTTCTTTCCTATGAATGCAGTAATGTTTCCTGAAAGAAGTATTGACTCTTGTATGGTTTCTTTTTAACTAAAATTATGACTGCATCAATGGAATTACGGCACATGCATCAGAAGGGAGGAGTGCAATGAAAATGAAGGGTCGCGTCTATGCTGTTCAGAGTTGTGAAGTTGTGACTCTAGGCTTTGGTGAATGTGCTAGGGATTGATGGCTCTGACCATGTTCGTATGTTCATGCAACCATCAGTTTTGGAAGCTCCCTGCTGGAAGATCTTACAACAGCTCTTTCCTTTCAGGAATGTGAGACATACCCAACTGTTCTGGTAACTTCCTTGGTTTGTCTTTAAGAAGTGTTCACTCGGGTACCACAGTATCCACGGGTGAAGTGGCTCTCAAACCTCTTAATTTCCAAAGGGTTTGCTCATAGTCCTCCTAGAAGGATCGTTAAACTTTAAAACTGTAACTGCGGCTTCCCCATACAAGTGTACGGAGTCCGCGGTTGTGTTAGCACCCTGCAGCCATCCTCCCAGGGGTCCCTATCTACTCACCTTGGGTGGTTCATTGGGCTCCCTACGATGTGACGTGCTCTAGACTGTGTCTTGACTCGAGTCGTGATTGTTATACCACTATTTTAGTATATGGTTTGGTCTCCCCCTGGAGCCCGCTGTGTATTGTGCTACTTACAACTGTTCTATTGATCTCTTATTGTGTGCTTTACGTTTTATCCTCGTGTAGAGGATACTAGAGAGTGTTATATTAATAAATACATATTTTTTATATAACTACTGTGTGGTTCTCCTTTCATTTAGTAAATATAGAAGGTGATATTCTGGTAAAACAAGCTGCTTTACATTCCTTCAAGATTAAGCTTGAAGGCTGCTCTCCACAGCTACCACTAGGATAGCTTTCTGAAGGTTATCTTTGACCTCATACATCATAAGGGTCGTTTGGGCTGGTGTAAGCTGCCCACTTTAATTAGTGGACAGCATATACCAGGCCAATTTTTCACACTGGTGTGCAGCGGTTGGGATTCAAGCCTGCATTGTCTTACCAGATACATTTCTTAGTATTGATTGACTGAAAACTACTAAAGTATTCAGGCACATATAATACTTAAAGGTAAGAATAAGTGAGTTCTACTAAACTTAGGGTTGGGTAGTTAAGGGTCTAGCACACCCTTTCTACAACCTAAGGGAGTTTAGTTCCCATTAGGTTAGGTAGGTGCATACGCCACACCACACTAGTTATGTATTCTTAAGGAGAAGCCAGTGGCTCTCTGCCTTCTAGGTACAATAGTCTTACATTTTAGGTTTTGAAAGCTATGTGTGCTTCTAGGAAGCTAAAGACAGGGAGAAATGCCAACCCCCAACGTCTCATTGAGGTGTTACTCATGGATGACCTTAGAAAGACCCCTGGGTTAGATGAGGTAGAAATAGTGGGTGGGGCAGGGAATGAAGGCAGGTCAGGAGGTGACACCTTTTATGACCTAGACTCAAACCCTGGCCTAGAGGATCAAAATGATTCCAACCTGGACAACCTAGATCTTTAGGAAGAGGGTGGAGAAGGCCCCAGTGGCCCTATCTTTACTCCTCCTGGAAGAGTGCAGAGGTTACCCAGGAGATCTATATCTCCCTCTGCAGAATCTGACCACTCAGGACATTCTATAGGGACCTCCATATCTCATAAGAGAGATAACTCATATAAAAAGGCAGTGCCAACTTCGAGAGCTTGAGAAAGTCAAGCTTTTGCTCAGGCAAGAGCAATTGGCCCCAATTAAGGAATCCTTAGAACTCCAGAAGGCTAGAAAGAAATTGGGACTAGAGTCCCATGGTGGCAGCAACAGTGTCCCTAGGGTTAAGGAGTACATTTATGACCATAGGAACCTTAGCAAGATAGTACCTCATGGGGGGGATGACATCCACAAATTGATAACTGCTTTAGAGAGGGCCTGTAAGGTACAGAAGGTCCCTTAAGAGCAGTGGGCAGCTATCTTGTGTCTCTCCTTTGCTGACAAAAGTAGAGATAAGTTCCTCACTGTTAGAGAAGAGGATGCTGACAACTGTTCAGTCCTGAAGAGTGTTCTTATTGATGGGTTTGGCTTAACCACTGAACAGTACAGGATTAAGTTCAGAGACACCCAGAAGACACAGACTCAGGACTGGGTAGACTTTGTAGATTGTGCTTAGGCTCTGGAAGGCTGGTTACTTGGCAGCAAAGTGAATGTTTTCAAGGGATTGTACAATTTGATTATGAGGGAGCAGATCCTTAATAATTGCCAAAATCAGTTGCTGTATGAATACCTTGTTGACTCTGATCAGACTTCTTCCCAGGAATTGGGAAAGAAGGCAGATGGGTGGGTCAGAACCAGGGTGAAGCAGAAAAACCAGACCACAGGTGGTGACCAGAAGAAGCAAGATGCTAAACCTGCAGATAAAGGTCGGGAGAAGGGTAAAGACCAGAAGTCTTCATCAGGGCCCCAAAAACCTACAGCTGGAAGGGAGTTACAGTCTAACAAAGGTAAAGGCAAAAATAAACCTCAGTGCTTCCTGTGTAAGGAGAAACCCATTGGATAAACAAGGGATGCCAATTTTGCAATGGCCAAGGATCCTCAAACCACCACCACTGCCCCCAAGGCAACTGTTCCCCCAGTTCAGCTCCAAGTGGTGGTACAGTGAACAAATGTATGGTAGGGTTAACCATGGTTTCTGAGATGGGTTATGGCCTAGTCAGAACTCCAGCTCAGGATGTTCTTGACTGTGATGGAGGCATGGATATTGCCTCCTTATTTGTGAACCCCAGTAATCTGGTCAGATACAGACAACAGCCTTTATTCAATGGTAAAGAGTCCATGGCATATAGGGACACAGGAGCAAGTGTCACAATGATGACAAAAGATCTTGTGGACCCTACCCAGATTATACTTGGTGAGATGTACTAAGTGACCAATGCTAGCAATGTCAGGACAGACCATTCCTTGGCAGTTGTTAACTTCAGCTGGGGTGGGGTAACTGACCCTAAGAATGTTGTGGTTAGCTCTGACCTCCCTGTGGAATGGTTGTTGGGCAATGATTTGGAAACTTCAGCCTGGGCTGAAGTGGAACTTTAAAACACCGAGGCATTTCATTCTGGAATGTTGCAGACTTGCATTAACAGAGAACTATTTTCGATTCGAGTCCACCCTGTATAAACAGCGACATGGAACCTCGATGGGCAGTACATTTGCCCCGAGTGTGGCCGGATTATATGTCAGCAATTTTGAGGAAACGTTTGTCAACAATCAGTGTAACCCCTTCCAGAAACAAATCCATTTCTGGAAGCGTTACATAGATGATATTTTCCTCATTTGGGAAGGAAACGTTGAGAGCCTGATACAGTTTCATAAATGGCTAAATGCTCAAGACCAATGGCTTAAGTTTACCTATACATCTAGCAAGGAGAGTCTGGATTTTCTGGACATTACAATCTATGTGGAAGAAGGCATATTACAAACAAAAACTTTCTTCAAATCGACGGCAAAGAACAGTTTACTGTCTTTCAATAGCCATCACCCACGACCACTAAGGGAGAATCTTCCCTATAGCCAGTTTTTACGATTACGCAGGAACTGCAGTAAAACTGAGGAATACCAACTCCAAGCAGATGACCTATGTGTCAAACTTTCAGCAAGAGATTACCCCAAGAAAGTGATCAAGAAGTGTAAAAAAAGAGCCAGGAACCAGAATCGTGAAAACCTCCTGGAAACTAACCCTAGCAATCAAGAACAAGACCTCGTGACCTGTGTCACAACATATAGTCCGGCTTCCAACCAAGTTAGGAA
Organism: Lissotriton vulgaris; assembly: GCF_964263255.1. NCBI lineage: Eukaryota > Metazoa > Chordata > Amphibia > Caudata > Salamandridae > Lissotriton > Lissotriton vulgaris. The sequence goes on along the minus strand of NC_141698.1, from coordinate 474,123,963 downwards.
GATAGTAAACAAACATTGGCGAATTTTAACCTCAGCCAATCTCACATGGCCCAAACCAAGATTCGCCAATAAGCGGACCCAGAACCTCAAAGATATCTTAGTCCACACCAGACCTTAACCAGAGCAAGGAATGAAACAAATACGACTTTGGGACCTTCCCCCTGTCCAGGGTCACTGCCCCTGTGGAGGCTGTTCGGTTTGTCATTTAACAACAACAACGAAGATGATCCAACTCTTACCAGATCTGAAATGGTACATAAGAAATCACACCAACTGCAATTCGAGTCATGTGATCTATATGATCACATGTCCGTGCAACATGCGCTATATCGGAATGACATGCCGAAAGATAAGACAAAGGATCTGTGAACACAGAAGCAATGTGAAGTGTAGGAAGGCCACCACCAAGATGGCAACGCACTATATGGAGAAAGGACACACAATAGAAGACCTCAAATGGGTCATCCTAGAGACTCTAATTACAAAAGACCACAATGCAGAACGCATCCTGTTCGAAAAAGAACAGAGGTGGGTCCATCGTCTAGGAACGGACCAACAGGGATTGAACGATAACATCCCATGGCTTAGCCTGAAAAGATGAATTTTCTGGAACCTACAATAATCCCTGTCTACCCTGTGACCAAATCGTGACAAATTCCCTTAAATTTCCTTAATTATGGCAATACAATCTGCGAACACCTAGATTAACATGGAGACTGCATGGGCATCAAGTTGATACACACATCAGGAATTTACAAAAAAATAACCCTTTAACATCGGGGCTGCTCATTGATCTCCTTATTGAATAACTAAACTGAGCTATTTGCAAATGCTGTGTGTCCACGAAGAATAACTAAATCTATTATATAGATGCTCCTTAACATTTTCACAAACTACAAAGGGATACCAGAGTGAAGCGCCCGTAAACGGGAGTCTTTTTTCCCTTTTTTCCACATCAGTCCTTCTTTTACAAGAGTTCCCTTTATATTTGCCTTCCCATTTTTTCGAAGGACAAATTACCCACTAACTCCTTAAAGATAGCATTAATAATTTGCCCAGGTAACATCCAGCAACAAGCGCTGTGTGAATGTTTCACCTTTTTTCACCTTTTTAGCCATTCACGGGGTATTTCCCATTTTCCCATAGTCCTTCGTTGGTTTCCACACTAAAAACTAGCATTTAAACCGGAAGATAGGATATCCTCCGCATCCGGGCCCAAGAGAGGAAGAGACAGCACAAGCTGCATGTGGGAGAAGAGAGCGTCGAGGTATGGTGAACGCGGACTAGACGAACAAGGCACAGACACAGATAAGTACTCGCCTGTCCCACCCATTTGAATGTCTGCTTCTGTTTTTTATAGAAGCGCCCCTCCTTTTAACCTCCTGGAGCCCGTTTGAAAAGCTAATCGTTTAGCCCATGAGAGGTATGTGCATTCTGCCTGACTATTGTGTGTAGAAATAGCTTTAAAGAACCACGCTCACAGGAGTCACTTTTTGGGGTTAAAATATTCAGACTCGTGTAGAAAGAGGAATCCCTCCTAAGCATTGGGGAGCACTTCTCTCACTCATAAGAGCAATACTCAAAGACACCCAATTTAAAAGTGACTACATATTTCATAGCGATCCCATTTCATCTATGTAGTAAAACCATAATTACAACAATGTGGAGGTTATTTGAAAGCATGTTTCATGATTTGAGAGAACTCCATATAGCATGTGCTGATTATAAAATTCAAGAACCAGATTGATTTCTTTAAACACTTTCTATGAAATTTATCATCCCATTTATGTCTGTTTGTTAGGATGAGTATGTGGTTGATGTCCGCCTTTAGTAGGCAGTCTCAAAGCGTAGCTTACTCATGAATAACTTCTTTTAATATAACACAATATTGTCTAAGTAACGAACACGTCCCTATGACCGACACCCTAGAAAATGATTTGTTGTTTTACTCAAAGGTCCAATTTTGACCTTCATCAAAGAGTAGACATTAGTCACTATCCACACGGAACTCACCTGGTCCTGAAGAAAGCCGAACCAACCTTTTAGGCGGCACAAGGCTGAAACATGTCGACCATTGTTTAAACACCAGAGGATGGAATATGTATGAATCCTAATTATTTCTAAAAACATATTCCGCCATATCCTCATACCAAAATTCAATCCCGGACAATAAAAGTGTATTTTTCCTGGCATGATTGGATTGTTTTTAAGAATTCACTCTCACATCACCCACTATCACTGATCACTACTGGTTTTAACCTAGGGTGTTCTCCTCCAGGTGGAGGGTGCATACCAACTGACTCCATGATTCTGCACAGACGTGTAAACGAAGGCGGAGAACCAACATATACCGCCCATACCATCATTGCTACACGTGTATGAGGGTCTTTTACCAAGGGACATTCCAGTAAGAACTGTACCCAGGTTATACAGGACAAGTGATCCTCCCTCCCCCCCCCCTTTTTGATTAGAAGTACTTGATGCCAAGGAACTCGGTGGGATCACAAACATTCCTTCTCCCCATTTCTGATTGATACACATGCAGCAATGTTGGGCATCTCTGCAGATGTGTTTGCTGTGACTAGGTCACAGGCCAAACTGTCTCCCACTGAACAGGTCCTGGATCCTGGAAAAATGGACCAGGTGCCTTCCAAGAAAACGAGCAGCAGCGGTAAGGCAGTGTCTTCCTCCCAGACTCAGAGTGAGGATCAGACTCCTGAGGAAGATGATCCCAGTCCCTGTGAAGGAACTGTCTCAGAGGAACTTTAACTTGATCAGGTTTAGTTTTTGGGGACAGGGGGCCCTTCCAGGGCAGATCTGAGGCAGGAGCAGCACAGCTGCCCCTCTCTTGAACCACTCAGACAGCAAGCTTCTGCTGAGGCTGCTGAGAGTGCCGGTGGGTGCCACAGGATCTACCCGGATGGAGGATTCCTTTACTCAGAGGGTAGAAACCCCAAGCCTGGTGCTACCAGGAGGTTGGTCATACCTCTGAAGTTTAGGGGTTTCCTACAGACACTCGCACATGATATCCCATTAGCAGGACACCTAGGCAAAAGTAAGACTTGGGACAGGCTTGTCCCTCACTTTCATTGGCCTCACATGTCAGAGGACTCAAATGAGTTTTGTTGCTCCTGTACCACCTGTCAAGCCAATAGTAAGGCCGGTGGTACCACAGAGGCCCCCCTGATACCACTACCTGTGGTGTGGGTTCCCTTTAAGAGGGTTGGGATTAGGATTGGCATAATTGGTCCCCTGGACCTTCAAACTGCATCTAGGCACAGATATATTCTAGTGCTGGTGGACCATGCCACTGGGTGCCCAGAAGCCATACTCCCTAGAACCCCTACAGCTCCTGTGGTGGCCACAGCCCTCCTGTGAATTGTTTCCAGAGTGGGTTTCCCTAAGGATGTCTTAATTGACAGACGTGTAAATGTCATGCCCAGTTATATCACTACTAAGTGGAAGGAGTGTGGAGTAAATTACACATTTATCACACCCTATCGCCCACAATGCAATGAGTTAGTGAAAGGCTCAACAAAACCCTGAAGGGCAGGATCATGGACCTCCCAGACAAGCTTAGGTGAAATGGGATGTCCTGTTGCCCTGCCTTCTCTTTGCCTACAGAGGTTCCTCGGAAGGGGTTTGGCTACTGTCCTTTTGCACTTCTCTTTGGACATCCAGTTAGGGCTCCCTTGTGTTTCGTGAAGGGGGATGGGAGTTACCTCTCAAACCACCTAAACAAGACATAGTGAACTATTTACTTGGTCTCCGCACCAGGAGGGCTGAATACATGAAGAAGGCAAGTAAAAACCTTGAGGCTAGCCAAGAATTACAGAAAGCTTGGCGTGACTAAAAGGCTGTGCTGACTGTTTACCAGCCAGGACAGAAGGTGTGGGTGTTAGAGCCTGTGGCCCCAGCAGCCCTCCAGGGCAAATGGAGTAGACCGCATACCATTCTTGAGCAAAAGGGAAAGGTCACCTATCTGGTGGACCTTGGTTCTTCCAGGAGCCCCCACAGGGTGCTCCATGTAAACAGACTCAAGCCATATGTTGACATGGGTTTGCTCATGGCTACTGATGAGGTACAGGGAAAAGAGAGTGACCTACTCCCTGACATCTCACAGAACCCTGATGATGGCTCAGTTGATGGTGTAGCCTTGGCAGGCAGCCTCACTGAGCAGCAACAGACTGATTACAGGAAGGTCCTCAATCAGTGCATACATATATTTTCCCTGACTCCTAGTCAGACCTCTTGAGGTACCCATGCTGTGGACACAGTTGAAAGTCTGCCTGTTAAAAATAAGATTTACGGGCAACCTGACCATGTCAGGGAGTGCATCAGGACTGAGGTACAAAAGATGCTGGAATTGGGAAACATTGAACCCTCAGATAGCCCTTGGGCTAGTCCAATAGTCCTGATACCCAAATCTCATACCCAGGGTGGTAAAAGAGAAATTAGGTTTTGTGTAGACTAGAGGGGGCTCAATGCAGTCACTAGGACTGATGCTCACCCTATTCCCAGCGCAGATAAACTTATTGATACCTTGGCCTCAGCCACGCTCGAGTACATTTGACCTCACTGCTGGATATTGGCAAATCAGACTAGCTGAGGATGCCATATAAAAAACAGCATTTTAAACACCTAGTGAGCATTATCAATTTATTGTGACGACCTTTGGCTTGAAGAATGCACCTGCCACATTTAAAAGGTTGTTGAATAAAGTTCTCACAAGCCTGGAAGCCTATAGTGCAGCTTATCTTGATGATATTGCTGTCTTTAGTTCCACCTGGGAGGATCACCTGGTCCACCTAAGAATGTTTCCGGAGGCCCTGCAAAAAGCAGGCCTCACTATCAAGACCACCAAGTGCCAGATAGGGCAGAGTAAGGCTGTGTACCTGGGCCACCTTATGGGTGGAGGCCAGGTTCAACCATTGCAGAGCAAAATCCAGACCATCATGGACTGGGTTGCTCCAAATACCCAGGCTCAGGTCAGAGCTTTCTTGTGCCTGCCTGGGTACTACAGGAGATTTGTCAAGGGATTTGGATCTATAGTGACCCTCTCGAATAATCCGACCTCTAAGAGAATGCCTAAGAAAGTTCAGTGGACAGTTAGCTGTCAAAAGGCATTTGATGACCATAAGCAGGCCATGTGCACTGCTCCAATTCTACAAAGTCCTGACTATTCCAAACAATTCATTGTTCAAACTGATGCATCTGAGTTTGGGGTAGGGGCTGTGTTATCACAACTGAATGAAGAGGACCAGGATCAGACAGTAGCTTTTATAAGCAGAAGGCTGACCCCCAGAGAGAAACGTTGGTCAGCTATTGAGAGGGAAGCCTTTGCTGTGGTTTGGGCTCTAAAGAAGCTGAGGCCATACTTGTTTGGCACTCACTTCATTGTTCAGACAGACCATAAGCCCCTCTTATGGCTAAAACAGATGAAGGTTGAAAACCGCAAACTTTTGAAGTGGTCCATTTCCCTACATGGGATGGACTATGCAGTGGAACATAGACCTGGGAGTAACCATGCCAATGTAGAAGGACTCTCCAGATATTTCCACTTAGAAAATTAAGACTCAACTGATCAAGGTTAGTCTCATGTCCTCTTGTTTGGGGGGATTGTGTTGGAAAGTAGGATCTGCTGCTTATGGTTACCCCCACATTTTGCTTGATGTTTCACTTTTTTGACTAGTCTAACTGGGATCCTGCTAATCAGGACCCCAGTCTATCTGCCTTTTCCTTTAAATTGTTACACATGTACCTTGGTACACTCCAGATTGGATACTGGGGTACCCTTGTAGGTCCCTAGTATATAGTACCCATGTACCCAGGGTATAGGGACCGCAGAGGCCTTCCATGAGCAGAAGCATGTATTATGCCACCCATGAGAGGCCATGCAAAATGGAGCTACAGGTCTGCTCCTGCAACCTGTGTAAGATGGTGCCTGCGCCTCTTATGTTAGATATAGGTTCACTATATCTATAGGTCACTACACTTAAAACATATAAACACCCATATAGCAGGCCTTATCAATCATAAAGGCAGGGGGCTGGTTTTTAGTGAGAGGGCGTCCTTGCATGAGCAGGCCCCTCTGCAGCCTTTGGAGACCATCCTCCCAGGTTATTTGTGACTCAGACAGACATCTAGGTAGAGGTGCAATATAACCTCGCGGTAAATGCTATCTCGAAAACGGATGCATAGAAACATATCATGGTTGGGATCAAACACCTTGGAATCATACCTCCACACCAGAACTGATGTGGAAGTATGATTCCTCCCTACAGAAGCAAATTTTGTGTGGTCACTGGTCTATGTGGTGACAGCCTTCTCGACCTAGGCAACACAAAATGGATGCTGCCGACCAGAGACTCATTTCTGCCCTCATGCTGCTGAGCCACGCTCGAGCAGAGGAAGGCAGCACAATAGGCATTTTGTCACAGGGAGGTGTGACCACCTCCCAGACAGGATTTAGTGTATTGGGGCTGGGTGGGTGCACTCTGAGAGTGCCTGTAAGTCTGCACCTGGGGCACATTTGGTCTACCTGTGCATAGTCCAGCTCAAACCAGTTCTGGGAGCCATTGGCTCCTGCTCTGGGGCAAAACTGGACAAAGGACATGGGAGTAACCATCCCTCTGTCCTGACCCTGTCCAGTTGGTACAAAAGGGCTTTGGCTATAAGACTTTCGATTTTACATGGACAAGATTCTACAAGAAGAAAACACAGACTTTCGACCATCTAGACACTCTGGACTTTGCTGGACTTTGACTGGGCCCGTCTTTGTCTCCCTCGCCGGCCAAAGCTTTGTCTGTGCTCTTGCTCCATACAGGTTCCGTGCAGGACTAAGGACAACTGAAGAATCTCCCTTGGAGTGAAGTAGTGTCTCCCCTGCAACTGCACTGTAACACAACTGATGGTCTGCTGCTCCTGAGCTCCGGCGGACTCTGAAGATTTCAGTAACACAGCAGATGGGTTTTCGAAAGTTCCTGAGGTCGATCTGCACTCTCAGCAAGTTTGAGGCCAGTATCCCTTATGGGGACTGCATAACCCGAACCACTGTGCACCACATCCATTTACAGTCGCATATGCTTGTTGGCATGCTACACATTTTTAGGATGCCCCATTTCATTTTGGCAGAATACCCAAGTATGAAAAGACGCTTGTCCTTGGGACCGGAGTAAGACCTACTAGAGCGGGCACCTACTTGCAAAACATAGGACTTTGAGCTGTTGACCAACAGGTCCTGATCCCCCATGAATTGGACAAAAGAATTTCCCAGCGTTTGCAGACCCTGTTTGGTCCTACCCATCAAGACGGCATCATCTGCATGCAGCAGAACTGTGAGGCCACGCCGTCCCATCTGGGGATAGTCCACCTTGGTCTCTACAAGAACCTTCTCCAAGTTGTTTTTATAAACATTAAACACGAAAGGGACCAGAATGCAGCCGGCTGATCCCTCTCTGAATGGAGAACAAGTGCAACGCCTTCAAGTCACCCGAGTATCAAACAGGTGCCTTCGTATCTCGAAGGAGATCTTGTAAAAAAAGAACTATGTCCCTGTCCACCACCAGGGATAGCAAGGTTTGCCACAGCTTACATCTGGTCACACAATCGAATGCAGAAGAGAGGACAATAGAGGCCAGATAGGTTGTACCAGGCAAACAACTGCGTACTTGTTTCAGATCATAAAAAAGTTCAAGCATTGGTCTATCATTGAGCGACCTGGGCAGAAGCTGTATTGGAAGTCTGACAGGATATTATTTAGGGCCTAGTTGGTTAGATGTCCAATACGATCCATCCTATCACATTCATTACATATCTCTCTTTTCAGGAAACATAGTATGGTACAATAATTCATCTTTGTTAATACCTCTTACTTTCTTGAACGCATGGGCTTGAGACAACATATTTCAACCAATAGGAGATGAAGTCAGTTTGGTCAAGAGGGAGGGACAGTTTATATCCAATATTGAAATCATGGCAGCAGAAGGCTTTTCTCATTTAATTTCCTCGACTTTTTTATTTAGTTTTTTTTTATACAGCACGAACTTGACCCAAAAGGTATCGGGTATCGGAGCGCTTTACACGCGCACCAGTTACATTACATAAGGACATGTCCATTTTTATTAGGCACGGGAGATTAGGTGATTTGCCCAAAATCACAGGGTGTTGCGCATCCTTGCCGAGACTCAAACCTGGTTCCCCAGATTCGAGGTTGAACGCCTTAGCCGTTAGGCCACCTCCTCTCCCAAAATTGATTAGGTTTTGTGCCAGTGAGCATGGTGTGAATTGTGATTAGAGGTGACAAACACATAAGGAAAGTTAAAGTTGTGCTCCTTAACTGTAAATTTCTAAAGGTGAAAGACATCTTTGTAGATCACACTTTGTATTGGGAGTAAACCACTAAGAGATTGTCCACGTAGACGTTCAGCATTTAATTTCCATTTAATTTGGAAAGCCATCCAGTTGTTTGAGGTTGAATCTTCAAACCTGCTTTTCCCACATCTCACGAGGGTCCACCATCTTTGAGGGAGGCATCCTAGCACGGACATAAGCGGTCTAAACTACAATGTATGTTGCATATACAGAATGCAACAGGAAGTAGACATGCTCTTCAAAATGACTTTCTACCTGAGTTTTGGTAGATCAGGCTGTAGATGGTCAGGAAGACAATTTGAGCAATGCAACAACACTAATTCAGGTATAACAATGAAATTGACTATGAGGACATGTGTCCCTGCAGAAGATAAGGCTGGGAACATAATATATGCATTTGAGGAACTGGTTATATTGATTTACATGGACAAATTGGAAACACCAATATTTGTTGGATTGAAAGATGTCTGGTCATGTGGAGAGCTCATTTGAGCTGGCTGATTAGGACCATGACCTTGTTTGATGATATCCTTTCTCTGTTGCAACCAATAATACCCAGGGTCAGAGGTTTGTGAGATGGGCACTTTAAGGGGCTTGACAAAGAGGGTCACAGATGCAGGGATGACACAGGAAGATCATCATGGTATTTCAGTTATGGTGGGCAATGACAAAGACATGAGGAAACCTACAGTTGCACTCCTGAAATTCATACCTCAGAAAGTGGCTAACTCTGCTCTGAAGATGTCTCTGTAGAACATGACATGTCATGGGTGTCATGCCTATCAGGCAAGATCACAAGAAGGCAGGAGAAGTTCATCCTTCAAGTCACGTTTAAGGATTAAGGGTTGAAACTCTCTGCCCTAATCTCATGAGACACTGACAAGGCCTAACTAGGCTGAAACTGGTCTGGGGTTGCTTGTGTTCCTATGTAAGGTGGCCTGTTTCAATTGGATTATAACCAAGACTGATTCACAGATGGCGTGTTTCTAGAGTGGCAGAGTGAATATAAAACAATGGAATGCAATGCGGCACAAGCGATCACCAGTTGCTGAGATTTATGCAAGCATTCCCTCCAACACCTTTCTGTTTGTTGCACTAATCTTAGGAAACACCTATTTTGAAGGATGAAGCTCTTGCACAGGCATAATTAGCCCAGAAAAAATGGCCTTTGTGTACAAAGAAAGCAATAGAAAATAAAGGCTCACGTCCCAATGAGATTCTGACTGGGTGCTGGAGAATCGGAGGGGACAAAGGACAGAACAGTATACAAAGACAAAAATGCAGGGTGGAATTGATGTGCTCTGGTACATATTGTGTCAAGTCCTTCTCATTACTTTATTAACACCGCCTATGAGGTAGTGTAACTGTTAGGTCCCGATTGTGAGTGGGTCAGTAAATAGAGAGGTATTGACCAACCCAGTAAATACTGATACTTAAACGTGCAATATACCTCATGTTTGGGAATTTCACTAGAAAAATGGAGATTCGCATGTCGAATTGGAGTTTACCGTAATGAATTTGCATGTGCTAGATTTTTTTCCCCCACTTAAACACCTGTTTTTGTGCACAGGCCATAAATGACCTCCTAACATGTAATCAGATACTTAGTGTTCTATGGTACAAAACACAACACTTCCTGTTAAGAAGTTCGAATCATGGATGTGCAATTGTCTATTTTCAGTCAGTGATGCTAAGTGGGCGGGCTCCATGGAACCCTGTGCTGTGTAACTCTAGACATGTGTTTCTGGAGTCATTTCTTCATCAGTAGAGAGCAGTAAGTCTTATTGAGAATGCTTGTGTTGATGCACCGGCACCCAGTGATTACTACAGAGACCAGAGAAGACTTTGTTTAGCATTTTCAGCACCCGCAAAATGACTTGTTGCTCTCTAATGAGGGGGGAATGAATCCAGAAATACGTGTCTAGAGTTACACAGTACAAGCTGCACCAACAAAGTTGAACAATTAAAGACTGCTACTGAAGTAAGTGTTATCATGCACTACATTTACCATGATGCTTTGGGGCAAATAGAGTGCTGGGATGTGAGCCAGTGTGCTCATACGCTCCTTCTGTTTGAATAGGACAGATATTGGCAGGTGAAGAAGAGTTTATTTTTTCACAGGTCGGGAATGGATCCCTAAGGTTTAAGAAATGATATACAGGTGTAGGAGGATTTTATAGAGATGCATTTGCGACTCTTAAAATGTTAACATCCTATGGGGAATTTCATACCTGCACAAAACATAGAAGCTTCTTATTTGATATTTCCAGGTGTTTGTGAGATATTTCTGTCCTCCTCAGCTGATCATCTATGAGGGAGAGCCTGCGATTCACATCTGGGGACCCCCCCTGCGAGAGACAAAGACAAAATCAGAGCTAACAAAAACAGTCGATTGATCTTCATACATCAGCACTCAATATACAAACTCTTAACTACCAATTTCTAAGCTTTAACTCCACATAAATTTAGATTGGAATCCAATAACTCAGCCCAATAGACAATTTAGTATTTAGCATATGTTAGATAAGTATTCTCACACACTCTCATCTTCGATAAATGTATGTTTTGCTCACTATACATTATCACCTTTGAATGATTGAGCGATCCATTATATTCACTTTGTTTGCACTGTGACAGGTGGCTCACAGTGTCCATATCCAAGTGCACTCACTTGGCAGTTACACTGCAGAGTAGGTTAATTTCCAAATGGTTTAAAATACCAAATTATGGTCCGAAAGTTGTCCAATACAGCACTTGAATGGCCCTGGAGCCAACATCACAAAAACAAGTAAATATATAAGGGAAACAATTGAGACTTACCAAATTCAAATGCATTGCTTTAATTTTAGAGATGATCATCTGCATTAGGGCATCAACACATCCACCTCCTTGTCAAGAGTGTATCACTGTCACTAAACCACAACCAAACCGATAGAACACACATCACAATATTTCCCACCCTCCATTAGAACTCAGCAAATCATAAAGTGCACTTCATCACTAGACTGCCTCTCCACCCACAAAGCCAAACATCCTTCCAAAGAAACAAACTTTCTCCTGCTAGACCTTACCTCTTACCCATATGTCAAAACAGTAACAACAGTAGTCTACCTCCATCATTAAATAAGCAGTTTCATACCTGGATATTACAATGTGTGTTGCTCACATCCCACACCACAACCACCACGTAATTTTAGAATATTTAATTTTCACACAATCAACCTCATCTACATCAATAGACCACATATCTTACCTTTAGATGACTTCCCACCCATAGTACACCACCTTTCACCAGACATCATCTTCAGCTGCTGGATGAGACCTTAGAATACTAATCTGCATTTCACATCACAATAGGAACCATCCTATCAATAGATGGGCATTCCACAAATGGATATCTTGTTGCGCTGTATCCTGCTATTAGACCACATCTCCTGGCACCAGACCTGACTTCTTGCCGCTAGATCACACCAATGAGCCTGGATTGTGATTATTGATATTGTATCTCATCTCATGCCACCTGAATAAATCAGAGCCCCTTAGCCCATACCACCTGCTACTAGACCCATAGCTTGCCAATAAACCACACCCCCAGACACCGGACCACCTTTTGTCACTACACAATTCCCTATTTTATTAGATGTCATACATGACTGTTGAATATTCACTCTTACTTTACCGTTTGAGAGACGGCTGCCATTGATTGAAAGGAGCCGGCGAAAGAAGGAACTGTGACATAACTAAGGTGTGACTAATAATCAACCCCATTCAAGCCCACATCTGCCGAAGAAAGAAACCCACTAGGGCAGATTGTGAGCCAAAGCAGCACGTGAGCAGTGGTCCCGCGCCGCGGTTCTGCTGACCAGTGAAATTGAATTTCCCTTAATTGGAGAGTATGTGGTCCTGATGAGAACTCCACATTAAGGAGAGTTCGAAACGCGTAGACCTTGTTGTTTTACAGCCATAAGAATATAGCAAAGATGAAATTTGTAAAATACTGATTTATGTGTATATTATATCCTATGGCTATGTGAAAATTTATTTTCTGAAATATTATTGTATTGAAGATTGTAAATAAGTGGTGTGATTGAGAGTATGTTTGGAGAGTGTCTGACAGAGATCTGTAGTGATAGGTAGAATGAATGAAATGAAGGGGTTGTTTTAATGTATAAAATGGTTTTTCATCTTCAAATTCAAACTGGCCCGAATGGGAGGTAAATCTTTTTCCCGCCTGGGACCAGTTCTTTGGAATTCCCTTCCTTTAGCCCTGCGGAAAGAGGAGAACTATGCCAGTTTTAAGAAACAAGTTAAAACCTGGCTGTTTAATAAATAACTGTTTAAATAAATAGCGGTCAATGTGTTGTCAACAGTTGCTTTCTGTGCTTTGTCCTTTTTAGCCATGGCGCCGGGAAACCCTTTGTGGGTATCTGTGCGCATTATAAATGCAAAAAATAATAATAATAATATAAATAATTTCATGTATTGTTGGACATAGGTTTTCTTTCGAAATGTGAAAACATTTGGTAAATAAACGACCAAAATAGTTGAAATGAAGTAAAATAAAATATAAAGAAGGATTTATTCAAAAAACAAAGGTATTCTCACTTAGTGTTCTATTCATAGGTGAGACAGAAAAACAGGTAGGTCATTTAGAGAGGCAGCATTGGCATTTTTTTGATTGTATAGAATATAAGGCAGTGGTTTGGCCTTGCTGCTTGGGAGCCCATACCCGGTGGTGTTTAATAGTATCTTGCTTAGTCTGAGGTAAGAATAGCTATGGGCCTATAAGAGGACAGATCATTGGAAGGTCACCCCAGCTTCAATAAAGGGACAAGAATAGCCTCCGACTGAGATTGTGGGAGGAAGCCCTCTGCTTAGGACGTTACTTAGAGTTCCGTCAACCAGGGCTCAAGGAGGTTAACAAAGGCTTTATAAAAGTCTTGGGGAGGCCAACTGTTGATGGTGTTTTGCCAGTGGGAAAGTCTTGGATTTCTGCATTAACATCGTGGAGGGAAATCAGCGCGTCTAAATCTCTGTGATTTGAGGGTGATGGAAGTCTGACAAAAAAGGGATAGGTTTCAAACAATGGATACCCATAGATTAAGATGTGCTTCGTAGTCCGTCCTGGAACCCCTGGAGGAAATTGTGGGGAAACTCAAGTGCGCTGTAGACACCCTCAGTTGCCAATAGGAGTTTGGGAGATATCCCTAAAAATTAGCCAAGCTAATAGTCTCTCTGCTCTATCTCCCTGTGTGGATGCAGCCAGTGTATTGCCTTGCCTGTAGTCGAAGTGCTGGGTCTCTCTCACAGGGTTGACTCCTGGGCTCGCACCTCAGCAACGGCATTCATAGAGGATTGGTACATCACTAGGCTTTAATAGTGTCCTTTATGGTTACGTTCTTTCTCTCTCAAATTAAGAGTTTGAGATGATACAAATATGCGGTGGCCCCGGAGGAGCACTTTGAGGGTACCCCTTTTCTATAGAACAAGACATAGTGGAGTCGGCATTCATCTCAAAGTAGTCAATAAAGTAGGAGGCCAGCTTGTCTCTAAAAGGGGGGAGACTCTAAGGGCAATATGTATCAAAAAGTCATTTTGCGATTCTCAAATAGCGATTTTTTGCGAATCGCTATTTAAGAATCGCAAAATGCTATGTATGTAGGATTTGCAATACATTTTGCGAATCCTACATATTCCTTAAGTGCGAATCGCAGATTGCGATTCGCAATTAAGGAATACCTCCCCATTCATTCCTATGGGCCCAGAGGCCCATACGAATGACTGGGAAGACATTGTCAATTTGCGATTAGCAATTAGCGAATCGCAAATTGAGAATGCAATTTCAAGGGTGCAGGGGTGTCAAAAGGACACCCTGTTGCACCCCTGAAATAAGCATGTGTGCACATGTGGCGCACATACATGCCCTAAGGGTATGTATGTGCTTCACATTGCACTTTGAAAAATGAAAAAAAGTGCATTTTTCAAAGAAATCGCAAATTACCACCAACTTGAAGTTGGTGGTAGTTTGCGATTCCTTAAGGCCAAATTGCACTTTTTTTGGTGCTTCTTACATTGCATTTAAGGAATCGCAAAATTTTCCAGATCTAGGAGCGCATTTTGTGCCAGAGACTAGGGATATGCATACCTCATATGCTCCAGGTGATTAGGTTAAAGGTGGAAGAGTGCATCATGAAAAAGTTGTATACAAGTGATTATCTAGTATTTGTAAAAGATTGCTGACCATGGTGCAGTAATGTGGATAGGTTACTCTCAGCCTTAGCAGGAACGGGGTAGGATTAAACAGTAAACAACACTACTGGGCAGCGAGCTAACAGCTGATGCCCAAACTGGGGCATAAATGCGTACAAGTACATGTAGCTAGATGGGGCGAGCAAGGTAACACAGCGAGGTTGTATGTATAAGGCACCAACCCATAGTTGATGATCAATTCCGAACTGAGAATGTGCGCTTAGCGAGGGTAAATGGTCAGTGGAAGAGAGTGGCAGCCTGCTGGGGCTCTAGCAAACTCTAGGGAGGAGTGTAGGATGGAGAGACCCCAGCCGAAGGGATGGAGAGCCGTCAATGGAGAGCACCAGTGAAGTAGGATGCTAGAATGCAAAATGGGGACCCATCAGAGTCGTAGCCAGGTTAGTAGTAATCGAGCAGTCAGGAGAAATGTAGGCAATTACAAGGCTTGGCCTGCACTTCAAAGGACGTCATCTGCCATTTGGGGGGGGGGGGGGGGGGTAACCAATGGTGGTGAAGCCTGGTAGTCCAGGAGATCTGGTGATGGGGATTGCTGCCATCAACAGAGGGTAGCAGAGCAAAGTCTCTAAAAGCGATTCCTGTTGCCAAGGCTGCTTCCTGCTGTCTCTGGCCTGTTTTCAGAGAGGGCGCTGGGAGTGTGCGAGGGGGTGCCTCAGGCTTTAACTGCGGTGTCGGCCTCCCCTGCCAAGGGGCAAGTTCAACAGGGCACATGGCTCGCTGTGAGGCAGAGTCTCTTCCTTCTGTCCAGTCCTAGGTGGCCTCTTGCTTAGTGAAACAGAACATTTTGCCATGTCATATAATTTTTAGTTTGGTAGGGAAAAGAAGGGAATGCGCAACCCCCATGTTTTTGAGCTTTCTCTTACTGCCTAAGAAAGAGGCACATTGCTGATGGACTGCATTGCAAGAGTGTAATTTGGTAACAGCAACACATCTCAGTATTCAAACTAGATGCGCCTGCCTGACAAGTCGTATGCAGCACTTCATCCTTCTCATGCAAATGAAAGAGGCAAGCACTCAATGAGCACATTCCACCAAAAAGAAGGACGTAAGATTCTGCATCACGGTGAAAACTTAGAGCCATCGTTCAGTGAACTGTATCACAGCCTTACCCTTTACCCCCTCTGGCAGACCAACTATGCTGAGGTTATTTTGCCGAGAGCAGACTTCTGTGATGATGATCGTAAACAGCTGGGGTCACTCTGTGCTAGCTTCTTATGGTCCGCCCGGTAGGAGCAGACATCCATGGCAATGGCATCTATGCTGCCTTCTAGAGTTGCCTGGGAAGAATGGATGGCTTACACTATGGCATCAAATTTATCTGAGGGTATCCACTTTGTGGTTTTACCGGATCCATGTGAGGGGGTCACTGGCGGAGGAGCCTCAGCGCACGTCGATTTGGTCCACCCCATGTACTCAAGCAGTGTGTAATGTGATTTCAAGGAAACAAGTCCTCTGAATATGCAGTCTGGAAGCACAGGAACACTTGCAATGCCTTGAGTCCTACCAGAGAGGGCAAAAGGGAAGCCCTGCAAGGTTGCAGCATGAGCAGCCTGGAAAGCAACAGTATGACAAGAGAAGCCCTTGGATAAAATGATGGGCTCAGTCTCTGGAGTAAACGTCTCTTTACTTATTGTACATTGTATGTGGTTCAAGGATGTCCCAGACTCTAGAAGGGGAGGGCAGGAGTAAAGCTGTGGTCTCAATAGCACTGGGACTTCCACAGGGGATCCAAGTGAGGCACCACACACTGGTATCTGAGCATGACCCTCTAAGAGATTGGCAGAAAGCTGGCACTAGAGTTGTAGGGGTACAGTTGAAAAAGTGTGGTGGATCAAAAGTACCTGTGTTGTTGTGCCTCTCTGGTAAGAGCTGAGGCAGTGTTCATTGTCATGCATCGCCCATCATTCCAATGGGGGAAGATGTTTGTGCCCCCGTGGGAGAAGGAAGGAGCCGAAAGGTCCCCAGCTCCCCAACATTCTGCGTTTGCTAGTGTCCATATTCAGGCCTGGAAGGGGTGTCTCCAGTCTCCATTGGATGTTTCCAGGGATGCCAGCAGGTGGAAGAGGGTTTCCTCCTCCAGAGGGTCAGTAGCCGGGGTGCCTTGCGCCTAGCCGCATCAATCCAGGCCAGGCAACATAGGCAGGGCTGCCATGTAGGGAGAATAAGTGGGCTGGGGCATGGCCCAAGGTGGGAGTCTCCGGTCTGGAAGAACAGGCACCAGCAAATATCAAAACAACCCCATGGGCCTAAATATAACATCCCAGCAGTCTCTCAGAGAGTGTGGAGCCCACTCTCCACCTCCTCCGGCAAGGTCCTCAGGCAGCAAAGGCAGGCAGAGGCCTGGCATCACCCACAAAAAGGTGACTCTCACCTGAGGAATTCCCTCTAAATCCCCTGCTGGCTGTTTACCACAAACCTAGTTGGTAAGTTAGGAAGGATCTCAGTTGTTTACAAGGGCCACAGAGAAAGCTTGGTGAGTCTTCACCTCAGAGTTTTGTCGGCTAACTGGATCGCCACCAGGAGTAATTTCACAAGCCAACTGTACGTGGGCCTCGCTGGCCATCAAGTCAACCATGAATCATATTGTAATTCTGGGGTGTCTGGATACCAAATTGGCCAGGCAGACTTGGCATTGATTAAGCCCTTCAACTCAAACAAATGCATTAAGCCGAACCTCGGCAATTCTCTCTAACAAACTCTGGCCATCATGTAGGGTTCTTTAAAAATACAGTCTCTTACTTCCAAATGCACAATACAGTGTTCCAAATCTTTTACAAATATTTATAAAATGAAAAACATCCAACATAAACTCTTGAACAAATGATGCACCTGGTCAGTACAGAGACATTCTTTAACCCCTATGGAAGAGGTCTTCAAACTGTGGGGTGCTTCCCCCTGAGGGGCGTGGATGGGTTCCCAGGGTGGCGCGAACCACTCTACAAATACATGTAAATGAAGATGGCCTGGAAGTAGGGCATGTATTTGCTGCATTTCCAGGCTGTCTTCATGTATTCCGAGCCTTCGTAATGAAAGTGACAACTGAGGTGGGGGCAGGGGTCAGTGAGTGTGCTAGCAGGGTCAGTATACAGATTACGATTATACTTCCAGATCAAAGAATATAAAGTGCTCTGCACTGAAAATCACTTTCTGATAAACTAGGTAGCCAATCGGAAACTTTTTGCTTTCCTGCTCGAGGTGGTGTGTATTTTGCAGTCTAGCAAACTAACTGAGGTGAAAATACATATCGTAAAAACGTTATGTTCAATGTAGTTACATACTCTGGGAAAGCTGTACGTTTCTTCCAACTAGAGGCAAGCCAGAGCGGAGGGTCTGGCTCGCATCCTAGAGCTTGTGCAGGTGCCAAGCACTGAAAATATTTGCTAAGTAAATCATACAACAAACATCAGGTAAAATATGATAAGGCCTCCTCAAAATTCCTAAAAGTGTATTTGTTTAACCTGTCAAAGCTTTGACATTAATAAGGCACACTATATTTTGCAGTGAAAAGTACTTATTAATAGTGATTGTTCTGTAAAACTGGTCGTCTGAACTCACATTTAAAAGTGCTTTCTTACGCGATAATGAAGAAAACAGTTTTAGTGAAATAAAATATTTGCCTAAGATCACACAATTTGATAAGCGAGGAGCTCGCGTTTTATCCAGGTTTTCGGGTTAAATTCTTTGCAAATCAGCAGAAAATGCGTGTCTATTTGCCTTTCCTATGTTAAGAGATTGTTTTTACCTCTTACTTTATTTTTCTGTGGTTTTTAAATACAGCGTGAACTCGACCAGAGATGGACGAGCGCTTTACAGGAGCACCAGTTACATTACACAAGGTTACATGATTGTTTATAGGCACGAGGAGATTACGTGATTTGCCCAGAATCACAGGGTGTTGAGCCGGCGCCAAAACGTACACCTCGATCCCCACTTCCCCATTATGCAGCTCTGTCCCAAATGCCAGATCCTGTGTAAAGGAAGGGAGGCAGGTAGAAGCCACATGAAAGCTCTGCTCCTTGTGGGCTCGAGGTTCCAATAGTACCTCGAGCTGAGCCAGAGCACGGATTCAGACTCGAGCCTTCAGTGCTCACCCATCTATACATTCAACTCAACAAACTTGTTGGATTTGTGATGCCATATATGAGCACACTGTTCAAGTCGATTAAATATTCTTGTGCTTTTTGGTGCACATAATGGGCACAATTCGCAGCTCTTTTATGCATCTATGCCCAACATCGCTGCAAAAAAATAAAAGTACATATCTGTTGTTTAAGCCTAAGTCTTTGTTTCATATATTGAGAATGCGCTGACAACAGGGTGACCATGAGAGATGTTTCTAATTTTAGACTTTTTGCGTTCTGAATTGACCTAGTGCTTTGTGGCCCTCTTCAAATAACACTAAACATTTTTTTTTATGTACGGCATCCAGTTTTTAATTGGACATGAGTCCACTTTCATGTGTGTGATCCATAACCTCCCCAGGATTTTTTCAGTAATCTCTCAAACAGTTCCTTGTATTATAACCCCCTTTACTTTTTGTCATAATGTTATCCTTCTAAGACCTATACCTCTTAAATCTGTCACACAAAGAATTTGTTGGAGACTGAAACATAAATATAATGAGGAGAATTAAGGATCTAGGGGGCATATTTACAATAAAGTGGCGAATCGTGTTGTTAAGCCAAGAAGGCTAACGACACGCTCCTTCACTTTAGAAACACAGGGATGTGCCATATTTACAAGAATTAGGTGCAACCCTGCGTTTCCCCCGCGCTGGTGCTAAATTTAGCTCTCTAGCGCCTATGCAGGCACCCTTGAACCATGGTGCAAGACTGTCTGCGTTGAGGGTAGGATTGTTTATGTTAGAGGTCTTCAAACTGTGGGGCGTGCCCCTCTGGGTGGGCGTGGATGGGTTCCCAGGGGGGCGCAAATACCTCTGCAAATACATGTAAATGAAGATGGCCTGGAAATACGGCATGTATTTGCTGCATCTCCAGGCTTCATAAAGGGCCATTCATAAGTGCAACAGGTACTGCAGCCAAGTGTGCAAGTGGCCACTGTAAGTTATCATTAATGACGCAGCTGCAGCAGGGCTCGGGCCCAGGGGTTTCAGAGACCCACTGCTTCACAATTATTACTGTCTACCTTTAAAAAAGGGGCATGGGAGCTTATTTTCCTTGCTAGCATAATGCCTGAGGGCACCCTTGCAGAAAAAAAGAGATACAACATGTTGGAGCTCTCTTTTCGAACAGGACAGAGAGCCTGTTTCAAGATTGGAGTGATGGTCAGGCATGATGGGGAAGAGTTAAAAGATGCAGAGGAGATAGCCTGCTACTCAGGACTGCAGTTATCATTAGTGCAGTAGGTAAAGTTGCATTGGTGTCCAAGAGCATGAGGGGCTCACAAACACCCGAACTATGGGGAGCAGTGTTTTTGGGACGATACATGTTTTTGTTGGATTACTTTGCTGTTTTACAAGTCTCATATTTAGTGTGGTTCATGAACTTTAGAAAAAGTACTCCTGAAATTATCTCATGAGCCCTGCTGTCTGCACACAGCCATGTCCTTCCTGTTCTCCCAATCCTTGCTATAAAGTTTTGGAGGGGGGCCCGACCTCAAAACATTTTGCTTAGGGGGGCTCAGAGCAAAAAAGTTTGAATACCTCTGCCCTAGGGTGCTCAGGATGGCTTGGAGCCTTCCTCAGCCAGAATGGGCGTTTGCTGAGGATGGCTCCAAGTCGTCCTGGCACCCTGGCACTCCACCAAGGGCTACGCACTACATGCCTCCTTTGGGGGTGGTATCGGAAGAGCCTTCATTACCACCTGACCTCCCAATGCGATCTGATGATGTTGGCATGCACAGACAATATTAAAAGTTGCCAGGACATTCTGGAAACCATTTGCTTCAAGCCTGTCAGATAAATATGTATGTTTCTTCTCTAGGGAGGGTTCCGGGGGAGCAGGGAGGCACCCGGGGAAAGAAATTGTTTTTTCTTTCCCCCGGTGTCTCTTTGCAGTGCATTTGTGCTGCGCAATAGCAGGTTGGGCCACAATTGCCCAGCAGGAATGTACCCAATAGGCCATGAGGGATTTTCTTTTGTTTTGGGAAGCGACTCCTTGAGCAAGGGTTAGTCCCCTTTAATGAGCATGAATCCTGGCAGTTTCTAGATTGGTTTTATTTGCAGGCCGATCTGCCCCAAGGGGTACAGAAAGCCACTGGACAGCAGGGATACATTTTTTGGCATATAGGGGGGCTGCCCCTTAGACAAGGGTGACTCCCCTTTCATATTGGCAAAAAATGTGCCCATTTCTGCGCCCCTTGGAGACAGATCGGCTATATTTGTAGGCCAATTTGCCTCGAAAGGGGGCGGGGGGGGCAGAATCCCACTAGACACCAGGGAAAATTGTTTTCGCAATTCAGGGATCGACCCCTTAGGCAAGAGTCGTTCCCATTTTATTCTCGCAAATATTTATTCCGCCATCATTTTAGGCCAATCTGCCCCCAAGAGGGCAGATCGGCGATGTTTTTAGGACAAAACATCCTAAACAGAAGGGATAATTTCTTTTGCAAGTGTCGCTCCCTTTTTATTTTGACAACGTTTTGGCTGTTTTCTGCCTCTCCTGAGGGCAGATTGGCCATAGTTTTAGGTCCATCTGCCACAAGATGGACAAATAATCACTAGATACCAGGGAAAATTTCTGCAGGTGTGTGTGTCTGAACTGATGTTCGGCTGATGGTCAGCGTGTACTAGCATTTGGCTGGCGGAGTGTGTAGATTGGCATATTGCTTGCAGTATGTGTAGACTGCCACTTGGTTGGCAGTGGGTGTGGACTGGCGTTTGACTGGCAATGTCTGTAGACTATAAGCGGTGTCAGTGGCTGTGTCAACATGATATTGAAGAATTTGAAAAAAAGAATTTCCAGCTCACATTGAAAACAGTGGATTGAATATCATTGAAATTTGGATGTTTCTATTCGGATCATATTGCCTCTCATCTTTTTGTTATATTTGCCATGAATCTATGGCCATGTGACAGCTGGTCATTTGAGGTGGGCAGTAGAAAAAAAATTGAGACTTAGGAGTGACTATACAGGGTGGTGCAGTAAGCGGTGCCTTGCTGCCTTTCTTTGCTCTTATGTGTTACAGACTGCTGCACTGTTACTTGGAAGGAGGAATCGCTGCTGCAGAAGGAAGGACCTATCCACACCTCGCGGAACCCGCTTCGCAGGTCCCGCATCGTCAAGGTAGCCCATTCGAGTGTTGACACCTGCGGGGCGAGTGCGCGAGTGACAGGGCTGCGAGCGTTGGGAACCGGGACTCACTCTCCCAGGAGCCCCGGCGATCCCGAGGCCAAGTCACCTGGCCCGCTCTCCCTGACCGCCCCGCCCCGCAAAGCAGCAGAAAAGGAGCCCGCCCAAGCAGGAACTCGGGACGTGTTACAGACTGCTGCACTGTTACTTGGAAGGAGGAATCGCTGCTGCAGAAGGAAGGACCTATCTACACCTCGCGGAACCCGCTTCGCGGGTCCCGCATCGTCAAGGTAGCCCATTCGAGTGTTGACACCTGCGGGGCGAGTGCGCGAGTGACAGGGCTGCGAGCGTTGGGAACCGGGACTCACTCTCCCAGGAGCCCCGGCGATCCCGAGGCCAAGTCACCTGGCCCGCTCTCCCTGACCGCCCCGCCCCGCAAAGCAGCAGAAAAGGAGCCCGCCCAAGCAGGAACTCGGGACGTGTTACAGACTGCTGCACTGTTACTTGGAAGGAGGAATCGCTGCTGCAGAAGGAAGGACCTATCCACACCTCGCGGAACCCGCTTCGCGGGTCCCGCATCGTCAAGGTAGCCCATTCGAGTGTTGACACCTGCGGGGCGAGTGCGCGAGTGACAGGGCTGCGAGCGTTGGGAACCGGGACTCACTCTCCCAGGAGCCCCGGCGATCCCGAGGCCAAGTCACCTGGCCCGCTCTCCCTGACCGCCCCGCCCCGCAAAGCAGCAGAAAAGGAGCCCGCCCAAGCAGGAACTCGGGACGTGTTACAGACTGCTGCACTGTTACTTGGAAGGAGGAATCGCTGCTGCAGAAGGAAGGACCTATCCACACCTCGCGGAACCCGCTTCGCGGGTCCCGCATCGTCAAGGTAGCCCATTCGAGTGTTGACACCTGCGGGGCGAGTGCGCGAGTGACAGGGCTGCGAGCGTTGGGAACCGGAACTCACTCTCCCAGGAGCCCCGGCGATCCCGAGGCCAAGTCACCTGGCCCGTTCTCCCCGACCGCCCCCCCCCCGCATGATCCTCTCAACCAACGCCTATAAGAAGTGACGACCCTCGCTGCGCGGGAGTGCCCGGGGCTAAGCCCGGGCAAAGGGCGGGCCCTCTGTGGCCCTCAGAGGCACGAGAAGGCAAGGCGAGGCCACCCCCCTGAGGTTTACCGTTTGGGATTAATAAGGTACCGTTTAATTATACTCATCATTACCCTCAGGCCATCTGCCAGTTGCCTGTCGATCCTGACACCTATTTAGGTTTTTTTGGTCGGACGTTTCAAGTGGTAGGCAATATGGTAAGGAAAAAGCCCGCACCTGCCGCGACGGAGCCCCTTAATACAATGTTTTCATATGTGGTACAAAAAGTTAGTAAGATCAACAATGAGAGGAGGCAATCGCTAGGCTTGAGCCAATCTCCAGTCTTGCCGTCAGAAAGTCCGCCCTCAAGGGCACCAGCCTCAGAGTTGCTGGCCACACCGCCAGAGTTTCCCCAGTCAAATAGCTTAGTTCACATCTCACAAGACTTGGGCAGCGATGAAGAAGATCCCCATGTTTTGGTTAACTCGTCTGCCAATAATGGTAATGCCTCGGAGCAAAATCACCAGTCATTTACCATCGAGGAAGTACCATCACCGGGGCAGCCCGTATCACGGCCAGTGAGAACTTGTAGAAAATCTCATACAAAGAGAGGGGGGAAACAACAAGGCAGGAGAAAGGTGGCTACACCACCCCTAAGACGTGAAGGGCAACAAATGGACCTCGATGTTGAAGCAGAGTCCAGACGCATCATAGATGATGAACTTTTCAACCGGATTCAAGATATGATTGATATAAAAATCAGGACAATCATTAAGCCCTTGATTGGGAAACTGGACAAATTAACATCGGAGGTTAAGAAGGCGGGGGGAGCACAAAACAATCTGGTGGTAGAGGTGGCGAATATATCCGCCCTTGTTACAAAATTGGCGTCGGGAGCCGTAGAGGCTTTACCTAATGAGAGTGCTCCACAGCCCACACTACCAGAGAGGCCCCTAGCATTAGCATCAACTTCACTAACGGCCCCTAGTCAGGATTTAGCAGGCGGAGCCGCGTCGTCATCATCATCAGGTGACATAAGTGGGGCAACACAGGAGGACGTATCAGCCCAATTCATTTTGGAAGCCTCCCCAGTCGTGCTAGTATTAGCAAATGTCCCAGTTTTAGGACAAAATAAAATAGAATCTAAACAGGACTTGAAAGATAAAGCACTTCATTGGCTTACCACTAATATGACCATGGCCCCCCAAGGGATGGATAGCTTAGCAAGGGACATTGTTATGACCAGGAGGGTACCTTGGATTGGGTCTAAACCTAAAAAACTTAAGGGGGACTGTGTGATTATAAATTTTGCCAACACGGAAGTCCTCCCAAAAATTCTGAATAACATCTTCCCACCCCAAAGGCGGAGTGGCTCTATAATCCCGCTTACTTTAAAATTCTTCTATAGTGAGGCTCAGCTCCCTACTTTTTCTAACTCCCCTAGAGTTAGGAGAGCGCATAATGCCCCAAATTGGGAAGGGGGCTTTAGACATAGATACCCCAACGAGCGCCCTGGGCCCATATTTAACTTTGAGTACGGAAGACCTAACCATGCGCATGAGTCAAATTTCTGGCCTCCCATGCCATCAGACCCTGCCGCCAATGGTTGGGGCCCGGGTTGGATGGGCCAAGAACCCACTGGGTGAATCAACAGGTTTATACCACGGTTGAGAAACGATCAGTTTCCGATACGCCCAAATACCCCTTTACCTATGTGGAACATCGCAGCTATGGGTCAAGGTCAGGTAGCTACTCCGTTTGATTGGGGGGGCGGAATGGGGAATAGGTATGCCCCCTTATCGGATTTAAATAACTGTGATTGACTTAAACCTGATAATGTCCGAGCAAGCGAGCCCATATTTATACCCCTAATAAATCGTAGCCAATGTTACCCTGATGAAGATCTCCGCTTGCCCACATTTTATGAAACACCTGAGAGATATGTGCCGTTAGATAACCCTGGGTTATCATACCAGGGGGTGGGTTGTGTATTACCAACCCTGAATACCGTCCTAACACAGAGCGCCCCCGAGGTAGATCAGAATGAGGTGATCATATCCTCAAGCTTAGCTGAGGGGTGTTTGTTGGGGGATAAAGAGTTGAGGGTACCTACTAACTCCTGTAAAATCATAAGTTGGAACATTGCTGGTTCAAATGCTAAACGACAGGACAAAGCCTGTTTGAGCTTTATTTCTAAGCACCATATAATTGCCCTGCAAGAAACGTGGGACACATCGGCTAACTTTTGGTGGGATGGATTCACTTGCTTTACTATTCCTGTCGTCCCTAGCCGTATGGGCAGAGCCAAAGGTGGTTTGGCCATTATGTTTTCCCTAGACCTGAAGGGCAGTTATAGGCAGATAAATACCGATTCCGTAAACATCCTAATGGTTGAAAGGATGACTAGTAACAATTGCAGGACGATATATATCAACTTTTATAACTCTGGGAACAGCGAATACAGTGGGAGCAATGTCGCCAACCTAGATAGCATTTTAAATAAAGTGTCTCAGAATATCGATTTAGTTCATGAGTTTATCCTATTAGGAGATTTTAACATCCACCTATGTAACTTGGTCTGTATGGGAAGAGGTGACAATTTAACTGAGGAGGGCGAGGAGGCCCCTCGGGGTCCCCACTTTGAACACTCTACAGAGGGGCTCGAGTTAGAAGAACTATTAGCAAACCATGACTTATATGAACCCGATAAGGGCGTTAGGGCGCCAACCTTCACTGGCAGTCATCATGGCTCAGAGATAGACTATATCTTTGTTTCACAAGGTATCCTAAATCGGTCTATGGTTTATTGCACAGTTATAACACCCTACAGCGACCACAACCCTGTATTACTTGAAGTGGCCTGGGGTGGCCAGATGGGAGCACCGCCAAGAGCACTTAAACCAGCACACCCCTTGAAACCTTGCGACCAAGACAGACGACTGAAATGGGCTAAAGTCATCCCGGATAATTTCTATGAAATAAACTTTCCAAAAATAAAAGATAAAGTGGACATCTGTCAAAAATCGGGCGCGCAAGGTAAAGAAATAATAGAGGCCTTCGAGGAAATTTGTGGCCAGGTGGCCAAGGACCTTTAAGCCAAACCAAAAAAAGGACTTTCCGGAACAAAACGTTGGTTTGATTTTGCTTGTTCAAAGCCCACAGAGCATTGTTGACAGC
The DNA here is from genome assembly GCF_964263255.1 of Lissotriton vulgaris. NCBI lineage: Eukaryota > Metazoa > Chordata > Amphibia > Caudata > Salamandridae > Lissotriton > Lissotriton vulgaris. Next base: position 474,097,813 of record NC_141698.1, on the reverse strand, counting down.
GTTAAAAGCCTCTCCCAGGGTCGGGGATGACATTGTCAGATTAAGGAAATGCTATAAGGTTGCCATTAAGAATCGCAAAGAATCCATTAAACGCGAATCGTGGGAAAATCTCCTTTCAGCTGCAGTACTGAAGGACAGTAGGAGATTTTGGGAGATCATTAGACAACCTTTATTTTCTGATGACAATAATGCTCCTATGGACTGTGTGATCACTGACGATAAATGGTTAAACCACTTCAAAAATGTCTATGAGGGTGGGGCCAAAGGAACTGTAGATGCTCCAGTGCCTGCTATAGCGGCACATCCTATGGTTTTTAACCCCGAAGAAGTAGAAAAAGCCTTGATGGCCACAACAAGACATAAAGCTCCAGGCCCTGACGGCGTTCCCGCTGACTTCTTTATGTACTCTCCTAAATTGTGGGCGGAGGTTTTGTCGAAAGTGTTTAATGCAGCCAATAATCATGCACCTAGTTCCTGGTCCACATCCACCATAGTTCCTATTTATAAAAATAAAGGCCAGCGAGATGATCCCGCCTCCTATAGGCCCATATCTCTTTTGGACTCAACCGTAAAAATACTAGGCAGAGTCCTTCTAGCAAGACTTAATGACAACGTTGAGAGCCGTGGAGGGCTGTCTGAATTACAATATGGATTCAGAGAAAGAAAGGGGATAATCGAACAATGTATAAATTTACATCTATTAATCTCTAAATATACAGTGGCAAAGGGGGGTTCCATGTTTCTTGCATTTATGGACCTCTCCTCTGCCTTTGATCTGGTGAATAGGACGAAATTGTGGCAGTTACTGTTGGAGATGGGCATCGATGAGTCTTTGGTTGTGTTTATGGCTAAACTGCACCAGGAGCTTTTTGCAGCTGTCCGAGTCACAAACGATGGTAGACGCACCCCCCTGTTTAAATCTCTAAAGGGGGTGCGGCAAGGCTGCATTCTAGCCCCTGTATTATTCACCATTTACATTAATGGGTTGGGCAGTCACCTGCGGGGACAGGCAGCCGACGTTCCGCATGCAGGAGGCATCAAAATCCCAGCACTCCTGTATGCGGACGATGCAGTGTTGATAGCCCGTACTGGGGTAGGCCTACAGCATCTCCTGGACGCTTTTGGTAGTTTTATGGAGACTCTGGACCTCAAGGTCAACGCCTCTAAATCACACACGATGGTAATGGGGCGTGAGTGTAACAAAAAAAGACATAAAACATTTTTTTGTAAGGGAGTCCCTGTCACCAACGTATCCACATTCCCATATCTGGGGGTAATGTTTGACCAGAAAGGAACTTGGGGCCCTCAGATAAGAGCAAAAAGATTGGCTGTAATAAGATCTTCCTCAGCGGTATTGGGCTTTGCTGGGAAGCTAGGGGCTAGGCCTATGCAAGCTCTCTTGAAAATCTACAATAGTAAACCAGTGGCCATAGCGGCTTATGGTTCCCAGCTGTGGGGATACGTAAATCTTGATCCAATTCAGAGAGCAGAAAATAGATTCATTAGATCTCTGCTCTCAGTCCCGCAATCCACCCCAACGTATTCTATCCATAAAGAGGTGGGTTTGCCTTATCTGTCTGACACCCTGAGCCTTGCACCGCTAACTTTGTGGCTGAAAATGTGGACAAATGATGATCTACCTCTGAACCACAAGATTTTGCACGATGTCTTATCCTTGGATAAACATACCAGCATCCCATGGCTGGCTTACATAGCGAAAACCTTTGCAGACCTGGGTCGCCCAGAACTTTTTTCGTCTCCGGAAAATATTAGGAGACAGGATATAGTAATCATCAAAAAGTTATTTAGGGATAGGCAGGAAGCACGGAGGGAGGAACTCGAACTGCTGAAACCTGCGGTAAGGGCCCATAACCTCCTGGTTTGTACATCCTCACTCTCCCCCTACTTGAACTTTGTCACATTCCCATATCATAGGTTTTTATTAACAAAGTTTCGATTTAATTTGATACATTTCTATTTAGGTTCTTTTAAGAGTTGGCAGAAGCCTGAGCAGGCCCCACCGTGCTGCTGTGATAATTTTTCGGTGCAGGATACTCTGCACTTTGTTATGTTTTGTAGTATATACCACGAGCAGAGAAAGAAATATTTGTTGCCTATTTTGAAAAAAGCTGGTTTTGTCCAAGTAAGACCAGCCTTGCTCTTTCTACAACTTTTACCTAACACACATATTACTTTTTGCATGGCAAACTTTTTGGTAGCTGCAATGCGGGCGAAATCTGTCAGCCAAATTTTACCTTAAAATTTGTAGTCGTTTTAGGATGTTTTTGTGTTAGATTTGTATAGAATTATTTCATCCATGTTTAAAAAAATGTTTTCTTTCCTTGTCTAACTGGATCTTCTTTTTGGGAAACGTAAATAGATGTACAGTATGCATTGTATTGTAAAGTAATTGTTTTTCTTATTTTTGTTCTTTGTATGACTTGTAATAAGTCGAATAAAGATATTCTGACTGACTGACTGACTCATATGTTGTGTTTGGTGGCCGTTCATGTCACGGGCACTTGGCCTACCACCCAACCAAGTGAGGCACTGCTTTTCTCTGGAGAGTTGAGGGAACACTGGGTGGTAGGAAATGTGTGGCTGCCTACTGATTCAAAGAGTTTTCCTCAGAAATGCAAAGGAAATGTGTTTTTGTAGGCAAAGTTTGAGCTTTGCAGGGGATTCTCGGCAAAAGAAAAATCTGGTGAGAGCTACACAAGTTACCCCACCCTGGACCCCTCCCCAGATGTCTTGTTTCAAAAATATGCTGGTTTTGTTTGTTTCCCTGGGTGCCGGCTGAGCTGTGGCCCAAAATCCACAGCTATCCACTTTGCGAAAAACTCTATTGTTTTTCAGTGGAAAGATGCAATGAGCCTAAGTTGTGTATGATGCCCTTTCGTGTCACAGGCACTTGGCTTACCCACACAAGTGAGGGCCCCATTTGTTTTTTAGAGGCTTGGGGGAACACTAGGTGGTAGGTAATTTGTGGCTGCTTGCAGATTTCATGGCTTTTCCACACAGAAATGCAAGGGAAATGTGTTTTTTAGGCAAAGTTTGCGCTTTGGATGGGATTCTGGGTGAAAAATTCTGTCGAGAGCCATTCAAGTCACCCCACCCTGGACTCTGCTGGGTGTCTCACTTTACAAAATGTGCTGGTTTGATAGGTTTACCTAGGTACTGGCTGACCTGGGGCCGAAAATCCATAGCCAGCCACCTTGTAAAAAAGCATACATTCTGTTTTGGGAAATATGATTTCGCCTAGGTCACATTTTGGGGTATTTTGTGTCACAAGTGCAAGGCCCAGCCACACAAGAGGGGCCTTGCACATGTGACACAAAATCATTATCGAGAGACATGTGGAAATATAGAATAGTAGAACAATTGCTATTAACTGTTGGAAAGTGGGTTATTAGTAGTGGTAAATGTGCATCTACCACTGGCAGTAAGGCCACTGACACCATCTAGGGTTCAGAATAGGTATCAATAAATTATTCCCATGCTCCACCCTCGGTAGCTTGATTGCGAACAGTCAGTCTTAACTTAAGAAAATGGTAAGTAAAACATTTAAAAACACCAATTCAGTGAATAAATAAGACACAACACACAATAAAAATCCCACACTAATTTATACAAATAGGACATATTATTATCTTTAAAATGACACCAAAATGACAAAATTCCAATGTAGGAAACCGGAGGTATACATTTTGAAAGAATTAGTACTCTATAGAAATTAGAAACCTATAGTGCCACCTTGGGACATCTGGTCACACTTGACTGGGACAAAATCAAAGTGTCAGGCAACCGCTATTGATCCCTGCTCAGATACCCCTCACGGTCAGCCTTGGTTGAGACTTAACCTTCTGACTTAGAAACCTTTCTGGAGCTTTTTCTGCCTGAGTCCCCTGCTGCTCTTCACCAGGTCGAGTTTGGGTTCACCGGCTTGCTTTCCAGGAAGTTTCCAGTCAAACTCTGGAGGTCAGAGCTCTGGAGCTTTTCAGCAAGAAGAGCCAGCTGGGCATGCTGGCTCGCGGTTGAAGATGGCAGCTTGGCTCTCTCAGTTGAGTCTGTCCTTTCTCTGGAGCTTTTTGTCCAAACTTCGACAAACTTCTTGAACATCTTCCTGAAGGTCCTCCAGGGATCCCAAATTGTCCAAAGCAAAATAAAGGGGTTTGAAATCTCCAAGATGGTACTTGAAAGTTTGGGGCTTCAGTTCCCACAATCTACTTGGACAAATCCCTTACAAATTCACTGGACGTAGGGGATTCTCTGCGGTGATAGTCCAGGTGAGCTCTGTCAACCTATGGCTTGCAGGGAATACACTCTTTATTTCTCTTGAAGCAAGGTACATTCAAAGTGCTGTAGTTCCAGATAATGTAGCAGGAGTAGTCAGTCAGAATGCAAAGCCTGGTGGTGCAAATCAAGTTTCCAGCTTGGAAAGCCTTCTTCTTCTTTTAGTTTCAAGCATCAGATCTGAGATGCTTTGCATCTCTCACATTTTTATTCTGTGTTCTCTGGGGTCAAGCAGGAGAGCAATTCTGTCCAATTAAGTGCAGGGCAATGCCCAGAGCATGACCACTTTCTCCAAAGTGTGCATAATCTTTACCCAGGGAGCACTATTTATCCAAAATGCAATATGGGTGAACTTGCAGCAGCGGACCAAGAGCTAGTTAAACCAACCTCCAGTATGGCTCATTTCCGTAGCTCTCCTCCCCCTATCATCTGCAAATTCCTCCCTTAAGCCTGCCATCTGGCTGAGTCAGGGGAGCTGGTGGGTAGCTGGGCCTTGCATTCCCTGCATTTCCATTCGCCCAATGAAGCTTCATAGTTTACAACCCCTACCCCTTACTCTGGCAGTTAGTTCTGTGTAGCTGAGCAGTGTCCAGGGCACAGGATGACTTTGTAACATTACCAACTGAATATCTCAACGTTTATGTCTCTCAAATGCGAGCAAGTAGGTAACACAGAAGACAATTTACAAAATGCCCTTTGAAACACCTACCTGTAAGGCTACCCATAAATTAAGGGAACACTATTTATCCAAAATGCAATATGGGTGAACTTGCAGCAGACGACCAAGAGCTAGTTAAACCAACCTCCAGTATGGCTCATTTATGTGGATTTGCTCCCCCTATCATCTGCAAATTCTTCCCTTAAGCCTGCCATCTGGCTGAGTCAGGGAGCTGGTGGGTAGATAGGCCTTGCATTCCCTGCATTTCCTATCCCCCAATGAAGCTTCATAGTTTACAACCTCTACCCCTTACTCTGGGAGTTCTGTGTAGGCGAGCAGTGTCCATGGTACAGGATGACTTTGTAACTTTACCAACTGAAAATCTCTACGTTTGTGTCTCTCAAATGTGAGCAAGTAGGTAACACAGAAGACAATTTACAAAATGCCCTCTGAACGACCTACCTGTAAGGCTACCCATAAATTAAGAGATGCACAAACAACCACTGTTACTAAAATCAGTATATGGTGTACGTTTCAGAAATACAACATTTTCCTTCAAAGCCTTTTTAAAATCTTTCTAATTTACCATATGAATTGCTGTACGGTCACTACACAATAAAAAATCTTTGTAAGGTGCAGCTTGATTGTTGGCTCTGGGTGCCTTGGGTTCTTGGAGAACCTACAAGGCTTCTATATACCCGCAACCAGAGGGTCTAGCAGACATAATGGTATATTGAATTTGAAAATATGCCATAGTAAAAGGTTACAGTTGGAGACGTTGAGATTCAAACTCAGGGGCATATTATCAAGGGTGGCGATAGGCAATGTTTGCCGCTTTAGCGGCCGTTTTCGGCCGCTAAGCGGCGATAATTCAATCGCCCTATTATCAAGCTTTCGCTAACAGCAGTTAGCGACAGCTTTTAGGTGATAGCGAGCGGTTTGGGGCCTGCTTTGCATATTAGCGATATTTATCGCTAATGACATGCAAAGTGGGCGTTCCCAAACTGTTAGCGACTGAAAACAGTCGCTCACATCGCTATCGCCTATTAGCAAGGCAGGCGCAGCAATGGAAATATTTGCGCTAAGCGTGAATATCTCCAAATACTAACACCTGCCCAGACCAGTTCTTAGCCATGTTATCCAATGGGAGGTGGATAACATTGCTAAGAGCATTTCGTCGATAATGCGTGAATATCGCTGTATTCTCAGCGATATTCACACATTTCGCAGCTATCCCCGGAAAATTTATCGCTTTGGAGATAAACGTTGGTAATAGCACGTTATCTCAGCGATAAATTCCGGCGATGCTCAGCGATAAAAAAATCGTCGCTAAGCCTATTTAGCGATAAATATCGCTACTTGTTGGTAATATGCCCCTCAGTTTTCTTCAGTCCACAGGCTTAACGAGGGCTCTCTACACCAGTGTTGCACATGGCTGAATAGCTACACCGCTACATTATGAGTTTAGAAATACTGATAACAAAGAAATGAGCATGACTACATTTGTTATTAAGAAGAATCTAACAGTCAAACAGGACACGGGAGAGATCACCTGTAAGAAACTTGTATTCTGGCACCTATATCGTCAAACTCCATTTACTATTGTTAAAGGAATAAGAAATACAGTTTGCAGTTAGATGCCTTGAAGAAGTCCCATTGGGGACAAATACGTGTCAGCTGATGATAATGTAGTTGGTTGGAAGTATGTAAAACACAATAAAGACAATGAAAATATATCACACAACCTTGTACTTATGAACTAACTTGTCTCCAAACCATTGTTGGAGTGCTCCAGTATATTATACTCAAAAAGTTCACCCCGCCACCCCCCCCACCCCCCTCCAAATAAAACTTCAGTCAAAATGTAACGGGGTATAGCTCTTCAAGATCTGCACTGACTGGTCCGGAAAGAAAAGAACTGATGTCAGCAAACTGGGGTTGTGTCTATAAATGCACCACCCACATCCCATCAGGCACAGACAATGCCAATACAAAACAAAACACAACACCACCTACCAGAGTGCAGGGGTACTGCTCACAAATTTCCAGATCCCATCTGACACCTAGCGATAATTCTAAGGTAAGGAATCTGTGGCTAGAAGTCTCTATCAGATGTCCTCTTACAACTTCCAAGAACACGCAAAAGAGTATTGTTTTCAATGCCATCTGAAAGTGAAAGATCTAAGAGCCAATTATACTAAATGGACAGTTCTTGTAGAGTGATGAGAACAACCTATCAGTTCAGAGTCAGTATGAAAGGCAGAACCTATGTCTACCTCTCAAGAACAAGCAACGTACTGCCAAGTCCTCAGAAGGCTTGACAAAGTGCCACTCTCTGACAACAAAGTTATTGCAAGCTACTCCCCATCATAACTTCGATGTATTTGGTTTTTAAGACCATCCTCAAGCAATTGTTGTGTCTTGTGTAATTACTGTTTGGGCCACCAAGATAAGCAGATGCATAGATGGGCTGTCTCTTTCAACATCGTGCAACTTGTTGTTCTATTGACTTAGTCACATTATAACTCAGCAGGTACTTCTCTACAATATGACTGTCTGACTGCCTATTGGAAAATCCTCAAACCAAGGACATGGCGGCTTGATATGGCAAGACAATGAGCAAGACCCCAATGTCAGAAAGCTGCTAGTGCTGCTATCAAGGCAAGGTGAGATGCTGACCACAGACTGAGAAAGGGCCCAATTACATCACAAGACCTACCTTTGTACATAGGTTCAATTTCTCTTGATGCCAGACCATCCACAAAAATAGCAGCAACTTTCACTGCAACACTGTTGTGCAGTGTATTTTAGCCTCCAAATGTGCATGAGCTGTGTGTCTGAGCTCAGACTGCATGTTCACATTTTTTAACCCTCAATCTAAATCTTCTCAAATAGTTGTGCTCAGTCTGCAAGTTCATCATTATTTACATTATTAACTCATGTTCTCTCGAAGGCGAATTTCCATTATAGTCATAAGTGCTGAATAGTCCTGCTCACGTGCGAGGACTATTCAGAACTTATTCAGCACTATTCAGGTTGTTTTATATATATCTTCTTAAGTGTATATTTTCACCTTCCTTCAAGAAGGCCTGCAAAGATACTTAAGACAGAGACAGATTATGCAGAATATTTACAAAGGCTACAATGGAGAGATTATTCACCATGAAGACAAAAAAGGAACAGAATAAAGCATTTGAGGATAATCTGAGTTGATTTGCAAATAGTATAAATATTCCCCAGAAATGCTTTTTTATGATAGAGATCAAAGGGAACTGGACAGAGTAGCCTTATTGGTTGTCATGATATGTCTTAAAAAGACATTCTGCCTTTAAGAACCCAAATACCACCAGTATCCCATCGTGCACAGCAGGTGGCAGTTACTTCAGTTCTTTTTGAAACCTATGTCAACAGATAAACATTACAGGAATACCTCTCTCCATTCCACCGGGGAGGAGGGAGGGTCAAATATGACTTTAATGGAAATTCCCCTACTAGAGAACAGGAGCCACAGGTAAGAAAATATTCCTTCTCTCATAGGTGATTTCCATTTACAGTCCTAAGCGCTGAGTAGAGTAGCAAGTCCATCCCCAGATAGTGCGGTAGAGTAGATAGAGGACAACCTGGAAAGGTCAAGCAAAGAGAATTCTGAGGGAACTCTGCCCCACTTGCAAATCTGCTCTATCATCAGTAAGAGCTGCCAGGTAAACATTTATAGAAGATGATTGCAATCCACATTTTGCCAAATGGAGTAAGCATGGGAGGATGGCATCTTCCTGGCAAATGGTAAGGCCCTTGTACTTAGATGAACACCACATGCACAATCTCTTCCATTTGAATGCATATACGGAATGTGTGGAGGTCTGCTAAGCTCCTTTAAGGAGCTCCATACAGTACTGCGGCAGATTTACATGTCTATAATGCACTAGCTCAGGAGCCATGCTGCCAAATTTAAGGAGGAGAGATTGGGGTGAACCATCTGGCCTCCAAATGTTGACAGTAGGTCTGGTCTGCATGGCAGCTTTAGATGTGGATGGACAGACTGGAGAAGGAGGTCCATGAACCACCATTGATGTGGGCACTCCGGAGCTATGAGGATCATCTTGGATGTGGATTGAGACAACTTGATGAGGACTACCCGGATCTGGGGAATCAGCAGAAAAGTGCAGAGAAATTAGCCAAACTAGTTGATCCATAGGGCAGTCGCAAGATTCCCCTGCTGGAAGAACAGCAATGCTAAGCTTTGGCATTTGCTGTTTTCTGCAGTGGCAAACAAGTCAATGGCTGGAGTTCCCCACTGTTGAAAGATGTTTTGGACGTCACTTGTTTTCTTATAGGAGTCTGCTGAGGGAGCATGCTTAAACATTTTGGACACCAGGAAGGTGAGTTGTTGTGATCATAACGCCCCTTGCTAAAAGCCTCTTCTAGATTGTCTGGGACTCGGGTGACAAGGGTCTGGGCCTCGTCCCTGCTTGCTTGTTGAGGTAGAACATGGCTGTGGTGTTGTCTGTCTGAACAAGCATGGAGTACGATGCGAACAACGGATTAAATGCTTTGAGGGCTAGATGGACTGTGTAGCTTAAAGAAAGTGATATGGTATGTCTATTCTATCTGAGCATATGCCCTGGATTTGGAGGTGATCCATGTGGGCTCACCATCCCAGTAGTGAGGCACCCGTGACTATGGTTTGAGGAGGGATCTCCTGATGAAATGGTGTACCTCAAAAGAGATGGATTGGAGAATACCACCATTTCAGGGACAGTTATGCACAGAGATGTAGCTGTATTTTGTCTTCCCAATTGCCTTTCAGTTGGTCCCACTGGTCCTCGAGACATTCCTGTAGATGTCTCATGTGGAGAAGGGCATTTGGTGTGAGAAAGATGCAAGAAGCCACAAAGCTGAAGGGAGAATACTGTTCTCACAGTTGGATGGTAAGCTTTCATGAGAGCCTGACACTTCTGAAGGATCGATAAGCATCTCTCCTCCGAAGGACACAATTTTGCCCTTATAGTGTTGATGGAGGTTTGAACTGGGACAGAGGACGACTTGCTGTGGTTGATCTGAAAATTACAAAAAACAGTTTGATGGACAGAATGTAGATCAATGTCTTACATTCACCCCAGTACAATGATCTGGGCCTAAATCCATCGTTTTTTGCACTCCACACCACCCTGGGTCAGATAATGGCTTTATGCAAATCAGCTCTGACCCTGTGCCCCATGGGAACAGTCCAGTCCGAACTACAATAGCCATATCTTTCCACATGCACAATCTCTTCCATTTGAATGCATATACGGAATGTGTGGAGGTCTGCTAAGCTCCTTTAAGGAGCTCCATACAGTACTGCGGCAGATTTACATGTCTATAATGCACTAGCTCAGGAGCCATGCTGCCAAATTTAAGGAGGAGAGATTGGGGTGAACCATCTGGCCTCCAAATGTTGACAGTAGGTCTGGTCTGCATGGCAGCTTTAGATGTGGATGGACAGACTGGAGAAGGAGGTCCATGAACCACCATTGATGTGGGCACTCCGGAGCTATGAGGATCATCTTGGATGTGGATTGAGACAACTTGATGAGGACTACCCGGATCAGGGGAATCAGCAGAAAAGTGCAGAGAAATTAGCCAAACTAGTTGATCCATAGGGCAGTCGCAAGAGTCCCCTGCTGGAAGAACAGCAATGCTAAGCTTTGGCATTTGCTGTTTTCTGCAGTGGCAAACACTCTTGTTCCTGTGCTCTGAAGCTGAACCTCCTCGCTACACGTGAGCTCGAGACGGAACGAAGAGCCAATTTTGAGCGTGGTAATCTTTCTTTTTTGTCTTACAGATACTCTGTCTGAGAATGCCTAAGAAAGTCGGAAAGCGAGTTACTACCGACCAGATGCTCCGTATGCTCATGAAAGAGGTAACCGATCTAAAGAAGCAGATGGCGGCTAGAGACGGGGAAGGGGGACCGAAACGACCTTTGGCAGGAGCCGCTCCAGGAGGGAAGGGCAAGAGGCCCAGACGGGGGGAAGCTGGGGGAGACATCCCGGTTCCCGATACCCCACTCGAAGGGCCAACTCCGGTGCCGACAGAGGGGAATCCGATTCCCGTGGTGGTCACCCCCGTGTCCGGGGAGGATATGCCGCCCGAGTTGGCAGCACAATTGGCAGCGTGGTTGGGAAAAAATGGCGAGGACGCCACGGCTGACGACGCACGGGTGTTGATGACGCAACTGCGTGAAAATAGGGAGGCGGCGAAGGCACCATCGCCAGTTATCACGCCGTCTCCGGCGGGTGGAAAATCGACAGGAGCAGGTCCAGCGGCAGACGCAGCTTCCAGTTCAGGTAAGCGGCCATTGCCGATTGCGAGGGATGAGTCTGCACCCTCACGAAGGGAAAAGTTGGGTCAGCATGTCCCTCTGGCTATTAAGGAAAAGATGTGGGCAGATGAGTATGTAAACATTTTCTCGTTGCTTACAGATCATTATGAGATGGAGCATGTTAAGAGCCAAAAGGAGCTCATGCATCCGAGTGTTTGGCGCGCAAAGATGGCCGCCTTTAAGGTTGACGAGAACATTGGCACTTGGGGCAGGGCATGGGGAATTTTTACCTCCATCATGGGTGAACGTAGGCCCGAGTTGCTGTCTGAATTGCCTATTTATCAGTCACGGATCATGGAATATTCTGTATCATATGGGGGCAATCAGTGGTTCTGTTACGATAATATTTTTAGAAAAGCGAAGGAACACAACAAGAACTTGACTTGGGATTGTTACGATTCTGTTTCGTGGTCGAAAATGGAGAGTACCGGTATGTTGAAGTTACCATTGGTAGGGAGTAGCGGGGGTGAGTCCTCACGCCAATATGTTGGGACACCCTTTCGATCAGGTACAGGTAACGACCACCACTCGAGGCCGAACGGCAACGCAGGTAAAAAGGGGATTTGCTGGAACTTTAACAGGGGTAAATGTACGAGGCCCCAGGGGTCGTGCAAATTTAGACATGAATGTGGAGGGTGTGGGCAGTCATCCCATCCTGAGTCCATGTGCAGAGCCAAAGCGGGTGATAACGGTGGTAGAGGAGGCACCAAACAGGTCTGAAATAGTCCGAGGGGTGCCTTTACCTACTCCGATTGATACCATGGCAATGATTCCTTGGCTCAGCGAATACCCGGATCATGCTTCCGCTGGGGTGTTGCGGAACGGGTTTTCATATGGTTTCCGCATCCCAGTGGGGGATTTTCAGGGTGTAACAAAATGTAAAAACCAACTGTCGGTCTTGCAACATACGACCGTGGTACAGGAGAAGATTGTGAAGGAGGTTACTCGAGGTCGAGTCGCCGGTCCATTTGATGAGCCACCATGTGCTAACTTTGTTTGTTCCCCTTTGGGGGTGGTCCCTAAGAAGGACCCGGGTGAGTTCCGACTGATACATAATTTATCAGCCCCACGTGGTCTTTCCGTGAATGATGCGATAGACCCGGAAGTGTGTTCGGTGCGGTACGCATCTTTCGATGAGGCCGTCGCCATGTTGAATCGCCTAGGGCCCGGTGCGCTGATGGCAAAATCAGATATTGAGTCAGCATTCCGGTTGCTCCCGGTACACCCAGACGACCAGAGTCTCCTTGGTTTCATGTTTCAGGGTCAGTATTACGTGGATAGATGTATGCCGATGGGATGCTCTATATCTTGTGCCTATTTTGAAAAGTTCAGTTGTTTTCTGCAATGGGTCTTCGCAAAGAGGACGGGTTTTCAACATGTCATGCATTATCTCGATGACTTTTTGTTTCTGGGGGCGGCCGGGGATCCGGAATGTGGACAGGCTTTGAATGAATTTTGTGTCTTAATGAAGCATTTTGGTGTGCCACTGGCACCAGGTAAGACTGTGGGTCCCTCGACTTGCCTTGAGTTCCTGGGGATCGAGCTCGATTCAGAGGAAGGTTGTTTTCGATTACCAAGAGAAAAGGTGTTAAGATTCAGGGCTTCCCTGGAAACGTGTATTAGTGAGTCTAAAGTCAGACTGCATCAATTACAACAATTGGTGGGCCAGCTGAATTTTGCCCTGAGAGTAATGCCGATGGCCCGCCCCTTTTCCCGCTCGATCGCTCAAGCCATGGTCGGTCTGAAGGAGGGTCATCATCGCACGAGGCTATCGGCAGAGGTTCGCAAGAACATGCGCATTTGGTTGGCATTTCTGGCGGAATTCAATGGTCGAATTGTCTGGAATAAACCGGCGGTGTCCTCCGAAGAGCTGGGGCTGTGGACAGATTCGGCGGGGAGCATTGGTTTTGGTGCCATATTCGGCACACAATGGTCGGCTCAAAAATGGCCGTTATGGTGGCATGAGTGTGGGCTGACAGGTAACATTGCCTTTCTTGAACTTTTTCCCATTCTGGTGGCCCTGAAAACTTGGCCTGAGGGATTCAGAGATCACTCTGTGGTGTTTTGGTCTGATAACATGACCGTGGTTGAGTGTATCAATAGCCAGGCAGCACGATGCAAATGGATTCTGAGATTGCTAAAAGAAATTGTGTTATTGTGTATGCAATTGAACGTGCTATTTAGGGCAAGACATGTCCCGGGGGTAATGAATCAAGCGGCTGATGCGCTTTCTCGTTTTCGTATGCAGGCCTTCTGGGGTTTTCTGCCCACAGCGGACCCGGTGGCGGCACCCTTTCCCGAAGCTCTCTGGTCTCTCGGTGCCCCGAACTACAGAACCTCGTGGGAGAGAGTTTAGCACCCAGGACAAGGAAGGCATATGAAGGGGCGTTCCGATCCTATTGGGCCTTTTTGGGGACTGCTAGAGGAGAGCTTTGGGGCCAAGAAGAACTAGTAGTAAAATTCCTGCTGTCTTTACATCAGGCAGGCAAATCAGTGACTACGGCCCAGAGGCATCGGGCCGCCATTTCCTTTATGGCAAGGGCTCATGGGATCCAGGACCCGACTGCGTCTTTTGTTGTGCAAAAAGCGCTACGTGGGTGGCAACGCCTTGAGGGTCGCAGAGTAGATGAGAGGCGCCCGATAGGTTTAGATAGGTTGGCTCTTTTGTTATCTGTACTTCCTGCAACATGTTCATCCCAGTACGAAACGGGGTTATTCCGAGCCGCTTTTGTGCTAGCATTCCATGGGGCTATGCGGGTAAGCGAACTAGTGGCAAAGAACAAGCAGGATACCATGGGGGGACTGTGCCGAGAGCACGTTCAGGTCAGGGGGGAGACAATGACTGTCTCGTTTATCAGGTCCAAGACCGATCAGGGTGCGATTGGGGACTGCATAATCATACAAAGGATTCCCGGCTCTCCCATGTGCCCTGTGGTATGCGTGGAGGAATATTTAGCGCAAAGGGTGGCATCATGGGGCGGGACCTTGTTGAGACACGCTGACGCCACCCCACTGACGAGGTTTCAGTTTCAGCGGGTGCTTGCGATGTCAATTTCGGCCGCAGGCTTGAACCCCGGCGAGTTTGGGACCCATTCCTTTCGGATAGGGGCTGCTACAGAGGCTACAGCCAGGGGTCTGAATGTTGAACAAGTAAAACGTGTGGGGCGTTGGTCCTCGAACTGTTATAAGAGGTATGTGCGGTTGCACATGTTGTGAAGCTGTAATGATGTACTCACGCTTCTTGTTTTTGTTTGGTTTTCAGTTGCGCAAGCCTACGAGGCGGGGCGGACTGTGCAGTCGACCCGACACCGGGGGGCCAGCGGTCAGACATCACCGGCTGTGAAAAAGGAGGTGTGGGTCGTGGGCCACTCATACGTGAGGCGTGCCGCGGACGTATTCAAAGCAGGTGACATGATTCACGTGGCTGGGGAATACGGGTACAGTGTGTCCTTCTACGGAAAGGGCGGGCTCTGTATTGACCAGTTTCGATCATTTTTTGAGGGTTTTTTAGGGCGGAGGAGGTCACCGCCGTCTGTAGTCATAGTACATCTTGGGGGCAATGATTTGGTGACCACTGGTAGACGACTTCTTCTTGAGGCAATGCTTTCCACGGTAAGTTGGTTGGCAAGAAGAGTTCCAGGGTGCACAATTGCATGGTCCCATATGATCCCACGGAAAGTGTGGCGGGGGGCTATTTCGGTTTCTGCTCTGAATCATTCAGTAAGGAAAATTAATAATAAAATGAGTAGATTGTTCCGTTCAAGTACACTGCATTCTATTTCGCATGGTTGTATTACAGGGGACAGTATGTATTTGGGGGATGGTGTTCATTTGTCCCGGATGGGGAACGAATTACTCATAGGAGACCTGATAGCTTGGCTAAAGACTTTATGACATGACCTTTAGGCAGGAGTTTTGTGGGGGGTCCGGATAGCCGGTCAACTATCCGGCCTGTGGCGGTAAGGTCATGATCGGTGAGCAGTAATTGGAAGATCCCTAGGGGTGGGCGTCACCCATTACGGATGGGAGCGCTCGAGGGAGGTGGCCATTGGCCCCTCAACGGGGAGGCGGTCCCTTCTAAGGATGGGCCGCCGAAAGGAAAGGAAAGGCGGTCAAGGCCCCTTCCTGGGTAGGAGGGGCTACAGCCCCCTCCTGGGGAATTTCCCGGGGCCTGGACATCTGCGACGGCAGATGTGGTAAGTTGTGTGGGGTTTGGGAGGGGGTCTACGCTACCTTCTAGATACCTCACACGAGTCCTCGGACGACCTTTAAATGGCGTCGAGTTTATTGGGGCCCCCGTCAAGTCAAGGGAAATTGGTAAATGCACTTGAGGTACACCTCTGTGCGGTCGCCCCTCACAAGTGAGGGGGATATGTCTGGTTTAGGGATCTTGACACCGGTTACGACCTTGCCGTTGGCCCTTAAACGTTAGGATGTACAATTTCAAGTTAAACGTTTTGTAGGATGTTAGTTCGGCTAGGAGAACCTTTGTATTAGAGAATATGTTAAGGTTAGCCAAACATCGCAATGTGGAAATGAAATTGTACATTAATATGAAACTGTTATTTTAATGTTTTAATTTTGTTTCATATTTTAATAAATACGGCCGGGAGGGTCACTCCCTCCCGTCTTCCAAAAGTTCAGAACCGTTTCCGGTTTCCCATTCTTGGGGATTGTGTTGAGAGGGGGTGGCGGGTATCTCAGCCATATGGAAAGGGGCGACCATTCGGTCCCCCCGAACGTATGGCGGAGTACCACGATCCCCCCGGGAAGCCATCTTGGGCGGGAGGCGAGTCTCGGCTGGTATGCCCAAAGCGGCGTAGCCGGGGCGCGCTTTTTCCCGCCCTGGAGTGGGCTGGCCTAGACACTGACGCGGCCGGCCACGCCCTTTGAGGCAGGCAGGGGCGGGTTTACGCCCGCCCTGAAGACGGATAAAAGGAGCAACAAGCCAAGAAAGCATCCTCTTGTTCCTGTGCTCTGAAGCTGCACCTCCTCGCTACACGTGAGCTCGAGACGGAACGAAGAGCCAATTTTGACCCACCCACCAGCCCCTGAGGACAGCAAGTGGTTTTGAATAAAGTTTGATGTGGTAACACTAATTTTTTTTTGCAGGTTGTGATGACTATCGTGATAACTTTGAATATGCAATAAAGAATGGTCGAATTATAATATGTTTTGCAAATAAAGTAATTATGCACTAGTGTTGATCAGTAATCATGCCTTTTAATAAAGTTGTAATGTTACTGTCTTTTAGTAATTTAGCATTTAGTAATTTAGTTAGAATTGTCGTATTTATTTTGGTCGGGCGGTAAGGTCATGATCGGTGAGCAGTAATTGGAAGATCCCTAGGGGTGGGCGTCACCCATTACGGATGGGAGCGCTCGAGGGAGGTGGCCATTGGCCCCTCAACGGGGAGGCGGTCCCTTCTAAGGATGGGCCGCCGAAAGGAAAGGAAAGGCGGTCAAGGCCCCTTCCTGGGTAGGAGGGGCTACAGCCCCCTCCTGGGGAATTTCCCGGGGCCTGGACATCTGCGACGGCAGATGTGGTAAGTTGTGTGGGGTTTGGGAGGGGGTCTACGCTACCTTCTAGATACCTCACACGAGTCCTCGGACGACCTTTAAATGGCGTCGAGTTTATTGGGGCCCCCGTCAAGTCAAGGGAAATTGGTAAATGCACTTGAGGTACACCTCTGTGCGGTCGCCCCTCACAAGTGAGGGGGATATGTCTGGTTTAGGGATCTTGACACCGGTTACGACCTTGCCGTTGGCCCTTAAACGTTAGGATGTACAATTTCAAGTTAAACGTTTTGTAGGATGTTAGTTCGGCTAGGAGAACCTTTGTATTAGAGAATATGTTAAGGTTAGCCAAACATCGCAATGTGGAAATGAAATTGTACATTAATATGAAACTGTTCTTTTAATGTTTTAATTTTGTTTCATATTTTAATAAATACGGCCGGGAGGGTCACTCCCTCCCGTCTTCCAAAAGTTCAGAACCGTTTCCGGTTTCCCATTCTTGGGGATTGTGTTGAGAGGGGGTGGCGGGTATCTCAGCCATATGCACTAGCTCAGGAGCCATGCTGCCAAATTTAAGGAGGAGAGATTGGGGTGAACCATCTGGCCTCCAAATGTTGACAGTAGGTCTGGTCTGCATGGCAGCTTTAGATGTGGATGGACAGACTGGAGCAGGAGGTCTATGAACCACCATTGATGTGGGCACTCCGGAGCTATGAGGATCATCTTGGATGTGGATTGAGACAACTTGATGAGGACTATCCGGATCAGGGGAATCAGCAGAAAAGTGCAGAGAAATTAGCCAAACTAGTTGATCCATAGGGCAGTCGCAAGAGTCCCCTGCTGGAAGAACAGCAATGCTAAGCTTTGGCATTTGCTGTTTTCTGCAGTGGCAAACAAGTCAATGGCTGGAGTTCCCCACTGTTGAAAGATGTTTTGGACGTCACTTGTTTTCTTATAGGAGTCTGCTGAGGGAGCATGCTTAAACATTTTGGACACCAGGAAGGTGAGTTGTTGTGATCATAACGCCCCTTGCTAAAAGCCTCTTCTAGATTGTCTGGGACTCGGGTGACAAGGGTCTGGGCCTCGTCCCTGCTTGCTTGTTGAGGTAGAACATGGCTGTGGTGTTGTCTGTCTGAACAAGCATGGAGTACGATGCGAACAACGGATTAAATGCTTTGAGGGCTAGATGGACTGTGTAGCTTAAAGAAAGTGATATGGTATGTCTATTCTATCTGAGCATATGCCCTGGATTTGGAGGTGATCCATGTGGGCTCACCATCCCAGTAGTGAGGCATCCGTGACTATGGTTTGAGGAGGGATCTCCTGATGAAATGGTGTACCTCAAAAGAGATGGATTGGAGAATACCACCATTTCAGGGACAGTTATGCACAGAGATGTAGCTGTATTTTGTCTTCCCAATTGCCTTTCAGTTGGTCCCACTGGTCCTCGAGACATTCCTGTAGATGTCTCATGTGGAGAAGGGCATTTGGTGTGAGAAAGATGCAAGAAGCCACAAAGCTGAAGGGAGAATACTGTTCTCACAGTTGGATGGTAAGCTTTCATGAGAGCCTGACACTTCTGAAGGATCGATAAGCATCTCTCCTCCGAAGGACACAATTTTGCCCTTATAGTGTTGATGGAGGTTTGAACTGGGACAGAGGACGACTTGCTGTGGTTGATCTGAAAATTACAAAAAACAGTTTGATGGACAGAATGTAGATCAATGTCTTACATTCACCCCAGTACAATGATCTGGGCCTAAATCCATCGTTTTTTGCACTCCACACCACCCTGGGTCAGATAATGGCTTTATGCAAATCAGCTCTGACCCTGTGCCCCATGGGAACAGTCCAGTCCGAACTACAATAGCCATATCTTTCCCAGACCGGAATCAAGCATCCGAGGACCGGACCGGTTTCGAGGTAACACCTCTCATGCAAAAAACGATGGATTTAGGCCCAGATCATTGTACTGGGTTGAATGTAAGACATTGATCTACATTCTGTCCATCATATTGTTTTTTGTAATTTTCTCCCTGAGTGTACTGGGGATGCTCAGACGTGGGTCCCAGGCACTCCACACCACTGGAGTCAAGCTAGCCGGGCTGATGAGAGGTGTTACCTCGAAACCGGTCCGGTCCTCGGATGCTTGATTCCGTTCTGGGAAGGACATGGCTTTTGTAGTTCAGACTGGACTGTTCCCTTGGGGCACAGGGTCAGAGCTGATTTGCATATCGCCATTGTCTAACCCAGGGTGGTGTGGAGTGCAAAAAACGATGGATTTAGGCCCAGATCATTATACTGGGTTGAATGTAAGACATTGATCTACATTCTGTCCATCATATTGTTTTTTGTGGTTGATCTGAAGGCTTAACCATTGTAGGAGATTGCAAGTCCAATTGTAATGAAGCTGCGCTTCCTGAGACGTGAACGGCTTTATTAGCCAATTGTCTAGGTATGTATCTCCTGGGATGGGCAGCCGCTACTGCCATGCACTTGGAAAATGTCCTTGATGCTGGCTTCAGGCCAAATGGAAGACCTTGGTATTGAAAATGGTCAACTACAAACATCAAAGATGTTTGATTCCTTCCTGGAGATTGGTATATGAAAGTATGCATCTTGAAGGTCGATGGAGCAGAGCCATTCCCCTTGATATAATTAGGGATACATTTAGTGCAATGCCAGCCTCCAGAACTTCTCACCAGATTCACTATTCATCTGTTTTGAGGTCGAGAATGGGTCTGAATTTATCCTTGTGTTTATTCTTGATGAGAAAGTACCTGGAAAAAATTCCTGTTCCTCGTTGTTGGTGAGGAACCGGTTCCACTGTCAGCTTTTGTAAGAGGATGTTGACCTCCGCTTATAACAGTGGGAGTTGGAAACTGGATGGTTTCCGAGATATGGATGGTGGTGGACTGTTGAACTGCAGACAATATCCATTGCAAACAATAGTCAGTACCCAGGCGTCTTATGGCATGTTTTGCCACCCTGACAGATAATGCCAGATGCCTCCCCTCATTGGAGTGGGTAACAGAAGAGGAGGGAGTCATTATTCAGGGTTATGATACAGAATGTAGCCTGCCCCTTGAGCTGGCTGTTGGGTAGATCTCCCTCTTGGCTGCCTTTATTGGTAAGATTGGTAGAGACTTTAGTGCTGTTGTTGTGCATTGCTTTGCTGACATCCCTAATACAAATGAGGGGTTTGAACCCTCAGGGAATAGAAGCAGAGTTCATATGGTTGGAAAGATTTCCTCTATTCCCTGGTGTCTCTAAGCCGACTGTCTTCAGAGTGTCTATCTCTGTCTTCATCCATGCCATTGCATAATTAGCATGGCTTCCAAACAGAGTGTTACCAGAGAATAGAAAATGTAACATTCTTTGCTGTGTTTCTGGCTTAAGGGATGTTGGGCGAAGCCAAGAGGGTCTTTGAAGAGCGATGCTGTGGCAGTACTCATGAGCTAATAAGGAAAAGTCTGCTGCATTACTAGTAATGTGATTTGAGACCATCAATCGCTTCCTTGAAGTCTTCCCTCTTATCTCTCAGGAGATGTTACTTAAACTGGTTTATGGATTCCCATAGTGCTCTGTTGTATCTGCCTAGTAGGGTAGTGGTGCTGGCTACTTTAATAATGGCTGCTGCCATGCCGCACACCTTTCGGTCCAAAGAGTCCAATTTCAGGCTCTCCTTATCGGGAGGTACTGTAAAAGAGGGGATAGTGGTGTGTTGTTTCTTCGTCGCTACCATGAACACGGAGTCTTTTGTAGGATCCGTACGGAGGAATGCTGAATCCTACTCCAGAGGGTGGTATTTCTTTTGAAGCCTGGATGGTAATATCTTAACAGAGGCTGGGGTTAGGAAGAGATCCCTAGGAGATTAAAGGAGACCTGGTACTAGAGGCAGCAAAGGTATTGATGCTGATCTGTGTTACAGAGTTTCAAAAATGACTGATGTCATTTTTGTTGGAGTCGACACAGATATATTAGGTTTTGTTGCTCCTCTCACAAGGACATCATCCATCAGTGTAATACATGGAGGTGGAGAGCCAGAAAGTGTTGGGGAATAATGTCCAGTAGAAGTGAAAGATCTTGATAGAGAACGAGAATGATGATGATGGGGTGGTGGTGGGATCACCTAGAAGAGGTAGAAGTGTCTTTAAGCTGTGACAATGGCACCTAGAACGATGGCGTGACCTGGAACGAGATCTGGGTCTTGGAGGTACCACCTTCAAACTGTGTCTGGAGTTTTCTTTGCTCCTCTGTACCATGAAATAAATTCTTCTCTCGGTCGCTCAGGGTGCATTTTGAAAGGTTCCTGTAGTGATGGCAAGACTCAGGACCATGCTCTTCTGGGTGGCAGATTATACACTTCTTATGAGAAGCTGTCTTGGTCTTCTTTCTCCTACAGGCTCGTCATTTGTAGGAAAAATATGGAATTTTTCTGTCAAATTGCCTTTAAATTCTCTCAGAAAAAGACAAACAAAAGTCAGGGAGAGACCAAAGAAATTGAGTAAAAAGGTTTTCACCAAAATTCAGTTAAGAATTTTTTTTTTAATTCAAAAAACCTTTATTGTCCAATAAGGTAAGTAACAAAGCTGGTAGCCTACAACCATCAACTGGCCGGCAGCTCCACGTTCGCAACATAAATGCAGTAATACCAGTCATAGATATTCTTATACGAACACAGCATGCCGCCTACAACCTCTCAGGGCTGGCCGCGTGTCAAGTCCCTACTTCTCACATTCTTGTAGCAACAGAGATGTTATATATATGCGGAACACAATTAGGTGAATTCTATTGTAATGCTGGTTATTTCTTACCAGTTGGTGACGACATGGTACTTTGGACACAACCATCCGGGTATTAATGAGCTTCGTAAAGCCAATCCTGTTTGCATTATTTCCCTAGATAACTATAAACAAAAACACAACACAGCCAGTGCATGGTAGATGGTCCAACCAATGATACACAGTACAGACATTCACGTAGCCCAAATCTCTAAAATCAGGTATTCTACGATATCCATGTAGCGTTTTAAGATTTGCAGGTGTGATGCCACTCGGCAGTTCAGCACAAACTCCATTAATGTCTTAAGTGCCCATCCAGTTCCCCGTGCATGTAATCCCAGCCGTACTGGGCTCCGCATGGGACCTGGTACATACTGTCCCTACATCAGAGTCAGCCCTGGCAAGCATATATGCAGTGTATGGCCCCCAAATATCATTTGGCCTAGTTTTAGATGGTAATGCCTCGTAATAGAAGGTGAGTTGGTCCCGACAATGTGCCAAGTCCAACAGCCAATCTTTCAGAGCAGGTGCCCTCCTACTCCCCCAGCACACAGCAACCCTACGCTTAGCCATTTGTAGAGACAGAGACACAAACCTTCGCACTCCCTTTGGTATGGCAGTGAGCAGGCCCAGCAAACACACCCGAGGTCCACACTCAATCGCGACTTCAGTCATATCAATCACTGTCGCAACTACATCTGACCAGAAGTCCCGAACTTTAGCACACTCCCAAGCCAAATGCACAAAGTCAGCAGCCTCTGCACCACATGTACAATTGTCAGAGTCTCGCAACCCATATTTATATAATTGTGCCGGTGTGTAGTATAATTGATGTAAATATTTATAATGTATGAGTTTAAAGTTCCCGTTTGCTGCAAAGTTACCCATCATAGAGCAGCACTCCTCCCATTCGTCATCTGTTAGTGGTTGCTGATGCTTATTGTCCCATTTGCGCTTCGAGCGACTCTCTATCGTTCCCTCATCCCTTTGCGCCGTGCGATATAACCGGGACACCAACTTCGTCCTGTCCTTTGACTTATATAGGAGCTGCAATGCCTCCAGTGTCGGCGGTTCCGAAGGGAAAGTCCGGAATAGGCTTCGTAATGCGGCTCTAAGTCTGACGTAGATGAACGCGGCCATGCCTGCATTGCCACCCTGTGCCAGAAAAGCCTGCAATGTGATAAATGTGCCGCCTGGGAAGATGTCACCCATGACCTGCAGACCCGCGCCATGCAGGATGCGGAGCGCTCCAGCCTCCCCCAACACAGAGATATTTTCATGATGCAGGAGAGGCATCGCTGGTGCATATAAAGGAAGCCTACCTGCCCGTCTACCAAGCGCATTCCAAGCTGAAGTCGTGCATCGAATTGTATCCACCTCCTTCTTCTCATACACCGTGTAGGAGTTCACTATCATGGCTTTCAATGGCAACGGTTTGACCGCCCCTGCCTCTACAGCCACATGTGGCATTGTGGGGGTTCGGCCAGGGTCGGTAGGTGTACAGAGGGGGTCTCGAACAGACTCGCACACACGGGTTGCCGGGGTAGTGCAGGTTTTATTATTTTATACAATCGGCGCTTTTGTACAGGCACTCTGTAAAATGGTAATGGCGGTTCCGCCTCCTCCGTCGTGGATCTTCCTCCTCCGGATCGTCTGTCCCAAGGTCTCCTGGGAGTTGTAGGCCTTTTCCCCACCGTCTCGCTGGTCTCGTTGTGCCGGTACACCGAAAAAGGAAAAAGGAAAGTCCGTCTCAGTAGGAGCTCTATAGAACTTCTCTCAGGGAAGGGAGTGAGGGAAAACACACGTGCAACCTCCTATCCTGCCTTCGGGACGTGAGCCCTTGTGCCAAACAAAATAACAACAAGGGTGTGAAGTGGTGTTCTCGTCTTTAAGAGGGCTTCCCTCGTCTAGAGCCTCCCCACCCTGTGCCTTTGGACCGTACCTGGTTGAGCCACACTTCCGTGTTAGTGTGGCTGGGCGATGCGCTTTCCACAGAGCCTCCTGGCTTCCCGCGGTAGTCACCCTCAGGTTCGTTCTCTGGTCCTGCCTCCGCCGTCCCTCCTGGAGTCGCCTCGTAGCTCCGCCTCGCCTCCTGTTGTCTCCCCGTCCACCTTCGAGGTCTCTCTCCGCTTCCCTCGCCGTGCCTGCGATGATCTTGCACCTCCTCCGCCTCCGTACTACTCTCTCCGTCCTCCTCGTCCTCCGTCCTCCGATCTTCCTCCGTCTTCCTCTCGTCGTCCTCCTCCGTCCACTCCGCTCCGCTGTCTCGCCACTCGCTCCACCAATCTCCTACTCCGCCTCCGGGTGTCTCGCACACCTGGGTGGACTCCGGGATGGGTTTTACCTCGTCGGGGAGGGCGTGCCGCCATTCCAACTCCGCCCCCTTAAAGGTGTAGTCCTGTCGGATCTCCGCTTCGGGCCGTCTCCGTACGACATCAGGGGTGTTCCACGCCTCTGTATGCTGGATAGAAAGGGCAGACACGTTAATAGGCATACCAGGGGGCCCCTCGTCCGGGTCCCCCGTGTCACAGGCATGTAGGGTGGGGCCAACAGCCAGTACGAGGCAAAATGTGCCTGAGCGCACAGGTAAGAGAGGTGCATATCCGGGACTGAGAATCCTCCCAGCTCATATGGTTTCGTCAAGGTAACCCAGCCCAGTCGGGGTTCCTTTCCTCCCCATGTCAATGTGATTAGAAGAGAACGAAGGGTGGCAAAAAAATGGATCTTGAGCTCTAGCGGGACATTCACAAATAAGTACAAGAACTTTGGAAGTACCACCATCTTTATCAGTGCTACCCGGTCCGCAAACGACAGTGGCAGACGCTTCCACCTGTCCACTTGATCCTCAAGTTTAGACACAGCAGTCCCATAATTAGCCCTGAGCATTTCATCTGGATCCCGATGTACCCACACGCCTAGATAGCGAACAGGCTCTGTTGCCCACTCGAGGGGAAAATTCAGGGAGAACCTCATTGTGCTCTCCGTGAGAGGCAAAATAATCGACTTCTCCCAGTTAATGGATAATCCCGCAAACCACTCAAAACTGATGTATTCTCGAATGACTCCTTCAAGGTGGCTCTCCGGTTCCTTCATGTACAAAACCATGTCGTCTGCATACATGGATATAGCCAGCGGCCGCTGTTCAAAGCACAGAGCCGAGTGCGCATGTCGCTGGCGCAGCATGCAGGCCAGCGGCTCCATGATTAGAGCAAACAATAAAGGTGAGAGCGAGCAGCCTTGCCTGGTCCCGCGTTGAATGGCGAAAACCTCCGAAACATGCCCGTTAATACGAACCCGGGCCACCGGGTCTGTGTATAGCAGCTTCACCCAGTTTACAAAGAACAGAGGAACCCCCATACGGCGCAGCACAGCAAAGAGAAAGTTCCATGCTATAGAGTCAAACGATTTTGCAGCGTCTAACAGAACAGCCACCGCCGGCAATTCTGGCTTAATCAAATGGAGGACAGCAAACATAGCTCTCAAATTGTGCGTGGTAGAATGTGACGGGATAAATCCCGACTGGTCCGGTAGGACCATAACGAGAAGGAGCAGACGCAACCGTGTTGCCAGTACCTTAGCAAGAATGTTCACGTCTGTGTTCATTAATGAAAGCGGCTGATAAGATTCGCACTTGTCATGCGGTTTTCCGGGCTTAGGCAGCGCCACAATGAGGGCCTCTCTGAGCGTGTCAGGCAATCGTCCCTGCTCAAACGATTCCTCAAACATTTTGACTAGATGCGGGAGAAGCATGTCTGCATATTCCTTATAAAATTTGGCGGGGAGACCGTCCGTGCCCGCTGCTTTGCCGTTAGGCAACGCAGCAATGGCATCCTTCAGTTCGTCCTCTGTTATATGGTGCATCAAAAAGTTTTGTTGGGCTTTAGAAAGCCAAACCAATGCTACTTCCTGTAGATATGTTCCCACATCTAACTCGCTAGCCGTATCCCTATGTTCATACATGCCCTTGAAAAATCGAACAAACTGAGTCAGAATCCCTGCGGCGTCCGGAGCGGTCATCTGCAGTAATCTCCTGCACGCTGCAGTACTTAGCCCACGGCTCCGTAATGCGCTCTGCTAGTGCCCAGCCAGGTCTTCCACCCTCTCCATGGTATCTTGCTCTACGCCTTTTGGACAAGTGGCGGGCTTCTTGTTCTGCTAACTCGTTATACTCATCAACTTTAGACCTAATGTCCGCCAGCAGTGCCTCAGTGGGGGAAGTGTCATACCGGTGTTCCAGACTCATCAGATCACGCTCTACCCGTTCAAGAGAGTCTCGCAGTGATCTGAGAACCCCTGCTTGCTTCCCTCTACACACACCCCTGATAGTCACCTTAAATGCCTCCCAGACAGTGCCCATGCCTTGCACTGATCCTACATTTCCCGAGAAGTAATGTTCAATCGCTTCACGCACTTCTTCCTTAAACACCAGCTCCAGCATGGCTGTGGGTTGCAATTTCCAAGCATACGGAGCAGAAGAGTAAGCCGGCCATTCCATCGCTAGTTTAACCGGCGCGTGATCTGACAATGTACGCGCTGAGTGTTCAACACTAGATACCCACGCATTCACATCTCAGGTCACTAACCAGAAATCCAATCGGGACCATGTGTCTCGCGCATACGTATAACATGTGCCCACTTTGTCTCCAGGATGCCGCAGCTGCCAAACATCCACCAATCCCAGATCAGTCATGCCATCAAGCACCGCTTTAGCAGCTTTCTTCTCATTGGTTGGACGGGCAGTCTTTCTATCCACATCAGATTCCAAGACCACGTTGAAATCTCCCCCACACACTACAGCAGATGGTGGCAATTTATACACTTTGTTCCACAGCACCCTGTAAAATTCCGGGTCATCAATATTAGGCCCATAGACATTAACCATTGTAATTAATGTTCCACACAATTTACCATGTAACAAAATGTACCTCCCTTATTTGTCAACCTCCTCTCGTATGCTCTCAAACCTCAGTCCCCTTTTAATCAGAATGATAACGCCACGGGCATACGTTGAATACGTTGATGCCAACCGGAACCCCGCCCACTGTTTAGCCACAGATATCGCTGTACGTGCTGTTAAGTGTGTTTCTTGGAGGAAAACAATATGTGTATTATGACGATTTAAGAACCCTAACACCTGTCTAATCTTCTTGGGGCTATTGAGGCCTCTCACATTCCACGTGATCCAATTGAGTCTACTGCTACTGGACATCTACCCAAATCAACATATACCTGGAGTTAGCTGAGTCAAAGGGCAAAACGTAATGTACCTGATTGATAAGCGAAACATTCATGTTTAGGCTATGTTCGTATGATAGACCCCACCGTTCAACAGCGAGTCGATGTAAAGTAGATAGAACCATGTCTTGGCTGTAGACACACAACAAATCATCCCAACAGGGGAAAATCCAGAAACATTCCCCAGCCCTTACCCCCCCCTCTGCCCCCCACCCACTTCAGCCACCCAATCTAGCCAAAGCCATCCCAACCCGAATCCCAACTCGGCCCACCCCCCTGTCCAAACAACAATTGGGGTTCAGCTATGTCTAAGGCGCCAGGGTGCATATTCCTCCAGTAGCGTACCCAACGGAAGGTGATCAAGCATTTATAAACATACATCCATATATCAACAGAGCATAGTGGCATCATTTAAACTCTAGAGTCATCACAAATAGTCTAAAGGCCAATCGTTGTAATTCACTCCCTCCTATGCTCATATCATCTGAACACACCCTGAACCTGTTGTGCCATCCAGACCCCTATAAGTCGTCCATCCATTAAGTCAGCTCCTGAGCATTCATGTCTTCCACAGAAATCATACGCGGTCTGGGGGTTCAGACCTCATCCCATATAGCTATGGACATG
Organism: Lissotriton vulgaris; assembly: GCF_964263255.1. Lineage (NCBI taxonomy): Eukaryota > Metazoa > Chordata > Amphibia > Caudata > Salamandridae > Lissotriton > Lissotriton vulgaris. Next base: position 474,070,339 of record NC_141698.1, on the reverse strand, counting down.
TTCATGTAATGCGAGGCCGAAGCACCCCATGCCTCATAAACAACAACTGCAAGTTTTAGGATGCTTTTCCCGGCAATTCAGAGCTCCTCCTCGGCCATCTCCTCCTCCTCGGGCGTCGTGAAAGAGTCACGTTTTTGTGCGTTGCAGCTTTTTAGCCTAGTCCATTGCTGCCTTTGGAGTGTTGAATATTTTGTTATCAGCAGGAGCCCCAATTCGGAGTGTAGCAGGATAGAACATAGCATAGGGTACTTCCTCTTTCCGTAAGAATTGTTTAACTGTGTTGAATTCTTTTCTAGCTGCCTGTACCGCTGCAGTAAAGTCTGGGAAATACTCTAGCTTGATCCATTGGTGCTCTATTGCGCCTTTCTCCCTCGCCAGTCTCAAAATGGCGTCCCGGTCTCTATAGTTTAGGACGCGCACAATCCCTGGTCGTGGAGGAGCGCCCGGCGGTGGTCTGACCGCCAGTGACCGATGTGCTCTTTCAACGATGAACATGGTCGACAGTTGCTCAGTTCCAAAAATGTCAGCAATTAGGGGCTCTATATATACCTTCATTCTCCCCACATTTGTCGATTCAGGTAGGCCCATAACGCGAACCCCACTCATCACAGTGTCATTTATATATTCGCTTGGATTTATGAAAGCTTCTGTTTTAATGAAAAAAGAGGTACTCTTCATAAGGAGTGACCATAAACCAAACACCATCCTCCATCCCAACTCTATCAGAAGTATTAACCAATGTAGAAGTCTTATTTGGCACCAAGATACCCTTAATCCCCGAGAACTGTGGTCAGAATGGTAAACTACCATTTTCCCTGCTACATGCAATCCACATAATCAAATTAACAAAATCCTTTGTTCCTTTAATGTTAGACTGCAATGACATCATCTATGCTAGGCTTCTTAATTTACAAAGCCAAAGGTGGCAACAAATCCTTAATCAATCAGAATACATTTGACTCTAAAAATCTTCATGAAAGTGTGACCATTGCTCCAACATTACATCCCAGGCCCCCAGGAAATCAATTTTACTGTGCTGTGTACAATGTACAATACTTTCTGGGAAATAGCCCCCTTTCCCGAACACTCCGGCTTCTCACTATAAACCCACAAAGAAACAGCTCCATGAGATCCAGGAATCCAGCTCAGATAAGCCAAAGCAGGTCCAAGTGAGTAAAACAAGGAGGAATAACTCTTAAAATTCTGGGCTGCCCTATCAGGAGTCATCTGGATCCAAGCTACCAACAGTGTAGGCAGCACTTTCTCCTTCATTGGGCCTGTGCCCTGGTAGACAGCAGAATCCTATCCAAAAGCCATCTTTTCTCTGATATGGTTCCTGAGGGAAGTTTACAACAACAAGAAATACCCTGGCACTCAAAGCATTTAGAACTCAATTAATGACACAATTCAGTCCAAACTAACAAGGAAAAACAGGAGAAGTAGTCTTAACACAGGAAACACTGAAAATGTAATTTGTCAAGACATTCATTAATTTATTTGATTGGTATCAACCTAACACAAAAATGTTACACAATTTGCAAGGACTGAGACACTTAAAGTCTAAATAGTACAATCAAAAATAGAAGTCTCTACAATGATGAAAATAGTGATCCAGTCCTTAGTTCAGAAAACATGAATCAGCCAACATGCGTTTCGTCACAACCGTGACTTTTTCAAGGCTGTAAGAACAATAGTAAAAACACCTATATGCATTTAGTATATCCTTACAATATGTAATACATCCTATTCAAATTAAGCTGGACAGTGTATAGGCAGGATATATCAAGAAAAGAAGATCCAAAACCAAGTGGAAAGAAAATAGAAAAGAGAAAACCAGTGTAAAAAATGAAAATATGTGAAGAAATGTAATAGGAAAGGATAATAAACTCAATTCAGAAGTTGTATAAGATGAGAAGACAGTTGGGAAGACGTCCGAACCACTAAGTGTAACAAACAAGCAAAGAAGGTGAAAATAAAGAAAGATTAGCATGGCACCACCGGTATAGACCAAAAGGGAATTGTAACCGGAGAGCAAAACTAAGAATCTAAGAAGTTAACAGCTCGTCGGTAGTAATAAGCAGGAGCAATGGGAGTAATTTCATAAGGATCAACAATTCGAGCTAAAACATGAATATTGTACATATTCAGAAGAACAAGTCTAATTATTTATATTGATGTAGTAATGTACATCTTGACTGTATGCTTACTCTAAAATTGTATCTAGTAAATCTTCTTCTTAGTTGCAGTAGCAGTTTGGTAGTAGTTGTTGATGGAGTCGTAACAAAAGTATATCTGTAACACTGAAATAATGCGTTTTAAAGTTATCGGGCATTGAAACAATCAACCACGATATATGGGGGATAGTCGGATACTTGAGACTGAGTTAAACACTCTGTAAACTTACATCTCGAAATGTTATGGGGAGTGAAGACGTAGACCGATTTAGTAAAGCATCTAAGGGGCTATGATAGGTCCCTATGAACAAACAAAATAATATTCAGGGAAAAGAAACTGACAATTGTGATTAGTCTAAAGAAACTGCCCTGTTAGAATTATTCCAAAACGCTTGTGAGATAGAGTGCTAACTTATTGTTTACTAGCTGCATGCTAAAAAACAGGGGCACAATGCTGAAAGCGTGCTCCTGAAATTCAATGAGAACTGACCTGATTAATTAACCAACCACACCTCGTAACAGTCTCCTCCCGTCTGTACTGTTGCGAGGAACATTGCTCCAATGTGACACATTTAAATACGTCACATACCCGGAACTGGAAATAAAACGAAGTATTCCATAGACTGAAACTTCAGCGAAATAGAAAACAGACTTAGCAAAATATTCAATTGTGATCCAAATGAAATGATCAACAGGAGTAGTGCGGCGGCCAACTTAGAAAAGTTCCCAAAAAGGTCAGAAGAACAGTAAAAGAAGGACCCAGTTAGTGTAAAAGTATAGACAGATGGAAACAAAGGCACTATGTGTAGATGCAATCAAGTGAGAAGGATTGCAATAAAACAAAGTATTTAAAAAATACAGACATAAAGATGTTGCATTACGTACATTATGGAATCAAAGGCACCATGCGTAGATGGAATTAGATGAAAAAGGATTACATTGAAGTAAATTAATTAAGAATACAGACATGCAGATCTTGTATTACATATATTACAAGCATATGTTGAATATTCTTACACATCACTAGTTAACAATGAGAAATGTGCCATTCACTGCTCAATAATAGTCATTGAGTTAGCTTATTCCACAAGGAAAACATTGAATTATTGAGATCCCTCAACAAACATATCTTTAAACAACATTAGTAGAAATCCAAAACATTTGGACAAAAAAGCCTATTTCTTGGCACAGCACTTATGTCACTAGAACTGATCTATCATACACTGAGCATGTATCCCTTATGGATACATGCAAAGGTCCCTGTCCTCTGGATTACTCAGACAAAAACACATGTAGTTCCCTATCAGTGTTTAAACCCTTTTCAACAGCTCTCAATTTTATAATCCATTGTGTCTCTGTTCTCCTTAGAGTCAATAGGGAAGCAAAAGTGAAGTCTGAGTTGTTGTTGCTGCGAATGGCCCTCATATGTTCTTGGATTCTTTCTTTTAAAGGGCATAGAGTGCTTCCTATGTAAACAAGTCCACAATGGCAGATAATGCAGTAAACTACAAATCTAGTGTTGCAGTTGATGAAGTGTCCTATGCAGTTGTTAATGGGAGTGTTGTACTGGAACTCCATTAGTTTGTTAGCGTTTTGAATTAATTCTATCAGGGCAGTTACTTTATACTAATCACATATGTCAGTTTCTTTTCCCTGAATATTATTTTGTTTGTTCACAGGGACCCATAATTGCCCCTTAGATGCCGTGCTAAATCAGTCCACGTCTTCTCTCTCCATAATATTTAGAGATGTATGTTACCACGAGTACGAGCTATAAACGGAGTGTTTAACTTGGTCTCAAGTATACAACTATCCTCCATATATCGTGGTTTATTGTTTGCATGCCCGATAACTTTAAAACGCATTATTTCATTGTACAGATACATTTTTATTACGACTCCATCAACAACTTCTCATAAACTGCTGCTGCAACTAAAATGAAAAGAGGCCTAGATTCAATTTTAGAGTAGGCATACGATCAAGATGTACATTACTACATCAATATAAATACTTAGACTTGTTCTTCTGAATATTTACAATGTTTATGTTTCAGCCTCGATTGTTGATCCTTACGGAATTACTCCCATTACTTTTGCCTATTACTTCAGGTGAGCCGTTAACTTCTTCTGACAATCCGTATATCTCAAAGGTCAGATTCTTAGTTTTGCTCTCCGGATACACTTCCCTTTTGGTCTATACCGGTGGTTCTACGGCTAATCTTTCTTTATTTTCACATTTTTTGCTTGTTTTCTTACACTTAGTGGTTCGGACTTCCTCCCAACTGTCTTCTCATCTTATACATCTTCTGAATTGGGTTTATTATCATTTCCTATTACATTTCTTCACATATTTTCATTTTTCACTCTGGTTTTCTCTTTTCTATTTTCTTTCTGCATGGTTTTGGATCTTCTTTTCTTGTTGTATCCTGCCTACACACTGTCCAGCTTAATTTAGATAGGATGTATTACATATTCTAAGAATGTACTAAATGTATATACATATTTTTACTATTGTGCTTACAGCCTTGAAAAAGTCACGGTTGTGACGAAACGCGTGTTGGCTATATCATGTTTTCTGCACAGAGGACTGGATCACAATTTTCATCATTGTAGAGACTTCTATTTTTGATTGTACTATTTAGACTTAAGTGTCTCAGTCCTTGCAAATTGTGTAACATTTTTGTACTTCTGTTTCTTCTTGGTAGTTTGGACTGAATTGCATCATTAATGTAGTTCTAAATGTTTTGAGTGCCAGGGTATTTCTTGTTGTTGTAAGCTAATTCACAAGCTACTTCTTGTTACATGTGTTTTCTGCACCCCAGGTAGTGGGGTGTTTTTTACCCTGAGTGGCACCAAGTCTAATCTTTCATGTTATGTTACTACACAATCTATAATTAGCCCGTTCATACATTGATATTATTGTGTGATCCCTTTATCCACCACTTCCTTCTCTTGATCTGTATTTCTTCTTGAAAGTGTTAGCTCTATTTTCCATCTCTGACTTATTCAGCACCCTGTTTGAAGATCATAGAACTGGAATCGGCTCTGACGGTTCACACCTACCTTCAACAGAGGCTCTGGAGTGGTATAAGGCTACATATGTAAGAAAATACAACACCCCTGAAGTAATGAGAAAATAAATAAATAAATAGATAAATCACAGACATTCCAGTTGTACCTCAACACTTACTGATAAATTGTTCATTTAGACATATTCACACTCAAAGTTAAATTTCCATTTACATATATTCACATAAAGGATGTCATTTTCATTCCCGTGCTAATATACCTTGGGCTACATAGGCACACATTTTTACTTTTTTACAATTAGATTTCATGTTTATATGTACTCAATCATTGGCTACTTTGTGACACAAAATCTGCACAATTCCACTTGTTCATAGTAAAGTTCAACATACACATTTGAGCACAATCAGATTACACATGGACACTTATACACACTTAAACAGATTTTACACATCTTGTCATGTTGATAAAAATCATTCCAACTCATTTGGTCGTAGGTTCTACCTATATTCACTGACAGACTATATGTTCATTCTGAGAATCACAGTTGTTTACATTCACCCTTGCGGTACATTCATAATATAATAGTTATACTCATCTAGCACACTTACAGAATATTTTACTATGGCACACAGTGACACTGGCCTATGAGATGCTAAACAGGCCAAAAATCAATTACCTCATGTGTGACACATATAGGTTTATGTCCTTGGCAGTGGTTCACATAGCAAGTACATTGGTTTAGGTGTGAAAATTATTATATGTGCCTTTCTGAGCACAGCACCAATTCACACAAGTTGTTTTAGTTTACATGTACTATACCGGTTGGTATGCAGCATCCCTGGTTTAAGTAATCTTTATGCTGGTTAATGCATAGTAAGTTACTGGGACACTGATCAAGCACATTGGTTTGCATGTCAAGGCATACGGTTTAAGGTTTGCATTTTATGTTCCCAATATACTGGTTTATATCAACAGCACACTGCTGTGCGTATTTAGTCCATTAGTATATGCACATTAAATACTGGTATATGTATAACACTGTGTGCTGTGTGTACACTATACTAGTCTGTAGGCATACTCCCTTGGTTTGCCTTCATAATGAATTGGTTCATAGGCAAAATACTGTGGTTTGCATCCATACTCTAGTGCTGTGCATAAGTAACACACATGTCCACATGTTCAATGTGTTTGCTGAAATGCATAATATATTGTTTTTCTCCTATATTGTACTGATTGTATTTACGACACACTGACTGACGTGCATATTATATCAATTTGCAAGAGAAAGGTATGGGTGTGAATGTCTACTGAATGACTATATATATATATATATATATATATATATATATATATATATATATATATATATATATATATACATATATATACTGCAGCACCGATGAAGGACTGACAGTAGCAAAAGAGAACTTATTCTCTAGACTTAAAAAAGAGGGTACACCGAGAAAACCTGTCAGAATGCAGAACTGAAATGTAAGAACAAAGCTAGGAAAGATCTCCTTTTTCCCCTAAACCAGTCACAGGCACTGAGAAAAAGGAGCGCCAGCCACCTAGATTGATCACAGGTTTTAATAGGTACCATACAAACCTACGTAAAATCCTCACTAGGCATTGGCCTCTGGTACGGAACGATCCGACCATAGGTAAAGCGTGTGGGAAAACACCTTTGATAACCTTCAGGAAAGCCAAATCGATGCGTAGCCAATTGGTGTGCAATGCCCCAGCTATTAGAAAATCCAACAATTGGTTACAAACCCAAAAAGGGTTTAAAAAATGCACCAAATGCAAAGCGTGCAACCATGAGACTAACACGACCAATGTCACAGTACCCTTTGGACAGAAACCCTACAAAATCAGAGATTTGTACTCATGTAAAACAGAGTTCGCGGTGTACATTTTGGTGTGAATATGTGGTAAAAGGTACGTGGGGAGCACGATCCACCCAGTACACGTCAGAATACTTCAACACCTCCGGGCAATAGCCAATGACGATCAGGCTTACCCAGTAGCAAGACACATCAATCAGGTACATGCAGGGAACACCCAAAACCTGTCATATTTCGCCATCGACAGTGTACCAAAAAACATCAGGGGAGGAAACCGTAAATTGGCTCTGCGAGGGTTAGAGTCTAGGTACATAATCCTACTAAACTCCAAGATCCCTATGGTTTAAACACGGACGAAGCCCTTAATGTACATCTGTTGTCCAGTTTGGACTATCTCTGACCCAAGTACCATTCCTACAAAACATCTGCAGTTCACCTACTTAAGAGACACATATCACATGTACATATGAGCACTACACACTTTAATTTTCATTATTTAATTTTGAATTCACCAATTCGACTCTTTAATTTTATTTAGCCACATAATACTCAAACACACCGACACGAGATCTTTTGCTCCACGAGGAGACGAGGATACACGCACATACAAGGCAGACTGGCACTATTTTCATGTGCTGGGGAATGGCAATAATGGAGGACTGACGGGCTCTGATCATACAGCAGTTATAGGCCCACAGCATAGTCTGAATCGAATAAGATTAATTCAGAACCACGCAGTAACATCCCAAGCGCGTAGGTGTTTCACCTGTCCCACACAAAATAGTGTGTGTTTACTTAAACCCAACAGAATGCCCCACTTGCCTCAAATGCGATCATATGCACAAGCAAGTCATTATCCTTAAACTGTCGGTCATGTGTATGCACAATTTTATTATCAAGTTTTATTGTTATTATTTTTCAATTTTACGCGCGTATGTGCAGTTAACATATGCAAAATGAGTCGAATTGTAATGCACTGTAAATAATTTGTCAAGGAAAGTGTAAACAGACTGAGCCATGACTAATGAGGAATCTGTAAGTCAAGAACTCTTCTATGTCTGTCAATAGTGTGATGACAACATCACCATGACAACCAAGATCGAGTTGAAACCTGTCAGACAATTAACGTTATATGTAATCCTGTATATATACTCTGAAGTAAAGTTTGTGCAGATGTAGCGAACAAGGCGGGAGAAAACCGCCGAAACGCGTCTAAGCAGCAGCTGAGAGAATACATTTTCTTTGGATTATGGTTCACGGAGTCAGCGCCTTTCTTAATTGAGAGTTTGGACTGGTTTTCAATATATATATATATAACATTTTCTTTAAAACAAAAATAATCATGCTGCACTCTCAGAGGCTGTAAAATCCTGTAGATTTAATTGGCATCAGCAACTTTACCAAAACTCTACCAACATGTTTTTACCATTGCATTCTTGTTCACAGCAGCTGAGTCTGATTTGCAAATTACATACTCTGCTCCCATGCCTTTTATATCCATAGATATTCTGGTACTCGTAGTCTTGATATTATCAACCTTTAAATAATTGCTAGGAACACACCCTTGTGCTTGAGATAGCATCAGCCTTTTAAACATAATATAAGTATTTTCACATACGGGAGTGCTGGCATTAATTCTTGTAGCCTCGTGCTGATGTAATATGCTGTACATTATTCCTCATTAGACCTCTTCCTGAAATACTCTAAACAATCTGTGCACGTAGTTTAAAGGCTGTCCACGGTAAATGTAATTTCCCGAAAGGATTCTGCACACATTACCAGTGTTTCTTCTATGGCATACATAATTGCCATCCATGCCACAGTAATTTATAAAGCCCCCAGACCCCTTAATTATGGGATCGCACCAACATGAAAAGTCATTTAGCCGAGGTCACACACTCACCCTCATCTGTGAGCCTGTCATCGGCTCATAAACAGTTGCAGAAGTCCACAAGACACATATGGAAGTTCTGGCTGTTCTGGGCTGTCATAGTGTTCTAGTGTTTAGTACAGATGGTTGTTGGGACAAACAACAGCTACTTATCTGTGCACCTGTACTTAACACTGGAAGACTACGACAGCCCAGAAAGACCAGAACGTCTATTTGTATCTTAGGGATCTTGGGATTTGCAGTTACCGGCTGGTTTCTTCTTTCCTTGAACTCGGGAGGCTGAATATATGCACATATACATATATCTCAACTTGAAGGAAATACCAGCACACACAGGGGGTTAAATCCACGTTAGGATTTATTCACACACTTTGTTGCAAACGCGTTTCGGCAGATCGCCTTCGTCAGTGTCGGCGACCACCGCGTTCGTCCCTCTTTTATTTTAAATCTCAGTTATTTACATTGGTATTTGGGCAGTCAGTGATCCGCCATCTTTGAGTGGGTACTTTCCTATGCAAAATATGACATTCCACATCCACCATTGCACTTATTCAAAGTCATAGGGGAAAATAGCCACTTGATTATCGATAGCAGCATAATGTTTCACAATTATAAATTAATTTTAAATTCCTTTTACATTTCCCATAATTGCATCACATTGCCTACTTTCAGCACAGAGTTCTGCCATATTAGAACAGTAAAGGTACGCCATTCGTTCCATTTGTAAATCAAATTTTGACATTTCATATCGTATATAACATCACGCCCTGAATGGGCTATGGCTTCCAATTAATTATTTAACTTGTGCATTCTAATGACATAAACATTATTGTGTGTTAATTTAGTCGTCAGATGGATATTGCTCAGATTGCCTTATGAGTCTACCTTTGCTTAACTGAATCATTTTGTTTAATGTAATTATGCGTCCTATTCACTGTCTTCACTTGCTCTTAACTATAAGATGGGATGTCCTGTCCTATTACTGTGTCTGATCTTATTATGCACCAGTTCTTGTATTATTTTCCTCACATGACTTGCTGCATTAGAGAAGGTTGTAATCAAACGGAAGTTCCCCTTCCCATCACTGTTTTTGGTCTTATCCTCCTCTCTAAAGTGTTCTTTCCTATCCTTATCTGGTACTCTTTTCATGGCCTTTCTCAAAACTCCTCTCTAATACCCCCTCACTTCAAACCTCTGTATGTTCTTGTATGTATCTTTTTGAAAGTCTTCTTCCCTTAGGAGTTCTCCAGGAGGGATACTATTTATGAGATTGCAAGGATGGCTGCTTCTAGTATGCAGTAATGAATTCCCTGTTGTAGGTTTCCTATATAGTGCAGTGTGAACCTTGTTGTCTTTCATAAATACCTTTAAATCCAGAAAGTTAACTTCGGAGGAGCTAATCTCACTAGTAAACTTTAAATTTAAAGTGTTACAGTTAAGGAGTGTGATGAATTCCTCAGTTGATTCCTCCGTACCACACCAAAATATGAAAAGATCATCAATGTAGGGTTCCCAGCTCACGTTTTGCTCTACCCACTTCTCATAGGTGTCCAACCATGCCACTCGCTTCTCCCACCAGCCCACTAACAAGTTCATGTAGCTGGAGGTGAAGCAGGTTCTGATGGACGTTCACTTGATTTGTTTGTACACATTGTCCTGAAAGATAAACATATTGTTATGTAGACGGTAGTCTGGAAATTCGAATATCATTTCACTGGGCTCTGTATATTTTAGAGAATGATTCTTTAGAAAAAATCTAATAGACCCAAATCCTTTTTCATGTGCTATACTCGTATACAGATTGGTCACATAGAGGACTCGCATGAGCAAATCTGGTTCCCACATAATCCTTTCAATATGCTTAAGGAAGTCCTTTGTATATCTCATTTATGTCGTTAGCTCCATCACAAATGGGAATAAGAAATAGTCCACATATCTGGACATATTTTCCATTAAACTGCCGATTGAAGAAATGATAGGTCGTCCTGGTAGGTTTAATCTGTCTTTATGCACTGTTGGTAGATGATAGAACGTGCGTGGATGCGGGGTGGATGGAAACTCTTGATGTCATGATACTTTCCGTATATTCCGTGATCATGATAGGGACAAAATGTTCTTGATTATTCAGTTGTGTGTACACTTCCTTACACTAGTTCTCTTTCGTTTGCAGCACCACATGTCCACCTTTATCTGAGGTTTTCACAACTATTGATTCATCTGCTTCCAAACCTCTTAATACCAGTTTTTGTACAAATGTAATATTCAACATATTTTTGTCCTATCAGTTTGTTCGTGTAACTTCAGAATGTCCTGATTTACTCTTTCTGCAAAGATGTCTATCGCATCTGTAGGTGTTTGTGGGTAGAACTTTGAGGTGGGTTTAAATGGGCTGGGGATCCTGTTTGTGTGATCCCCAAGTGTTCAATCGAATCCATATCCTCCAGTCGAGTTCTCATTTGTTGTTGTTCCTCACCACCTAATTGCTCTTGAACAACTAAGGTATCCAGATCCTCACTGGTTAGGATATCCAAACCTGTCTGGCTCACTTCTTTTCACTCTTTTTCACTTTCAACTCCCTTCATTTTGAAGTATCTGAACAGTTTTATTTTTCTTATATACTTAAGCATATCAATTCTTGTCTGTACATATTCAAAAGATTTCGTTGGGCAAAATGTTAGTCCCAAATTGAGCATTGATTCTTCCACCGATGTTAATTTCCTAGGTGTCAGATTGAGGAAAGTTATATTCTCTTTTTCAGCTATTATATTCATTGTCTGTACCTAGTGTTTCGTTTGCTGCGGGTGTTCTTGTTTGTATTCCCATGTCCTTCAGTTCCACTCGCCCCTCCTCGTTGTTCTGTGGCTTGTGGTTCTGGTGGTCTCCCTTTGCCTCCTTTCGACCACATTTGTTGTATGAGGCTGAAGTCCTGTCAAAATGATGCAGTCCCACACAACTTTTTCCAGAGTTGCCTCCTTCCTCTTCCAATTGTTTTGCGTTTGTTACTTCAGACTCCGAAGTGTCTCTTTGTTCCACCACCTTGCTATTTCTATTACTCCTCAGATCACGTCTTGGAGCATCATATTTCCTACAAAATATTAGGATTCCTCCTTGGTCATAGTCTCTGACCTCACGTTCAGATTTTTGTTGTTTCCTCTGTTTGATTCTTAGCTCATACGCCCCCAGGCGCACCTTCATTACTTCTTTCAATTCATTATGTGTTGTTATGTCTCCTTCATTGGCTATGCTTGTTTCAAACTCTTCAATTTCTTTAAGTATTTGCTCCCAGTCACTCCAGGCAAATTTTACTAATATTGTTAGCATACCCTTCGAGGAATCTGCTGTATATTGAGCCCATTTCAGTAATAATTGTGGGTCCGGGTTCTCATACGCTGGGACTATGTACATTCTAAGTCCTCTCGGGACCCTGTTCAAGTCAATCTAGTGCTGCAGTGAAGTGGCTTCCCACCACTTTCTGGTTTCCCTTTCATATAGTCTATCTAATCGTTGGTATTTATTTCATAAATCTCATTGGGGCTGGTTAGAGGCACCACTTTCTCCTGCAGTGCGCGAGCCCTATCACACTTTGAAAATGTCAGAGGCCGCTTCGCTGATCTCGGTTTTTCGGCCCTTAATTTTTTTTTATATTTTATGTACACTTTATGTAACATATCACTCATATTACCTTGTTCACTTGATTCACAAAATGAACTAGTAAATACTACGCATTTAAAATGATCCTTTCTTGTGTGTTCCATTGAAAAATCTTAAATGAATGTACTAGACTTTAGCTTTGCTGATTAATTCTTGACATGTACTAAGCAATTGTTCTCTCCCAGACAGAACCACTCATAGTTTTTCCTTGTTAATTCCCAGGTTCTGAGGGACACTAGGTTACCCCATTGACTCTAATGGGTTAATTTACTACATCACATCTGCCTACATGACGTAGGTGTATGTTTAGAAACCCTGAAAAACGAAATGCATACTGTATGATAATACCTACAACTTTGCATTTGGTAGTGTACTGATATGGAACACTCATATGACCAGCTACTCTCATAGAATTGTTAGGCCTGGGTGACATTCCTGTTCTGCTAGAGCGATCTCGCTAATTTTGTGTTATGTTTAATATGCAAAATTACCTAAATGATGCCATCATGCAATGTGGTGAAATTACTACTTGCTGCAATGCAACACAAATGACCAGAATGTGAGTGTCTGCTGTTTGCAGCATTTTTGTTTTATTGAATTCATTTAGCGTGACTTGCACCCTCTCGTCAAAAGTGGCTAAAAATATAGCGCTTAATGCTAGTTTCACATTCTGCCTAATTTTGTACACTTTTTGTTGAATTTCAAGTAATTACACAAAGCAAATTATGTGAATTTCACACACATACATGAATATGGGCACTGAAAATCTATCGAGCATGAAAACATTCTGCTGCAGTGAGCCATGCCTGTGCCTATACCATTTGCAGACTGAGATTCTGCAAATCAAGATTTGTTTCATGTTAGTGCAGATTTGTAAACATTTTGTGTTGAGTTTTCATCGAAAAGTGATGCAAACTAGTGCAAAATAATAATGTTGTATTTACTAGTTATATGTTTTGCACTGGAAGTTACTTCAGATTTGGGAAAAGCAGTGTTTTGAGATGCTTTTCAATACTGTGCGTCCTGAGGGGCATTCCATGGGTGGTACATGGGTGTTCTCAAACAACAACCCATAGGTTTTGCTGCAAAGCCCTATATACTAACAATAGTAGACAGGGTTTTTATTTTTGTCCTCATAACACCAAGGCTTCTGCAAACCTAGGCTGTACTGCATTAAGTTACCGGTTATCAGTCTGATGCATTTGCCCATATCCATATCAGTGCTTAGGTGTAATCATGGGACCACTTGATTTCCCGGTACCATCATACCACTTCACATAGAGAAATCAGCCCAGGTCACATCCCCCAGCCTGAATTGCTCCCTGCATCCAGCCTGCAGGTCCAATGGGCTGCTTTGAACCAGCCCTCTGTGGAGGGAGGTAGTGAATCTATCCAGCATTTACACATCTCCCTTCTAGCAAGAACCACTGAATAGAACAGCAAACCCAACTGAGATCGACTCAAAAGGCCGTGTGATACAGTATCGACTCTCAACAGTACCAGCGTGGAACTCAGCTTAATTGTAACACCCAACATTTCAGCTATGATTTTGCCTGTTGTCTCCCAAAACCCACTGATCCTGGGTCAGGTGGCAAATATATGTTCATAGTTAGCTGCAATGTGGCCGCATCTTGGGCACCTGGGAGTCGGGTTCCCAGATGCAGAGTGTGCAACCCTTTGTTGGGTCCCAAAATATTCTGCTGTGGTTAAAAAAAGATTTATTTTCAGATTAGCAGTTCTGACTGTAGAGTTTATCAATTTCAAGTATGCATGTCACATGTTCTGTAGCTCAGGTCCTGGGGTAATCTCCTCCCATATCACCTGTGGTGCCTCCATATTCCTATCGGCAGCATCTAGGAGCGTCCAATACTAAATGGCAACCTCTTTGCTCAAAGGCCTCGCATCTTGTAAAAGTTGTTCATCCTTCCAAGTATCAACCATCTCCAAATTGGCACTTGCGAACCAAGAGGGGAGCTGCAAATATTTAAATCTTGATCGGGTACCCCCTAGTCCTGGCCTTAAATACTTTCCAGGGTAATAACCCCTGCACTGTAAACAGCTCCCCCAGGTAACTATCCAGCCTTCCTCAGGGGTTGACTCAACCCATCCAACACACACTCTTGTGTGCCTGGGGAGTCACAAATTAGTGAGAAATCTGAGAGGTACCCATTATCCTCCTGATTCTAAACCATAAACTAAATGCAGCCTTTAAAACGTTTAATAGAACTTTAAAAAATAAATTGGGGTGCCAAACTTATAAAGACAATCAGAAGATCTCAAGTAGTCATTCCTGCTAAGATATCCCACCAAGTTGAACTGTTCGGGGTCCCATGGAGCATCCTACAATTTTTAAACTGAAAGGCCGTACAGTACAAATTCAGGTCCAATAAAGCTAGTCCACCTTTCTTAAGCCTTTGCTTCATTTTTATCCAAGCAAGTGTAGCTCCACCAGTGATCCAGATGAAACTTGTTATTTTCTCGTGTAATTTAGCTCAAGTGGTTCTAGGAAACGTATTGTGGGATATAATTAAAAAGGTATATCAACTTAGGAAGTATCGACATTTGAATCAAATTCACTTGACCATAGATTGTCAATGATGAGTTCCTCCATCCAGTGAGCAGGAGAACAATCTTCCTATGTTAAGTAACCATATTGCATCCAAAGAGTGGACTATAGAGATACCCAGGTATATAATCTCAGTTTTAACCTCCCCATCCCAATTAGTAATGTTGCAGCCCATGATATCTGACTCGGTGGTATTCACCGAGGGTCTCATCACGATGTCGGACAGAAGGCCACCGACAACTCATTGGTGGCGGCCTGCCCGACATCTGAGGCATCTGTCCGACTGCCGTATTAGGGTACAGGCAGTCCGACTAATGCCTGCGGGGGGGAATCCACTCCACCTCCGACTGCCTCAAGGAGACTATCGGGGCAGTGGGTGGATCATAATCTCCAAAATAGAGACGGTGCCTGCTCAGGAACCCCCGTGGGGTTTTTAATACACCTCTCCGGCAGCCTTTTCATACGGGCCATGAAAAGACTGGCAGAAAAGGTATTTTGGGACCCCTAGCAGGACCCTTGCCCCTCGTGGCCCTCCGCTATGGGACCTGGGGTGAACCTGTGCTGCCCCCCTAAGCATCCATGCATCATGTGGCAGGCACCACATGCTGCCTGCCACACGGTGCACGGATGTTTCAAAAGTGTATTTTTCCTATTGATGCTTGTGCTGCGGCCCGCAGTACAACCCACTTTAGGAAAGATACATTTTCCGATCACCATGAATGCAGCTGCATCTTAATATTGGTAGTGGGAACGCCAGCTCATTGTCGAGTGTTCCTGTTTCTACTACAATGTGGTCAGACGCTCGTCCAACCGGCATCCTAATGAGGCCCAGAGGATTCTGATACAGTCCCAAACTCCTTTGCAAGCCTGTCTATCCGGGGAATGGTCTGGGTTGGCTCAGATGTATATATTATAGGATAGTCTGCACAGAGCAAAATCTTTTTCCTATAATGCAGCAAAGAGAAGGGGATTACCTGTAGGTCCCTTCTAAGTAGCTAAGTTTTCAATATGGATGTCAAAAAGGAGGGGAGACCGGGGACATCCCTCTCAGGTATCTCTAGAGAATCCAAAGCTCCTCGTCAATAAGCCATTGAACAAAATTCGGGCAGACGAATTTTCATAAAACCTCCAAAGGGTCGAGATAAAACATAAGCGGAAGCCTAATGCTTCCAGGACCTCCCAAAGATAAACCCAGCATATTTGGTCGAAAGCCTAGGCAGCGTCTATTGTGACCAATGCCAAAGGGATCAAATAGGCAGTGGTCAAATCAATAAATCCTGTTAGTTGTTGAGTAAACTTGTGAATCGGATGCTTCGAGACAAAGCCCTTCTGCTCAGGGTGGATTAACTGCCCAATCTTCCACTCAAAAATCTCAAGAAAACCTTATAGTCCACATTTAATAGAGAGATTGGTCGTTAGGACTCTGCCTTTCTGGAATCTTTATCAGGTTTTGAAATCAATACTAATGTGGCTTCCCTGCATGAGTCTGGGATCTGGGAGTTTTCCAGATAAATGGAGTTAAACCATTTCTCCCAGACTGGTACAATCCCTTCCTTCAAGAGCTTATAAAGCTTTGAGGGAATGATGTTCGACGCGCCACCTTCTCATTCATAAAATGTTTCAGATGTTCTAAAATTTCTGCCTAAAGGCATTCCTTGCCCAACTCTATGAGCCCAGGTAGGTCCCTGTGCTTTAGGAATTTCCTGAGCCTATCCAGAACTGGATATACCTCTTCTGTATATAATGCTGGGAAGACGAAAACCAGATTTCTCTACATTTCCCCTGCATTTCTCGAAATATTCCCTAGGGAATTAGTTATCAGCTTCTTAATGGCGTTCCTAGACCTCTCCGATCTCGTCGTCCATGCCAGGAGTGATCATGATCATTCCCCATACTCAAAAAGGCTCAAGTGCTTTGCCTGCCACTTTTCCCCACACTTCTTATCAAGCTTGAATATAACATAGCCACATATATTTAGAGAAAAGAGTTCTGCTCTCTTTCACGGTTAGATGGGTCTCCTGCATTACAATAACATGTGCTGAGCTTTCTTCAAAATACCGAAGCACCAATCCCTGCTTCCCCTTTAACCTTAGGCCACCCCTTCTTCCTGCAGTAAAGCTGATGCCTACAATTAAGAATTTCAGAGTTTAGTGAATTTGAGGACTCCCCCCCCCCCACTGTCCCCCACCCAGTGCCAGCCGCAGTCCGTGCAGGTAACAGCAGTGAGTCAGTGGGCCCATGTAAGGGGGGATTCCGAGGGACGAGGATAAAGGAAAATTAATGATTTATTTAATTTTCCCTCTGCATCGCCCCTCTGAATACCCCTTTACACGGCGCCATCACCCCATCGCTATTACCGGCACAGACCGCGCTGCCCAGTGTCCTTTCTTCAACCCCTCCTTTAGGTAACCGCTAACTACTAATTAATTAGCTTTATCAAATGCCTATGAGCATTCCTGGGAGGCGAAAATGTTATCAAGAACCTATTTGCTGAACAACAGCATGACTACCCCCCCTACCCTAGCTACAGCCACAGAACCAACATAAATCCTGGCTTCAAGAATTTGTCCCCCTTTGATGGAGTCAATTAGCGCATCAACATCTTCCTAGGCACAATAGTTATGCATCTGGTTTTTCCAAATAATGCGGAGCATACCTGGGAATTTAAATTGAGTCTTGGCCCTCAGCTTATGAAGCTCTTTCCTTCTCCTACCAAGCACCCACTGCTGCTGTTCTGTTGAATTTGAATTTGAATTTGAAGGGATTTGTATAGCGCTCGTACACCTGGCGGTTTCTTGGCGCTCACTGACAATTGCTACTTGGCAGGTCGGAGAGAGGGGAAGGTGAGCGTTTAAGATGGGAAGGCTTGGGTGAAGAGGAAAGTCTTCAAGTCTCTACGGAAGAGGGGGTACTGGGTGCAGGTTCTGAGGTGCAATGGAAGAGAGTTCCAGAAGACTGGACCCGTGGTAGAAAATTTAGAGCCACCCCACTTCTTCCGTTTAAAACGGGGAACCAGGAGAAGGTGGTGAGAGGCGGATCGAAGGTCTCGTGAAGGCGTGTAGGGTTGAATGGTTGAGTTGATGAAGGAAGGGGCAGAACCTGTCCGGGCTTTAAAGATGGTGCAACCGAGCTTGAATAAGATGCGTTGTCGGACAGGGAGCCAGTGCAGGGTAGAGAGGAGAGGGGTTACGTGATGTGACTTAGAAAGGTTAAAAACCAGCCGAGCAGCCTGGTTTTGGACAAGCTGAAGGCGTCTCAAGAGGTAGTTGGGCATGCCATGGTAAAGGATATTACCATAATCTAGGCGAGATGTTACCATGGCTATCAGAATTAGTTTGAGCGCTTCTGGGGCGAAAAATCGAGAGACTCTGCGGATAGTCCTAAGTGAAAGGAAGGCTGAGGAAACCACAGCAGAAACTTGAGAGTGTAAGGAGAGTTGATTATTGATTTTAAATCCAAGGGTTTTGACAGAGGGTACGGGGGTGGGAGGGGGGCCAAGTGAAGGGGGCCAAAAAGAAGATGTCCAGGGACTGGAACAACCACCCGTTAGCACCAACTCCGTTTTGTCGGGGTTGAGCTTCAAGTGGTTGAAGTTCATCCAGTCCTGGATAAAGGTCATAATAGACTGGACATTGGACATAGACTCAGGGGTGGAGGAAAGGGAAAAAATGAGCTGGAGGTCGTCGGCGTAATTGTACACAGAGACCTCCAGACGCTGTAAAGCAAAAATGAGGGGGGCAATGTAGAGGTTAAACAATAAGGGGGACAGAGAGGAGCCCTGGGGAACACCACACTGAATTGGTTGAAAATCTGCAGAGAACTCTCCCAGACGAACCGCTTGAGTCCGACCGTTCAGAAAGGAGGATAACCATAGTAGCGCTGTTCCTCTGATTCCCACCGCCTCGACACGTGAAAGTAAGATGGTGTGATCCACCGTGTCGAATGCGGCGGAGAGATCTAAGAGGATCAGGGCCTGATGTTGGTTGGTATCCATTCCTTGTCGGAGATTGTCCAGAACCGATGTTATAACGGACTCAGTTGAGTGGGCTGGGCAGAAGCCGGCCTGTCTAGGGGCTAACACGCCGTGACTTTCCACGAACTCGCTCAAGGTTTTAACCACATGCCGTTCCAATACCTTCGCCAGGTAAGGCAAGAGGGAAATTGGACGGAAGTTGACTGGATCGGAGGGGTCCGCTCCAGGTTTTTTTAGGATCGGGACAATCACAGCCGATTTGAGTGCAGGGGTAACAATGCCCTGAGCCAACGAGCTGTTTAAGAGCACTAAGGGTGGTGAGGGACAGTGAGTGTAAATCTGCTTTAAGATATAAGCGGGGCAGGGGTCCAGCGGGGAGCCGGACTTGACCAACGGGAGAATAGAGAGAAATGAGTCGGTCGAAAGAGGAGGAATTGAGTCCAAATATGCGGTGACTGGAGGGCAGCTGGGGTCAGTGAAGGTCTGGGATGGGGAGGGAATTTTACTTTTGATTTTGTTGCCCTACATATGTAAGACATGATGAAAAAGGAATAGCTTTTAGCAGTGAGGGACCTGCGCTTTAGAGCTATGCCCAGGATGACCTCTTTCCATGCGTCAGAGAGAAAACTTTTCATCTTCCTAGGTTCCTGATGCTGTAGATTCCTTTTAATGGGATCTCTGTGCACTCTCTGTATCTACCTCTGAAGGGTAATTTCAGCCCTATCCTTGAGAACTGTGTCCTGCAATAGTGCTATGATGAAAGACTTCAAGTCACCATCTTCCTCTGCCTATGGGAAATTTAGGATCCAAGATTCGAGAGTGGGTCTCTAGATTCTCAATCAGCCCAAGAGTTTGTTTAGTCAGCAGACTTGTCCCAGTAGTCTTCTTCTGTCCATCTTGCTTAACCAGGATACCCTCCTCCTCTAATGCTAAGGCTTTGGAGCTTAAAGTTTTAAATCTGGGAAGCCTGCAAAGCCGCCTAATAAGATATCCGGTGGTAGGGGGAAGAAAACACTGGCTCTTCAAAGCCAAGTAACATCTTCCTTTAACTCTTTCTTTAAAGTCTTGGCCTCACCTGTCCTCCTGAGTGTTGACGGGCCCCTGAGGAGGCCACGGGAAGGTAAAGTTAGAATGTCAAATTGTCCCTCGTTCCTGTCGGTGTGATCGGTGAAAGCTTTATGACTGATGCAGAAACTTGCCTAGGTATGAATGGACCTATCCAGAGTTCCCTTCAAATAAGTTCCAGGAACTGGTTTGAGTAGAGAGGGTTTTGTGTAAAAGTGTAACACGTCTTTGACATTGGCATTAACTTGGAGAAAAACTTTTATTTTGCCACACTATTCTGACTTTGCATGTATGCTGCACAGCAAACAACACGTCCGAAAGGGAAAACGTTTAACGTTTCTCTGGGAATAGTATTTTATACTGGAATGGCATCCTTCCAAGCCCAATGCTAGACATGATGCAGACACCTTTGCACTATGGAGCATTTGATCAATTATTTGTGTGTGACAGTAGCCAACCTGACTGTGCACCAGCGCTAGGGAGAGAGCAGAACAGTGCCATATCTTAGTAGATGTGGTGATTTCCTGCTCTCTCCCTCTCACAATGCAGAAAAACAAATACGTTGGTTGAATCTTGCACAAGTAAAAAGTTACATTTGCACCACAAGGCAAATTTTAAAGACTTTTATCGTGGTCACACGTTGTGTACCATCTTTATAAATCTGACCTGTGGTGCAGATGCAACTTTTTACTTATGCAAGTGCATTCACAGAACATTTTAAAATTCATTTACTGTGTTTTCAATGCTTGCAATTAAAGTGAAAGGTGTCAAGATTAAACTGTACATAAGAAAAAGTGTAGCTGCGTAATGTTATATATGCAGATTGTCTTTTATTGTATTGATAATATTACTAGTTTATATGTACACATGCCCAAAAATGTATTACTTTGCTTGCCCACTGCAGTGCATCCATCAATAAGTTTTTGCATATACTTAAAAAAAACTAGTGTGTACCCATGAAGATAAGTTGAATAAATAATGACAATTCTTTGCTGTCTTTATCTAATCATTTCATACAAAGTACATTTTTAGTTAATGTACATAATGAGTGGCTGAAGACTGCAGAAACATTACTTCGCATGGTTTCTACTATGAACTCTGTCCTTTATAGTTTGGTTTGTGTCTGCAGTATATTGGTTTGACTTAGCTGATTTTAGGAGGCACGAGTCCGGGCCAGGAGGCCTATGGGAGCAAGAAACTCAGGGGCATATTATCAAGTATGGCGTTATAATTATCGCTGCTTTAGTGGCAAAAAACTGCCGCTAAAGCGATTCTAATTGGCTTGATAATATGCCGTAGAGAATTCCTATAGAAGCCCATGTTCACACCAGAACATGGGCTTCTATGGGAATTCGCAAGGGCATATTATCAAGCCCATTATCGCCGCTTTAGCTGCAGTTTTCTGCCGCTGAAGCGGCGAAAATTATAACGTCATTCCTTGATAATATGCCCCTCAGTGTTCCCAAATTCTCACAGAGAAAGGGTGCTCCTGACCTCCTGAGCCTTGAGGAAACTGCACTGAGGTATTTTCTTTAAATTGTTTGCTGAAAATAGAGAATTGCTTTATAATTCTGATTATTGACATTTCCATTTTCCCAGAATATATATTGAAATTGAGCTTTTGAAAAATTAAAAATGTTATTGTAAAGTTTGTGATGTATTTCCCACTGCTTTCAGAAGCACCAACACGTGGTATTAATAATGCAGTTAATTGTACATCTCTGGAAGCAACTGTTTTTAATGCAGGCTTCATAATTTGTTTTTATAATTCCTAATGCATTTCAATCCAAACAACCACATTTCACTATCTTTCGCCAAAAACTGCAGTTTTCAATACACTAATGTTGTGAGTTCTCAGTTCCTTAAATCACATCACATGAAATCACATCTCTATTCAGCTGTTCTAAAGTATATAATGGGACTACAATGGTTTAATCCATGCAATGATAAGCTGGAGGCACGTCACTTTCTGCTTATGCATGCATTGAGCATTTATCACCCCCAGATAGTTTTGGAATTAACTACGCAACTAGTCACAGCCTTTTCCATTGTCAAAATATGAGAACATCAGTTGCATTTTATGCAAACAAATGCTCGTTTTCAGTTTGTTTATGTTCATCCTCTACTCCTGCTACAGGATTTATACCCATGAGAAATCTCAATTACACAACATGGTGTAATAAATAAATCTCAGGCATTTTGCGTAACAACAGTTACACAAAATTCAGAACTAATCCAGGAAACAGAAACTTATACCTGAATGATTCTAGCGTAAATAAATAAATGAATAATAATAAAAAGAAAAAAAAATATATATATATATATATATATATATACCACAAAAGATGCTCCTCCTGGACTCAATGAGACTCGTGGAGGTTGGCGCGCACGCCGGCAGAGCCACCGGCAAGTTTATTCATAACTAACAGTCCAGTAACCACGCGCTCTCAGAAAATGAGCCAGCACCAAGCCAGTGTAGTGTCCACAGTACTCTGAAAGTTGGCGGCCATCTTGTAACATTGTAAACACACTGTTAATAGATTGTACATTTTAACACACAGTGAAAATCATATTTTCTATACATTGCTGAATGCTGTAAATGTTGACATCGCTAAAAAACAGGCTGAATGATGGTATGTTTTATGAACCTGTAAGTTTTGAGAGATATAACAGTAGCATTATGAGCATTTGGGATAGTTTATGTGAATGGAAGGACAAAGGCATCCTTACGTGGGAGGAATATGGATATCTGAAACAAGACTACCCTATTCTCCCAGTACTGTATTTATTGCCCAAAGTACACAAAAACCCCATTAGACCACCAGGGAGACCTATTGTGTCTTTAAGAGGGAGTGTAGGCAAACATGTCTCAAAATACATTGACCACTTCCTGAGAGAGTTTGTACATAATTTGGACAGTTTCGTGAAAGACACTAAAGATTTTCTGTTGAAGATTGAGAATGTGGTATGGGACGCAGATTCTCTGTTCATTTTACTGGATGTGCAGAGCCTATATACCATCATGAATCATCAACATGGTCTCACAGCAGGCAGACGTTATCTCAACACCAGACAAGTGAAGTACAAACAACACACTCAAATGTTAGTAGAAATGACAGAATATTGTCTCATGAATAATATCTTTCAATTTAACCAAGCATTGTTCCGGCAAATCAACGGGATGGCCATGGGATCGTGTTCTGCTCCCAGCTTCGCTAATCTATTCATGGGAAGCTGGGAGGAGAAAATCAGGTCAGATCCTGAACTCAAATCTGATTTTGAACATGTGTCGATGTGGCTCCACTACATCGATGACTTGTTTATTATTTGGAAAGGCAGTGAGAGTGATGCTAAGAATTTCATTACCAAACTTAATAACAAACAGTTGAATATTGTTCTCAGTGGTGATATCAATAGCACTGAGACTGAATTCCTAGATGTGAAACTTAGAATGAAGAACAACAAGGTTCTCACTACGTTACACCGCAAATCCACCGCGGGGAACAGTGTATTGCATGCCCTCAGCAGCCATCCAGAAACTCTCAAGTGAAGTGAAGTGAAGCAGCTCCCCAAATGAAGTGTTCCATTTGGGGAGCTGCTGAGGGCAAAAAGAAATTGCAATACTGATGAGGCCTACAAATTGGAAAGTAAGATCATTGTAGAAAGATTTGAGGAGAGGCTATCCATCTTGGGTACTTAAGAATGCCTTGAAAAGAGCCGACAGTATGGAGAGAACACAAACCATCATTGACAAACAACAAAAAGCAGGACCACAACAAGAACAAACTAGAATGATACTGACATTCAGTTCAGATGGACAGGCAGTGAAGAGAATCATGGCTAAAAATTGTGAAATTCTTAGGAATGACAATGTTATTAGCGAAACCATCCCCAAAAGGCTCAGCATTACCTATCGTAGCAGTAGGAACCTGAGGGACATGTTGGTGCTGAGTGATATAACCACATATCCTCCAACTAACATGGAAGGCCTCCAGGGCTTCTACACATGTGGCCATTGTAAGGCCTGTGCACAAAGTAAAAGCCATAAATGTGTGACTTATAAAGACACAACCAAAAATATCACACAATTTTTGACCTGCAGTTCTGTTTTTGTCATCTATGCTATAATTTGCCCTTGTCATTTATGGTATATAGGTAGCACTACTTGTATGGCCAAAAAGAGGATTTTGGAGCACAGCCGAGCTATCAGGAACTTTGATCCAAAATACCCGGTAGCCCGTCATTTCAGAGAACATCATTTTTCCAATGCCAAAGAACTGGGATACATCGCTTTAGAACAGATACGAAAGGACCCCGAAGGGGGGGAATAGATTGTTGAAACTACACCAGAGGGAGTCGAAGCTCATCATTAATTTCCAGACCAAAACACCTAAGTTCTGAATCATGAAGAGGAGTTATCAGTACATTAAAATTAGTTACATTATGCTCATCATCTGCTTTACCTAGTAATCCTTTTTCATTTTTGTACCTACTTAAGCTGTCTGGATTATGTTACAGGGTTCTTTTGTTAATCCTGTGTTTTAACCTGTATATATTTATTTATTTATCTTACAGGAGGCGAATAAAGGGCACCTATCACTAGAACTCACTTCCCTCGGCCTTCCACTCATCTACCTCCTTCTTGACCATCAAGAGCACTGCAACACTATTTACATTAAGCATGTTATTGGTGTGGTGACACAGTAACCTTTTGCATTTCTGACTGTACAGCATGAGTGCAGAGTTATTATCATACTGAGTATAAAGCATTTTACTCTGTCAGCAGACCTTGCTTTCTGAGGTGGTAAATTTCTGCCTCTCTAGATATTAATGTATCAAGGCACTTGCCAATACTCTGTACCTCGTATCGATACTATGATTTCTGGTTTATTGTTCAAGCACTAGCTACACATTGCGTACATAACTATATTGACTAGTTAATGCACTCTGGTTGGCCCTAGATGCTACACGGCAATAGGATTGTCAATGTACTTTATTGACAACATTTGAGTGACAAAGTACACGCAGTATGCGTGAGCAATAGCCGATGCCATTACGCATACGTATGATCATGGCAGCACATACTATTTAGTGCAAGCATTATCACAGTGTATTTCCCGGAGCACAACAATTACAATGGCAGTCCAAACACAGTGCTTATAATTGTACAAATAAACTACATGAGATGAGGTACCTTTACCTGTGCAAAGTGAACAGTGTATGAGATTATAAATACAGCTATATTATTTTTTTTCGAGCCTGTTTTTTAGCGATGTCAACATTTACAGCATTCAGCAATGTACAGAAATTATCATTTTCACTGTGTGTTAAAATGTACAATCTATTAACAGTGTGTTTACAACGTTACAAGATGGCAGCCAACTTTCAAAGTACAGTCCTCTGTTCATTGTTAATTTATGTTACTGGTTGCCTCACACTATATATGCTTTGATACACAGTTTGTTCCTTTCACGTGATCAAGCCTTTTGAGGTGAAATCCGTCGTGAATTAAACTTTGGACACTGCACTGGCTTGGTGCTGGCTCATTTTCTGAAAGCGCGTGGTTACTGGACTGTTAGTTATGAATATATATATATATGCCATTCATAAACGGAGTGATTCCTAATGGGCGGAGCTATGCTGAGCTACGTTAAAATTGTAAAAACTACCTGCAGTCAACCAGCGAGCTGAATGTGTGGCAGGCGTAACCTCTTGAAAAAATTTCTAGCCGAAACGAAACATGTCGACAAAAACGCTTTGTCCTGTTCACCCTGCACGAATAAATGGTCAAAGGCAAGGTTGTGGCGACTCATCCTTCTCCCGTGGGAGACACCCTGTTGCATAAAATATCGGCGTGGTTCACCTGAAGAGGTACGCACAACAGAATGAAAGATTTGTGGTGATTCATCCTCCTCCCATCGGAGATATATTGTTGCAATTAATATCAGCGTGGTTCACCTGAAGAGGACGCACACGGAACGAAGCGCCATGCAGCCCCGCACCTGAACCTCCTTGTCAAAACCGTCACACGGATTAGGGGTCTGCGGTGCTCCCGGGGACTGGACTCCGGTATTCGGCCCCCAGTCAATCCGAAAAGTGGACTGACACCGGGGGAACCTGCATCATGACATCGCAGCAGAAGTTTTTAAAGTGGCTGGCACCACAACAGGACAATCATCCACCACCCACTGAAGGGTTTTAAAACATTTTACAAATCGGACGCTGGCCAGACTACAGGTACCAGAATGCCATTCATAAACGGAAGTGATTCCTAATGGGCGGAGCTATGCTGAGCTACGTTAAAATTGTAAAAACTACCTGCAGTCAACCAGCGAGCTGAATGTGTGGCAGGCGTAACCTCTTGAAAAAGTTTCTAGCCGAAACTAAACATGTCCACAAAAACGCTTTGTCCTGTTCACCCTGCACGAATAAATGGTCAAAGGCAAGGTTGTGGCGACTCATCCTTCTCCCGTGGGAGACACCCTGTTGCATAAAATATCGGCGTGGTTCACCTGAAGAGGTACGCACAACAGAATGAAAGATTTGTGGTGATTCATCCTCCTCCCATCGGAGATATATTGTTGCAATTAATATCAGCGTGGTTCACCTGAAGAGGACGCACACAGAACGAAGCGCCATGCAGCCCCGCACCTGAACCTCCTTGTCAAAACCGTCACACGGATTAGGGGTCTGCGGTGCTCCCGGGGACTGGACTCCGGTATTCGGCCCCCAGTCAATCCGAAAAGTGGACTGACACCGGGGGAACCTGCATCATGACATCGCAGCAGAGGTTTTTAAAGTGGCTGGCACCACAACAGGACAATCATCCACCACCCACTGAAGGGTTTTAAAACATTTTACAAATCGGACGCTGGCCAGACTACAGGTACCAGAATGCCATTCATAAACGGAAGTGATTCCTAATGGGCGGAGCTATGCTGAGCTACGTTAAAATTGTAAAAACTACCTGCAGTCAACCAGCGAGCTGAATGTGTGGCAGGCGTAACCTCTTGAAAAAGTTTCTAGCCGAAACTAAACATGTCCACAAAAACGCTTTGTCCTGTTCACCCTGCACGAATAAATGGTCAAAGGCAAGGTTGTGGTGACTCATCCTTCTCCCGTGGGAGACACCCTGTTGCATAAAATATCGGCGTGGTTCACCTGAAGAGGTACGCACAACAGAATGAAAGATTTGTGGTGATTCATCCTCCTCCCATCGGAGATATATTGTTGCAATTAATATCAGCGTGGTTCACCTGAAGAGGACGCACACAGAACGAAGCGCCATGCAGCCCCGCACCTGAACCTCCTTGTCAAAACCGTCACACGGATTAGGGGTCTGCGGTGCTCCCGGGGACTGGACTCCGGTATTCGGCCCCCAGTCAATCCGAAAAGTGGACTGACACCGGGGGAACCTGCATCATGACATCGCAGCAGAGGTTTTTAAAGTGGCTGGCACCACAACAGGACAATCATCCACCACCCAGTGAAGGGTTTTAAAACATTTTACAAATCGGACGCTGGCCAGACTACAGGTACCAGAATGCCATTCATAAACGGAAGTGATTCCTAATGGGCGGAGCTATGCTGAGCTACGTTAAAATTGTAAAAACTACCTGCAGTCAACCAGCGAGCTGAATGTGTGGCAGGCGTAACCTCTTGAAAAAGTTTCTAGCCGAAACGAAACATGTCGACAAAAACGCTTTGTCCTGTTCACCCTGCACGAATAAATGGTCAAAGGCAAGGTTGTGGCGACTCATCCTTCTCCCGTGGGAGACACCCTGTTGCATAAAATATCGGCGTGGTTCACCTGAAGAGGTACGCACAACAGAATGAAAGATTTGTGGTGATTCATCCTCCTCCCATCGGAGATATATTGTTGCAATATATATATATATATATATATATATATATATATATATATATATATATATATATATATATATATATATATATATATATATATATATATATATATATATATCTGCAAATACCTCGCAGCAGCGCTCCCTCAGTGAAACACGAGGCAAGGACCAGCTTTTTTCAGCATCTTGTTTATTCAGCCATTAACCAGGTAGACATAATGCATTTCGGCCGTCCCAGCGGCCTTGGTCACATGGCGTTACAGATTGCTTTTGCCCTTTTTAAAGTGATCTCGTGCAGTCACATGTTCCAATGATGGACATAAACAAAATACTACATGTATAAATACATTTGCTAATGGTTTCTCATAGGTGCCAGTACAGAGGAGAATTGATAACTGTATAAATACATAAATTAGTCCTGTAGTATTATTGTATGAAAATATATATATATACATTTGCAATTTCAAATCTCATGTGGCAGAGTATTTTTAGCTTTGCAATTCTATACATATCAGCATGAATGCCTTTAACTCTTCAAGTTGGTACTGAGAAAATGATATCTACCTTGTCCATCAAGCCCATTAATAACTACTGTGCATAGTCAGTGCTCACCAACGTGTATTAAATCATAATACAAAAAAAATGTAATAATAATCACTACTATTTCATGATAGTAGAGAAAAGAAGATCCAAAAAAAGAAGATAACTTTATCTATAAGGACCCTACAAAAAAGGATGAATTCATGATGAACATATTTCCAGCCATTAGAAACTCGGAAGAAGGGGATATAATACCGCTAGATATTATTTAGTTCTGTTAATTCATTCTCACCTTCAACCATATTATTGCACCTGTATTTAAAGTGGCTTCGTGTCAACTAGAAAAAATATATACTTTTTTCATAAAGTGACATTGTGCAAACAAAGTGCAGATACAGATAAAGTGGCTGGTGCTGGGGGGTTATACTGGAGTGAGGTAGTTTAAGGAGGGAAAATCTTAACTCTATTCAACCAGAGTTATAGTCATAGTATTCAAGACAAGATATGATCATACATTACCAATGTAGCACATATAGAAAAAATCACACCATAAAACCAATCTATAAAAAAGGGAATCGGTGACATGACTAAAATCAGCTATCATAACAAACATTAGGATAAAAAGACTACCCCAATGTTTAAAAGGACGGCTAAAATCAATCAATTCATATATATACACACACACATACTTCACACTCAATATATAAATTATGCACAATACATTACAATATAAATACATATGTGCAAAAAAGTGCAAGGTGCGAACCAACTCCTCTTATAGTATGGTATGCTGTAGTATATTGGTGTTAACTATATGGCTAAGATGTGGCATTATCATGAAGTGATCAAAGGTATGTGTGGAGGTCCTCCGTGGTGTTAAGACCACCCGGCCACTTTGAATTAAACTCCAAAATATATTTGGTTTCAAGCCTGCGCATACACGCCTCTCTGTCGCCTCCTCTTTTAGTAAGCGGGATCGATTCTATGGCGAAGTATTTGAGACACTGAGGCTTACTGTTGTGACACGCCTCAAAGTGTCTGGCCACTGGATAACTCTGATCCTTGTTAACAATGGCGCGGAGATGCTGTAAGATACGCTTGTGGATTTGCAGTTTACTGCTACCAATATATTTGAGTTTGCAGTCACATTCCAATATATACACACAGTATTCAGTTCTACAGGTTGAATGCTGTTTTATCTCCCTCGTAGTTCTTGGAATTACTGTTGTGTATTTTTTGGTGTTAACCATGTTGGCAAGCCTTACATGCCAGGCATTTGAAGAAGTCCCTGCTGGTGGGTCGCCACGGCTCCTTGCCGATGTATTCCTCACTGTTTTTAGAGAGGATGGAGCCCATGCTTAGACTTTTACGGAAAGTTATGGAAGGATTTGGGGGCATCACATCACCAATCATGGGATCATCTTTTACAAAGTGCCAGTTTCTTCTGACTATACTCCTGATTTCTTTCTCCTGCTTGGAGTATGTCAGTATAAGTCTAACTTCATTGATTTTGTCGCATTGTTTCACTTTCTCAATCAACAAGTCACCTCTTTCTTTAAGCCTGGATTTCCTTATAGCAGTGTTCAGTATCTTGGCAGTGTATCCCCTATCTACAAATCTTAGAAAACTTTCATGTTGTTTAACAATCATGTCATCATGGTTACTACAAATACGGCGGATGCGTAGCATCTCGCCGTAAGGTATGGATTTGATTAGATGTTGGGGATGAGCACTCGTGGCATGTAAAAGAGTGTTACCTGCCGTCGGTTTCCTAAAAAGGGTACTGGTAAGAATACTATTAGATATAAAAACCTGTACATCTAAAAATGTCACCGATTCCCTGCTTACATCAGAGGTAAAATGCAGATTAAGATCATTTTCATTGATTTCATGTATGAAATTTAAAACACTTTCCTCGGAACCACGCTATACAATAAATAAGTCATCAATAAAACGGAGCCAACAGGTGATATTAGTGGTGCAGTATTTTTCAAATTTGCGCCTGAGGACCAGTTCCTCCCACCACCCCATAAACAGGCATGCGTAACTGGGGGAGAAACTGGCCCCCATTGCTACACCTTGAACCTGTTGGTACATTTGTTCATTAAAAATGAAGAAGTTATTGTTAAGGCAGAATGTTAGCATTTCCAAAAGCATTTTGGTGTGTTGGGCCAGTTCGATAGGCCTGCGGCTCAGATAGTATTCACATGCACGCAGGCCATCTCTATGCTTTATACATGTGTATAATGAACTGACGTCCAACGTTACCAACAGCAAGTCTGGGCTCCACACTACATCCTCTAGTTTTCGCAGAAAGTCACTAGAATCTTGTACATATGACTTTAGAGATTTCATGTGTGGCTGCAAAAAATAGTCAATGTACCTTGAGAGGTTTTCCAACGGGCCACCACAAGCTGCAATTATTGGTCTGCCTGGTGGTTTGGAGATACTTTTGTGGACCTTTGGTATGAAATATATATATGGAGTGAGTGGATGATCTTTTTTAACATACTTAAACTCATCTCCACTTAACATGCCAAGGCCCTTCCATGCCACCAGGTTCGTACATAAGACCTCTAACATTGCCCTGTATTTCTGGGGGTTGCTCTTAGTATAGCATTGTGGGTCGTCTAATTGCCTGTGCGCCTCCTCAAGGTATTCCGTGGTAGGCCATAAAACAATATTCCCGCCTTTGTCTGAATTCCGAACTATAACTTCAGCATCTTTCAACTTAGTGGACAATTGTTTTAATTTTCTTTCCTGATTCGTGAATTGTCGCTTATTATTGTCAGTCCTTAGGGCCATCTTTTTCACTTGTTGCATCACAGCGTCGCTAAACGAGTCAAGACCATCACGTGCCGCCAGAGGAATATATTTGGACTTTGGCTTGAATGGGGTAATTGGTTTCATCTGACCACTGGATGCCACTATCTCCTGTGTCCCCATAGTCTCATCAATCCCCAGCTGGCACATATCACGATATAGATTTAGGTCACTGACTGCCAGTTCAGAGGTGCTAGTCACTGATCTTGTCGGAGCATTTTCCATGCTGGCTGTCTTGTTTAGGAATTGTTTCTTAAGTTTCAATATATATATATATATATATATATATATATATATATACATATATTGTTTACCAATCCAGTTCCCAAACGATTGAAGGAAGGCACTGACACCGTGAATCCTCCTCAAAAAAGGTATTTATTTCATCATGCTGCAAAGACGCGTTTCAGCGGAAGCCTCCCTCCGCCTTGCTCACTCACTCTGCAAAAAGTGACGCTGTCATTATATAAGCAGCACTGACACATTGCATCACACTATGGCTCGACTGGTGGTTTGTTGCCATAGTAACTATGAGTCATGCTGATTACCAAGATGAACATAGAAGAGTTTAACAATGTAAGCATACTCCTAGTCACACATCGTGTTTAAACACTTGAGCAAAATGAAATAAACTTTGTATAGACAAATATAATAAAGGTTATTCGAGTGCTCTAAATTAAATAAACAATATTGACATTCTGTGCTGGAATGAACACAGGTTGAACCTACGATCTATGCAATTGGATTCATTGCACATACCGCTACATCGTTCTAGGAAAGAAGTGGTTATTTTCATCCTTAAGTTTAGGGTTGTAATTCATAACATATTTCTCTAAAGATTTACATTGTCCGTGAATTAATATACAGTCAAAACACAGTGCAGTACACAACTATACACCTTCATTCTCACGTGGATTTTAGGATGTTCCTAGTTAGCGAAATATTCTGTGGTTTCGCGGTGCCTATATATTATCTAATCACAATGCCAAAAACAAATATATATAGCAATGGAAAATATATCATCATTAGTTTAAACAAAAGGAGACCGTGTTGTGTTTCCTTTCGTAAATGGGCACCTCACACAAGCCTCTTCTCCTAGTGGAGTTAGCTAAGTTAATACTCATACGAGTCTCTTCTCCAAGTGGAGTTATAATCCATACAATTAAACATTATTTGCACAATTGTCGCTGGATGAATCTCTCAATATCTACTGCATTGGTGGATTACGTTGTGTAACTCATTATATGTGTATGTTTTATATATAACTCACCCATGGGATTTAAAAAAATTTATCATGTGTCAAAACCATAACGTGACTAATCATAAAGCTGAAAAACAAAAGTGTTTACATGTATTAGGTTGCAGATATGTTACTGGAGTGGAACTCGGATTAGAAAGAGGCTTTTGCTGGTTTATAAGTGTACTGTAAGCGCTTCGTCCGAGTTTAAACCATTGGGGATCTTGGAATTTAGTAAGATAATGTATCTAGATTCAAGGCGTCTAAGAGCCAGTCTGCGTTTCCCCCCCTCTAGGGTTCTTGGGGACACTATCAATTACAAAATAGGAGAGATGTTGGATGTTCCCTTCATGTAGTGTGCTAATGTGGCGGGCCACTGGGTACGTTTGGTCATCGCTAGTAATCGCACGTAAATGCTCTAGGATCCTAACATGGACTTGATGAATCGTGCTACCTACGTAACGCTTCCCACAGCTGCAAACAAGTACGTAGACGGCGTACTCGGTCTTACAGGAGTAGCCGCCTCTAATGATGTAAGGTTTGTTTCTGAAGGGCATTGTTACCTCTTTGGTATTCACACCTTGTTTGCACGCTTTGCATTTTGCGCACTTTTAAAAGCCTTTGTGGCTCGGAGGCCATGTTACTGGTTTGACAAATGTTGGTGCATTGCAGACCAGTTGGCTCCGCATCGACTTTGCCTTCCGGAATGTGATTGAAGGTTTGTTGCCACTCAACTGTCCTATCACTGGATCATTACGAGTTCTCTCCTTTTTTGCATTCTTTTTTGCATATATATATATATATATATATATATATATATATATATATATATATATATATATATATATATATATATATATATATATATACATATATATATATGTGTGTATATGTATATATATATATATATGTATATATATATATATATATATATATATATATATATATATATATATATATATATATATATATATATATATATATATATATATATATATATATATATATATATATATATATATATATATATATATATATATATATATATATATCTTTGCCACTCCACTCCACAAGCAGGATGCAGGCGCTCTCTCCTCTCGAAAAGAAACGTGGAGCACAGACCCAGGTAAGTTTAAAAATGTGCTGGTTTATTGAGCTGTAACTCAGTCGGCCATTACGCGTTCCGGTACTGACGTACCTTGATCACATGACACAGTAAATGGTCACCTGGTTTCTTATATACCAACATTAACATTTTTTTCTTTTTTGTGATGCAATTTTAAAGTGACAGTGCTCTTTTTTAAAACTGTGCAAATAACGCTACAATTCTGACATATTCAACTTGTTCTGGCTCAATAGCAGAATATAATTCACTTGTATGTATATATATATATATATATATATATATATATATATATATATATATATATATATATATATGTATATACATATATACATATATATATATATATATATGTATATATATATATATATATATATATATATATATATATATATATATATATATATATATATATATATATATATATATATATATATATATATATATATATATATATATTACCTACTGGCGATAGCCAGTAGGTATATATAGTTAGAATTTTTTCTCTATGGGACTTCTGAAAATTCTATGTCTAATAACTTTGGCGTTTGTGGACGGAATCGGCTGAAATTTTCAGGAAAATGGCACATTTTGATTCTGAGCAGCCCCTGAAAATTTGGTGGAGTTTCGTCAAGGGGGGGCCGAGAAAAAAGGGGGGTCCCAAAACGCGTTTTTCCCATTCATTTTTCCATAGGGCGGTTGGACTCACTTTTAGCTCGAACGGCTGAATGGATTTGCACGAAACTTGGCAAAATTGTAGGGACTGTTAGCCCGATGTGCCTTTGCTAGGTCTCAATATATGTGCTCCAGTAGTTTTTGAGAAATTAACGTTCAAACCAAGATATATATCTGTAACAGCGCTCTGGGCAGCGATCCGGTCCGCTTACTTTTCACTTATCGGAACTTTGCGCGCAGAAAGCTGATTGGCTCTCCGGTGTCTGTCAACATTCTAAACAGTCCGGAGCGGACGCCATCTTGTCTCTCGGTAGGATCGAGAGAGAAGAAGAGGTGGAAAACGAAAGGGGAATTTAATGAAAGGGGGCAAGGTATCCCCCTCTTGACCCCCTAGGAATGTTGTTGGGGTTATTAAAGGGTCCCGTGGGGAAAATATGAAAAAAATGATTTTTCACGGTAGAAGCGCGGCCGCGAACTGGTAGCGAAACGGGAATTCGCCATTTTGTGCTTCGTTAATTAAATTACTAGTTATAAGTGGGTGCGGGAGACGTATCCTAATCCCCTATGTTTCCTGAGGGTGGCTGAGGAGGCTGATATATGTTGATACATCTCTTCCAGCGGCTGTGCGTGAGCTTTTTTTTTTTTTTTGCTGCGTGACAGTCCGGAGCGGCCGCCATCTTGTCTCTCGGTAGGATCGAGAGAGAAGAAAAGGTGAAAAACTAAGGGGGAATTTAATGAAAGGGGGCAAGGTATCCCCCTCTTGACCCCCTAGGAATGTTGTTGGGGTTATTAAAGGGTCCCGTGGGGAAAATAAAAAAAAAATGATTTTTCACGGTAGAAGCGCTTCACGGGCCGCGAACTGGGCCGCAAACTGGTAGCGAAACGGGAATTCGCCATTTTGTGCTTCGTTAATTAAAGTACTAGGTATAAGGGGGTGCGGGAGACGTATCCTAATCCCCTATGTTTCCTGAGGGTGGCTGAGGAGGCTGATATATGTTGATACATCTCTTCCAGCGGCTGCGCCATCTTGCCTTTTTTCGAATGCCACAATTTTGTCGTGCACGGCAGCCATTTTAGATGCCAGGCTGGTCCCAGGCTATCACCTAACCCTGCGGATGTAGTTTATGGCCCCAGCTGTAGAGAATTCAGACATGCCAATCCTCCTGATTCAGGCGTGTGACTACTGATTTCAGTGCTAGTCTCCCGCCTCCCGATTTCTGCAAGCAAAAACCCGGGGGCATATTACGAACAACTAGCGATAATTTTTGTCTCTAACTTGTTTAGAGACAAAAATTATCGCCGCACATCGGCGATTTTTATCGCAGATAAACCTTGCTATTATCGCAGAAAAGTCAGCGATATTCATGTATTATCGACCTAATGCTCTTAGCCATGTTATCCACCTCCCATTGGATAACATGGCTAAGAACTGCTCAGGGCAGGTGTTAGATTTTGGAGATATTCGCGCTTAGCGCGAATATCTCCAAAAGTTGGTAATAGAAGGTAGCGATGTTAGGACTGTTTCCAGTCGCTAACATCTTGGCACGCCACTTTGCATGTCATTAGTGATAAGTATCACTGACATGCAAAGCGGGGCCCAAGATGGTCGCTATCTCCTTTTAGCTGTCACTAACTGGTGTTAGCGACAGCTTGGTAATAGGGAGATAATTTTATCTCCGCTTTCATGGCTTTTAAAGCCAAAAAAGCGGAGATAAACCCCCTTGATAATATGCCCCACGATTCCTTGGGGGTTTCAGCTGACAGGGCTTGGTATTGTGTTACATGGTAATTTTTCCAGGAAACGTCAGAGGGTCGATGTAGGGGTTCTAGAAGGGGTGATAAACCATTTAAGCCTCATGAACAAGCGCATGGTCTTTTAAAGATTTGTGAAGTACTCGGGGCGGCGGTGTGTGTGTGCCCTCTTTCAGGAGCGGGCGGGGGGGCACTGCCAGCAACTTGCCAGGTCAGGTAGTGTTCAACACGTGCATCACCCTTTCTCTGCCTGCTATTGCGCTCCATGCTTCGGAAAGGTAAGAAAAAGAACGTGCATTTGAGTTTGAAATGTCCGATCCTGCAGCAGCACACTTCCAAAGCCCACACATGACAATAACCCGATTCAAGGCCCCATTCACCCGTTTTAAAAAAAATAGATAACACTCCAACAAAGTAAGGTTATAAAACTTTATTAACTACTAACTTTAACGAACGGAACAAAAACTAAAAACATTTAAACATTTCTCAACACTAAAAGCAACAATGGTTAGAAGCTGTCTTTTGTGCGAATAGTCCCAAGGCAGCACAACGTGCAGAGTTCTGGACGGCACCCAGGTGATGTCGCCTGGGTGCCGCACTGGTTTAGGGATCCTACAATGCTGCTCCGAAAATTGGCGTGGGGCGTCCCGGGTGGGGCGGGGGGAGGCCTCGTCAGTAGCGGTCTGTTGTGCGAATAGTCCCAAGGCAGCACAACGTGCAGAGTTCTGGACGGCACCCAGGTGATGTCGCCTGGGTGCCGCACTGGTTTAGGGATCCTACAATGCAGTACAGAAAAACAGCGTGGGGCGTCCCGGGTGGTGCGGGGGGAGGCCTCGTCAGTAGCGGTCTGTGTCCAGTGTCACATGGCTGACACAACATGTACGTCAGGCACCCAGGTGATGTCCAGTAAACTGGTTTTGGTATCCTACAATGCTGCTCCGAAAATTGGCGTGCGGCGGCCCGGGGGGGGGGCGTGGGGGAGCCGGCGTGAACGGGCCTCCCCAGGTGGCGGCCATCTAGCTGAGTTGCGCTCGCTCTTGCGGCCACAGCGTCTCGCTCACCATGTTGTTGAGTTGCTCCCACTCTTGTAGTGCAGCGATAGGCGGCTGCCACATGGCTCTTAAAATGGCGGACAGCTCCTCGGTTTTAGGCCTGGTCCACTGAAATGGCCCTGGGACACTTTGGAACTCGGACGCTTGCCTGCTAGGGCTTGGGCTCCATTCTCGAAAAGCGTCCCCTCAGCCGTGAAGATTGTATAAAAGTCTTGGGGGCCCCCGACTCCCGCAGGCTTCCGGTGGGGAGCGGCTGCCATGATTGCTCGCGGAATGACCACGACGGAGCCACGAGATGGTGGTGCTCTCATGCTGACGCCAGCTTCAGTCTGGATGATCCAGAAACAAGGTGGGGCTTTCATCGTTTGGGAAAAAAAAATGTTCTAAACCAATGAAAAGTGTTATTTTTAGGTCATATGACCAAGCCTTCCATCTTTAGGAAACCAAAAGTAAAATGAACCAATGAAAAGTTTTATAAACAAGTCACATGACCTGTTATGCGGCATAGGGCTACAAAAAGCGTAGAAAATCCGTTGGCACGTGAGGCGGCGTCAGTAGCGGACCGATGTGCGAATAGGCCGAAGGCAGCACAACGGGCCGAGATCCGGATGGTACCGAGGTGGTGTCCAGCAAATTGCCGCACTGGTGTGGCCATCCTACAATGCTGCGCCGAAAGACGGCGTGTCCAGCTGAATTGCGGTCACTGTTGCGGTACAGTGACTCGAACGCGCCGAGATCCGGATGGCACCGAGGTGGTGTCCAGCAAATTGCCGCACTGGTGTGGCCATCCTACAATGCTGCGCCGAAAGACGGCGTGTCCAGCTGAATTGCGGTCACTGTTGCGGTACAGTGACTCGAACGCGCCGAGATCCGGATGGCGCCGAGGTGGTATCCAGCAAATTGCCGTACTGGTGTGGCCATCCTACAATGCTGCGCCGAAAGACGGCGTGTTCAGCTGAGTTCCGGTCACTCTTCCGGCACAGTGACTCGAACGCGCCGAGATCCGGATGGCACCGAGGTGGTGTCCAGCAAGTGGCTGCACTGGTGTGGCCATCCTACAATGCTGCGCCGAAAGTCGGCGTGGGGTGCCCCGTTGGCTTATGAGGTGATGTCAGTAGTGGACTGATGTGTGAATAGGTCGGAACCAGCACAAGGCGCCAAGATCCGAATGGCAAGTCCTGGATGTTGAGTGCCTCAGTTGAGATTTCTGAGCAGTGCTTGTAGGACTGTCTGAAGCTTATTTGCACCTGCTGCAGCTTCACTATTGCCCTGGTGTGGCCAAAGGTGGCACATGACATAGGCGGCCGGCTCCCGAGGTCCGGCGGAACTTTTTTCCTTTTCCTTTCTGCTTCTTTTCCTACAATGCGTTTCATCTGAAGACACGACCAGGTCCCTGAATGTGTGCAGGGGGACGCTATTGATTGAATGAAAATGGCGGCTTGACACAAAGCTGACTCAAGCGTTACTGTTGGTGCTATACAGACAAAAATTGGTTTTCAGTTTGTACATTCTTCAGGTTTTTTTTTTCCATCCAAGTCTGATTGAGAGTTTGTAGAAAAATGGCTTCAGATTTTCCACATACTACTCTTCAACATTCTTCCTAAATGTAACAATGTGAAACTCACTAGGAGAACGGCTGTTTCTGTTTCTTTTCAAAATGCTGCCACCAATATTTTCTGAATGGAAGACACCATCTTGTAGCATAAAGGGCCGAAAGGGGTTCTGGTCTGGCCGATGGTTGGTGGAGACATTTTGACTATATCTTGGACCTGCCCGGCCTCGCCCAAAATGGCGCCGGTATAAATGGGACTCGTAACTCCTTGCCCGCAAATGTATATCTAGAAAATGTTATTGTAAGTGGCCCTGTCGTATTTTAATTACAAAATGAACGTCCACCGATTCCGCAACTGTTAGACACCTTTGTTCTTGCAACCTAATGGCCCGCTCGTTACGTTCTTCTACAGTGTAAATGTCTCCTCATCATATACGATTTCAGTTTGCTCCGTGGCCGGCCCACGTGGTTATAGGCCCGTATTTGTATACTGACATTTTCACAATAAAGGTTTTTAAAACAAAACACGGTAGTAGTATTTACATTTGTAAAGTTTTTACTTTTAGTGACTGTTTTCGAATCAGTAAAAGGCAAGTGAAATAAAGCAGTCCAATTACATGACGGATAAAAGGTATAATATGTAGGAACGCAGTAAAGATAAATGGTCAAGGGCAGTTGTGTTTTTCATGTCTGCAACATAAAGTGATCGATAAGAATCTGATAATCAGGCGTATCGGCGACTAAGACAGCAGGCCGAATCTCTTTTACTCAACGGCTCCGTCATGGAAGGAAGAAACGCCCTTTTTCTCGAAAAAGGAATATATTTTACTTGCAAGACAGTTGTAAATTTTCCGGGAAAGTACATTAGCCTGGAATATTATAACATATGTTTGAAAAAAAAATATTGTTCGAAAATAATAAAAAGCGTAATTTTTAGGTCATATGACCAAGCTTTTCATCATTAAATTAACAAAAGTAAAATGAACCAATGAAAAGTTTTATTAACAAGTCACATGACCTGTTATGCTTACGTTACGCGCTGCACGCCGCGCCTCGGATCACTTCCGGGTGCGCTAACGCGGCGTGTCATAAAACGCATTACGCGACAACGTAGGTCAAGAATATAGTCTAAATGTCTCCACCAACCAGCGTTCAGAACACAACCCCTTTCAGCAGTCCAAAAAGTTCTGTTAAATGACAACAGAGGGGACAGGCAACAAGAACCATCAGTCAAAGAGGGGAGGGCAAGTTCTTCTCTTCCGGTTCATGTTGGGGCGCTACCGGAACTGATCGAATTGGTAGTCTATAGTGTTTCTGGATGTTTCAGACTAAAGCTGGCGTCAGCATGAGACCACTACCATCTCGTAGCTCCGTCGTGGCCATTCCACGAGCAATCATGGCAGCCGCTCCCCACCAGAAGCCTGCGGGAGTCGGAGGCCCCCAAGACTTTTGTAGAATCTTCACGGCTGAGGGGACGCTTTTCGAGAATGGGACCCAAGCCCTAGCAGACAAGCGTCCGAGTTCCAAGGTGTCCCAGGGCCATTTTAGTGGACCAGGCCCAAAACCGAAGAGCCGGCCGCCATTTTGAGAGTCCTGTGGCAGCCGCCTATCGCTGCACCGCAAGAGCGGGCGCATCTCAACTACATGGTGAGCGAGACGCTGTAGTCGCAAGAGCGGGCGGTAAACAGCTGAATGGCGGAAGAGGCACAGTGTAGCAAAAGCGGGCGGAATGGCAACTAAAACGATAAAGGGGCGCCCCACTACAGCTTGTCTTCAGGTCAAACGGATTGTGGGACAAGGTCCAGAATTGAAGAGTCATCAAAAGGCAAAAAGTTCCGCCGGACCCCGGGAGCCGGCCGCCTATGTCGGGGGCGATCTCAGGCTACACCAGTGCTATAAGACTTGGGGAGGGTGTCGGAGCCAAGCGTCTTCTCCGAGTCCATGGCCATCACACCGCCCCTCAGGGGCCTCCGTCAAGCTGTTTAGGAAGGTAACATATCACATTGTTTTCTAATGCAGTCAGGTCCACAAACGACACTCACTTACTTTGAGAATAGTGAAGCTGCAGTAGGTGGAAATAAGCTTCAGACAGTGTTACAAGCACTGCTCAGAACTCTTAACTATGGCACCCAACATCCAGAACTTATGCTATTTGAGAATGGTAGTGACATCGAAGCATCTCAGGGACCAAAACCATTAACGTACTTTCACGTATGAAAATCTTACTTGGGGAGGGGGCAGGAGCGAAGCGCCCCCTCCCAGTCAGCGCCACCACACCGTATGTTGAAAATCTGAAGCCATCGTTCTACAAAGTCAACCAAACTTGGATTGAAAAATCTAGAAAAATGTACAAACTGAAAACCAGTTTTGGTCTGCATAGCATCAGTAGCAACGCTTGAGTCAGCTTTGTGTCAAGCCGCCATTTTGATTCAACAAAGCACAGGCATTGAAAAAGGCTGAAATTCAGAACTCTAAACTATGGCACCCAACATCCAGGAGCTTGCCATCCGGATCTTGGAGCCTTGTGCTGTTTTCGTTCTATTCACACATCGGTCCACTACTGACATCATCTTATAAACCAACGTTATGTAAATAGTTTTTTAATAAAATGTTTTACCCTGTTTCTTTGCTGGTGTGTTGTCTACATTTTTAATATTTGCATAGGGTTTGTCGTTATTTTGTGCGGGATGGGTGATGGAGCCGAGCTGTCTTGCAGCCCTCATGGTGTGGAGCTCAGTTCATCTCACTATTTTCGTATTTCTCATGAAGGGTTGTTCCTAATATTTCTATTTTAGCGAGGTCAAAAAGAGATCCAATTAGTGGCCTACTGATTTTGCTCGATTACTTTTATTTTTTTACACGATTTTTCACTATCTGCAAAGACTAAACAGAGTATTGCGCCTTTGTGCTTGTTTGTAAATAGAGAATGATCCAAAGAGAACCAATTCTAAAACAGTAAATGCTTGGACAACAATCAATCAAATGGAGAGACAAGGAGGCACGACGGATTACAACGGGGGTAAAGGCCTGCGTTAACTACCCTTCAGTATCTGCAAAGAGAGAGTACTACTAAGGCAAAAGAGGGGAGGGGGGGGTGCAGCGTTCAAAGCACATCAGCGTGCATAAATACGAAAATGTTTTTATCTATCACGTACTTGACATTTTAAAGCTTTTCATATTTGCTATTAAAAAACCAATGAAATTCACAGAAAAAACCATAGGTTATAGTGGATATATAGTTAGGAATTTGCATTTACAAAACCTTGAAAATTCAATGAAAAAACCATAGGTTATAGGCCATATATATCATTTGAGATGTCATCAGTGATGTCATCAGTGATGTCACTGACCATGTCATGAATGATGTAATATGTGACATCATCAGCAGTGGATTGCGGGTGCGCGATATATAGTTAGCGCTTCTAACTATATATGGAA
Source organism: Lissotriton vulgaris (assembly GCF_964263255.1). Taxonomy (NCBI): domain Eukaryota; kingdom Metazoa; phylum Chordata; class Amphibia; order Caudata; family Salamandridae; genus Lissotriton; species Lissotriton vulgaris. The sequence continues at coordinate 474,028,089 of NC_141698.1, read as the reverse complement.
TTTCAATGGTTTTATGCGAGTAAAATAAGGTTTTGTAAATGCGAATTCCTAACTATATATGGCCTATAACCTATGGTTTTTTCATTGAATATATATATATATATATATATATATATACATATATATTCACTGAAAAAACCATAGGTTATAGACCAAATATAGTTAGGAATTAGCATTTACAAAACCTTGAAAATTCACTGAAAAAACCATAGGTTATAGACCATATATAGTTAGGAATTAGCATTTACAAAACCTTATTTTACTCACACAAAAACATTGAAATTCGCATTTATAGTTAGTTGCACTAACTATATATCGCGCACCCGCGATCCACTGCTGATCATGTCACATATTACATCATTCATGACATGGTCAGTGACATCACTGATGACATCACTGATGACATCTCAAATGACATCACTGATGACATCACTGATGACAACATCCAGTGACTGTATGTTTCTGTAAAGTTAAAATATGTCTTACATATTGAAGAATGAGTGGATGTATAAGTGTCTGGATGAAGGATTTAGTAGGTGCATGACTGACTGTATGAGTGAGTGATTAAATGTGTCTCACTGAGTGCATGGGTTAGTGACTAAACTGTCTTAATTTGTGCATCATTATGTCTGTTGTTCTGTAAACTGTTGCATGTGTTGATAAGTAGCTATATGAGTAACTATATGGGTTATTGATTGGTTGCCCAAGTATTTGTATGGGAGACTGAGTGTGTGTGTGGGTGGCTGGGAGGTGTATGACTCTGTGCATAGATGTGTGAGCAGTTGATTCACTAGATGTATGGGTTCAAAAGTGCATGTGGAAACAGCTGTATGGGCGGTTGACTGTGTGCATGAGTGTATTGGTGAGTGAATGGAAATCTCAGTGCTACATGTCAAAGTAAGTACATATGCAAAACACAGTACATGTGAGAGTTGACATATATAAATAACTGTGCATAAGAGCCAGTGAATGTGTGAGTGGCTGTATGGATCATTGTGAACTTGTATCAGGGATTGTATAAGAGAGTAAATATGTGTTAGTATATGTTTGAATAAGTAAGGTGTGTATAACTGTATAGTTGAGGAAATGGAGGTGTGATTGATTCTTTGCATGACTGACTAGGTGTGTGAGTAACTCCATGGATGAGTGACAGTCTGTGAGTGTCTGTTTACACTGAGTGTATCTAAGGTTATATTAGAGTCTGAAGAGGTTCATCGTATTATCACATGAATGATGTCATCAGTGATGTGATCAGTAATGTCAAATGAGATGTCATCAGTGATGTCATTTGAGATGTCATCAGTGATGTCATCAGTGATGTCACTGACCATGTCATGAATGATGTAATATGTGACATCATCAGCAGTGGATTGCGGGTGCGCGATATATAGTTAGTGCAACTAACTATATATGGAATTTCAATGGTTTTGTGTGAGTAAAATAAGGTTTTGTAAATGTGAATTCCTAACTAAATATGGTCTATAACCTATGGTTTTTTCAGTGAATTTTCAAGGTTTTGTAAATGCTAATTCCTAACTATATATGGTCTATAACCTATGGTTTTTTCAGTGAATTTTCAAGGTTTTGTAAATGCTAATTCCTAACTATATATGGTCTATAGCCTATGGTTTTTTCAGTGAATATATATATATATATACATACATATATAAACATATATCATCTGTATATCTATATAAATACAAACATAAATGCATGCATACATATACTTATATGCATACAGATGCATGTTATTTACATGAAAGTTGAAAAAACACTAATAAAAGCAAAGCTAAAAAGCCACCTCATTACAAACAGAATGGCTTTAACTTAAACGAGGGCGAGATCTATTGCATTTTCAATGCTTGTTTACTTTGGTTCCATCAAGAAGGCATTCAGACGTGTCACACATTTGCCATAAATTCTGAATGTTAGCACTCTAGTTGCACATTAGATCACTGTAGTAAAGCTACTGCTCACCAGGGACGTCTGCTGCTGGTATTCAAAGTGCATGTTTCAGTCTGCATGTCAGAATTTTTTTAATGAAATAGAAGAGGATTTGAGAAGTCACTCAAAATGATCCCTAATTTTTCTTTCTGAAGCAGTAATCATACTTTCTATGGCAAAATTAACCCCCTCATGTTGTTCCTTTTTAAATTGAGTGTTTTCAGACTTACCACTTCATTCCAATCAAGATGGCTTCTGGTGTGCCATACTTTTGTCATAAGTAAGACTGTTAGCGCTCTAGTTGTTCTTTAGAACACTCTGGGACATTCTGTCATTGGGCTATACTTGGGGTACATCTGGGTGATATTTAGGCTACATTTAGGCTCTTTTGTCTCTGGTGGCCATCTTGGGAGACTGTATGTCAGAATTTTTTAATGAAATTAAAGAGGGTTTGAGAAGTCACTCAAAATGTGCCCTAATTTTTCTTTCTGCAGCACTAATCATAATTCACATGGCAAAATATAACCCCTCATTTTGTTCTTTTTTAAATTAAATGTTTTAAGAGTTACCACTTTATTCCAATCAAGATGGCTTCAGGTGTGCCATACCTTTGTAATAAGTAGGACTGTTAGCGCTCTAGTTGTTCTTTAGAACACTCTGGGACATTCTGTCATTGGGCTATACTTGGGCTACATCTGGGTGATATTTGGGCTACATTTGGGCTCTTTTGTCTCTGGTGGCCATTTTGGGAGGCTGCATGTCAGAATTTTTTAATGAAATAGAAGAGGATTTGAAACGTCACTCAAAATGTGCTCTAATTTTTCTTTCTGCAGCACTAATAATACCTTCTATTGCATAATATACCCCCTCATTTTGTTCCTTTTTAAATTAAATGTTTTAAGAGTTACCACTTTATTCCCATCACGATGGCTCAGGTGTGCTATACCTTTGTAATAAGTAGGACTGTTAGCGCTCTAGTTGTTCTTTAGAACACTCTGGGACATTCTGTCATTGGGCTGTACTTGGGCTACATCTGGGTGATATTTGGGCTACATTTGGGCTCTTTTGTCTCTGGTGGCCATTTTGGGAGACTGCATGCCAGAATGTTTTAATGAAATAGAAAAGGATTTGAGAAGTCACTCAAAATGTGCCCTAATTTTTCATTCTGCAGCACTAATCATACTTTCTATGGCAAAATATACCCCCTCATGTTGTTTCTTTTTAAATTAAATGTTTTAAGAGTTACCACTTTATTCCAATCAAGATGGCTTCAAGTGTGCCATACCTTTGTAATAAGTAGGACTGTTAGCGCTCTAGTTGTTCTTTAGGACACTCTGGGACATTCTGTCATTGGGCTATACTTGGGCTACATCTGGGTGATATTTGGGCTACATTTGGGCTCTTTTGTCTCTGGTGGCCATTTTGGGAGACTGCATGTCAGAATGTTTTAATGAAATAGAAAAGGATTTGAGAAGTCACTCAAAATGTGCCCTAATTTTTCATTCTGCAGCACTAATCATACTTTCTATGGCAAAATATACCCCCTCATGCTGTTTCTTTTTAAATTAAATGTTTTAAGAGTTACCACTTTATTCCAATCAAGATGGCTTCAGGTGTGCCATACCTTTGTAATAAGTAGGACTGTTAGCGCTCTAGTTGTTCTTTAGAACACTCTAGGAGGCTGCAGTAGAACACAAAGGAATCAACTGACAGTCTCTGTCCTTGTTGGATGTACATGTTTTACTGAGAATGTCAGACTTCATTTTCACATGACTGAGAAAGATAATATGAATTTACAGAAAATATGCTTTCAGTTTAGCTTATAGATCCCCTTCCAAACCACTGTGGGAAAATCATGAGATATTAGTTTTCTTTCAAACAATATTCATGATATCACAGCAGAAGGTTTTTTCACATGGTAAAATCACCTTAGAACCCACCACAATTCCTAAAACGAGTATGGTACCATCAACAAATGATTTATAATGTAACTACAGTCCTAAAACCCTCTATTAACTACAATGCTTTTTAATGAGGTGCTATCATGTATATTGGTCCCAAGATGGCTGCCAACACTTCTTGGATGAAGTGCTGACAGCCAATCAGATCAGATGTGTGGTTAGGCTCCGCCCAGATATATATCTTTTTTTGAACCTAAATTACTCAAAATCCACTGGAGCACATATATTGAGACCTAGCAAAGGCACATCTGGCTAACAGTCCCTACAATTTTGCCAAGTTTTGTGCAAATCCATTCAGCCGTTCGAGCTAAAAATGAGGCCAACCGCCCTATGGAAATTAACATGGGAAAAACGCGTTTTGGGACCCCCCTTTTTTCTCGGCCCCCCCTTGATGAAACCCCCCCAAATTGTCAGGGTCTGCTCAGAAACAAAATGTTCCATTTTCCTGAAAATTTCAGCCAATTCCGTCCACAAACGCAAAAGTTATTAGACATAGAATTTTCAAAAATCCCATAGAGAAAAAATCCTAACTATATATACCTACCGGCGACCGCCAGTAGGTAATATATATATATATATATATATATATATATATATATATATATATATATATATATATATATATATATATATATATATGATGATTGAAAGGGCTCCCACACAGAGTTTCTCCTCCCAGGAACCACACAAACGACTCGCACACCAGGGTCCGTGTTCAAAATTGCGTTTATTGGCGACGCGTTTCGACCAAACGGTCTTCTTCGAAAGCCAACCACACATAAACACAATCACCATTTTATACACAAAACAGTGCATATAGTGGTAAAGGAAACTGAGGTAGGACTTTATTTTTAGTCATGACTACATTACATGTGAACTACAAATGAGGTAGAAGATAGACTATGTCGAAAAACAGTCTCAGACAAATTAAATACCAGGAGTAAGATGTGTAAATTTAAACACAAAATATAATTAAATTAAATTATATCAAAGGCACGAATATATTTCATACAATTTTCCAAATTGTCACAATATTACATGCACAGTCCATGTAAGTCTCTGGTTCAACCTGGTAATGGAATTAAATTATGCATAAAGGCCAAGTGGCCTATACTCTCTCAAAAAGTCTGGAGACCAATTGTTGCTGTCACAATTCTCTATCTGTTTGAGCCGGCCCCAAATTAGGTTGGATAGGGCTGGAATGAGAAATGGGTCACGGCCAAGTGGCCAATTCATTTTTGTTAAAAATGAGTAGTTCAGTAGTAGTCTAGAAATTTAATGAAATTTAGACAATTAAAACTATGAATCTATGAATCCTCTACGGAGGGGAGTCGCCCTCAAATCATAGATGGACTGCTCCAAATTCATGGAGGACCCTCTCCAAAGGCAAAGTAAAATAAAAGAAAAAAGAAAAACTACGGGTGAAAGGGTGCCAAAATTCTTCTTTCAGCCCCGTGAACTATACAAAACGTGAACCCTGTGCTGCCTGAGGTTTGCCTAGCCAGACAAACCATAATCAGACAGTTTGGTGTGATTGTGAAAAATAAAATTGTGGAATTAGGGAAGTGCCCGTGAAAGGACAGGAAAGGTCATTTTATTCTGATACCGGTGCAATATTGCCCCCGTGTCTACCAGAGAGTGGATTTGGCATTGGCGTAATTTGAGGTCTAAGAATCTAAGCTTGAATGTGATGTTGAAATAAGCTAACCTGCATCAGAGAGGGCCCTCTCTGTGCAGGTTTTGTGTGAGTTAGGGGAAATTGCAAACACAGAAGCCCAGGTGGAGGGATCTGGGCAAAAGGCACTGAATGGGACAATAGTGGAACTGGTGCAGTATAAAGGCAGATCTTCCGGCTCAACATAAGGTTCTTAGCCAATGTGCACGTACAGTTCCTCATCCTCGTTCAAACCAAAAGGGTTTCTCGAGTCCAGACGGATGATATACCGGGATTCCAGGACACGCAGTTGTTTGAGACGGTTACCCCCTCTGGGATTCGCTGGAACTCTGTCAATAGCAAAAAAGGAAAATTGGTTAACATCACTGTTGTGGACACGCAACCAATGACGTGCAGTGGCATAGGACATATCAGCATTCTTAATTGCTCTCATGTGCTCAAGAATTTGCTTTTTTATCGGGAAGATGGTACTTCCAATGTAGAACTTTGCACATGGACACACAATTACATACACACAATGATGTATGTATATATATCTATGTGTATATATATATATAAATATATATATATGTATATATATCTATGTGTATATATATATATATATAAATATATATATATATATATATTTATATTTATATTTATACACATAGATAGATATACATATATATATGTGTATATATATATATATATATATATATATATACACATATATATATGTATATATTACCTACTGGCGGTCGCCAGTAGGTATATATAGTTAGGATTTTTTCTCTATGGGATTTTTGAAAATTCTATGTCTAATAACTTTGGCGTTTGTGGACGGAATTGGCTGAAATTTTCAGGAAAATGGAACATTTTGTTTCTGAGCAGCCCCTGACAATTTGGGGGGGTTTCATTAAGGGGGGGCCGAGAAAAAAGGGGGGTCCCAAAACGCGTTTTTCCCATGTTAATTTCCATAGGGCGGTTGGCCTCACTTTTAGCTCGAACGGCTGAATGGATTTGCACGAAACTTGGCAAAATTGTAGGGACTGTTAGCCCGATGTGCCTTTGCTAGGTCTCAATATATGTGCTCCAGTGGATTTTGAGTAATTTAGGTTCAAAAAAAGATATATATCTGGGCGGAGCCTAACCACACATCTGATCTGATTGGCTGTCAGCACTTCATCCAAGAAGTGTTGGCAGCCATCTTGGGACCAATATACATGATAGTACCTCATTAAAAAGCATTTTAGTTAATAGAGGGTTTTAGGACTTTAGTTACATTATAAATCATTTGTTGATGGTACCATACTCGTTTTAGGAATTGTGGTGGGTTCTAAGGTGATTTTACCATGTGAAAAAACCTTCTGCTGTGATATCATGAATATTGTTTGAAAGAAAACTAATATCTCATGATTTTCCCACAGTGGTTTGGAAGGGGATCTATAAGCTAAACTGAAAGCATATTTTCTGTAAATTCACATTATCTTTCTCAGTCATGTGAAAATGAAGTCTGACATTCTCAGTAAAACATGTACATCCAACAAGGACAGAGACTGTCAGTTGATTCCTTTGTGTTCTACTGCAGCCTCCTAGAGTGTTCTAAAGAACAACTAGAGCGCTAACAGTCCTACTTATTACAAAGGTATGGCACACCTGAAGCCATCTTGATTGGAATAAAGTGGTAACTCTTAAAACATTTAATTTAAAAAGAAACAACATGAGGGGGTATATTTTGCCATAGAAAGTATGATTAGTGCTGCAGAATGAAAAATTTGGGCACATTTTGAGTGACTTCTCAAATCCTTTTCTATTTCATTAAAACATTCTGACATGCAGTCTCCCAAAATGGCCACCAGAGACAAAAGAGCCCAAATGTAGCCCAAATATCACCCAGATGTAGCCCAAGTATAGCCCAATGACAGAATGTCCCAGAGTGTTCTAAAGAACAACTAGAGCGCTAACAGTCCTACTTATTACAAAGGTATGGCACACCTGAAGCCATCTTGATTGGAATAAAGTGGTAACTCTTAAAACATTTAATTTAAAAAGAAACAAAATGAGGGGGTATATTTTGTCATATGAATTAGGATTAGTGCTGCAGAAAGAAAAATTAGGGCACATTTTGAGTGACTTCTCAAACCCTCTTCAATTTCATTTAAAAAATTCTGACATGCAGACTGAAACATGCACTTTGAATACCAGCAGCAGACGTCCCTGGTGAGCAGTAGCTTTACTACAGTGATCTAATGTGCAACTAGAGTGCTAACATTCAGAATTTATGGCAAATGTGTGACACATCTGAATGCCTTCTTGATGGAACCAAAGTAAACAAGCATTGAAAATGCAATAGATCTCGCCCTCGTTTAAGTTAAAGCCATTCTGTTTGTAATGAGGTGGCTTTTAGCTTTGCTTTTATTAGTGTTTTTCAACTTTCATGTAAATAACATGCATCTGTATTCATATAAGTATATGTATGCATGCATTTATGTTTGTATTTATATAGATATACAGATGATATATGTTTATATATGTATGTATATATATATATATTCACTGAAAAAACCATAGGTTATAGACCATATATAGTTAGGAATTAGCATTTACAAAACCTTGAAAATTCACTGAAAAAACCATAGGTTATAGACCATATATAGTTAGGAATTAGCATTTACAAAACCTTGAAAATTCACTGAAAAAACTATAGGTTATAGACCATATATAGTTAGGAATTCGCATTTACAAAACCTTATTTTACTCACAAAAAACCATTGAAATTCCATAAATAGTTAGTTGCACTAACTATATATCGCGCACCCGCAATCCACTGCTGATGATGTCACATATTACATCATTCATGACATGGTCAGTGACATCACTGATGACATCACTGATGACATCTCAAATGACATCACTGATGACATCACTGATGACAACATCCAGTGACTGTATGTTTCTGTAAAGTTAAAATATGTCTTACATATTGAAGAATGAGTGGATGTATAAGTGTCTGGATGAAGGATTTAGTAGGTGCATGACTGACTGTATGAGTGAGTGATTAAATGTGTCTCACTGAGTGCATGGGTTAGTGACTAAACTGTCTTAATTTGTGCATCATTATGTCTGTTGTTCTGTAAACTGTTGCATGTGTTGATAAGTAGCTATATGAGTAACTATATGGGTTATTGATTGGTTGCCCAAGTATTTGTATGGGAGACTGAGTGTGTGTGTGGGTGGCTGGGAGGTGTATGACTCTGTGCATAGATGTGTGAGCAGTTGATTCACTAGATGTATGGTTTCAAAAGTGCATGTGGAAACAGCTGTATGGGCGGTTGATTGTGTGCATGAGTGTATTGGTGAGTGAATGGATATCTCAGTGCTACATGTCAAAGTAAGTACATATGTAAAACACAGTACATGTGAGAGTTGACATATATAAATAACTGTGCATAAGAGCCAGTGAATGTGTGAGTGGCTGTATGGATCATTGTGAACTTGTATCAGGGATTGTATAAGAGAGTAAATATGTGTTAGTATATGTTTGAATAAGTAAAGTTTGTATAACTGTATAGTTGAGGAAATGGAGGTGTGATTGATTCTTTGCATGACTGACTAGGTGTGTGAGTAACTCCATGGATGAGTGACAGTCTGTGAGTGTCTGTTTACACTGATTGTATCTAAGGTTATATTAGAGTCTGAAGAGGTTCATCGTATTATCACATGAATGATATCATCAGTGATGTGATCAGTAATGTCAAATGAGATGTCATCAGTGATGTCATCAGTGATGTCATTTGAGATGTCATCAGTGATGTCATTTGAGATGTCATCAGTGATGTCACTGACCATGTCATGAATGATGTAATATGTGACATCATCAGCAGTGGATTGCGGGTGCGCGATATATAGTTAGTGCAACTAACTATATATGGAATTTCAATGGTTTTGTGTGAGTAAAATAAGGTTTTGTAAATGCGAATTCCTAACTATATATGGTCTATAACCTATAGTTTTTTCAGTGAATATATATATATATATATATATATATATATATATATATATATATATATATATATATATATATATATTCAATGAAAAAACCATTGGTTATAGAACATATATAGTTAGGAATTTGCATTTACAAAACCTTATTTTACTCGCATAAAACCATTGAAATTCCATATATAGTTAGATGCGCTAACTATATATCGCGCACCCGCAATCCACTGCTGATGATGTCACATATTACATCATTCATGACATGGTTAGTGACATCACTGATGACATCACTGATGACATCTCAAATGACATCACTGATGACATCACTGATGACAACATCCAGTGACTGTATGTTTCTGTAAAGTTAAAATATGTCTTACATATTGAAGAATGAGTGGATGTATAAGTGTCTGGATGAAGGATTTAGTAGGTGCATGACTGACTGTATGAGTGAGTGATTAAATGTGTCTCACTGAGTGCATGGGTTAGTGACTAAACTGTTTTAATTTATGCATCATTATATCTGTTGTTCTACAAACTGCTGCATATGTTGATCAGTAGCTATATGAGTAACTGTATGGGTTATTCATTGGTTGTCCAAGTATTTGTATGGGAAACTGAGTGTGTGTGTATGGGTGGCTGGGAGGTGTGTGATTCTGTACATAGATGTGTGAGTAGTTGATTCACTATATGTATGGATTCAAAAGTGTATGTGGAAACAGCTGTATGGGCGGTTGACTGTGCATGAGTGTATTAGTGAGTGAATGGATATCTCAGTGCTACATGTCAAAGTAAGTACATATGTAAAACACAGTACATGTGAGAGTTGACATCTATAAATAACTGTGCATAAGAGCCAGTGAATGTGTGAGTGGCTGTATGGATCATTGTGAACATGTATCAGGGATTGTATAAGAGAGTAAAGTAAATATGTGTTAGTATATGTTTGAATAAGTAAGGTGTGTATAACTGTATAGTTGAGAAAATGGAGCTGTGATTGATTTTTGGCATAACTGACTAGGTGTGTGAGTAACTGCATGGATGAGTGACAGTCTGTGACTGTCTGTTTACACTGATTGTATCTAAGGTTATATTAGAGTCTGAAGAGGTTCATGGTATTATCACATGAATGATATCATCAGTGATGTGATCAGTCATGTCAAATGAGATGTTATCAGTGATTTTATCAGTGATGTCATTTGAGATGTCATCAGTGATGTCATCAGTGATGTCACTAACCATGTCATGAATGATGTAATATGTGACATCATCAGCAGTGGATTGCGGGTGCGCGATATATAGTTAGCGCATCTAACTATATATGGAATTTCAATGGTTTTATGCGAGTAAAATAAGGTTTTGTAAATGCAAATTCCTAACTATATATGTTCTATAACCAATGGTTTTTTCATTGAATTTTCAAGGTTTTGTAAATGCAAATTCCTAACTATATATGGACTATAACCTATGTTTTTTTCTGTGAATTTCATTGGTTTTTTAAAAGCTAACATCTGTAGCTGTAAAATGTATTCTTCTTTAAAACCCAAAATATATTTTAGATGTTTATTGATAATTTTTTTTAAAATATTTTTTTTCTTCGCTTCCGGTAAGCGAACCGGGAAGCTTTCCGTTAGCTCATCTTGATGCTGCGATCTAGTACGCGAACCGGTAAACGTTTCGTTAGCGGAACTGTGACGCGTCGTGGAAGCGCGACGTATCACGTTGTCGCGTAATGCGTCTTATGACGCGCCGCGTTAGCTCTCCCGAAAGTGCTCCGGACCGCGAACCGGAAGCGATGCGGGACGCGGCGCGCACTGCGTAACGTAAGCGGAACAGGTCATGTGACTTGTTTATCAAACTTTTCATTGGTTCATTTCACTTTTGGTTTCCAAATGATGTATGACTAGGTCATGTGACCTAAAAATAACACTTTTCATTGGTTCAGAACTTTTGCTTTTCCCAAATCATGTAAACCCCTCCTTCTTTCCTCACTCTGACTTTCATCTTGGTGAGAGAAAGACCATTTTCCAATTTGATTGCAATGGCTTCTATCCTTGCTTCAGCTGGTGGACCCCCACCACCACCTCAACCTCCTCATGACAAGAGTGGACCACCATCACAATTCATTTCCAACAGAGAGGAGGAAGAGGAGGACTTAGAAGAAGAGGACACTGATGAACCTGAATTTATTCAGGAGTTGCCCCGTGTTTCCCGAAGGAAAACAAGTTTTATATGGCAGTTTTTCTCAATTCCTCGAGGGGAGAAGAAGGTTAATGCCAAATATGCCACCTGCCTAATCTGCAAATACAGATTATCTCGAGGCACAGACAAAAAGTATAGTATGGGCAACTATACTATGCATCGCCATATGGTCAGGTGGCATCCATTAAATTACAGCCGGGCAGAGTTAAGAGACCTTCAAGATAATCCCCCGACAACTCCTGTGGCCAGATCAACATCAAATATATCTTTGACTGCAAGAGAGGCACAGGAAACTGTGCCAAACATACAGCCAAACTTCAAGCACATGAAGTTTACGTGCATACATTGTGGTGCTATGCTCTCATGTGGCAACATGAGCGTGAACTTAATCAACTTGGTGTTTGAAAACCATAACTGCCCTAACCCACCCAAGCAGTAATTTTTTTTTTGCTCCTGTTGAGCCCTTTTCAATGCCTGTTTTTTTGTTGTTTCCCCTCCATGAAAAACACAAAAAAAACATAAAACTGTTCTGAAAATACAAAAAAAACCAAAAAATGTTCAGAAAAAAAAAGAAATAAATAAAACAACAAAAACATTAAAAAAAAGTTCTTTTCAGAACTACCTCCCCTTTCAAATAAAATTGCTAGAATGTTTAGCACTCTGGCAAGCTCTATTTCTTTTGGTTCGCTTTCCAGTTCGCTGCCCGGTTCGCGAACTGGAAGCGAACCAAAAAAATATTTTTTTTTAAAAAAGAAGAGTTAGTATAAGGGAAGTAAACAGAGAGTAATGTAAAAAGAAAGACAGCTATAGGGAGTAAACCAGAGATACTGTTTAATAGATCTATTTATTAATTCAGGATGACGATAAGGTGTGATGTCTCCTGAGGTTTGTTTAAGGTGAGACCTACTCAGGGTTACAGATCAATTTTACACTTGTTGAAGAATACAGAGCAGATAAAGCATGTGAAGGCCTACCAATGAAGTAAATCATGTCCTCTTATTACATCATTCATGACATGGTCAGTGACATCATCAGCAGTGCATTGCGGGTAAAAAGAGTAGAAAACATTTACCTTATAATTCTTGTTACCTTTTTTAAATATGTTTTCATACTTTCAATCTGTAAAAGAGAGAACAAACATTTCCAAAAATATTACAACATGTATTTAAAAATTAGAAAAGAAAAGGGAAAAGGTTCAAGAAGAAACAGTTTTTCAACAACTTTGACATTTACAGAAGCCTCTGCTTCTCTACGTCCCCTACACAATCCTAAAGATATATATTTTAAACAAACAGTATCTTCATGCTGATGAACTGAGACCTATTTTGGAACATGGTACTTCTTTTGCACTGCTGATGTCTCACAATAGTGATGCAATAGCAGCGCAAAAAAGATGTAAAGCCATCATAAAATTGTGTCTAATATTTTAAATGATTGTTTCAGGATGCAAATAAGATGTGTGCTTTCAAGAGCTTTCTTTGAGGTGAGGCCTATTCCTTTTTTTAAAAAAAACAGTACCCAGAAGTACAGCACTGTAAGCATTAAATATGACACTTACAGAAGACTCAGTTTCTCCATATCTACCTCACATTTCTAAATGTATATCATAAGTACAAAAAGCAGAACATTAATTATACATGTTAAATGGTTTATTTTTGCTGTTCTCAGAATGTATCAAATTTCACTTAAATCAGTGACTTGAAGGTATTCATCATGTAACAGCGGGGAAAAAAAACACAATCAAAATGATTGTGTTTAAAAAACCCATACAACCTAAGAAATCTGAATTCAAAACTCCTTAAAATTAACTTACTTTCAATGACGTCGAAGGATCTCCTATGAACAGCGTCCACTCTGTTGTGCTATAAATATTTTCAGCCCGCCACTTTCTGAAAGAAAACCTCCATCGATTCGAAAAATATGTTACATACAAGAAAAGACTTCTCTCATTCTATCACATGTTTCCACTAGGCCAAATCATGTTGCCGCGATTCGCAACTCTTGTAATTCTTCCAATCAAATCCCGACATTTTCTATTTTTGCAACTTTCAAAAAGAATACATTTAAGATTATTTTCACAATCCTGGACTACTAATATCTTACCCTTCTTTGTCACTCATGTTCTCCTTTTCCTATAACACTGATACTGCTTACTATGAAGCAGACTTACTTGCATCAGGTTTATATAGTTGGATTTTTAAATTGACATTATAATTAAAAGTTTTGGACCAATAATCTAGACAGCATTGCAGACTTACATTCCCTCTACTTCATGAACCTTTTGCAATTCTTCACAGGAAATCCCGAGATTCTTTCATTAAAATTTTGGTTTTAAAAACACCAGGTAAGAATTTTTAAGGTCAAACGGCAATTTTTTTTTGAAAGTTACAACGGAATCATTGCAGAATGACCAGCCGTTTCGAGACTTTAAATAAGCTGTATAATGTCCTGATGTTGTTGAAGGACCATCGTGATAGATAATTGCTACAGTTACAAAAGTCCTTCCTGATATTGAAAGCTGAGAAGCCACAATTCTTTTTATTAAAGTTGACAATTTTGATCCATCAGGCCTACATCGTTGGATCATTAAAATGACATACTGTCCATATCTACGTATAAATAATGTTGACATCATTTCAGATTTACATTGGCTACACTCCATGTTGTGATCCGCTGCATTTACTAGCTTATTAAAGGAGACTGATTTACTGTCTGGCAAAGTTAAATATATAAATCTTTCTGAGTCTACACTAGTAGTACTTGATACCCTACAATTCTCGCAGTCATGCTGCCATTGATAAGAAAGCCCAAACAGGTGATCTACATCTACACCCTCATCTTGCAATACATCAAGCATATACATTAAAAATATCCTGACAATCTTGCTGATTATTTTCAGAGAAGTCTGTTTGACCTGAACATTCATCTAACAGATAACGAACTTCAGACACACTTTCTACTTTTGTTCGATCAGTGCTACATTTCTCGAAAACAGAATTCAACAAACAGCATAAAATTTGTTCTGAATTCAACAGAATCTGTTCTTTTAAACTCTCTAGTGAAAAGAGAACATTAACCACTACATTTGCATAGCAGTTGACACCAGAACTGTTTTCAAATTGAAAACCGACAACATCTTCAACAGAATCCACTTTCTTTCTGCTAACAATTTTCGGTTCATTGACTTTTAGTCTTTTTGCAACAACCTCCCTACTATTACTGATATTTCTACGTTTCCGGCCTACCACACGTTTCTCAAACAAAGGATATTGAGGCAAATGTGGCACATACTCTCTTCTTAACCTATTGTATTCCTTAACACAATCTAGATCCGCACAAATGTTTGTGACATCACAGTCAATCAAGTACAATCCTGATAAAGTTCTAACTCGTGACAATGCCACATATGCCATACCCTCCTTGAACACCGAACTGCCAATATTCACCAATGCACTGTCTACAATTAAACCTTGCGATTTATGGATTGTTACCGCATATGCCAAGCAAACAGGAAACTGTTTACGGCGAACATATAAGTCTTTAACAAGCAAAAACCTAGCAGAACAACGACCAATTAGCTGTACTTCCTCAATGCCATCAAATTTAATTTTTAAAAATTCTATTCCATCTCTATTTCTGTACTTCTCAAAATCAACAACATTACCCATTGATCCATTTACCAGACCTCTTTCAACATGTAAATTCCTTCTCAAAATGATTCGGCAATTTAAACACACATTCAAAGTCTTTTCAAAACCCGCTGTTTTAGATATAGTCTTCTCTAATGAATCCAATTTTGATTTCAAATTCTCTGACAAAATAATTGTTGATCCCATATGCTCTATTTTGTCAATAGCTTCAAGTTTCACAATCTCTTGCTTTTCTAAATTCAACATTTTGTTGTTGAAGATGGCACATTCTGCAAGAGTTGGCATCAAACATATTCCGGATTTCTTCTCAGTAATTTTCTGAAAAATATTCTCAGCCACAATCTCTTGTTCGGGATATAAATTTGAAAGTAATCGTGCATTTAAAGCTTCTTTTCCATGTTCGGTCACTTTTCCAATTCTAATATCTTGTAGAATATTCTTGTAATCTTCATCTTTTGCCTGACGCATATTTTCATGCAGTTCAGCATAATTGAAGTTTAACCATATATTGACGCTGCCAATGCTCCCTAGGCACTTCCTGGTATCTTCATGCGTGAGTATTTTGAACACAGGTTGTCCTTTTACTGGTGTCAGCTGCAGAAGATCTCCAAAAACAATGATGTGTTTGCCACCAAATAACACATCATATTCAGTTTTAAGTACTTCTTGCATTCTCAAATGCACAAAGGCAAGCATGACATTGGAAACCATGCTTACTTCGTCAATGATAAGTAGTTTCATTTTCCTCAAGACTCTTGAAACTTCACAGCAAGCATCCCCAGATAACTTGTGGTATTGTAATTTGTTGTCATGCTCCACCGGCAGCATCAGTAGACGATGCAAAGTAATACCTTTAATGTTATGTGCTGCAAGTCCAGTAGGAGCGGTGACAACACAAGACAGCGATGACTCAGTCCTTTCCTGCAGATAGCATGAAATTGCTTTAATGAGGAAACTTTTTCCAGTTCCCGCTTCTCCACTCACATACAGTCGGACAGGCTTCAACGATGTACATGAGCACTCTTTCTTCTCATGACTTAATCCATGCTCAATTTGCTTGGTAACTTCATCATATATTTTCCTCTGCTCAACGTTGAGTTGTTTTTCCAAGTCTTCTAAGTTAACTGAATCCTCCTGAGCATGTGCCATGGCTCTTTCCACTTCATTCATAGCAGTGGCCGCTTCATTTTCGATAATAGGTCCTCCAAGTGGATCTTGACTCAATGAAACAGAACTCTGACTGTCCTGAGAACTGTCTCTGGCAATCTCGGCTGCAATTGTTGCTTCCTGCTCAATTTCCAAAGTTAGCATTTCTTGATATTTAGGAAAAGCAGGACATTCTATGGTCTCCTTAGCAGCAGTGAAAGAGTCTTCGTAACAGAGGAAATCTCCAAGCAGTTCCTCTTCTGCACGCCAAGGCTTGAAAAGTTGCAAAAGTGCTAAATAGAAAAACTCCTTTTTTTCTGGAGATTCGCCACTCAATTTTCGATGGTTTACTAATTGGCATTTTCTTTGCTTGACCAGGCATCCCTCACTTCCAATTACAGCATACACTCCTTTCTCAATATCTTCTTTGATGTTCCTCTTGAATATATAATTTTGTAGAACCTCATATAGACAAACATTCTCAAGGTGACTGCTTCGATTTGGATAATATGTATCCAACATGTTGGTCTTCAAAATATCGGTACTGTTTGGTTCCTTTTCTGCCAAATATTCAATTTCCCGGACAGGTTTTAGAACTCGATTTCGTGTTGCAGCAAGACCAAGACTCGCCCAAACAATGCTCCTGGATTTGGCATAGAGACTTGCTGAAGACAATCGATCTGAACATTCGTAAGCTCCGATTTCTCGATGCGACAACATCTTCAGACTGAAACTGTACAACTTCTTGCTGAGGCTCTTTTCATGGGAAATGTCCTCCCACATATCCTTGAGTTCTGTCTTTTCTTTTTTGGTAATGTAAGATGTCACATACCGAGCCACAGCCATACAGTTGTCACCCACAAACTGTATATCCATGTTAGCATTCCACATGGACAAAATCACTGGGTTGTAGTCGTTGATGTACTTGGACTCTTCGTTCCTTTTCAAATTGTATGTATTTTTGGGTGATTTCCTCGTCACATTATGTCGCAGTGAAGACATCAAACTGTTCACTCTTCCTTTAGAAATCACCGGTCGTGGAAAGTTGAAACGACATTTGGTGTAGAACTTGTCCTTGTTTCTGAATTTACGACGACAGTACTTTCCACAACGATGGCTTTGGAAACGTAGAACTTGTTCTCTTAGGCTTTTCTTCTCCGTTGCGTTTGGAACAGCACACGTAGAATACTGTTCTATGAAATTCATCACTAAGTCATCCGGATCTGTTCCAAATTTAGGTGCATCCTTGATCCACAACAACATATGTATATGAGGAGCACCTCTTGCTTGGTACTCCTTTCTCCAGAAGAAATCCAACACCTCTCCAAGAGGTGGATTCTTCTTATTTGTGATGAAAGACATCATAGCTTCAAATCTATGATTGAAGTACCTGCATACATTCACAGGATCCAAAGAACACAGTTCTCCAGGTGTCTTGAATTCAATGTTTTCAATATTTCCATTTGCCTCTCGTAGAAATTGAAGTAAGTCTTCCCAGCCATACTCGGCACAGCTCAGAGTGAGGAACCATGTCGGAGTTCCTAAGTTCCTCAGCATACATTTTAAATCACCATGACGACGGTACCAGTACTCATTAGTACCACGCTGACACGCCATGAGATTAATTAAGTGAGAATCCAAAATACTGTCTTGGACATTGACTTTATGCATAAAGTCCCTTGCCGAAATATTTCGCATCTGTATACCACTTTTTAAGATGTGGTTCACTGCATATGACAGTCCAGACAGATCGCTTTCAAACAGGAGATGAAACAAATAGGGAATGCATTGACGAAACCTAGGATCTTCTGCATACAATCGTAAAGTCCGGTGTTCAGACGCAGGAATTTGATGAGATCGCTCATCATATCTTCCTCCTCGACCTGTGGGAAATAGCTGTGGGAAACACCGAGCTTCCAAACTTTCCTCCCCAACACTAATGGGACTCCCTTTGGCTTGTTTCATTTGAAACAACTAAATAGCATTCCCCATGACTTCCTTGGAATGCAAAGGATGAACACTATAATGTTCATATATTTCTTCACTTTTAGAGGCCTCTACTTTCTCAATTTGGCCAGCACACAAATCGCTATCCTCTTCATCACTTACTTCCTCTTCTGCAACATATACATTCTTATAGTACTTATTATTTTTCTTCAAATACAATGTTGCCTTTTTGACTTTCCTAACATCCACTAAATCTTGCCATATTTTCTTATTCTTTGTCGGAACACCATTAACCAAGATAACCAGAGGTTCCTCTTCCACTTTTTCTACTCCAATTGTGTTAATGTTTTTATTCAAATCTAGAGGCAAATAAACAACTCTTCCCTTTAATCCTCTCTGCAAATCTGCTGGAGGCAACTTCCCTGTCTTTGGCTCCATTCTTACAATAGCCTGAAAGGGATGGATACTTTGAATCAAAATAGATTCATAAGTATTTAAATCCTTCAATTCAGAAGGAATCTCAACCAATTCCAGATTATTATGAACTGCCCTAGCAGGCATCTGGTTTTGGTTTAATTTATTACAACAATAAGTACACACACGTTGATCCGATCCCAAATCAAAATAATTTTCTACCATCAAGTATGTGGCAAAATCCTTCGATTCACTATTATTTTCCCTTTCACTTTTTGCATATAAATCCACTACCTTAGTCTGATTCTTATAATAAGTGCGTCGACAACATACACAAGTGAAATTAGGCCTCTCACTTGATTTGATCTGAAACGTGGCAATTTCCTTCTGAAAATTATCTGTACTGGAAACCTGTACATTATCTTCAACATTACCCTCTACTTCAGGGTCAATTTGAACATTCTCATCTTTACTACTAAAGTAACAAAACTCAATTTCTTCACAAATATTCTTCACATCTATTTCAGAACCATGCAAAAGAGCAGCACATATTTGTTTAAGCATAATTGCTGGACTCTTAGCATAATACAACATTCTCACTAATTTTCTCACTTTTTTATGATGCACTGCTAGCATCCTGAAATGATGAAAAACACTCTGGCATACTCTCCTGGAAAGACAAGCCAGTGAATGACCACGCAAACCTGTCATTTGTCTCACTCTGCAAGGATCTAAATCTTGCAACAACTTCATTTTCTGCTTCAAACTTTTCTTATTAAATGTCCGTATAAAATCACAAAGCAAATTGATGGAAACCTGTCGCACACTGCAAATAGAACTACACTTCCAAATGTACACAGGACCCTTAGGACGTCTTCCTAAAACCTCATCACTTAGCGCCTCTTCTGTCTCTGTTGTCACAAGTTTTTCTTTTTCAACTGGACAACCATCCTTCACTTCATAAGCTCGACCACTGGTGTCAACTGCAAATACCAAATCATTATCCTGAAAATAACTCTCCTCATTAAAAAATGCCTCAGAACTTGAACTATGCATCCATTCTCCGGAAAAAACTTCACAAAAGTTACTACGATTTACTACTCTCTTCCATCTACTGTTTGTTTTGAAATCAGAAATTACCTTGCTTAGTTTCCTAATTCTATTGATTACCAAAATAAACAACTTTCGCTTAATTTCAAAAGCATGATCAATAATTTTCTCTACATTTTTCTTCTTCTTATAAAATGCCACTTTCTGTTGGCCTTTCTTAATATTTTTTAATAAATTAACTATTATCCTGTTACGGAACATTCGTTTTCGAATGTCCCTAAACTGTTCTTTCCTTCTACTATCATGCACAGAGTTATCTCTTCCTCTACCAGTAACATTTTTGATGGGTCTTTCCTTTCCATTTAAATTACTCTTCTTTTTCTGAACTGAAACATTTTTGCGATAAATACTTTTTTTACTAAAAATATTTTTTAAGAATGATTTTGTGCTCTTACCCGGAGCTTTCTTGGTGTTTTGATAAGTATTTGGGGAAGAGGACTGCTGCAATAAAAGATCATCCTGCTGTCTTTGACGTTTTCTAGCCTTTCTAATTCTATTTTTCGTAGGCATTTTTCAAAATATGAAAAAATCTGCAGTTGAATCTGTGGAAAAATATAATAAAAAATGTTAATAACCACTATTACCAAACAGTAAATGAATAAAAGTCATCAAAAACTTAATGCCCTACTTATTATTTAACATAGCAAATCTTTTGCACCAGCACTGCATCACAAAAATGACACACAGTGCTACAAAACAGGCATACAACAATCATAAATCTCTCCCTAATATTTTAAATGATTAATTCAGGATGACGATAAGGTGTGGCCTATCTAAAGGTTTGTTTAGGCCCAGATCTTTGGACTGGGGTGAATGTGTGTCATTGATCCTCATTCAGTCCATCGCCTGTTTTGTTTATTTGAGGTGAGGCCAACACATGGTTGCAGATAAGATTTTCACTTAAGAAAACAAAGGAGATAATACATGTGAAGGCCTACCAATGAAGTAAGTCATTATTTGAAATCAATTACATTTCTGGATATGTACTGCTAAAGCTTCTTAGGTTGTTTTGGGTCATATTTATAAGGCATATGAGTGTGTATGATGTTATTTTTCCTTTTTAAATAGAAAGCGTTCTTCATGGTGCAAGTTTCTTGTAAATACGCTGCCACCTGCGAAACGGAACTTTGCGAAGCTGATTGGCTCCCCGGTGTCTGTCAACATTCTAAACAGTCCGGAGCGGCCGCCATCTTATCTCTCGGTAGGATCGAGAGAGAAGAAGAGGTGAAAAACGAAGGGGGAATTTAATGAAAGGGGGCAAGGTATACCCCTCTAGACCCCCTAGGAATGTTGTTGGGGTTTTTAAAGGGTCCCGTGGGGAAAATAGAAAAAATATATTTTTCACGGTAGAAGCGCTTCCCGAACACCGAACTGGGCCGCAAACTGCTGGCGAAATGGGAAATCGCCATTTTGTGCTTCGTTTTAATTAAATTACTAGGTATAAGGGGGTGCGGGAGACCATTTTGTGCTTCGTTTTAATTAAATTACTAGGTATAAGGGGGTGCGGGAGACGTATCCTAATCCCTTATATTTTCTGAGGGTGGCTGAGGAGGCTCATATATGTTGATACATGTGTTCCAGCGGCTGTGCGTGAGCTTTTTTTTTTTTTTTGCTGCGTGACGTCTGGTAACGTTCGATTAGAAGGAAATCAGGAAGTGTTGACCACCAATTTGTCAGTGCGATAAAATATTTTGTTATAAATGAATCCTTATTGATAAACATTGTCTGCGCCATCTTGTCTTTTTTACAATGCCACAATTTTGTCGTGCACGGCAGCCATTTTACATGCCAGGCCGGTCCCAGGCTATCACCTAGCCCTGCGGATGTAGTTTATGGCCCTAGCTGTAGAGAATCCAGACATGCCAACCCTCCCGATTCAGGCGTCAGACTACTGATTTCAGTGCTACTCTCCCGCCTCCCGATTCCTGCAAACAAAAACCCGGGGGCATATTACCAACAACTAGCGATAACTTGTTTAGAGACAAAAATTATCGCCGCACATCGGCGATTTTTATCGCAGATAAACCTTGCTATTAGCAAGGTTTATCGCAAATGCGATAAAAAATGGCCGCAATGCATGAATATCGCTGAAAAGTCAGCGATATTCATGCATTATCCAGCAAATGCTCTTAGCCATGTTATCCACCTCCCATTGGATAACATGGCTAAGAACTGCTCGCAAATGCGATAAAAAACCGCCGCAATGCATCAATATCGCTGAAAAGTCAGCGATATTCATGCATTATCCAGCAAATGCTCTTAGCCATGTTATCCACCTCCCATTGGATAACATGGCTAAGAACTGCTCGCAAATGCGATAAAAAACGGCCGCAATGCATGAATATCGCTGAAAAGTCAGCGATATTCATGCATTATCCAGCAAATGCTCTTAGCCATGTTATCCACCTCCCATTGGATAACATGGCTAAGAACTGCTCGCAAATGCGAAAAAAACGGCCGCAATGCATGAATATCGCTGAAAAGTCAGCGATATTCATGCATTATCCAGCAAATGCTCTTAGCCATGTTATCCACCTCCCATTGGATAACATGGCTAAGAACTGCTCAGGGCCCCATGAGGAACGCTTTCCATTTAAAAAGGAAAAAATAACATCATAGAAAAGAATCGTTTTTAAACACAACATATAAATCAATTGTATACCTGCATTCAAGAGGAAATGACTGAAAATGTCCTTGAGACACATGAAAGCGTTTTCTGGAATGCCCTAGCACCATTTTTTGGACATTATGAACATGGCTATGTAACTCCCATAATCAAAATCTAAATTTGCCAAGCGCAGGTGGGAGCGTATTTACAAGACACTTGCCCCATGAGGAATGCTTTCCATTTAAAAAGGAAAAAATAACATCAAAGACACTCAAATGCCTTATAAATATGACCCAAAACAACCTATGAAGCTGTAGCAGTACATATCCAGAAATGTAATTGATTTCAAAAATGTTTTTTAAAAACAACATATCTGTTTCAGCTTACATAAGAGACCATGGAATGGGCTTCATATACAACAATAACTTGTGTTACTGCATGCCAGAATGCTACACCGAATATGCAATTACAATTTCTCAAAGTAACAAAATCTATTTCTATATCACTACAGACAAAGCCACAGTTTAAAAACACAGCTTTCTTCATCATTTTCTCCTTAGCAAGGTTTATCGCAAATGCGATAAAAAACGGCCGCAATGCATGAATATCGCTGAAAAGTCAGCGATATTCATGCATTATCCAGCAAATGCTCTTAGCCATGTTATCCACCTCCCATTGGATAACATGGCTAAGAACTGCTCGCAAATGCGAAAAAAAACGGCCGCAATGCAGGAATATCGCTGAAAAGTCAGCGATATTCATGCATTATCCAGCAAATGCTCTTAGCCATGTTATCCACCTCCCATTAAATAACATGGCTAAGAACTGCTCAGGGCCCCATGAGGAACGCTTTCCATTTAAAAAGGAAAAAATAACATCATAGAAAAGAATCGTTTTTAAACACAGCATATAAATCAATTGTATACCTGCATTCAAGAGGAAATGACTGAAAATGTCCTTGAGACACATGAAAGCGTTTTCTGGAATGCCCTAGCACCATTTTTTCGACATTATTAACATGGCTATGTAACTCCCATAATCAAAATCTAAATTTCAGCTTACATAAGAGACCATGGAATGGGCTTCATATACAACAATAACTTGTGTTACTGCATTCCAGAATGCTACACCGAATATGCAATTACAATTTCTCAAAGTAACAAAATCTATTTCTATATCACTACAGACAAAGCCACAGTTTAAAAACACAGCTTTCTTCATCATTTTCTCCTTAATTCATACTATTCTCTATCTAAAATAAATAAATCTTTTCTCACCTTAGCAAATACTTTTTGAGTTTTGAAAACAGTCTCAGAAATACACCAAATTGTCTTCAGCAGAAGAAAAAGGATGCACTCCAGAGGCTGCAGCTATTGAAAGCACAGAAATACAGATATTCATTTCACATATCTCTCATATTAGCCAATCATAACTCTTCCCTCACTTTTTTCAAATCAAAATCCTTCCCCCCTCTGCCCTCTCTGCCTTTTTTCCATAGCAACGACCTCCTGGAAGACCTCTCATGTTTGCAAATTCACACAACAATGTTTCAATTGAACTCTGAACTCTCAGTGCACCTGCGTATCCAGTGCAATCTTTCATTAAAAGTTTCTTCCTTGACCATTCAAATTACATCTTTCAAAGAACACATCCATGCACCCTAACTTTCTGTTTTCAGAAATGGAAATGCACCAATCACTGCTAATGAATCATTAGCATTGGAAATCCACAGTTTTTTTTCTTTACAAACTCCTACTGTTTCAACTGCCCTTTCATTACCACACTTCATCTGACTGCAGCCCAACCTTCTCCCACCATGTTTAAGGTCTGGATTGTTGGACATAGTTACATCCACTGGGCTCAAAGGTATGCTGAGAACAGAAATTTACACAACCTCAATTTACAAGATGTGGAAATTAAGTGGTTGGGCCAAAGAGGATTAAAATGTCACCAATTGATACCATTGGTGAAAACCTTTATGCATTTGCCAAAACCTGACCTGTTAATAGTGCACTGTGGAGGTAATGATTTGGGCACTTTGACAGGGGTAGGTCTGGAAATGCTTTTAAAGGACACCTTTGAGCAATTAATGGCACTTTTTCCTCAAACTGCCTTGGTATATTCCAATATATGCCAAAGACAGAAATGGAGGTGGTCCAACCAATTTTCTCCACAAATTGAGAAAGCGAGGAAGCATGTAAACAAATCTGTTTCAGCTTTCATGAGAGACCATGGAATGGGCTCCCTGTACAACAATAACTTGCGTTACTACATGCAAGATATCTACAGAGGAGATGGAGTTCACTTCTCAGATGAGGGCAACAGAATTTTCATTCTGAATTTAAGACTGTGCATTGGTACCTACTTATAAGTACCTAAATGTACCATAAACCCAAAAGCTCTTCTCAGAGCTACCCTTCATCTGATCACTCACAATTATTATTTTTTTCTAACTTTTTTCACAAATTTTCCACAAAATACGCTCCCCGGGGCGCTACCCGGTTCGCTAACCGAAAGCTAACCTCGCGGAATTTTTTTAAAAAATGGTTTTTTTCCGCACATATAAGCCTCCTCAGCCACCCTCAGAAAACCTAGGGGGTCAAGATAAGTCTACCATGACCCCTTCTACCCATTCTAAACATTATTTGCCCTCCATCTTGTATCTTAAAGCGACCGAAACACAAAATGGTGGACTCCCGTGACGCTTAAGGTTCGCTAACCGGGCCGCTTTCCAGAAAGCGGTCCTAAAAAAAGGTGGGAAAGTAATTTACAGAAAAACGACTAGAGACACTCTCACCAAATATAGATTACCTCATACTACATAACAATCCCTTTCATTCTCACAAATTTGATTGAAATTTCATTTAGCCATTTAGCCTGTAGACCTATCTAAATACCCTGAGGTAAATTACTTCACAAAACACATCTAAAGTATTGGAATTGACAACCAATGAAAATTTTACTTTCATTTTCAATTTTTATTACCTGACATTTGATTGGTTATATACCTGAATATATATAAAGGAAGAGAAGGAAACACAGCCATTTTCACTGCTACTTCCTGAACTACATTTCAAGAGCCTTTTCACCTCCCTGTAAAGTAAATTGATAATTTGTAAGTGGCACTTTAAATTAATTTGTAAAAACGTTTTTTGATAATTATTTACTGTCCCCCTGCTATAGTTATAGATACAGATAAGCTCCTCTGTTATATTTATTGATTGACTTACACTTCTCTGCTATAATTATGAATTTACTTACTTTAACTTCACTGTTAAAAAAACAGAACTACATGTCTGAACTTAAACCCAACAGTGCCCTAACTCTTCTAATATAATTATTTTTTTTATGCAATTTACAGCAAAAAAATGGAAGGGGAGCACGAAAAAATCAATGTTTCCTTCGACATTACAACAGAAGAGATTTTAACTAAAGAAAATTTGGATGAAGATTTTATGGATGAATCTTTTGATGAACAATTTATTGAAAGCTTACAAGACATAGAAACATGCATGTTTGAGGAGATTCCAGATGATGTAATGCTGGAAGTTTTAATGAACTATGAAAATTCTGACCCATAATTTTTTTTTTAATCAAAATAAATAAATAAATAAAAAAAAACGAACAAAAACCACAAATAATTAACATACAGTATTAGAAAAGTCTATCATTCTTTTATCCTTATAGTACGCTGCCCAGAACGCTTTCCGGTTCGCGAACTTGGCGCTTACCACGCAAAAAAAAAAAATATATTTTTTTTTCACCCTCCTGGGCCCTTTTAAAACCTCCACATAAAACCTAGGGGGTCAACGAGGATCTACTATGCCCCCTTATGGTAATTTCCCCCTTTGTTTTGGCCTCCTCTTGTCTCTCGATCCTACCGAGAGACAAGATGGCGGCCGCTCCGGACTGTTTAGAATGTTGACAGACACCGGAGGGCCAATCAGCTTCGCATCGCAAAGTTCCGATACGCGAAAAGTTCGCTAACCGGATCGCTGCCCGGAGCGCTGTTACAGATATATATCTTGATTTAAACGTTAATGTCTCAAAATCCACTGAAGCACATATATTGAGACCTAGCAAAGGCACATCGGGCTAACAGTCCCTACAATTTTGCCAAGTTTCGTGGAAATCCATTCAGCCGTTCGGGCTAAAAGTGAGTCCAACCGCCCTATGGAAATGAACATGGTAAAAACGCGTTTTGGGACCCCCCTTTTTTCTCGGCCCCCCCTTGACGAGCCCCCCCCAAATTTCAGAAATCCCATAGGGAAAAAATCCTAACTATATATACCTACTGGCGACCGCCAGTAGGTAATATATATATATATATATATATATATATATATATATATATATATATATATATATATATATATATATATATATATATATATATATATACATACAAAAAAGAGAAAAGAATGCAAAAAAGAAGGAGAGAACTCTGGGTTGTTCTCATGTTTAGGTGGCAAGCAGCTCCTGTTAGAGCACTCTCAACACCAGCGACACTCTAGATCTGCTCATACATACATATATTTCTATGATGCGACCCCGCTACTTACCCCACCGGGACTTCCTCCCATTGGACGACTGACCTTCTCAGAAACGCATCCCGATGCGTCCTTGGAAGCAACCCTGACAACCAGAACCCCGACCCTCTCTTTTTTGCAGGAACCAATCGGAGGAGGCCACGTACCGGAAGCACATCACGCTGACCCCTGAAATCCCGCCTCGCCTACAGCGTCGGAGCAGGGAAAAGACGGAAGCGGAGAGAGAGATGCCGTCGGAGCAGCGATCTTGTGGCAGGAGACTCGGACCACTGCGGAGGAGGAACAAGCGAACGAAGAAGCAGACGTGTGGACGGAAGACTGGTGGAGTCCCCAAGTGGTGGCTGAAGAGCGGCCGCAACTCATCGGAGAGTTGCAGCGGAGCGTGTGAGTACCAACAAACCACCCCCTTCTTGAAGCACATTAGGTGCTCTGTACATACTAAGCACATTAGGTGCCCTGTATATATATATTTAGTCCCCCTCTTGTAAGCACGGATCTGAGAATACTGTAATTTCCTGTAAAGCACCCGGCACCCTGTACATCACTATTTCCTTTCCTTCACGCCTTCCACCAGACACCAATCTTCCTGTCTCCCTAAAAGCCTCCTCCCCAAATCCCTACCCTCACGGTCTTCTTCTGCGCCCCTCACTAGCACCCTGGTGTTGGTAACGGTTGTGATTATAACAACCCAGCAGGACTAACGGCTCCTTATTTCTTTTCTCTTCCTGACCTCCGAGGACCTTCCCCTTTTTCCGGACAAACCGACTTCCCGAGGACCCAAGACCAAACCCCACCTCGAGAGGATCCAGACGCCTTACCTTGGAGCCACGCTTTTGTTTCCCTGCTTCCCTGAAAACCTACTTTGTGTTGCAATAAAAGAACCGATATTGCCCACTATATTCGTCCTCCTTGCCTGCTTTTCCAGCCCGCCGTCACCCCGCGTTCACAGCTGGTGTCAGAAGTGGGATCAGCTGGAGGCATGGAGGCCGTGGTAAAGAGGATGGCTGAATCCCAGGAGCAGCTGGGCAAGATAATGGAAAGGTTTCTTAAAAACGCTGAGGACGATAGAGGACAGTTACATGACGTCCTCAAGGGTCAGGGTGATGCACACGAGCAAGCCATGGCGAAACTGACCGATGCCCTGGGATACCGATGGCCCCCCTCCCTTCAGTGGTAATGCAGAAGTACGTACCGGGGGACGACCCGGACTACTTCTTTACAAACTTTGAAAGACCAGCCCAGGCTGCCTTATGGCCCGTTGATCGCTGGGGCCAATATCTCGCTCCTCTGCTGACTGGCGACCTGCAGGCCGCATACCAACAGGCCAACATCCAAGGTAACACTCCCTACGTTGATATAAAAAAGTGTATATTGGAAAGCCTGGGTATTGACGACGAAATGTACAGAGTGAAACTGCGACAAGCCAAAGAGGGACCCCAAGAAAACCCCAGAGCCCTCTCCTTCTGGATCAAAGACCTGACCAACCGGTGGCTTAGACCCGACACCTCCTCCAAAGACGATATCCTGGGGAAGATATACTTAGAACAGTTTTTAGCGTCCCTGCACCCGGGCACCCAGAGATGGGTAAGACAACACGCCCGCCTTATGCTAGAGACCGCTGTCGAGATCGCCAGTGCCCATAGTCGGGCATAAGAGCTCCAGTGAGGCAAAGAGGAACACCCCCAGAGAACCCACAACACGACAGGCATTCGCCCTCACTGACCACTGCTACCGAGGAGAACAGAACCTTCACCTCTCTAACCCACACCTGTCCTGTACCGTCCTCCCAACCCAGGACCTCAGTGCTATAGTTGTGGGTGTTTTGGCCACATCGCCCGCATGCGCCCACAAAAGGAAGATCCCATGGAGGTCGGTCTCATCCAGGACTATGTCTGCGCTACTCCGGGTGCTACCCCTCCCCCGTTCCGTTGTCGGGTGAACATTGATGGACAAACCGTCCTTGCCCTAGCCGACACAGGATGCAGACAAAGCGTTCTAAGGCCACAAGACATGTCCCCCCCCTGTTGGTCCTCCTACTGGTGTGGTGGCCATACAATGTGTCCATGGGGACACCAAGAAGTATCCGACTACCCGAGTAAGAGTACAGCATCCCACAGATCCAGGAACCACCCTCACCGTGGGTCTTGTACCGACCCTTCCTGAACAGGTCATTCTGGGGAGCGATTACTCCGGTCTACCGAACCTACTACTAGACTCCATGGACTCGCTGACCCAGTGGTGGAACGAAGCCCCTTTTCCTCAGGGACTGTCTCCCCCGGCTTCAGCTCCCAAACCCAGCAAATCCAGAATCCAAAAGAGAAAGGAGAAGAAGGAACACATCGGTACATACCCTGTGATACCCAACGAGCATCACTGGCAGATGGACAGGGAATTCAGGGCATCACAACTAGAAGATCCCCTTCTACAAGAAGCATAGGGAAGGGCCCGGGATCACGAGGACCCCTTACAAGTAGGTCCCTATTTCTTCAAGAGAAACGGGCTGTTATACAGGAAAGGTGGGGCCCAACAAAACCCACAACTATTGATCCCTGGACCCTTTCGAGATAAAGTCCTATTCCTTGCCCACAGCCACCTCTTGGGAGGCCATTTCGGCGACGAAAAAACAAGCCAAACTGTCTTGGAGAAGTTTTACTGGCCAGGCGTACATCAACAGATCAAAACATATTGTCGTACATGCCCGGTCTGTCAAAATCATAGGACCCCTCCTGCCGTCCCGAAGTGGGTGTCGTTATGCCTTGGTTCTAGTGGACTATGCCACCCGCTTCCCTGAAGCCATACCCCTACGCCAACCGACTACTCAAAACATTGCCAAAGCCCTCATTGCTGTTTTCTCTAGGGTCGGGGTTCCCAGGGAGATCCTGACCGATCAGGGCACCCCTTTCATTTCGGCCCTCATGAAACAGGTCTGTTCCCAACTAGGGATAAAACAACTTAGAACCTTCGCGTACCATCCACAAACCGACGGTTTAGTGGAGCGGTACAACACCACGTTAAAACAGACACTAAATAAACTATTGGGCCTAGAAGCCAGAAGGTGGGAGGAGAAACTGCCATTGGCCCTATTCGCCATCCGATGCAAACCCCAGAGTAGTACAGGCTATTCCCCCTATGAGCTGTTGTATGGTTGGCCTCCCTGTACCCTTCTGGATATGGCTCAAGAAGCATGGGAGGCAGAGCTAGACCGTAATCGTCCCCTTCCCGAATACGTTGAAAACCTGAAAACCCACCTGTCAGTAATCAGGGACATAGTCCGCCAAAATATGGAGAGTGCACAAAATACCCAAAAGAGGCAGTACGACAAGGGCAACAAAATCCATGCCTTTGCGTCGGAGACCCGTTCCTCTTGATGATGCCTTCATCTGACCAGAAGTTACTAGGCCAATGGCAGGGCCCTTATACCGTCCTCCGACAAGTGACCCCTGTTACCTACGAGGTGGAACTGGATCCCAACCGGGGCACTACCCAGATATATCACGTAAACCACCTCAAGAAATGGGAAGGACCCCACCCAGTCCTGTCAGGGTCCAGCGTTCGCTCCCCTCTCCCCTTCGACTCCTATTTAGACACCGAGCTGACCAAAACACAAATGCTGGAACTGCGGGAGGTTCTATATCCAGTGCGTCAGGTGTTTTCCTCCTCTCCTGGACATACCTCTATCATGGAACATTCCATACAAACCGAACCAGGGAAGGTGGTTCGGTTAAGACCCTATCGAGTCCCTGAAGCCTGCAGAGCGGCCATACAGTAAGAGACCGAACAGATGTTGAAAATGGGGATCATTGAGCCCTCTATCAGTAACTGGTATTCCCCTATAGTCCTTGTACCCAAACCAGACGGGTCGGTCAGATTCTGTATTGACTTTCGCGAGGTCAATAACATTTCCAACTTCGACACATATACCTTGCCTCGTGACGACGAAATGGTCGAACGGATAGGGAAGGCCAAGTATATATCCACGCTTGATATCTGTAAGGGATATTGGCAAATACCCCTCAGAGAACAGGATAAAATAAAAACAGCTTTCTCCACTCCTGAGGGGT
This sequence comes from Lissotriton vulgaris, assembly GCF_964263255.1. Classification (NCBI taxonomy): domain Eukaryota; kingdom Metazoa; phylum Chordata; class Amphibia; order Caudata; family Salamandridae; genus Lissotriton; species Lissotriton vulgaris. Next base: position 473,996,843 of record NC_141698.1, on the reverse strand, counting down.
TGTATCAATTCACTGTTTTACCCTTTGGTCTTCATGGCGCATCCGCTACATTCCAGAGAGCCATGAACCACATCCTGAGGACCCACGCCCTGTATGCCGGGGCCTACCTAGACAACATCATCATCTACAACGATAGTTGGGCACAACACCTAGAACACCTGTATCGTGTTGTTACCTACCTGGGGTCCTTTGGGTTCACCATCAACCCCGCCAAAACCACCCTAGCAGCCCAGACAGTGAAATATCTCGGATACCTCCTGGGCGAGGGAGTAATACGACCACAGAAAAACAAAATAGAAGCCATCCAGTCCCTTCCGTTTCCCCAGACCAGAAAGGACCTCCAAGCATTTTTAGGCCTTTTAGGTTACTACCGAACGTTTGTTCCCAACTTTTCTCAGAGAGCCGCCCCCCCTTAAGGACCTTCTAAAAAAAGCAGCCAGAACAGATGTTGCCCTAAAACACCCTACGCCAGTACTATGGAGTGCCTTTTCCGACCTCAAACATGCCCTGACCTCCAGTCCTGTCTTAGTAGGTCCAGACTACTCTCAACCATTCGTCCTGCAGACCGATGCTTCGGACCAGGGTCTAGGAGCAGTCCTGTCACAAAGAGACGGTCTGGGGAATGAAAGACCCATCCTCTATCTTAGTAGGAAATTGTTTCCCAGTGAAATGAATTACGCCGTGGTGGAAAAATAGGCACTCGCAATCAAGTGGGCTATTGAAAGCCTACGCTACTACCTGGAGGGACGAGACTTTATCATTTACACAGATCGCGCTCCTCTGGAGATAATGTCCCAGAACAATGGACACAATGACCAAGTCCTCCGTTGGTTTTTGTCCTTACAACCCTATCGCTTCAAGACTGTCCATCGAAAGGGGTCAGACCAGGGCAATGCCGATTTCCTTTCCCGTTACCCTATTTCCCCAGCCCGTACAAGAAGGACAGCTAGGGAAAGGGGATGTGATGCGACCCCGCTACTTACCCCACCGGGACTTCGTCCCCTCGGACGACTGCCCTTCTCAGAAACGTATCCCGAGGCGTCCTTGGAATCAACCCTGACACCCAGAACCCCGACCCTCTCTTTTTTGCAGGAACCAATCGGAGGAGGCCACGTACCGGAAGCACATCACGCTGACCCCGGAAATCCCGCCTCACCTACAGCGTCGGAGCAGGGAAAAGCCGGAAGCGGAGAGAGAGACGCCGTTGGAGCAGCGATCTCGTGGCAGGAGACTCGGACCACGCCGAAGGAGGAACAAGCGAACGAAGAAGTAGACGTGTGGACGGAAGACTGGTGGAGTCCCCAGGAGGTGGCTGAAGAGCGGCCGCAACTCATCGGAGAGTTGCAGCGGAGCTTGTGAGTACCAACAAACCACCCCCTTCTTGAAGCACATTAGGTGCTCTGTACATAGTAAGCACATTAGGTGCCCTGCATATATATATTTAGTCCCTCTCTTGTAAGCACGGATCTGAGAACACTGTAATTTCCTGTAAAGCACCCGGCACCCTGCACAGCACTATTCCCTTTCCTTTACGCCTTCCACCGGACACCAATCTTCCTGTCTCCCTAAAATCCTCCTCCCCAGCTCCCTACCCTCACGGTCTTCTTCCGCGCCCCTCACTAGAACCCTGGTGTTGGTAACGGCTGTGATTATAATAACCCAGCAGGACTAACGGCTCCTTATTTCTTTTCTTTTCCTGACCTCCGAGGACCTTCCCCTTTTTCCGGACAACCCGACTTCCCGAGGTCCCAAGACCCAACCCCACCTCGAGAGGATCCAGACGCCTTACCTTGGAGCCACGCTTTTGTTTCCCTGCTTCCCTGAAAACCTACTTTGTGTTGCAATGAAAGAACCAATGTTGCCCACTATATCCGTCCTCCTTGCCAGCTTTTCCAGCCCGCCGTCACCCCACGTTCACAATTACCTACTGGTGGTTGCCAGTAGGTAGTTATTGTTAGGACCAAGTTACCCTAGGAAGAGCTTTTTTTGTTTTGCTTATAACTTTGACGTCGTTTGATAAATCTTCATGAAAATTTCCAAAGTAATTCTTTGTTCATATCAGCTCCTATGTTTAAAGTTCAGGGGTGATTCATCAAGAGGGGTCTGAGAAAAAAGTGGGGTCCCAAAATGTGTTTTCTCTATGCAATTTCCATTGGAAACTTTGGACAAGGCTATAGGTCGAACGGGTGAACGGAATTCCCCCAGATTTGGCAGGGAGAAGGGTCTTGGTCTAGAAAGCACACTTTTGTTTATGTGGTGTAAATCTGTTCAGTAGTTTTGGAGAAATATCGAAATTTACAGATATAAATATTTGGGGATTCTGCCATCTGATTGGCTGAGGCGTTAGAAGCCTGAGCTTGCTGGTTATTGGCTGCGAATGGTTGCAACTAGGAAGTGTTGGCAGCCATTTTGTGTTTCTGTTGAAGCGAGTAAGCGGAAAAAAGGGTGAAAAAATTAGGAAAGAGGAGTGTTGGAGCGGTGTGAGCTCTGTGAGGTGGGTTAGGGTGTGCTATACAGGGAGTGTGAATCGAAGTATTTACCCCTATCGGGGTGAAGGTGCTGTTTTGCCCACAGTGAGAGGGTGCTGAGGTGAGGTGCCGGTACACTCGGGGATGAAAGCGTGTGCCTAATCTTTGAGCTGAGTGCTGTAAACTGATGTACTCTGGTTGCTGTAGCATACTGGCCGCTGTAGCATAGCTGTGCAGGTGGTGTTAGTGTGCGTTTAGACTATAGCGGGATTGGGAAGCAAACCACTCACTGGTACCGGTCTGAAGACTCTGGGATAAAACCGTGAGCCTAAGCTGTGTGCTGATTGCTGCAAAGTGATGTGCTGTGGGTGCTGTAGGATACTGGCCACTTTAGCATACCTGTGTAAGTAGTGTTAGTATGTGTTTATATTATACATGGAGTGGGAAGCGTACTACTCACCCCTACCATTCAGAAGACTCAATGCACTGTTTTAGCAAGCAGGAATAAAGACGTAATCGTGAAGAATATAATGCAGAATGTTGCAATGCCACAGAAGAGAAATAGTGAAGTCAGGTGTGTCTAAGAAAGTGGCTGTGTGTAATAAAGTAATGGAGTCTGACAGTTATATAAAAAGTGTCTTTATTCAAGTACCATAAATGGACCCACTGGTGCAAGAGCTAAGGCATCCAGCTGAGGCAAACTCTAACCGTTTCTGCTGTATTAAAACATAAGCTCCTGCATCAGTGAATTCCACATAACATGTTACAGTTCCATGTGACATAAACAATACCTCTTAGACCTGAATGACTATAAATTCTATAATGAAAATAAAGGTAGGATACAATTACCACATGTATCCTTCAAGAAAACAAATTTGCAAAATGTAATCATCAAACTTCTTAGGTACCCTGGTACTCCTTTTTTGTAACACAAAATTATCAAAAGTAGAACAGTCAGCAATCTCTTCTACAGTAGATTCAATCTGGTGCGTGTCAGAATTGGTAATAGTTCTACCCACATCAGAAGTTTGAGGATGAACACAAACATTGCGCTTCTGAGAAGCACATTCTGTACCCTTCTCGTCAATGCATACATTATTATGTTCAGTTCTTTCAAAAAAACATTCTTGTGCAAAGAGCTAAGGCATCGAGCTGAGGCAAACTCCAACCACTTCTGCTGTTTTCAAACCGAAGCTCCTGCATCAGTGAATTCCACATTACATGTTACAGTTCCATGTGACATAAACATTAGCTATTAAGACATGAACAACTAAATTCTATAATAAAAATAAAGATAGGATACGATTACCACACTGTGCCAACCAGTTTCTAAACAATGTCTTGTTTTTTGATCATGATCGCCAGCTCGTGAGCAGAGGATGAGGGAAAAATCCTTTAAAACGCAGCCTTTACCACGCAGTGCTTTTACATCGCAACTTTTACAATGCAAACCATTACAACGCATTGCGCTGGGGGGCGCTCTAGGATAGGGAATAGATTTAATTTACTATCCAACACCTTCTCTACTATCCACGGGGACTGGAGTTGGAATAGTAAATTAAACTATTCACTATCCAGCACTCCTCAACACTATGCGTTGTAAAGGCATGCGTTGTAAAAGCTGCGATGTAAAAGCATGCGTGGTAAAAGCATGTGTTGTAATGTCATACATCCGAGGCTGAGGATGAGGTAATTTGTGTGAAAGGGCTTTGTGGGTAACAGGCAGGCAGAATGACGTGTGCGCAAATAGACATGGTTTCAAAATGGATGTTGGGTTTAGGCTAATTTAGCAAGTATATAGCATATTTGCATAGGCCATACATCACCCATTCCTGGTTAGGCTGGAGACGTAAGAGGCAATAATGAAAACAGAGTTCAAATGCCTGAGCATACTTAGAAAGTTATTATATGAAAATAGTTCAATTGAAGTGTATAAAAAAATTTATAGGAAAAAGTCAATAAAAAGTTGGAAAAAATCAATCCAAGAATAACGTGAATTTCTTACAAGTCTTGGAGATTGCAGTCCGGAAGATCTTCAGCGGCATGATATTCGTAATGTTCCAAGAGGTCGTTGTTGCCATCATGTGTGAAAAGCAAAGAGATCCAATTGATATCCTCGAAAGGACAGTAATATTCCTCGAATGTTGGAGCGGCAATTTGAATTGGCAGGCAATCTGCAATGCTGTCAAAGGTTGCACGATGCAGGAGATCTTTCGCGGCTGTGCAGAAATACCACATGGCCACAATACCTTTTTAGAGTGCATCCCCTATTGCTCCACTGCCCGAACAATCAAGTTCAAGGTTTTCAAGATACTCCATTAGCTGCTGGATATCGGGAGCGATTGTTAGGAAGTTGGCAAGGCATAGATCCATTTGCCAGTCGCATGGGCAAGTTTTGCAATCAAAAGATGGTTGTATGCAGATTGCATATGTGTAAATAAATGTCATGTTGTAGCTGGCTCTGATAATAGATTGAGGAAGGCAGCCGAAAAGGCTTTCCATTTTTTCACGCGTAAATGCATATTCTGTCGGACATGGTTGTTACCACAGGGAACACAGCCATTTTTTACAAGCAGGAAAAAGTAGTAGGAGGGCAGCAAAGATAGCGAGAATTATGGGCACTCTTCCTGTTATTCCAGAGATGATTGAATGAATGAAGTCTGGTATTATACCAAAAACAGTTTGAAAGCCTGTGACAAGGCCGGTGGAGACCGTGTTAAACAAGTGTGCCAGACCTTGAGTGTGAGATGTGGTGAAAATTGTGTAACAATTCACAAAGTGTAATGGGAGGTTCGTATTTAAAAGGGACTGTGTTTTACTTGAAGTTCATGCTATCTGCAGTCGATACATTTCTTTTGCAGAAGTGAGGGACACTTCTGTTCTGAACATAAGCGCTTTCAGTTTGGTCAGTTTAATTAAATCAGTTTTCAAAGTAGGTATTGAAGGCCAAGTTGAAGTTTGGGAGTTACTTTGTGTGGGTGGGAATAGACATTGCCACAGGAAGTTACTCGGTTTGAAACAGTAAGGACATGCGGTATGCCCGCTCACATTCCGTAGGAGTGCATGTTGTTGAGAAGCAGATAACTGCCATTAGAAAGCTGTGTGAATGTTGGTCTGATTGTGGGAGTTGGTGTGCTTTTAAGAAAGCACACAAGATTGGGGGTTGTAAACTTAGAAGCGTCGCACAGTTGGACATTCTTGCATAGTAATGAATGACTGCCATTGTGGTCGCACTTTTCACCTGTGAGAAAAAGTTCTGTATCCTCTTTAAGACAGCGATATGTAAATGGGAGAAACCACTGCTCGTGAATGAACGTGCTACCTTATATAATCACATACAACATGACAAACAACATGTACACCTAGCAGATACAACAACACTACGTACTGTGGAAACCGTGGCTAGCCATGTACACAAACCAAACATGGCATGGCACCTCTGTCACACAATGCAGAATGCAGGGAGGATTGGGAGCAAAGTATGTGCGAAGGTGGCAAGTGATTCTCGATTATAAAAGTATACAATGCAAAGTGTTGAGGGGATGTGCCGGACAGACTTGAGTATGCAGAGCACAGACATGTACATGTCAATATACACTGATGGTATATTGAGTGAAGTAGACAGTGAACGCAACCATGATAGTACAGTCAGTAAGGAAGATTATGGAAACATATCGCGTACGTGCCCCCCCTCACCAAATCTTTAGCGTGGTGGGCTGGCTCGGCGTACGCAAGGCTAGCGTAGGGGTGTGAATAAAAAGGTGTATGAATAAAAGGCACGTTTCTCTGGATGTGGTTTTGTTCCGTAATGGCGAATGTTTCTGCCAGGTCTGCACAGCTTACACCTCCTCGAGGTTGACTCAGTGAGTGAAGGTGGCTGCATGAATGATTCTCTCAGCCAGCTGGTACTCAGAAACCGTCATGGTCGCTGCAACGCATATATGCCGCACAGTTCACCTTTCGACACCGCTGTATGTGAAAGAGGGCCCACCAACTGACAGCAGAAATTCCTGGGACGAGGTCTGTGAGCTCGGAAGGCTCCTGAGATCAATGCTGGCTACCACGACACAGGCACACAGCGCCCAGCCTGAGGCCCAGCACCATAGAGAGCTCTGTATAATACTAACACAGTAGTCCAACAGGTACCAGCAGTGGAACAGTGTCTTGATCCCACAATGGACGATGTTAGAACTGCATCTGAGAGTGGAGATGAAGGTACTCCCTTCAACCAGGTGCAACCAACTCTAGGTCCAAACAGTGGGACGGTGTCTTGATCCCACAATGGATGATGTTAGAACTGCATCTGAGAGTGGAGATGAAGGTACTCCCTTCGACCAGGTGCAACCAACAGTAGGTCCCAACAGTGGAATGGTGTCTTGATCTCACAATAGATGATGTTAGAACTGCATCTGAGAGTTAAGATAAAGGTACTCCCTTTTGAACAGGTGCAACCAACTGTAGGTCCCAACAGTGGAACAGTGTCTTGACCCCACAATGGTCAATGTCCGATATTACTTGCTGCTTGATTTTACACAACTCCCTCCGTTGAGGTGCATCAGACTCTGTGCTTCTGTAGCTAACTGCTGCACATGATTTCTGTGCTTGGTTGACAGCAGTCGGTGGAGTACACCGTAGTACAGCAGGTCCGAACAGGGAAACAAGTCTTGATTCTATGATTGAGGATGTCAGAAGTTAAAGTCTGTGATGATTTCTGTGTACCTCCTCCGATCAGGTGCAACCAACTCCATGCTTTCGAATCCAACGGCACGTGGCTGTGAGGCATTAATGACCACTGCCTATGGCCGACACTGTGGTCAGCAGAGCTCATAATTCAGATCAAGTAGTGATTGTTTAATTACAGAATACAGTAGTCAAGTAACTACAACGTCTATAGAAATATACACAATGTCCTATTAGTATACTTGCTTGAAGAACTTTTTTTAGATGAGTTATAGGTTTAGTACAATGACCAAATTCTTCTTGGTAGTGGAAAAGAACACTGAATAACAGTATACACTGTGGACAGCAGAGATCACCATTCAAATTGTTTTGTTTTATTTATTTTAGAGTTTTCTGTAACTTAAGTTGTTGTATTTTGTGAAGAGAAAGTGACAAAAAGTATTCATGGATGCCTGTGTGACTACTGCCTTCAATTTACACTGCAGACAGCAGTGTTCACAATTCAGATCGAGTCGCTATTGTAGATGACGCAGTCCTGTGGGCAAAAGACATTGCTCCAGTGCGCTCTCTCCGCACCACGCATACGCATCATCGCAGGCTCCGCACACGCTTTTTGTCGCTTTGTGTATTACAAACTGGGCAGCTCAAGTCCACGTTACGTGGCAGTGGGCCCTTGCTGACCGCTCTCTCTGGTCTACACTGCAGACAGCAGTGTTACAATTCAGATCGTGTTGCTATTGAAGATCATGCAGTGTTGATGGCAACAGACATTGCTCCTTGTACGGCCTGCCCGCAGCACGCATCATCGAAGGCTGGGCACATGCTGAATGCTTTTGATCTGGCTATCTGAGTGCACTAGAACTGATGGACCCTTTATGATACAATCTTTTTGTGTATTAGTTCAGATCTATTGCCTGGGTCTCAGTATACCAGAAGTTGTGGTTCTTTTACGATATAATTTTTTCTGTATTTTTCACATCTACTGTCCCTACCTTACTGCAGCACAAACTATTGCCTCTTTTAAGATTGAATCTCTGTGTGTGATCCAATGATTACTGTAGTAGTTGATGCTGGCAGCAACCATTCCCTGAGGGTTGGTTTACACTCACCCCACACGCACCCAGCACAGACGTCACTGGATATGTGACCCTGGTAATAAAAAGGAGTTGAGCGCACGTGCTCATACCCACTTCCACTATCTATCTGTGTCTGTGTGCTCATTATTAATGCATGATACTGCCCCTGGACCGTACCACATTAGATTGTGCTGTGAACAGCGTATGCAACCATGTTACCTCTGGCAGAGGGGAAAACATTGGTTATGTAACTTTTAGGTGCCTGGCTATCACAGGTGGAAGGCTACTTTACAGACCATGAATATTGATGAAGATGATTGTTGCATGTTGTGTGTAGTGTAAGGTATGTGTACATAGCAACACTTTTTCTAAAAAGCTCTCTAAGCAGAAGAGGTGTGTCTCATCAAATGCTGTAGAGAGAATGACTAAAATGGGTGGCGTTCTCCAACTGCTACAATGGGAAATGTTATGAACTAATCAAATGCTTTTTTTTAAGGTCACATGGAAATCGTGCACCTAGTGCGCAAGGAGACCGCACCCGACACGATTTTGAGAAAATATATTTACTATAATATAAGTTTATTACAGTTAGAAATATACAAATGTTTAAAATATTTTAGATTATCGCTTGCTCTCATATATCCTTTAAAGTTTTTAAGATATAGTTTTGAGACATAAAAAAAAATGAGGTAATGGCGTACCCGGCGCGACACCATACGTCTATGACTTAACACAGGGCCTGGCAGCGTGCACTCGTTGCATACGCAATGCGCAGAGGGCGCAACCTCATACGTACATGATGTAATGTCCGGCTTGGAACTGCGTACCCCTCGAATAGTAAAGTAGCAGCTGGCGCAATCTCATACGAATATGTTGTTACGCGGGATGCGGTGACACAAACCCGTCAGATACGAAATGCGCATCATTTACGAGTTTGCAATATGGCAGATAGGATTCGCGGGTTGATGGAGCTTGATACACTACCAGTACGGGACTCTAGTTTTCTCAACAAAAAAAAATGTTATACATATTTTATTTTGAAGATTTAAAACATTACATAATTTTTAAAGTAAAAAAAGGATAATGAGTTTAAAAATATTATTACAAAAAATATGAAAAAATATAGGCTATATAAAAAGTTAAATATGAAATTAACAGTTAAAAATCCTTTGAAATTCACAGACAAAAAACATAGGTTTTACAGACATTACAGTTAGAAATTAGCATTTAAAAACCCTTTGAAATTCACTAAAAAACCATTGTTATTTGGACATTTGACTCATAAAAAAACAGAGAAATTTGCCTGTTATAGTTAGTTGAGCTAACTATAACTCGTGCTCACGCAATGCACTGCTGATGATGTCACATATTACATTACTCATGACATGTTCAGTGACATCACTGATGACATCTCAAATGACATCACTGATGACATCATCCACGTGATAATCTGATGCACATACTGATGCTCTAATATAAACTTTTATACACCCACTCTAAAATACAGACTACTATTTTTGAAACCATACACACAAAAATGCCCAATACTACATACAACAGACTATTTCCTAGGTCTATACAACACATCCAATCACTTATACATGCAGTTACTCATCAAAACAGCACTATATTATGCACTCATACACCTATACATACAGTCACACTCCTCCACTCATCCATAGAGTTACTCACACATCTAGTCAGCCATACAAAGAATGAATCACATACCTATTTACTCATGTATACAGTTATACACACCAACTCAGTTTTTTATACACACACCACATCACTTACTTATGTAGATACTAACAAATACTTACTGTCTTATACAATCACTGATACAAGCAGCCACTCATTTATACACCCACTCTTCAAATACCTTACTCTCACTTATAGTCATTTATATACTCGAACACTCACACATACTGCCTTAAAACATATGTAGTTACTCACACATATACCACTAACACACTCACTCACTCACCAACACACCCATACACACACGAACTCACCCATACAGCCCTTCCCAGATGTACTTTTAAATCCATACAACCAGCGAACCAGTGAATCACCCACTCAGACATCTATGCACAGAGTCACACCCCCCACCCACCCACACAGACACGCAGGCACACATACAGATACTCAGACAACAAATCAATAACCCATATAGACACTCATGTAGCTACTCACCAACCCATGCAGCCGCTTACACACCAAGTGAGAGACTAATACAGACTTTCACACAGTTTAATCACTAACCCATGCATTTAGTAAAACACGTTCAATTACTCACTTATGCAGTCAGTCACGCACCTACTTAATAATCCATTCAGGCACTTGTAAATCCACTCATTCTTCAATACATCTTGGCATAGATATATATGAAAGATAATTCAACCTTACAGAAACACATATTCACTGGATGATGTCATCAGTGATGCCATCAGTGATGTCATTTGAGAATTTATCAATGATGTCACTGACCATGTCATGAGTGATGTAAAATGTGACATCATCAGCAGTGCATTACGGGCACACGAGTGATAGTTAGCTCAACTAACTAGGCGAATTTCTCTGGTTTTATATGAGTCAAATGTTTAACTATAACGTCCCTGATACTAATGTTTTTTTTATGAATTTCAAAGGTTTTTTAAATGCTAATTCCTAACTATAACGTCTGTAAAATCTATGGTTTTTTCAGTGAATATATATATATATATATATATATATCTGCAAATACCTCGCAGCAGTGCTCCTTTCAAGAAACACGAGGCAAGGACCAGATTATGAATTTGCAATTTGCTGCTGCCAATATATTTCAGTTTGCAATCGCATTCCAGTATATACACGCAGTATTCCGTTCTACAGGTTAAATGTTGTTTTATTTCCCTTGTAGTTCTTGGGATTACTGTTGTGTATTTTCTGGTGTTGACACCATGTTGGCAGGCCTTACATGCCAGGCATTTGTAGAAACCCCTACTAGTGGGTCGCCATGGCTCCTTACCTATGTGTTCTTGGCTGTTTTTAGAGAGGATGGAGCCCATACTAAAACTTTTACGAAAAGTAATGGATGGATTGGGGGGCATCACATCGCCAATCATGGGATCATCTTTTACAAAGTGCCAGTTTCTTCTGACTATGCTCCTGATTTCTTTCTCTTGCTTGGAGTAAGTCAGAATAAGTCTAACTTTGTTGGTTTTGTCACATTGTTTCACTTTCTCAATCAACAAGTCACCTCTTTCTTTAACCCTGGATTTCTTTATAGCAGTGTTCAATATCTTAGCAGAATAGCCCCTATCTACAAATCTTTGAAAACTTTCCTGTTGCTTGACAATCATGTCTTCATGATTACTACAAGTACGGCGGATGCGTAGCATCTCGCCGTAAGGTATCGATTTGATTAGATGTTGGGGATGTGCACTCGTGGCATGTAAAAGAGTGTTACCTGCCGTCGGTTTTCTAAAAAGAGTACTGGTAATGATATTATTGGATATAAAAACCTGTACATCTAAAAATGTCACCGATTCCCTGCTTACATCAGAGGTAAAATGCAGATTAAGATCATTTACATTGATTTCATGTATGAAATTTAAAACACTTTCCTCGGAACCACGCCATACAATAAATAAGTCATCAATAAACCTGAGCCAACAAGTGATATTAGTGGTGCAGTATTTCTCAAATTTACGCATGAGGACCAGTTCCTCCCACCACCCCATAAACAGGCACGCATAACTAGGGGAGAAACTGGCCCCCATTGCTACACCCTGAACTTGTTGGTACATTTGTCCATTAAAAATGAAGAAGTTATTATTGAGGCAGAATGTTAACATTTCTAAAAGCATTTTGGTATGTTGGGCCAGTTCAATGGGCCTGCGGCTAAGGTAGTACTCACATGCACACAGGCCATCTATGTGCTTTATACATGTGTATAATGAACTGACGTCCAACGTAACCAACAGCAAGTCTGGGCTCCACTCTACATTCTCCAATTTTCGCAGAAAGTCACTAGAATCTTGTACATATGACTTTAAAGACTTCATGTGTGGCTGCAAAAAATAGTCAATGTACCTTGAGAGGTTCTCCAACGGGCCACCACACGCTGAAATTATTGGTCTGCCTGGAGGTTTGGAGATACTCTTGTGGACCTTTGGTATGAAATAAATATATGGAGTGAGTGGATGATCTTTTTTAACGTACTTAAACTCATCTCCACTTAGCATACCCAGGCCCTTCCATGCCACCAGGTTTTTACACAAGGCCTCCAGCCTTGCCCTGTATTTCTGGGGGTTACTCTTAGTGTAGCATTGTGGGTCGTCTAATTGCCTGTGAGCCTCCTCAAGGTACTCCGTGGTAGACCATAAAACAATGTTCCCGCCTTTGTCCGAATTCCGAACTATAACTTCAGCATTTTTTAACTTGGTGGATAGTTGATTTAATTTTCTTTCCTGGTTCGTGAATTGTCGCTTATTATTGTCAGTCTTTAAGGCCATCTTTTTCACTTGTTGCACCACAGCATCGCTAAATGAGTCAAGACCATCACGTGCCGCTAGCAGAATGTATTTGGACTTAGGCTTAAATGGGGTAATCGGTTTCATTTGACCACTGGATGCCACTATCTCCTGTGTCCCCATAGTCTCATCTATCCCCAGCTGGCACATGTCACGATATAGGTTTAGGTCACTGACTGCCAATTCAGAGGTGCTGGTAGTTGATCTTGTTGGAGCATTTTCTGTGCTGGCTGTCTTATTTAGGAATTGTTTTTTAAGTTTCAATTTCCTTATAAATCTGTAGATGTCTGCCCTCGTGGTGGTATACGAAAAATTGGACTCAGGGCAAAAGCTTAAACCTAAGCTTAGAAGTTGCTCTTCTGCAGCTGATAGTTGTACTGAGCTTAGGTTAATTATGGATTTGGCTTGTTTCTCCTTGCGGGATTGATCTCCATCACCGCTCACAGTATTGGAGGAATCCATGGTGTTGTCTTTGACTAGGCCTGGGGTTTCTTGCTCCTTCCCCGTCCACGGCCTCGTCCCCGCTTGGCTGGCTCGCCTTTGTTTGGCAGCTTTTCTTCTGCCCCTCCTGCTTTGGGACTTGGTTGGGACAATTTTCCCTGGAAGTGCGATCTTAGGGTTGCCTTTCTGCCATCTTTCAAGACCGCCAACTCTTCCCCCATCGTCAAAACAACATTGCCTCTTGCCCCTTCGTTGTCTGAGCCGCTTTCTGCGGCCGAGCTGTATATGGATATTTCTTCAGATTCTGCCGTCACTGCCCCTGTACTGGCTGTTCCTCTCTTACTTGCTGTGGCTCTTCTTAAATTATCGTAGCGACGTGCAAATGTGAATATTTGGCTGTTCGCGTAGTCGTCCCGGTCTCTTTTAAATTTATATATTTTTCTTGTCTTTATTTTTTCTTCCTCCTTAGATAGTCTTGTTAACATTTCATTCCTCATTTTGGTGGTCTGTGGGTTTTCCTTATCTCCTTGAAGTGCTTTTATTTTCTCCTCAAGAATGTCTATCTTTGTTTGGAGTTCCTCTCCATCAATTTCAGCAAACTTCACTAGGATCTGCATTAATTTCCGTGAGGATTCAAGGTTGCACTGACCCCATTCCTCCATCATCAAGGGGTTGGGGTTTTCGTAACTGGGGGCCAGCATGATGCGAAGTCCTCTAGGGACTCTCCCTACATCCAGATATCTTTTGAGGGAGCGAGCTTCCCACCATTTAGACTGTTCATTTCTTTTCAGTTTTTCCAATTCCCTAAACAAGTCTCTGGCGGTACTATTGGCAGCAACCTCTGGCCCCCCTGTCCCCACTTCCTTCTCAGCAGTCACCTCCTGCTCAATGTCGTCTGAAAACATTGCTTGCGCAGCGAGCTCACGGGCCCTCCGTACATCGCCTGACATATTCTGGTCAATGGCTGTTAGTTAATCAAGTGCTGAATAACGTGTTAAGCAAAACCGCCTTATTACGCTTCAATAGTTTATGTCAGCAACAGCTGACTCTAGCGGTAAGCCACGTACCTCCTCAATCCGATTTTCACCGTATGTGCTTGTCTCCACTCTGTGCCTCTGGCTGAACTCCCATCAAGGACGCATGTCGGGACCAGCTGCCTGTTTAGTATATCGGCGCCACCCGGCGCCCACAAAGCACGATGATCACTCAAATGCACCCGTTCTGAAGCAGCCTCAGGGCGAGAGATTCTCTTAGCGTTCTACGGCGTTTCCGTTGTATGCCCGGTGCATAGTCGGATGGCTCCGCTCCTTCCCTTGAATGGGATGTTCAAAGTGCCCCCGGGGTCCCCGCCAAAGCTCCTCCTATGTATATATATATTTTTATTTGCCACACTGCTCCTTCGTTTAAAAAGAAGAATGGGCGCACTCCTTTTGCATTTTCTCCACAAAGTTTTGCTAGCCCATCTAAGGGCGTCATGAAGAGCATGAAAAGGCTAGCTCATCTATGGGCTTCATAACAACTGTAATGTGTGGTTAAATGCTGAAACATTGTGTAATTTACATGATCGCATATATCATAATATGTTACACCACTCCAAGATGGCTACTGATACTTGCGCAGTTGTCCTATTACTATGTCCACGAATGATGTTTGAACATAAAAAACGGCCATTTCGGTGGCGCCATGTTACCATCGACGAAGGCAAATGCCGAAACGCGTCTGGACACCGTGAGCTGCATAAAACTTTACAGCTGCATGTCATCAGTGATGTCACTGACCATGTCATGAATGATGTAATATGTGACATCATCAGCAGTGGATTGCGGGTGCGCGATATATAGTTAGTGCAACTAACTATATATGGAATTTCAATGGTTTTGTGTGAGTAAAATAAGGTTTTGTAAATGCGAATTCCTAACTATATATGGTCTATAACCTATGGTTTTTTCAGTGAATTTTCAAGGTTTTGTAAATGCTAATTCCTAACTATATATGGTCTATAACCTATGGTTTTTTCAGTGATATATATATACATACATATATAAACATATATCATCTGTATATCTATATAAATACAAACATAAATGCATGCATACATATACTTATATGCATACAGATGCATGTTATTTACATGAAAGTTGAAAAAACACTAATAAAAGCAAAGCTAAAAAGCCACCTCATTACAAACAGAATGGCTTTAACTTAAACGAGGGTGAGATCTATTGCATTTTCAATGCTTGTTTACTTTGATTCCATCAAGAAGGCATTCAGATGTGTCACAAATTTGCCATAAATTCTGAATGTTAGCACTCTAGTTGCACATTAGATCACTGTAGTAAAGCTACTGCTCACCAGGGACGTCTGCTGCTGGTATTCAAAGTGCATGTTTCAGTCTGCATGTCAGAATTTTTTTAATGAAATAGAAGAGGATTTGAGAAGTCACTCAAGATGATCCCTAATTTTTCTTTCTGAAGCACTAATCATACTTTCTATGGCAAAATTAACCCCCTCATGTTGTTCCTTTTTAAATTGAGTGTTTTCAGACTTACCACTTCATTCCAATCAAGATGGCTTCTGGTGTGCCATACTTTTGTCATAAGTAAGACTGTTAGCGCTCTAGTTGTTCTTTAGAACACTCTGGGACATTCTGTCATTGGGCTATACTTGGGGTACATCTGGGTGATATTTGGGCTACATTTAGGCTCTTTTGTCTCTGGTGGCCATCTTGGGAGACTGTATGTCAGAATTTTTTAATGAAATTGAAGAGGGTTTGAGAAGTCACTCAAAATGTGCCCTAATTTTTCTTTCTGCAGCACTAATCATAATTCATATGGCAAAATATACCCCCTCATTTTGTTCCTTTTTAAATTAAATGTTTTAAGAGTTACCACTTTATTCCAATCAAGATGGCTTCAGGTGTGCCATACCTTTGTAATAAGTAGGACTGTTAGCGCTCTAGTTGTTCTTTAGAACACTCTGGGACATTCTGTCGTTGGGCTATACTTGGGCTACTTCTGGGTGATATTTGGGCTACATTTGGGCTCTTTTGTCTCTGGTGGCCATTTTGGGAGACTGCATGTCAGAATGTTTTAATGAAATAGAAAAGGATTTGAGAAGTCACTCAAAATGTGCCCTAATTTTTCATTCTGCAGCACTAATCATACTTTCTATGGCAAAATATACCCCCTCATGTTGTTTCTTTTTAAATTAAATGTTTTAAGAGTTACCACTTTATTCCAATCAAGATGGCTTCAGGTGTGCCATACCTTTGTAATAAGTAGGACTGTTAGCGCTCTAGTTGTTCTTTAGAACACTCTAGGAGGCTGCAGTAGAACACAAAGGAATCAACTGACAGTCTCTGTCCTTGTTGGATGTACATGTTTTACTGAGAATGTCAGACTTCATTTTCACATGACTGAGAAAGATAATGTGAATTTACAGAAAATATGCTTTCAGTTTAGCTTATAGATCCCCTTCCAAACCACTGTGGGAAAATCATGAGATATTAGTTTTCTTTCAAACAATATTCATGATATCACAGCAGAAGGTTTTTTCACATGGTAAAATCACCTTAGAACCCACCACAATTCCTAAAACGAGTATGGTACCATCAACAAATGATTTATAATGTAACTAAAGTCCTAAAACCCTCTATTAACTACAATGCTTTTTAATGAGGTGCTATCATGTATATTGGTCCCAAGATGGCTGCCAACACTTCTTGGATGAAGTGCTGACAGCCAATCAGATCAGATGTGTGGGTAGGCTCCGCCCAGATATATATCTTTTTTTGAACCTAAATTACTCAAAATCCACTGGAGCACATATATTGAGACCTAGCAAAGGCACATCGGGCTAACAGTCCCTACAATTTTGCCAAGTTTCGTGCAAATCCATTCAGCCGTTCGAGCTAAAAGTGAGGCCAACCGCCCTATGGAAATTAACATGGGAAAAACGCGTTTTGGGACCCCCCTTTTTTCTCGGCCCCCCCTTGATGAAACCCCCCCAAATTGTCAGGGGCTGCTCAGAAACAAAATGTTCCATTTTCCTGAAAATTTCAGCCAATTCCGTCCAAAAACGCCAAAGTTATTAGACATAGAATTTTCAAAAATCCCATAGAGAAAAAATCCTAACTATATATACCTACTGGCGACCGCCAGTAGGTAATATATATATATATATATGTATATATATATATATATATATGTATATATATATATATATATATATATATATATATATATATATATATTTATTTCAAAAGACTCCTGACGTGAAGAGCGTCTTCAGCCTCTCGTGGTCAGGGCCCATCACTGATGTGTCAGACATCGAAACAAATTCCATACAAGAACACGCACTTGATTAGTAACGTGCGACGGGGCACACCAATGTTGCTTAATAAATCAGTTTATTTGTGGGCAAAGAACATTGGGGTCTGACCATGAACATTGGGCAAAAAACATTGGGGTCTGACCATGGCCTCTTACGCTGACGACACGCAGCTGGCGGTCACCCTGAGTGGGGACTCCGACAGTGATGCCCCCAGATTTCGGGAAGGACTCCTGGCAATGGCCAGCTGGATGAATACCAACTGTCTCCAGCTTAACGCTAAAAAAACGGAGGCCATGATAGTGGGTAAGCGAGTGGATCTCTGGGATGATACGTGGTGGCCCCCTGAGCTGGGTGTAACCCCTACCCCAGTGACAGAGGTAAAGAACTTGGGGGTTTGGCTTGACCCTGCCCTCAACTTTTGTGGCCATACAAAAAAAGTAGCGGCCACCTGTTTCGGCATCTTACGAGGGCTGAGACCTATCCTGAGGTTCTTTGATGCCTCAACCAGGCAGCTGGTCATTCAAGCATCTATACTATCACGGCTTGATTACTCCAGCTCATTATTGCTGGGTGCCAACCAGGATGAAATTGCGCGGATGCAACGTATCCAGAACGCTGCAGCCAGAGCCCTGGTGGGGCTACCGAGGTTCTGCTCTGCTGAGAGTACCATCCGCTCTCTACATTGGCTGCCGGTGGCACAGAGGATCCATTTTTAGACACTGTGTCTGTCCTTTAAGATCCTCTGGATGGCCTCCCCCCCAATTCTTGACAATCTTTTGAAGCCTTATGTTCCCTCGCGCCCTTTGAGATCCATGGGCCAAAATGTGGCTGTGGTTCCGCGATTTAGATTGTGCAGAGCGGGAGGACGCTCCTTCCGAGTCCTGGCTGCGAAGCTGTGGAATTCTTTACCGCCCCACATCCGCGAAATTGATGTGCTGCTGAAATTCAGGAGAGCCATCAAAACGCATCTGTTCCCCCATTCCTCTTAGGATTCTGTTCTGTGTGCTTTCTCCATCTTTCTGTTGTGTTGTGTCTGGATTCCCTTTCAGAAGTGCCGGGACGCCCCTTTGCTGGGGCATCTGTGCGCTATAGAAGTGTTATTAACATAACATAACATAACATGCATAACGCATTTCAACTCTAGCAAGTCTTCAATTGAAAATGTTCTTAGGGCGGGTTCGTTAGCTTTTTGAAACGTAGCTAAAACATTGAGGAAGGGCTAACTGTCCATGCAATTCATTAAGGAGACAGTAGATTGAAAATTATTTGGAGTTCTAGGAAAGTTCATAATTCAAAAGTTGGTGAGTATTCACTTTCATTGTTGAAAAGGTGAATCTTCTGAAAATGAGGTATTCCCATATTTTTTGAGTCACCATCACATTTGTTTTTAATGTTAATGTAGTTACCTGGACCACAACATCCATAGTGCCCCACTACTGCTGCTTTTATCTCCAACAGTGATTCAATCTTCTACTTAGTACAACTTTAACTTGAGAACACTGCGTACCAAATGCCGCAATGCTGCCTTTGAACAGGAAAGTTGGGTGTTGTGGCTGAGTCATAAGGTTACAGCAGAGGTCAACAAAAAGCCGCCTTTCTGACTCATGTGTTTTATTGTTTGCCTTCCAACGTTGGTGTGGCCTGTAGCACATTACTATTCAAGTGCGTGTTCTCGTATGGAGAAAATATATATATATATACACACACACACACACACATACATATATTTACACACACATATATACATATGTTTGGTTGAGATACCTACAGGCAGGTAAGGTGGCTAAATACAATCCAGGTTTCAATAAATGCCTGCAATGTAAGGCGTGTCAACATGGCATTAACAGGCAAGAGATTCATTCGCCGTTGTTGAAGGAACCTTGGAAGATACCCCGTTTCTTGAATTGTAGGAGTGACCATGTGGTTTACGTTCTTCAACGCACGTGCCCCAAACTCTACGTGGGAAGCACTATACACATGGTGCATGTGAGAATCCTTCAGCACCTGAGGGCTGTAAAAAACAAAGATAGAACCTACCCCCGAAGCCAGGCATAATAAGGCATAATGAGGTTTAAGGGGGATATCAACAAGCTCTTTTATGATGTGATCAATTCAGTCCCAAGAAACAGGCAAGGGAACAATCAAGAAATGAAACTTAGACAATTAGAGTCATAATACATAGTTTTGTTGGACACAAAAATCCCGCAGGGACTCAACTCTGAAGAAAACCAGCATGTCCACCTTTAGAGGGGCGGGACCCCTCTGCCGCCTAATCCCAATGTATAGAAATAAGAATTTTACTGTAGTGAATCAATGCTATTAGAAACATTTAGAATTTTCTGAATCCTTTTGAACTTTTTGGTTTTATTCGTGTACCCTGTATCATTGGTAATATGTAAGGTAGGATTGATAATTCACAGGTAGGAAAGGCATCCACATTTTGTACTTTGTATAGGTGAAGTTAGACCAGTAGAAATCTATTATTAATAAGATAGAGGAAATAGTCATGTATTAAATGTATACATTGTTTAGTTTAATTGAAATTTAGATACATTTCTTCAGATTGCTGTAGTAGGAAATTAAAAATATTCTCTAGCATAGAACGTTCATGCAAAACAGCACTTGCACTTTAAAAAGCATTGGTACTCTCTGGTAGGAACCACAATTTGGATAGAGAATGCATTCCTGTCCGTACATGCTCCAAGGTGGGGCAGTCAAAAGGCCTTTTTTTATTTAACAAACTTTATTGAGTACCATCAAGTGATATCAGATTGTCATAGCAAGTATAACATGGCGCTTTCTTCCTTTTTTCTATTCATACCATATCTTATCTTCGTGGAAAGTAGAGATCTGCGTACATATGCAGGATTAAATAGGATATTCTTGTGATTATAAAGGAGAGAATGAGTGCATACATATGATATAAAGCCATGCGATGCAGTATGCAATGTATAACTAAACAACCCCGTTAACAAACCCCTTACCACCCCCCCACCCTCCCTCCTGGCCAGTCGGTTCCTTTGCGCCATTTAACCTTGTGTGTGCATGTAGTTAATACTTGCTGCGAGTCGTTCCCAGTGTGCATCTGAACTGTGAGTGGGACCCTTACCTGCTCCTTAAAAGACGAGGGCCCCTTACAACTGGGTATATCATGAGGTAGGAATGAGACACAAAGGGTGAAGATCTAATGCTTTAAAACCTTCAAGCATGAGATCCCATTCCATAGAAATGAGGTGTTTCCGTAGTCCTCAAGCCTCTTCACATCTAATGGCTGCGCTTTCGGCACTGCTCCAGCGTACCACCTCCTCCTGCCATGCAGATAGAGTAGGGCATCTAGGGGATTTACACCTCATGGTGATTGCACGTATGGCCAATATGAGGACAAGGTCAAGGAAATGCAGTGGGGCTTTCAAAGTTTTTGTGCACTTGCGGAGGCCCAGTAAGCATTTCAGTATATTGTCCTTGAGTGGTAGGTGTGTGATCAACCCAAGTGCAGTTCGGACCCCCAGTAATCACGCAGGTGAGAGCATGCCCATAGCATGTGGGTAAAGCCCGCCTCCTCAGGCCTGCAACGTGGACAGTGGTGTTGGGTGCCAGGATACATGCGATCAATTCTCTTTGGGGTCACATAGGATCTATGTAGTACATACCATGTATTGTATGAATTTAAATTAGGCATTGCAGGATACACACTTGGGGTGTACTAGAATGCTCACCCATGCCTTATCAGTCAGTGCGTTGTCAGTTGTCCATGACCATTTTGTTCTAAAGGCAGTGAGTGGAATGGAGGCTTGTGATTGAATACTAACGTATAACCATTTAATAAGATAACTGCCCTCACCCATGCAATAAAGAGATCTTAACAATACGTATTGCGGAGGTTCAGTACACTGAGGTGCCCACGTCGTCCTAACATAGTGATACACTGCTGCTTGAGTTAAATAGAGACAATCCGGCACATCAGTGTTCTGTACAAAGGCATCGTGGTCGAGGAGGCTTCCATCGCCGAATAGCGACCCCACCTCTACTACACCAGCATCCGCCCCGACGCGTAGCCGAGCCTTCGTGAGCCTTCCATCAGTGGTTGGTATTCCCAACAGTGGAATATTACCGGCGTACGGGATCGCGCCTGAGGTGTAAAGCAGAGACTTCATCCAGCAATGGAGTGCCGTTTTCAGTAATGGAGGCACAACAGGGAGCATTTCTACTTTCGGCAGTAACAGAGTTTGCAGTGCTCCTTGCTCTAGATCTCGGGTCTCATATCCTATTTCCTGCAAGTTCCTGCCTGCTGTCCAATACAACAGCCATTGAAGCTGATAAGCATAAAAATAAGCCCTTGTGAGGTTCCAAATGCACTTTTCGAAGGCTTACTCTGAGTCGACCTGTTCCCTAAATAAGCTCTAGTAGGATTGTGTCAAGTGTGCGAAAAGTGGACTGAGGAACCACTAGAGGTAAATTCACGAAAAAGTACAGGAGTTGGGGGAGCACCACCATCTTAGAAATGGCAATACGCCCCATCACGGCCAGTGGCAGGGATGCCCAAGTTCAAGTTCAAGTTCAAGGATTTATATAGCGCACTACTCACCCAGAGGGTCTCAAGGCTCTTGGGGAGGGGGTTCATTATTTATCGAATAGCCAGGTTTTAAGTTCTTTTCTGAAGGAGATGTGGTTCTCTGTGAGGCGGAGGCGAGTGGGGAGTGAGTTCCAGGTTTTGGCCACCAAGTAGGAGAAGGATCTGCCTCCCATGGTGGATCTTTGGATTCGCGGAACTGCGGCAAGACCTGGATTGGAGGATCTAAGTTGGCGGGAGGGTGTGTAGAAGGATAGTCGAGTGTTGAGGCATTCGGGCCCTAGATCATAGAGGGCCTTGTGCGCGTGGGTGAGGAGACGGAATGTTATTCTCTTGTTGACGGGAAGCCAGTGGAGGTTTTTTAGGTGGCTGGAAATGTGATCTTGGCGAGGGATGCCCAAAATGAGTCTCGCCGATGCGTTTTGGATGCGTTGGGGTTTTTTCTGTAATTTGGTTGTGATTCCGGCGTAGAGGGTGTTTCCGTAGTCAAGTCGACTCATAACCAATGCGTGGGTGACGGTCTTTCTTGTCTCGATGGGGATCCAATGGAAGATTTTTTTGAGCATACGAAGTACGTTGAAACAGGAGGATGAGACGGCGTTGACTTGTCTGGTCATCGAGAGGGAGGAATCTAGGATGAAGCCTAGGTTACGTGCGTCGTCTGTGGGTGTGGGCGCAGAACCCAGATCCGAAGGCCACCATGAGTCGTCCCAGGCGGAGGGGGATGATCCTTGGATGAGCACTTCCGTTTTGTCGGAGTTAAGCTTTAGGTGGCTGTTTTTCATCCATACGGCTACTTCTTTCATGCCTTCGTGAAGGTTGGTTTTGGCGGTGTTGGGGTCTTTGGTGAGGGAAAGGATCAGCTGGGTGTCATCGGCGTTGGAGATGATGTTAAGGTTGTGATGACGCGCGATGGAAGCGAGTGGACTCATGTAAACGTTGAAGAGGGTGGGACTGAGTGATGATCCTTGTGGTACTCCGCAAATGACTTCGGTGGCCTCTGATTTGAATGGGGGAAGTCGGACTCTCTGGGTTCTCCCGGCAAGGAACGAGGTGATCCAATCTAAGGCTTTCCCTTTAATGCCGGTGTTGCTGAGGCGTTGTATGAGGGTGCTGTGACAGACTGTGTCGAAGGCGGCGGAGAGGTCGAGAAGAATGAGGGCCACTGTTTCTCCGTTGTCCAGTAGTGTTCGGATGTCGTCTGTTGCTGCAATGAGGGCGGTTTCGGTGCTGTGTTTGGCTCAAAAGCCAGACTGTGAGGGATCGAGGGAGTTGTTGGATGTAGGTGTGGGCGGAAATGCATAGTCACGCTACGCGAAGCTCTGTGAAACGGTAAAAAATCTCCGCAAGCACACAAAAGTTCAGCGAACACGCAGAATTGCTTGTTCCGCCCATTTGCAATGCTTTTTTCCTGTTCACGAACGCTGTTTGCGTGCTCGGGGAGAAAAATCTCACTAACACGCATTTTGAAAGCGCGAACAAGCAAAAAATTCTGCAAGGCCGCGGATCGCGGAATTTTTGGCAATTCCGCATTCTCTGCGGAATTCAAAATTACCCAAATTCCGCAAATTCCACAAACGGAATGAAATTTACCACACAGGCCTATCCAAAAGGATCCACTGGAGCGTATTGAAGCAATTGCCTTTGTCAGGTTACCAATAAATTGATCCGCCTGTGATCTGTATATCTGGATTCCCAGGTATTTAAACGTGTGGTGCGCTATTGGCAAGGTGTTATCGCCAAAATGGAGCATGTTTGGGTGCGGTCCGTAACGAGGATAGAAAGCATTTGATTTCCCTTCGTTAATAGCAAACCCAGGGATATGTTCAAAGGTGGCAATAATTGTGGGGATGGGTCCCGCCTGGGCAGAAACGTCATGTAAATATATATAATGATATTGTGAGCATAAATTGAGATTAAGTGTGTGTTGCCGTCTATTGGTATCCCCAGGTGTTCAGCAGTGTGCCGCAATGCTATTGCTAATGTCTCTAAGGCAAGGACAAATAACAGAGGGGAAAGGGGGCACCCCTGTCGCGTGCCTCTGTAAATATTGTATTCTCGTGAAATATGACTTCCGGTGCGAGCTCTGGCTCTGGCTGTGGAGCCAGTATACAGCCAGTATACAGCAGAAGCACCCTGTTAAGTTAAGACCGAAGCGTCGCAGGGCCGCAAACATGTACCCCCACGTAATAGAATCATAAGCTTGGCGTAGGTCTATCACTATACATCAAGCGATATCATACTCCGCTGGGGTAGCCAGCATAATATGATGTGGGCGTCTAAGATTTAGTGAAGTACTGCGTGTGGGGAGAAACCCGAATTGGTCTCTGGGGATTAGGGTATTTAGGTAGGGCAGGAGACAGTTAGCTAAAACCTTACTGAGGATCTTATATTCCCTGGCTAATATAGATAATGGTCACACCCTGGTTTGAGGAGTGAGATAACTAAGTAATGCATGGTGGATTGGGGTAAGGGACTGGACTCCAAGGCTGTCTTGTATAGCTCCTATAACTTAGAAACAAGAGCGTCTGAGTAAGTTTCAAAGAATTCCATGGGTAGGCCGTCGAGTACCGGGACCTTGTTGCACTTCAGACATTTAATAGCAGCCCTAATTTCGTGTTTAGTAATGGGGCCTGAAAGTGCCTTTTGTGGGTATGTGTAGCTGTTTAAAAAGTCTTCCACTAAGGCGTCATTGATGTGCGCAGGTTTGTTATAAAGATTACTAAAATAATTACAAAAGGCATTGTTTATCTCTAGTTGAGTCTGGACCATGCCCTTGTTAGGTACATTAATCCGAGTGATGATGGAAGGGGTCGGGCTGTCCCGCAATATCCGGGCCAGTAGCAATCCGGACTTGTCAGCCTCAGTGCGTTTCAGTTGTGTAAATACCCTGTAGTCAATAACCCAGTGCGTTTCAAGGATCTCAGCATGTTGAATGTGTGCATCTTGTAAAGGGGCCTGTTTGCCTGGGTCACTCGCTGCAGCAATTTTCAGCTCGGTCATGAGGTTTTCTATACGGGTAAGGTTTCTATATACCTCCTGACGACCCCCCACTGTCGACCCAATTGCAGTGCCCCTCACAACTACCTTGAGTGCATCCCATTCGATTAGGTTGAAGGAAACCGTGCTCCAGTTCTCAGAGAAATAGTTTGTGATGGTTTCGCGGTACAAAAGGGGGCATTCTCCAGTAGTTGGGGCCACAGCTTCCAAGTGGGGACAGGAGTGAGCATCTTACCCCATTTAAGGGTGATCTCTAAAGGGCAGTGGTCAGAGAAGGTCTTGCCAGGTATGGGCAGTGGTATATACAGGTGGCAATGTTGATGGAGCACAGAAACCTATCTATCCTAGTATGAAGTTGGTGGACTGGAGAATAAAAGGAATATTTCCTATGTGTAGGGTGGAACATACGCCAAACATCGCCCAGTCCCCAGCCATTCGTCCAGGTTTTCAGGGCATCAGCTTGTTTGTGGGCGAGAGTGCCATGCAGTGGCAGATGAGACCAATCTAAGTCCACGTCTAGGATGGTGTTACAGTCCCCTTCCAATATCCAGGGTACTGTATCCCGTTAAGGCTATGTCTAGATGATTAAAAAACTTGTCCTGGTCAACGTTCAGGGCATAAAGCTACCTAAAACCACTGGCAGCCCATCAAGGGTTCCCCTCAATAATATGTATCTACCCTGTTTGTCCGTATGTCGGACTAGCTCTGTAAAGGGGACACCATGATGAATGCATATGGCCGCCCCTCTTGCAAAAACCGAGTAGTTAGTAGAGAACATGTGGCCCCTCCATTTCTTTCAAACCTTCAAGGCCTCAGAGTCAGTGAGGTGCGGTTCCTGAAGAAAAACTATGTGTGCTTTATGCCTAAGGAGGTGGGCATGGGCCCTTTTATGCACAGCGCCAAGTCCCAGCACGTTCCAGGTCAGCAAGTTATATGAACCTAACACGGTGTAGTGGTCAGGCATCAGTCAATGATGTAAGCGTAGCTCCCCCTAACTCAGAGCCTATTAACTATCGCAGGACATGAGTTCCCATTCCTTCCAATTAAGAATACTCAGCTCAGCTATTGAACAGTGCTGGGCCAAACAGATACCAAAAACATACAAGCAGCATAGAACAGTGCGTTCAATTTGTGGGGGGTCGCCGCCACTGCTCATAATGCTGTTTATGTAGGTGTAAAGGTTCAGGTAGCTCAACGGGATCAGGGGGGGGTGTCATATAAGCATTTCTGTCTAATATAACTATTTGCCATAGACATACAGACTGCATAAAACAGGATAGTGACAAGTCCAATGATCCTGAACAAGGAGACAATATCACGCAGTTTGGGCCCTAGGTGTTAATATTGTATCTAAGGATGCACCTAATGTGCCAAGGCAGGTTCTGATTGACGTGATAAGGCAGGGAAAAGAAAAGGATACATGCAGTCTCTTTAGGTCTGCCATAAGCTTGCTTGGCCCTGTTGCATCAATGGGCAAAGTGAACAGGCACTCCTTGTTATTCATCAGCCAGGTCATCCATAGTCTGAGGTGTCACCGATGGGAACCGGTTGATGCTATGTTCGGAGTCCGAGTGAATAGTACTGTCCTTTGACGAGTCAGACACAATCTTAAGGTTTTCTTCACAGAAGGAGTTAGCTATTGTCAGCGCCTCTGTCCAGCTGCTCATCGTCTGTTCATGTGTAGGACCAGTGGCGGCAGAGCTGTGCAGTCCCTTGGTGGCACAGCGAGGACCACGGCCCTGAGATCATGTGGGGATGTGACGCAGAGAGCCATGCGGGCCCATCCTGGCTCGATTCAAAGTTCATCACTTCCAACCATTCCTCTGTATCATTCAGACTGTAAAAAAAGTAGGTTTTTCAGTCGAGCATAATTTTCAATCGAGCCAGGAACAATAACACATATTTGAGCTGGGCAGCTCGTAGCTTTTTCTTCACTGCCTGAAAGGATGAGTGCTGGCGCTGCACCATTACTGTATAGTCAGGGTAAAGCGAGATTTGCTGATTCTCGAATAGGATCTGCGTACGTTCCCTCAGTTTCTACAGTAGGACATCACGGTCTCTGTAGTTCAGTATTTTAACAATCATGGGCGCTCCAGTAGGAATCCGGTGGGCTTTCTCCACGCAGAAGAAGGGCGGCAAGCCCTCCTGGGCTCCGTGGCCCCGAAACCAGGTTTCCATGAAGTCAGTCGCTTTGGGGCCTTCGCTGCGCTCCGGAAGTCCTATGACACGTATATTATTCTGGTGGTTCCTGCCCTCTGCATCGTCGATCCTATCTTGCAGTCCGTGGTCTTGCTGTTGTAGGTCTTGTATCTGTTTAGTGTGTTCCGTAATTCAAGGTTCCATGCTGGTCAAGGCTTTCACATGGCTGTGGACTGCGTCAGCAAGTTTCCCATGGCCCATCCAGAGGAGTGTAAAGCCAGTAGTAAGAGATCTGATCTGTTGTTCTATTGCTGTACGGGAGTAGAACACTATCAAATATACTTATACGCCTATTTCAACATTACACATCAGCACACATTGTATTCACTTATAAAGACATCCTTCTGACTTATGCAAACAATTGATTATACCTACATTTACTCACCTACACACTTATACACACACCACTTCTTCTATTTATATAGATAGTAACTCACACTTAGTGTGTTATAAAATCACTATTACAAGTATACAGCTATCCATATAGTGACTCATACAATCACTAAGTCTTAGACACACTTAATTAGATATAACTATTAAATACACTGCCTTTTGTTTCAAGTTTAATGGAGATGTACCATTGAGAGAAATATGTCATCACCACCACACCCATAAACATATACACTCACTGAAACAACTATTATAACATGTAGTCTTAACCTCATATACCTACTGAATGAACTATTCACACATTTTGTGGCAATCACACACCCCCCACCAAACCACATAAACATTAATTTACCCATACAAATACTCAGTTAAGAAACAAATAACAAATATAGTCTTTAGCATAGCAATTAAGACAAAGTAATAAAGACTTTCACACAGTTTAGTGACTACACATTATATATAGTGAGACTCTACAAATTAGTCAAGGAAACAATCAATGACACTGTTACTAAATCCATCATCCACACATTTATATTTATATATCCACTCATTCTTCAATGCAAAGTAGTGTATTTATAATACATATTTAAATATCAAAGCAAACCACATTCACTGGATGATGTCATCAGTGATGTCATCAGTGATGTCATTTGAGATGTCATCAGTGATGTCATCAGTGATGTCACTGACCATGTCATGAATGATGTAAAATGTGACATCATCAGCAGTGGATTGCGGGCGCGCGAGTTATAGTGAGTACAACTAACCGGGGGAAGTTCAATGGTTTTGTATGAGAAAAAGGTCCAGCTAACTATAATAGAAATATATATATTTATATATACGTGCACGGACGTGCACGGACCTTCGCGTGCGCGAGCTGCATGCTGATTGGCTGCCAATGTCTATCAACAGTCCAAAACAGAAATTGTTCGCAGCCATCTTATGCTTCTGTGGACTGAGGCACAAGAAAGCAGAAAAACAAACGTGTAGAACTCAAAAAGGGGGGAGGGTAAAAGCACCCTGACCCCCTAGGCCTGCTCAGGGGGTCCCACTAGGACCCCCCAAGACAAAAAAAATAAAAAAATGTTTCGAAAAATCGCGGTGTGCGCGTACCATGCGTGCACGGGTCAGCGTACGTGCGAGTACGGTGCAGGTACCTTTCCGAGAAAGCTGCATGCTTATTGGCTGTCAACACTCCAAACCAGGAAGTGTTTGCAGCCATCTTGTGCTCATTAGACTGAGGCAAAAGAAATCAGAAAAACAAATGTGTAGAACACAAAAAGGGGGCAGGGTAGAAACACCCTGACCCCCTAGGCCTGCTAAGGTGGTCCCACAAGGACCCCCAAGGCCAAACATTTTTTTTTTAAACCTGGTATGTTTGTTTAAAAATTACCCCCCAAGGGGGACCGAATCACGGGGGCATAGTGATAAAGAAGTGTGGGGGGTGCCCAATCCCACCCACACTGCCCCGGGGACCGCCGCCCTCCGGGGCAAAGCAACCCAGCCCCCTGGCGCATACTGGAGGTTCCAGGTGGGCTAGTTGGCCCCCAGGGACCCCCAGTATGCAAGGGGAATTAGTTCCCCCTCTTCAAACATGCACGGGCGCTGCGTTGCAGAGAGGTGTAAAAAAGGGTGTGGCCTCATTACACCTCTCTGAAATGCAACACCCTGGCGCATACTGGAGGATCCTGGTGGGCTAGTTGGCCCCCAGGGACCCCCAGTATGCAAGGGGAATTAGTTCCCCCTCTGCAAACGGGCCAGGGAGCTTCGTTGCAGAGAGGTGTAACAAGGGGCATAGGTTCATTACACCTCTGTGTAATGCAGCCCCCTGGCGTATACTGGAGGTTCCAGGTGGGCTAGTTGGCCCCCGGGGGCCCCCAGTATGCAAAGGGAATTAGTTCCCCCTCTTCAAACATGCACGGAGGCTGCGTTGCAGAGAGGTGTAAAAAAGGGTGTGGCCTCATTACACCTCTATGCAATGCAGCCCCCTGGTGCATACTGCAGGTTCACAGTGGGCTAGTTGGCCCCCAGGGACCCCCAAGTCAAGTCAAGTCATAAAATTTATATAGCGCACTACCTACCCAGAGGGTTTCAAGGCGCTTGGGAAGGGGAGGATGATTATTTGTCAAAAATCCACGTTTTAAGCTGTTTTCTGAACGCTAGGTGATTCTGGGTGAGGCGAAGGTAAGCGGGGAGTGAGTTCCATGTTCTGGCAGCCAGGTATGAAAAGGATCTGTCTCCCATGGTGGTCCTGTTGATGCGAGGTACAGTGGCGAGGGCTTGGCTGGAAGAGCGAAGTTGGCGGGAGGGGGTGTAGAAGGACAGTCGAGAGTTGAGGCAATCTGGTCCGATGTCGTAGAGTGATTTGTGTGCGTGGGTAAGCAGACGGAAAGTAATCCTCTTATTGACGGGTAGCCAGTGGAGGTCCTTGAGGTGACCAGAGATGTGTTCGTTGCGTGGGATGTCTAATATGAGCCTGGCTGAGGAGTTTTGGATTCGTTGTAGTTTCTTCTGGAGTTTAGCGGTGGTACCTGCGTAGAGGGTGTTTCCGTAGTCCAGTCGGCTCGTGACCAGGGCATGGGTGACTGTTTTCCTTGTTTCGGTGGGGATCCAGCGAAAAGTTTTTCTGAGCATGCGAAGAATGTTAAAGCAGGAAGAGGATACGGCGCTGACTTGTCTGTTCATAGAGAGTGAAGAATCCAGGATGACGCCAAGGTTCCGTGCGTGGTCTGTCGGGATGGGTGCATTTCCGAGGGCTTCCGGCCACCAGGAGTCGTCCCATGCAGAGGGGGATTTACCTAAGATGAGGACTTCTGTTTTGTCTGAGTTCAGTTTCAGACGGCTTTGTTTCATCCATTCGGCGACTTCTTTCATTCCTTCGTGTAGGTTAGTTTTGGCGGTGCTGGGGTCCTTGGTGAGAGATAGGATCAGTTGAGTGTCATCCGCGTAAGAGATGATGTTGAGGTTGTGTTGGCGGGCGATGGTCGCGAGGGGGCTCATGTATACGTTGAAGAGGGTGGGGCTGAGTGAAGATCCTTGTGGTACGCCGCAGATGATTTCAGAGGCTTCGGACTTGAATGGTGGGAGGCGGACTCTCTGGGTTCTTCCGGTGAGGAACGAGGTGATCCATTCAAGTGCTTTTCCTTGTATTCCGATGTTTCTGAGGCGTTGTAAAAGGGTGCTGTGGCAGACTGTGTCGAAGGCTGCAGAGAGGTCGAGGAGGATGAGGGCGACTGTGTCTCCATTGTCCAGTAGGGTTCGAATGTCGTCTGTCGCTGCGATGAGGGCGGTCTCAGTGCTGTGTTTGGCTCGGAAGCCAGATTGTGAGGGGTCGAGTGATTTGTTGGCTTCGAGGAAGGCGGCGAGCTGGTTGTTGACAGCTTTCTCGATGACTTTGGCCGGGAATGGAAGAAGCGAGATGGGGCGGTAGTTTTTGAGTTCGGTGGGGTCTGCTGTTGGTTTTTTCAGAAGGGCGGTGAGTTCAGCGTGTTTCCAGTCTTCTGGGAAGGTAGCGGAGTTGAAGGAACAGTTGATGATGTCTCGGAGGTGCGGAGCTATGACGGAGTCTGCTTTGTTGAAGATGTGGTGAGGGCATGGGTCCGTGGGGGATCCGGAGTGGATGGAATTCATCAGGCGGATGGTGTCCTCAGTGGAGATTGGGTTCCAGGCGTTAAGGGTGTTAACGAGGGGAAGATGGTCGGCTGATGGTAGGGTGGGTTGGCTTCCGGGTTGGTTGTCAAAGCTGTTGTGGATGTCAGCAATCTTGTTGTGGAAAAAAGAGGCTAGGGAATCGCAGAGGGTTTGAGAGGGGGTGATGTCGTTGGAGTTGGCCGAGGGGTTGGAAAATTCCTTGACGATGTTGAAAAGTTCCTTGCTGTTGTGGGCGTTGTTGTCAAGTCAATCCTTGAATGCTGTTTTCTTGGCTTTTCGGATCAGTTGGTGGTGGGTACGGATGGCGCTTTTGAAGGCGTCTTTGGTGTTGGTGGATGGGTCTTTTTTCCAGGCCTTTTCAAGGGAGCGGCACAGTTTCTTGGAATTCTTGAGGTCATCGTTGAACCATGAGGCCTTCTTGATGCCAGGTTTGTGTTGACGTTTTTTCAGTGGTGCTAAGGTGTCGGCGGTGTTGGATAGCCAGAGGGTGAGGTTGGAGGCGGCTTCGTTGGCGTTAGAAGAGAGGGCTGGGGAGGTTTGGAGGAGTGATGTGGAGATTTGGTCGGTGGTGATCTTGTTCCAGTTTCTTTGTAGAGTTGGTTGGAGGAGGATGGTGGGTTTCGGCTTGTTGTAGGTGAAGTGAACGCAGCTGTGGTCAGTCCAGAGGAGATTCGTAGTGTGTCTGAAGGAGACATGGTTGCTAGAGGTGAAAATGGGGTCGAGTGTGTGACCTGCGATGTGGGTGGGTGAGGTGACTAGTTGTTTAAGTCCGAGGTTGGCGAGGTTGTCCAAGAGGGTGGCGGTGTTGCGGTCGTTGATCTTTTCAAGGTGAAAGTTGAGGTCTCCCAGAAGGATGTAGTCTTTGGAGGGGAGCGCGTGTGGGGTGATGAAGTCCGTGATGTCTTCACTGAATTTTGCGCTGGGTCCTGGTGGTCTGTAGAGGAGGGTGCCTCTGAGTGTGGTTTTGGGGTCGATGTGGATCTGGAAGTGAAGGTGTTCGGAGTTAGCGAGGTTGTCGTCAGAGCTGGTTGAGATGCGGATTGATTTCTTATGGACGATAGCGATTCCACCTCCTGTATGGTCGGTGCGGTCCTTGCGTGTGATCTTATATTCATCAGGGATAGCGATGGCGATGTCAGGGGCGGAGGAAGCGTTCATCCATGTTTCCGTTAGGAAGGCGACGTCAGGAGAGATGGTGTCTAGTAGGTTCCAAAGGTCAATGGCGTGCCTGTGGACCGAGCGAGTGTTGAGAAGGATGCATTCTAGGTGGTTGGGGCCGGTAATCTGTGTTGTGGTCGCAGCGGAGATGTTGTCGGTGCCGCTAAATTTGCAGGAGAGGCAAGAGAACGGTCCATGAATGCGTCCAGGTGCGGCTTGGACGCAGTTGGGGGCGCGACCGGGGTTAAGGGCTAGGAGGGATGCGGCATCGTAGGTGGCGCGAGGGGCAGGGGGTCTGGCGCTGGGCGCGGGCCAGGCGCGGACGGGCGTAGACGGGCTTACCTTTGGCGCACCTTCGGCGTGTACGTAGCGCGTGGACGCTGCGCGTGGGGGCATTGGCCATAAATGGAAGGTGGGGGGGAGGGGCGAGGGCGCTTCAGCTGGGAGGCGGGGCGGGCAAAGGACGACGACAACAACAACAAAATGGAGGTGGGGGGTCAGGGCGGCAGGAGCGCTAGGGGGCAAACGAATGCTGAAGAGATAAAGCGGCGAGTTGAACACACAATGAGCAACAGAGTCACGCTAGCACAAACGCACTTAGAATCGGCAAATCGGTAAATACAATAATTAAAATGCCAAATGCCAGTATGCAAGGGAAATTAGTTCCCCCTCTGCAAACACGCCCGGGGGCTGCGTTGCAGAGAGGTGTAAAAAGGGGCGTTGCTTCATTACACCTCTCTGCAATGCAGTCCGCTGGCGCATACTGGAGATTCCTGGTGGGCTTTCAGGTCTTATATAGTTAGGAATTAGCATTAAAAAAAGCTTTGAAATTCACTGAAAAAAACATAGGTTTCAGGCCTTATATAGTTAGGAATTAGCATTTAAAAAACCTTGCAAATTCACTGAAAAAAACATAGGTTTCATTCCTTATATAGTTAGGAATTAGCATTTAAAAAAACCTTTGAAATTCAGTGAAAAAAACATAGGTTTCAGGCCTTATATAGTTAGGAATTAGCATTTAAAAATCCTTTAAAATTCACTCAAAAAACTATAAGTTTTAGGGGTGTTATAGTTTCATACAAAACTATTGAAATTGCTCCTATATAGTTAGTTGTACTAACTATATTTCACGCACCCCAATCCACTGCTGTTGATGTCACATATTACATCATTCATGACATGGTCAGTGACATCACTGATGACATCTCAAATGACATCACTGATGACATCGCTGATGACATCATCCATGTGACAATCACATACACCTGTTCATACACTAGTAAAAATCTTTTATCACTCTTTGTAAAATACAGAGTACCATAGTTGAATCCATTGTCACAGCAATACAAGTATCTAAAAACCCACTCAGTGATTCATAGGTGTATAAACACATCTAATCACTTACCTGTAGATTCACTCATATATGCTGTCAATGAACAATAGAACCCTATCAAAAATACTTTTACACCTATATCGACATTACACACCAGCACACATCCTATTCACATATGAAGTCATCCTACTCACTTATGCAAACAATGGATCATACTTACATATTTACTTAGCTACACACTCATACAAACACAACTTCATCTATTCACTTAGATAGTAAGTCATACTTAGTGATCTATAAAATCATTATTACAAGTATACAGTTATCCATATAGTCACTCACACAATCATTGAGTCTTATGTATACTTATTTATATACAACAACTGACACATACACTGCCTTTTATTGTTCTAGTTTGTTGGACATGTACCATTGAGAAATATATTTGCTCATCACCACACCCATAAAGATATTCACTCACCCAAACAACTGTTAGAACATGTAGTTTTAACTTCAAATATCTAGTGAATCAACTATTCACACATCTTTGGACAGTCACACCCCCCCCCACCGAACTACACACACATTCACTCTCCCACACAAATACTCAGTTAACTAATCAATAACTAATATAGACTTTCACATAGCTAGTAACCAACTGGAGAACCAGTTTACACAACAACTGACAAAGTGATACAGATATTGACACAGTTTAGTCACTATCCACTATATTTAGTGAGACACTATAAATTGGTCAAGTAAACAGTCAATTACACTGCTACTAAATCCTCCATCCAAATATTTATTTTTATATATCTACTCATTCTTCAATGCAAATTGCTAAATATATAATGCATAATTAAATAACGAAGCAAACAACATTCACTGGATGATGTCATCAGTGATGTCAACAGTGATGTCATTTGAGATGTCATCAGTGATGTCACTGACCATGTCATGAATGATGTAATATGTGACATCATCAGCAGTGGATTGTGGGTGTGTGAAATATAGTTAGTACAACTAACTATATAGGAACAATTTCAATGGTTTTGTATGAGTGAAATGTCCAGCTAACCATAACACCCCTAAAACTTATAGTTTTTTGAGTGAATTTTAAAGGTTTTTTAAATGCTAATTGCTAACTATATAAGGCCTGAAACCTATGGTTTTTTCAGTGAATATATATATATATATATATATATATATATATATATATATATATATATTTTTGTTTTTTTTAAACCAATGTTCCTGCGCATAGGAGGTTACTCCACATAGCCTCTAGTAAAATGCAACCTGCTTGCCTGGTTCATCTTTAATTGTTTCATGCCGACGCGTTTCAGGATACCAATCCCTTTTTCCTGGGCGACATGCAAGAATTGAAAAAGCGCACCACCTTTGCTTTCCTCCGTTTTTATTCACTCATTAGTATGCACGCCCTCAGTGGGTGTGCACGATTGCTTTGTGGGACATTGAGTCTCGTAGTGCAATGTAATTGTTCCTTTTGGTAAAGTCATTAATCTTGCTTGTCTATTAAAAGCCATTATTCACCTTAGTAGGTAATGAAATCCAAGGCAGCAGGCTTGAATTAGCATGGCGCTGTGCTTTTCAAGTTCGAAAACTTCCAAACTGCAGTCACGCAGGCTGGTTTTGTTTCTCACCAGCCTACGATGGTGCTCCTTCCCCACGGCTGGCTGCCGTGCGAAATCTTTAAACCAATGTGCCTGCGCATAGGAGGTCACTCCACATTACCTGTAGTAAAATGCAACCTGCTTGCCTGGTTCAACTTTAATTGTTTCATGCCGACGTGTTTCAGGATACCAATCACTTCTTCCTGAGCGACATGCAAGTAATGTAAAAGCGCACCACCTTTGCTTTCCTCCGTTTTTATTCACTCATTAGTGTGCACGCCCCCAGTGAGAGTGTACGATTGCTTTGTGGGACATTGAGTCTCGTAGTGCGATGTAATTGTTCCTTTTGGTAAAGTCATTAATCTTGCTTGTCTATTAAAAGTCATTATTCACCTTAGTAGGTAATGAAATCGGTAGGTAGGTAGGTATTGGGGATATCTGCACGAATACGCATAGCGTTAATTTACCGGCAAGTATTGGGGGCTCAAGGAGATGATTGTAAGATAGACAGGGACAAAGGAGGTACCTGGAGTATGAAACCAGCCTTAGTGGACCTGTAATCTCACGTGTTAGTGAAATATAAAGTGCACTCAAGTGAGTACCCAGCCGGGTGCTGCTTGGCAGGTAAAAGGAAGAAGAAACAAAACCTCGGTAAGTTCTATGTTTTACAATAATGCTCATTGTCGGTTTACATTGATTTATTTTGAAAAGGCTCTTACCTCACGGTCATGAGGTGTAGGCTGCCTTCTCTGAATGATGCGCAATGGATTCTGCCAAATAGGCTAGATAGTAACAGACACGTGATGGTGTCTTTTAATCTAAAACAACAACAGTGAGTAAGATTTAGTACTAGATAAGTATGAGGAAAGCGCATCGCACTGAAGCGCTAATGAGACTTACTTTTAGTGCAAAGGAGCGGTATCCTACCATGAGGTATAGGCGTGTTGCCGGGTCAGACTCTCTCCGGTTCGATGACAGCATTTTACTGCCTCGATTCCTTCTTTTAACTACCAGGGCAGCCGTAAGTCAGCCCCGTTCTGAGCATTGAGCCAACGCTCAATCTATTGCTGGGAGCTGCGTTGCTATGGCAACCGCTCGTCTAGATCTTTGTGGTCCGCAGATTCTGTTTTTTGTGATTTGGTGTTAATTCGTTCTGTAGTTTTTGAGAAATTAATGGTAAAAAATAGATGTATATCTAGATGGTTGGGGAAAAGCCACTTTAAAAACGGAGCATTCTGATTGGCCTGGGAACTTTTTTTTCCCTTGGGTCATCTCACTCCTGTGGGAATCAGAAAGGGGCGAGGGGTCTGATTGGCTGCCAGCATCATCAGAAAAATTTTGCTGGCAGCCATTACAGAACTTGGGGATTTGGTATCATGTCCTGAAAAAGGATAGGGTGGGGATACTCAGACCCCCAAGGCCCCATGACGGGAACCCCCAAGGCCATAAAAGAAAAAGGAAAATTGCTAAAATGTCAGGATCCCACAAGACTCTCACAGGGTAATAAAAACAATACCCAAAATGGCAGCCAGGCAGAATTTAATAACTATAAGCTCTGGGGCCGAAAACATTGTTGATAGGCCCCCGAGCCATCAGATGCCCCAGGAAACCTTCCCCTGGTGCCAAACATATTCTGTACAGGGACGGGGGATGTGCTGTCCCCTCCCTGAGTCATAACAGGCCCCAAGGAGTGGACTCCTGAGAAAACAATTTTGTATAATTGAGAGGCGGGCCCGCAACCCCCCTCGCCGAGGTTTTAAAGCCATGGGGAGCCCACCCCTGGCCCAACACTGTTCAAAATGGGTAGGGGGCTGCACAATCCACTTCCCTGAGCCTCTAAAGATGCTGAGGAGCCCACTCCAGTAGCAGGAGCTTTGAAAATGCTCCCACCCACTAGAAGCATACTTTTGATCTTTTTCCCTGCCTGCACTGAAGTGGGCAGCAAACAAGATCAAAATATGGCCCCTGCCAGCAAAGAGCAGCATTAGTAAATGCCCCCATCGGGCGGGAGCAATGCCAGTTCCCTCTGTATGTGGGGAGCTGACTGAAGCTGCGTGGGCCTTTGGCTACCCCACAGCCCCGCCTTTAAAGTGTGAGGGCCCCAGGGGATGGGGTCTGCCACTTGGCACCCTCCTCTTAAAAAAAAAATAAACACCCAGGCAGATGGTGCCGAAGGCCTCACACAGTGTTGGGTTAGCAGTATGTGGGGGTCGACTACAGGGCCTGATGCAGCCAATCCCCCAACGAAGGCTGTGTGTGGAGAGCAATTGGATTTACGTATCATAATTAAATATTACTTTACATTTTTTTTTAAACCTAGAATTCAATGAAAAAGCCAAAGGGTAAAGTAACGTTATACTTATGTGTGATAAAAATATTTTTTTTATTAAACCTTAGAGATCCACTGAAAAAAAACAAAGGTTAAAGTAATGTTATAGTTAGGTGAATTTGTCAGTACCAACATTAACGATTTGAACAAAAACTTCGCTAGTTATCCTTAACACCACCTACTTATAACTTGCGCCCCGGCCATGCACTGCTTATGACCTCACATGACATCACTTATGACATTTTCTATGATATAATTTATGATATCACTGATGGCATTTTAAATAACATCTTTGATGACATCCCTGACGACATCACTGGTGACATCATTCAATGAGTTTGTAAGGTTGTCTTATAGTTTACATAGTGGTAACTACCATATTACTTTTCAACCTAATTTTGTACAGCCTGTGTCCAGCTAAAATGTTTTTACGGTGCTCCTAATGCACCATAGGTGTGTGGAGGTATTGAACATGTTATTAATATTTGTGCAGATGACTTACGTTCATTAGGTTCCACACAAGTTTATTTGTACTACAGAATAAGTTTCCAGCACGGCAAAGATTCGATGTACTACATACTAAGTATTGTAAGCAGCCTTGAGTTATTAAACTCAATACCATAGAGCCACCCAATATTCCCGTAGGGACTGGGTATATTCAATAACACAATACAAATGTCCCTAAAGGAATTATTTTAACTCTCTTATAGTTTTTAAGTTATGTCACACGCGTGAGCATCACTTAACAAGTAGGAGGAAGTACCTGAAATTAAATCAAAATACCCCAATGTATCAAAAACATTATATATTTATTTCTATTTTCATAAAAACTTTTTGATTCTATACACAATCTTTGGCAACCATCACAAAGCTGATAATTCCAATTCTCATTAGCAGCAATGTCAAACACCTTTTGCTCAGATAATGGATAAATAAAACACCATTATAATGACAGTTCATCAGATTATTTCATCTAATACATCAACTCTTGAATCAGATTGAATATGCAAAACGGTGCTAGAATGTCGACGTTTCGGTCCCTCGTTGGTCTAGACGATCCGTAGGACCATCATCAGGACGATGACGTTGCACACATGAAATAGTTCTAAAAAATACATGAAACAGACTTTTTACTCCTACACAATAAGGTATCGTTTGTTCACTCACAAAGAACACAAAACCAGTCTAACATCTAAGGTGAAGGATGTGCTACCCAAGGACATAAATCACACAAACAAACGTCACCAACCAATAATGTGACAGTGAAAGCACCAAAAGACCCAGATTACTAGTCAAAGTTAACCTAACTTAACACTAAACTTACTTCAATCTCACAGATAGGAAGTGTCCTGTCAACGAGCAATTTCACTCTGCCCAAACACTAAGAAAACACAGAAAATTCTAAATTAAAAATGTCCTACGTCAATTTGTAAACCAGAGGTATTATATGAAAATACCAAGTACTCACAGAGTCTCTATTTACTATCACTTCCCCGCTGAAACGAAAAAGAAAGAAGAGCAAGCCATTTAATGTCATTCCTTCCCTATTTGTATATCCAGCTAGAATCTATCGGAACACCACCACACGTGTTTACTAACCTACTGAGTGTTCCAAGTCCGTCTCACGATATCTGTGAAGTACACACACACGAGCTCAGTACCAAAATCAAAACCAAAGGATTTCAAGAGCCGGTAAATATTGTTAAGAAACTGTGTGACTTACTTAATTCGCAGACTGTCACATCCGTATGAATCCAGACCGTGACCTTCGACTACTCGAGTTCGAATACAAACCCGGCGTTTGTCAGCGGTTTATGATTACAAAGTCGTCCACCTACTAGGTGACGTCATTAGGCTGAAAAAGAGCGCGGCCATCTTAGAATGGCATTTGCACTGTAGTCTATAAGTGTATCTATATCTATACAGTTGCTTCTCAGTGGTCAGTTTGTATAAACGGAGAGTAAAAATTGATCAAACATAGTATAATTTCAAATTAAATTCGAAAACAGCGCTCAAAAAGGTAAATGAGTAACCCAAGCTCATACTACACAATCTCATACTACATAATCGTCTTGAACATAACCAGCAGCTCAAAAAACTAGCAGCTCAAAAAACTTGAATACAGCCCTTTCTGGTAAGGTGAATAATCTAGTTTTGTACGGAGGAATCTTTTTTACCCAGGTCCATACGTTACAAAGTCGCTAAGGTATGCCACTCTACAAGTGAATTCAAGCCATTTTGTACCGTGTTACATGACCATATTAATTTGTTTTCTTTTTGAGTCAACAAACGATCAACATTAGTGTTTCTTCTATTGTTCTTTACAACATCTAGAACAAACCATTGCATTTGTGTTGGCATATGGGACATCTGTTGATAATGTTCTACTAAGGGTGCATTCACCACATTACAACGAATGCGCGATTGATGCTGCATGATACGTTTTTTCACTTCTTGAGTTGTTTTACCAATGTATGACAAAGAACATGGACACTGTATACAATATATCACATTTTTTGTTAAACAATTGGAATGATGGTGAAACACAAACTCTTTTCCATTTATATTGCAACTCTTAGTCGTAACAGTGGTGGCGCAAGCAGTACAATTTGTACACGGAAAATGGCCTGTAACCGGGGGGAGACCCCAAATGCTTTGAATTGTCGTAGGCAATGGTTCTTTGTAAGCCCTTACCAAATGGTCACGAAGGTTTCTCGCCCGTTTAAAGGCGAACCGGGGTGTACTCAAATGTGGTTCAACTTTTTTGATGAGGTGCCAATTATTTCTTATTATCTTGGTAATCTCATTAGATTCTGTGCCAAAGGTAGTTACGCATGTTATAGGTTGTGCAACCTCCATCTCATCATGTTTATTTTCATCTTTGAAAACCAATGCATGCCTATCATAGTACCACGCCCTTTTCATTGCTTTTTTCACCAATCGGTATGGATATGCCCTCATCACCAATTTTGTGGACAATATTTTGGCCTCCCTGAAATAATCTTCCCTTTTGGTACTGTTGCGTCTTATTCTTAAAAATTGACCAAAAGGGAGATTATCCCGCAGGTTCCGAGGATGATGGCTATTGTACCTCAGCAAGGTGTTCCTGGCCGTTGGTTTTGTATATAGGCTCATTGTCAGACATCCGTCCTCGTTTTTTATAGTTAGATCTAAGAAGCTGATAGATTCTGTGTTCCTCTCTAATGTAAATTGTAGATGCTGATTCTGTGCATTGATCCACAGATGGAAATTGGTAAGTTCTACTTCCGAGCCCTCCCATATAATACATACGTCGTCTATATATCTTAGATATTGTTTAAGATTGGCGATAAAGGGATTGTTGTTATATATCACCTTTTCTTCAAACGCAGCTACATAGAGATTGGCAATATCCGGCGCAAAAATTGCGCCCATTGCCACTCCTTTGACTTGACCATAGAAGTCGGTATTAAACAAAAAATAATTCTCCTCGAGGGCTATTCGTGCACATTCTACGATGAACTCAGTTGGAACCTGATGGGGACGGATTCGTTGGTCTAAGACCTCTTCAATAACCATTAGAGCTTCATCTTGTGGGATGTTTGAGT
Source organism: Lissotriton vulgaris (assembly GCF_964263255.1). NCBI lineage: Eukaryota > Metazoa > Chordata > Amphibia > Caudata > Salamandridae > Lissotriton > Lissotriton vulgaris. The sequence goes on along the minus strand of NC_141698.1, from coordinate 473,955,481 downwards.
ATAGGCTTTCAATGTCCATTGTTGCCAATATATTCAAATTCGAATTATATTCTTTCCCTTCCAATTTACAGATTACATCTCTGCTGTCTTGTGTGTAGGATTTTGTCTTTGAGACAAAAGGTTTTATAAAATAATCCACATATTCAGCCAGTGGTTGAAGCACTGACTCACACCCTGCCACTATAGGTCTGCCTGGGGGTTTACTCCTGCACTTGTGAATTTTCGGCAGTGTGTAAAAAGCCGGTATGTTATAATCTTTTTTGTTCATGTAATCAAACTCCTTTTTACTGAGCCATAGTCCTTCCAAACCCATAGTTGTTAGTCTCAAGATGGATTTTTGAATTCTAGTTGTAGGATCTATCAGAAGTTTTTTATAGTGTGTAGGGTTACTAAGTTGTCTTAATGCTTCTTGGTCATAGTCAATTTTATTTTGAACAATTATACCTCCCCCCTTATCCGCCGGTTTGATGATTAAGTCATCACGATTGGAAAGGGATTTCAGTATGTTTTGTTCTTCTTTAGAAAAATTGAACTTGATATATTTCCTCTCTTGAAACATTTGTTCTATTTCTGTAAGAATCACATTCTCGAATGTGATGATTTCTTTAGGCATTAGGTTGGTGGCAGGAAAGAAGGTTGATGGACATCTAAGCCCAGTGATGTTCGTGTTAGGGACAACCATGGGGGATTTGGAGAAGAAATGTCTTAAACGTACAGTTCTAAAGAATTTATACATTTCTACCATTGTAGTGAAAACATCGTTTCTGTTAGTGGGGACAAAAGACAGTCCATGACTCAATACCTCTATTTCCTTTCTACTCAGTTCGTATGTAGACAGATTAAAAATTGGAACTACCTCCATGTTCAAATTCCCAGTGTCGGACAAAGTGATCTCAGATGAGATGTCTACCATTCGTAGTAATTGTTGCGAGTCTGCCTGAACCCCGGGGTGTACTGGTTGCGAAACCAGCCTCTCCTGGGATTCCGAGCTCGTCCTCTCTGAGGTTGTTGGCCCCTTGATAAAAAAGGGGAAGAGGATGGGGCACTGGAAGAATTATGACCTCGGGCTGGTCTGTAGTTTGAGTTTCCCCCACGATGGTTGCTATCCCCAGAGTTAGAGGAGCCTGTGTCAGAGAAAGTGGTGTGTTTTGGCACCCAATTTGATTGGCTATTGGTCTGTTGGAAGAAATCTTTCTTCAGGAATGGATAAGTTCGTTCCTTATGATAGTTCTTAATATCTTTTTGTAATTTTTCAGTTTTCTTTAATATATTGTTTCTTTGAAAGTCAGATATAACCGTATCTAGCTTTTTTAAGAAATCATCTGTATCTGTTGCTACTGGATCTTCACGAATTTGTTTTTCTAGTTCTGCAATTTCAAGTTTTAACTTCTCAATATGTTTCAGTGCAGTCTCTATGCTCAGGACCATCCAACTCCTAGAGCATTTGTTGGAAACAAAACTAAAGCCAGTTTTATAATCTTCGTCTTCCACAAAGATCGCCGGAATATTCCGTACTTGAAGACCAATAGGAATAATATTATTGTTGAGGCAATCTGTCAGAAATTTGGCGTGTAATTCCGTTCTGATAAGTTTTTTGTGTAATCTTTCAAGATTATTGCGTGCAGTACTTTGTTGTGTGTTGAGACCTGCGTTACTGGTTTGAGGGCCTAACAGCGAAGGACCCCCAGCAATTTTAGCTATATAATCGTCAGTATATGTCAAAGTCTCTTGCTCAGACATCAGGACACACTAATAAACAAAAATAGTCTAGTTTTTTTAACATACAATTCAACAACATATATAACAGACAAATTTACAAGTGAACTCACAATACCTATACATATAACCAACCTCTTCCTTTTTTGAGCTGCTAGTTTTTTGAGCTGCTGGTTATGTTCAAGACGATTATGTAGTATGAGATTGTGTAGTATGAGCTTGGGTTACTCATTTACCTTTTTGAGCGCTGTTTTCGAATTTAATTTGAAATTATACTATGTTTGATCAATTTTTACTCTCCGTTTATACAAACTGACCACTGAGAAGCAACTGTATAGATATAGATACACTTATAGACTACAGTGCAAATGCCATTCTAAGATGGCCGCGCTCTTTTTCAGCCTAATGACGTCACCTAGTAGGTGGACGACTTTGTAATCATAAACCGCTGACAAACGCCGGGTTTGTATTCGAACTCGAGTAGTCGAAGGTCACGGTCTGGATTCATACGGATGTGACAGTCTGCGAATTAAGTAAGTCACACAGTTTCTTAACAATATTTACCGGCTCTTGAAATCCTTTGGTTTTGATTTTGGTACTGAGCTCGTGTGTGTGTACTTCACAGATATCGTGAGACGGACTTGGAACACTCAGTAGGTTAGTAAACACGTGTGGTGGTGTTCCGATAGATTCTAGCTGGATATACAAATAGGGAAGGAATGACATTAAATGGCTTGCTCTTCTTTCTTTTTCGTTTCAGCGGGGAAGTGATAGTAAATAGAGACTCTGTGAGTACTTGGTATTTTCATATAATACCTCTGGTTTACAAATTGACGTAGGACATTTTTAATTTAGAATTTTCTGTGTTTTCTTAGTGTTTGGGCAGAGTGAAATTGCTCGTTGACAGGACACTTCCTATCTGTGAGATTGAAGTAAGTTTAGTGTTAAGTTAGGTTAACTTTGACTAGTAATCTGGGTCTTTTGGTGCTTTCACTGTCACATTATTGGTTGGTGACGTTTGTTTGTGTGATTTATGTCCTTGGGTAGCACATCCTTCACCTTAGATGTTAGACTGGTTTTGTGTTCTTTGTGAGTGAACAAACGATACCTTATTGTGTAGGAGTAAAAAGTCTGTTTCATGTATTTTTTAGAACTATTTCATGTGTGCAACGTCATCGTCCTGATGATGGTCCTACGGATCGTCTAGACCAACGAGGGACCGAAACGTCGACATTCTAGCACCGTTTTGCATATTCAATCTGATTCAAGAGTTGATGTATTAGATGAAATAATCTGATGAACTGTCATTATAATGGTGTTTTATTTATCCATTATCTGAGCAAAAGGTGTTTGACATTGCTGCTAATGAGAATTGGAATTATCAGCTTTGTGATGGTTGCCAAAGATTGTGTATAGAATCAAAAAGTTTTTATGAAAATAGAAATAAATATATAATGTTTTTGATACATTGGGGTATTTTGATTTAATTTCAGGTACTTCCTCCTACTTGTTAAGTGATGCTCACGCGTGTGACATAACTTAAAAACTATAAGAGAGTTAAAATAATTCCTTTAGGGACATTTGTATTGTGTTATTGAGTTATTAAACAGCATCAACTCAGTATGACAATTTCTACTTAACATGGAAGCCTGTGTGCAGTAGGTACTAACCTATGTATATGTGTTGGTTTTGCTTCAGAAGATGAGCTATCTGTACAGATGTCACCACAGTATGGAGGATGCAGGTGCTATGATCTTTAGCACCTTCAGACCTTGGTTATTTTAAGTGAATATTTGCTCTTTGGACAAGTTTTGAAGAGAGAGTGTACACTGCATTCAGTTGATCCTTTTTAATACTCTGCGGTTTCACTGTCTACAAACAGTGAGGTACAGAATAAACATTTCCCATAGAGTAAACACTGTTGATAGTACTCACTTTTTTACTCAAATCTACTTAATTTCTCAATGTAGGTTAAGTAACTCTCATGGGTTTGATACAGGTAAAGAGTGCCAATTGTTGTGCATTAGTTATATAACAGGGCTTAAGTATCTGAAGGAAGTTAGTCTTTCCTGAACAGTTGTATAAAGCTTGAACACTGTGTGTAGGATAGTTGACCCTTTCATATGTGGTTCATAGTCAACATGAACTCTGCTATGGTATAGGGACAATGTTGCAAATAACACAGCTTGCTTCACCTATGAGGGTTGTATGTATGATAGCTTCATATTGTTCTAAGCTATTTTGCACTTACTTTCATAACTCTAACGGTATACCTGTTTAAATGGGAATGTGTACAAAAGAACCTTGGAGGATGTCATCCATGATATCATTTGAGATGTGATCAGAGATGTCATAAGCAGCTCATGGTGGGAATGCAAGTTATAGTTAGCGTTGCTAACTAATAACTGGTGAATTTCTGTGTTTTTTTTGTTCAAAACTTTAACTGACAAAACTACCTAACCATAACGTTACTTTAATTTTTGTTTTTTTATTGAATTTCTAAGGATTAAGAAAATAGAAAAAAGATCTTTTTATCACACCCCAACTATAACGTTACTTTAACTTTTTAAAGTGAATATATATATGTAAATGTGTGTGTTTGTGTATGTATAAATATATATTTGCACTCATATATGTGTATGTGTGTATGTGAGTGTGTGTATATATATATATATATCAAACGAATTCCCACTCCGTAAAGAACAGGTAGAGGCCATATATATATATATATATATATATATATATATATATATATATATATATATATATATATATATATATATATATATATATATTCACTGAAAAAACCATAGGTTATAGACCATATATAGTTAGGAATTCGCATTTACAAAACCTTATTTTACTCACACAAAACCATTGAAATTCCATATATAGTTAGTTGCACTAACTATATATCGCGCACCCGCAATCCACTGCTGATGATGTCACATATTACATCATTCATGACATGGTCAGTGACATCACTGATGACATCTCAAATGACATCACTGATGACATCTCAAATGATATCACTGATGACATCACTGATGACATCTCATTTGACATTACTGATCACATCACTGATGATATCATTCATGTGATAATACGATGAACCTCTTCAGACTCTAATATAACCTTAGATACAATCAGTGTAAACAGACACTCACAGACTGTCACTCATCCATGGAGTTACTCACACACCTAGTCAGTCATGCAAACAATCAATCACACCTCCATTTCCTCAACTATACAGTTATACAAACTTTACTTATTCAAACATATACTAACACATATTTACTCTCTTATACAATCCCTGATACAAGTTCACAATGATCCATACAGCCACTCACACATTCACTGGCTCTTATGCACAGTTATTTATATATGTCAACTCTCACATGTACTGTGTTTTACATATGTACTTACTTTGACATGTAGCACTGAGATATCCATTCACTCACCAATACACTCATGCACACAGTCAACCGCCCATAGAGCTGTTTCCACATGCACTTTTGAAACCATACATCTAGTGAATCAACTGCTCACACATCTATGCACAGAGTCATACACCTCCCAGCCACCCACACACACACTCAGTCTCCCATACAAATACTTGGGCAACCAATCAATAACCCATATAGTTACTCATATAGCTACTTATCAACAGACATAATGATGCACAAATTAAGACAGTTTAGTCACTAACCCATGCACTCAGTGAGACACATTTAATCACTCACTCATACAGTCAGTCATGCACCTACTAAATCCTTCATCCAGACACTTATACATCCACTCATTCTTCAATATGTAAGACATATTTTAACTTTACAGAAACATACAGTCACTGGATGTTGTCATCAGTGATGTCATCAGTGATGTCATTTGAGATGTCATCAGTGATGTCATCAGTGATGTCACTGACCATGTCATGAATGATGTAATATGTGACATCATCAGCAGTGGATTGCGGGTGCGCGATATATAGTTAGTGCAACTAACTATATATGGAATTTCAATGGTTTTGTGTGAGTAAAATAAGGTTTTGTAAATGCGAATTCCTAACTATATATGGTCTATAACCTATGGTTTTTTCAGTGAATTTTCAAGGTTTTGTAAATGCTAATTCCTAACTATATATGGTCTATAACCTATGGTTTTTTCAGTGAATTTTCAAGGTTTTGTAAATGCTAATTCCTAACTATATATGGTCTATAGCCTATGGTTTTTTCAGTGAATATATATATATACATACATATATAAACATATATCATCTGTATATCTATATAAATACAAACATAAATGCATGCATACATATACTTATATGCATACAGATGCATGTTATTTACATGAAAGTTGAAAAAACACTAATAAAAGCAAAGCTAAAAAGCCACCTCATTACAAACAGAATGGCTTTAACTTAAACGAGGGCGAGATCTATTGCATTTTCGATGCTTGTTTACTTTGGTTCCATCAAGAAGGCATTCAGATGTGTCACACATTTGCCATAAATTCTGAATGTTAGCACTCTAGTTGCACATTAGATCACTGTAGTAAAGCTACTGCTCACCAGGGACGTCTGCTGCTGGTATTCAAAGTGCATGTTTCAGTCTGCATGTCAGAATTTTTTTAATGAAATAGAAGAGGATTTGAGAAGTCACTCAAAATGATCCCTAATTTTTCTTTCTGAAGTACTAATCATACTTTCTATGGCAAAATTAACCCCCTCATGTTGTTCCTTTTTAAATTGAGTGTTTTCAGACTTACCACTTCATTCCAATCAAGATGGCTTCTGGTGTGCCATACTTTTGTCATAAGTAAGACTGTTAGCGCTCTAGTTGTTCTTTAGAACACTCTGGGACATTCTGTCATTGGGCTATACTTGGGGTACATCTGGGTGATATTTGGGCTACATTTAGGCTCTTTTGTCTCTGGTGGCCATCTTGGGAGACTGTATGTCAGAATTTTTTAATGAAATTGAAGAGGGTTTGAGAAGTCACTCAAAATGTGCCCTAATTTTTCTTTCTGCAGCACTAATCATAATTCATATGGCAAAATATACCCCCTCATTTTGTTCCTTTTTAAATTAAATGTTTTAGGAGTTACCACTTTATTCCAATCAAGATGGCTTCAGGTGTGCCATACCTTTGTAATAAGTAGGACTGTTAGCGCTCTAGTTGTTCTTTAGAACACTCTGGGACATTCTGTCATTGGGCTATACTTGGGCTACATCTGGGTGATGTTTGGGCTACATTTGGGCTCTTTTGTCTCTGGTGGCCATTTTGGGAGACTGCATGTCAGAATTTTTTAATGAAATAGAAGAGGATTTGAAAAGTCACTCAAAATGTGCCCTAATTTTTCTTTCTGCAGCACTAATAATACCTTCTATTGCATAATATACCCCCTCATTTTGTTCCTTTTTAAATTAAATGTTTTAAGAGTTACCACTTTATTCCCATCACGATGGCTCCAGGTGTGCTATACCTTTGTAATAAGTAGGACTGTTAGCGCTCTAGTTGTTCTTTAGAACACTCTGGGACATTCTGTCATTGGGCTATACTTGGGCTACATCTGGGTGATATTTGGGCTACATTTGGGCTCTTTTGTCTCTGGTGGCCATTTTGGGAGACTGCATGTCAGAATGTTTTAATGAAATAGAAAAGGATTTGAGAAGTCACTCAAAATGTGCCCTAATTTTTCATTCTGCAGCACTAATCATACTTTCTATGGCAAAATATACCCCCTCATGTTGTTTCTTTTTAAATTAAATGTTTTAAGAGTTACCACTTTATTCCAATCAAGATGGCTTCAGGTGTGCCATACCTTTGTAATAAGTAGGACTGTTAGCGCTCTAGTTGTTCTTTAGAACACTCTGGGACATTCTGTCATTGGGCTATACTTGGGCTACATCTGGGTGATATTTGGGCTACATTTGGGCTCTTTTGTCTCTGGTGGCCATTTTGGGAGACTGCATGTCAGAATGTTTTAATGAAATAGAAAAGGATTTGAGAAGTCACTCAAAATGTGCCCTAATTTTTCATTCTGCAGCACTAATCATACTTTCTATGGCAAAATATACCCCCTCATGTTGTTTCTTTTTAAATTAAATGTTTTAAGAGTTACCACTTTATTCCAATCAAGATGGCTTCAGGTGTGCCATACCTTTGTAATAAGTAGGACTGTTAGCGCTCTAGTTGTTCTTTAGAACACTCTAGGAGGCTGCAGTAGAACACAAAGGAATCAACTGACAGTCTCTGTCCTTGTTGGATGTACATGTTTTACTGAGAATGTCAGACTTCATTTTCACATGACTGAGAAAGATAATGTGAATTTACAGAAAATATGCTTTCAGTTTAGCTTATAGATCCCCTTCCAAACCACTGTGGGAAAATCATGAGATATTAGTTTTCTTTCAAACAATATTCATGATATCACAGCAGAAGGTTTTTTCACATGGTAAAATCACCTTAGAACCCACCACAATTCCTAAAACGAGTATGGTACCATCAACAAATGATTTATAATGTAACTAAAGTCCTAAAACCCTCTATTAACTACAATGCTTTTTAATGAGGTGCTATCATGTATATTGGTCCCAAGATGGCTGCCAACACTTTTTGGATGAAGTGCTGACAGCCAATCAGATCAGATGTGTGGTTAGGCTCCGCCCAGATATATATCTTTTTTTGAACCTAAATTACTCAAACTCCACTGGAGCACATATATTGAGACCTAGCAAAGGCACATTGGGCTAACAGTCCCTACAATTTTGCCAAGTTTCGTGCAAATCCATTCAGCCGTTCGAGCTAAAAGTGAGGCCAACCGCCCTATGGAAATTAACATGGGAAAAACGCGTTTTGGGACCCCCCTTTTTTCTTGGCCCCCCCTTGATGAAACCCCCCCAAATTGTCAGGGGCTGCTCAGAAACAAAATGTTCCATTTTCCTGAAAATTTCAGCCAATTCCGTCCACAAACGCCAAAGTTATTAGACATAGAATTTTCAAAAATCCCATAGAGAAAAAATCCTAACTATATATACCTACTGGCGACCGCCAGTAGGTAATATATATATATATATATATATATATATATATATATATATATATATATATATATATATATATATATATATATATATATATATATATATATATACACACACCAGTAGGTATAGTTAGGACCTAGTTTCCATAGGCAAGGAGTTTTTTGTGTTGGTGATGACATTGGTGCCGTTTGATGAGCCTTCACATTTTAAAACTACTTTGCCACTCACTTCAGTTGTTGTTTGGAAGGTTTTGGGGTGTTTTGTCAAGCGCATTTCCCCATGCAATTTCCCATTGGGATTTTTAACACAACTACAGTCTGAGCCGCTGAATGGAATTACTCCAAATTTTAAAGAAAGCAAGAACTTGGTTCAGTAAGAGTAATTTTTGTGATTTGGTGTGAATCCACTCAGTAGTTTTGGGATTATTAAAGAAAAAAGATGTATGTATCTCTATGGCCACAGAGGGCCTGTGGATCCGACAGCTATCATGGTAAGATTTATTTGGTTACCACCACTTCAGCCAGAAAGTGGTGGCAGCCATCTTGGAACTCAGTTCGAGTCCCTGGAAAAACAAACAAAACAAAAAAACACATGGGGGCAGGGTAGGGTTACCTTGATCGACTAGGTCAGGAGTCCCAATGGCACCCAAAAAGTTATTTTAAAAATACTTTGCAGCAAATTCTCGGAGGATTAGTGAATCCATGGCAAACTAATTTGAAAAAAGCATGATCTCCTGCACTGGGTTTTTTCAAGGCCCTGCTGGGTGAGCCAGGTCCGGGAGGGTGAGTTAGGTTCATAATTATGGGGGTGCACAAGGCCCCCTCTCACTGCTTTTTTCCTATTTGCTGGGGCCATTTCTGATATAGAGAAGGGGGGACCACATGGCCTTCATCCCTATGCCAGGGATAGGAGGCCATCCCCTTAAATAGTGGGGGGCACAAGGCTCCCCTCCTGGCCAATTTTCAGTCTCATAGACCCCAACCGTTGGGGCCGGGCCAAAGTTAAAATAGGGGAGAAGGGCATGCTGCCTCCTCCTGGGACAATTTCTACTTTGGGTACCCCATCCGCTGATGCCAGCCCATAATAGTAATGGGAAAGTGGGGCCATGCGGCCCCCCTCACCAGGCAAATTTCAGCTCAGGGTGTTGTAATTTGGCAGCGATTAGGTTAGCATTAGCAGAAGCCATCCTGTATTTAGAGACTATCTTGTCCGTTTTGTGGAATCCATTTTGTATTTCTTTCAGCCATTTTGTTTGCCATGTGCTACCATGTGCTCGCCATGTGCTCTGTCCTACCTTTCTGTTAATTGCTCTTGAAATCTGCCTAGTGACAAGGTATATTTAGCCTCTTCTGCTTCGTACATGCTCAGTTGAGCTAGCAGCTGTCCATGCAGCTGCTGTTAGTCTGTAACTGTCAGGATGTATTCACCAGAATTAGCAACTGTTAGCTCCTTCCACTTGTTAACTATGCATTTTCTGTATGACCATAACTGTACCTAAAACCAGCATTTTGTACTTGTATAAAAGGACCTAGCTCCTTCCATTCAGTGTGCTACTTCATGCATTACCGAAGGGTGCTGTGTGAATGTAATTCCACCTCATGAGGTTTAATAAATCTTGTATTTTCTATTCCAGTTTCTATGCCAACTTCTAATCCATGGTCTGAGGACTCTGTGCAGAGAAGGGAGAACCCCTAACACTGGTAGGCCTTGCTGAGGCCCACCACTACAAATTGGCGCTCCAACGCAGGGCTCATCGGCGACTCGGAGGCCCGAAGAACTGGTCGAAATGAAGGATTGGAATCTCGCTTTGGACGCGATCGCTGCCTGAGGAGACCCGAGTCTTGGCAACCACAGCGTTTTTCCTTTCTTCCTGATCTGACCTTCCAGGTGGTGCCGGTCCTCGACTGAAATCTTTTCTATTGATTCGCCGTGCATTGACCATTTCGTCGATTTGAGAACTTGGCAGTTGGAAACCTGGCCACTATTTGATTGGTAAGAGTCGTTCTGCGGCACTGGCTGTAGGGTTTTGATGCCTTGGATTGGTAAGGTAGTTTAGTAACACTTACTGTGGCTTTTGATTTGAAGGATTGGCCGATATTTGTATTCGTTTGTAAGGTATATATAAATTGCAATGTATATTGGTAGCTAATGAGGACGAATTTTCTCTATTTGAATTTATTTGAACAGCACATCATACTAAAGGTACTGTAAGTGCTACTTTGGTTATAATACTGCATATTCTGCACTATTTTTGGCATGTCTGTTTGTAGCACACTTCGTAGGATGTGCTGTTTTGTAGTGGTACCAGTTTGAGACTCGATGAAACACAACTGGCCCCACCGGAGGGGACGCCTAATAGGGACATGTATATTAAGTATGGTATTTTATAATGTACAGCATGTTATGGAATAAATACACTAGTAAGGATCCTGAGTTGCGTTGGGCTATGCATGGGTCATTTGATTTGCGAAAGATTCATTATGTGGAACAATGTATATTTAAGCGAAAGACTAGGCAAGATATGTTTGACTGTGTGCGAATGTGGGAGAAAGAAGTGCGTGAACGAATGAAGCGGGAACAAGCCTTGATTGAAAAAGAACAGCAAAAGAATATTCATGCAAAAGCATTAGAGTTAAAAAACAAGGAAACGAAAGAGCTAAAAGAGAGAGAAGATAGGGAGTGCCATTTACAGGTAACTGGCCAATACGCTGTTAGGCAACCCCTTTATCCTATCCTTAATAAACTGCAAGATGATTTCTTGTTATTAGATCGTTCTCCACCTCCGTATATTTTCCCTTCCGCTCCTCATAAGTCCGATGAGAAATCTTCTACAGATCAGGATAAAGCGCGAGAAACTTGTTCTATGTTGCCCACTGCGCGTTCTGCTGAGCTTAGATCTGCTGCTCATAAAGCTGCCCGTAATACTGCTTCTGCCTCTGAACTTTTAGATGACATGAAGAATTGGCAGGAAAGGGAGCAAGTATATTTTACAGAGGTGTTTGCCGCAGAAGTAGTTGAATGGTTTAGGAAACTTTCTGAGGAATTGGAGCCGGTTGATATAACATATGATTGTAAGAAAATATGTGATGGTCTTTTTCTCTTTTCCCAGGTGGCTGACTCTATCAGGCGTTTGGTTAAATTACGTGTTGAGGCAGTCCGTTTGTGAGAGGAGAAAAAAGCAGCAGACGCAGCTGCACATCTCAGACCAGCATGGCACAAGCTTCTATCTTCGGAACAGATAAGACTATGATGAAACCTATGCGGGAAGCCACCACTTTGTATGTTCCTCCTAGAGGCGAAGGAACAGATGAGGATAAAAGTTCTGCTGATTCGAAGGGTTACTTTATTTATAATTGGGTCTATACTCCTTGGAATAGAGCGGATGTTATGGCCCTAAAAATGCATTGCCTGATCCGCGCAAAAATCCAGCCGCTTTTTATGAGGAAGTTGAGGGTGATATTAGCTCTTGTCCCATGACTTTGCTTGATATTGATTTATATTTCGGATTGATATTGCCGCCTGACATGTGGAGAACTGTGCGTAAAGTTGATGATCGTGCAACTTTTGGGGCATTATGGAAAGAGTTAGAACAAATGGATGTAGAGCGGGAGCCTGCACAGAAACCGTGTAAATTGATTTTAGATCTCCCTACAGCTATATCAGTTAAATTAAAGACGATTATTCCCCCTAAAAAGATAGATTGGACTGTATTAGCGTTGTGTAAGCAAAAGGCAGATGAATCAGTTTCAGATTTTTTTACACGCTTTGAGGAGGCATCCACGATTTTAGTGGCCAGTCATTGACAGATGGCATGGGTAGGCATCTGTTTGTCGATAAATATGTCGTAAACCTTTAGCCAGGAATAGCTAGTCGCCTAAAGGCCAGTGAGAGTTCATGGACTACCTCTTCTCCGGTTTCTCTTTTGACTATGGCTCAGTATTATGAGCGCCAGGAATAAGAAGCAAAGGGTAATGAGGATAAAAAGACTAAAGAGTTAAAAACAAAGGTTATATTGGCTCAGGTTTATGGTCTGCCTTCTAGAGGTAATGATAGAGGTGGACGTGGATCTTATGGTTTGTCCTTTCCTTCCTATACTCATTCAAATTTGTCTGTTGACCAGTGTGCGTACTGCAAGAAATTTGGACATTGAATTTCTGATTGTCCAGTGCGGCGTGCTCAGCAGTGTCCACGTGGTCGGGGAGAAATGAGAAATCGTTCAGGATATCCAGGGCCTATAGGAAGCACAAATGATTGTGCTAGGTTTGATGCTAATACACGTGGGCGGGATGGGTTTAACACTTTTGATAGAAGGAACCAGTATCAAATGTCCGACTATGTGCCGTCTGATTTTTAAGATTCTGCTTATGCATAGGATTACCTAGGATGGGGTAAGGAATCAGTTGAAGTTCCAGTAGATTAGAGGGGTCCCTATGTTACAGCACATGTTTTGGGTTCTACTGATCAGTTTCTGGTAGATACAGGAGCTACTTGTAGCGCCTTATCTAAACAATTGGTTCCAAGGGCGCCCCTGTCTGGCTCAACCATAACATTAATAGGGTTCGATGGAACGCCTTCCCTTAGCCCATTGTCACAACCACTCGCATTCCATGTTGATAAGTTTACTACTCGATTTCCATTTATGCTTTCTCCGAACACACCAGACAATATTATGCTCAAGTATTTCAGGGCTACGTTACGATGTTCTACTGAAGGAGTGCGTATTATTTTGAATGACAACTACCCCATGACTGAGAGATCTTGTTTGGTTAAAGAAGATACTGCATTAGCTTCACTCCCATGTGCTTTGTGGGCTACTCCAGACACCGATGTAGTGCAAATGGTTATTCCGCCAGTACATATTAGTGTCAAGGAGGGTGCTTCTTTGCCAAGACTGCCTCGGTATAACATTTCTAGAGGAGAAGAAGCACTTACACACATTGTTGGTTTCTCTACGTGAGTGGTCACATGCATACACGACCACTCGCAATGAAAAATCCAACTGTCTGCGTTGAGAAATCTCGCCGGGAAGTTGATTTTCCACGCTCATGCTCACCATTTGACGCTGACAATCGCGAATGAGGAAGAAACCTTGCAGTGAGGTGAATATTCCTTGCTCACGCTCACCAACTTGACGTTGATGAGCGCAAGCGAGGAAAAAACTCCGCTCTGGATAACCCGAGCTCTGCATAACGCGGAGTGTGAAAAACTCTGCAAACTCCACAAGCAGAGCGGAGTTCACTGCCCAGACTCAAAAAAGAAACACTGGGGCTGGAATGGTCACACCCTCCACAAGCCCGCATCAAACACCCCCAGGCACGCCCTGACCCAGAACCCTCAAGGAAACAAATGGCACACTATCAGTGTGCCCCCTTATAGCAGCCCTCTGGAGATGGTCAAAGAGGTCCTATTGACCCCTGTGACATCCTGTTTCAGTCACTCACTGCACCTGCCTGCAAGGGGATCTATCTTTCATCTTTGAAGTGGAGGAGGGCGCCGCCTCCACACTGACGGTACAAAAAGGGGTGGTGATGGACGGAGCATCTGAACCAATCAAACACTCACACCCAATCAAAAGATCTGGGTTTGATCCATCACTGTTCTTTAGCCCACTCTGCCACCCCAGTTCAGACATGGCTATATGCAAATCAGTCTGACCCTGTGCCTCATGGGAACAGTCCAGCCCGAACTGTCAAGCCATACCTTCCCTGGACTGGAAACAAGCTTCCGAGGGCCGGTTTCTGGCATTCCAGCCGTCTTCAGCCCGGCTTGCTTGAATCCAGTAGCAAAGTGAGCAAGGGACTCACGTCTGAGCATATCCTGCCACACTTATGGCAGACAAAAGCGGTACAAAAGGGGGTGGTGATGGACGGAGCATCTGAACCACACTGAAGCATGGAGGGGCTTTGAAGCACCACTTTCTATTTCACTTGAATGTGCTGCCCCTGGACAACACATGTTTTCAGCTGGCCTGAGGGCAGCACATTCAACCTAACCAGGGTGCACTTTACCTGTTTGCGTCCAGGAGACCTGTTTGAAGGTGCGCCTTGGCACAAACAGGAAAAGTGTGCCCTGTACATAATAGGGCCCTTGGAGTGAGATTGAAAGAAAAGCCCAGGACAGAGATGACTAGGGAGGTCTGGTTGATGCCTATACCCCAGGAAGGGTAGTAGGCATAAGTAAGTAAAGAAGTGTTCTATTTAACTACTTTTTATTTAATGGTACAGCTTATTTATTTAAGAATATAGTTCATTTTAGAATCAGGTTAGAAAAGTGATAAAGGGCAAAGGGTGGGAGGCAATTTATTTAATTAAGTATTCTTAATTTATCTGAATTAATATTTGATTCTATTTAATATGGGATTTTTACAGTGTCATAGGGACAAAGTGTGGGAAGACAGTTCTTTAAAATTGCATTTATTTTTATTTTTGTTATTTTCTTTAACAATTAAGTTACAAACAGGTCGAATAAATAATATAGGGGCAATGGATGGTAAGTAACGCAATTACCAAAAGTTAGTTAAATGTATTGAATATTTATTAGATGATCATTCTATTTCAGAATGGGTAAATAAATTGATATGCATTTGAATTTGAGCACTTAAAAATGGGTAATTCAATGCCCATAAGGCAAAGGATGTGTATAATGTAATTAGAAAACAATAAGTATACCACAATTCAAATACCATTATCATTTTCATTTACATTAATTTACTGTATATGATATATATTTTAGCACATTTGATTCTATTTATGAATGGGGTGATTAAAGAATATAGGTGGAAAGGGTGGGTAGTAGTTTTAATAAAGTACATTAATTATAATGTATTTTTTTTAAATAGAATTAGAATGTCAATTATTTTGAAAGGATTCGATTTTTTAGTAATTAATAATAGCAATTTGGGGGCAAAGGTTGGTAGTAAATACACCTATAATACATTAATTACATTTTAATTATAAAGTACTTTTTTGTCAAAAAGTTTATTTTTCAGTTTTGAATGGGGGTGCAAAATATACTCCATTCAATAATGTGTTACAGATTAATATTGTATTTACAATGAAAAACATTAGATGGCAGTGTTGTTAAAATGTTAGTAAAATGCAAAGCTTACTGAATGTGAACACAGCAAAAGATCACTGTTGACGATATATATATATATATATATATATATATATATATATATATATATATATATATATATATATATATATATATATATCTTTAATACATAAGTCAATGTACAATGTACATAAATACGATGTTAATGTGTACGATGTAAATGTGATTGTCATAGAGGTGCATTACAATGCAATGTAAATGTTATTGTTGTAATTGATGCGTTGTCATATACCTCTATGTAAATATTTTCATTGAAATATCTGCTATCCATTCCAAACAGTTGTTTCTAGGGTTGGAAACCTAGCTGCATTATTGTGGTGTTTCCGAAAACAGTGGGAAATAAATCAAACACGATTTATGATATTACATTTTTCAAAAGCTCACTTTGAATATATATTCAGGAAATAATGGAAGTGATGATGATCAGAATTAAAAATCACACTTCTCTGTTGTCAACAAAAAAATTAAAGAAAATATTTCAGTGCAGTTACCTCAAGGCTCAGGAGCCTAGGAGCCCACTTCTTTCTGCACTGGAGCTCCTTGCTTCGAGAGGCCTCCCGACGCCTCCTCCTGCCTCCTAAAATCTGCTGAGTCAACACCATTTTCTGCAGACACACACCAAATGACAGAGTTCATAGTACAGCCTATGCAAAGTAATGCTTGTGCAGTCATACTCCACTAATAATGTAGGTAAACCAAAATGTTCTGCTTATGGACCAATTGTATTAAGACAGCAAAGCAGTGCCATAGATGTATGTATCATGCCTTAATGGGGGCACACTTTTATTGGGTAAATATGGAACCACTTATGACCGCGTAACGTTATAGCAATACAATATAATGTTATTACATAACATGGCAATATGCATACACATCATTTCTTATGTGTAGATTAATCTTGACATCTTTCACTTTAATTGCAAGCATTGAAAACACAAGGGATGACTTCTAAAACGTTCTTTGAATGCAATTGGAACTTGCATAAGTAAAAAGCTACATCTGCACCCCAGGCATTTTTAAAAAGATATCAACGCAACGCGGTGCAGCAAGCTAAGTCTTTCTAAATTTGCCCCGGGGTGGAGATCCAACTTTAACTTGGGTAAGATTCAACCAAAGTTGCTGAGCTGCATCACATGAGTGGGAGAGCAAAAAAAGAGGCACCATTAACTAATATATGTCACCATCCTGCTCTCTCCCTGACTCTGGTACATAGTCAGGTTGCCATCTGCCACACACACACACACATCTTAGGCCATAGTGCAAAGGTGTCTGCATCAAGTCTAGCATAGTTTTTGTATTAGGAGGTTACTGTTCCAGTAAAAAATACTACAACTAGACAAACTTTAAAGCTTTTCCCACTTTGGATGTGTGGTGTACAGTGCAGAACAAATGGAAAATCAGAAAAGTGTGGAGAAATAAAAGCATTTCTCCACGTTAACACAAATGTTAAAGAGGTGTTATCTTTGGCACAAAACCCTGTCTAAATTGTTAGAAAATAGGGTCTTACATCAAAACCCATGGGTGTTTGGTTGGGAATGCCTATGAACCATTCATGGAACACCTACATGACCAAAGTAGCTCAAAACATTGCCATGAGCAAATTTGAGGTATCTTTCCAATGCAAAACAAGTTTTGCGCTGGGGAGTAAACTCAAAATAACTATTTCACACTGGTTTAAGTCACTTTTGTGATGCAAAGCCAGGGCAAAATGTTGGCACATATGCACCCAGAGGTGACAGATGTTGATTATCAGAATCTGCACAATATCTTCATCAAGATACATATCAGTGGCCATGTGTGAGAAATTCACATCATTTGCTCTTGTATAATTACTTGAAATCAGCACATATTGTGAAAAATTTGGCAAAATGCAAAACAGGCATTTTGCGCTACTGTTTTCATCTTTGTGTCAATGTTGGACGAGAAGACACGGTTCACAACAAAAAAAAAACCCAAAATACAAGTGTTGCAAACAGACACTCACATTTTGGACATTCTTGGTGTTCTGTATTGACTAGTAATTTAACCATATATCATAGTTTTGGGAATTTTGCATAACAAGCGAAACACAATGTTCGCACGATTGCTCTCGCATACAGGCATTCAGGTCTATATGGGACATGAAATGAACTAGTCATGTGGGCGTTTCATGCTGGTATACTGAACAGACCACAACGTTGTAGGTATTAACAAACATTGCTTGTGCATTTGTCAGCGCTTCTAAACTTACACCTGCGTCGTATAGGCAGACATGATGTAGTAAATTAAGCAACAGGCACCAAAGTGGAGGTGATTTCATGCAAACATGTTTTTCCTTTATAGAAAACATTATATTTACACATTTGCAGGAATCCATAGCCTGTGGAATCTGCACTCTGTGGAGAATATGTATTCGTTGGGATATGAGGGATAGATATATTCCTAGAGACCTATGAAAGCCGTACGTTCTCCACTCAAGCTTGATAGTCTGAACATCAAACATGATGTCTTGCAAGCCTATGGCAGGTTTTCAGCCTCTGAACTAATTTATCAAGCAACAATTCATTGACCCATCGTACACCTGCATGGAGCTCTGACCACATATGTCTGTAAGGAGTGCTGATCTCTTCTACAATACTAGTGAGTTACTTCAATTATCGTAGCTTCTAAGAGGTTGTGTCAAGTTTAAGATATTTTTCTAGTCATAAGTAACGGGTTTTTAATCCGCATCATTTGCATGTTGGGCACAAAAACTGAGGATGTGAAGAATGAAAATGCAATTCCCAGAATGCAATGTGAAGCTGTATAAAAGGCGATAACAGAATGTGTTACAAAGTAAAGACCCGAAGCTAAACATTGCAACAGAGAGTGCCTTACACATTATAAAACATCGGAGCACCAAATATGTTGAGGATTCCCCCACGACTATGTAGGAGAGAAAGAAAAATTGAAGGAGATGTGTGCAAGGAAAGGAGAGAAAGACACAAAAAGGAGGGAGACTGGAAAGGAGACAACCAGTGAGACAAAAGAAGAAGGATGTGTGAGGAGAGAGAGAGAAAAGGGGAGACATGGTGAGACAAGAGTGAAGGTGAGATAAAAAAGATATGGGAGGGGTGTGGTTAAAGGTAGTAGAAGAGACAATAGGAACGGGGAAGAAGAATGAGTAGGAGAGTGGGGGAATGTGAGGAGAAGAGACGCAAGGAGAAACAAAAGGAGGTGGAGAAAAGGAAAGAGACATAAAAGGGGAAGAATTTGAGAGACAAAAAGAGGCTTGCTTAAGAGAATGGATGGACAAAAGAAGAGAAAGAAGCTTGAAGACCAGAGACATGAAAGAGAAAAGAAGAGAAAGGCCTGGATGGGGGATGAAACAAAGGAGCGGATGGAGGAAAGAGGCTGGTAACTCAAAGTGAGTAGATCTGAAGTGGAACAATAGGAACAGGGTGAGAGAGTGAAGGGAGCAGGCGAGGGGCAGAGAGTTGCAATGGAAGGATGACACTAAAACGTTCAGATGAAAAAGAAGAGAAGGGGAATAGTGAATGGCCAAGGAATGAGAGAAAGTCAACGGGTGATGGCTTTTCCTGAGGCATAACGCATGATGGATGGATAATGCCTCATAGATACTACCTTAGGTTCCTTGTGGTCCAATAATCCAGGTACTTGATCTAAAGGTTAGCTATGGAGTGTTCTCTGATACCTGGTGGAAGGCTTAAACCTTGAAGTGAATCCACTGTGTAATTCCTTTCACCAAAGGGCTATTATCATGGATTAAATACTCAGCGGTAAAGCCAATGCGCCAAGGGTCCCAGTGCAAGGAGGAAAATGATCCCACTAACCACTGTTTGAATTGTGAAATACTGCAATAGTCAGAGCTCAGTTGACCCCTCAGGATTCTGGGCCCCAGTACTACTGCACCTGCTGCACAGATTGAAACTTTGTTCCCTGGAAATGCTATCAGTGGACTCAGTGTCTAATTCTAATTCCAGTACTTGACTCAGTGTCAAACTTGGATTGTCCATGGTGACAGGTGTCCGATTCTGGAGCCCAACTGCTCTGGTCTGCCTCTGTGAACTTTCCCTGTTACTGACTTTTGGCAGACCGTAATGCTGCAGGAAAGATTGTAGATTTCAACTGGTGCCACAATTCTTGTGTGTGGGTATCAGGGTCTACTCTATGGCAGATTGATGTTCTAGAGCAGTATTCCAGAAGGTGCCCCGGGGGTCTAATGGGCGTTTGAGCCCGCTTTGCTTGCCTCTGTGGCTCTTTGGTATTACAGAAGGGGCAGCAGAAACTTGTGCAGCCCCTTCTGTAATACCAATAGCACTGGTGCACTTAAAGCGCCAGCGCTAGCTTCAGAAGGACTTTCCTCATTTGCGTGGGGGCGTGGCCCATGCAGGTGAGGGAATCGCTTTGCCGTTTCCCCAGCGCCATAATACAGAAGCAGGCACAGAGGCAAAGAAGCTGAAGAGGTGAAAGGGGGGGGGTCTCATGGACCCCCAGACATCCCCTTGCAGGTGGGTGTAGTCACTCACTGCACCTGCCTGCAAGGGAATCTCAAATTCCCCTTTAAGGTGCAGGCAGGTTGCTGCCTGTCCAGTGAAACATGGAGTGGGTGCTTCAAAGTCGCTCCGTATTTCACTTGAATGCGCTACTCACAGGGCAGCACAGGTTCGTTGCTGCCCTGGGGGCAGTGCATTCTATTTAATAGGGAACACTTTTCCTATTTTGTGCCCAGCGCACCTGTTTTAAAGTATGCCAGGCGTATACCGGGAAAGTGCGCCCTAATACATAATATGGCCCCTGATGTGCATATGCAATCCTTATGAAGGTCGCTGCTCTGGCTACAGCAGGTTTCTAAGGCTTCTCTGAGCCCATTATATTTCAGAAAAAGTGAACATTTCAGAAAACAGTCTCTTTATATGGACGAAGCAGCTGTGTTTGAGTCATGTTAATGTGTCACAGGATTGAAATCACACATACAAACTCACTTGTAACATGGACATGTCACACATGAAAAAACTTACAACATAGCAGCTACAAGCAGACTGCTAAAAATCATGATTGAATACTACTTTATGACCTGCTAAATAAAACTTCAAGTGCAAAATCCAAAGCAGTTTATAATGTAAAATACTACTTTTAAAAGCATATCTTCTTTGCAGTTGGGAACGGATAACTTCAGCAAAAGATTTAAAGCCTTATTCTCTGGGGGCTAACAGCAGAGCTTCTCAGCTTCATAGGAAGTGGCTTCTCCCAGGTCTTGAAAAAACGTTAAAACAAAACCTATATCCCGATGACCCAAATCATTTTAGACCCATCTTGCGGCTTCCCTTCCTGCAAAGTTAGTCGAAAGAGCCATGAACACTCAATTATCTCAATTAATACATGATCATCAGCTGTTAGATGCGGTACAAAAGGGGGTGGTGATGGACGGAGCATCTAAATCAATCAAACACTCACACCCAGTCAAAAGATCTGGGTTTAATCCATCACCATTCTTTAGCCCACTCCCCCACCCCAGTTCAGACATGGCTATATGCAAATCAGTCTGACCCTGTGCCTCATGGGAACAGTCCAGCCCAAACTGCCAAGCCATGTCTTCCCTGGACAGGAAACAAGCTTCCGAGGACCAGTTTCTGGCATTCCAGCCGTCTTCAGCCCGGCATGCTTGAATCCAGTGGCAAAGTGAGCAAGGGACTCACGTCTGAGCATACCCTGCCACACATATGGCGGCCAAAAGCGGTACAAAAGGGGGTGGTGATGGACGGAGCATATGAATCAATCAAACACTCACACCCAGTCAAAAGATCTGGGTTTAATCCATCACCGTTCTTTAGCCCACTCCGCCACCCCAGTTCAGACATGGCTATATGCAAATTAGTCTGACCCTGTGCCTCATGAGAACAGTCCAGCCCGAACTGCCAAGCCATGTCTTCCCTGGACCGGAAACAAGCTTCCGAGGACCGGTTTCTGGCATTCCAGCCGTCTTCAGCCCGGCTTGCTTGAATCCATATAGCCATGTCTGAACTGGGGTAGTAGAAGAATGCCAGCAAACCAATGCATGAACTTACATGCCAACAGGTCTCATTCAGGCAGGAGACTTGGGGCCTGACTTTGAGTTTGTGGACCGGGTTACTGCCTCCCAAACGTGGCAGATATCCTGTCCGCTGTATTGCAAGGTATTATATCCGATGGCACTTGTAGTGTGTTTGTGACCGAGTAACCCGTCCTCCAAACTCTTATCTGGCCCTTGATTTTTTAAGCCCAAATTTTATTTTAGGTGTCTCCCCCCTGAGATTGATTCACTCTAATGTAAGTCAATGGGAAAATCAGTTACCCCAATTTCTTTTCAAACTTTCAATCTTACCAGGTACAAATGTTGCCATGCATGTCTGAAGCACAGGCCTCAATGCAAAACCCATTCAAAACAAGGTGTTTGCTATTCATTAACTAAAATGATTGGCAAATAAAAACAAAATAGCAAAAATATGTTTCTTTATATTAACACCAATCATTATGTAATGTTCAGAAAATAGTATATTTTTTATACAAACATATACTGTGCTTACAGACCAGGGCATTATTCATGTAAACCATACAATGATGCATACCAACCAATAACTTGACACGTGTAAACAATAAGGTTAAACATGCAAACCACTAGGTTAATTATGAGAGGCAGTATATCATGCATGCAAATCAGCTTGTAACACTTGAAAACCAATAGCTGAACTTTTAAACCAATATATTACACACAGAAACCAGACCATTACATGAATGAACCTATATAGCACGCATACTAGCCATATATATGTGTGTCAACCTATATATTTAAAATGGAAATCAGTACGGTATTCATGCAAACCAGCTAGTTGTGCATGGGAACCAGTATGTCATGCATGTAAACCACAATGTCATGCTTTCAAACCAATAGACTGTAAACCACCAACCAATATATTACATGGAGAAACAGCGAATTACAAAAGTGAAACAATTTATTATGTATACAAACCATACAGTTCTGCAAGTGTACAAGTTCATTATGCATGCAAACCACTATGTATTTAATGCTCTCAAACCAATAGGCTACAGAGTTAGTTGAATATATTACACACATTACAACAGTGAACCAAAATAATATTTATATGATTCAGTTCATTAAACATTGACAACCATATGTTACGCTCTCACATTGATATGATATGGACGCCTATCCGAATGCTATTAACCAGCAAACAGATTGCAACTAGTGTTCCTATTTTTTTTAAAATATCTTTATTAAGTTTTGAAACAAACACAATATTGCATGACATCTTACATCAAATTGGTTCCACATGCTCCTAATGGGGGAAAGTATCTGAGCAAACATATATATGGTAGACAGGTGTTTGTGATATTCATGAATGCTTTCAAGTGCATTGAACTCAGAATGTTAAGTTTGATTGGTCTGCTGTGGTAAGCATAGTTGTATAACTGGGGAGGAACAAGGATGTTGTGGTAAGGGGTGACGGGCATGTTGGTTTCAATGACATGGTGTGTGGATTTATGTACATGAGTGGGGTGGTGGCTTGAGGGCTGGCTGGTGCATTGGAGGTGTGCAAAGTTGGGCAAGGTCCTATTGCAGGTGTGTGCTAACATGTACATCCCTATTTGAAGTGGGATTTACTCAGTGTGTGTGTGGGGGGGGGGATTTATGAGGTAGGTAATCGTTTCCCGCCTTCTGAAGGAAGTGTGTGAGAAAGGTGGCCTATTGAGAAAATATAGGTTGTTGTGTATCCGACAAATCTCTTCATACCAGAGTGCACCATCCTCCGCTGCGCCCCACTTAAGGACTGCCTCACCATGCCCCTATTGGAGGAGCCAGCGAAGAACACCAATGTGGTGTGAGTGTGTGCCTGCCTAGGAGTAACACCAGGTCCGCAAAGCGGGCACAGGTTTCAGTTGTTTCTTGCATCTACAGATCCCAGGGGGCATGCTTCCCATGTGTGAATGTTAGGTATCTCTGTGACCGCATGTTAAATGGTGTGTTTTAAGCACCCGTGCTGTGAAGGGCCCAACAGGACCTTAGCATATGCCTGAGGGTTGCATCAGGAACGCGAAAGTGTGGGCACTCAACTGTGTCTCAGGTAAGTGGTGGTGAAATTTGCCAGGGTCCGTTAGGTCCTTTGCAGAATAAAGGACTGTAAATGTTTGAAACATGAGTTGGGGGAAACCCTTTTTGGAAACTCCTGTGCCCATTCAAATTTCTTGTTGTGTAGCACCCTCCTGAATTCATTTTTCCACTTTTCGCGTAGCGTTGTGAAGGGAATGGCCATCAGCTCTCGTACACTTTGGAAAGCCGGGTAATCAAGTTCCGACCGGCGCCCATTGTCAGGACGGTCTGGAGAAGTGGGTGTGTCGCAGTTCTCCCTCAAAAGGTCCCAGCATGTGTGGTGTTTGTGACTGAGTCTCCAGTGTAATATTAACTGCCCAGGGGGAAGATCATTCTGCTCAGCCGGTTGGCCAAAGGGGATAATGTGACCTTCAGCAAACAGGTCACCTGCCTTAAGTATCAAGTGGTCTGTCCAGACCCTCAACTCGCCCATGGTATAGTAACCTGGGTTGCGAGGGAGGCCTATGAGTGGCAGATCTGGAGCATACAATGTGTTCACTCAGGATACATGGTAGATTCTGGCCATACAAGCCTTTGCGACTGTCATCTGAAGAGGCCAAGGAGTTGTGTGTTGTGCTTTTGGCAGGAGTAGGTGATGAATCATGGGCATTGGGAGAGGTCCAATGTCATTACTGGCTTTGGTTAGGTACCACCCAACAGTCTAGCCAGATAGCCACTGTAATTGTACTGCGAGTAAGTACGGCTCAAAGCTCAGGTCCCCAGGTCCCCCGAGGCAGCAGCAGATGCAATTTAGCTAGGATAATATGTCTGCGCCCCTGACCCCATATGAGTGAGCATTATAGAGAGTCTAAGTCCCTGAAAAAGGAGCAGGGTGACATAATTGGAAAATTTGTGAAATAATATAAAAGGCGTGGCAGAATGGCCATCTTCGCTAAGGCAATCTTACCTGTGGGGCCAGGGGGAACGATCACCAAAACTTGCAAAGGTTTCCCTCATATAGGTCCTGTTGGCTATGATATAAGTAGACCCCCAGGTAGAGGTTTGTCTGTGCATGCCAATAAAGAAGGGTGCCTTAGAGATAAATATCATATAGTGGTTGGTTAGGACATAATGGGTATATGGCTGATTTTGTCCAGTTAACACAGAGACCAGCAACTACAGCATCCTCCGCTAAGATGTCCCTAAGTGGTGTGAGGCTGGTCGTTATATCTTGCTTATGTGGCAGCAGACCAGGATAATGCATGTGTCCTACTTGTGAGCAGGATGCCCCACCCTCCTATGGATTATTTTGTTACACAAGGGAACCCAAGGAAGCAATATGCTAGGGACCTTAGGTAATTATATCTTTGCACAGGACAGTGGTCCCTAGGCAGAAGGAGTTTTCAAGAAATAAATATAGACTAAATAGGCACTATATTCATTGTCCAGCCGGACAGTTTTAATTTCTGATAAATAATTTATACAAAAAATCTGGTGTGATAACAGCAGGACACCAGCCAATGTCCAACTAACACACTTAGGAAAGGGACAAACAAGAAATATTTGAGGCAATTTAAACAGTCTGTGTATTACAATTCACAGTCAGACAATACTAATTGCACACTATTGCTAGCGTCAAATAGCACAATTCATACGCATATAGTGTGACAAGGTCGACGACGTTTCGAACCTATAACTTATTCAAGGTTCATTTTCAGGACATCAAATATATGCCTTCTTATTTAAAAAGTCACAATACACTTTTTAGCCCGTACTATGGGCAACAATTGCCACAACATATATTAATACAAAAGGCAAAAGACAAAAGGGGGAAAGAGAAACAGAATACACAGATTAGGGCATTTTTTCAAAAAGAGAACTGATCACACACTTAAAGTACAATAGATGTTGGTTACTCCAAAAAACGGAGAAGTATGACCCGTTTAGAACCGAACCCAAACATTCAGTTGTGCCAGATTCCAATTTCACATTCAAAAATGTGAACATTAATCAAGAGTAAAGTAAAAATTACAAATTGGGTCAAAGGACCATTAGTGCAGCAAGTAACATAACGGAGTGAATTGTGCCCAGTGTAATTCGGTTGTCATAGTGATGTGAGCCCAAGCGGAAGATAATAAAATGCCAGCGAGTGATTTCTACAGAAAGTGTCACGGAGTCCTACAAGGTGGCGCAACCGGACCCCTAAACCATAAAACCGGCACCTCAAATTAGTGAAGTCAAATACGGCATGGGGGTAAATGTACCTACAAGGCTGGTATGAAGGCCGAATGCCTGAATATTACAGAATTGGTCCGCCTAAACCATATAAAGTCAGTGATTAGCAAAAAGTTAAATCAGTAGCCACACCGCTAAAGAAAAGAATACAGAGCCGATTTCTTGCTTACCGAATATACAGCAAGACTACCGCAACAAGTTAGGAGAATTGGTGAAAAGGAAACAATGCCGTAATTACTAACCTGTAATTGCAAGGATTAAAAGGAGTATGGGTGGGCAGGGCAAGGGACTACATAATCATAGACACGCTCTTACCAAAAAGTTGCCTGGACCTGGCCGTCAATGCGATCCGCGTTCAAGGGGAAAATCGCCCACACAGCTGTGAAAGCCGATAACCAGGAAGTAAGGATCCCAGGGTCATGTGACACCCTCTTATGGAGCCACACGACGAGTGGCTTAATGGCGAGTACAAACAGCAGGGGTGTAGTGGCAACACTGTTGCGTGCTCCAGTTTACTGGGAAGGAGGACGAAACAAGACAACCCAGATGGACCCCGGAGTTTGGCTTGGAGAAGAGTAATTTGGTGTGTGCCATTAGCCTGGGTCCGATACCCATGCAGACAAGAACTTCAAATAGGTAGTGCCATGACAGGGTATTGAATGCCTTCTCCAGATCAAGGATAAAATAGGCCCATCGAGAGAAGCGTAATTGGACTAGATCCTGAACATGAAAGAGGTAACTGATATTTTGCGAGATGTTGCGTCTGGGGACAAAGCCTTCTTGACCTGCGTGCACCACTTCCTGGATGATCTGGGCGCACCGATCTGCCAGGATTTTACCTAGAATTTTATATTCAGCTCTAGGATGCAATGGGTCTGTATGAGGATAGCAGTGGTGGGATCTCTGCCTGGCTTAGCAAGGGAAACCAGAAGGGACTCTCTGAGGGAGTGAGGGAGCTTACCGGTGTTTAAAGCCACGTTATACATTACTGCCAGGCGTGGCACCTAGAGTGAGGCTAAGGTGCTGTAATACTCTAATGACAACCCATCTACTCCCAGTGCCTTGTTTCGGGTCAGGCCGTGGATTCCCTGCTTCACATCAGTGGGTGTGATCTACGCTGCTAGGGATAGCCTGGTGGAGAGTGGAATGTGTGGAAGATCTATCCCCACTAGAAATTCTGTGACAAGATCAAGTGGCGAGTCATATGGGGCCCTATAGATTGATAAATAATAGTCATAGAAGGCTTGCAAGATATCAGTCTGTGAGTGGACTGTAATGCCCGCTAAGTTGATCACTTCAGCGTAGGTTTTTTCGTGTCTTTGAGCTGCATGATCAGTGCAGGATCAGTATCTTCCACTTTGCTCAGCTCCCCAGGGAGCATTCATCCGGAAGTAGGAACCCCTAACTACAGGACTTTATATTTTACCTGGACTAAACTCTGCTACAGAAACCAAGTTTTTTGAAGATCTGCTTGACGCTGGACGACTAAACAATCTCCCTTGGAGTAAAGCAGGCACCTAAACGCATCTGACCGGTTTACATCTCCAAAGCTCCTGAGGACTCTGAGGAAGATTTCTGCAACACAGGAAGTGTGTTCTGAAGGTTTCTGAGGTTGATCTGTGCTCTCAGCTATTCTGGGGCCCGTGTCCCTTGTGGGGACCGTGCAACATGAACCCCTGTGCATCATGTAATTTTGCAGCAGCATATGCTTTTCGGCAAATCCTGAGGCTGTGTTTTGGGCTACTTGTAGTCCTGACCCCAAGCAGTGTTTCCACTAAAGATTTCTGGCCTACACTCCACAAGTGTTTCGTGGGCTGGTATTTTGTGATTCATCTTGAGGTCCCTTCGCGATCCCTGGTCTGTTGGCCTGTGGGTCCCTGTGAACGTAACTTTAACTTCCCATGGCTTTCCTGGTTGCTCCAGATGTGCCCTGGCTTTCAATTGCTTGGAGAGTTCCCAGGACCTTGCTGGTCCTCACCGAAGCTGATTTCATCTGACCACATGGCTTGTAGTTGCCATGGCTTGTTGGTGTTCCATCTGGACACTCAACCCCCCCAGCACTCGACATCCTTTGTGGGACAGCTCACCTCCGGACTTTGGTCATCGTCGACGTCTCTGGGTCCCCGTGGCTGCAGAGTCAAGCATTCCGTCATCTCACCTGAAGCACTCAACATCGGTGGGCATTAGTCTACCGAGCCCCTGGTCACCATGAAGTGACCCAGACTCTGTCCTCTCTGCTTTCAGGTTCTTCTCACCTCGAATCCTTGCTTGGATTCTACTGGACACTTTTCCTCTTCACGGCAGCAGCACTTTTACGCATCACGCCATTGAGTAAAACGAAGGTTCCTGACATCACTTGACACCTATGCACCCGGCTCCCCTGGGTTAGGTAACACGAGTACTACAGTTACTTACAAGGGTGCTGGCCCTATAACCTTCTATGTTTGAAAGGGTTTGCTCAAAGTCCTCTGCGAGTGTCCTTAATCTTTAAGAAGAGGTGTAAAGAGCTTGCGCCTGTGTTCTCACACTGTACCCGTCTTCCGTGGGTCCCCTGTGTAACTACCTTGGGTAGGTCCTTGGGCTCCCCGCGATTCTACGTGCTCTAGGCATTATGTCTAGTCAAGTCGTGGTTGTTATACCACTTTCTTAGTATACGGTTTAGTCTCCCCCTGGAGCCCACTGTGTATTGTGCTGTTTACTGTTGTTCTAGTGATTTAATGATGCGTGATTTGTTCTCTAATATCATAAAGAGGTTAGTAGAGAGTGTTTAGTTATAAATACAAATATTTTATATATTCCTTGTGTGGTTCTCCTTTCATTTGGTCATTCAGGAGGTTCTGATCTGGTAAAACAAGCTGTTCTACATTCCTTCTAGACTTAGCCTGAAGGCTACTCTCCATAGCTACCACTAGGATAGCTTTCAATAAAGGTTGTCTTTAACCTAATCATCAATAAGGGTTTTTTGGACTGGTACAAGGTGCCCACTATAATTAGTGAAAGACACACAATTGATGGACAGAATGCAGAACAAATCAAAACATTCACCCCCACTCAAGTGATCAGGGTTAAATCCATCATTCTTAAGTTCACCATGCCACCCCAGTTTAGATATGGCCAAATGCAAATCAGTCTTGACCCTGTACCTCATGGGAACCATCCAGCCCAAACTGCCAAGCCAGGTCCTCCTTGTTTGGGGGCACCACAACTGGTGGTGGTAACCCAAAGAAAAAAAATGCATTGTGCTTTAATGTAGTGCAAGGCTGAGGTTAGTCGCTGATGTGCAGCTATGTTGTAGAATTGCTCTTTAAATGCAGATAGGTGGGTATCCCAGAGTTGACAGGGGAGTATGTTGTCAGCCTCCGGGAAAGGCAGGGAGGCCACAAACCGTGTATGATACAAGTTGGACGGGCCTTCGAGAGGAGTCCCTGTGTAGAGGGTAGTTTGTGTTCTGCTGTAGTTGTAACATAAGAGTCTGTTATAACAAGGGACAAGTGGCCATGTAAGCTGGAATGGAAATGTTTGAAGAATTGGGGTAGCTGCTGCCAATGGCATTGTGAATGAGGGGGAGCTATGTGTCAGCCCAGGGGTCATCTGTCCGGGAGGTGCATCCCCAGCTTGGTGACATCATGATGGAAGGAGGTATTTAGCTCATGGAGTCTACTAAGAAATGTTTACAGGAGATTATCTGCTGTCTGTAGCGTTTGCAGTGAAGTGGATTGTGATCCAGTTTGGGAGTCCTCGGGCTGAGAGATGTCCTCTTCAGAATAAAAGATATGCGGGCCCTTGTCATTCTCTGTGGCCATGGAGGCAGGGCCCAGGTTTGCTGCAGCTTGTATGGCCCACCTACGATCCGCAATGATTTGTTCTAGGTTGAGGGAACTTGTGGAAGACATCCGAGATTGTGGTCTCGTACGTGGTTTACTCCATCATCTGTTCTGTGGCCCACGGGGGCCTGGCATAGGCTTGGCACATTCGATTGCTGGTTCCTCCTGATGTTGGTTGGCCCAATCCCAAGCCTCTTTAGTGTTGATAAAGAAGACAGCGGTGCCGCCAGATATTTAGTCAGGCAAGGAACAGCAGTGAGTACTAGACCCCACGCTGGCGGAGGCATCGCTTGACGAGGAGCGTTGGCGCTACACAGCCTGGGTGTAGTCAGGAAACAGCAGTATGTTTATGTCTTCCACCCACAGCACTCCTGCCGATCTGGCTGCATAGAGTATAGAATCCCAATCTTTAAAGTGCAGTAATTTTGCTAACATGGGGTGGGGGTGAATCCGGCAGTGGGCATCTTGCCGGAACACGGTGCGCCCTCTCTAGGGAATAGAAGTAGGTAAGATCTGATGTTGGGGGTGAGGCTTTTGAACCAGGTCCCCAGATAGGCAAATGGGTCTGTGCCCTAAATTCCCTCTGCGAGCCTCAGGATAGGAATATTGCTCCTACGGGAGTGTCCCTCCAATCTTCCACCCTGTCTTCTAGATGTATGACTCATTTCAGATCCCAGATCGCTGACTGGTTGTCCTTTGTGAGAGGCTGCATGGAGGGCAGGGTTTTAAGCCATCTGAATCTCATAGCAAGTTGAAGTGTGCAGCCCAGGAGTGGAAGCTGGCCTCCATGGAGACCAGGGAGTGTTCCATAGCCGCCAACACCTTGTCCAGTTAATCCAAAATTGAGAGGGTGGATGTGTCTTCTAGCTGAAGGGTGTCCGGAATCAGAGATGGTGGGTTTGTAGAAGCCAGCTGCTGGACTGTGGACCTTGACCTGCCATGTCTAAAGAGTTCTTCTCACAGCGTGGGGGTGTGTATTCAGGATTTGCAGTTGGATGCTCATGACTAGCCCAGAAGTCACCGTGCATTGAAACGAGAGTGGCAAGGTCAGGAAAGAAATTGACACTTCGGATCCTGAAGCCGCGGCCATCTATTACACTACATGTATTAAGACTGCAACTGACACCCGTTCCCATAAAAAAACGTTCTGCCTACAGACTTTCAAATTCTGCCCCATGGTTTACTGAAACACTCAGGTTAGAAATACAAAGCTGCAGACACCAGGAACGCAAGTGGCGCTATAACTATGACCCTCATGAAAAAAGTTGCTACAAAGAGAAGCTAAAAAACTACAAATTATCAATCATCCCTCAGAAAAGCATTTTCTTTAACAATCAAATCGAATCAGCCCAAGATTCAATTAAACAACTTTTTCAGGTCGTTTCTCATCTCTCCGGCCATGACAAATCCTCCACTACAGAAGCCTTTCAACCTATGTGCAATGCACTTTCTACTTATTTCCAAGAAAGGGTCTGTGACATCTACTCCAACTTTAATAAACTCACTAATGATACACATCAGACCCATACTCATACCATACCCAAATCCACACCCCCCAAACCTCCCAATTTTTCTTTCAATCACACTTCGCCTGAGCTAGTTCACAAACTTATGATGTCCACCAATTCTGGCTCACCCAACGACCCTTGCCCACCTTCAGTTTTTAAAACGGTCCCAGAGACGATCTCAGCTGTTCTTGCAGAGATCTTTAATGCCATGATTACATCGTGCACTTACCCTACCATATGGAAAAAGACAGTAATGAAGCCACTACTTAAAAAAAACACCTTAGATCCTTCCAAAGTCACTAGTTACAGACCCATAGCATGCATTCCCTACTCATTTACGATCATTGAAAAAATCATGAATATTCAATTATCTGAATACATAGATATTAACAACTGCTTAGATGCTTCCCAATTTGGATTCAGGAAGGGACACAGGACCAAAACGGCACTAATAAAAGCTTCAGATGAGATAAGAATGATCCTCGACAAAGGAGGTGCCGCGGTGCTCATACTACTTGACCTGTCCGCGGCTTTCGACACGGTCGATCATTCTATTCTTATCGACCGTGTCGGAAAAGCTGGAGTCTCATTAAATGCCGTCTCACTCCTTGCATCCTTCTTGACAGACCGAGAGCAATCGGTTTCCATGGGCGCATTCTCTTCTGACTCCTTTTCACTACCTTGTGGAGTCCCCCAGGGATCCTCGCTGAGTCCAACACTCTTCAACATTTATGTGGCGGACTTGGCGAGGGTCATTAAAGCTCCTCGTCTAGCAGTAACATCGTACGCAGATGATACACAGCTTGTCCTGGCCATTAACAACAATGGAATGGAAGTTGCTAATAACATCCAAAAAGGAATGCTTGCCATATGTAATTGGATGAACTCAAACTGTCTGAAGCTAAATTCGGACAAAACCGAGGTGATGGTGTTTGGGAAACTCATTCCCGCATGGTCTCCCACCTGGTGACCTCAAGACCTTGGCCCCCCACCTAACCCTGTCACCAAGGTTAGAAATCTGGGCGTAATTTTTGACAACAGACTCTCATACACTCATCAAGCCAATTCAATAGTTTCTGCCTCCTTTTTTATACTCAAAATGATCAAAAAACTTCAACCTTACCTTCCCTCAAACACCATAAATACTTTGATTTCAACTTTACTAATGTCCCGAGTCGACTACTGCAATGCCCTCATGCTTAATGCTCAAGAACAAGTAGTCAATAAACTTCAGCTGGTCCAAAACGCGGCTGCAAGACTCGTCACGGGCACACCCAAATTTAAACCTATCTCAAATATCATTCGCAAACTTCATTGGCTACCGATCAGACAGCAAATTAAATTCAAAGCCCTTTGTATTGCTTTCAAAAGCATTCATGAAAAAGAGCCTTCTTTTCTTAAAGATGCCCTTTGCCCCTATCGACCATCACGCACTCTCAGATCTGCTGATGCTAACCTTCTGAAGGTAGTCAAAACCAATAAGGCTACTTGGGGAGACAGATCCTTCGCAGTATCCACGGCTAAACTATGAAACACCTTGCCCGGTGATCTTAAGAACATTCCTACATTACTATCATTTAGGAAGCAGCTGAAGACCTGGCTATTTAATCACTAGATTCCACCATTTCCCGGGTCTAACCTTAAGTCTTCTGTCAAAGCGCCAAGACACCCATGGGTAATTGTGCACTCAATAAATTGCATAAAATAAAAATAAAATAAATAAATAAGAGCACCGCTACTGTTGTCTCCAGCTGAACATACAGATGGTTCATGCCATGCCTGGGAGGGCTGGGAGGGGGTAGAGAGGGCCTAATGTATGAGCAGGAGCAGTGTACCAGTCTGGGCCCGGCCCCTAACAGTTAACCACATGCCTCAATGGTGACAGAGGGGGTTGGCGAGCTTGACACAAGCCTCATGAACTCGTTATAGGCCAATAGGTCTCCAGTGATGGCCAGTTAGATGGGCTGAGGACCCCCCAGCCCTTCCGGTCCGGGCCCACCAGCTGTGCCCCCCTCCCCTGCTTGGCAACGTGACCAGGAACAATCACCAGGTGTCTATGTTTATCTATGTCTTCCTGGACTAGTCAGGAGCCATCATCCCCCTCCGGCACCTTTCCTTGCCCTGTGACACGCACTAGCCTCAATTATGGTGCTGGTGTGCTGACTGTGCTCGGTCGGGCGAAGCCCCCACTTACTGGTGCCTTTACTCCAAGGGGCCATTGACTGTGGGTCATCCCCAGAACTGTCACCTGTTGCTCAAAGTCCCCAGCATGAACTGCTCTCCTATCAGGTGTCACTCCTGCCTCAAGCAAGAAGGGAGGTACAGCGTGGGCTGACAAAAGGGGTGGGCTCTCTTAAGTCCCCAATGCCCCATCTTGGCTGCAGAGTGGACAGCAGTTGTGTTCTTGAGGCCTCATTCGGTAGCTCCACTCCGCACCCTGCGTTGTACGTGTGCCTCAGTGATCGTGCTACACGCCATGAATGTCGGGTGAGGTGGTGAAGCAGGGCCCCTCCATGCTAACTGACCAAGGACCCCATCTGGTTCACCGGTCGCATTCTGTCCTGCCCCATTCCTTAATTATAGCATCAACCCTATTTTGTGTGGGCCCCTCCCAGTCACTGGACACCCCCACCGGCTGGCACACCTCACTAGTTGCCAAGACATACCTCTGAGTTTGCGGCCTGTTGCCAGGAAACACCATCAGCCAGGGTGTGTCCAAGGTCCACCGCCACGTGACCTGCCACCAAGGATCCTTACATTCCCGTGTGTGACACAATAACGGTATTGAATAAAACTAAGCTCTGCGTGGGGCCCAGGTGTAGGGGGCCAAGGGCTCTCGCCTTCCGCCCAGTGATGGCTTGTCTTGACGTGTTCCAGTGTCTGCATAGAGGGTTGAGATCTTTTCATCCTAGACTCGGACCACTCTAGTGGTATCTGCCTGTCACCATGTTGCCAGCAGACATGAGCCTTGCTAGCCTCCCATCACCAAAGATCACCCAGGCTGGCTTTTGTGAGCTGGTTAATGGACAGCGAGATGCAGGGAGCCACCTGGGTTTTTCAGTGTCTCCCCCATTATACTACCAGCCAGGATAGGGAGTGATTTTCTGGCGATGGCTGGAGCACTAGGGAGTTCTGTCTGCCATATTGGCTGGCTAAGCCCAAACCAGTGCTCCTATATACCAACTAGTATAGTGCATGCAAACCATTTACAACTTGTGAGAATCAGCACAGTGCGCAAAAAGGAATACCCAATATTTTTCATGCACCTTATGGTTTGCTATGTTAATCATTGGAAATGATATAAACCAATATGTGTCACATATGAGCTAACTGAACTTTGGCATGTTCGGCATCTCATACTGCCCAGCCCCCACTTGACCTGCACTAGAATGCAGTGGGTGGCGTACCATTGTCCACATTGACAATCTGCATTCTCCTTCCTTTACCTCTCTGCTTTCAGGGGCGGCTGTGGCTCTCTTTCCGGCCAATTTGCTTTTCAGCTCCGTGATTTCGACCTCCAGCAGGTGCACAACTTCCTCGTAGTCATGCTCAGCACTGTGTGCCTGGCGTTGCTCGATTTCTGCCACCTGAAGATGACTCTGCATGGTCTGGTTCTCCAACCTCAGCACCAGTATTTCCTGGAAGCAAAGATTTGGGATTCTTGTTGAGAAAGACTTTTCAAAAAACATCAAACAATCTTTTATGTAGCCCAGATCACCGAATGGTCAAAGTGCAGACAACAGAATACCTAAACCCTGAAAGATTAATTTTTCAGGCTAAACGACAAAGCCAATGCTATTCTATGTTACGCACTTATGCACTTTGCTATTTGTATTTTGTGCGCCTCTTGCATCCAGCCAATCTATTACTCTTTATGGATCTTTTCAGAAATTGAATGTTTTTTCTTTGCAATGGTGTTAATTGTAAGATATTTAGAGTACCTATACTCTAAAAGTTTTGCACTATACACTTTACCCTGTAATACTGTATTACTGTGTTTTCTTGAACTCTCAATAAAAAAAATATATTTTTTAGAAAAGTGCAGACAACTAGTGTTGCTATGATTGCAACTGGGCTGGGGTTCACATCGGAGATCTGCAAATTGACAGTCCTTTTTAGCTTGTATAATAGCCACTTGAGTTACTTTAGGATTATGGGAGAATTGTTTATAATCGCACACTTTGTTCCTAGTACTCACATCCATAATGGGTTCACTTTGCTACAAGTTTATCGAGGCCTAATCATAGTTAACTGAACAGAACTTCAAATACACAAGGGGAAAGTTCATGTTGTTTAATGTAAGCAGTAGAAGTGGAAGTACACATCTTACCAATCAACAGCATTAGGTGAGAGATGAAAATGCCACATCACAGATGCAGCCAATGTCTAAAACCTTTCTAAACAATGGAGCGGTGGCCAACTTTTATGCAAGATATGAAATAGTATTGGTGTTACCCTTCTCCCACAAAAGTCTATAAACACTGGAGTTGTGCTCTCAATCTAGAAATCCTGAAAAAATGGACTTGTGACCATCTTCCAATCGAATCTGTCAGCAATGGAAATGTGACCCTCATCTATGAGTCAGTCAATCATAACTCGTGGAGTTCTGAAACAATGAAGATGTGACACTCCTTCTGGATTATGAAAATGGGATGCTTGTCTATAAGTCACAACATAATGGAGATCCAACCTACTTCCAATAGAAAAAGTAAACAGCCAATAACCCCAACGCAGGATAATAAATACAATGCCCCTTTAGCTCCTTATCTTTACTTCATCAAGACTTCAAGGAGACTATAAGACTTCAATGAGACTCTGTACCCAGCACAGAGAAGGTTTTTTAGGATCTTAGCTGCTGCTTTGAACCTAAAACCTAGACTCTGCAAAAGCCCTGCAGCCATAAAGTGAAGAAAGAGCCATAATAGAAAGGGAAGGATAGGGGCTACTCCACTCACTTAGAAGACCAGCACACTGTCTTGTTCACTGATGCTGCTCACAAGCCATAAAGACACTGCAGCCCAGCTAGCCAGAATTGAGAAATAAAAGAGTTAAAGAATCCAGAGATGCACATTCTAGGACTTAGGGTGGTGAGTCTGAGACCCTCCTGGTGCTGTCTTAGATCCCAGTGGAGCCCTTTCCTCCTGGTTTCTAATCCAAGAAGACCTCACAGTTTTGGTTCTCATTACCCCAGGCATTGAAGTAGTGTTCCAATGTCTGCAGCCTGTCACCCTGTATTTAGAACTGTTTCAAAGGTCTCAGAGTTCCACCTACATAAAACTGAGTAGGCACCTACCTATAAAATCCAGTTCTCAGTTTTCACTCTGAGCATATGCATCCAGTGGGTTAATATACCCCTGCAACTGAAAATAGTGACAAGCCATGTCTGTAGTACAGATACCCCCCCTCCCTATTGGTATCTTGCCCATGCTGTGATTGGTGCACCAGATATCAGAAAGACTTTGATGAACTGTTCTTTGGCACCCACAAGTAAATTCTTGGACTTGAATGTGAACTTGACTTATAGTTTTGACTTTTGTGAAGTCAAGAATATCGTTGACCAGAATATCGAATTTAAGGTAAGTAATATTGATTTTTTTAATATCGAAGTAAATAATATAATTTGATAAAATATAGTTGTAAATAATATACTTTTTTTGTGTTATGAATTTTATATGTATGTTTAAAAAGTGTTATTAAAAGTTTTTACATTATTTTTAAAAATTTGTATAACATTTTTAGAAAA
This sequence comes from Lissotriton vulgaris, assembly GCF_964263255.1. NCBI lineage: Eukaryota > Metazoa > Chordata > Amphibia > Caudata > Salamandridae > Lissotriton > Lissotriton vulgaris. Next base: position 473,918,223 of record NC_141698.1, on the reverse strand, counting down.
CAGTCTTTTTTTTAAAGTAAATTTTGTGTTTGAGTATCTGAGCGGGTTGTGGGTTTATTGGGGAATAGGGTGGGAAGTAATTTAAATATATTTAATTAGGTAATATATGTTTATTTACAGGTATTGTTAATGAATTTATTGTTAATAAACATTAATTGGCAATTAATTTTTTTTAATTGGTTCATTTATAATTATATTATAAATAATGTATTATACATTTTTAGGTATTGTTATTGTTACATAATTTTATCACAAACACAACAGTGCACATCCTTGTTTAGTCTCTATTATCCAATAGGCAGTCTGCCTTGTTAATCCAAAAGTCTCTTGTTGCCGTACAACCACTATTCTTTCAGTCCACAATAGAAACGCACAGTATCTGATAATCCACAATTTTCTTTATTAGTTTTTTCTCTTTTCACAGCCGACGCGCTTTTCGCCTTACGCGAGCTTTTTCAAGGCGAGAAACTTTTCAATTGAGCAGCATGTGTTCTAAAAGTAGTCTAAAAACAGGTTGGCATTATACCTCCAAGCCTTTCGTTTTCTTAGAGACACATGTGGTTAATCTGGTTCCATCCACATGTAATATATTATTGTGTCCTCACAACGGTTGGAGCCTTGATAAGTTCCATCGTCGTACCGCGTGCGCTACTGCCGAAAAAGGTTGCTGTTATGATGTGCTGATCGTATTTAGCAAATCTGCCACTTGTTTGTTGTCATATTGTTACATAATTTATTGTAAATTAATTATTAATTGTAAATCAATGATTAATTAATTGATTAATTGGTAATTCAATTATTATGTTATTTGTAATGTGTAGTGGGTTTATAGGGGAATAGGGCGGAAAGTAATTTAAATATAATTAATTAGTTAATATGCGTTTATTTATTGTTATAGTTAATCATTAATTGGTTAATTTATAATTATATTACTTATTAATAATGTATTCATTTGTATTTATTTTATTGTTATTGCTAATTAATTTAATGTAAATAAATTATTAATTGGTAATTAATTTTAATTAAATGATAATTGGCAAGTAAATTAATTATGTTATTTTTAATGTGTGTCGGATTGTTGGTTTATAGGGGAATAGGGTGAGAAGTAATTTAAATATAATTAATTAGTTAATATGTGTTCATTTATTGTTATTGTTAAATAATTTACTTTTCATTATTAATTGGTTATTGAGTTTTTATTGAATAATTGATAACTAAATTTACGGGTTGGCCATTGTGTGTTTATAGGGAAATAGGGTGGGAAGTAATTTAATGTTATTTAAGTAAATATTAATTTAAATTAATAGGTATTGATTAAGAACTATTTTGTTAAACAATAATTATGTTAGTTATTTGAAAAAAATATATTAGTTTGTTAATTTAACCCCCACGCTATCCTACATTTTCCCTAGTGTGGCACTCACTGGAGTGGGAATAGTAATTTTTACCCCTACGCTATCCAACAATTTCCCTACTGTTGCACTCACTGGAGTGGGAATAGTATTTTTTACCCCTCTGCTATCCAACACTTTCCTTATTGTTACACGTACGGCAGTGGGAATAGTAATGTTTACCCCTGCGCTATGCAACACTTTCCCTACTGTTGCAGACACTGGAGTGGGAATGGCAATTTTTACTCCTACGCTATCCAACACTTTCCCTACTGTTGCACTCACTGGAGTGGGAATAGTAATTTTTACGCTTACGATATCCAGCACTTTACCTACTGTTGCACTTCCTGGAGTGGGTATAGTAATTTTTACCCCTCCGCTATCCAACAATTTCCCTACTGTTGCTCTCACTGGAGTGGGAATAGTATTTTTTACCACTCTGCTATCGAACACTGTCCCTGCTGTTGCATTCACTGTAGTGGGACTAGTAATTTTTACCCCTACACTATCCAACACTTTTCCTACTGTTGCAGTCACTGGGTTTGGAATAGTAATTTTATTTCTCCCACTATCTAATATTTTCTGTATTATTTTAGCTAATATACTGTATAAATAATTTTAAAAAGAGTAAAAATTATTTGAATTGTTTAATATATATATACTTTTAATTTTTATTTATATTATTGTTTTATGTGTATGGATGTATTTATAGAAAAAAATAACCATTTATAAGTGATTAAAATCAATATTAAAACCTATTAATAAGTATGCATATATATATATATATATATAGTAAAATTCCAACAGGCCTTAACAGTGGGGAAGAATTGGCCATTCACCTAGGAAAATAAGCCTAGAGACACATTTCCAGGGCCACCCAACCAATCTCGACAGAAATGGTTTCACCATAGGAGATACCACCAAGAGGGTTTTTTCGGCGGTTTCTAGCGATAGGAACCGCCATGGCCGATCCACGGCAAGATTGGCTAATAGGAATGTGCCTGTTATTGGACTGTACTACTATACACCTTCATTTTATGTCAACACTCTAAGACCAGTAGTGTGTTAAATATACACGAGGTCATTACTTAAGGTTGAGAACTAAACCAAAAAGCTAATAATCATAAATGCTTTCAAACAACCTTCTTACACGTGTATTGAATGTCAAACAATTGTCGTCGATTAACGACTGGTAGCCCGATGTGCCTTTGCTATGTCTCAAGATATGTGCTCCAGTGGATTATGAGTAAGTTAGGTTCAAAAAAATATATATATCTATGGCCGCGCCCCGGGACGCGCACCGGGGTGCTAACCAGCGCGCTACTCGAGTTCGCGCGCGGAAAGCTGATTGGCTCTCGGGTGTCTTTCAACATTCCAAAAAGTCCGGAGCGGCGCCATCTTGTGTCTCGGTAGGATCGAGACACAAGAGGTGGCAAAAACAAAGGGGGAAATGACCATAAGGGGGCAGAGTAGACCCCCCCTGGCCCCCTAGGTTTGATGTGGAGGCTATAAAAGGGCCCGCGGGGCAAAACTATTTATTTTTTTCGATTTGCGCGTGGGGAGCACCCGGTACGCGCACCGCGGAGCGTACCGGGGAGCGTACAATGGGGAAAGAAGAATGATTGAGTTTTAAAAAAACTAGCCTTTTTTTATAAATTGGAGGTAGTTCTAAAAAGAACTGTTTTTTCTTCTTTTTGTTGTTTTATATGTTTTTAATGTTTTTTGAACATTTTGTACTTTTTTTGGCTTTTATGAACTATTTTATATTTTTTTGTTATTTTTATGGGGAGAAACAAAAAACAGGGAATTGAAAATGGCTCAACTGGAGCCAAAAACAAAAAAAAGGAAAAAATTAGGGTTTTTTGGGGCAATTGTGGTTGTCACCAGCAAGGAGGATGAGCTTGATGCTCTGTTCACCATAGGAGATGGTCTTACCACAAAAAATACATGTAATTCTGTATTCCCCAAACCGTGGTTGTATGCAAGGGATTGTCTCCCTTGTCTCTGGTCCCAATGGAGTGGGTTGCTTTCTTTTGGAGGTGGTGGTTGAAGATTGGGGAGGGTTACTGGCCAGTTCTCTCATCTCTGCAGTAGAATAGTTGTTTTGATGCTTGCGCTGCATGTGTCTAATCATGGTATTATTACCAAAAGAATATTTTTTGTTCGGGTTCCCCCTTGAAAGTTCCATGTCACAGATTAGGCAAGTCACCTTGGGCGCATTGACTTTCTTCTTGCCCTCTGGGATAGAAAAAAACTCCCATACAATGTGTGGCCTTGGCTTGTATGGGGTATTGTCTTCTGGCAGCCACCTTCTCCCTCCTTCCTCCTCCTCCTCTTCTTGACCACCAATGTAATGTTGTGGTGGTCCTCTTGGTGGTGGTGGTGGTGGTGCAGATGCTCCAGCTGCTGCTGCTACTGTAGCCATTTTAAAGTACAACATTTTGCACAAAGATGTTGAAACAGCTCTTCCTCAGTCAAAGGACAAAGTCAGAATAAGGAAAAAAGGTGGGGTCTTTCATCATTTGGAAAAAAAAAACTGTCCTGAACCAATGAAAAGTGTTATTTTCAGGTAACATGACCAGGGCTTTCATCATTCAGAAACCAAAACTGTTCTGCACCAATGAAAAGTGTTATTTTTAGGTCACATGACCAGACGCGCTTACGCGACGCGCCCCCGGGCGCGTCACGTAAGCGCGTCAGATGATTACGTTGCGCGATCGTATTCGCTCGAGTATTTCCGGGTGCGCTTATGCCGTGCGTATTACGCGGACGCGGCTATGCGATACGTCATGATGTTTTTGTTCGCGGCAATAGCGCTAACGGGAGGCTCACCAGGGTGCTCCGAAAAAATGCGCTTTCCAGTGCGCACACCGGGGCGCAAACCGGGAGCGCACCAGGGCAAAAAAAAAATGTATATTATATAAATATACAATAAAGGATTCATTATAAAAAATATTACATTTCATAGGTTTGAGGCCCTATATATAGTTAGGAATTAGCATTTAAAGAACCTATGAAATTCACTGAAAAAACCATAGGTTTCACACCAGTTATAGTTAGCAGGAAGTTTTACTCGCATAAAACCATTGAAATTCCCACGTTATAGTTAGTTGGACTCACTATAACTTGCGCGTGCAATGCACTGCTGATGACGTCACATATTACATCACTCATGACATGGTCAGTGACATCACTCATGACATCACTGATGACACCATCCTTGTGATAGAGTGACAGACCTAATTTCACTGTAATGTAACCCATGAAACACATATTGAAAAATATAAATTAAAATTAAAAAAAAAATGTAGATACCCATACCAGTTACAACAAACAATTCAATAATTCCACCATCCATATACACATCCACTCATTCACCAACAGTTCAATATAGTCACTCATACATCTTCTCACTCATCATATGTAGTGATTCACCTATACATCCTGTTACACACCGACAGTCATCCAAAAGTTACTCTCACACATACTCACACATGGAAGTAAACTATTGAACATCCATTTATTTGCATATACAGCTATACACACACTACCACCTTACTTCTAAGGAAAATTACACATACTTACTCTCTTAAACAATCACTTATAGAAACACCTAATTATTTAAACAGGAACTCTTTCAAAATCTCACTCTCACATATACTCACTTATATACATCAATACTCACATATACTAGATTAAAACATATGTAGTTATTGATAAAGACACTAGTGAGACAGTCATTCACTCACTAACACACACATATACACACTCATCGACCCATACAGTCCTGCACATATGCTGTCTTCAAAACACATACAAAGAGAGAGTTAGTCATTCATGCATCTATGTGATAAGTAATACCCCCACGAAACCATACAAACACTAATACTGATACTAAAAAAACATCTAATAACCCATATACCTACACATGTACCTACTCACTAACCCATGCAGCCACTTAGACACAAAGTGAAACACTAATACATATATATATAAATATTTAAACATTACTCACTAATATATGTATTCACTAATAAACACTTAATAAGCCAGTTAACTAATCAATTTTTATTAAAAAAAACATCCATTTAGACACTTATTTAAACATTTATTCTTCCATCAACTTTTACATATACATATATAAAACAAATGTATTTTTCAAAAAGACACACATTTACTGGATGGTGTCATCAGTGATGTCATGAGTGATGTCACTGACCATGTCATGAGTGATGTAATATGTGACGTCATCAGCAGTGCATTGCACGCGCAAGTTATAGTGAGTCCAACTAACTATAACGTGGGAATTTCAATGGTTTTATGCGAGTAAAACTTCCTGCTAACTATAACTGGTGTGAAACCTATGGTTTTTTCAGTGAATACATATATATATATATATATATATATATATATATATATATATATATATATATATATATATATATATATATATATATATATATATATATATATATATATATATATATATATATATATATATATATATATATATATATTTTATATATATGTTTAATATATTTTAAAATTATATATATTACTTATAATTTTTAAGCATTTAAAAATATTTTTAACTATGTTTATTTTAATTACATTTATTATTTACTTTATTTTACATTATTTTTTTAACTTAAATAAAAAATGATATTTTTAACAACAATATTTTTGACATCGATATTTTTGGGGGGATATTTTTGTACTTACCTTAATGTAGATAGGATGTCGATATTCTTGTCCTCAATATTTTTGCTGCGATATTTTGACCTTCGATATTTAGTCAGTGATCCAATTTCAAATGTGATGCATTGTTTCATTTTGTCTGAATCTTTGCCCCAGTCTCTGACTCAGATAAACTGACTGTGTACAAACTGGGAAAACTGACATATGCTTGTGATGACACCCAAGCCCTTTTCCTGTAGATTAACACTGGCAACAGGGCCCATGCAATTTTAGTAATGGTAACTTTTGAACTTCCTCTGTATCTTTGCTTTAACTACCTTTGTTACCCCACTAAATTAATAATGTGATTGTATAAGTAAAAGACCTAACAGAAAATTGTATTTGTGTTCTATCACTGTGTCATAAAGCATCCAGGTTTATAGCCCAATGCTACCTCCTAAAGTAAGCCTTGAATGTACAAAATGTGCTAACACTGCATAAAGTACCCAGAGGTAGTGGTTTTATTATCTAATCGGAGATGAATGTTACCTGAGCCACTGATATGCTGGATACAGGCTAGTAAGCAGTGATTCACAGATTATCCGGAGAAATTGCTTCACACACCTTCTTATATAAGTTTACTGAAACATTGACCATTTGAATGTCATCTATGAGTGTAATGAAACAACAGAGATGTGGTCTTGCTCCCAGTCATCCTTATTATTACACGGGAGAAGTGACTCACATCCACGAGAAAAGATGAGACTCCGCCACAACAGCCTGAAAGCACTACAGATAAGGCACTCTTATCTATGAGAGTTTCAAAGGGGCAATGCTGATTTAATCATCACCATGAGATTCTATTAACGTTGGAGATTTGACTGTCCTAGTTGACACATTAAATCCTGAAGATTTGACCGTCTGTCAGAGTTTGGTCCACATTGTAACTTATCCACTTGAAGCAATGTTGAGAGAAATACACTTTTTTACATGGCCTATCAAATAAAGCAGTTATGCAGCCACAATTTCAGGGTAGGTATGAATTTGTGACACGTGACACTTAATCCAATCACCTGCGGAATAATTTGCAGATGCCAACAAAAATAATTTATATCTCAAAGGTTACTAAAAATTAAGCACTGAGAAAAACGTAATAGACCGCGGTTCAGAAGCTGATTACTGAGACGAAGTACTAAAAAAATTAAATATTGTCCACATGGTGCTCGTATTACCTATTTATGGACTAGGAAGGTATTTTTCCTACATAGGCAAAATTGTATAAGCGTAGAGCTAAGCATAGTTAAGAGAATGATTTCTTATTTTTTCATTAAAATTGTTTGCTTCTCTCTCCACTCTTGAGGGAAAAATTTGCCTACTGCTGTGGGACGGCAAGGCACCTTGCATCACCCTCTGTAAACTCACTAACGGCTGGTACGTTGGCGGCATTGCTCTACCTGATATGCTCCTGTATTACTGGGCATCCCAACTGGTGGCCACTAATTAGTGGATCCACGGTACACCCACGGACCCAGCATTCCATCTCGAACGCTATCTGACGGGGCATGAGAGTTACCTGGGGGCTTTATAATCGCTATGTAGGTCCCATGCAACAGATGGTGGCCATATGGCGTTGCGCTACTAAGAGCCTTCGTTGGTCCAACAGGTTCCCTAGGGCGACGCCCCTTTGGTCTTCGCAGAGTCTCGGGCTCCTATGTTTCAAGCCGGGATTTGACAGATGGGATACTATTGGCATATCCACCATAGGGAATTTGATGCACAAAGGGAAACTTCTATCCTTCCCAGAATTGCAACAGAAGCACACACTCTCACACAGGGAGGTATTTCGATACCTCCAGGTTAAACATGCTATCCAGACAAATATACCTGACCTCTCCTCCCTCCCAGAAGCCTCACCCTTAGAGGACAGATTGCTTTCTGAACCTCTTCTGACTAAGGCAATTTCCTGTACCTACCGCAAGCTCTGTAACAATTTACCTGATTCCTTTCCAGCTCTGCACCTCAAGTGGGTGGGCGACGTGGGCGACTTAGAGGATACTGACTGGTTGGCGGCGCTGATGTCCCCACGGGAATCTGCCATCTACCACCGCTTCCGCTTGATACAGCTTAAAATAGTCCACAGAGCTTACATGTCCGGCCCGCTACTAGCTAAATTGTGCAGACGCCCCGATGCTAACTGTTTGCGTGGCTGCAGCATGATAGGTACTTTTTATCACACCTTATGGGACTACCCGGTGATCCAGCGCCTATGGCAAGGGGCTGTGAAGAAAATGACGGAGGCATTGGGGAAACACATTCCACTCACTCCCCGGGGAGGGATCCTCAATGTTTGGGAGGCGACTGACCTGACGGACATAGAACACCAGTGGTTGGCCCTAGGGTGCCTCCTTATTAAACGTTCCATAGCAATGCACCGGGGCTCTCCTGACCGCCCGCTTGTGATCCGATGGGTGGCAGAGATGGACAGGGCTATGTTGGCCGAGAAAACCGTGTATAAATTCAGAACCTGCAACAAAAAGTGTAACAAGAAGTGGGGGCCGTGGAACATATACAGAGGAGAGATCTGCAGTTCTCCTACTGCAGACATGGCGATAGATGGGGCGAGGTCTGCCCCCTAGGGATCTTTCGAAATAGACATACATGTGGCTGAAATGTATTTCATTTTTTGTCCTTGTGTATTCATATATTGTTTGATATTTTTGTTGTCATGGGATAGTTAGGGTGAGGGCTGCTCTTTAAAGATCCTCCAGCTTCAACATATATGTGGCCGAATTGTCTCTTATGTCTTTTGTATCCTTTTGTCCATTTATTGCTTGATATGCTCTGTTTTTCTTTAATAAAATTTTATTTAAAAAAAAAAATTGTTTGCTTCTCTAGAGATGCCAATCCATGTTTACATCATAGATACTGTTCTCAAAGAAGCAGTTTTGTGAAGGAATAACTCAGATTTAAAAAAATCCTAAACATACACTTTGCTGTTTAACGTACGATGTCTTGATGTTAAATGCCTTCTGGAACAAAACATGCGTACTAAATAAATATAAAATACTGGTCAGCATGAATGTTTCTTAATAATGAGAGAGGTGTCTTCCAAGGTCATAGATTGCGAATGCATTGTAAGACTGAAATTAAAGATAAGCTTTGACATGTTATTGGCATGCAGATAACAGAGAGGCTTTTTTTTTAAATTAATAGAAGGTTTGATTTGGTTTCAGTGCTACTGTCAGGAACCAGTCTCATATTTGAGGTACTACAGGGATCAGGCCTACAGAAATCATTCCTAGTCATTTTGGACATTGTTTTCCGAATGTCCAAATAAGTTACAGCAGTGGCACAACAAACGTATGTCTGGAAGCTCTTGAGAATGAGTAGATGGAGATTTGGTAGATGGAAACTGGGAAGGCGCATTATGGCCGGGGTTGTAAAGCTTAAGCCTTAGGACTCAGCTATTGGTTTATCGTTCGGACTATGAGAGGCAGTACCAGTTAAGAGGACAGCAAGCATGGAGTACTGTGGTTGGGAAAAGCAGTTGTTAGGCTTTCTCTGCTTCCAACTCAGTTTGCACGTGAATTTTTGGGTTTTCCTTTTGGCGGTTGAGCTAGACAGTGCATGCACTGTCTCTTCGAGACCTGTTGTAATTAGTAAGTGGACTTCAAGTCCATGCCCCTCTTGCCCTTCCTTTTTATCTGTCTATGTCAGTCTCCTTTACAAATCCTTGCCTGCTAGTGGTTAGTCCTTGCTCTTTGTCCCTCCTTTCTCTCTTCTGTTCCTCCCACAGAGCAGGGACTTAGTACTGTCTCATTCTGCCATTGTTCTTTGGGCCATATGTGTGAAAATGTCCATTTGCGATTCTCAAATAGTGATTTTTTGCGAATCGCTATTTGAGAATCGCAAAAAGCTTTGTATGTAGGATTTGCAATACATTTTGCGAATCCTACATATTACTTAATTGCAAATCGCAAATTGCGATGTGCAATTAAGGAATACCTCCCCGTTCATTCCTTTGGGCCCAGAGACCCATAGGAATGAATTGGAAGACATTTTCAATTTGCTATTCTCAATTAGAGAATCGCAAATTGAGAATGCAATTTAAAGGGTGCCAGGGTGTCAAAAGGACACCCTGTTGCACCCCTTAAATGAACATGGGTGCTGATGTGGCGCACCTACATGCCCTAAGGGCATGTATGTGAGTCACATGGCACTTTGAAAAATGCAAATAAGTGAATTTTTCAAAGAAATTGCAAATTACCACCAACTTGAAGTTGGTGGTAATTTGCGATTCTTTAAGTCCAAATTTAACTTTTTCTGTGCTTCTTACATTGCATTTAAGGAATCGTAATTTGTGATTCCTTAAATGCAATAGCAAAATAGGGAATCGCAAAATTTGTGATTCCTTATTTTGAGAGGGGTGTTTTGTGTAATACATTGGACACTGCTGATTTGCGATCGTAAATGCCAAAATTTGGCAAATTTTGGCATTTGCAATCGCAGAATTGCCTTCATATGTATTGCCCTTTATCTTTTCTTTGGGGAACTATTTTGTTCTTGGTTTCCTGCTCCGTTACTGTTTGTTTGTGTTCAGCTTCAGCGCCCTGGCTGCTTACATTTAAATATAGTATTCTTCCTCCCACTGCCTCTTAATGCCACACTTGTGTTACTGCCACCTCCTGCCCCATTATTCATATTATTTTTAACCTTTTTTTCAATTTTGGATGTAAGGGGTTTGGCTGATTTTGGGCTTCCTTTAACCCCTTCCATGCTGATGACGGCCCGAGCCGTCATGCACTACAGTGCTCGTGTGCTGATGGCGGCTGGGGACCGTCATGAGCCCGCCCACTCGCGATTCTGCCGCACAGGCGCAGAATCGTGGCCGCATGGAAGGGGTTAATTGGGATTGGGCTTGTTTTTTCCTGCTGACATTTCAGAAGATCTGCAGGCTGTAAACAAACTACATCCACAAAACTGTTTACTGCTATCAACATGTATTCAAAAGCTATCATCTTCAAACATATAAAAGACTATTGCATTCTAACGTCGGCAAAACAAAGTGCTAAATATTTTTTGTGCTTTGCCTTCATCCTTCCCAGGAAGTTTCCGCTTCTGAAAGCGATACAATTTGCGATTCCTTACACGCCTGTCTGTGTCCAAGCTGAGGCATGCTGCCATTCCATGTCAAATTCATGCAGGCTCCCTACATGTCTCCTCTACAAAATGTCTGCATTCAGCAAGCAGAAGTTGAACAGACTCTTCACTCAAAAATGAGAAGCATAGCCCTACGCACACACAACTATTCTCCCCTGATTTCCTAAAATGAGAATCTGGAAGGCACGCCCCAGTTCCTTTCCGCCCTCTTATCACGCAGCTTCAAATTTACTTATTCTCCCCTGCTTTCCACAAAAAAATTCCACCCGGTCTCTGAATTTAAAGAGCAGCAGGCATTTACAACTTTATTTGTGAAGGGCTGAGGAAATAGAAAATTTACATGGCCAATGTGTCCCCTGCGTGTACCCCATGTTTAGTGTACTTGCATGTCATCCATGCATTTGCCCTCTCATGCCTGTAATAATGATGCCTCTGCATTTCCGTCCCACATTAGGATGTCAGTTAATGTCAGTTACCAAGTCTCCCATGAAAGAAACGTTAATTCTGCACTGAGGCCTATGTTACCCATGTGTTTGCATTGTGCATGTTTAATATATCGAGATTAACCCATTTTGTGGCTCAGCCTGAGCCAGGACCCGAATTAAGGTTTCATGCCTCCAGACACTCTGAAAGCTGCAGCTCAGCTACGTATCCCTGACCTCTCGCATTCTTTTGGCTCAGCCGAGAGGGGCCCAGCCCGGGGTGCCAAGACAGTATTTTGCACACAGTTATCTGCTTGCTCTACAGAATCACATTCCTGCCTGGTGAAGAAGGTAAACAGAACCCGTCTGCAGAGATAGGGCCTAGCCTTTCTGTCTCTGTTTAAGTGATTTGCAGAGCTCGCATCCATAGAAAGCCCAAAGCCCCCACGCACTGAACGAAGAAATATATGAAATATATGCCCACACCGGCTCAGGGTGAAGAGCAACCTTTGCTTGAGCGACCTTTACTTCAGATAGTACATCCCCGGACTTAAGATATCAGATAATACCAGACGTGCAGGTCGTCCTGACACTGAAGGCCTCTCTACTAGATCGAAAGTCAGCTCCCCCCAGCTTCCCCCCAGTTACACGTTGGTTGCACGTCATGACCAAGTTGCGCACACAAGTAGGGCAAAGGTTCCAGCTGGCAATGTGACCCCCTCCATGTATCCACCCACCTATGACTCGCCTATGACTCACCTATGACTCCTCAAGTGACCGCCCACATGTACGCCCTCATGCAGGCCCACATGCTCTTATCTCTTTCTTTCTCTTGCTCTGCCTGGAGCGCTCCTCCCTATATACAAGATTGAATGTATAAATATTGTACTCTGTGAATAAAGTTCAGAAGACCCTTCCTGAACCTTAGTGGTGAAGGAACCCGATTCTCCCTTAACTCGAGTTACTGAAATAAAGCCCTTTTGAATCGGACAATCTCGGACTCTGCCTCTCATTTAATGACCGTTTGTTCAAGTATAGAAATTATGACAGGGTAATACTTTATTTACCACATAAAGCTGGCGCCCGAATAGGGACAAATCCCCTTCCCTGCGCGCCGGAGATGTAGGTCCAGCCCTTGCCCCCTTCTACAGCCGTGACGGACTTCAAAGTGTACACGCCAGCAGGACTTCCTGCTTACTCCCTCAGGCCCACGAGGAGGACGGACTGCGACCAGGCATCCACACGAGGCGGTGAGGATCGCGGATCATCCCAACCAGAGCCCAATCCGTGAGAGAGCAAGGTCCGAGGTTTCCGAAGGTTAACCTGTTCCGTGGCGCATGCGCAGGCAGTATCAAGTTTCCGAGGCCTTCAAGTTCTGCTTCCCGGTGAGTACCACTATGGGGAACGCATAAAGTTCAAGACGGGTTCATTTATTTGAACTCGGTAAAGACGTGTCTCTTTATACGAGCACGGTAAAGACGGGTCCATTTCGGTGGGCACGGTAAAGACGTGTCCGTTCATACGGGCACGGTAAAGACGGGTCCACGGTAAACGTGGGCACGGTAAAGACGTGTCTCTTTACGAGACCGGTATGGTTGTACTGTATTCCAGTGCATAAAGTTAACTGTTTTCAAGTACATGTATCTAGTCAAACTGTATCTGTTTTAATGTTTTAGTGTTGTAGTGTGAATGAGTGTTTCAGTCAGAGTATTTTTGTGTTTATTGTGTTGTTCATTACGTTGGTTTCAACATGCCACTGTTTTCGAAATTACGTCAGATAGGGACCAGGAAAGGCATACTCGAAGAGTCAGTTAACATCCCGCCTAGAGACACACCTGGTCATTACATGTACAATAAGCACGGGCTAGATGCCGTGTTGTTTTTAGACTTATGGGTAGATTACACGAAGGATTTAGAGGAAAAGTACAGATGGCCTATCTCAGGAACATGGGATTCTGAATGCATTATGAAAGTAGAGGAAGCGCTATGGAAAAGGAAAGTAAGATCCTCTCAGAAAGATGCCATTGAGTTATGGCGCAAAGAGTCACATAGGAGATCAGAGAAAGAATACCACCAAGCAGAGAGAAGTAAACAAGCAGCGGAAAAAGCCAAAGAAAAAGAACTGCGGGAGGAGGGGGAACGGGTCAAGGCAGAACAGGCTGATAGAGAAAGAAATGCCGTCGTTACTGGTATTTATCCCGTCCTCTCAGAAGAACTAGCTAGAGTGACCCCTTCAGAAACACCCCGTAGGTCGCGAACGCCACCACCTGTACCCTTTAGAGTACGTAGAAAAAAGCCGACAGCCTCCGAAGCTTTTATTTCCTCCTATCTAGAAGAGTCCGCACCGAACTACGCAAACGCAGATTTCCCTCCGCCCCCACCGACGGATCAGCTTGAACAGTTCCAGCAGGTCGTGAAAGACGACGTAGGGCCAGGGGCCGTAGGGGGAGAGGTGCCAAGGCCAATGCCAACGCCAACGTTAACGCTAACGCGAACGTCAACGCCATATAAGTCTACTGTAGATGTAGCAATTTCACACTGTATTTACGATCCAGTACCAGAAAAGGGTACAATGCTCGTGTTTTCACTAAGACTAAGAAAAGCCGTCGACTATTTGGTCACACTACCAGAGATGAAAGAACACCTAGATAAAATATACCGTTTCATTAGAACGGGGGAGGGACCCGAGTGTATAGAAGAGGCAATGGAACAAAGAAAGGTGGGGGTTAAGAACTACATCCTACGTTTTATGATTAACTGTCTGATCAGGGAACAAGACCCAGGACGGAGATGTAAGGCATGGTTTGATAGAATGGAGTGACAACATAGATGCCGGTCGGCATGATAAACAGGGACAGACAGATAGCATGACGATGAAAATACGAAAGGAAATATTAGCGATACACAGAATGTGGTCTGACGAGATGGGTGAGTCATCATCGGAAGAGTCAGAAAACGAGGAAAAGGACAAAATGAATTATGTAGGTAAGGCACAACAGTTTGACAGGCCCAAGTGCCTCGATTACCGTAAACAGGGACAGGCTATAAAAGAAAGATATTCCCTTGAAAATCTATTCCAAGCTACTGAAAAAGCACTGAAAAGACGGATAGAGAGCGAACGTTCTCACACCCCACACAAAAAGGAATTGGCCCGGTCAGCCACCCAGTGGGTGTCCAATTCTAATATATATAGCAATGATATAGTGGCTCAGAATTTCTTGAGCCTTCCGCCGAACGAACAGCGTTTGGCCGGTATTTACATGGTCCAACATTTAATAACGTTGTATGAAAGTCAATATTCTGATCCCGGTCACTTGTATAAATTACTGGACGACATACTTCTAGAAAGATGGACAGGTCTAGGTACTGACTTAATTAATGTGATCCTGGATCAACAACATAAGTACTTAAATTCTCTGACCACAGGGCGGCAGCAACACTTAATTAAACTACTTATTAAGAGCACTGCTCAGGTGGCTCCTTTTTTACCAAAATCTAAGAAAGCACTTTTTTTATTTGCAAAGCAATCAGCGCTGCATTTAAAAGCATGGTCCTTGCAGGGGGTTTGCTTCAACTTGACTCAATCTCTCCGTGCTTTCCCCAACTATTCCACCCCAGAAAGTCATGAGATGGCATCAGCCATGTCGAGCTGCCTGTGTAAAGGGCGGTAGCTACATTCTACAAGTGAGTGACTTACTAATTAAATAGGAGGAATGCTTTTCAGCATATTTGTTTTCCTTCCACCCCTCTTCTCACTGCAGTGTCACTTCCACTTCGCACAATCGCCCTGTACGTTCCCCCGAAAACACTTCCCACACCAAACTACCCTTATCATTCTAAAATAGCTGCAGGTATTTCCAGCTCTCTTTCTAGATTGTGGCAGCTTACAGCTAATTAAATTGCACATTAAATAGAAGCACTGCTCTTCAGCTGAGCTCTCACACAGGGTGTGTTAGAATTGCCTAAATAATATTTCCCCTTTGACATGTTTCCATAGGGGTGTGTCAGACACAGTAATACAAAAACCGAAAGTACTCAGGTTAAAAACATTTGCTTTTTTTAAATGTATGAGCAAGAATTAACAATTTGAAAAAGGATAACTCCAGTTTATTACACCTGCAAGGACAAAAAGAGTGAAACAACTTTCTGGGCTGCATGCACTTTATTTAAAATCTTCCTCCCTTCCCCCAACACCACCTGTCCATGTCATTGCGAAATGTCCACCAGTGTGTCCAATTCAGTGGGTAAAATGCCAGCTACCGCTAAGTATATGTATTATTAAATAAAAGTACTACTTTTAAACAAGATTGTTTTTCTTTCCACCCTTTTCCTGGCAATGACGCTGCTTTCACTTCACTTAATCTCCCCGTGTCTTCCCCCAACACCACTTCCCGACCCTAAGTATGCACATGTTACTTTTTTATCCTAGCTCCCATTTCTGTGCGACACTTCTCCATCCCCCAAATCCATGATACATAGATTGTTTAAAGAAACATGCTTTCTCCCCTGTAGACCTTTGCCTTTGCATTATTTATTATTGTTCACAGCCAAATTAAGCAGGGCAGGGCCGGCCTTAGGCATGTGCAAGTTGTGCACCTGCACAGGGCGGCCAAACCCCAGGGGCCGCCACACCAGTACTCTGCCAAAGTGTGAGAAATTATGACGTTGCACGTTCATGCGTCCTTGCGCACACACCAATTATATTTCGGCTCCTCAACCGGCACCGGCATTTTCTAAATCCTGAGCTAATGCTGGCATTGTAAGGTAAGCGAGCTTGCTGCTCGATAACCCTCTTCTTCATTTGTCCTACGCTGCGCCAGACAAGGCACACACCCATAGCTGAACCGACTTTTTACCGATTCTTTTTGCTGCACAAACCCTGCATGTCCTGTCTGAGGATTAGACGATGGCCTACCGCCCCCACCTCTCTCATTTATCAGGAGGCGTTCGCCCTCCCGCCTTAAATAATACCGCAACAGCATGTGCTAATTTTTGAAAACCTTTGCGAGGCAGGGCACTTTCTCTAACTCAGGTGGCCCCTTCCCCACATACAATGACCATGTTTGACTGTGTAACCATTACCAGCATTTATGAAACGCAAGCACGCTCCACGTTTGGTTTAAATCATGTCGCCCCTACCTAGCCATTTTAACCTTTGCCAGTACCAGTAATAATTGTGAGTAGGCACACATATTTTAGGCCACACTCAGCCTTTCACGTTGAGCCCCCCCTCTTCCGGGACCCCCTACACTCCCTGCCCAGGGCCACCATGAGCCTAGAGCCGCCCCTGAGCAGGGCATTCCACTTCCTGACCTTTTTTATTTGGAATTTGGGGCCACTGCTCATTACCTGCCATCCACGCTTGGTATGCAGCCTGTTAACACATTAGATGCATATCAATCAAAACCTACTCTACCGTAAAAATGTACAGTGTAAAAAAGGCTGTTCTTTGTGCTTCCATTAGCAGTGCATACTTTCAGTTTGGAGGAAGAGCTAATTCATTATGGAATCTATTCTTCACAGAAAATAGGACCAACCAGATATTTTATTTCCCTGTTTTTGTTTTGCGCACAGAAAGACCAGCATTTTTAGTGAAACATTGTTGTAAGTGCAGTGTGTTAGACAAGCATATAGCAATTATAACAAAAGATGACTGCTTTTTGATTTGCTCTCAAATATAAACATGCATTTGGGGTTTCTTAAACGTTCTCAATCAAATTAAAACTTTTCATTTGATTCAGTAAAACTGAGTGGAAACACAAACTACCTGCAACATTGGCATATTTTATCTGTATTGAAAAATATTTTCTTTGGAAATGAATGCTGGCAACTCCTGCAGGTAACCGATTTTAAGTAAAGAGAGCTGGCAAAAAAATGCTTTTGTTCATGATGAACTAAAAACATCAACAGGTATGATATCAGGCCTGTAGAATTGGAGTTTTCGATATTTTTGCAAGGCAGTGGTAACTATCAGAATAGAACAAACCACTAACACAAGGTTACTATCGAACACTCTAGTGCAGCACTATGGGCTAGATGTAGGTAATAGGTAAATACTGATTCCTAAATACCGAATTTTACCGATTCGGCATTTAGAAATCGGTATTTCAGTTGTATGTAAGAATTCAGTAAAAAATACAAAATTCTTAATATTTGGTATTACCTAATCAGTAATGGAGATTCGATAATAACGAATACCTACCCATTCATTCCTATGGGCTTGGAGGCCGAATCGGTAATACCGGGAGGTATTTCAAGGGTGCCAGGGTGTCCAAAGGACACCCTGTTGCGCCCCTGAAATGTGCATGTGCACACATATGGCACACATGCATGCCCTAAGGGCATGGATGTGTGCCACATGGCACATTTCAAAAAGCAGAAAAGTGCTTTTTGAAAGAAAATCGCTACTAACCACCAACATGAAGTTGGTGGTAAATAGTGATTCCTTACGGCTGAGGTGCACTGTTTTAAGTAAGACCTACATTGCATTTCAGGAATCGGTATTACCGATTACTTAAATGCAAGGCAAATACGGAATCCGTATTAAGGAATCAGTATTTATCGATTCCTTATTACCGATTCCTACCCTACATCCCACCTGGCTGAATACCGGTCGGTAACAGTGAAATTGAATTAATTTCACCGTTACCGACTGGTATTTGCCCACCTACATCTGGCCCTATATGAGCCTGATATCACACTGCCCACTGGCTGTCACATTGAAAAAAACGTACCTGCCAGTAGTGAGCTGCAGTGTGATATTCAATTGATCATCGGTGTTAACAGTAACTCTGGCATCTTCGTTGAAGCAGTGTTAACCAGTCTGTTAGAACCCACAAGTAATTCAGTTCATGGTGTGCACTAAACAAAAACCTCACACCTATATGGTTTAACAAGCAATAATGTTGCTTCACATACTTCACCAGTAGCTGGGATTAATTCAAACTTTCCACCCATCACTTTTTGCTTTTTGTCAGTACGATACTGTAAGCGCAGTAAGCATGCCCAACTATGGGTCCAGTGTTGCACTCTGCCACAGTACTCACGCTATACTGCACGGGTGAGTCCTAACTAGGAAAAAGCCTGCCTGGCGTTTCTTGTGGTCCTGGTTAATTTTAGAATGTTCAGAATGTATGTTTTGAAATTGTTGCATACAGGCCTGGAGACTCTCGGGAAGCATTCCACATAATTCCAACATTACACATCTTCAGTGGCTTACCAGTTTGTGCTGTGTCAGTGCAGTTATTCTTCTGAATACTGGTAGTCAATCATCTAAAGACACCATTGGCGCCATCTTTTCATTGAACTAATATATTCACTTGAGACTGTGTGTCACAGGAATCACAGCCTAACACAATACTATAATGTAACAATTTCTCAGAGAAGTGCCCCCAACTCGCAACACAACGTTTACCAAAAGACATATTTTAGGTAGGTATGAGAGAGCTTTTTGTTTATTTTTCTTTCTCGTTCCATTACCTTTCCTGACTGCCATTTAACTTTTGTTGCAGCCATGAAGAAGCTATAGGCAATCTGTCTAGCAAAACAGCTGTTGGCTGTGATTCTACCTTTAAGTAATAACTCCTGCATCAACCTTTTTAGGAAGTGCAAACGGTGCAAATCGCAAAAATCGGCCGTTTGCACTACCTGAATTGGTTTTTGGGATGCATCAAGCATTTTTGGAAAATCGCTATTTTTAGCGAATTCCAAAAATGCGATTGCTTTTAAGGAATCGCAAATTTGCGATTCCTTAAATGCAATGCATCATTGTCAAAACATTTGCGATTTTACAAATTGTATTTGCAAATTACCACGAAGTTGAACCTCGTGGTAATTTGCAAAATTGTTTAAAAATGCACAAAAATGCATTTTTTAAACTGTTAAGTTACAGACACACATGTCCTTAGGACATGTGTGTATGTAACTTACATGTAATAGTGCATTTCATGGGTGCAGGGGGGGGGGTCCTTTGGACCCCCCTCTCCACCCTTGAAAGGCTTTGTTGAATTCCGATTTCAAATTGCGAATTCGCAATTCCCATTCATTCCTATGGGCATTTCAGCCCATAGGAATGAATGGGAATTGCGAATTTGCAATTTGAAAATCGCATTTTTTATGCGATTCTGTAAAAATTGTGATTTTTACCGAATCACAAAAAAAATGCGAAAAAAATGATGCATACCATTTTGAGATTCCTAATTTGCGATTCGGTAATTTTCGCAAATTAGGAATCGCAAAACAGTACTTTGATGCATCTGGGGGATAAACCCTAGGTAGCTCAGCTATTTCACAGCAAAAAACACCCTCCAGGACTTGACATTCATACAAAACGACGGATATATTCTTCCAGATCTCATTTAAAGAACTTAGACTGTTAGGGTCAAGTTGTATTAAGAATCAAACATGGCAGTGGTCTATTTACTGGCTTTCCTAAAACCCATACCGCACAAGTAAAATAAGTTTTTAACACAGTAGCCAAAATCTTCTCAAGAACTAGGAAAGTTAACCACATTAAATCAGTTCTGGCATCACAGAATTGGCTACTGCTACAAACCGTGAAACGGCTGTTATAACGTTCCGCACTGGTGGTAGCGGTCTTTGAATAGAGTAAAAATGTAGTCACTGGGAGCATGCGATCACATGAGCAAGTGCCCTCACCCACCCAAAGGTGGTATGCTTCATCATTTGGCTGATACTGCAATGTATTAAATGTAATTTTAAAAATATAATTAAACTCCACAGCATACCACTCTACTTAAAAAAATACCATTCCACATATAATTACACTCTATAAAAATCAATTCCACTACACATAATTATCATTTACAACGCCATTACCTCTAACTCTCACAAATGAGAGACCAATTGCATTGCAAATGCTTGTCCCTCTTAGTTAGCTCCCTCTTAGACAGGGCTCTACCAGATTTCCATTTTCCCTACTTTCCCGAACAGTCCAGTGATACTCACCAGTTGGTGTTCCTCTATTGCTGTTTGCTAGCTTATGAGCTATGGTTTGTTTCCGACCTAGGGAACCTAAGACGTATCCTGTGGGTAAGGGGAGAACCAGGATTCTTTTGAACAACACTTCGCATGCTCCCTTGCATACCGGGCAAGCTTGAGCACTCATTGGCATGCTCAGTCTAACACTTCCCATTGGTTCCAGAGCGAACCCTCCACAGTGTATCCTCCAATATATATTGCAGGCTCTAAAAATGATCACCTCCATGTGTACTTTATTTTGTGGCTAAATACTTTATTTTGTATGTTATAGTTTATTTGTGGTTAATTCATAACCGTTTGCAACTTTAAAACGCAATGTACAAACATAAACATCCAACATGCCTCAATATTTCAATACATCAATACAAGTCAGCAGATGTTTAAAATTCATTAATTGCACAGTATTCATTTTGGGAAACACATCATTTATCTCAATTCGTCATTAGCTCCTGCCACACATTATAGTCATGCAGCACAAGATATATATTTTCGCACCTATTTTACACAACCAATACTGTCTCCCGTCATAATGGGACGCCTATCCAGCGGTCAGTGATTGTATACAAGAAAAGAACATGCCCAAAACAAAACTGCATAAGTTTATGCATCACAATTGACATTTTTAATTCCTCGTGAATTTCCAAATTAGACCTACCCTCCTAAATAGGATGCTACAGGACACACACAGCCTTAACATTTGTCAAGAAAATGTTGCCATGTTTACAATGAGCTTTGATGTCTTTAATACTTTAAATATAAGGGTGGGGTGTGCTTGAGCCCGAGCAAGATGGCGGCTTAAACCGACCGCTTTGCTCCCGGTCCTGCAGTCTCAGAGTTCTGATTTAAAATCATCGCCCCAAAACTCACTGAAACGAACCACAAAGGAACCTTGGTTTGAGGGGGGTACCAAAGATGTGAAGAAGTGGCACCAACTCGATCGATTGCACCAGATCGACAACACCCCTCTGTACAAGGCCGAGGGGGAAACATATTGGAGACCCTCTGCGATCTCGCCAGCTTCGGGGAATACAACAGTTCTGCAAGCTACGCTGGGGCCCACATATAGGTAGAAGGTGTGCCTCATCCTCACTGGCTCTGTGCTACAACTAACGGGAACCCAAAACCTGCCTCGTATCCTGATACCCCAGCCCAAGGCCAAAGGGGAAACATGGCCGGCCTCAGCACTTTCAACCTCTGCAGGCAATACGACAACGCTGCAAGCTACACTTTGACCCATATATATGTAGGCACTCCACGTGCACTACCGTAACGCGAACCCAAACCTACCTCGCATACTGTTCCCCACAGAATCTTGCCCGAATAGGTCCCTTTCCTGTACTATAATTATGTGAGCGAGCAGTCATCATTGTGCCCACTGCGTCTGCCATTTGATGAGCCAACGCCGATAACAGAATGTATCATCCAACCCACCCCACTCCGATCACCCTGCCACTCCCGAGACGATCGGCCATTCCCTTTGAGGCATCAATCCTGGGCTGTGCTCTGTTTGCAAAGGAGCAACCTTGAAGCACCTCACCTTAACACCCACCCCCCAACCCGAAGACTCTGTTGGCAGCAAGAGAGTCTCAAGAAAGGCGATACAACTTGGTTCACGTCGGCGCTAAAGTGAGACCCAGGGTGACTCCCCTGTCACTCCCAACGTAACGTACCGTAGCTCTACCTACCGCCTGTAGACAAGGCATCTGACCAAGTAACCTGCACGACTGCCATATGCCGGGGTACGGACACCACCCCCATAGTGCAGAATGCCAGCAGAGCTCAATGCGGCCTAATGCACCTGGTGCACCCCAGAGAGGCCTTGGAGGGACTCAGAAAATCTAATCTCTGCGCTTATCAGACTTTTACCATTAGGACAGCTGCATGTCTATGCTGCACCTAACAGGAATAGCTCAAGAGGAGCGATCCGACCCGGAATGGGCCTTTGGGCCTTCTAGTGGTCAATTGGTTGACACTGGCAGCACAGGCTTGGTGTAACAAAATGGTGCCCACACATG
The DNA here is from genome assembly GCF_964263255.1 of Lissotriton vulgaris. Lineage (NCBI taxonomy): Eukaryota > Metazoa > Chordata > Amphibia > Caudata > Salamandridae > Lissotriton > Lissotriton vulgaris. The sequence continues at coordinate 473,895,558 of NC_141698.1, read as the reverse complement.
TCCTAGAAACAGTATGAGCCCTATAGGAGAAAGCAGAGGAGGCACACAGGATACTCTTCCTTCCTCCCAACATCTCCCTCAGCGCCCAGAAACTAAGACTACTGCATCTGGCCGGGTGTCTACCAGGTGCCCCCTGGCACACTCTCACAGATAGTTTTCCTCACCTTCAGCTTCCTTCTGAAGGGACATGAAATATCGCCCGTACTGAATATAAAGTATAAATAGATCCCTTACTAGTCACCAATTTGATTGTCAACAGGATAAGACAAAGGGGTGGTGCTCACTCTAGTAACTCTAGTACCCCTCTAGTACACAAACACACAAACGTAAGTCACTATTACAGATTATTTACCCAATAACAAAACAGAAAGAGATCAATAAAGATTCCTAAATCACCAGCACAAGGGTCCTCCCACTGACCTTAAGATGGCGCATCATAGGGGCAAGGAGTCCAAGGACATTAAATAAAGCTAATTCTTCCTGAAACATTTTAAGGTGGATCCTCCTTTCCCATAATCCCCCAAAGGTAAAAAGTAAGCATGGGCGGATTTCGCGGATCCATGATCCGCGAATTTGCGGATTTGCGAATTCGCGGATCAGCGAATTTGCGGATTCGCAGATTTTTTTAATGGGGGGGTCTTCTGTGTGGCCTCGACGACACTCACAATTGTTTTTGGGCTGATGAATGAGTCACTGAATTTGAGCTTCAACTAGTTCCAGCGACCATGTGTATGTTACCATGCAATCGCCCGAAGGGCGCAGGGGTCCTTTGAGTGAGCTGTCCATCATAGTGGGTAAATGGCGGGAAGACGGTGCACAGCGCGAGTGTGTCAGCAGGGCTAAATGGGTGCGGCTTCCATTCGAGTTCACATGCCTCTTGTGGGTATAAAAGGTCAGAGACCAATCAGAGCAGCAGATCAAGAGAAAGAAGCTCCTGGTCACAGGAAGAGCACGAGGATTGCGCTCGTGAAAGTGAAGGATGCAAAGGCCTCTATCCAGCATCACAACTGATTTTGGACGGTAGATTTGGGAAGAAGGCACACCTGCCCAGCCTCGACGACGCTCCCTTGAGTGAGCTGTCCATCCATCATCTTCCTGTAACTATTTTAGGATGGCGCCGGCAAGCTACCAGCGCCATCCTAAAATAGTTACTAAATTAGCTTCACTAATAGATAAAATAAAGCAGGTGCTCGAGCACTTGCTTTATTTTATCTATTAGTGCTTCCTGTGCTTCCTGTTGAAGCTAACTTAGTAACTATTTTAGGATGGCGCTGGCAGCTTGCCGGCGCCATCCTAAAATAGTTACAACAACAACTTCAAGCTTAAAGGCTTGAACTTTTGCCCCCCGAATCCGCCGCTCGCGGATTTTCGGTAAATTTGCTGGAGTTCGCGGATTGCGGATTGACCTAAAATCCGCGAAATCCGCGAGCGGAACGGATTTTGCGCTCACGCTTAGTAAAAAGGACTTGGGGATGCTGGCGATGATCCTCCAACGCCTCAGCGCACTACAAGACCTTTGTCCAAGACACTAAAGCAAGCACTGATGTGATGCGCCACAACATACAAGGTTTAAAGTATCAACTTCCAAAACATGTCAAACAGATTCACAGAAGCAGAAACGAGGATCGTCACACCAGAGGACACCACCTCACACACAAAGAACAGAGTAGATGCGGCTGCCAATAAGATAAAATACCTCATGAAATATAGCCCCGAATTTGAGGACTGGAACCACAGAGGGAATCTCTGCATCTTTGGATTGTCAGAAAAAGTGGAGGATGATGTAGACTCATGTGTGGAGTTTCTGGAAGCTTGGCTGCCACGCACCCTTTGAATCACATTTGATCGTGAGTTCGAGATAGAACGGGCGCACTGAGTCCAAAGGGGCAACCCACGCTCAAGTCATCCCAACAAGTGCCCCAGAGACATGAGATTCAAACCACTGAGATATTGTCACACTAAAAGCATTCATGCCGACATGAACAATTCTCAACAGCTGATCTGGGATGGCTTCAAAATCAACATTGTGCAAGAATACTCAAAGGCCACGGTTGCAACTACAAAAGGAATCCTAGCACTCCATCAATCCCTGAAGGACCACAGCATTCCATATGGATTTGTGGGCCCAGCAGATTTTGGATTGTCATCCATGGGAAACCCTGCTTTTCACAGACCCAAATGAACTACAGAGGTTTCTGAACTCCTCCATACTATCAGCTATGTATATTTGACTGTTAACACTAGAGGCTACATGTGACTACAATCTGCAATAACCAACTTCTTGACACCAAACTTCTTTCTTTTGTTCCCTGACAACAAGGTCAACAAGGACGATAACAAGGACAACAAGGAACCACAGCGTTATCAATTGGCGTACTGTGAGTTGGTCTTTCAGTGTTGTCTGGTCATCCAGTATCGACTCACCGGATAAGTAAGATGAGCCAAATAACGTATTTTTAAACTAGATAACATATTGTTTTATCCATATGTCTGTTTCCTATTATGGGCTTGTATTAAAGTCGCCATTGTACGGTGATTATCCCCTTCTCTGACTTACCTTGTAATAAGTGTTCTCCATCTTTACTGCTCAAAGGAACTACTGCTATTGATCTCTACATGGTACCAACATTCTGAACAACTTACACAGCCACACTGTGCAAGATATTGACCACATAAAGGCATGTAAATTCGCAATACTGCCTCAGTACAGCCTACTTTGTGAGAACACTGTGCTTCGTGGTCACCCTGAGGTTTAGAAAGCTACTGCTGTAAGTGGACTATCGCCTATCTGACCTACTTTGGAATAAGAGCTCTCCTTTTCTACTGCTCAAAGGCACTCCTAATATTGATGTTTGTTTATAAGGTAACCACTTCTACAAGGTTGTAATCTACTGTACTACCTACACTGTCACACGGTACAGAGGTTTGACCACATGAAGTCATATAAAATCCAGACACTGCTTCCTTACCATGCTACTGAGAGACTGCAATGTGAGAGCACTGTGCTCCTTGCGTTCCCCGAGGTTAGCTAAGTCTCGCCACTGGTTACAACAATATAATACTTACTGCCCTATGCAGTCACTTTTCTCTTTATAATACAAGACTTTCAATTGTTGATGAGTGTTATCCATGTACCTGAGATTATGTGTTAAGCATATATGCACAATTGTGTACTGCTCAAAGTTCCAGCTAACTAGAGGGCCTAGTTGACACCCTATCTCGCCCACCTGATGGATGTCTAAACAATCCTTGCCACACACAGGTTCTCTGCAACATCAACTCACAAACCTAACCTGGGAGATGGTCCGCAGTTCCTTACACTACCCTTACTCATTCACAAACACGTCAACTGACCCCCCCTTTCATCTCTGCCATCAGGTGTAACACTATTTATAGCCCTCTCCCCAAACGCATATATATGAATGCTGTATTGCTATATCTCCTCTTGCACAGAACCAGGACTCAGTCAACTCCCTATTTTGCCTCACTTGCCTTCAGCTCCCATCCTCGCAATAAAATCCCAGTTGACCCTTCCCCATAGAATCCTATTACCACACACTTACTACAAAGACGTACAAAGACGTACCCTATGCACACACTATATATTTCTGTAAACGTAGGTCAACGTATACATTCTTAATAGTTGTAAAATCATGCAGAGAAACAGATGAAGTGAACAATAATAGGAAATGAATATAATGACAAGGGAGAATCCTTGTGTCCTCATTTAATTTTCAAGGCTTAACAACAGCCAGCCAACATGTGTTTCATCGCATCACCCGAATCTTCAGGGCTCTCGGTAGCTGTGTTTGAGCCAATAGGTCGCTCTGCCGGTCATACTTCCAACCCGGTGGGGCCCAAGACCGTCTGATGCTCCAATTTTGAATAGAGAAAGTGGACTTGAAGCGAAATGCCCTTTAAATATACCCGCAAAATGTAGTTCAAGTAAAACTGAGATGGTATCTTCAGAATCCAATTAATGCGTTGTATACTTTAGGAGCGACAGAGGTAGCTCTGCGCTCTCGTAGTGAGTATATGTTTCGTAGAGTAACAGAGAAACGCGCTGATCCCGGGTCGCCGTGTTCCTGGTAGTGGACGGTTTTAGGGACTAGCCGCTCGTGGTCAAATATACCCCAAATAGAACATGGGTGGGGGATATTTCCAGCACCAATTTCAGGGGTGGGGTAGTGGGTGGACAGGGCTTGGTTATGGTTATGCTGTTTTTGTTGCAGCCTCACCTGTAGTTCATGTTCATCTGGCCCTTCTTCTCTTCACTATCTTAACCCTCCCCTCCTCCACTCTCACCCTTCCTCATCCTTCCAGCTCACTGGGCACCACTTGCACCAATTTTGTGTCCACAGTCTGACTAGAAGGATGCATACTCTAATTACCATGTATGAATTTTACCAATTACTGATGGGTACATGTGAAGGACCAAAACATAATGTTAGGGAATCATCCATCCCTGTGGTCTCTGGCCATCCCATACTATCACCGGCTATCCAAGGAGACCTCAATAGATCTCAGTGGTACACCCCTTGAACAATATTTCACTAACCATTAAGGGGCTTAACCAACCAGTCAAATGAAGAGTAGTGGCTGATTACTGACATAAACTGGAGGGCTATATCATTCTCCTACAAGAGGCCCACTTAAATCCACTCATGATGCTAAATTCTATAGCCCCTGGATTGCCGATACGGGCACCTCCCTGGCCCCAAACAAAAAGAATGGGGTAGAAACATGAATCTAAAAAAAATTCTGGAATATTTATCGCATGACACATCCACGATCTTGCGGGCAGGTGGCTCACTCATATATTTCATATTTGTATTTGTAAAGCACAAACATCTCAACCCTTAAGGTTTCAAGTTCCTGGTGGCCGTTGTGGAGATTGAGTGAGTTATTGCCTAGAGTCACATAGTGCTGAGCTGAGCTGCCTTCGGCGATCGGACCATGTGCCCCGCGATCCGGAGTCAGCAGCTTTGGCCGCTGCACCACACCTCCCACACTGCTACACCTCTTACATCTCTGATCTCCTAAATGAAAAAACATGATCTAGAGGTCTTCATTGCACACATCTATACACCTAATGATAATGCCTCAGACTTCTGAACAAGCGCGACTGGTAAAGGTAAGAGAGGTGGGATGGTGGGCGGGGTGGAATTGCAGAAGACAGAATAGGGAAAATAAAATAAAAAATAAGTAAAACCACTTACCTCGACGCATCACGAGTCGGTGATGTGGCAGGCACAAGGTAAGTGGTTTATTTATTTATTTTATTTATTTTCCCTATTCCGTCATCTGTTGACTCCTCCCAGCCCTGCCCTGCACCCACTCCACCGCTCTTACCTGTACCGGCCGGGCCTGCTTCTGGAGGGATCTAGAAAAACAGATCTCGGACCTCCCGAACAACTTAGGTGTTAGTTTGGGAAGGTACTTTAATCTCCCCATGAATGGCAATATAGACAGGATATCAGCTCACAAATCTATAGGCAACAATGCGGACAAACAAATGAAAATCTGCTGTAAAAATAACAATCTGGCAGACATTGGGCACATCCATAATCCCAAAGGTAATGACTTCAACTTTTAATCATCGCCGAACCATTCCTTCACACGCATAGACTATAACATGGTAAGCAAATCCCAACTCCACAACGCTTACGCCCCAAAGATTGAGCCCATAGGGATCTCTGATCACGCATGTGTCTCAATGCAAATAACACTTCATGAACCCACACTACCACCCTGTCATTGGCGTTTGAACGATGACCTCTTGGATGACACGACAAAGTCAGATAGAGATGGCCTTATAAACTTCCTCAAAGAAAACGCTGTGAATGACACTGAAATAAAACACATTGGGATGCTCTTAAAGCCACATTTAGGGCATACTGATAAAAATCACATCCACTAAAAATAAGGCCATCTTGACTCTCCTCAAGGAACTGGAAGGCTCTATCTAAAATCTAAGCACCCAACTTAAACACTCCAAGGGCTTGTCCCTCATTTCTAAACTGAGCGCAGAACAGTACGAATATAATAAAATCCTCAGTAGAAGACCCCAAAAATGGAATTATGTAATCAAAGCAGATCGGCTATATGACAACAACAAAGCTGGTAAATCTCTATAAAACTGCTTAAAATAAACACATAACAGTTCCCTCACATCTGCCAAGGGAAACCCAGACGGGGTGACTATCACCTACACCCCAGGCATACTTGACTCCCTAGAAGGTTCTATGTGGACTTATACATTTCAAACACTCTCAATCCCTTTACCAAAATTGCTGATTATCTTCACTCATGTGACTTCCCAAAAATATCCCAACAACATCAGCTAGAGCTTAACAACCCAATCACAGATCAGGCAATCGCCTGGGCTATCCACTCCCTCAGATTGAGGAAGGCGTCTGGCCCAGATGGCTACCCTGCAAAATTCAATAAAACATTTGCTGACAAGGTGTGCGACAGTAGAAGCTGGGATTCCGTTGGAGTGGTGGGATAGGGAGGGAAGAGGGGGATGTACATAGAAAACAATCAAATGAAAAGTTTAAAAAAAGAACTTACCGTCCGCATTGTGCTCACCGAAACACCACTCTGCTTTTTCTTTCTCGCTATAGCTCAGACTCCCAGTCTCCTTTGCGGCCAATCCTGACACTGCTCTACTGCATGAGAGCGACATCAGGATTGGCTTGAAAGCACTCGATTTGCATTCCCAGGGAGATGGGAGTCTGTGACTGCTGTCTCTAACCCAGCAATGAAGCTGGGGTTGGAGAGAGCTTCACTGCGCATGACGATTTGGCTGTCCTGTGACGACTGGCCAAACCGTCATGTGCATTGAATCACAATGCTAACCACTCTCCCTCCTGCTGTGCCCGCAAAGGTCTCAACTCTAAGCCTCATTCAATGGAAGAAAGAAGAAACGAAAATAAATATGTTTTAGTTTCATTTTACTTTTCACATTTTGAGGCGAGTGGGGGTGGTGATGCATCTCCGCCATAGCGGAGAAGCCGCCCCTTGTGTCTGACCCCCTACATGCAGTTTTCTCTAAATATGCCTCCAAGGGTTGTGTCCCAGGCTCAGCAACTGAAGCTATCATTGCAGTGATACCGAAGCAGAGGAAAAACCACATGAATGTAAAAATCTATAGGCTGATCTCCTTGATTAATAAAGATTGCAAGATATATGCAAAAATGGTGGCTCATCAACTGGAATCGGACATTCAAAAACGCATCCCTAATTCACATACAGATTTCCCTAAAGACAGACTTGCGGCGGATAATATCAGGAATTTCAGCCATGTCCTAGAAAGCACACAACTTTCTCTTTGCCCAACTGTGGCACTAGCACTTGATGTAGACAAGGACTTTGATTAGGTCTTGTAGCCTTTTCTACATGTCATTTTACATAAATGCAACAGGATGAGTAATTTATATGCATGACCATAACCCTCTACTCAGGCCCGACAGCAAGGGTGAGAGTTAAGGGCCACCTCTCCCAATCCTTCAACCTCTCACAGGCAGGACCGGATTGGCTACTGGGCCTTTCTAAGTAAAAAATGGAAAACCAAATGGTTTTAACCCCTTAGGTACTCATGACAAGTCCAGCTCGTCATGAGTCAGGGTGGATCTGTGCTCATTACGACCTGGTCTCGTCACGAGTACCGCGGCGCCCCCCCCCCCCCCCGCACAGTGGAAGAAATATCTTAGAAGAAAATGCAGGGCCCCGTCAACATAAATAAGTCCCCCACAGCAGTAAAATAGAGCCCTAGCTTGGCAGCAAACCAAAAGACCGGTTGCCAGTCCGGCCTTCTCACAGGATACTCATCAGGAGTGACCTCTCTCTCCCCTGCTCTTCCTTTTGGTTATTGAACCACTCTTTGCTGCCTTCAGAAACAACCTAATTCACTTCTGGCAGACAAGTAGTTGCCACTTATGCAGATGATGTACTACTGTTTACTGAAGATATCCAACCAGCCATACTAATTATCATAGAAGAAAAAAACAGATATTCACTGGTCGCTGGCTATTCTTTAAATATAGACAAAATGGAGGCATTCTCTTTAAACATACACTGCACAGCTGATGCTATTGGCGAATTCGGTCTGCATGGCAACTGACAGCCATCAAATACCTGGGCATGTAGTTCTCTCTAGATCTTAAACATTGTGACGCATTGAAAGAACGAAAAAGGTTGTACAAAATTAAAGTAACTTTTTACCAAATGGTCACTTGGTGGGGCCATATTGGAACAGTGAAGATAATGATAGCGCCACTGATTGAATGAATGAATGAATGAAAGGCGATTTATACAAGCGCTACTTTGCCCAAAGGCGTCAAGGCGCAAAAGATGGAATAAAATAGCAAGGTACTGAAATGAAAAGGAGGTGGGAAAAAGCCTAAGAGTAGGCTTCAGTAAAGAGCAGGGTTTTGAGGCCCTTTCTGAAGAGCTTCATATCCAGCAGGAAATGGGAACCCCACTCCCAGGCAATGGTTATTCGCCCTTTTGACAAAACAACATGGTGGAAGATCTGGATTCCCCCCCTGTGAGGTTAAATCACCACCACCCTCGCACCCCTCATCTTCCCTCTGCGTAGCCCCCTCTCCTGTCCCTCTCTCTTTCTCCAACTCTCTTACTGATGAGCCAGAACACCTGGTTTCCCTACACTCCATTCCGAATATCTCATTGCTACTTGATTTGGTCTACCATTTACAAGATGTAACTATCTCCACATCTATGTCGTAATAACAACCAGGGGCGGATTGGCAATGCGGGGATTCGGGCATCAGCCGAAGTGCCGGTGTCTCTGTGCCCTCTGTGGGCAGTTTTTTTTCTCCCCTTTCCCAGACGCACAGTGAAGCTGCATTCATTTCTCTGTCTCTGTCTCCGTGCTCTCTGTGGACTAGGAAAGGGGGGAAAAAAAACGGCCCACAGAGGGCACAGAGACAGAGACAGAGAAATGAATGCAGCTTCACTGTGCGGCCGCAGCGATTATCCGCTGTGGCCTCTCCTTCACCCCCTGCCCTGCAAAGCAATCACGCTAAGCGTGGCTGGGGAGGGGGTATTTGTTTGCAAAAATCGGCCTCCCTGGGGGTCAGGTGTTGCTCAGGCCTTTGAGCCATTTTTACCTCGGCCCACGCAGCCCAGAATCAGTGTTAGTTTTAACACCTCGCCCACAGCCCTTCACATTCAGGGCATAGTGGGCGAGGAAGAATTGGTCTTGCTGTGGGGGCCAGGTGATCTTTGCAACTTGCACCATCTTCACCTCAGCCTTCCCCTGGCTACCATGGATGACCTAGCAGGTCTGTTTTGTGCCCCCCTGCCAGGACATTGCCCTGAGGCCTGGAGGGCTGGGGAGGGCTGATTAATTTACTAATTGCAGGGGCATTACTGCTATTCATGTGCTCCTGAGCTGCAGGTCTTGGGAGGGCTGAGTAGGTTAGTAATAGCAGGGGCTTTGCTGCTTATTAGGTGCTCCTTCGCTGGAGGGCTCGAATAATTTTGTGACAGAAAGGGGCCTTGCTGTTTTTTTGCTGCTCAGCATGTAGGCCATTGTCACCTTGGCCCTGTGTCCTGTGCAAGAACAGTATCCTCTCACTTTCTTTCCTTGTCTGTGCCAAACATCTTAAGGATTTTGGGGGCCCTGAGCCAAACATATTTTTGGGCACCTGTTCGGAACAGATTTGAATTTATAATCCAATTTCTGCTCTTTGATGCCCTCTTTCAGCTGGTCACTGGACAGTGCACTACCATACTTGTCCAAATTCATAATGTATTTACATCTAATATTCAAGGACATTGATGTGTGTTTTCAATATTACAACACAGTAGCAGCTTACTAAAATTACTGAAAATAATCTGTGAAATCCTCCCATTTCTCCTATGTGATGGCCTGTTTGATCTCAAAGACATTTTTTATGGATGTTGCATGAAACATAAACACATTTTTCTGCAGAATCTCTGTGATAGGTTCGTACTCATCGCCCATATTAAAAATAAATTTGAAAAAATGGTATTTAAAACAATCTGTTTAAGGAGTACGCATGGTCATTAGGGCAAGATTCTCTGCAGAACAGAGCTGGCTCTATCAGAGGGCTCCCTGAAAGGGTGGGGCCCCGGGCCAGAGCCCACGTTGCCCATGCCTTAAAACGTCTCTGGTCTGTGCATAGGCACATGTGGCCGCAAGTTTGAGTCCCAGCGTCTGCTCAACAACCTGTGATTCTGGGCAGATCACTTCATCGCCCAGGCCCTTAAAGGGGAACAGCATTTACAACGCAACTTTTACAACGCAGTACCTTCACGACGCAACCATTACAACGCAAGTCATTACAACGACTTGCGCTGGGTGGCGCTCCAGGATAGGGGATAGTTTTAATTTACTATCCAACACCTTCCCTACTATCCACGGGGACTGGAGTTGGAATAGTAAATTAAACTATTCACTATCCAGCGCCCCCAACGCAAGTCGTTGTAACGACTTGCGTTGTAAAAGTTGCGTCGTAAAGGCATGCGTTATAAAAGCATGCGTTGTAACCACGTACATCCGCCCTTAAATAAAAAATCGGATCATGTGTACTGTAATTGGTACTCATAAATAGAACTCAAATAGCCTTTGTCGTGGGCTGAATTCGCACTATATAAAACTGTCAAATGGAAAAACAACTATAAAAAATAACCATTTGTTCATGCTTTATGATTCTGCAAAGGGACCATGATAATTAAAGAGGACACTATAAAAACATGTCCATATTTTTTAACACAGCTTTTCTGATGCAAAATGTTTATTTTTATTTAATTCCCCTTAATGCCTCCCTGTCTGGTTGTCTTATGTTGTGGAGGCTGCGCTCTGACCCGTAAGTCATTCTGTACCTCTTATTGGGTACACCATTCTACTTCTATGTTCTTTTTGTTATTCTGGGAGAGTCTAAGCTTGCACTAAGATAACATTTCATAGTATTCATAATTTCCCGTGACTCCCTCCTCAATGGGGGATCTTGTTGGGTGATGTTTGTGGCTTTCCTTTCCCTCCCCAGCTCCTGCCTCACCTCCATATGGACACACCCCTTACTCACTGCCTGTATGAGTGGGAAAACAGCAGGCCAATAGGTTTCTGTCCCACTGCTTTGACCACACCCTCTTTCTCAGTCAGCCAGTAAGACACAGTTTCTGGATTGAAGTGGGGGTAAGAATTCATAGATTTCCTTCCCGGCTCCTGATTACCACGCCCACGTTAGCCAGGTGAGGGACATAAAAGCAGCTTGCCAGCAGCTTTCATCAGACAACTTCAGGTTGGACTCCACAGCACCCACCACCTGGAGGATCGTATCCAGAAGTTGCAGCAGGAGATCAAAGCAAAGACCTGCCCAGCCCTCAGGTGCCCAGAAAACCTGCTTCAACAGGCTGCTGCTTCAGCCTACATCTGTATCTCCTTAGGTGCCAACCTTTTCCTACATGTGTAGACCTTCAGTGACCCAGTCCAACTCCTAAGGCTTAGGTAGAAGACAGTTGTGACCCTTGCATACAGAACTACAGAGTGTTCACCCTGCCTTTTCTATTTGGTTACTCTTCTAACCAGATGCACCACACTGCCAAGCTGTAACTCAAGAGGGGCCATCTAATTCCCTTGGCACCCCGCTCTCCACTTAGTTGCAAAAAAAAGTGCATTGCTGCAGGATCTTTTGATTGAGTAATCCTCAGTCTCCCCATGGCCAAGACTTAAAGGCAGCAACAGATGTGAATTAAACTGTGTTTTCTGTATATGGACATCACCTGCTGGCTGTGAAATAAATTTATGACTAAATTGTACAGATACATTTTTCAGCATTCTTTACACCCCAGACTGCCTTTTCCTCGTTTGTGAATTCTTACTTTTGTTATTAACACCTTCAGCGCGGTGCAAATTCTCGCGCTGTGCTGAAGGTTCTAATGAGGTTCTAATGAGCCAACGGGCTCATGACGGAACGGTTCTGTCATGAGCACAGCGCAACCGATGCTCATGACGGAACCGTTCCGCCATGAGCATCGAAGGGGTTAAATGTTCTGTTACCAGAGATTCCAGTCTTACCCTGTCCCCTTGACTTTGTACTAGATTTCTGATTTACGTGATGATTAGAGACTAGGACATAGCTGGCGGGGAAAGAGTATCTAACGACATTGTGCACAGCGTTAAGACTGCAAGTAAGTATTTAGTTTTCAGAACTGCAGTGCTCCTAGTCTTTATCAATGTTACGTGCTGTGTAAGCTTTAAAAGGCTTAATTTACTAAATATTTCTCTACAAATTAGACCTCAAAGAGTAACCAAATGGTGTTTCATAAAAGGGCACGCCCCTTGAATGTGGGCCACGCCCCTTAATTGTGGGCCACTTTTTTCGTCAGTTCCCGGGCCAAATTGTGATCCCAATCTGACGCTGATAACAACCACTATGCTTAACAGTAACCAGCAATGCCGTAATATGAATATCAATGTCTCACTTCATAGCCTCCAGGATGCTTGGAGTGTCCGGATTATTTGTACTGTCTTTGCATTGTTTGCTTTCTGTTTTATTTGATTTCTTGTAAAAACTGCCTAAAAAATACTTTAATTATAATTTGAATTGTAATAGCACCATCCACAGCTGCCTCAATTGTGACAGATCTAGTAATTTTGAACAAAACAGCTAATTGTTTTCATATGGTAATTTTTAAAGCCCATTCGGCTACTAAATATTAGCCTTGCACCAATAGCCATCAAAGCCCTTGACTATGAGGAGTGGATGCACAATTCTAGACTTCGAAGTTATATGGGTGTAGAGTTTCTCACACCCACTGAACGATGACAAACGAAACCTTCACCATCATCCAAACAAGCTGCAAATTGGACCCCATACTGAGGTGCTGCAGAAAATAAAAAAAACGGTATTTGCATTTTATGAATGTAATATGAGCTTTAGCAAAGGTCCGCCACAATGGCCATTAAAGGTATACAATGCGCTGCAAAACAAAGAAAACGTAGTTCATGATAAACCTCAGGCTTCCATTTGTATTTACCAGTGACTCTTTACTGAGATTTTAAAGATCATATAAAGCAGCCATTAAAACAAGCTGAAGCCACGTTGCTGTACGCAGTTAAATCGCTCTTGAATTGTAGATCACATTATAGGTAAGCTTGTGTTTGACAATATTAGAACATACAGTTCTCAACATTTGCAATTAGAAATAGCAGTACAGCATTCAGTAGAGAAAAAGGGTGATAGAGAACTTTCATCAAAAAATCCTCATGAATGAATTAAAGAAAACCTAAGGAAGCAGTACTACCCAATCGGGGCAAGAAATATATAGAATTACATTTAGGGGGCAATGCAGCATTTCACACAGGAGGGATAAACATCCCCCTGTCCCCTCCTCTCTGCATGTGCACGAGCTCACCCGTGGAAGTTTAAAGAGGATATTGATATTTTATATAGTAGATCTTATGGGGGGGAGTTGGTTGAAGCGTGGGACCACGGAGGAGAGGATGTATCCTTACGGCTAAAGCGGTCAACCTCAAAGCTGGGGAACCAAAGCTGGGGCACCAGGTTCGAGTCTCGGAAGCAAAGTTCAACATTTGATTCTTGGCAAATTACGTAATCTCCCTGTGCCTAACAAAAATGAATGTGTTCATCTGTAACGAAACAGGTGCTCATGTAAAGCGCTCAGATACCTGATATCTTTGGGTCTAGTTTGCACTATATAAAACTCTAAACAAAAATGTTTTAAATGTAGTACATTGCATCACAAAGTCGCTACCAGATACAGTGGTCTCCAAGGACGGCGTGCGAGTGAGTTTTCATGGTGGTTGCTCATCACACTTAACTGATAATTTCTCTAAGAATGTTTCCCATGCATCCTTCTGTTGTGCTTCTCCCAATTGGGTTACTAGTGATCGCCAGGTCACCATCTCAGTGGCAGCTCACTTACCAAAGTCATACAACCAAAGCGAAATCAAAGGGGCAGACAGAGATTTCCAGGCCATCGTTATCCAACGTTTTACCAGAATATAAGCTAGGTCTATACATTTGATGGAGTATTTGTTCTTGTGTGGGCTCGGCATGATTCCTAGTAGGCAGAGAAAGGGATCTACTATTAAGGTCCGGCCTTTGAGTCCAGATAGTAACAATACTACCTCAGCCCAGGATCACACTATATCTGGACAGGCCCAGACCATATGGTAAAAGTTTGCCTCCAGGTGGGAGCTTCATGGAATTTTGAGGGCAACCCTGAGAAACATACGATGGATACGTGCTGGGTTACAAGATGTTGTATTCAAGGAAGTAGGGCCCGATGTATACATTTCAGGAGTACCGATATCCTAATGTATGAAACTCATGGAGTTTATTTACGGATTTCTTGTGGGGCTCAAATCGGAAATGAGGTAGGTTGTAGTTTGTGACTCATTAAGAATTAAAGCCATCACAGGGATGGTGGCCTGCTGAGATCATTAAACCCCCATGCCTGTGATTGCTTTTTAATAAAGCAATGTTTTTTTTCTTAAATGCAGCCTGTTTTCCTTAAAGGAAAATGGGATGTGCTCAAAAATAAAATAAAAAAATGAAACCTTGTGGTTTCATTTTTTAAGAGTACACAATGGTCCGTGGGACCACTGCCTGCTCATACAAAATATTTTCATTTACATTCTAAAAGGGAAAGGGGTGCCTTTGGGACCCCTTCCACTTTGCAAATGGGTTACCATCAGTTTTAAACAGTGGTAAAGTGTTACTGTCTTGCGACTAGAATTTGGTCACAAAACAGCAATACATACCATACTGATTAGGTGTTTGGAAGGGATGCCATAAACAAGTCCCTTTCAAATACCCAATCGCAAATTGAAATGCAATTTGGTAACCAGTTACTGAATCGCATTTTGTACATTTGAAGAAGCATTTTTACTGTTGGAAATGGCCCCATTCTACAAATCAGGCTGTTTGCGACTGGAAACATGCTTTGGACATCTGGCACTAAATTGTGTATACTTCATGTGGGGATTTCAAGACACCTTCTGAACATATTCCAGTGCAAGGAACCACTGTCTATCCGTATGTAGGAAGCCCCATGACACTGAAGTCCAAGAGTGCCCTATGTAGCACTGTAATTGCCTTCCTGTCATTCCAATGAATAACCAAGATCTCTGTAGGGTAGGAGATAACACAGGCTCACCCTGTCCGGCCCCAAAAGTTTCCCAATCGTGACCTCAAGTCCATTGTAAATTAGGAATTTACCCTCTTCCAGGTTATAGTGCACCCCAAGCTCCTGGAAGGTCAACAGAGGCTTGTGGGCGAATAGGTCACCCAGTGTAGAGAGGCTCACCCATGTCCGATGTCTAGTGTTATGTTGGCTGGCCACCCTGCGAACATCTGGGAGTGCCCATATTGGGAGATTGATGTGTACGGAAGGGGATTGCACTTAGATTGTACACACATCTAATCACTTACCTATAGATTCACTCATACATACGGAGAAGTGTGGCTCAGGGGTTAGAGGCGGCAGACACGGAAGCTGAGATCGGTCCTGAACCAGGGTTCAATTCCCTGCCTCGTCGGGTCTTGGGCTAAAAATTCCACGGACTCGATAATTCTCCCTCCGGTGCCTTCTCGACTCACGGGTTCACACTCTGCGACTCTG
Organism: Lissotriton vulgaris; assembly: GCF_964263255.1. Lineage (NCBI taxonomy): Eukaryota > Metazoa > Chordata > Amphibia > Caudata > Salamandridae > Lissotriton > Lissotriton vulgaris. Next base: position 473,879,916 of record NC_141698.1, on the reverse strand, counting down.
GGCAATAGCTTGCTTAATCTCCACAACGGCCCCTCGCGGCGGGATGCCTGACTTTCACCTTGTGGATACCCGCTGGGGCTATCACACAGGGGAATATCAGGACGGGTTCCCTAAGCAAGCGCCGGGACACCCACTGCGGGTAGCTGTGCGCTATATAAGCTCAACTACATTTAAATCAAATGTTGCCAATGATCAATAGAACACTATCAAATATACTTATACACTTATATTAACACTACACACCAGCACACATCCTATTCAGTTATACAGTCATCCTATTCACTTTTGCAAACAATGTACCTTATTTACATTTACTCAGCTACACACTTATACAAATATCACTTCATTTATTCATATAAATAGTAACTCATACTTAGTGTGTTATGAAATCACTATTACAAGTATAGAATTATCTATACAGTCACTCATGGAAACAATGAGTTGTGTGTACACTTATTTATATACAACAACTGTCACATACGCTGTCTTTTATTTTTTCTACTTTGTTGGACATGTACCATTGAAAAATGTTTTTGCTCATCACCACACCCGTAAAGATATTCACTCACACAAAACAAGTATTATAATATGTAGTTTTAACCTCATATACGTACTGAATCAACAATTCACATATATTTGGGCAGTCAAAGACCCCCCACCGAAGCACACACACATTCACTCTTCATTGTAAATAATCAGTTAACTAATCAGTAACTAATATAGAGTTTCATGTAGCTAGTAACCAACTGGTGCAGCAGTTTACACAACAACTGACCAAGTAATGCATATAATCACACCGTTTAGTCACTATCCAATATATTTAGTGAGACACTATAAATTACTCAAGTAAACAATCAATCAATCATCAATGACACTGCTACTAAATCCACTATCCAGATTTTTATATATCCACACATTCTTCAGTGCCGATTGCTATATATATAATACATATTTAAATATGGAACCAAACCACATTCACTGGATGATGTCATCAGTGATGTCATTTGAGATGTCATCAGTGATGTCATCAGTGATGTCACTGACTATGTCATGAATGATGTAATATGTGGCATCATCAGAAGTGGATTGCAAGTGCGAGAGTCGCAGTAAGTACAACTAACTATAACGGAGGAATTTCAATGGTTTTGTATGAGTGAAATGTCCAGCTAACTATAACACCCCTAAAGCCTACGTTTTTTTCTGTGAATTTATAAGGTTTTTTAAATGATAATTCCTAACTATAACCTGCTTGAAACCTATGTTTTTTTCAGTGAATTTCAAAGGTTTTTTAAATGATAATTCCTAACTATAACCTGCCTGAAACCTATGGTTTTTTTCGGTGAATTTCAAAGGTTGTTTAAATGACAATTCCTACTTATAATGTTGACCACTTCCCCATATTTTTAACAAGTAACCAAATCTGCAATGCTACCTAAAAAATCAGGCAATAGTTCCACTTACCACTAACAAATTAACATCAACATTTAACTACTGTAAGAACGTTGAATATGTACTGCGTTAATTACATCCAACTCACAACCATGTTTAAAGAGCAATATGGGATAGAGGTTCTAATTATATACTTCCAACACCCAACAAAATCACAATACCCAGCGCCACCACCACCACAACCACCCCCACGGACTCCTTCCCCCTACTACCTCAGAGGCAGTGCAAAACAGGACAACATAATATATCTCCTCAACAGTACACTAGCTCAATCTACAGAGATGTGGCAACCAAGTATATATAAGGAAAAGAACTCGAACATCAACAATAATGTACACAACGCTAAGACTACCGGTGAAATTCTATACACAATTCACTATACAATCAAAAACTTTTCAGTGTGTAGATATACCATTGATACCTGTAGTGTACTGAATAGTGAACGCAACCATATTATCCCAGACACTGGGGAATATTTCGGTCATGGGGCTCTGTTCACCCCCCCTTTGATACAGAAGTGGAGTGGGCTAGTCCAACGTAAACAACGTCAACGTAAGACTATAAATAATTAGGCTACGCCTTGGGCATGGTTCACTTCCACAAAGAGAAGAGACTGTGCCACAGCGAAGGTCCGCACCCTGCCACATGGCTGCCGCAATGACCGAATGCCTCTTCAATACAGGCCCATTGGGAACTCAGCGCCACACCACCGCAGACTTATGTCTGTATCGACTAGTGCCTTCCATCTACACTGCGGACAGCAGGGTTTACAACTTGAATTCAACTTTGGATGTAAATTTGTCATCGGTATCTGTGCTGAGTCCTGCCTTCAATCTACTCTGCGGTCAGTAGAATTGACAACTTGATACCAGTTGCGCATCAGCACTACAGAAAACATTGAATTCAGTCTCGATTTATTTAAAGCAGAGACAATTGTACTATGTCCTCAGATTTTGTTAAGGTTTGAACAGTAGGAAATTCATCCTTCATTTATTTAATGCAGAGACAATTACGGATAGCATTGAAGTTAGCCTTGATTTATGTAGGTCAGAGTCAAATCAAATCAAAATTAACTTTATTCGGGTTTCAATATGAAAGCCACAAAAGTACAAATTTATACTGTAAAAAACACTGATTAAAAAAGACGTTTTAAAAAGTACATAATATATATTAAAAATTTAGATCACTGTATACTGTACGATGCATTTACTAGAGACTATGTTAAGACGGGTTATCAGTATGCTCATAAGTTCGTACGGTGTTTAAGGCACACTCTAAGGTAGTGTGCCACGGATCTTGAGACTAGAGGATTGTCCAAGAACTGTAATGCCAGGAATGCTGGGCGACATCTTCTGACCTTCATTGCTTTTAGGATTGGTAATATCCATTTTTTCCGGAATGGAGTGTAAAAGGTACAGAAGAAGAGAACATGGATTGTGGACTGGGAAGAATTAGAGTCACAGGGGCACGCTGTTGTAATATATGTCCAGTTGTTTTGGGTGGGGAATGAAACCATAATGTGGAAAAGATTGAACCTGAAACGGGTTAACAGTAGCTTTTCAAAATGTGTCAGGTCTTCCTGTAAATATGGTTGTAAGGATGGAACAGTTTGTATCAAGAGGCTGTGTTGTACTGACGATTTACCTATTTCTGTCATCAGTCTTAGTTGGTTTAGGTGGGACAGACATATCTTTTTTAGTTCCTTTTTTGCTATGTCTGTGACTGATTGTGGGTCAGTAAAAAACCTCAGTAGGCCAATATCTGTAAGGAAGGTTTTTACATAATGAAGCCACCTAATCTTTTCCATGTGTTCTAGGTTCATACAGTCCTCGATGATTGCTCTTGTGAGTGTACATTCTTCCGTTGCCCATATTCTGCGCCATAGCATTATGGGTTGGATCTTGATAAGATCTGAGATGTATTCTAGTCCAAGTTCTAAATGGCATCCAAAGGTGGTCGTACTCTTGGGGACTGCTAGTAAAAATTTGAGGAAGGTGTTTTCGATCTTTTGAATTTGTTCAGTATTTGCCGTTCCCCAAACTCCTGCTCCAAAAATGGCCGTAGTGATGCATTTTGCATTATAAATCTTTAACATCTCTGCCAGGGGTTTTTTCCCTAGGCGGAGAGAAAAGGCTTTTAGAGCGCCGACTGTTCGTATGACCGATAACTTGCGGGAGTTAATTGCGTCTTTCCATTTGAACTCCTCGTCGATGGTGATACCGAGATATGGGTAGGTTTTTGTTGTTTCGAGTGGTGTATTATCTACTAAGATTGTTTTCGTCCTTTTCCCTTTACTGCCGACATGCATCACAAAAGTTTTCTTTATATTAACTTTCAGGTTGAGATTAGTCATGAAGGTACAGTAATTGTTTACAGCTCTCTGTAGCTGGATTGGAGTTCGGGCAAGAATCACCGCATCGTCGGCGTATAGCAATGCCGGTATTGGACGCCGTCCTGCTGTTGGAAAGTCTTTTGTACCCTGCAGCATTGCTGCCTCTAGTCCATTTGTATACAGCGTGAATAAGAAGGGGGCCAGTACACACCCCTGCCTGACCCCCTTCCGTATTGGGAAGCTGTCTGTGAGTTGTCCTTCCAGCCCGTATCTTACCTTGCCTGTGGCATCAGAGTATAGCTCACGTAAAAAGTCTACAATCGGGGGGTCGATCCCCATGTCCAGCATAATTAGCCATAGTTTTGTATGTGCCACACAGTCAAACGCTGCCGTAAGGTCAACGTAGACCAGGTGAAGACTAGTTTTTTTGACAGTTGTGTATTTTGCAGCCAGTAGGGTTAGGTTCAGAACTTGGTCCACGGTGCTCAGACCAGCCCTGAACCCATACTGAAGATCTGAAAGGACCCCGTGTTCCTTCGACCACTCCTGTAGACGATCGAGAAGGATCCTTCCTGCCATCTTACCCACAGAGTCCAAAAGTGAGATGGGTCGGTAGCAAGAAGGACTGTCTCTATTTCCTTTCTTGAAGATGGGAATCAAGATTGACGTTGACCAAGATTTGGGGAGTTTGCTTTCCTTGGCTGCGTTCAGTACTTTCATTAAGAGTGGGGACCAGAGATCGGGGAGAAATTTATAGAGGTCCATTGGAACAGAGTCTGGGCCTGGCGCTTTACCATTTTTTGCCGAGTTAATGGCTTTCTGAATCTCATTGATGGTAAAGTGTATGTCTATCGGGTACTTCACCGCTGTGAGCGCAGGTCCAGGGGATGGAGCTCCGGTTTTTGCCTCTCCAAAGACTCCAGAAAAATACATCACCCAGTCTTCCGCATTAATTGCGACGTCTAAGCATGGGCCCTCCTTATTCCCGACTAGAAAAGGATTTTTGACTATTCTCCAGAATGCTATGTTATCTTTTTGCAAACTACTGTCTAAAAGCTGGGTCCAGAGATTTAGTTGTATCTCTTTTTTCCGTTCTTTAAGTGCTTGCGCGTAGCTTTTCCGTAGTTTGGCTATCTCTTCCCTGTTACGTTCTTTCTTTGCTAGGGCTTTCTTTAGGGTAGAGTAGGCTTTTGTACACTTAGTGTTAAACCATCCTTTTCTTTGTGTGTTGTTTTGTTTTCTAGGCTTGTTTAATTCATTTCCTATGGTTTTCACTATTCTGTCATAGTCGTTCAGGATTTCATCGGCACCTGCTGAGGGGTTTAGACAGTTTTCGATAAGTGGCCTGCATTTGTCCACTATTCTTTTAGTGATTAGTTCTTGATCTAGGGTACCCCATTTTAAGGTAAAGCCGTTCAACCTGTTTAGCGTGAGATTGTCTTGCTGTAATAGGGTATGATTGGCTTTTACTCGATTCTTGTGATGATCAGGTTCGAGGTATGTTAACTTGAGGGGATAGTGGTCACTGAGTACGTTGTTAATCACTTCAAACTGCTTTATACAATCTGCGTTGGTGGTTGAAACCAGGATATAATCAATTAATGTTTGGGCCCCTCTTCCATGAAAGGTTGACGCGAATGGAGTTGTTGGTGTCATTATCATATTTGCAAATCCTAAATCTAGCTCGAACATAGTGGCTTGTGTATTGGTACCTTCTTCCGTATGTACGAAATGAGTTAGAGGATTATCATGTTCATCAGTTATCCCACAGATGGGAGCGTTACTATGACCGCAGATGTGTAAATTAAAGTCGCCTCCCCAGATTATTGAGTGTGTGCTTTTTGCGAATTTGATTTTTTGCATGTTTATTGCTTCAGTTATTTCGCTTAGTGTTTTGGTTAGGTCCTCTGAGCTCATGTTGTTATAGAAATTTATTGTTGTATAGGAGGTACAAGTAGTTACTTTGATGTTGATTATTTGGTAGTTCTGGTGAAGAACTATAGGTGTTATATCTTGACAGGGCCAAAGATTCGAGATGTATGTTATTAGGCCTCCTTTACTTCTCCCTGATTGTGATTTTGTAGCTTTCGAGAAATATGTTCTGTATCCCAATAGGTGGACTGGGTCATTCAGCCATGTCTCCTGTAGACATATTAAATCTTGTGTATGGGCCAGTTCCAAAAAGGCTTTTTCTTGGTGCTTTGATGCAAGGCCCGCCACGTTCCAGAACAACAGGTTCCGCTCAACTTTGTTTATATTATCTGTGAGATGTTTGTTAGGGGTGACGGATTTTTCTTGTGCCATTGAGTTTGGATGATCAGCTATCTGATTTGTTTTGGGCAGACGCTTTTTTAACGGCAATAATGACAGTTTCTGTGAGCCCGGGGCCAGATTACCATGTTGTTGTCTGATTTCAGTCTGACACGCTCCGTTTAGTTTTCCCTGTGTTAAGGTATCGTCTTCTGTTCTTGGCGTTGTTAAACACTGAGATTTTCCTTTGGTGTTTATTTTGGAAGCAGTAGGTGACAGGAGTTGTAGCGTGTTGGTTTTATGCGGGAAGCTTGGAGAATGGGGCTGAGATGGTGGTCAGTCGACCATGTCTAGGCAGCTGAAATGGTTAAATGTCGGAATTCCCGACCATGGGTCGTTATACATTTGATGATGTGGTCTTCTACCGGAATTCCAGTCACCACGGTCGCTGGATTCCTATCCCCAGTCCCCCTGCGGATAGAACCTCTGGCTATATCCTTGTCCCCTATTTCCCTGGTGCCAGTTTCTTGGTCCTTGCTCGGGTTGGCTCCAGGACCAATTTGATGGCCAGGTGGGGTCCTCGGAGCGATGGGGTTGTCGGGGGTAGAAAAAGGATAGGCGTTTGACACTTATTCCTTCGTTGTGTTCTGGAGTATCCCAGGAGCAAGTGTAGTCGACTGCCCGTGGGTTTTCGAAGTTTACGATGATGCAGTCTCCTGGGATTGTTTTGGGCTGGTGGCCAATCCACGAAACCCTTCTTACCGTGGTTATTCTGGAAATGTTGTTAGGGTGGTTGGGTCTGTTGACATTTAACCAGTATCGTACTTTGTTTAGTAGGGACCAGGTTGGTTCGTCTGAGTCTCTGCCTAATTCAGGGACGCCTGTTAGTATGGCTACAAAAGGAGTTGCCTCTGGAGGGAGATTTACTACCTTTCTCCATCTCTTGTTAGGTTGTCCTGTTTTGCTGTTGTGGGTCTGTGTTTGTTCGGGTCTTGGAGTAGTAACAGTTGATGGATTAGAAGGTTTATTTATCTGCGCAGCTTTTGCTGAATTGGGGTCTGCGATTGGTTGGTTTTGAGTACCTGAATTAGGTATTGGTTTATTTTGATCAATCTTTGTTTTTACTGAGTTAGTTTGATTGTTAGATTTGTTTTCTGGTTCTTTCGCTGGTTTCATTATGGTTTTTGTGGTGGTGATGTTGACTGGTTTGTTAGCTGTTTGTTTTGCAGGGTTAGTTGCATTTCTTTTTCCTGAGTCAATGGCAGCGCCTAGAGGAACAGGAAGATCGTTTTTCCTTGAGTTGGTGGTTGTTTTTGCGGAGGCTATTAATATGGCCACTTGTTTTTCTATTACCTCAAGGCTTTTTTGTAAAGGTTGTAGTTGGTGTTTTATTATTTCCGAGATTTTATTTAACAGAGATATGTCTACTTTGGAGTGGTTTGTGACTTTTTCTGCACGAGGAATTGGTTTATCTGGACGGTTCTTGGTGGGGCTTGAACTGTTTGCGTGGTCTTCGACTATGAGGACATCGGATAAGATATTCTTAGAGGAATCTGTAATAACGATGTTCTCCTGAATTTGTTGATTAGCATGTCGGACAGTATCTGAGTTAGTGGCATTTATATGATCTGGACTATTAGATCGTAGTTGTAAGGTGTTCTGTTTTGGGATTGCTCCTTCCCTTATGCCTCTTAGTTCTGATTGCGTTGGGTCGTTGATTGTTGGTTGTGGGCTTGCAAAGATATCGGGGGTCAGTTCAAGATCCTGTGAAGATTGTGAATTTAACAGTTGTGACAGTTGTGTGGTTACCGATAGGTCAACGGTATTAGGTAAGGCATGTATTTCAGCATTTGTATCTGTAGTTGATTTATTTAGGGGTATCGCATTTGGAGTTTGGGCCTGTGCCAAAATACCCATTGATGAGCGCCGTGCTTGGTCTAACTCATAAGATACGCGGCGGTCAATCAACAGTACTGTTTGATCTATGGTTTCGTTTACCTTGTGTAGGAATTGTTCAATTGGATCGACAGTGGTTGTTATATTTTTTTTCATGGTTTTGCTTCTGGAGCCTCTCGTGGTCATTGTATGTTTGTTGACCAAGTGTGGAGCAGAGAAAGTAACCTTGGTTGATATTGATTTGGAAGGAGGAGTGCTTATACTTTTATTTTATTTGCGTATTGAGGAGCCTTTCCTCTGTGTTTTACCTTTGCCTAGTTGTTAGGGGGGTGCGCCCGGCCCGGTCTCCTCCGGTCTGTGACGGGCTTGGACGGGCCCACCCTTGGCCCAGGCTTCGCCCAGCGTCCCGCGAGAGGGGACGGTGACGCCCTTTATGCGCCTCCTAGCGCGTCGTCAAGGGGGTGTGGCTGGAGACCTCGAGGGCTGCCGGGAGTTGTAGGCAGCCCCTCGCCTCGCTCCACTCGGCGTCCCCGCTGTCAGGTGGGAACAAACAGCAGGACGGCGGTAGGGAGGCGGTGGGGGGTCTCTACAGCGCGGAAATCCGATGTGGTGTCAGAGCCTTCCTCGCTCTGCTGGGATGCAGGTCAGGCCGAGTATACTGCTGGGCTGGAGTGGCAACAACAGCGTGTGTCAGAGTCAATTTTGTTAATGGATGCCACAAAAAACATTCATCAATGTCTGTACTAAGTACTGCCTTCAAATATACAATGCGATCTACAGAGTTTACTACTTGATACCACAAGCGCATCAGCACTACAAACAACATTGAATTCATTCTCGATTTATTTAAGGTAGAGACAATTCTACTGTGTTGTCAGATTTTGTTAATGTATGTGACAAATAAACATTTGTCGATGTTTCTGTGGACTACTGCCATAAATGTACTCTGTGGACAGCAGGGTTCACAACTTGAATTCAGCTTTCCATCTACACTACGGACAGTAGGGAATTCAGCCTTGATTTATGTAATGCAGAGACAATTCTACTGTATGTGGTCAAATTTTTTTTACATAAGTCACAAAAATCATTCGTCGATATCTGTGCTAACAACTGCCTTTGATCTACATTGTGAGGGCTCACGATTCAGGTGGAATGGCAATTGCACATAACGCATTCCAATAGCCAAGAGACATTGTATCAGTGCGACCCGCCCGAACCACGAATCATCGCAGGGTGCGCACACATTGAGTTCTTCACGTATCACTAACTCACTGAACCACAAGTCATCTCCACGTGGCCTTCTTAAAGCAAAATTCACTAGGCAAAAAACATTGCTCCCAGTGCGGTCTGCCCGGACTATGCATCATCGCAGGTTACATACACGCTCAGTGCCAAAGGTACCAGTAACTCACTGCACCATAATTCATCGCCATGTGTCCGTATTCAGGCAGAATTCAATAGAGAAAAGACATTTGTCCGATTGCGGCCCCTCCTTTACCACACATTATCGCAGGGTACGTACAAGCTTAGCGCCAAAGATACTACTAACCCGGGCACCATGAATCATTGCAAAGAAGAGTGAATAGTTTTATGTCAGCAATGAGGCATACTATCACTTTTAAATTGAATTCATGCAGAATTCATTCGACAAAAGACATTACTTCAATTACTGTGCCTCCCTCCCACCACGCCTTATCGCAGGGTACATACACGCAAAGCGCCAAAGGTACTACTAACTAAGTGCACCAAAAATCATCTCCACGTGACCGTATTGAGTCAGATGTTTTATTTGGAAGAAAATATATCATAGTTTGTGGAGATCTACTGCAACTTACTCCTGTGAAAGGACAACCAATATTTATAAGAAAACTTGATTTTAATGACTTTGCTACCAGTGCGTCCTGCTCAGAGCACGCATCATCGCAGGCTCCACAAAACTTTGTTGCTTCAGGTGCCACTAACTCTTTGCACCACTTATCATCGCTGGCTGCACACACACTAAATTACCAATACTGTGCAGCTCTAATCAATGCCACGTGGTCATGGACTCTTGCTAACCGCTGCCTTCTGCCTACACTGCGGTCATAAGAGCTCACAATTATTTACACTGTTGATTTATTATTTGCAGAGTACAATGCCAAACTAAGTATAACATTTATCAAACCCTATACAGTATCCCTTTATTATGCTTCCTTTAACAACTTTTTTTATATCACTTTTATATTTACTTGAATAATAAATGTCACGCTGCAAATGCAAAGGTACACTTATTGATAATCTACAATGTTTTTTTCTTCATTGGAAACCTGAATTTCTTTTTTGAGACAAAAATGGCTACACCACTGGAAGAATCATCTGATTCTGATCTTTTTGTTGCTGAAGAATTCATAACCATCAATGGTACTTTTTTTCCCCCTCAAAGTACACGCAGTCCAGTATGCAACAGTCAATACTTTGAGTGCAGCCCGTTCTGGCCACGCATCATGGCAGGGTGAGCACATGCTAAACACCAGACATACCACTAACTCAGTACACCATAAATATTCACCTCAAGGTTTTATTAAGGCAAAATACTATAGTCAAAAAACATTATCCCCAGTGTGGCCTATCCGGACCAAGCATCATCGCAGGTTACGTACACGCTCAGTCCCAAAGGTACTACTAACTCAGTGCACCATAATTCATCGCCACATGGCCGTATTCAGGCAGAATTTAACTGATTCTACATTCATTATTTATAAAGTGCAGTAGCAAACAAAGTAACGTCCCTCAAACCTTCACAAAATCAACACATGGCCTTACTAAGCCAGAATTCACAAGACAAAAAACATTACTATCAGTACGGCCTATCCAGACCACACATCATCGTAGGCTCCACAGAACCTTGTTGTTTCAGGTACCACTAACTCAGTGGAAACCAAACTAAGTATAACACCTATCACACCCTACACAATATCCCTTTAGTATACTTCCTTCAAATATTTATCACTTATAGATTTAGATGAATAATAAAATGCACGCTGCATACATGTTCTATCATCCACTTCAACTATAGATGCAGATGATGCACTCCACACTAAGATCTACACTGTGGACAGCAGGGTTTACAACTTGAATTCACGATTGCATCTACACTATAGACAGTAGGGAATTCAACCTTGATTTATTTAATGCAGACACTGTATGTATTCAGATTTGTTAAAATAAGTGAAAAAAAGCATTGTTCTATAACTGTACTGACTACTAGCTTCCATGTACACTGTGCACAGTAGGTTTCACAACTTGAATTTACCTTTTCATCTACACTACAGACAGCATTAAATTCAGCATCAATGTATTTAAAGCAGAGAAAAAAATAGTGCTGTTGCACTGCTCGTAAGCGCAAGCACCTACAATCGTTGCATCCTGTGAACTATGATAACAAGAATTGCGAAGATTGCGCCAAAATGTACCTACACCACTGGCAATACCAAGTACCTCTGGGGTATCACCTTCAACATCGCCACCAGACATACGTCCCCAATTTGTGAAAGTTAGAATGCACTTCGTGAAGTGGAATTGTTTAAATTGTTATGGGGAGCAATCAGTACACGTAGTTTGCACAGCAGTTGATAACCATCGATGCTAGTTTTTTTCCCCCCTCAAAGTTCATATAGTCCAGTATGCAACAGTGAATGATTTCAGTACAGCCCGCTCAGACCACGCATCATCACAGGGTGAGCACACGATAAAAACCAGACGTACCACGAACTCAGTACACTGTAAATAATCGCCAAGTGCCCTTGTTAAGGCAAAATTCAATAGTCAAAACACATTTTTACCAGTGCGGTCTGCCTGGACCATTCATCATCGCAGGCTCCACACAAACCACCCCTACCTCAGTGCACCACAACTCATGAACTCTTTACAATAGAATATTCTGTGTATTATTTCACATACAATGTTCCTACCTTTGTACAGCAGAAGTCATAAACCGTTTATGATTAAATATCTGTATATGATATCATTATTGCTATTCTACTTGTTACCAACAACAACGTACCTGTACCCACTTCAACTATTTATCTGTGTCTGTGTATTTATTGTGTTTGTAAAATGCTGCTCCTCCGCCCTACCACATTATATTGTGCTTTAAATAGCGTATGCAACCATCTTATCTGTGACAGTAAGTGTGGGATATTCCTCCTTTTTTTTGCATATTTATATAGCGCAAAATCAACCTAAAGCTATGTCAGCAATTTACATGAGCACCGTATTTACAATACATTTTCAGGCACGCGTACATTACGTCATTACTCTACAATAACAGGATGTGGACGCAACTCCGAGCCTCAAACACTAATTTCCAGCACCAAGTTCTAAAGTGTACCTGAATAACCACATATGTATATATATTAGCTGCCCTTCATGTGCCAAAAACTGCAACTTAAATCTTTCACAGCCCTGTATTAATACAGCTACAACACTCCACTGAATGTACAATAAACATTCATAATCGCAGAAATGTGTCATGTCTACAATCTTTTATGTGTGCAACTATGAACGAATATAGAGTCAGTGATACCCTGTACCTTCCATGTTGGCCAAGTTGTGGAACTTTACAGATATAATGACACATTTGCTTTTAAGACCCGGGTGACGTCATCACCACAAAACGGACACCCGAATCACTTAAAGTAAGTAAGTAAAGTTTATTGATTGATTAATTAAAATCTTTACAAAAGACAATTACTCCGTTAAAATATTAATAAATCATTAAAATTACATTTTTGAGTAACAGTAAATCTTAAAGTTGTGGACATTCTTTAAAAACTACTTAAAAAGCAATTCATATGTTCAGAACTAGGGAAAATATATTATCATTGTAGATTCAAAATAGCATATTATTCAAATTTTTTCCATACTATTTGTAAAAATTTTGTCAAGGCAGAGTTAATGGATAGATCGTCTGAGCAAAGGCATCGAATCAAAGCTGGTCTACATGTCCTTATCCCTCTCTCGTTAAATAACCTTTTTAGTATTGATAGTCTTTCATTTCTCAGTTCAGGACAGAGACATAAAAAATGTATTATATTTTCCCCACCAGAATTGCACAACCTGCACAGTATGTTATTATCGAGTTTTTTCCATGGTGGTGCGTGGGCTTCACCCGGCCATGTTCCAAATCGTGCTTTGATGAAAAGCTGTTTGCTTTTCAATGACCATGCCGTGTCCAAGTATTGTTGTGGCCTCTTTTTCGTATAGCCATTTATTATGGACCACGCATGTTTCCTTTTGACAAAGGTAGCTTTGTCACTAATCATTGATAGGTAATCAGTTGTTTTGTTCACAGCTTTTTTGAATGATTCCTGTGTTATAGGAGAGGTCCAAATTCCTTTAACCTCAAATTCCTCCAAAGCCATGTCCAAGTATTTCCAGGCAGGTGATTTATTGTTTCCTTCAATTTCTTTCCATAAAAGCTGTGAAATTAAGTTGTCCTTATCATTTTTTACTCTCTTCCATACTTTAATAGCATTACCCTTTCATGCGATAAGCTGGTTATTCAGACCGAATTCTAGCCTGATCTGGGCTTGTGAAGCATTTTTTGGAAGGCGGAAAAGGGATTTAAAAGTTTTTGAAATAGCGTTATTAATGATCATTGCATCTTTCCCATTTAGGGCCTCGCTGCCATAAGTTAAAGATGGTAATAATTTAGCCGATATCACCTTAAGGAGAGGTTGGTAGGTTAGATTACTCGTTGACTTTTTGATGATCCCAAATGCAGCTGTTAGGGCATTTGCTTTCCTAATGATATCAAGTTTTTGGGGGTAAAGTTGCCGTTGTCGTTGAAAATGACTCCCAAGTATCTATAGGTTTCAACTTGTTCCAAGTTCTCCTTCCCCAGAAACCATTTTGATTTATATTTCTGTCTTGAGTTTTTTGTAATAACCATAACTTTAGATTTGGTTTCATTTATTACCATATTGTTTTCTATGGCATATTCCATTGTACGAGTTATTATGCGTTGTAATCCCACCTTTGGGTAACTTAAGAGAATGATGTCATCTGCATAAAGTAGATTTGATATGGTTTTATCGGCAAGCTTGGGCGAGTGAGCATTTATGTCATTCAAGGCATCCGTCAGATCGGCTAAAAACAAGTTAAATAATAGAGGAGCCAGTACGCACCCTTGCTTCAGGCCTCTTAACGTAGGTATTTCCCTAGTTAGTGACTGACCATTACCGATACGTACTCTAGCCCAAGTATGTGTATGTAGCAGACGGATCAGGTGAAGTAAAAAAGGAGGAATCCCTTGTAGGCATAGTTTTTGCCACAAACGTTCTCTGTTCACACAATCAAACGCTAATTTAAAATCAATAAAGCATAGGTACAGAGGTTGCCTTTTTGTAATTGCCTTGTCGATTAGGACTGATAGAGCTAGGATGTTAGTAGCTGTTCCTAGACCTTTTATAAAGCCAGTTTGATTAGGTGGAAGAATACAGTTGTCCTTTGCCCAGTCTGATAGTTTTGATAGCAAAATCCCTGCAAAAAGTTTTGCGTCGCTATCCTGTAGGGTTATTAATCGGTAGTTTCCAGGCAATGCCCAATCTCCTTTTTTATAGATCAGGAATATTAGGGACCCTCTCCAGGTTTCAGGTATCCTCCCTTTCCGGACTACTTCTTTAAAACCCCTAACAAGATATTCTGCCCATGTGTCTGAGTCCTCCTTATACAGGGCAAAGGGAATACCATTTGGGCCCGGTGCTCCATATTTCTGTTTTTTTATTTGCTTAGCAATTTGTTCTTTAGTAATATCAAGATAGTTATCCTGCTTAGGATTTAAGGTACCTTTCCATAAATAATCATCTTCGGTTCGAATTTCCGTAGGTTCTGAATTTAGGTGGTGCCCCAGAAATTTCACCCATTCCGTCTCGGTCAGAACTGATGAAACTATAGGTTTGTCAGGTCTTGTTAAGTTATTTATCATCTTCCAAAACTCCCTTGAGTTTCCTTGATTACTGGCATAAAAAATTCTGGTCCAGCGTTCGTTGTCAGCTGCGTTTTTTTCGTTCCAGATTAATTTCCTTAATTTTTCGCTCAAGTCCTTTAGTTCAGCTTTTACATCTTCTTTATTCAGGAGTTTTGTCAGCTCTTTCCTCAGTTTGTTTCGTGTCCGTTTCATTTTTTATACTGCATATGGAAGGTTAATATGGGTTTCTTTTTTTTTGTTCCGTGTTACATATCTATTACTAAGGTTATTATGGATCACAATCTGGTTAGGTAGGCTGGATATAAAGCTAACCCATTGGTCAATTATTGATGCCGCGGATATTTCTTGGAGACATTCACTAGCCAGTTTTAGTGCAGAGACATTAGTCAGTCGTTTATTCTTTAATTTCCAATTTAATTTCCAGAAGTTGGTGGTATCAATTTGACCTTGAGTTGTTAAATAGGATTGATATTTTATATTCTTAAATGATGTAGTTATTATTTGCTGACTGTGGTCACTCTCTGGGACCCTCTTTAAACAATACGTAGTACAGTTGTTAAAGATATTCAACTATGCCAAGGTATAGTCAATTCGAGATTTCACATTTTGGGTATAGCAAGACCATGCTGGAGGAGAATCAGTTAGAAATCTACCATTGAGTATCCGTAGTCCCAAAGCTTCCATATCCTTCACTAAATTTAAACCTAATCGATTTTGTCTCGGTTTGGGTTTGGTCTGTGTTACTTGAGCTGGAATTAGCCATCGGTGATCTTGAGATTGTGTCACATCATCTCTTGTAAACGATATTAACAAGTTTAAATTGAAATCTCCAGTAATAATAAAATCCATAAGTGGGTCCTCTATCCTTTGCTCTACTACGTAACTAGAGAGAGTATCACACATTGTCTTCCTAGAGTTATATGTTGGCGGAATGTATATATTGACCAATTTTAACATTTTGACTTGGTTATATATCTTGTATTTTAACAATACAGTCTGGATATTGCAGTTGTTTGTAACCAATTGGATATGTTCTGCATTTAAGTCAATTGAAATAAATATTGCCAGGCCGCCGCATGGGCGACCATAATTGCTTTGCTTAATTGCAGGTTCAAAGTATCCTTTATATCCATGAATAACAAACGGAGATATTGCCCAGGTCTCTTGCAATAGGATTATTTGAGAACTTTTTAGTACCTTGGATATACGCTCCAGCTTTTTGCCTATCCCGTTTAGATTCCAAGAACAACTTGTTACAGTATCTCTACCTTCATTAAAGTTTTTCACTTTTGTTTTTTGATTTGCTTGTCATTGGTTGTCATTTCCATGTAAGGCCACCGTAATCCATGTCTCATTTATTTGATTTTCCTTCTCCCCCTTTTTGTTTCCCAATGGACTTGCAAGGCTTTGATCTATTTTTTGTATTGGATTTTTTAGTACAGAAAAGGGTTGTAGCCCTTTTTTTCTTCCTCCAAAAGTGGCTTATTTTTTGCTTTAATAAATGGTGTAGGGTATTCCTTAGGGGCAACTTTAGTGACCACTATTCCCCAACTACGAAAAGTATGTTCTTCCTTCATGATTTGGTCAGCTACAGAGGGAGATGTTACTGTGATTAATGTTAATGGCAGTAAGCCTTCTGGGTTTTGTAAAAAGCCAACACATTCAATTACACTAGTTGTCAGATTTGCTAGAGACGGGACCGATTTAAAGAGGCACAGAAGATTGCCTCTGTTTAGTATATCTTGACGTCCTCTAGACTCATATACAGATTTGAAGATAAGTTGTTCCGTCCGTTGGTTTACCAGGACCATTTAGCTGTTATTAGTTTGAAGTTGATTAACTATGTTTATCATTTGTTTATTGTTACCACTTCTAACTATTACTATCTGATCCAATTTTTTTGTTTGAGTTAAAAACTCTTCCTCATCTTTTGCATCAGATAATTTTCCTAGTTCGCATGTAGGTGGATGGTTTACGTGTATTTCCTCATTACAATTTAGTTTTGTTATTTGTTGTTCCCCAATGCCAGCATACCGTATGCCTGGATTCCTTTTTTCTACATCAGCAATGTTTATAGCCTTTTTTGTAGAACTAATTATATGCTCTCTTTTTGGATATATTCCATTAAGGCTATCCTTCTTGGGGATGTCTTCAATGTTGTCAGTTCTAGACTTATGACCACTGGGCTCCCTTAATAGGGAAATGTTCCCGACATCGGACGCTTTATCAAGTGTTTTATCATCTATATCACTTTCATTTACTTTGTCTTTTACAGTCTTCTTTTCCTGGCCATTTTTTGTATTCGTATGATTCCCGTGTTGTACAAAGATATCAAAATATTTAGTTTGAGTTTCAATAGGTTTTATTGATGTATTGTTACCTCTATCCATTTTCTCTCCAGTTACTTCTTTTTGGGGCAACTGCCCCTTATTGATCCTATTGTAACTTATTTCCTTATATAATTCTGGATTTTTTTGATCCTGCACCCTTGCTTTATTACGTGCTTTGCGAAGTTTTTTCTTATGCCTTTTTGTCATTGTAAATGGTATAGGTAGAAGATCAGTTTCGTCCTCATCTTCCTTTACATCCTTTTCCGCATTTTTCTTTTCCACTACTTTTTTGATTGGTTTCTCCTTTACGGCAGGAGTGACGTCCTGTCCAATATTTTGTAATGTTGGAACGGATGATCGTTTTTTAATATCTGGATCACGTTGGTCTGGTGGGGAATCTGATTTTGTATGCTTCTTTTCCGTTGTGGGACAAGTACCTTCTTTGTCAGCTGATTTTAACCTGCGTGCACATTGAAATTCCCAGTCCCTCCCTCATCCCGTCCTGATGAAGACCCTGATTTGAGGAATATAATCACCCAGTTTACGTGTGGGTCGAAACGTCGACACTTTCCATTTGGAGCCTGCATCTATTAGTTTTTGCCCCCCTCTTCCTCCTCTCCCTTCCGTCACCCTCCTAATCCCCTTGCCAATAGTGCAAATCAAGGACAATGGAGGATGTTGTTGAAAACTAGGAGCTAGTATAAAAAGAATCACATTTTTTTACAAGTGTTGGTTAGGGCAGGCTCATTCTTGTATATAAATAATTCTATACTTTGTTTCTCTGATCTCCTTGATCAATCACTTGAGCACAAACCTTTATCTTTCAGATTTTGTTGATTATAATATGTAAATATTTGTATTTTGATTTGCGAAAATACTTTTTTCAAATTATATATTAAATTAGAGAATCCGGCTGGATTCAATTGACTTCTCAAATGTTTGGGTACTTTTTTGATACTTTTTTGACAATTTGGGCTAATGTATCTATTTAACCTACTATATAGATTTAATCTAGAGCGGACTAAAGAATTGCTTGAACTAAGGCTGTAATTCTGTTACATGTTAAAAATTTCTGTCAAGGACCACTTGTTCTTGGTAGATTTAAAGGCTGCATTCGACTTGGTACCCCGGAACTTGTTGTGGGATTCTTTGAAAGATCTAGGGGGGCCAGCCGAATTGCTTGTCCAAATAATAAGGCTCCACAATGGAAATTTTGCCAAAGTAAGATGGAGGCCTGGGGTGAACTTACTAAGGAAATACCAGTAAGAAGGGGAGTATGTCAAGGGTGCGTATTGGCTCCCACCGTGTTCTCCCTGTATGTAAATGATATCCCCCAATATTTGGAAGGTTGCAATAATAATTCACCTATGTTGGGAGGCGAAGTAATACAAGCATTATTATTCGCTAATGACACTATTTTAATCTAACAAACCCCTAAAGTCCAAAATTTGATGAATTCTTTTCATTTGTATTGTATTAAGAAGGGCCTTCAAATAAATTCCAGCAAGACTAATTATAAGCCCATAAATCCACATAGATCTTTCAAAAGGAACTTAGAGTTAAATCACCAGAGATTAGAGTACATACAAAGTTTCAACTACCTGGGAATCACATTAGATACGAAACTGACTTGGAAGTCACAACTGGAAAAAAATAGAATAATTCTACTCCAAAATTTCACTCCCATTTTAAAAAGGCATGGGGGAGTACTTAAGGGCATGGCTTAGGAGCTGATGGGAATGGCAACGTGAACGCAGAGCTCCGCGCCCGATCCCCTACATTCTCTTGATGCAGGCGTCGCCCGGGCGCCCAAGCAGAGCCGCTTGAGTGGGGGGCGCACTAGAGGCGGCGGCCGTCGGAGCTTGCCCAAAATCGGGCTTGGAACGGCGGCGGCTGTTTTCTGGAGCGGGGCCGGCCGCCGGGAGAATCAAAATAGCGCCCAGCTCCTTTGTTTAGTCTAGGAGCCGGGACCGCTGCTAGTTACGGAGCGGAGCAGAGGTGGCTGCAGCGAGTGAAGCGCTCCATATCACAGTGCAACATCCTGGAGATGGCTGTGGCACTGACACTGGGCGGGGGAGTGCCCTGAGCAGTGGCGTGCACATGATAGGAGTGCTGCGGCCGCCAGAGGACCAGGATTAACAGCTCAGCCCTCCGAGATCTTGGAGGGCCCGGAGCGGGATTGAAGCTGAGGGGCAGGACAACCAACCTTGAAACCGGATGGTGCCCTCCTGATCTCATTGGGGGAGATCAGATGCCGATCGTGCCCCACCGAGAGACCGGAACTGTGGGCCTCCGCCCTGCACAATAGACCGATGGGGGCTGGTGTTCGCTCTCCCCAGGGGCCCTCCTGATCGTGGCAGAGCACTGACGATTAGGAGCTGGACCAATTTGGATCCCCGAAGACCGGTAACGGGGCCATTGAGGGGAAACTACGAATAGCCCTGAGGCTGTTAAGCTAGGAGGACACTGGCGATGTGGGAGATGAACCCTCCCTCGCGGAGCCAGTGAGCGAGGGTACGGACGGCGGCCCTGTGCAGAGTCGCTGAGGACTTGACGCCCAGAGTGGGGCTGAACTGCAGTTACTGAGAGGTGGCTGGCCAGATCTAGAACCGCGGATTTACCATGGCGATGCTGTGCTGGGGAGCGGTGCTGTGCTTGCCGCCTGGCACGGGACCGCGAGGAGCCATTTTGAACTGGAACACCGAGGGGGGACTACCGAGAGTGACGGAGAGCTGTGGACCGAGGGCCTGGGGTGGTGCGGCCTCCAGATCCACGCGTAGCCCACACTGGATAGCGCAGCGTGAGACGATCTTTGAGCCATAGTGGGAGTAAGGGTGGTGTTACCCACTGAACTAGGTCAGAAGATCGGTAGAGGCCTGCAATGCGGGATTGGGGAGAGCTGCCGCCAGCGGCCATGGGCAAGACTGGTGCATGGAAGGAGGAGGACCCACCGCCATCTGGGGCTGACTCTCCCTCTCAAGAAGGTAAGGCGGAACAAGAATTGCCACGGGATCAGCTCCAGGTGGACAAGATTTTGGCAGCCATAGCGGACTCTCGAGTAGCCCTGCAACAGGACATTGCGCAAGTTGCAACAGGGCTGGGTTTGTTCCGAGCAGATCACTCGAAGCTTGCTGACCGTGTGAAGCAGGTCGAAACTGCGCTTCAGGAGGTGGGCCCTGCACAGACTGCACTGTCTGCGACTATGGCGGGAGTACTCGATCGCCTCACTGTGCTGGAGCGGCGGGCCGAAGATGCGGAAGGCCGGAACAGACGCAATAACATCCACGTGGTGGGACTTCCAGAGAATTGAGGGGCCGGATATGGTGAGCTACCTTGAGAATTGGCTTAAAAACTGTAGTGGCCCCTGAGGGGTTCTCGAGCTTCTACACCTTGGAGCGAGCGCACCGAGTCCTGGCCAGGCCGCCGCTGCAGGGGCATCCCCCACGGCTGGGGTGGCGTGGCTCCTACACTTTCGTGACCGTGATTTGCTTCTTCGGAGGGCCCGTAGTGATGGCCCCTTCCAAGTGGACAACAGTAAAGTTACCCTTTTCCCGGACTACTTGTTTAATATGCAACGGCGCTGCATGTCCTTCCAAACTATCAAAAAGGAGTTACGCGCATAAGGGATTCAGTATTCTTTGTTCTTCCCAGCCAAGTTGCGCATAGTGCTTGACGGACAAATACACTTCCACGATACGCCGGAGGATGCATGGGAGTGGCTGGAATCCAACAGAGCAGGAAAGGATGGCCAAGAAGTGGAAGCTCGGAAACGGGCTAGAGAGTCTTTACCTCGCAGGTCACGACGGTTGCGGCGTCGTGGACGGGGCCTGCAGAAACCGTCGAACTCACAAACAGCTATAGAACGGAGGGATGCCCTGGAAGCGGTGACGGCGATCTCTGGAGAACTGTTGAAGACTACACCGGAGGCGTCGGATCTAGGTAGTGACTGCTAGATGAGTAGATGTAGCGGTGGCTGAGGACTGGGAGTTTTCGCACTGGAATGCTGTGTTGTAATTACTGTTTTCTTGCTTTCATGGGGATTATAGTGCTGCAGTAGATGTGCGAGGGGCCGGAGAATTGTATCTGGAGGGGCTGGGAGTCGGGGGGCGCAGAGGTTGGGTGGAGCTCTGTGGAGACATGACACTAGTGGGGATTTGAGGTCGGGCAATAGTTGCGTTGTTGATTCACTGTAGGTTGCCTCCTAGGCCCTATCCACCCCCCACCGGATGGTAGTTTGTTTGCCTTAGCTTTGCATGGGGCACATAGTTGGGGTAGTTTGGATGGGATGCACTATGTTGGTGCCTGTTCTGGGGGGGAGGGAGATGTACTGGGTGGGCTGGGGTTGTTTGGGTTTGGGATTAGTTTGGTTAAGGAATACTGCCTGCTGCTGAACTTGATCGAGAAAATGGGCTTCTCGGGTGTTGTGTATTTGTGTGCTGATACCGCCACCTTGCAATCGGAGTGTGGGGGTTGCTTTGGATGGTTCTCGCATTGTTGGCATGGGTTCGTCACCTGATGTGAAATGTATACCCTGGAATGTTCAGGGATTGCACTCCATGCAGCGCAGGTATAAGGTTCACTCCTACTTGGTACGCAGGGGCGTGCAGGTGGATTTTTTGCAGGAAACACATTTGACTGGGGCTGAGGGGCTAGCTTTGCAGCGCAGGTGGCGAGGGCAGCTTTACTACACCACTTACTCAGCCTTTGCTTGGGGTGCTCTGATCTGGGTTAGGGCTGGGGTCCCCTTTCAAATGTTGGATTAACTGGTTGACCCTGATGGCCGCTATGTTGCAGTTAGAGGACGTCTCTATGGGCTTAGTGACCTGTTGCTCTGTTTATGCTCCTAATATAGATCAGGCGTCCTTCCTGGAGACTTTGTCTTCTGCTCTAGCAGATTATTTCACGACACCAGTGTTGATGGAGGGAGATTTTAACTCTGTTGTGGATGTTGCCTCAGACAGATCCCATCCTCCACTGCCCAAGGCCCTGATTAATAAATTAGCTAGGACTCGGGCCCACTGGAAAGACAGTTGGGGGTTCATTGATATTTGGCAAGCACAACACCCGACTGATAGGGATTATTCATACTACTCGTCTTTACATGATCTGCATGTTAGATTGGATGCCATTTTGTGTAGGGCTGGACTGTCGTCCTTAGCGATTAGTAGTGAGTACCTTACGCGTACCAGGTATACACCTGTTACAACGCATCTTTTACAACTACCTACTGTTACAACGCAACTTTTACAACGCATACCATTACAACGCATTGCGCTGGGGGGCGCTCTAGGATAGGGAATAAGTATAATTTACTATCCAACACCTTCCCTAGTGTCCACGGGGACTGGAGTTAGAATAGTAAATTATACTTACCACTATCCAGCACCTCAAAGCGCTATGCGTTGTAATGGTATGCGTTGTAATGGTCGCGTTGTAACAGTAGGTAGTCGTAATGGTATGCGTTGTAACATGGTACATCCCGCGTACCATATTGGATCATAATCCGTTATTAATAAACTTCTGCTGGGAGTTGGAACGCCCTAGGATCCCGATTTGGAGGTTGCGTCCAGAGATGCTGGAAGATCAGGTCTATCATGCGGAGTTGGGGGAAGGAATAGAGCACTACTTTGCGGAAAATGCGGGATCAGCTACGACGGGGCCTTGGAATGGGACGCTTTTAAAGTGGTGGTCCGCGGGATCTGTATCGCCTAATGGGTGGGGGTTCAAAAATTGCTGTTGTGGGACATTGAAGCGGGCGAGCTAGCTCTTCGTGAAGCTAAAAGGGCATATTCGGGTGGTACTGGCACACGTGACGAGGTCTTGACCGAGAGGGAGATGGTGGTGGCAGGGGTAGAACGCCTTAGATGCTTTGATCACAGGGCTTTCTTGGCTCGAGCGCATGCGGAGCGAGACAAGGTGGGCACATTGCTGGCTTGGCTGGCTGACCCTGTCCCTAGATGTCTACCCATTCTGGCACTGGCCTCCCCTTCGGGAAGGCTGGATTATGAGCAGCATCTCATAAATGACCACTTTCGATCCTTCTATGCGACTCTCCAGTTGCAGACTGGTGAGGAGGAGGCTTGGGCATTTCTAGAGGGTTTGGAGTTACCAGCGCTCGAGGAAGAGGAGGCAAAGGAGCTTGGGCAGGATATTACTTTGGCTGAGATTCGCTGTGCCATTAAGCAACTGGCACACAACAAAACACCGGGCAGCGATGGTTTGCCTGTAGAATACTATCTGACATATATTGACCTTCTGGCCCCCAGGCTATTGGGGATCTACCAGGAGGCCAGACAGACGGGAATATTGCCAACTTCTACTAGAGAGGCTATCATTGTCCCGCTCCTCAAGCCAGGAAATCCGCCGACTGACCCAGCTGCGTACAGGCCCCTCTCCATGCTTACTACAGATTATAAAATACTGAGTCGGGTGCTGGCCACGAGACTCCTTCCTTTTATGACTCGGTTGGTGCATTCGGACAAAGCTGGCTTTATCATGGCGCGCAATACCGCCAGTAGCATACGTAGGTTGATAGGGATATTAGATGGAGGTCGTGAAATGGAGGGGCAGGCGCTCGTCCTTTCTGTCGACATAGCCAAAGCGTTTGACAGTCTGGAATTGCCATATCTGTTTTCAGTCATGACAGGGTTTGGACAGGGAGCTGATTACGTTCGTTGGGCAGCAATTCTATACTGGTCGGCAACAGCTAGAGTCCAGGTGGGGAGGGTTATTTCCTCTTCCTACCCAGTGGGACGGGGCACTAGACAAGGCTGCCGGTTGTCCCCATTGTTATTTGCCCTTGCAATTGAACCACTGTCGGCGCAAGCTATAATGGGGGGGGAATACAGAGGGCTCCAGCTCAGCGGTCGTACACACTATATTTCGCTTTATGCGGATGACCTCCTGATGTTTTTGGGGGATGCGGGGAGGCCCTGGCACGATTCCTTCTAGCACGTTTCGGAGATATATCAGGGC
The DNA here is from genome assembly GCF_964263255.1 of Lissotriton vulgaris. NCBI lineage: Eukaryota > Metazoa > Chordata > Amphibia > Caudata > Salamandridae > Lissotriton > Lissotriton vulgaris. The sequence continues at coordinate 473,855,714 of NC_141698.1, read as the reverse complement.
TACGGGTTAACTGGACCAAGACTTGTGTTTTCCCAGTGTCTAGTGCATGTAGCCCGCCTACTCTGCCGCCTGATCTGGTGTGGGAGCCGAGGTGCCTACCCTATTTGGGTACACAGGTGTTTCATGATCAGGGGGATCTCTTTGAGGGCCATATTGAGAGAGCGATGAGGGGTCTGAGAGGTAGCATGAAGTTTTGGGGGACCTTACCATTGTCGGTGGCAGGCCGAATAGCGCTTTTGAAGATGGTGGCGCTTTCCCGCTTGTTACACTTCTTTCGGACACTGCCGATCCGGGTGCCAGTAATTTTTTTTAGATGCTCCGCATGGTAATTGATTATGTTATTTGTTAATTAATTTTTTAATTGGTAATTAAGGTTTGTTATTGGTAATTACATTTTTTAATTGGCAATTAATTTTTTTTATTGGTAATTAAGGTTTGTTATTGGTAATTACATTTTCTAATTGATAATTAATTTTTGTAATTGGTAATTAAGTTTTGTAATTGGTAATTGCATTTTTTAATTGGTAATTAAATTTTTAAATTGGTAATTCATTTTTTTTAAATTGGTAATTGATATTTTTAATTGTTAATAACTTTTTATTAATTGAAAATTCATTTGATTAATTGGTAAATAATTTGTTTACCATTTTTTAATTGTTAATCCATTTTTAATTATTATGTTTTATGATTTGAAAAATATTTTAGTGTTCAATATTTATTATTTGGTCATTTATATTTCATAAATAATAATTATTGGTATTTATTGTTAATTTATTGTTAATTATTCAATTGTAATTATGTTTTTAGTAATTATTAATGGGTATTTGCAAATGATGTAGAGGTATTTAAAAATTAAATTTGTAATTATTTTATTTACAACTATTATTTATAAGTATGTTATATTTAACTTTTACGCTATCCAATGCTTTCCCTACTGTTGCACTCTCTGGAGTTGGAATAGTAATTTTTACCCCTACGCTATCCAACGCTTTCCCTACTGTTGCCCTCTCTGGAGTTGGAATAGTAATTTTTACCCCTACGCTATCCTACGTTTTCCCTTCCGTTGCACTCTCTGGAGTTGGAATAGTAATTTTTACCCCTATGCTATCCAACGTTTTCCCTACTGTGGAACTCTCTAGAGTGGGAATAGTAATTTTTACCCCTACGCTATCCAACACTTTCCCTACTGTTGCACTCTCTGGAGTTGGAATAGTAATTTTTACCCCTACGCTATCCAATGTTTTGCCTACTGTTGCACTGTTTGGAGTTGGAATCGTAATTTTAACCCCTACGCTATCCAACGTTTTCTCTACTGTTGCACTCTCTGGAGTTGCAATAGTAATTTTTACCTCTACGCTTATACAACGGTTTCTCTACTATTGAGCTCTCTGGAGTGGGGATGGTAATTTTAAGTTCTATGCTAGCCAACATTTTTATTAATGTATTTTTTTTACTTATGGATTTTGAATAGTATTTTTATTTATTTAGTTATTTCATTTTTTTGGTAAAAATTTAGATAATGTAGTATATAATTAATTTTTGAAATATTAAAGATATATTTAATTTTTTTAATGTAATATACATAATTCTTTACTTTTTATTTATGTTTATGTTTTATGTTTGTAAATGTATTTGTAATTTATATTATTTTTTATTAATTGATAAATTATTAAAATAATTATTACAACTTATTGTTAATTGTGTATATATTATTTATTTTCTGTATATGTTTAATTAATTTATTATTATTAAATATGTATTATTTGTTATTTTAAATATTATTAGATGTTTAACTATGCTTATTTTATTTATTAGTGTTATTTACTTTATTTTACATTTATATTTTTACAGAAAAAAACGATATTTTTAACCTCTATATTTTTAACATATATATATTTTTTTTGCTATTTTTGTACTTACCATGTTGTAGATAGGATGTCGATATTCTTGCCTTCGATATTTCTGCATTGATATTCCTGTAGGTAGATATTTTCAACTTCGATATTTTGTCAGTGATTCCGCAGGAGTAGGTGCTCTTAAAAATATTGGCTATACCTCTACCCCTGCCGTTAGGGCGGTCTTTCCAGACCATTTGGTAACCCTTAGGAATGGCTGAAGCAACTGCAGGATTGGATGAGTCACATAGCCAGGTCTCCGTTAGAAATAGAAAATCCGGGCTAACGTCTTCCAATAATTCAAATATATTGAGGGCGTGCTTATGCATAGATCTGGTGTTGAGGAGCAGGCAAAGCAGTTTACCTTCCGCCCTGGCTTTGTTCAAGCTAGAGGACACAGAAGAAGCCTGAGTCAGGGGATTACCAGTAGGTTCAAAAGATAAGATAGGCGCCCAAACACAGTGGGAGCATAATGTACTCTTAGACATACTGTCAGGGGACAGTGGGGTGCAACAACTCACACCTTCACGCATTTCCCTTAGTCTATCTATGGAAAAAGTCTGTCAATCAGTAATACTTACAGAGCCACCGGCAGCATTTCCAGTGCCGGGCGCTTCCGGGACGCAGACGGGCGCAAACGAGCTTGCCTTCAGCGCGCCATCGGCATGCCCGCTGCACGTACGCCCCAGAGTGCTTTTTAAAGCCCACCCTCAATTAGCGCTAGAGCGCTAACCCCGAAAAACGCAGTGGGCTCGCTTGCACGCACGGGCACAACCGGAAGAAAGCAGAGGCAGTCCGGCTGGTCAGCAGCCAAACTGCGACAGAAATCAATTAAAATCAGCGAGGACAGTACGTTAAAAGAGTTAACAGAGAACAAGATTTAAAACTGTCATGTGTGCAAGTAGGGTGAGCAGCGAGCGTTTATATGTGCAAATAGGCAAATGAGATAAGCAGCAATTCAGACCCTTAAAAATTTAGCATGCAGCAGCGCGACACTCACACTACGCGATCGCCCCAAAGTGCTTTTTAAAGCCCACCCTCAATTAGCGCTACAGCGCTAACCCCAGAAACGCGGTGGGTGCGCTCGCATGGATGAGCACAACCGGAAGAAAGCAGAGGAAGTCGGGCTGGTCAGCAGCCAAACTGCAGCAGATATCAATTAAAATCAGCGAGGACAGTAAGTTAAAAGAGTTAACAGAGGGGACCAAAGCTTACCTTGAGACACCAGCTGCGAGGGAAACGGCAAACAGCGGCAGCAAGGACACGGGCAGAGCGGGAGCGCCGAGAGACTCCCGCACCTCTACCTCTACCGCCTACAAGCCCCAGCAGCCTTAGGGGCGGCGCAGCAGGAGCGCGTCAGCAGAGCGCCCGGAGGCGCTAGAAAGCGGAGCCTGCGTCCTCTCGCCCCGCGAGTCGGGCGCGGGAGCGCCCGGGGCTAAGCCCGTGCAAAGGGCGGGCCCTCTACGGCCCTCATCGGCAGGAGTAGGCAGGGGCAGGGCCAGAAACGCTGCAGGAAATATTTGCGTGACCCATTCTTCAAGTAAGACTTATTGCTTTAAGATTTTGCTACCTGCCATTTTATTTGAACAATAGTGAGTTTGCGTGTATTTTGTAAACATACCTACAAAACCTGAGGAAGCTCCGCTAAACACTATTGACAAGTACCTTGTCCAGACTGTTAAAAAAATAAACATGCAGAGGAGAGATTCTCTGGGGTTAAGCCAATCTCCAGACTTACGATGTCTGTCCCCTTCCGAATCTACTCTGACTGATGACACCATACTGCAGGAAGCTCATCGCGTGGTCATAACTAGCGGCCCTATTTCTCAAGGAACAACTGGCACATCTGTTAACGTAGCCTCGGCCTCTGAGGTACCCAATGTTGAGGCTGAGAGCGACATTGACATTGACTCCGAACAGGAGAAACAGACTCGCGTCTCATCTGACGAGCAGTCGCCTAAAGGGCATGCCACCAGGTCAAGACGACTATGCACCAAAAATCCACCAAAGCGGGGCGGGCTACGATCGGGGACAAGATGGAAGAGGGCTATTACTCCAAAGTCTAAGCAAGTGAGTAGTGTTGAGGATAAATCAAATCACACATTTGAGGATGCTTTTTTTGAAAAAATTGCTGATTTTCTTGAGTTAAAAATCAACGCTATTATTAAACCTCTAATATCAAAAATTGACAAACTGCAAGCGGAGGTCAAGAAGTTGGGTGGACTCCATACTATGGTAGCAGGTGGGGTAGAAAATATAACTACGCTAGTTACAAATTTGAGTAATAACACAGGGGGAAATGTTGTTAGAGAGGTTGTAGGTGAAGGCGTAGGAAACCAGTTGCCAGAAGAGAATTCACCACCTCATCCACCAACATTGACTGTTAACAGTGAGGGTCCTCTATTAGTTAACACCTCAACAGACAGAATCCCTTCGGTCAATATCCCCCCAGTACAAGTTCACTCAATGGACCCCCTACAATTCATAGGTGAAGCCACACCAGTGGTTTTAGTTCTAGCAAATGTCCCTCCTCTGGAAGGGGGAACAGCGGAAAGTCCCACTTCTCTCTCATTCAAGGCCTTACACTGGTTAACCAGTAACATGCGGCTAGCACCAGGGGGAAAGTACTATCTGGCAAGCGTAATCAAGTCAGCAATTGGGTCCCCTGGTTGGGAAACCGGCCGAAAAAGTTTAATGGGGACTGCGTGGCAGTGAGCTTTTCAAATCAAGACGTCCTTCCCAACATTCTTGCTAACTTATTCCCTCCCCAACGCAGACAGGGTACTGTTGTTCCCTTAACCCTAAAGTTTTTCTACGGTGAACAGCAGAATGTTACCTACCCAAGGACCCCTGCGCCAGGGTGGGACAGAAATTGGGATTCGAACCTCAGATGGGGCCAGGACCCAAGGTATAATGTAGCAGCCCACCATTTCCAATCAGTACAGCACAATCCTTTTGAACAACCCCTTCAACTGTTCAATCGCTATGCCCCGTTATCTTTCATGGACCAAAATGATTGACTCTCCCCTAGACAAGACAGTAATGGTGAGGGTCCTCAGCCTGCTTCCAGTTCATTAGTTCGGAACTTTGCAGGTATTAGGGTCTGTAGAATTATGAGCTGGAATATCGCTGGTCTCAGAGCCAAATATAACGACAAGAATTGGCTGGACATAATTAGATCCTATGACGTCCTTGCCTTTCAAGTAACCTGGGAAACGTCAGACAGACTGGCTTTGGACGGCTTTTCCCACTTTACTGTACCTGCAGATCCTAGTAAAGCAGGAAGGGCAAAGGGGGGCTTGGCTATATACATCTCACTAGATATTCAAGGAAAGCCAAGACATATTAAATCTAACTTAAAAAACTGTTTAGCAGTTGAACTAACTACACCAAACTTTCAGCCCATATTATTTGTTAATTTTTATAATTCCCCCGTCAGTCAAACCCCAAACGAGCATCTGCTAACTCTAGACGAATTCCTGTCTACCCACAGTGAGAACAGTGTCCATGGGTATGAGGTGATCCTTATGAGCGACTTTAACATCCATCCATGCCATGCGGATAGCCACGTGGAACACGAGGAATCTTCCCCCTATTCCTCCCCACCGCATTTCGAACACTCATCACGTGGAGAGGCTTTGGATTTGCTCCTAGCTACTTTTAACCTTTATGAATCATGTAGTTGCCCCACAGGCCCGAGGTTACCAACATATGTGGGCAATGACACAGGCACAATTATAGACTATATCTTTTTATCCTCTAGTATTCTGCCTGAAGTTATTAACTATAAGGTAGAAACTACAGTTTTTAGCGATCATAACCCTGTGATTCTAGAGACCATATCACAGGGAGTCTTGGGAAAAAGGGAGATTGATGCTTTATGTGTGACAGAATTAGTCCCGAGAGATCAGAATCGTAGACTGAAATGGGATCAAGTAACCCCAATCACCTTTTTACAGGAAACTCTGGCTAAAGTTGAGGGGGAGGTTGCCATTTGTTTGGATAATAATAATTCTGGTACCACCATGATAGAGACTTTCAATGTTATCTGCCGGCAGGTCAATTTAGACCTGACCGTAAAGACAAATCCTAATAGGCTCAGGGGTCCCAAATGGTTTGACTCAAATTGTTCCAAGGCTCACTCAATCCTCCTAAAGGCTCTAAAAAACAAACCTAGAAATAAAGAGCAGATAGCATCACTGAGGAAACAATACAGTTATGCTATCAGGGTGAGGAAATCTGAGATCAAAAAGGAGGCCTGGAATGATTTATTATTGCCTGATATACAGAGAGACAGCGCCAAATTCTGGGCAATAATAAACCACCCATACTTTGTGGGACGAGAGAATCAGAGAGCAGATTGCATTATACCAGACGAACAGTGGGTGACACATTTCAGTAACATCTATAGCTGCCCTGATACCACTCCAGACTGTGAGATGCCATTTACACAAGCAGTAACTACCATCTCTCCTTTTAGTTTAGAGGAGGTGAAAAAAGCAATTAATGACACACTCTGTAAAAAGGCACCGGGGCCCGATGGGGTTCCCGCAGATTTCTTCAAGAGTGCCCCTGAACTAAGTGCCAAGATTCTCACAAATATTTTTAATGCTACAAGGGATCTCATCTTTCCTACTAGTTGGTCCAAGTCCACGATAGTACCGATCTTTAAAAAAGGACAGAGGACAGACCCGGCCTGTTATAGGCCAATTTCTCTCATTGATTCCAGTGTTAAAATCTTGGGAAGAGTCCTTTTAGGAAGACTGACTCAGCTTCTAGAAGGGAAGGGTGTCCTATCAAACGCACAATACGGTTTTAGAGCCAAAAGAGGAACCTTAGACCAGTGCCTAAACCTAGAACTGATCATAAATAAATACTTAATCGCCAAGGGGGGTTCTCTGTACATGGCCTTTATGGACCTCTCCTCAGCCTTTGACCTGGTCAACAGGGCTAAGCTGTGGAGGGTCCTTTTGACCATGGGCATTGACCCCCCTTTGGTTGGATACCTGGCTGAGCTACATAGGGACCTCATGACCTCGGTCAGAGTGACTTGGGAAGGGAGATGCACTTGCCACTTTAAGTCAGAGAGGGGGGTTAGGCAAGGGTGTATCCTTGCCCCCCTCCTCTTTACTCTCTACATAAACGATCTCGAGGTAGTCTTGGCAGCATCCCACACCGATATCCCGCGTGCAGGTGAGACAAAGATACCTGTCCTCCTGTACGCGGACGACGCAGTTCTTTTGGCACGCTCCGGAGTGGCACTAAATAAACTCCTCTCATCTTTTGGGGACTTCATGTCCTTGTTGGACATGAAAACCAACACAGAGAAATCTCACGTAATGATTGCAGGAGCTGCAGGCAGGAAAAGAAAGTCAAAAACATTTTTTTGTGCTGGGAAAGAGGTCAGGAGAGTTCCATCTTTTCCATATTTAGGGGTGACCTTCGACGAAAAGGGCACTTGGGGCCCCCAGCATTCCGTTAAAAGCAACGCTGTTGCAAGAGCGGCAGCAGGGTTGCTTGGCTTTGCTAAAAAACTGGGAGCCCGCCCCATGAAAAGCATTATAAAGGTCTATAAAGCAAAATGTTTGTCTGTTGCCCAGTACGGTTCTGTTATTTGGGGGTACACTAATCATGACAAAATCCAGAAAGTAGAAAACAAATTTCTGAGAACCCTGCTTTCTGTCCCCCATTCGACTTCCACCTATGCAATACACACAGAGCTAGGATTGGGCTATATAACTGACATTTTAAAACTAGCCCCAGTTATTGGATGGATGAAAACTTGGCTTAACCAGGAGCTTACATTAAATCACATCATCTTAAAAGATTGTTTAGCCCTGGACAGAGCCCAAAACATTCCGTGGGTAAAATATGTACAAACGCAGCTAATTTTAGCCGGCCGACCGGAGCTTTTCTCATCTCCAGATTTGATAAGGCAGGAAGATCTTAAAATAGTAAAAAATACCCTGACAAATTTATATGTTATGGAGAGGGAAGCCATAGAGCTAAAAAAAACCATGGTTAGGAAACACTGTTTGTTGACATCTGTCCCAGGAATGGAACCATACCTTTTCCTGGTAATAAACCATACCATCGTTTCCTTCTAACGAGATTCCGTTTTGATTTGATCCACTTCATTCTGAGCAATTTTAAAATATGGAATAGACCCGATAATGCTGAACCATGTGATTGTGATCACTTTTCCACCCAGGACACGATTCACTTTACCATGTTCTGCGGCCATTATACTGAGATTAGAAAAAGATATTTGCTTCCAATTTTGCGCAATCTAGGTTTTATTCAGGTAAAACCAGCCCTGATGTTCCTGCAACTCCTTCCCAATGTAAGAGTAGCTTTTCATGTTGCTAGTTTTTTAGTTGCAGGAGCACGCATAAATAAGCACCGCACAAGAACTAGTCACCTTATTCCTGAATATTGATTTCCCTATTTTATTTCACTGATCTTAAACGCTTTTTTTTTTTAAAGTCTCTTCTAAATATTCTTAACATTTTCGTATAACTTATCTTGTACATTGTGATTTTAGAGTTTTTAAATATTGATTGTCTGTCAAAATTATGTACTAATTTGTGTTCTGATGAAATGTTGCTATGTAATAATGCTCGTTCTTTTATGATTTTTAATAATCGAATAAAGATAATTGACTGACTGACTGAGTTAACAGAGAGCAAGATTTAAAACTGTCATGTGTGCAAGTAGGCTGAGTAGCGAGTTTTTACATGTGCAAATAGGCAAATGAGCTAAGCAGCAATCCAGACCCTTAAAAATTCAGCCAGCAGCAGCTCGACACTCACGCTGCGCGATCGCCCTAGAGTGCTTTTTAAAGTCCAGCCTCAATTAGCGCTAGAGCGCTAACACCGGAAACGCAGTGGGCGCGCTCGCATGGATGGGCACAACCGGAAGAAAGCAGAGCCAGTCGGGCAGGTCAGCAGCCAAACTGCAGAAGAAATCAATTAAAATCAGCGAGTACAGTAAGTTAAAGGAGTTAACATGGAACAAGATTTAAAACTGTCATTGGACAAGTAGACTGAGCGGCGAGTGTTTATATGTTCAAATAGGCAAATGAGCTAAGCAGCAATTCAGACCCTTAAAAACGCAGCCAGCAGCAGTGCGACACTCACTCACAAAATCTTTAGTCCAGTCCTAAAACCATGGCTTCATACCATCCTATGGTCAAATGAGGTAAAACGTGGAAATCTTATACTTAAAGTCTCATGAGAGAATAGTAAAACACAGGGACCATTTATCTTCGCAAACATGTGCCCCTCGATCATTCCTTCATATGTGAAAAAGGTCCAGGAAATCTTTCCTTCATATATGTTTAGAATCAGGCCTTCAGGCCTTTGTGCATGACCAACTCCTGGCAGTATCCGGTCTGCGTCTGTGATACGTGGCTGTAGAGAATCAGCGGACGCCTACCGATGAAACGCTGATTCCGATGAAACTCTGAAACCCTGAATCTTTGTTTAATTGAATCATTGATCCTGCTGAAGGTGGTTTAAAGAATGTAGGATACACCAAAACGTATGTCGACCTTTTGGAATTTGACCAGTGAAATATATGAGACATCAATAGGAAATGAGACATGTATGATGTACATATTCAACAATTAAATGTTGTCCTTTGCTATATTGTAACAAATGAAAAGACTTTTTGCCTATATATATTGTCGGGTTCCGTTGGTCAGCACTTTTACATATATCTTTTATCACATGTTTTAATTATGTGATTAGTGTACTTAGCACTCTCTTTTTTCAAATGAATTTCTAATCCTTGTAAAACAAAATATGAAAAATAAAAAATAATGTTTTTTTATACAATTTGTTATCTCTAAAGAACATTTGTTTTTTGAGGAAGAAACGTGTTTCTCTTGGGGGTCTGTATAAGCCATGGGATATTGTTAAAAGCAATATAGGTTCTGCAAGAGGTCCTTTACAGGTTTTGTTTGTCATTTTCCCCTCTCCTCTTGGACCAAAAACTAAGGGGCTCATTAGGATGGCGGACGGACCTGCGTCCGTGCGCCATCCCCGAGGTGGAGGGACCGTCTGCAGGAGCCACGGCGGTTCCTCCAGTGCAATTAGGATGTGACCGCCACCCTGGCGGTCACATCCTGTATCTTTAACCTTGCGGCGGGTGCTGCTTGAAGCAGCACCAGCCGCAAGGTTAAAATTGCATGTTTTACATTTACATGCACAAAGCGGCAGGTACCGCGCGGTCCCTGCCACTTTGTGCATGTAAATGCTGGGGGGTACCATAGGTACCCCCCATGTGCACCCTCACCCCCCTTCACCCTGGGGGCCCGCAAGGGGCCCCCAGAAGCAAAGTTCCACAAGCTTTTCCACAGCGGAAAAGCCGCCGCGGAAAAGCATGTTCCAACACACATTGTAATTTGGCTGACAGTGTCTTGCAGACACCGCCACCAAATAACCCCGACAACCCAGGGATCAGCGGCGGAAGGACCCGTCATCCGCCGCTGTTCCCACGACCATCCCACCGCCATCCTAATCTGGCGGTGGGTGTTTCCTGTGGCCGCGGCGGTAAATCCGCATCCTCAGGGCCTGCGGTGGCTTCCGCCGGCCCGGAGGATGCAGATTCACTGCCATCCTAATGAGGCCCTAAATTAGGTGGTATCTTTCTACTATATTTATATAAAGGCAGCGAACCAGAGGGTTCATGCATAAACAGATTTGCCTGAATGTAAGATATTATTTTGGAACATAGCTGGGGTGCGCCAGAAAGCAAGAGATCCACAATGGGTTACTTTTGTCAAAGATTTTTCAATATTGTACCTGCAAGAGACCTGGTTGACGAACGAGTTGCACATAAATGGGTATAAAACCTACCACACACCGGCGGTTAGCTCTGTTTGTGGTAGAAACAAGGTGGGGCTCTGTACCTATGCCTCTAATTGTATTACTGTTAATAAGATAGATTTTAAAGTGCCAAATAGATTTTATCATATTGTATTATTGTATATGGATAAGAAGCACTCACTGGCCCGTGTAAATTTTAATTATTCATTTCCCCAAAGAGCAGCTATATGGTGTAGTGAGCAAACTACGGAAATATATCTCCTATATCAGGATAGCTCGATGGAAGATTTGTGCATTATTTGGGGCGGGGACTTTAATCATGTTGTATGCCAATATGCTTTGAGGGGGATTTGTGGTTTAAGCGTGGATAGAGATATCGAACACGCCCACTTCCAACACACAACAACAGGAGATTTGTTTAATACTATTGTTTATCAATTTGACTTAGGGTTCGCTAACGAACTTTGTTCCCCAAGTCCCATTCAAGAGTACATTTAATGGCAGAGGAGTTACAAAGATCCACTCAATCAGGGTGTGTAATTTTGAAACTCACCCAACTGCAATGAGTGACCTTTTTCCAATAAGTTTATCAATCTTCTTAGTAAGTGCTTTATCAAGTAAGGAGTCCTCATTGGAACAATACGCTTTTGAAATTCCACTTAATAGATTAAATGGGTATTCTTTGAGCTGGGAGAAAATAGATCAGACTGCGTTCTTTAACCAACTAATAATCAAGTGTAATAAGGGTGTGGTTGTCTGCCTTGATGAGTTTGCTGGCGATATCGAGGTTTTAAACTCATTTGGAATTATTATGAAGGAGACTAAGAAGTTATAAACAGTGAATATCAAGGTAAGGCAGCAGATGAAACATGGATGGTTTGGCTCGGGCTGTACTAAAGCACTTCCAAATTTGAAGAGAGTGCTACACAGGCAGGACAGTTGTCAAAGTGAAAGAAGATTGGCAAGGAGCGCCTATAAAATGGCACATACTGCACACAAAAAGGTATTAAGAGCCCAGGCATTGCAGGCTCTGCACGACGTCTGTGTGCTTAGGGATAATAATAGCTTCTGGAAGGTGGTTAATGTGCTCCTATTAGCTCCAAGGGATCTACCTTCAATAGATATAGCTATTAGTGAAGCAACATAGGTAGAGCACTTTACTAATTTATATAATGACGAGAAGCAAGACAGGGCCCATGTAGATCAGGATCCCTCCTTGCTGCCTGAACACAGTTGTATGTTCCCCCTTGGATTTACGTTTCTCTTTGAATGAGGTTACAAGTGCTATAAATGATAGCGCTGCAGGCAAAGCCCCTGGTCCAGATGGAGTGCCTGTGGACATGTATATATCTAATCTCTCATTCATGGGTCCACTATTAAATCATGTTTTAAAAGCTTGCTGCCAACAATGCTTGATTCCTTCCTGGTCGGATTCTATAGTGGTCCCAATATTTAAAAAGGGGGATCGCAATAATCCTACTTGTTATCGGCGATCTCCCTTTTGGACTCCTTTCTTAAAATAACTCGGCGTATCATCCTAAATAGGTTACAGACCTGGGCGGAAGAGAAAGGTGTTCTTTCTAAATTGCAATATGGCTTCGGTTAGGGTCTGGGGACCACTGAACAGGGGTTAAATTTAAACCTTGTGATTGGCAAATACACGCAAGCCAAGCAAGGAAAATTATTCTTAGCATTCGTGGATCTGAGCTCTGCTTTTCATTGCGTGAGGCATGACAGATTGTGGAGCATATTAAATAAAATGGGTGTGGATTCCCCGCTCATACTTTTTATGAGACAGTTGTATAGTGACGCTTGTGCAAGGGTCCGGTTTCGAAAGCGGGCGAGTGTACACCCAAATTTCCTATTAGTAAAGGCCTGAGGCAAGGCTGTGTGCTCGCCCAAGTTCTTTTTACTTCATATATTAACAATTTAGGACAATTTTTAACTAAACAATGCCAGGATCTCCCATTTATAAATAAACAACCTGTGCCCGCACTGCTTTACTAGGATTGCAGAAAGTTTTAACCAGTTTTACAGTGTTCATGAGTTCAAGGGGACTAAAAGGGAATATATCAAAGACCTACATAATGAAATCTGGTAAAAACAGTGCTAGGTGTCGTGATATTCTCATTGAAAATACCAAAGTGGAATGTATTAGTAGTTTCCCATATTTAGGTATCCAATTTGACTGTCGTGGAACTTAAGTACCAGCTGTGAGGGCCAGAAAACTGATGTTTATTAAGACAATCGGTACACTGTCCAACTTTGCTAGAAGACTGGGCAGAAGACCGGTGCCAGAGTTAATACTAATATATAAAGCTAAGTGCCTATCCACAGCAATGTACGGGGCGGGCATTTGGGGTTACATGGATGTGCAATCGATACAGCTAATAGGAAATGCATTTACCAAATATTTATTGGATGCCCCTAAAAACACGGCCAATTTTATCGGTCATTTGGAACTAGGCCTGTCGTATATTACAGACCTGATTAAAATTGAACCGTTGTTATTGTGGCACAAGGTATGGGCCTCTGAGGATACTAATTATAATCGCGACATTGTCAGGGACTGCTTGGGGATGTCTAGGGTGACCGCTAGCCCGTGGTTAAATTATATAAAAAAGTTCACGAGTGACATTGACCACCCTGAATATTTTGAAAGTCCTGACAGTATAGTTGCAATTTCAAGAAAGGAAATGAAAGCAAATTGTCTTGCACATTTACAAACCATTAGACTTACTCTGGAGATTGTTAAATCTACAGAACTGGACAATCAACTAATATGATTGTGTTATGCTGCGCAGCCATATTTAGTTTGTGTACTGGGGAGCTATGATAGGAAGCTCTTAACTCGATTTCGGTTGGGGTCCTTTCACAGACTTATAAACTTCCCTACAACTAATGATTGGTTAAAAAATGTGAGTGTTTGCTCTTGTGATGCCATATCGCAACAATCTACATTGCAGATTACTTTATTCTGTAAGTTCTATTTGTACCTAAGAAAAAGATTTTTAAAACCAATTTTAAACAAGCATTTACAATGCAACGGTTTCGCCTTTGCAAAAGTTAGAGCTATTGGCATTGTAAATGACAACATTTTTATTTATGTGTTGGTTTTGAAAACAGATAAATAAATGGCATTGTCATTTACAATGTCAATAGCTTAATCTCTCGCAAATGCCACACACACACAGAGAGCCCCCCACACAGAGCCCCCCCACACACACACAGAGCCCCCCCCCACACACAGCCCCCCACACACACACCCACACAGAGCCCCCCCACGCCCACACAGAGCCCCCCCAGACACTGCGAGCCTCCCCCACACACTGCGAGCCCCCCACACACTGCGAGTACCCTACCTTTTTTAGTCTCCTGTTTATTTTTTGAAACGTTCTATTGAGTAACCCGTTTCTCATTTAAAGTAACTGGTCCTATAGTACAGCGCTCTGACACCTTTGGGTAATGTCCGCGCTATATAAAAATGCACTAACTAAAAAAAACTCAGTGCTTAGTTTCTTCCGGAGTCTGCACCTCTCTGTTCAGGTGTGTATATATATATATATATATATATATATATTGTGCTCTGGTGTATGTTCCGGATTATGGATTCTAGCGTTTACTCCGTGGTCTGGATTCCAGCGTTTCCCCTGTGTCCTCCTGGTGTGTAACCTTCCGTGCCGGTGTGTTCTGGAGTTTATTGCACACATTCTTTAGGCGCAAACATACCCACAACAGCCACACATTCATCTTGCACAACACACACATGCATTCAGAGAAATACCCTATATACTGCCTGAGCTCCCAGCATGATTAGTCTCCTTGCTGGATACATAGCCATGCATATTCACACACATACAGCCATCCAGAGGCATAATAATAGTGCAAGAGCCCTAAGCAAGGTAACGTAACCCAGTAGGACTCCGTGGAGTATTTAAAAGACTCCATTGTGGGGGGGGGGGCAATGGACCTCTCACTCACCTGTGACCTCATTCTTATTACACTGCATTTGCATACTAGTGTACTAGTGATAGCGACACCAATTTAATTATCTCAAACACATGCCATGCTGCAAAGAAGTGCACCGACCCTTCGGAAATAATCCGTGAAAGAAAAAAATACACCTCACGCAGATAAACAAATCCACAAAAGCAATTTATCAGAGGCAAGTAAAAAACGAGCTGAACAAAAATAGACATGCTGCCACAGACATTGGACCCAGTGTGATTAACTTATTGAGTTCAGCTTATTTTTTCACTGTAAATTCGGGCGTTTTTTGTTATATATTTATGATGGTACTCGTAACATAAGTACTGTGAAAAGCAATAATGCCTGCTGCCATGCATGCACACTTGCAGGCAGCCATCTTGGAATAATAAACCAAATCTTTTTAAAATTAGTCTGGCAGAAGCAGAGTGTGTGCCGTTCAGAGAGTCGGTGAGAAAGTAGGACCTGGTCTGCAATGCAAGCTCTGACATCATTAGTCTGTCACTGACATCATTAGTGGGAAAGTGCATGCCATCCCATTAAAATACTCCTTGGGCAGGACAAACACAATAGAGGGGAAATGCAAATAATCAGAAGCAGTGAAGTGGCATATGGCCAGCACTCACAGGATGAGGAAATAAACCATAGTTTGAGACTATAAAGATAATGCGCCTCTGCAAACTTGTACACCCAGAGCTCCTTCCCGCCTGTTAAATTTATCCGACCAGCGTTTTCCAGCCATCGCTTTCAACCTATCTCTAGGTAAGCACCTATCTGCGCGGTTCCCATTCGACTCTCTGAAATGCTTAGAAGTCGCCCGTATTTGACATAGATTAGGTATTACGGAGATAACTAATTACAAATTAATTTATCCCCGTTTTTTGCACCATGTCTTCTATGCAGTGCCCAGTCTGACAACCACAGTCCTATTCTACGTCCATCCACCAGATGGGAAAAACGATCAGCGTTTCCCCGCGATCGCTTTCAACCTACTTTTAGGTAAGCACCTATCTGCGCGCTTTCCATTCGAACTTCTGAACTGCTTAGAAGCCGCACCTATTTCACATAGATTAGGTACTACAGAGATAAATAACTACATATTAATGTATCTCCGTATTTGCACCATGTTTCCCAACAGCGCAGACGTTGACACATACGGTCTTATGAACAACTCGTGACAAAAGTAAATACTCAATCACACCTACTACTAAGAGAGTAAAGTAGTAAGAAGAAAAACAAGCAACGGAGAGTGAAAGGGGAGGGGGGGTGGGAACAGGCACACAGGGAGGGGGGTGGAACAGACAGCGGGAGGGGACGGGGGGGGGCGGGAAACAAAACTCACGAGCCAAAGTACATAACAGCAACGAAGAGTGAAAGGGGAGGGGGGGCAGGAACGGGCACACGGGGAGGGGGGCGGAACGGACAGCGGGAGGGGACGGGGGGGCGGGAAACAGAGCTCACGAGCCAAAGTACATAACAGCAACGGAGAGTGAAAGGGGAGGGGGGGCGGGAACGGGCACACGGGGAGGGGGGCGGAACGGACAGCGGAAGGGGAGGGGGAGGGGGGCGGGAAACAGAGCTCACAAGCCAAAGTACATAACAGCAACGGCAATTTGATGGAACGGCGACTATGAGAAAACACACCCACCTGCTCCACTTCATTGTGCACGCCTGAAATTTGTTACCGTTACTACTGTTTTCAAAATGGACCCAGAACCATTTTTACTATTACTGTGCATAAGCTTGGTGTACTGGTTACTTGCTCAGACCCAAATTCAACATAACTCACGGTACAGTCCTCAACAGCGGGAGGGGGGCGGACACAGACAGCGAGAGGCAAGTCTGGAACAGAGCAACAGGTCATTTCGCGATTCGGGGGCGTGTTTGCGTGCTCTCCCCTTCCCATTGGCTGGAAGGTAAAATTCCAGCCAATGGGAAGAGGAGAGGGCGTGACTTAAAAAAAGACACGGAAACGCCCCCGAATCGCGTCAAGGTGGGCCCTGAACTCAGTGACGCTCCTCTCCTCCAATGGCTGGCCAGCATTTACAAGGCCAGCCAATGGAGAAGAGGGGCGTGTTCAGGCCCCCTTACTACTAACAAAAGATTTCGGCTCCGCCCACCCACTGCTTACGCAGTGGGACGGTAGCCGAAACCTAAAAAGAGGGTCTTGAGACAATATTGCACAGCGTTCCTAGTGTTGCAATTCTAGATGATGAGTTGACCATGTTATCTGTTGCTTCTTATTTGAAAAGTGTTATTAATTATAGAAAATCTATGGGGGTATCTGAACCCTGATTATTTTTTAACTGTCAATGTAATTATTTTTCCCTGAAAAATGTTTTTTAGAAATGTATTTAAATGAATATTTAAAACTGTGCTTTTATGATTTAGTTCTTAAATCGAATAAAGCTATTTTTTTTATTTGATTTTGTCTGCCCATAGCTTACCTTAATGGATAGAGTGAAGTGCTCAGGGGAAGGGAGCAAAGGGACCTTAGAAATGTATTCTCAGTAGCGAGGAAACCTTCAAAATGTTCAAATCCCCAGAGTTCAGCCCCATGCAAGGCAGAACCCACTACCTTATGATCATAACCTGGAGTGGGGCAACTATTGGTTTGGTCTGGGAGGTCCTATGCTCCTTTATCAGAACCCCTGTGGTCTGCCTCTGCTGGAGGGTCCGCTTAATAATGTGGTGCTTCCAGGCCATTTTCTCAAACAAGGTTATGCCCAGATAACCAATAGCATTTTACCTTTGAACAATTTGTGGGGATTCAACATCAGGAGTTTGGTATTCGAAGTGTTAACCTCCAAGCCTCTCATTCCTCAAAAGGCCTTGAAGCGATCCAGGAGAAGTGGCAGACCACTGGTGGTTTTAGAAACTATTAGCATGTCATCCACAAAAATAAGGTTGTTACTGTGACACCCCCCAATGCGGGGGAAACAGCGGTGACTTCCACTAAGTTTTGGGTGACTCCATTAATGAATAGTGAAAACAGAGTGGGAGCCAACACACAGCCCTGTCAAACCCCCCCCTGTTGACACTAATCGAGTCAGTCAACTGCCCCTGGTCCCTCCTACAAATCCTTGTGTAGTTTTCCTCATGGAGACGGACAACCAACTCAAGGATCTCAAAAGGAAGACCCAACTCCTGCAGGACACACCACAACTTGTGCGTAGGGATGAGGTTGAAAGCTGACTTCAAGTCAATAAATGCTATATAGAGACTACCCCGTTCATTAGGCACAGATTTCCAGGCAAGTAGGAAAAAATGAAAAAAATATTCAATGGTGCTGATTTTCCGTCTAAACTCTGCTTGGAAGGAGGACAAGATATTATTCTCCACCATCCAAAGTCATAATCTTCGTAAGGAATGCACAGGAGAGGACCTTTTGGGCACCATCGATCAGGCTAATGGGCCTGTAGCTTGATGGTGGTGAGCGATCAGGCTTCCTAAAGACAATTGGCCAGGGCTCTGACATATTTAGACCAATACCGTCAGGCCCTGGAGCTTTGTTCCTAATGACAGAATTTATGGTTAGTATAATTTCAGCTAGTGACAATAGCCTAGGGGTCTGGGGACTGGGGCTCACCAAACTCCATGGGAGGCCTTTGTTTACATTCAGATGCATTTTATCCTATATGGATGTTTGGATGGATTGAAGCTTTCTCTTGCATCAATGCTGACCAGATTACTGCTATCAAAAGGCTGATCAGGCCTCAAAAGATGTTACAAATGGCTGTATTCAACACATTTCAGCGGAGATAAAATGAACCGATTTGGATTTGCTTACGCAACCTCCCCAAAAAAACCAAAAGAATCCAATATCACCGGAGCGTGTAGATCCAATCAAAATTATTTCCATCAGCAGGAAAAACAATGTTGAACATACTGCCCCAATAACCCGAAGCACCGTAAACAGGCAAAAAACAAGCATTTACAATGCAATGGTTTCGCCTTTGTTAAAGTTAGAGCTATTGGCATTGCTCTTGACATTTTTATTTATGTTTTTTTTAACATAAATAAATGGCATTGTCATTTACAATGCCACTAGCTTTATCTCTCGCAAATGACACACACAAACACACACAGAGCCCCCCACCACACACACCCACACAGAGCCCCACACACACAGCCACACAGAGCCCCCCACACACACAGAGCCCCCCACACACACAGCCACACAAAGCTTCCCACACACACAGCTACACAAAGCTTCCCACACACACAGCCACACAAAGCTTCCCACACACACAGCCACACAAAGCTTCCAACACATACAGCCACACAGAGCCCTCCACACACACCCACACAGAGCCTTCCACACACACCCACACAGCACAAGCAAGCAACAGGGGCACAAGCAGGCAACAGGGGCACACGGAGGCACAAGCAGGCAACAGGGGCACACGGAGGCACAAGCAGGCAACAGGGGCACACGGAGGCACAAGCAGGCAACAGGGACACACGGAGGCACAAGCAGGCAACAGGGGCACAAGCAGGCAACAGGGACACACGGAGGCACAAGCAGGCAACAGGGGCACACGGAGGCACAAGCAGGCAACATGGGCACTTACGGAGGCACAAGCAGGCAACAGGGTCACGAAAACTGAGGCACAAGCAGGCAACAGGGGCACGAAAACTGAGGCACAAGCAGGCGACAGGGGCACGAAAACGGAGGCACAAGCAGGCAACAGGGGCACACGGAGGCACAAGCAGGCAACAGGGGCACACCGAGGCACAAGCAGGCAACAGGGTCATGAAAACAAGCACAAGCAGGCAAAAGGGTCACAAGCAGGAATTGTAATTTAGACGGGGCTTAAGTGGAGAACAGTCAGTAGGGAAGTAGTGCGGCTGGTGCAGTGGTACCAGGCCGAAAGGTGAGAGGGGCTGTCTGCACCCCAGTTTGGACAGTTTCCACTACCTAACAGGGATTGGTGGGAGGGGGGCGTACTTCTTGCTTGCTTTAGGGCTGTTACTTTGGGGACGCAGTGCACGCTCCTGCCTGCTGCCGCCGGGACACGACAACAGGCAGGGAGAGGACAGGCTGGGAGAGGGCAGGGAGGGGACAGGCTGGGAGAGGGCAGGCTGGGAGAGGGCAGGGAGGGGACAGGCTGGGAGAGGGCAGGCTGGGAGAGGGCAGGGAGGGGACAGGCTGGGAGAGAGCAGGTTGGGAGAGGGCAGGCTGGAAGTGGACAGGCTGGGAGAGGAAAGGCTGGGAAAGGTCATGGAGGGGACAGGCTGGGAAAGGGCAGGCTGGAAGTGGACAGGCTGGGAAACGGCATTTCGGTTTTCTTGTGAAATCAGTCAGACTTCGGGAAAACTCAATGTCATTATAAGACCATGAAACACAGCTACCCCAAGGATACTTCCGTTTTCAACCACAGGCCCCGTTTGATGTAACAGTCACTATGCTAAGTGCATCCGACTTAACCCAAAGTTGTCAGAGCGCTTCACAATAGGAACAGTAATGATACATGAGGAGAAAATTACAAGTGAATAAATTACAAAAGCAAACGTTACGTTACATGAGGCAATTGTGACATTTGTGAGCAAACAAAATACACGAGGTAGCAAACGGTACTTTACAAGAGAAAAAAGAGGCATGTGTGCAAGTTACAAAAGCGTACAAAGTACAAGTAGAGGGTATAATACTACAATAAATGGCAGACACTAAAAACACAAGAACACCGTCCACTGAAGCAGCAGGCAACTCCCAGCAGCTAGGCGTAGCTTCCTTTAGTCATCTACCAGCCAGCCTGTTGCTGAGTCACTCACTCCGCAGCGGGCTATTGTTCAGAGCGGCTCTTGCAGGTGGTGTGGAAAGGCTGCACAATCACAGCTTTGCACTAGTTGCATAGAAGCGTACCTAAAGCAAAAGCCCAGCGGCCCTAAAGGGGCAAGGATGGTGAGAAGCAAAAGATTCCATTTGAGCGACACTACGACAAACCAATGAGGAGCATCTTCCCTGCCGGCGACTCACAGCTGATGCGCACGTCCCACTATACCGGAAAAGCACCCGGTGGAGAAGACCCAATCAGATACATGCAGCTTCTGATGTATGACCACTTGGAGTTCGGTAACGTCACCGTCGCGAGGGTGCCGGCGCAACGCTATCCCTGCTATTGGCTATGGACTCCCACCAACGGCATGAAGAGAAAACCAAAAGGCACCAATGAATTTAGTTTGGAGTGGGCGGGCCCAGACGGCTGCTTGGTTCCGTGTGGAAAAAAATCCGGTCTGGGGTGCAAAGTTATTTTTTTTCCTACTTCATGAGTGCCGATTGCAGCGAACAAGTGTCAGTACCGAGGATGGCGGAATGCTGCCAAGCCGCGACTTCTGTGTACAACTGCAGAGCTGTGAAGGCGCGAGCGCTGCTGCCGTTGGTACACAACCGGTCTACTAAGAGACATACAGCTTTGTGATGCCAAGAATACACACCAGATACTGTATATAACTGGGCAGATGGGACAACTATACGTTTAAGGGAACAACTGTTGAGTCAGGTGGACATTGCCAAAAGTCACCATAGTCCCACTGTTGACAGGTTAATGATTTTAAACACTGTTGGTTAGATTAACATAAAATGAGGGACAATTTAATTTCCCTTCCTCGTCAGAGCGTATCTGTTCATATGATGCTTAAAAAGAGGCTGTAATCACGTTCGTGCTGCTCTCGTAGCGTGGTACATTCTACAGACTTTCCATCACAACTCTCTTACCTCGTGAAACAACCCTGGCTTGTGTGCACAAGTAATCACACGCTGGGTAAGGACACCCTGCCAACGCTCGCCGCACAAACACGTCAATGGCGGACCAAATTCGGGGGCGTTCTCGGCTTTTGGCTGACGTAGCGTGACGTCGCCAAAAGCCAAAAATTCTCGGGAACGCCCCCGAATCTGGTCCGAGATTGACGGATGGAGCCCTCTCCCAATGGCTAGCCTCCATTTATGGAGCTAGCCAATGGGAGGAGGGGGCGTATACCCGACCCACACACATAACTCATAAGGTTTTTTGGCGCATGCCAGTCAAAACCTAAAAAGACTGGGTCGGGGAGGGATGATTCTCAAAACATAACTGACTCCCATAGCAAACCTGATCCATATTGTGGTGATATTAAGAGCTTAACCACCTTAGTGGAAAGGTTAGACCTCTATTTGAGAGTCAACTTAGATCAAGTAAAGGCCAGATTGACCTAATTGAAGATTCTATAATGAATGATAAACTATAGGTAGCTGACCCCTTACCCTCCTCAAATGAGCAAATGGGCGGGAATATGGGGGACAAGATACGAATTAGACAAACAAGTGATGTGGAAGGGAGAAGCTCGAACTTTGAAACCAAGCATCCTATGGTTATGTTTGCCCCGCCCACAAAGCTACAAAAGTTATCTCAAACCATCCAGTAAGGGCTTTCCCTCCCCAGTCCAAGAATCCTTATTCACAAGATAATTGTATTTCAGGTGGTACGTGTGAAGTAAGAGACAGGGGGATAGATCACTTGCTTCGCCCATCCTTTTCTCAGAATATTCATCATTCAACATTATCCACCACCGCTTGTAATTGGGATAATTCTGGAACAGATCCACTTCTACATTTTCCACCAGACGCAACACCACACGTCATTGTATTGGCCAACATCCCCAAAAAGGGTCTCCCGGAAGTTGAAACCTGGCCATCGCTCAGAAACAAATCGCTTCATTGGCTTAGTCAAAAGACTGGTCTAGCTAACGAGTTGGTTCATGAGTTCAAGATGGCGAGAAGAGTTCAATGGGTGGGAAATTTTATGAAATCAATACAAGGAGACTGTATAGTGCTAACTTTTAGATCTCCTATGTTGGTTAGAAAGATTCTATGGGGATGTGGAAGTAATCTATTGACATCAGGTGGGATTAACATACTACCGCTAGGTTTTTTCTATCCTCCAGCAAGTAGACACTTAATTAGAACTTCCTTTCCAACTCAAGCTCCATTCTGTGATTTTCCCACTACAAATAGATTTAATCCGCTCATGGGCCTAGAAGGTGTAGACTGACTGTCTAGTTCCAACTTCAGTTTTTTGGGGCCAGGGCTAGCACTAATTGGACCTGATCCATATAATAAATGTAGTTTATCCAACATGAGTCAACCTTTGTGTATAGAAAATTCTATTAGCAACCCCAATGCCTGTAGATCAAACAGTCACCCTATACAAACAAATACAGGTTGCTTAATACAGGGACATGATCCCTTAATTGGACAGGAGGTTAACAAAACTCCTCAAAGGGCAGGAGCCATTACTCGGTGCTCAGCGAGTTCTAACTCTCTAGGGCAATCCACATTGAAGATAGCCTTTTGGAATGTTGCGGGTCTGCATTCCAAAATGACGAATGAGATTTGGCTAGGATTTGTTGGAAATTTTAATGTTCTTTGTTTCCAGGAGACATGGGCAAAATTACCCATGCATATTGAGGGCTACAAAACGTATTTTTCCCAAGCAATCCCTTCAAATTCTGGGAGAGCTAAGGGGGGCCTGACAATATTTATTTCAAATCTCCTAAAATGTAAGCAAATTATCTCACATAAGTTGGAACCAAATTACCAAATTGTAATTCTAGATCTTAACAAACGTGACACTTATATACTAGTGAATTTTTACAATCATCTCAGGCAGGCAGAATTAATATCAACTCTAAAGGATATTTCGAGTTTACTGCAGCAATTAAAAAATAAATACACCAAAAACATCCTAATAATATGGGGGGGAGACTTCAACCTCACTCTATGTAAGCATAACAACAATACAAACTGTGGCCTCCAGGATGAGAATGAGAATATTGTAACACACTTTCCTCATACCCATACAGGGGACTGCTTAAATGAAGTTTTATTTAATTTAGAGTTGGGATTGGCTAATGAAGTAGTGGCCCTTCCTGTTCCACTTACTGCTACCTTTAATGGTAGGGGAACAAATAGTACAAAAGATTAGATTATCACTTCCAGAAATGCTGTATCTCGCATTCTGGGTTTTGGAACTCATCAAAATGCCACAAGCGACCATTGTCCAAATAGTATAATAGTATCTTTCCCGCATAAGCCAGATAAGCGAAATCTGGAGAGATTAAATGGGCAAAGTACATTAACCTTGGATAGCCTTAATGGATATTCCCTCAAGTGGGAAAAAATAGATCCTGCAGCGATTACAAAGGAGGTTATTAATAACTCCATAAAATCAATTAATAAGTGTTTAGACCTTACAACACCTTATGCTGAGAACCTAGATAGTTTCCTAGTCATATGTAGAAAAGTAAAAACAGCCCTGCATAGGAATATTAAGGATACTAAGGGCAAAAACAAAGGATGGTTCAATAAAACATGCACTAAAGCTTACTCAAATTTGAAGGCCGCCCTTCGCAAGGTTGAGCGAGATAAGCAAGAAATTGCTTATCTCAGAAGGGAGTACAATCAGGCCATTAAAGCAAGGAAAACTGAACTAAAAAACGAGTTATGGGACCAATTACATAAAAGTTGTATCACAAGAGATAACATCGCTTTCTGGAAAACTTTCAAATCCCCCTTTCTCACAGAAGCTAGGGATAACTCTAAGATAGACATAGCCATTGATGAAGATGTATGGGTACAACACTTTGCAAAGATATTTGGATTGCAACCACAGGATCGAGTCGCTTCCAATGATAATAAAAATCCACGTCTACATCCTAGTAATACTGTATTTAGCACTCGAAATTACCCACTTAGAAGTTGAGCACACTCTGTTAGCGAGTAAAGGTGGTAAGGCGCTTGGTCCCGACGCGTTCCCAGTTGACCTATTTAAACATAACCATAACCTGGAACTGTGGACCCCAATACTGACCACAGTCCTTGAAGCCTCTTGTGCCGTGGGACTGATAGAATCTTGGTCAGAATCAATCTTAGTCCCGATTTTTAAGAAGGGGGACCGTCAATGCCCAACCTGCTATCGGCAAATTTCCCTGCTAGATTTGTTTAGTGAGGTAGCAGGTTGCATCATTCTTGGTAGTTTACAGCAGTGGGCAGAAGACAACAAGAAGCTTTCAGACCTCCAATTCGGTTTTAGAGAAGGGCTAGGCACCACTGAGCAAGCTCTAAATTTGACTTTAATCATGGGTAAATATGCTAATGCAAAGTGCGGGAACCTATACATGGCTTATGTCGACCTAACAGCACCCTTCGACTGCGTTAGTCATTCTAAACTGTTGGCCATATTATCTGATATGCGGGTTGATACCACTCTGGTCAATTTCCTACAGGGACTATATTCTAACGCAACAGCTAGGGTAAGATATGGGCTGTCAGGAGAACTCGGCGCCGTTCGGGGTGGAGAGGGGGGTAAGGCAGGGCTGTGTCCTGGTCCCCTTCCTGTTTATGCTCTATACAAATGGTTTGGGGGGAGTGATGCTGGAGGGGTGCCAGGATCTACTGTTGATGGGAAAACATCCAATACCCGCCCTTCTCTACGCCGATGCCGCCGTGATCCTAGCCCGAACCCCCATAGGACTTCAGCGTGCTCTTAGGAGCTACAGTAGTTTTATGGGTAACCTAGATCCTAGAATTAACATCAAATAGACCTTTGTAATGTCCACTGGCCCTAGACAGAAGAGAACAATGGCCATTTTTATTGAAAATAAGAAACTTGAGGCTACAAAAACATGCCCTTCTTTAGGCATTTTAATGGATGACAAATGCATGGAAGCAAGCAATTGAGGCGAGGAAACTGCTTTTTATGAGGGCAACAACAGCCTTAGCAAACTTTGCTCAAAGGCTAGGGAAAAGACCTCCCACTGAACTGATTACAATGTTTCAGGCAAAATGCATAAGTGTTGCTATCTACGGTGCAGGGGTGTGGGTATATGGTAAATTGGACGTACTCCAAAAAGTAGAGAACAGTTTTCTGAGATTTCTACTCGCTGTTCCACGTAGTTCTTCCATCTATAGCTGCCACTTGGAATTCGGGGTGCCGTATGTTACTGATATAGTTGAAATACAACCAATTCTCATATGGCATCGTATTTGGACGTCCGGTAAAACTACACTTAATCGAGAACTTATTCAGGACTGTCTTTCTTTAGAAAATAGCCATAGGATTGGATGCCTTAACTATATCAAGAAATTTTTGACTGACCTGGGACTTGTAAGATACTATCATTCCCCTGCAACAATTTCTGAGCTATCCAGAAAAGGTCTCAAAAAACCTTGCTTATCACATTTAGATCAACTATGGTTAGCCACCAAAGTATCCAAATCTACAGTCAACATACGTTAGCCATACAAACCACAATGACTATCCAGCCCTATCTCACTTTTAATCTAAGTAGCTATGAAAGGTTTCTTCTAACACGATTTAGGCTCGGTATATTCCATCACTTATTGACCTTTCCAAAAGTAAATGACTGGTCAGAACATTTATTATTATGCCCGTGCGATGAAGTTTCTACGCAAACAACAATCCACTTGGTCCATTTTTGTAAATTCTATAAAGAATTCAGAAGATGATGGTTGATTCCGATCCTACAAATTATGGGCCTGCGTAGATGCAGAGCAGCCTATCTCGCTCTTAAATTTTTAGAAGAACTATGCGTAGCGAAAAGTATTTCACTATTTTTGAAGCTTTGTGTAAGGCACAGGCCTAATTTAGAGTAGTGGAAATAATGTATAGATAACTATGGATAATTTTATATTTCCTCACAGTATTTTGTATTACACTATGTACTTGAGTATTTTAATCTATAGATTGCTTATTGATCCTTTTAATATTGAACATTTTTAAATGATGGATTTTAATGTGGTTAATCTCCTATGTACTTTTATGGTTTTTCTATATCATGAAAACCGAATGAAGGACAAATTGACAATGGCTGATCAGGCATTTCATTCCTAGATTTCAAGTCTACCTTCAGATAGAGAATGAAAAGGCTACTCACTTTATGTTCTCTCCAGATCAGGAAATAAGCGTTAAGAAACAAACAATGCTGTGTCTATCACTGAAAATTCTCTGGGAATGTTTAGGGTTTAACTCGAGCGTGAGGAACAAAATAGCTAAGAGTTCCACTGAAACAGGACTTAAGAGGCCCAATGCTCTGCCCTTGGCACTCTGGTAACTCAGTGGCATCCCCAGGTAACTAAATGTTGTGATTATGAGATAAAGATGAGGCACCCTGTGTTGCTTCCATTAAACCCTCCTGTGTCCCCATCTTTCCTGGATTTGCACCTAAATTATGATATAACACTTCAATATAACAACACAATTTATTTGCTGTCTCTATGGTCCAAGTGTTTTTTACCTGCTTATCCTACTTTAGTCTGTCTCAACCAGCAAGTCCATGACTAGGTTCATGTGCAAGTACATTGGCGGAAGTGACCACCTCCAGCCTATTTGTGTGGTCCTTTCCAAGTTCTGCTCCCCATCAACACTGCTGCAAAATTAGTGGAGAACTAGCCTAAGTGCACCCAACAAACCGCAATCTGACCACTGTACCAAGGAATTCCAACCCTGCTGCTGCCTCCATGATTTGAGCCAAGGTGGTCCTACCCACTCTATCCTTGCTTCAGAAGACAAAGGTGCTTCCTCAACACAAGGAGGAGCTCTTGCTGCGAACCCTTACCAGCATCATTTTTATCATGATGCAACCCGCCCCCTTTTTCCTTCAGTGTCACCTCCGAAATTGGAAGTGGAAATCCTCCCAGCTACTAGAGCTCCCGGTAGGTGTGGCTTGTATTCTTTGCTGCAAGTCTCGTTGGTTGGCTCATTTTGTTGCTCTGCCTTGTAGGGCCTTGTGCCAGATATCCAGAAATCAACAGCTCACAGACTGCACCTTAAAGTATGACAATCCCTGTACTGTGAAAACAATTGTAATTGCTTTGATATTGCCCATCATGATTCTAGCACAGTCTCTACTATGTTGAACTTCGGGAATCCTCTACTCCCCAGCCTCTCCAAGGACCAACTTGGCACCTACTTTGTTTGTGGTAACCTGATTACCTAAGACTGGTCTAGATCCCGCTATGCTGCTTCCATTATCCATCCTATTTGACACACTCCTGCCAAATATCCACACCGAATGAGACTGCCCAGCAAAGTATCAGAAACTGCCCACATCTTTTCTATAAATATATGGAAGAAGGCTGTCTATATAGGAAATCCAATTTGTAGCCAAAGCCTCAGAAGAGGTTTTGAAATCTACAGCTATAGCCTTAGGGTTAATATTGGACCAACCCAAGCCCAAATAACTTTCCTGTGTGAAAAATGTTTCTTGATTATGTCCTAGCTGCTAAGAGTGGATACTACCATTGTAGGATCAGAATGTTACTCATTCATACCAAATGACTCTTTAGGCATACATGGTCAGATTGGGCATATCCGTAAAGTGTCATGGACCTACACAAGTTAATGACAGTTTTAGCACTGATTGATGGACTATTTATTAATGGTTAAAGGACATATTGGGGTGTTGTGAATGAAGATAAAATAAATCATCCTGGTGGTCATTGTCTTCCTCATGTTGTTTCATATTTATCAGAGTCAGTATGTGTTCCATTAATTGCCTCAGTAAAATAAATAATCATCTCCTATTTTCCCATTAAGATACCTGAAACTGATGATGTCATAGATGATAAGTCTGATTATGGTTCACTTGAATGGCCAGTGATGATGTGTCTTAAGAAGTAACACAAATAATGATAACTCATAAGCTTTGAGGGTTGCACAATAAATTAATTCAAAAGGGAGTATCTGTGAGGGTTTCAGTTAGGGGAACTGAAATAGATGCAGACATCTTACTGCTCATGTGACCAGTGCATACAAGTTGTGCCCATATCTGAAATCTGTTAAGGTTATAAGTGAACATCTGCCAGTGGTGAAGGATGCACAACCTGAAACATGGCAAAAATGGCAGAAAGTACCCAAGGGTTTCCTGGTATGATCCATATATATACTAAGGAGAGATAGAGGGTGTCATACAAAGAGTAATCAGTAAGAAACATCTGGAAGACAAACAAGTTACAGTCGTCACTGTCTTGCAAAAAAAGGAAATTGAGAGGGTTGTGCTTCAGTTAGGGAGGAGACTGAGAATGGTATTAATGATTTCCTATTATAAATGGATCAGTAGGACATAGAAGGTGGGATTCCTTCAAAGTAGTCCTGTGGGTTGCCAATGCTTACCTTTAATGAGACCTAATGAAATATGATAGCAATAGACACATGCCTCAAGTCACAGGTAAAAAAAACCTGGAGGAAATGTGCAAGAGGTGGCGATCACATAAATCATAGGGTAAACTCATATTACTTCAGGCTCGAGTCAGGTGTCAGCTTTTAACATAAGACACCACAGGGGAAGATCAGGAAGCATGCAACATGAAGGACATGATGAACATGGCTTTGGAAACTGCAATCATGAGGACAATAACTTCCAGGGTTGGGTCTGATACACGTTGCCCCAGTTACATGTGGACTGGGACTTGACTTTCAGGTAAGAGAGGGCAGAGCACTGTAAGTAGTTAGTGAATGCTGAAGACTGTCTGGTAACACAGGTTGCTTCAACTCTTTTGCTTGATGCTTTAATTACACCTGTACCTCCCTTATCTCAATTTTATTATTTTTCATGTTAACGGTTTCCAACCAACACCCTGTACATATCTTGTTTTTGTCTTGGACTGATTATTGGCTTTCAACTTTGTTGTAGCTTTTCTAAGACTCCTGACTACCCCTGAGATTAAGTTTGAGTATCTGAAACCTGCTTTTGTGCCTGGCTACAAAACTTCAATTTTTTGCTTTGGCAACTAGGACTCTACCTTCTTGTATTAATCGTATTAATTGTGTAATTGTGTGCATTAATCTTCAGTGCTCATCAAGTTTCCTCCTGTGAACTAGTTATATCTATAATGCCTCACACACTGGGTAAGTTGCTCATATTTCTGGCAATATACTTACCTATTATAGACTTCTGTAAAGTTACTCAGACACTCAGGGACCGATTCACAAAGGTAAAGTTAGACCAAAGGTCAATGTTTAGAACAAAAGTGTAACTTTACTACTTTGCAATATTCACAAAGGTAAGTAACAAGTAGTATCTTTATGACTGCGACGTTCTGCACACGAGGCAGAATCTCTGCATTTGGGGCATTCCCCCACCCAAGTGTGGAGATTCTTGGTATCGAGGCGAGATGCAAGAAATTGGAGGCCCTGGGAGATTGAGAGCAGGTTACAGGCTACACAGACTATACAGAAAGAGGTCTTTCTTTGGTACTGGATGCCAAGGAAAGTAAGTTGTTGTCTCCTATCTCGATCTGGGAAGGTAGGATTCCAGGGTCGGACATACAACATTTGTGGTAAGTATCTCCCAGGATTCTATATCAAGGTTAGACCACTTGCACTGACAGACCGAGGAATGGTTGATGGAATAAACTAGAGTACGAATCAGAGCTATATTTAAGTGGCCTCACAAGATCTTTCTTGGTGTACCAAGTTCATTATACATGTTTATTATAGTAATGTGATTATGCAGGACCCTGAAGGGGAGGGACAGAGAGGTTACAGTTGAAAATATTTTCGAACCACATTGTGTTCTCTCATTCTGTAAGTAATGAAAATGCTTATAAAAATGTATGCATAAAAAACAAAAAGTTGTTAGACCAGCAAATTAAAAAAGCAACCACTGCTTTACACTCAACAGGGTTTGCTGGTCTCCTAAAAATGAAATGAAATGAATGAAATGAATGAAACTTATATAGCGCACGACTTACCCTGGGGCATCTCCGCGCTTGCTTAGGGAACCCGTCCTGGTATTCCCCTGTGAGATAACCCTGGCAGGGTAGCCACAAGGTGAAAGCCAGGCATCCCACCGCGAGGGAAAAGATCATGAGATGTGCACAAAATCAGGTCCTGATATGTGAAGATGTGGCTAACCCGAAGCAAACGATGAACATATGTTCATTTAAATGTCCTTTGCTCATTAAGTTCTAGGAAGATGTGGGCAAGGTCCTTACAGGGGTTTTTCGGAGCTGCTATTGTGATCAATTTCCTACTGGTCTAATTTGGGACAGACATTGCAATCTGCTACTTTCTAGACATTTCCCAGCGGTCCCTCCTGTTTTATCTGATGCTTCTTGCTAGAAAATAAATTTTCAAGAATTAGCTCAATCTTATACCCCCTCTATGAAAATATGAGTATGGGCTGTTTGCTAGACTTGTAAACTGGCTATCGTCGATGTGTGTAGAGGAAAGGGTACCTTCTGGGATTGTTTTTTGAGATGGGAAGGAAACATAGACACGTAACACTAAGCAGTCCTATGATTATACCTGGGTGCCAGCATGTATACGGGCCTTCATGGCTCATATCTATGGTTGTGGCTATCACTGGCACTTGCGTTTGGATTGTGGTCGGTCTTCAATGGATCAGTGAAAGAAGCAATGGCTGGCTTAGTGATAAAAACTAGGACAAAAAATGAACACCAGACATAGTTTCTTGGTCAATTACCCCATATATCACAGAATGTCACTGAGAGTTTGCTCAAAAATGACAGTCACCTGTCCCGTCTTGACTGGGTTTAGACCATGTCCTGACATATACATTTCACACTTCTGCAAGTAACACACTTACCAGTCTATAGGCAACTTAGACAATAGGTCATACAAATCACTTTTATAGGACTAGATCCTACTAGACCTGCACAACATGTGCATACATGCAATATATACAATACATACAATGCATTGTAAGTCATTTATAAATAGCACTTCAGGCTAGCGCAGCAGAAGTGATGGCAGTTTACTAGAACATATAGTGGTACTATATACAGATTGAATGGGCATGCCACACGAAATTAAAGCAGCATTCTTGCAAATTCAAATATCTTTATTTGGATAAAAATCCATAAAAGAGATTTACAATCTAAAAAAATGAAATATCACATATTACAGTACATTGTAATACTCTCCCCTAGGCTGCATTTTGCAAATGCTATGCAGGAAGGAAAAAATCCTATACATTTCAGCAACAAATCATCTTACATTTCATTTTGCTTTATTCTGATCCACTTATAACCAATCGCAAATTTTACAATAGCAATTAAAATATACAGTGCAAAAGTGCTTTCAGCATCCTTGCGATGTGTTATTATTAAACGTGCTTTTATTCTGTAAATGTACAAATATTATGTCTGATGAGGAAGATTAATCCAAAACATTCAGTGATCATTTAGCGACTATTTAGTTTAGAAATGATTCTAGGAGTGACATAAATATTATGGTTGTTTCGCTCAATATTTCAAGTGCTTTATCTATTTAATTACTTGCTTTTAGGGTTCTTTGTGCACGTTTAGGTTCTTAAAAAAATATAAGACAGGTTCTATTTTTAGCTATATATAGTCTCCATTTGAGTTAGCCTGTCCTGCTTGTTTACCTTTGGCCCAGACACTGCATGTCATTATGACGTAAGGTCCTAAGACCTCCATTTTAAAAAGGCCCCAAACGCATCTTAGGTAAGAGGAGTCACCATCTTTCCTCAAATTATGCAGAATCATCAACATGTCTGCCTTTAACATGGATGTCCAGTGCCTTTCTTTCCAAGAACCGTGAAAGTGTCAAGTCATTCAGATATAAAAATTAACAAAACTCGCAGTACTACATCACTCTGGGACTGGTGCCTTTTTCAAAGTCAAATAACAATCATAACCCAAACAATGTACTCTGTATTGATGTCGTTTTACCTTATTAGTGCATGCACTGATGTATATAATTATGTCAAAACAGTCCATAGGCGACATTGAAAATTCCATCTCAGATAAGACACAATATATAAGGACCGCCAGTTGACTACTTAGTTTGAAGAAAAACTTCACCCAGGACACAGACGTAGATTGTAGATCTAGATGACCTAAACACCAGATTCCATCTCGCCCCAGAGAGAAGCCTACAGTAAAACTCTCCGAGGAACTGAGAAGCAGTCCATTCCAGTGTTTAATTTGTAAAAAAATAAATGTCAGGGCCCTCGTCATGAGGCAACTGCAGCTTGCACCACACATTGCCAATGTCAGTAGCAACACAATTACTAATTATCACACTCCTACAAGAATGACAATTCAGTCTACTCCAGGCCCCCACAACTATAAAAATGTCGTGGGAGGCAGTCAATTGTCATTTTTAATGTATACTGAATTAATAAACAACTGTTGCTGGGCTCATCTCTAAATTAGATAGATAGTGCCACCATGTGGCAGACAGTAACATGACCCAGTGTTGACAGGTAAGTGCTGGTGCCAAGCACCAGAAACCACCGGCTCAAATTAAGAATTGAACTGGTGCCAGGATTGTGTTCTCATGAAGACCCAATCTCCTGGCTCTTGGGCTTGTGCTCGAAATATGTGACAAGCTATTCCGAAAAAGACAAACAACAAACTCTGTTGTCCAGGCATGTGCACCACCTCTGAAATTTAGCCTTATTATTTATTCATCTGCTAGAACCAGCATAGCACTTAGAGAAAAAACAATGAGGGTGAAGGGCAATAGATTGTGATGTAGAGTGCGAAGTCTCCACACTCGGGCGGAATACCTGTGCGGCACAGTCTCTGCTGTGAGCCATTTGGAGAATTCACCCTGAGTGCGGGGATTGTGCAACGAGAGCAGAGACTCCGCAATTGTAACTTTATTACATGTAAGTACCTTTGTGAATCGGGCCTTCAGTCTATGCAACAAGAATATTTCCTGCATATTTTGACAGCTCAAACACATTTTAAAATATGTTAGTTTGCACCAGTAAGAGTACAAAGAAATGGAAACATCTCTCCAACAACACAGAAATAACACTGGCTGCCAATTTTTAGCTAAAGATGAAGGCATGTCTGGCTTTCTACGCAGCAGGTTTCCCTTCTTTTGGTAACTAACTATATGCATACCACTTCTTCTGGCGTTCTCAGATTTTCTGTAGAAATACTCAAGGATGCACCCTGTGTCAGTGAAAGCTCTTAGTGGCTTCTACTAAACTTCCAAACTTGCTTTTCTCCCACATTTTCTACCAAGGGGAAATTTTGCACTACATCAGCCTCTTCAACATGTGGTTTTCACTAAATAGCTTTTTGGGACTCTAGTTTGCTCTTAAGATAGCACCAAGAACCATACTGTGGTGAAATATTTTTTTTTACATACAATACATGCAATACCCCATTCAAAGAATTACAGCCGTGGTGGGGATTTGTAACTAAAATAGGAGGCTAAGGTAGCAAAGTGCGCTTAGCCTACTGGGCAACATGATGGCCGCTTAACTGAGGTGCTCTGTCAAGTGGTACAACCAAACAGGCTAATCCACCCTAATCTGATGCTACTAGATAGACACTCACTTGCTAACATGACAGTGACTGGTGATCTAATGATTCCATTTAATGCTGCGGATGGGCCCCAGAGCACGTAAATCTTTCTGGACAGAGATGCAGCTGTAGGGCAAATGGTGGCGGGTGCTCTACGCTACCTGCTGCATATGGTGCAGCACCACACACACAATTGATGGACAGAATGCAGAACAAATCAAAACATTCACCCCCAGTCAAGAGAACTGGGTTAAATCCATCATTTTTTTGCTCACCATGCCACCTCAGTTCAGACCTGGCCATATGTAAATTAGTCTTGACCCTGTGCCTCATGGGAACAGTGCAGCCCGAACTGGCAAGCCGGGTCCTCCCTGGATGCGAAACAAGCATCCTAGGACCGGTTTCTGGGTTTCACCTCTCATCAGCCAGGATAGCTTGAATCTAGTGGCACAATGAGCCCGGGACCCACGTCTGGGCATACCCGGCGCACTTAGGGCGAGAAAGCAAAAGACACACAATTGATGGATGGAATGCAGAACAAATCAAAACATTCACCCCCAGTCAAGAGGTCAGGGTTAAATCCATTGTTCTTTTGCTCACCATGCCACCCCAGTTCAGACCTGGCCATATGCAAATCAGTCTTGACCCTGTGCCTCATAGGAACAGTCCAGCCCAAACTGTCAAGCCAGGTCCTCCCTGCACTGGAAACAAGGATCCTAGGACCGGTTTCTGAGTTTCAGTCCTCATCAGCCAGGATAGCTTGAATCCAATGGCACAGTGAGCCCGGGACCCACATCTGGACATACCCGGCACACTTAGGATGAGAAAGCAAAAGACACACCTCCGGCCACCTTGCCTGACCTAAGCTTCTGCTGCCACAGAGGTGATTCACAGAGGGATGTATGCCACAGAGAAGCCTGCTATTAATCAGACCGTAAAGGCCCAGCTTTCTCCTGATGAGGCATCACTCATAGTGAGTCGCGGGTGACTGGGGCAGCCCTCTCTAATGAGTGTTTGTTCTATTGCTGGGCTACCAAGTGTGTGAGACTCTCCTGGCTTAACTCCCCTCTTATAACTACACACAGAGTGAACGTACTTTAAGCTGCATTTTAGACAGAGCGACTGTCTTTTACATGCTCCTATTGCTCTACTAGTTATTACCTATCACATGATAATCTATAAGTTAGACTGGGGTTGCCTCCAGCATTGCCTGTATTGCGAGACTTGATCCATGCCGGCTCCAAGCTAGTACCCAAAGGTCTCCCATCTGGATATGACCACAAAAACTGCCCTGAATTTAATAATCTTTAGCATGAGCTTTGGTGGCTGCAGTTCTTTCTTGCCCCAGTTACTTTCAGCTCAAACTGAACGTATTGCTACCATATGGGGAAGGCTGACCAGCAGCAGAGTAGCTTACATGTGAAAAGCACAGAAGCGGCTGAGGCCAAAACTGAATACCTGGTTCTTGATTTGAAGGCAGGTCTCAGCAATTGATGGGAAGCATGTCGATGCACCTTGACACACTTACAGAGTGCTTGCCTTACACAGACACTGTGCAAGCAGGAACTAAGCTTTGGAAGTGTGCTACCTTCACCACAATCTTAGGATCTAGGTCATACAGAATCCACACACGTGACTAAAGTCGAGATTTTTGTGGAAACTATGCTGCTGGAGACTTTTGCCCGACATTTACTGGTATTGTTGTTGTTGAGCATGCCCATCGATCTTTGGATCCTAGTGCACCCGTTCCTAGTGTGCCTTCCTGCCCGATTATTGCATGTCTACTACAGTGACTAAGATGCAATATCGAGACTTGTCAGGTAATATGGTCCACTGTGCTATCAGGGTTCAGATGTTGCAATATTTCCAAACTTCACAATCAAGAAGCTAGAAAGAAGTTTACTGACTGAAAATGGCTGCACAATAAAGGAGATAAATACTCTGTTAACCCAGGTAAAGTTTGATTTGAATGTGGGAGCAAAGTGAAACCTTTCACCAATTCCATAGCAGTGCCGAGTAGCAGAAACAGCAGCGTCCCCACAGAGTTCCATGTCTGGATCCATTGCTTAGGGTCATGCTCAGGGTGCTCTAAGTGATGCTGAATAGTCTTGAGATGTGCACCCCTCCAAAGTTTTTCCGGATACTCTACAGTATGAAATAGAACTTGTTGACATACACAACATCTAGCTGGCCAAATAAACAGGGAAGAAAACCCATTTTTGTATTACTCCAATACACATGACTCAGATTTTAGAATAATCCTTTGTTGGTGCTCCTCTAGGGCGCTGTAGTAGGTGACTCGGCTACAATACCTCCTCTTGACCCCGTCAAATCATTCTCAAGTGCTTCTAAGGTGGTGTTTGATACTACCTTTATGGCGGAGCTGTCCAATGCAAATATATGATCACTTTCAGCCAGAAGATTGGGAAAGAATCCAACTAGGAGCCTGTAAGAAAGATATGGTGGGCATTGGACAATCAGGACATAATTGAAGAGAAGCTGGGAAATTTCTTAAACAAATTGAACCAAGAGTCTATTGACCAACTCACTGCACCATTGTGGGAAATGGCAGTGGTGGACTTTAGCGAAAACTTAGCCAGATCTCCCACTGTTAATCAGCATGATAAGTGCCAAATTTTTACCGACCTTAGCCTTTGGCTTCATAAACTTCAAAGATAAAATGTTCACCTGATTAGACCGAGCACAATCAGCCTGTTTTTATAGAGTGTTCCACCTACCCAACTTGACCTATTACACCCAAATTCGTATGGAGTTTAGCGTGACATCCTAACACTGGGTTATGAAAGGAAGATTTATTGCCTACTGCTAAAAAACTAAAAAGGCCTGTGACCTTACACTAAAGAGTTGCATCTGGTCCCTGCTACACAATCCTAGAACCTCCTGGAGTCAATTTTTTAACATACTGCTTGGACGCACTAGAAGCTCAAGATATATGGGCTAGTTCGCTGCTCATAGAGGTGGTCGCAAAAGTACAGCCCAAACAAGCAAAGATCTTGTCAGCGGACCATGATGCACTTGCCTTGAAAAATCTCTCCCATGGTAGCTGGGCGTCAAAACTCTATGATCATAAAACTCTACCATACTATCTGTTATCCCCCATGAAGCCATAAGTGAAACACCACCTAATGAGATTACGTTTTGGCCTAATCCCCCTGATGGTGTACAAGTATGGTCAGAGGTACAAGACAGGTACTCTCTCTCATTGCCATTTTTGCGGCAACAGGGAAGAAAATCGAATTCACTTCTTGTGCATTTGCAGGATCTTACTCCCCTTGCGAACCTTTTGGTTGGGTCCAATTTGGCAGAGCCTCAATGTGCGGACATGTCAAGAGGCCCTGGAGGACTATATAAAGGGCGACTCAGCCCAGATGGCCATCTGTTTTGTGCAATACATGTCTGAGATTAACTCTATTTTATCAGTAGACGACCACCATTAATTTCAGCCATGCCAGTCATGAACTCTCTTTTGATATGAACTCCTTTTTAAATAGAGAAAGGAAAGTGCTTTAACGCTTTTTTGTATGAATTGCAATGATTTTAATTGATTATGCAAATAAAAATGTATCTATCTTTAGGCCAAACACTGAGGCGGTAGACTCAATTGCATTGATGTGAGCGACCTTTAAGCCAGGTTCCAAGGTGTTTGTACATCTCTACACAGACAGGCGTTCAAAGGTGTCCAATGCACAGCTGGAAATGACAGAAGGTAAAATTAAAGATCTGGAGGAACAGAGATGGTTGAAATTATGTAAGAGGATTGATAGACAAACACACAAAGCCCTGTTAGCATTTAGGGCAGACAACTGAAAGGGGGTCATACATTATAGGCAGCGAGGCACAGGGTTGACACTACCGTCAAGGGGAACGCCAACGTAGGACTCTGGCATACCACTTAATGGGTCCATATAGAGGCATACCACTTAATGGGCCAATAAAGAGGCTATTAAAGACTTCTTCAGATTGTGGCATGCTCTAAAGGATTATGTCCCAGACTTTCCTCAAGAACCAAGGGAATTGCCCCGCTCACTAAGCTCCATCCCTTGAATATTCCAGGGGCTACATCTCACTAATCTATAGACTACCACTGGGAGAACACCCAATAGGCTGTGTACCAGCCGTGGCATTATGGAGAATGGATCTGGGTGATCTGTAGAATATCTATAAATGGTCATATTGCTGTGCACAGATGGAGGCAATAGCCATTCATTTTCTGCATAGACTATTATACCCCTGCTTGGTTGCATAGATTTGAAAACACCAGGTCAGTGAAATGTGCTTGTTGTAAACCGCCCCAGGTTACCTTCTTGCATCTATCATGAGAATGCTGCTCCATAGTCACTACTGCAATGTGTTGTTGGCTGAGATAGCATACATCACTGAATGTCATATCCCAGACATGCCCGATAAGACAACATCATTCACACAGATATGTCGCATTTACACAAAAACTATACTAATTTCAATGTATGTGGTCACCCATGCACTGACCAGCACCAGATTTTAATACGGCAACACACTCTATCCTGGCATCACCTGCAAACTCCTCAAGAAACTGCAGAACATTCATAATGCCTCCACCAGACTCATCTTTAATATCCTCCGCCTCAGCCACATCACCAGCCACCTGAGAGACCTCCACATGCTCCCAGTCAAAGAAAGAATCACCTTCAAGCTCCTCACACACACCTACAAAGCCCTACATGATTAGGGACCTCAACCATCGCCTCTCATTCCACGCACTTACCAGACCTTGGTTCTGCCCATCTTGACTTGGCCACAGTACTATATATCCCAAGTGCCACTGCTGGAGGAAGATCCTTCTCCTACCCCGCTGCAAAGACCTGGAACACCCTGCCTCTCCACCTCACGTAATCAATGTCACTGCCTTGATTCAGGATGGACCTAAAGACTTGGCTCTTCGACTAAACCACAGTGCCTTCAGTGAATCAGCAGCCCCCCCCCCTTAAGCCCCACATTGCCTTGAGACCCTTAAGGGTGAGTAATCAGGCTTTACAAGTCAATTGATTGATTGGTTGATTGATATTGCAGTGCTGGGTTAAGTTGACAAAATACTAAAGCCTCTCTGGTGATTGGTGTCAATACTCTTATTGTCTGCAAAAAGATGGATAGTTCTTCACTGGATGAATGGACTACTTATCACATGTACATGTGAGGGATGGCTTAGGAACTTTGTTGTTTCTAACACTTAATCAAAACTGTTTGCAAGCATGCAGCCCATTAAGTCTAGACCCAAAGATATATGGAAGTCATATGGAAGTCATTGAGGACATATCTTTTGCAATCACAGAACGATAGATCAGATACTCACTCCATATCTCCTTCAGACAACACTGATTGATAATCCTGTTCGATACATTTTTCTAAATGTAATACATGCTATATTTTGAGGAGTTGAAGGATTGATATGCTTGGAAAAGACGGCATACAGGTTATATAGGAGGAGCACTTTCTTACAAGGTTACTGAGTTGTTATGTGATGTTTATTGTTTTACTAATATAGAATTCTGACAAAAAAGCTAGCAAAGGCCCTCACTTACAGTTCTTTGATAATGGAAAAGATCCAAATTTCTAGAGGAAATTCTGACTCCAAAGAAGAATCCACCAGCTGAATTTGCTCCACAGTATAAAATTATGATTAAAGTCAAAGACGCTTCTCTGAATTTCACATTTTCCTCCATAAGGACTTTACAGGACCTTCAAACTGTAATTCCAAGTCACATCCTTGAAAATAAAGTTGTCCTTCAATGCTGAAACTCACCTCGTTCAACTTGTGCAAATCGTCTTCCGTGGCCTCCTTCCTGCTCTCTGACTCCTTCAGGAGAACCTGAAAGAAAGACAGCAGTTAAATACTGTGCCCACAAGTCCAGGGAAACAAGAAGAGTCCACTGAAGTATAAATGTGTAGGGGCCAATGAGAGAGGGCCTCTTTTAGGGGCTCTCAAACTGTTCATGTGTGCCTCTCAGTGAAACAAGCAAGCACGCACCAATATATACTAACATACTAACAGTGTGATTACAATAATTCAATTGTGATGCATGTAAGTTTCTTCGGATGGAATAAACGGTTGATAAGCCACCAGAGATCCTGCTTCAGGCCTAGCCAGTGAGGGTATACTGGTCTAAAGTGGCTTTGGATGGGGGCTCTGCTAAATGGAGGGTACACCCCCCCAGACAAGTAGAAACATTTCTGAAAGTGCCTGCACTTAATAATTCCTGTAGCTCCCACAGTAAGGTGCGATCTATTGGTCTACACAAACAGGATGCAGAAAAATGCATGTACGATGTGAACGAGAAAGGCATAGAAGGTCCAATTAGTAAAAGATCTGTTGTTGAAGGTATCTGCTGTGTAGTAACTCAGCTCTAACACCACTACACAGTGAATCAGCAGAAAATATCAAGAATGATGTATGTGTTGCACCATTCACATAGTCATTCCTAAATTATCTTTTCAATGATTTAAAAATGAGGACATCTGCAGCCTACGAGCTACACGTACTTAAAGAGGACAACAAGATTTCAATAGATTGGGGCTACATGTTTCATTGCTGGAAGACACACAGGAGACACAGGAGGAGGAACAAGAGATCCTGTAGCAAGAAATCATTTTCCTCAAAGAACAAAACATAAAATCACAAACCCACTTAGAGGACCTAGAGAACAGCTTTCACTGTAACAATGTGTGGATCAGAGGAGTTCCAATAGTGGATGATGAAATAGATTTCATAGCATATGTCCAGAGACTGTTCAAATGGCTACTCAATTTTCCAGATGTGAGGAACTCTTTCTTCATAGGACCTATACAACTGACTACAGCCTCTATTCCTGTGGACATTTTCACCTGGGCCCATTTCTTTCATCTGAAAGAGTGTTGCAAGATTAACAGGGCCTGTGCACAAACGCTCCCATTTCACGTGTTCATGTTTGAAGTTGACAGTGTGAATGGGTCTAGCTTTCAATATATAAATGGCCCTAAACCTTTTTTTTGCAGAGGATCCTTTTCATGGAGTGTGGTGGTTGCCCAGGGCCTGAGTTCCAGCCCAGCTGAATCTCATCACTATCCTTAGAGGGATGGCGACCTGTTTTATAGTTAGACCACTCCAAGGCACCTGGCAGAAACACATTCACTCTATGCTCTTTAGGACAGGTAGTGCTAGGTAGGCATGCAATTATATGCATTAATATATTCAGTACAATAATTGTAATAGTTGAATTATTCATCTTTTTCACCATTCTTGTAATGCTGGGTACAATTCTCTGTTTTCTTCCACTAATCACTGCAGCGCACATATCTTACACAAGAATCAAATTGCTTCGATAAATGTTTGAAATGCAAGGTTGTGTATTTCTTGTAAACAAAACAGGTGATGGACCGAATGTGGATCAATGTCACACATTCATCCCAGTCCAAAGATCTGGGCCCAAATCCATCGGTTTTTTGCACTCCACACCACCCTGGGTTAGACAATGGCGATATGCAAATCAGCTCTGACCCTGTGCCCCATGGGAACAGTCCAGTCCGAACTACAAAAGCCATGTCCTTCCCAGAACGGAATCAAGCATCCGAGGACCGGACCGGTTTCGAGGTAACACCTCTCATCAGCCCGGCTAGCTTGACTCCAGTGGTGTGGAGTGCCTGGGACCCACGTCTGAGCATCCCCAGCGCACTTAGGGCGGAATTTGCAAACAAAACAGGTGATGGACCGAATGTGGATCAATGTCACACATTCATCCCAGTCCAAAGATCTGGGCCCAAATCCATCGTTTTTTTGCATTCCACACCACCCTGGGTTAGACAATGGCGATATGCAAATCAGCTCTGACCCTGTGCCCTAATGGGAACAGTCCAGTCCGAACTACAAAAGCCATGTCCTTCCCAGAACGGAATCAAGCATCCGAGGACCGGACCGGTTTCGAGGTAACACCTCTCATCAGCCCGGCTAGCTTGACTCCAGTGGTGTGGAGTGCCTGGGACCCACGTCTGAGCATCCCCAGCGCACTTAGGGCGGAATTTGCAAACAAAACAGGTGATGGACCGAATGTGAATCAATGTCACACATTCATCCCAGTCCAAAGATCTGGGCCCAAATCCATCGTTTTTTTGCACTCCACACCACCCTGGTTTAGACAATGGCGATATGCAAATCAGCTCTGACCCTGTGCCCCATGGGAACAGTCCAGTCCGAACTACAAAAGCCATGTCCTTCCCAGAACGGAATCAAGCATCCGAGGACGGAACCGGTTTCGAGGTTACACCTCTCATCAGCCCGGCTAGCTTGACTCCAGTGGTGTGGAGTGCCTGGGACCCACGTCTGAGCATCCCCAGCGCACTTAGGGCAGAATTTGCAAACAAAACAGGTGATGGACCGAATGTGGATCAATGTCACACATTCATCCCAGTCCAAAGATCTGGGCCCAAATCCATCGTTTTTTTGCACTCCACACCACCCTGGGTTAGACAATGGCGATATGCAAATCAGCTCTGACCCTGTGCCCCATGGGAACAGTCTAGTCCGAACTACAAAAGCCATGTCCTTCCCAGAACCGAATCAAGCATCCGAGGACCGGACCGGTTTCGAGGTAACACCTCTCATCAGCCCGGCTAGCTTGACTCCAGTGGTTTGGAGTGCCTGGGACCCACGTCTGAGCATCCCCAGCGCACTTAGGGCGGAATTTGCAAACAAAACAGGTGATGGACCGAATGTGGATCAATGTCACACATTCATCCCAGTCCAAAGATCTGGGCCCAAATCCATCGTTTTTTTGCACTCCACACCACCCTGGGTTAGACAATGGCGATATGCAAATCAGCTCTGACCCTGTGCCCCATGGGAACAGTCCAGTCCGAACTACAAAAGCCATGTCCTTCCCAGAACGGAATCAAGCATCCAAGGACCGGACCGGTTTTGAGGTAACACCTCTCATCAGCCCGGCTAGCTTGACTCCAGTGGTGTGGAGTGCCTGGGACCCACGTCTGAGCATCCCCAGCGCACTTAGGGCGGAATTTGCAAACAAAACAGGTGATGGACCGAATGTGGATCAATGTCACACATTCATCCCAGTCCAAAGATCTG
Source organism: Lissotriton vulgaris (assembly GCF_964263255.1). NCBI lineage: Eukaryota > Metazoa > Chordata > Amphibia > Caudata > Salamandridae > Lissotriton > Lissotriton vulgaris. The sequence goes on along the minus strand of NC_141698.1, from coordinate 473,812,580 downwards.
GGCCCTAATCCATCGTTTTTTTGCACTCCACACCACCATGGGTTAGACAATGGCGATATGCAAATCAGCTCTGACCCTCTGCCCCATGGGAACAGTCCAGTCCGAACTACAAAAGCCATGTCCTTCCCAGAACGGAATCAAGCATCCGAGGACTGGACCGGTTTCGAGGTAACACCTCTCATCAGCCGGGCTAGCTTGACTCCAGTGGTGTGGAGTGCCTGGGACTAACGTCTGGGCATCCCCAGCGCACTTAGGGCGGAATTTGCAAACAAAACAGGTGATGGACAGAATGTGGATCAATGTCACACATTCACCCCAGTCCGAAGATCTGGGCCCAAATCCATTGTTTTTTTGCACTCCACACCACCCTGGGTTAGACAATGGCGATATGCAAATCAGCTCTGACCCTGTGCCCCATGGGAACACTCCAGTCCAAACTACAAAGCAATGTCCTTCCCAGAACGGAATCAAGCATCCGAGGACCGGACCGGTTTCGAGGTAACACCTCTCATCAGCCCGGCTAGCTTGACTCCAGTGGTGTGGAGTGCCTGGGACCCACGTCTGGGCATCCCTAGCGCACTTAGGGTGGAATATACAAACAAAACAGGTGATGGACAGAATGTGGATCAATGTCACACATTCATCCCAGTCCAAAGATCTGGGCCCAAATCCATCGTTTTTTTGCATTCCACACCACCCTGGGTTAGACAATGGCGATATGCAAATCAGCTCTGACCCTGTGCCCTAATGGGAACAGTCCAGTCCGAACTACAAAAGCCATGTCCTTCCCAGAACGGAATCAAGCATCCGAGGACCGGACCGGTTTCGAGGTAACACCTCTCATCAGCCCGGCTAGCTTGACTCCAGTGGTGTGGAGTGCCTGGGACCCACGTCTGAGCATCCCCAGCGCACTTAGGGCGGAATTTGCAAACAAAACAGGTGATGGACCGAATGTGAATCAATGTCACACATTCATCCCAGTCCAAAGATCTGGGCCCAAATCCATCGTTTTTTTGCACTCCACACCACCCTGGTTTAGACAATGGCGATATGCAAATCAGCTCTGACCCTGTGTCCCATGGGAACAGTCCAGTCCAAACTACAAAAGCCATGTCCTTCCCAGAACGGAATCAAGCATCCGAGGACGGAACCGGTTTCGAGGTTACACCTCTCATCAGCCCGGCTAGCTTGACTCCAGTGGTGTGGAGTGCCTGGGACCCACGTCTGAGCATCCCCAGCGCACTTAGGGCAGAATTTGCAAACAAAACAGGTGATGGACCGAATGTGGATCAATGTCACACATTCATCCCAGTCCAAAGATCTGGGCCCAAATCCATCGTTTTTTTGCACTCCACACCACCCTGGGTTAGACAATGGCGATATGCAAATCAGCTCTGACCCTGTGCCCCATGGGAACAGTCTAGTCCGAACTACAAAAGCCATGTCCTTCCCAGAACCGAATCAAGCATCCGAGGACCGGACCGGTTTCGAGGTAACACCTCTCATCAGCCCGGCTAGCTTGACTCCAGTGGTTTGGAGTGCCTGGGACCCACGTCTGAGCATCCCCAGCGCACTTAGGGCAGAATTTGCAAACAAAACAGGTGATGGACCGAATGTGGATCAATGTCACACATTCATCCCAGTCCAAAGATCTGGGCCCAAATCCATCGTTTTTTTGCACTCCACACCACCCTGGGTTAGACAATGGCGATATGCAAATCAGCTCTGACCCTGTGCCCCATGGGAACAGTCCAGTCCGAACTACAAAAGCCATGTCCTTCCCAGAACGGAATCAAGCATCCAAGGACCGGACCGGTTTTGAGGTAACACCTCTCATCAGCCCGGCTAGCTTGACTCCAGTGGTGTGGAGTGCCTGGGACCCACGTCTGAGCATCCCCAGCGCACTTAGGGCGGAATTTGCAAACAAAACAGGTGATGGACCGAATGTGGATCAATGTCACACATTCATCCCAGTCCAAAGATCTGGGCCCTAATCCATCGTTTTTTTGCACTCCACACCACCATGGGTTAGACAATGGCGATATGCAAATCAGCTCTGACCCTCTGCCCCATGGGAACAGTCCAGTCCGAACTACAAAAGCCATGTCCTTCCCAGAACGGAATCAAGCATCCGAGGACTGGACCGGTTTCGAGGTAACACCTCTCATCAGCCGGGCTAGCTTGACTCCAGTGGTGTGGAGTGCCTGGGACTAACGTCTGGGCATCCCCAGCGCACTTAGGGCGGAATTTGCAAACAAAACAGGTGATGGACAGAATGTGGATCAATGTCACACATTCACCCCAGTCCGAAGATCTGGGCCCAAATCCATTGTTTTTTTGCACTCCACACCACCCTGGGTTAGACAATGGCGATATGCAAATCAGCTCTGACCCTGTGCCCCATGGGAACACTCCAGTCCAAACTACAAAGCAATGTCCTTCCCAGAACGGAATCAAGCATCCGAGGACCGGACCGGTTTCGAGGTAACACCTCTCATCAGCCCGGCTAGCTTGACTCCAGTGGTGTGGAGTGCCTGGGACCCACGTCTGGGCATCCCTAGCGCACTTAGGGTGGAATATACAAACAAAACAGGTGATGGACAGAATGTGGATCAATGTCACACATTCATCCCAGTCCAAAGATCTGGGCCCAAATCCATCGTTTTTTTGCACTCCACACCACCCTGGGTTAGACAATGGCGATATGCAAATCAGCTCTGACCCTGTGCCCCATGGGAACAGTCCAGTCCGAACTACAAAAGCCATGTCCTTCCCAAAACGGAATCAAGCATCCGAGGACCGGACCGGTTTCGAGGTAACACCTCTCATCAGCCCGGCTAGCTTGACTCCAGTGGTGTGGAGTGCCTGGGACCCACGTCTGGGCATCCCCAGCGCACTTAGGGCGGAATTAGCAAACAAAACAGGTGATGGACAGAATGTGGATCAATGTCACACATTCATCCCAGTCCAAAGATCTGGGCCCAAATCCATCGTTTTTTTGCACTCCACACCACCCTGGGTTAGACAATGGCGATATGCAAATCAGCTCTGACCCTGTGCCCCATGGGAACAGTCCAGTCCGAACTACAAAAGCCATGTCCTTCCCAGAACGGAATCAAGCATCCGAGGACCGGACCGGTTTCGAGGTAACACCTCTCATCAGCCCGGCTAGCTTGACTCCAGTGGTGTGGAGTGCCTGGGACCCATGTCTGAGCATCCCCAGCGCACTTAGGGAGGAATTTGCAAACAAAACAGGTGATGGACCGAATGTGGATGAATGTCACACATTCATCCCAGTCCAAAGATCTGGGCCCAAATCCATCGTTTTTTTGCACTCCACACCACCCTGGGTTAGACAAAGGCCATATGCAAATCAGCTCTGACCCTGTGCCCCATGGGAACAGTCCAGTCCGAACTACAAAAGCCATGTCCTTCCCAGAACGGAATCAAGCATCCGAGGACCGGACCGGTTTCGAGGTAACACCTCTCATCAGCCCGGCTAGCTTGACTCCATGTCCTTCCCAGAACGGAGTCAAGCATATCACCATTGTCTAACCCAGGGTGGTGTGGAGTGCAAAAAAATTATGGATTTGGGCCCAGATCTTTGGACTGGGATGAATGTGTGACATTGATCCACATTCGGTCCATCACCTGTTTTGTTTGCAAATTCCGCCCTAAGTGCGCTGGGGATGCTCAGACGTGGGTCCCAGGCACTCCACACCACTGGAGTCAAGCTAGCCGGGCGGATGAGAGGTGTTACCTCGAAACCGGTCCGGTCCTCGGATGCTTGATTTCGTTCTGGGAAGGACATGGCTTTTGTAGTTAGGACTGGACTGTTCCCATGGGGCACAGGGTCAGAGCTGATTTGCATATCGCCATTGTCTAACCCAGGGTGGTGTAGAGTGCAAAAAAACGATGGATTTGGGCCCAGATCTTTGGACTGGGATGAATGTGTGACATTGATCCACATTCGGTCCATCACCTGTTTTGTTTGCAACTTCCGCCCTAAGTGTGCTGGGGATGCTCAGACCTGGGTCCCAGGCACTCCACACCACTGGAGTCAAGCAGACCCTGATGCAGAGGTCTAGCCCGGGATCAGGGTTTAATTCCCCGCCTTGGCGGGTCTTGGGCTCAAAATTCCACGAACCTGATCATTCTCGCCTCGGTGCCTATTGCAATCATGGAGTCCCACTCTGCAACCCTGGGCAATAGCTTGCTTAATCTCCACAACGGCCCCCACAACGCTAAGGATGCCTGGCCTCCACCTTGGGGGGGCCCAGGAGTGGACACCTCACTGGAAAGCCAGGATGGGTTCCACAGCGGTATTCGTACAAGCGCCTTGAGACCCTTGTGGGTGAGTAGTGCGCTATACAAATATCAATTTACAATTTACAATATAACACTATAAAACAACCTGATAGGTATCAATATACTGATACATATCCTTCTAGGTACTTTGAGGATGCATCCAAAAAAAGCTCTGAGAGAGAAGGACCATCAGAGAGTAGGAAGGAGTACTACCTGAAACTGAAGAAGGACTCAAAACGCTCTTCTGACTTTCAATAAAAAAAGGAAGAAAAACTTCCACAACAAAAACGCCAATTCAAGAAAAAGAAAGTGCCTGGTATCACACTTAAATATGCCCCACATTTTGAGGACCCTGCTTCTGAACAAGAAGTGGGCTCTGAGTATGCTAGACAGCACAGCTGAGGTCACAATAGTTTGCCAGAATCCTCAAAATGTTCTGGTGATGATAGCAACTAATGGGTTTGTTCAGGTGGAATCACCAGATCAGAGAGTTCGTTCTCCAGGTAGATTGTATAATTTGCAACTCCAAGTTGAGGGTGATAAATCCAGTACCATTACATTTCTTTTTAGGGACATTTGGTTATGACATTCTCTTGGCAGAAAAGGATTAGCTGCCAGAGTTTGAAAGCAAATTCCTACCAGGGGAAAAATGTGATATTTCCATTCTTATTCGTCTTTGTTCCTGAAGCAGTTAAACATGTGTATGCCAAGAAGTGAGCACCATCACAAGCCCCAGCCGAGTATTACATCTATGTGGGCTGGGATGAAGAACCACCTTATCATATAATACCCATAAGGTCCAGCCGGCTAGTGCAAACAAAATACTCAGTTAAAAATGAAGTTAAACGCCCAGTTCGAGAAATTCCAAACCAGCTTCTATAACAAGGCATACTTGAGCATTGTATCTCACCAATAAACAATCCTTTGTTTCCAGTATTGAAACCAGACCATTCCTACCACTTAGTCTTAGATTACAGACAATTAAATGGTCACACTCATACACTTGCAGTACAAAATTCATACATTGCAGCACTAATGAACAATATAGTGCACAAAAAGTACAAAATAACATTAGACATTTTGAATGCCTTTTTCTGCCAAAACATAGTGCCTGCAAGCAGGTATTTGAGAGTATTTACTGTGCTTGTCTATTGCTCTAAGGGTATAAGAACAGCCAAAGTTTGTTTTCTGCCCGTGTAACAGAACTGTTACAACATTTCAACAAAGCATCACCCTATGTTGATGACATATAACTTAAGGATGATCCCTAAGAAACACACCTAGCCATAGAAGATCACATTGTTGTGGGATTTGCACAAATAGGCTACAAATTCAATATTCAGAAATCAAAAATTGCCTTTCTTAGTGTCTTGTTCTTGGGATACGAGCTATCAAATGAAGGCAAAAGCTTAATGCTGTTTTTCTAGAGAATTGCGCACCCTTACACCTGCCGAGCACAATGAAAAAACTACAATCACTTTTGGTAATTTAAAATTTTGGTATAACATACATACCAGATTATGCACAAAGGGTTAAACCATTTTATGAATTAATATGATTAATATGTCCAGACTTGTCAAGCACATATTAAACACCAAAACAGACAGATCTTGCGTTCAGTACAAACTGACATGCTGTCTTCAAAACACTTACACACACGTGTTAACACCACAAACTTGGTGATCCGTGTAATAGTGGGAACCACAAGCTACACATATGTCACTTTCAATGTAGATGACACTGTACCGATTGCATATAAATTGCATTTATATTCCAATGCAGAAATGCTTTTTGAACCTACAGAAAAAATAGTGACTACAGTACAGGGAGCTGTTGTGAAAGTGAGATCATTGGCCAAGTGGAAACACATAATTATCCTGACTCCCATTCCAGCCTTAGAGGCTGTAACAAAGGCCAGCATCCCAAACGTAAAAGCCTAAATCCTAGATGGATACAATGGGCCACTTCACTAACAGCAACTGACATAGGCTATGTCTTATGCTCTACATTATTAACACAAGCATGCCTGCAATACGAAGAAGAATACCCTGTGTCCAGTGAAATTATGACTCTAGATTAGTACGACTTTGTAGTCTATACTGATAGTTCTGCCCAGTCTGCAGTTGGAATGAAACATCAATACACTGCTGCTGGCCCAGCGGTAAGGGGTAAAATGAATGATAAAATATTCCATCCTCTCAAAATAGTTATGCAGTCACTAGGTGATTGCACAGCTGGCTGAACTAAAAGCTGTAATTCGGGCACTCAAGAATATGGATTGTGAATTCATCACACTTAGAGTGTGAGATTAGTATAATGGTATCCACCCTGATAATTAGTACTTACACTATTGGAACCAGAATGGATTCAGAGACTCTAAAGCAGATGTCTCCAACAAGTTGATTGCAAGCTACCAGTAGTTCCCGGACACCTTCAAAGTAGCTCCCAGTCTTGAGTTCATTTTTAAGTAAGCACAGGATCACATTTTTCTATTAAGATTAAAGGAAGGCGCTGTTTGCTCTACATTATCCTCATCAGCCTGCAGATAGTGCTCAGTCTGATTGTGGCAAGGCAGGATCAGTGAGGTAAAGCACTGAAGCATTAAACTCGTAAATAAAAGCCCTTGTTGACTCAATATTGGACTGTGAGAACAAAATGATGATTCTGAATGCTTCTGAATGGGAGAAAATGTAAATGGAAAGTTGCCTTAATGAATACATTTTCATTTTAATGTTCTTTCATTTCAAAGGCCTTTTGCTCCCAGTGGCACACTGTGCCAAATTTATAACTGTAAACTAGTAATTTTTTTCAAATAAGAGAAATATAAAGTGAAGAAAACCTTTTCTATGAAACATGAAGTATTAATGTCTTGCTCCACGTTCAATTAATCCAAATACATCTTAATATTTTCTGAAGCATATTTATTCACTTAAAATTCCTCCCATTTAAACAAATGTATTTTTCAGTTATAAATATGAAAACATGTCTACAGGCCACTGGGAGCAAGATGCTTGGTGTTTGTAAATGTGACACTTAGAAACGAGACACAATTTAAATGAGGAGTTTTATGGAATCTATATGAACAAAGTTAACTCTTCAGTTTAATTTCCTTGATAAAGTACAGTGCCATATTTAGAATTGAAAAAAAACAGCAATTATTTTCAGTTGGAGAAATTTATAGAGCCAAAAAATGTTCCATATTCTGAGTATCTTTGCAGAACATTTTTCTGCACTTTAAATTTCTCCCATTTGTGCCACAAGTACATGCAACATAGTCTCTGAGTCACCCATGCACATAGATCCCACTCATACGCACACATATTCATACATTCCTAAAGACCACGCTCTCACCGACACACAAGGCAGCCCTGTCTTAGTTCCCCTAGTCAAAGTATTTTGTTTGAACCATCTGGCTCAACAGACATTAGACTTAAAGTCAATTAATCACGGTGTGGGGGTGTCTAGTAACAATACACAAGTTGCTTAGCCTTCAATTGCTCACAAAGATTTTCAATGATCGGAAGTAGCTCTCACTATAGAAAAGGTTGGAGACCCCGCCTCAAAAGGGTGTACTATCTACCAGAAGTTGCCTTGGGAAAAGGTATCAAATCTTAAAGCAAGATTGCCACTGGCTCATGTTATACACACACTGAGCCACCAACGAGTAGGAATACACGGTGCAGGGAATATACTGCCTTATGAAGCTGCACAGGCAGCAGCCCAAATTGCTGCCGTAGCTGCAATAACGAGGATAGATAGAGAAATCATGATAGCTGCCACAGCTTTGTGGTGTGGCACTCCTTTTTGAAATTTATATTCAGCGGAATACTGCCACCTACTAAATGGTCAAAACATTCAGTTTGCTCGTCTTCCCGTTGTTGGGGGTAGAGTAATTCAAAATGCAGATTGCAGACCAGAATTAATCATGGCAGCACATGAAGGGTTAGCTTCTGCTCACACTGGTGTGGCGGCCACAGTCTTGTTACTACAGAAAAGCTACTGGTGGCAGGTGTAAATAAGCAGACTTGTGACATTTGTCAACAAATAAAGTTTTCCATAAAGCATACCCTGATAAGGAAAACGACCCGACTCCGATTCCGAGTCAGACTACCACAGGAAAATACACTAGAGGCAAGGCATGATGAGCCAATCATGGGCACAGAACACCCTTAAAATGCATATATGTTGGATCACTCTATGGATCATGATTTGAAGGAGGGAAGTGCTGCAAAGGCTAGTAGAGAGACTAGCAGAGAGGGGGACTTGGGTGAGAAATTTTACTCACTCTCAGAACCCTCGAATTCATCAGAGGAACATGTCGGGCATGATGAGCAAGATGGGGGGCCTAGATCTGGATCTCCGGAGGGGTCAGCAATCAGCCTGTGGAATGAATCTAATACCTCAAATGTGGACAAACAAGAAAAAAGGAAATCAGAGACATGCTTTTTTAATGGAAATAACAATAATGAGCTGCTAAATAAGCAATGGCCAGATAAGGGGGAAAGTATCAACAAATATGGATAAATTCAGGCTTTGTTTATCTAATGTTGTTCGTTTAAATAATAGAAAAAAAAGAGAAAGGGTATATGAGATATTTGAAACATTGAACCCAGATCTAATATGTTTACAAGAGACACATATTCCATGGCACAATAAATATCTTTTAGAGATTAGAGGCTATTGCTTGGTGGCATGCTCTTCTCAGACTACCAGGATCAGAGGGGTTGCTATATTGTTAATGTTCTAGGTCTTCGGGATCGGCTTGACACAGTAAGACCTGGCCCGAAAGGAGAACGACAGTGCCCAAAGACCAATATCGCCTACGGGGGTCCCTGTTAATAGTGAGACTAAGTAAAGGGATTGTTTGCCCTCCTTGAACAACGTGGTACGGCAAGGAGTAATGCAGTCAACAACAAGCTAACAAGCTACAGTTAAGCTGTTTAATGCATAAAGAAATAAAGGTTACTTTCACAAGAAGACATAAAGAACTGAAAGTCAACGATACCCTTCACCATCAAGCAATTACTTGCGGAACCCCCTCGGCCGACAATGCCGAGCGAACCTTGGGACCAACCGTCCTCCGCAAGAGCACCCGTCCTGGTATGCCCACCAACGGAGGGCACTGTGCAAAGCAGCGGCTGACAATGCCGCTCGAGTTCCGCTTGCTGAGGCAGGGATGTCTACCTGCTGAGTCACAACACACGCGGTAAATCACGGCTAATGCTCCTAAAAACGGGTCTATGGTGGTTGCTTGGATATGTCACGCTTCCATTGACTTCCTCATGCAACTGGCAGGTTCCGAGGTTCCACTCGGCATGAACGAAGGCTCCGCTTCCTGTCCGGTTTTCGAGAGCCTCTGATAAAGCACAATGTTGTCCTAGGTGTAAGGGAGACAAGTGCCAGCCTTGCGCTTCTCCCAGGGGTAAACAAGCACTGCTAGCGTTCGGCAATATCCGACGCTGTTCCTGGTTTACGGCCGCCCTTTAAACCCGGACCGGCCTGCGCATGCTCCGCGCCTGGCCTGCTGGGAAATGAAGTCCGACGCGCTGTGATACGCTCCGCGCTCTGCCGGTCAAAAGGTGTGGGCGAAGGAGAGCGGCTGTCCCGGCCTCTTCAGAGCGTCTCGCGCTTCCGGGATTCGTACGAGGCAAGTGAGGTGGGATGCGATCCTGACATATACATACCAGACAACGGAATGAGCTGGTAGTGTGATCAGCAAAAGATAAGTGGGGACGCAGGGCTATAGTAGATTTGGCAACTGGATTGACAGTCATCAATGTTTATGGCTCTAATTTAGATGATGCGGGCATTTGGGAAGAACTGGAAATAGAAGTAGCTAATTGGTCTCAACGATTAATAGTGTGCGGTGATTTTAATATACATTTGGATGCGATTAAAATCCAAAACCAGATGTATGTAGGAAGGAAACCACAGGTTTATAGGACAATTAGGGCACTTAAAGATAGCCATGGCCTGTGCCATGTATGGGCAGAAAAACAACCAGAAGACCCCAGATTTACATATTTTTCCCATCCACACAGGAAATTCATACAACTGGATTACTTTTTAGCCTTACATTTATTGATAGGTAACGTAGATATTATAAAACTGCCCCAATTATATTCTGATCATAATCCTCTGATCTTGACGGTAAGGGAGGCGACGACTGTTAGGCAGAAGACCTCATGGTCATTCGATAAAAAGCTAATGATCGATGAGGAATTTTGCACATATATCAAGAAATGGGTTCAAGAATTCTTTGAATGCAACAGATACAGTGCCTTCCGCGAGGTGGTATGAGATACTTTTAAGGCTGTCTTGAGAGGGGATATAATTAGGTTTGTAGCTCGTACCCGTAAACAATGCAAAGCACAATCTGATCAACTAATTAGTAAATTGTCTGAACTTGAGGCCGAACATGTTCAAATAATAGATAACGGTGGCTCTGAGAGTGTATTTGGCGAACAAATGATTAAATTAGCTATAGCCAAATCGGAAATAAATGCCCACTTTCAGACTAAAGTGTCTCAGATGTTCCAAGCTTACCAAAATGAACTATATGAGTATGGGGAGGCTACGGGATGGCTTCTAGCTTTAATAACAAGGCAGAAAGCCGCCAGGAACAATATTGTAAGAATTAGGGATAGGAATAATCACTAAGGGGCTCATTAGGATCGCAGTTTTCCCACATCCTCCGGGCCGGCGGAAGCCACAGCCGGCTCGGAGGATGCGGGAAAACCGCTGCTGAGGCACAAAAGACCCACCGCCAAATTAGGATGGCGCTGGGTCTCAAAATCCGTCCGCAGCTTTTCCGCCGCGGTCGCCTTCCGACCGCAGCGGAAAAGCTCTAACATGGCTGGCGGTGTCTATCAGACACCGTCAGCCATATTAGGATTGCGGAAATCATATGCTTTTCCACGGCGGCTTTTCAGCCGTGGAAAAGCATATGGACATTGACTTCGGGGGCCCGTTGCGGGCCCCCTTGGTGAAGGGGGCGTGGGGGGTGCACTTGTGGGGTACCTATGGTACCCCTCAGCATTTGCGTGGACAAAGCGGCAGGCACCGTGCGGTGCCTGCTGCTTTGTGCACACAAATGCCGTGCATGCATTTTTAACATTGCAGCGGGTGCAGCTTGAAGCTGCGCGGAGGGGCAGCCTCTGCGGACGGTCCCTCCTACTCTATGGTGGCGGACGGACTCATGTCCGTCCGCCATCATAATCCGCCCCTTAGTCTCTGGCCCACAGAAAATTACTGAAGTATTTGAGGAATTCTATAGCAGGCTTTATCAGTCAGAGGAACGTTTGGAAGAACATGGTGAAACAGGAGATAAGCGACTTATGTTACCAAGATTAGATACTGAAGCTGCTTTCGAACTAGAACAAGAAATAACCATAGAAGAAGTGCAGGAAGCACTGAGATCCCTTTATCTGGGGAAAGCTACAGGCCCCAATAAAATTTCGGTAGACGTTTATAAAATGCTATCATCTCAAATACTCCCCATTATGCAAGACTTATTCATGGGTATACAATATAGAGGGATTCCACCCGCGTCGTGGCAGGGAACAGATATGATTTCTTTTCTTAAAAAAGACAAGCCATCAGAAGCACCATCTTTGTATCGTCGAATATCGCTCATGAATGAGGATGCGAAAGTTTATTCCAAAATAATGGCCACCCGATTACAAAGGACTATCCTTGCACTTATATCACCTTGGAAACATGGCTTTGTTCCCGTCAAGGGGACCACAGACCATACAAGACGGGTTATCTCAATCTTGGATATTGCGGAGGCTGAGAATAGAGAGATGGCTGGGGTCCTCTTGGACGCAGAAAAAGCCTTTGACCGAGTGGCCTGGCAATATCTATGGGCGAACTTGGTGGACAGAGGATTTCCCTCTGGATTTATAAGGGCTCTTCAGAATATGTATTACAAGCCCTATGTTCAGATTCAAATTATGGGTCACACTTCTAGGAGGGTGGAGATTGCCAGAGGCACATGCCAAGGCTGTCCCTGTTCTCCTATTTTATTTGCATTTTATTTGGATCCCGCCATTACTCGCCTCTTGCATAATCAATCAATCAAACCGGTTATAACGCATGGCCATGAGACAAAAATTCTTGCATACGCAGATGACATTGCGATAATTACAGCAGAACCTCGAGTAGCTATGAAAGAGATTGAAAATATGGCAGAAAAACTTGGGGAGAAATCCGGATATCTTTTTAATAAAACCAAAACACAAATTATATTTTCCTACAGGATTCTCGGGTAACCGAGATAGCCACGTATTTAGGGGTTAAAATAAAAGCAGGAATTAATAGTCTCTGGGCAGTCAATATTGACCCAGTGCTGGAAAAAATAAATAGCGAGCTTAGAAGTATTAACACTCTCCATCTTACATTAATTGGCAGAATCAATGTAATTAAAATGAAGATAGTCCCCACGATTCTGTACTTAATAAGTGCAATATCGCTGGAACTTGCCGTCACCACAATACATATATTCAAGGCTAGGTTCTCTAAATTTATTTGGGGATATCAAAAGGTAAGGCAGGCTTATAAATATCTGACGCTACCTAAAGAACGGTGTGGTTGGGGAGCCCCCAGCATGCAGCTATATTATTGAGCTTCTGCCTTGCAACAGTTTGGAACTCTCTATCTCTTTCAAACCGAAGAGACGGAGCAGCCGAGAATACCTACTATATATATATCAACTGGTTATGGGGGATGCTGCTGTGGCGTTATTGCAACGACAAAGTGACCCTAACTATTATAAAAAATCCTGATACAGGTGCTTTAGGAGTGCACTAAAGATCTGGAAAAAGTGGGAAGAATTTGCATTAGTAGGTATAATAAATATACATCACTTTGGCATTCTGATTTTTCGACACCAGTATTCTATGATCGAATGGCCAAGAAATGGAAGCAAGCGGGGATCGTATTGGCAAATTTTATTCTAATGAAGAGAGAAAGGCTTTTATAGAACTAGTTCAAGGATTTGGGATACTTAAGAACGGTATACAACGTTTAGCACGCATTTTTTACCACGCACTACCATTACAACGCAGGCATTACCACGCATACCATTACAACGCATTGCGCTGGGGGGCGCTCTAGGATAGGGAATACGTTTAATTTTATATCCAACACCTTCCCTAGTGTCCACGGGGACTGTAGTTGGAATATAAAATTATACTTACCACTATCCAGCACCTTAAAGCGCTATGCGTTGTAACGGTATTTGTTGTAAATACCGCGTTGTAAAGGTATGCGTGGTAATAGTATGCGTGCTAACGTCATACATCCCTTAAGAACTCTTGCTTTAAGTACCCTCAAATACAGATCCGAATAAAAGGGCTATCCATAGGGTTCATTAGAATGGAACTGTTCCCTTTATTAGAAATTATGAGAAACCCAGAAAAGATTTCTATCAAGAGCTACTAAAAAAGAAGCCAGATGATATAGCCAAAATAGAATCAAAAAGGGCTGGTAAGCTCGAGGACAGAGAGGTAGATATAGATATGGTTTTAGAGATTGGGATAAAAGTTTTTATGTCAGATAACCTCAAAGCCCAACAATATAAAACTGTATACAATCTCTATTATACGCCTGCCAAACTATTCGAGTGGGGAAAGAGACAGACGGATAGATGCCTGAGATGCCTATTGGGCCCATCAGATAGTATACATATGTTTTATTCTTGTGAAAAGCTGGGTTCACTAAAAGAGTGTATTGAAAAGATCTGGTTTCAGCTACTAAATAAAGAGATACAAATTACTTCAACTCTGATGCTTTTAGGCTATGACATACAAACGTACTTAGATCCAACGGAGAGTGACTTTGTGTTTTCAACAATGGCGATAGCTCGCTTACTGGTTGCTACCGCATGAAGGATAGTGAGCCACCCACATATTATCAATGGCTATACAGGTTAATATTCATCGGTCGTCAAGAAATTTCTTTGTATAAGTGTAAAGGTGTTATGGCTGTGAGAATAGTCCTGAATATATGGGAACTTTTGATAGCCTGGTTGGAAAGAAATGATAGACAAGGGATTGGATGAATATGTACAAATACACAGAAAATACAATGAGGCTGCACAGCAACAATGATGTATGAATGCTTAAAATAATTGCAAATTGCTCATTATGTTATTCTGGCCATTATGAAAGTATGAAGTTTATTAAGTATGTGCAATGATGCTATAAGGTATGTATAAGATGTCTAATTTTAATAAAAATAAAAAAATTCAAAAAGGAAAAGACCTGAATCTTCATTGACATGGCGGATTTGTTACTGGAAACCACTAAAGTCTGCATGTTCATTGACATTTTAATAGTGGATTTTCAAAAGGGCGACATTTGCCGTATCCACTAAATAACAGTACTCAGGGATTTGTTACTCTCAGGGATTTCTCACTCATCAGCTGTAATAACCATCGCTCCAACTCCTAAACACTCATAATTGAAACTGTAAACTACTAAAATCTCAAATGTATTAATCTGCAAAATCCCAACCATATAATATGTACGCACAATCAAGTATGTAAATGTAGATCCAACCATTAAAGTGCAACTAAGGTAAGACACCAATTAGAACTGTAATATCCCGGTTCTAGAACACATAGGGCCTCATTTATGAAAACTGTTGCATCGCTGCGGAAAAACAGCGGCGCAACACTTTCAGTGCACCATCCTAGCAACACCATAGATGCACCATATTTACAGTACTGATATCCATGTTGCAAGGATTTACAGATTCGTCAGTGTTACTGATGTATCTGTTGGCCCAAAATTGGCACATTGCTGGAGTGTGTCTGAAAATATATGTAACTCCAGCAAAGAGTCTTTTCACATGGGGCAAGCCCCAAGTGAAAAAAGGCCTGATTCACTCCTTATGCCTGTTTCAAGAAGGTGTAAGGATTTGACATAGAGATGCCTTAGAAGTGGGGCTTTCACTGCGCCACTTCTACGTGGATTTACTGTGTTGGATCACCCACCCTGCATGCATTATACCTGAAGCAGTTATAATGTAGCACAGGGGTGTACAAAGTGACACACCTGCTCAGCTGCGTCACTTTGTGAATATGTCACAGTGTGGCACATTTTTACGCTGCCCCACCAACACAAAAAGTGACACAACATCAG
Source organism: Lissotriton vulgaris (assembly GCF_964263255.1). Taxonomy (NCBI): domain Eukaryota; kingdom Metazoa; phylum Chordata; class Amphibia; order Caudata; family Salamandridae; genus Lissotriton; species Lissotriton vulgaris. The sequence goes on along the minus strand of NC_141698.1, from coordinate 473,797,125 downwards.
TATAAGGGCCTCCTAAATAAGGTCCTCAGGATGTAAGGTTAACTGAGCATGAGGATTTTTAGCGGGTTGCAATTATTATTTATTATTATTATTTAAAATGTTATATAGCGCACAGTTACCCTTGGGCATCCCAGCGCTTATCCAGACCCCATCAGATAGTAAAGACGGCCAGATTAATGCACTCAAACAGGAAAGAGATAGGTTGTAAGACATTTGCGAAAACGCAGTGTACAAGGCTCGGCGCGTAATTTTCAAGGGAGCGAGTTCCACAGCTTCGCCGTGTTAACTGAGAATCTTCTCCCGCCAGTGCGGGCCCTTTTAACTCTGGGGACTAAAAGAAGGTGTTTTTGGTCGGAGCGCAGCGTTCTGCTCGATTTATATGGGACCGCTAAATTCTTCAGTATTGGGGGGCCTTTCCCCAGAAGGATTTTATGGGCTGTACAGAGTGCTTTAAATATGACTCTCTCCCGCACTGGGAGCCAGTGCAGTGCCTTTAGGGCAGGTCTAGCTGACTGCGTCCTAGGAATGTCCATGAGCAGCCTTGCCGCTGCATTCTGGACCTGCTGGAGTTTATTAAGAGTGGAATCAGGAGCACCCAGGAAGATGGCATTACTTTAATCCAGTCGAGATGTGATCAGGCCCTGAATCAGCAGCTTCCTGGATGTTACAGGTAGAAGAGGGAAAATTTTACGGGCAGACCGTACCAGGGCGAAGCACACTCCTGCAGTTTTCTTAGCTTGGGTCCTGAATGACAAGTCTTGCTCTAACCAGACTCCCAAGCTCTTGATTACCTCTTTAGGGTCCGGAAGGTCTCCCATGCAACTCGGCCAGCTGGTCAAAGGGAGAAGAGGAGTTTTGCTCCCTAACAGCATTATTTCCGTCTTCGAGCCATTCAGCTTAAGAGCTGATTCTTGCATCCAGGTGTGAACGTCCGACAGGCAGGAGTGCAGTATGTCAGGATTCTCAGCTAGTTGGGATAACGAAACCACCAACTGCGTGTCATCCGCATAACTGACGATCTTGATGTTATACGGGGCAACTATGTCCTCCAGGGGGGCCATATATACATATATACATTAAATAATGTCGGGCTGAGGGAGGAGCCCTGTGGCACTCCACACTGGAGGGGGATCGATTTAGACCGCTCACCGCCTTCCCAGACCTGGTATGTTCGTCCGGTAAGAAATGACCTCAGCCACTGCAGGGCAACCCCAGACACCCCTACCTCTGCCAGCCGCTGAATCAACACCTGATGGTTCACGGTGTCGAACGCCGCACTGAGGTCCAGGAGGATCACTGCCACTGAGAGTCCTGAATCCAGAATGCGTCTGGTTTCATCGACGACCACCAAGAGGGCAGTGTCGGTACCCTGGCCTGGACGTAATCGAGTTTGCGAAACTCGAAGCAATCCGTTGGACTCCAAACAAATTAAACAACAGGGGGTGACAGTTGTTGATTGACCAACCTTTCAGCAATTTTGCCGAGTCCCGGCAACAGAGAAATGAGCCTGAAGTTTGCCAGGTCCGAAGATCTAAATTAGGCTTCTTTAAAAGTGCCTTTACAACTGCTGTTTTCCAGCTTGGTGGCACCAAGCCCTGGGCAAAAGAGGCGTTCATTAAGTCTGTAACGGGAGCCACGATGGAAGCTTCTACTTGTTTAGCAATTCATGTCATTACTTTTGAATTTTGTTTATTTTTACAGTCTACATTTTTAGACTTTCTTTTTGTGATACTTATTCGGGAAATCCATATTTATGCACAAAACTGATTCCAATTCTAGTGCCCCTATGCCAGTTCATTAGGGCCTTATGGGAGGATTTTTTTCTCCTTGCTCAAGGTATCCCTGCAGATATCTTCAATCTTGCTGTGTATGCTTGCCCAAAAAACTAGATCGCCAATACACTAGTCTTCATTCCCAGCACATTACTGTTTAGAGTTGACCCTGGAGTCATTCGCGTGATATGGGATGCTTGGACCATGCATTTGTGCTCTCCATAATGGTAAACCAGGGAACTGAGGTTGTGAATGCTCTTTATGGTAGCGTTTGTTATGCCACCAATGCAGACTGTATTGCCTTTCGTTAACCAACACTAGATGGACCGAATCTCTCAGAAGTTGTGATCAGTGCATACGTAGAGCCTGCTGTATTGGTTGGTCTCCTGTGTCACCCTGCCTTGGGCGTGAACTGAATGCATGATGTCATCATTCCAAAGAATGAAGTCACCTTCCTTCCTCTTCTTTGAGAATGTAATCCTCTCCTGTGAGGATAGGTAACCAAACACAGTGGGAGTTACTGTGTCTAGCTGTCCTTTTTGGGGGTGCTTTATATCCATTTTTACAATACATGTTTAGTTATGACAAGCACTAGCAATCCTTTACAAGCAGCGGTATCCGAGACACGTCACATTGCCAATGTATGCTATCTGCCAAGTGCAACGTGTCATTTAAAGAGATGCTCACCTTTAGCCGGTAGACTTCATGTCGCAGGTCAGACACTTCTTGGCGCAGGTGTTCCACGATGCTGCTTTCAGGGCAGTTGAAGGGGTCAAAGGTCTGCAGAGGAGACAGCAAATAGCAACTGTAACAAACCTATGTCAACTGACAACAAACTGATAAAACATGCACCGGAGAGGGAGCTTCAGTGCCACCTTCTTTTATTGTCACATAAGATTGTGGGCATCTTTCACTCATGCAGTACCATCCCTGCCTGGCCCATTGTTGCCCTGTGGTTTAGTGGGCTTCCTCTGAATACCCCACCCTTTGTTGGTGAGCACGCCCACTGCATCTCACTGCCCCTATGGCTCGGCTAGTGAAGTGCCTATATATTCTAGCCCTTATTGCAATTATAATTGAGGTTTCCATCTCTCACACATCATCACCCATCACACCGCAAGCGCTGTGTCCCAAAACATGAGATCTGTACACAGGTGTACATGATGCTCAACATGAAAACACTTGCTACATATGCCCAAAACCAACAACACCCTTCCAAACACACTCGCACACAGTGCTACTTTCTATACACGTGCCTTAGAGTTTCAGCGACACAAATGGATGTTGTGCACACACCACAACACAGTCCAGCATAGAAGGGCTTTCTCAGAATACTTAAGGATGTATACCAGGCTTGGAGCACAAGTAGCTTTCGTACTGGTCTCTTTTAATTGAATGTAAGGTTCATCCTTAAATAAATAAATATTATACTTAAGGAAGACCCTCACACGATCCACCTAGAAACCAACTGCGGGCACATACATTTCTTATCTGAGTAGTATATCCTTCTCTACCTCATTAGTATCATGTTGTTCAATACTGGTATATAATGCTTCGATATCTAAAGTTCCCAGGAACTCATTCATATTGTCAAATCCCATACCATCTACTTTAGCTATCATATTAGTCGTATCATTCACAATTGGATTTGTGATTACATACCCATCATTTGAGAAAATGATCTACTTACTGGCTTAAAGTTTCAGTGATAGAATTCAAACTAGATAATATTGGTATCATTGGTAAGTCTGACATGCTTTTATGGACTCAGGTCAATCCATAAATAGCTGGTACAGTAGGATTTTGATTAACAAAAAATTCATTCTTTCTTCACATATTCAATTCAACTCCTCAGCATCATCCAACACTGACTTAATATATCTCTTAAGGCTGGACAGATTACACTACCCCCAGCTAACTAATGTTCTTTAACATTCAGAAATGTATCTATCAGGTACTCATTGTCTACTGTGCCCATAACTACAACCTCCCACCTTAATGGTTAAGTTCGCATCATCACTCAAACTTTTAAGTGCCTGTTTGTGTGCTTTTGAAAAATTATTATCAAGACACACAGGTAGGTTTTTAAAACGTTTATCAATCTCTATTTCTGCGATCATCTCAAATATTTCTACTAGTTTGCCTACCTGTGTAAGGGAAGGAGTACACATAGATTCTAATTTCAATCCTGACTTAAAACTAATTTCCTGAATTTGTTCCCCTTCAAAAATACTGATAAGCTAGTCTTCCTAAAATGGTTTCCAATAGCTCTCTAGCTGGCACCTATTTACTGAATGGGTCAAGACCAGAGCTTAATTTGTAAAAAAAAGAAGTGCAGGTGCTGAAAATGTTGCCAAGGAGGCCACAGCTCACTTCTTCTTCCTGTGAGCCCCACTTTCAATACTCTAGGTGCCTCAGTCTCTATCTTTTAACCTTGCTGTTGCCTGTCCCCTAAATCTTTGCTCTAAGAGTCTATCCTCTCACCTTTCTAATTGTTTTCTATATTCTTTGTCTCACCTGGTGTTACCTTATTCCCTGTATTTCTGATTTGCCCTCTATTCATTCTAGCCCTGCCCTTTTTCCTCTTCAATTTTATCCATGCTCTGCTCTCTCCCCTCGAGCTTGGCTCTTTACTATCACTCTTCTAGCAGTGATTAGCTGTGTCTCCGTTTTATCATTTGTCTGCTTTTTTCCCTCTGTCCTGCCCTCTACATCCTTTCATTCTATCTCCTCTCTTCTTAATGCTCTCTTTTTCACATCATGGCTGCTTTCACTTTGTATCTGATTTGCTCTCCTTTTCTTCTACTTAGCTCTGTCTTATCTCTCTCCTCTCCTGTTGTTTAATCTCCTATTTACTCCTGCTCTCTCTCTCATCTATATCCCGGTCGTCAGCCTGTACATGTACCTGCTATTTTGAACTCCGCGTTTTCCTGTTGTCATTCCTAAAGAAGTGGAAGATGGCGTGTTTTACTTTTTACCTACACTGAGTACAAAAACAATATGTACACCAAATGAAAATGCTTTTTTTGCATATATTAATCAGTGCTGTATGACTAGGTTTATTGCGGAACAGACGGCTGCTCGAGCACAGCAGGTGATGTCACTGCTAGTGCTGCCTGTTATTAGTAGGTCCAGGTATTGCGATGGCATCAGCATCCACTGCTCAGTTTGGTGTGGCCCTGCCTGCTAAAGCACAGGCATTGTCCCCAGCCATAAAGCTGTCAATGCCGGTAAGTATGGCTGTGGTGCCGACTGGACTCACGCACGCTCAGCAATTACCATGCTGGGGTGCAGCGCACAGATTCTACAGGTGACGCCATGGCACACAAAGTTGTGTTGGTCCACAGCTGCATCGAGCACGCTGAGGATAGCAGCAATGCAGGGCTGCAGGATATCCTACTCTGGCTACACAGCAAGTGGAAAGTTCACACTTACTTTCATTTATTCTTCTTCAAGAGCCCTCACTTCCAAGTTCCAAATGCGCTCTCGCAGCTTCATTGCCTCAATTCCGTCATGAGCCAGCCCCCAGCTACAATTATACAATAGGAGGCTTAGGCTCAGGCAGTGGCAGGGTGCAGCAGACTCTGGGAATAGAATGCAAGCCCTAGTTTGTCGATGGCTTCTTGGATTTGTGATTGGCGTGATGACATTATCCCTAACGTGGTGATACACAATCATGAAGAAACTAAAACAATCAGTGCCACCATGTGGCAGCGTTTCATAAGAGCTGGGGCTAGTAATTAAGTGCTGGTGCCAAGCACCAGAAAACACCGGCTCAAATTAAGCACTGGAGATTCCCCATTTTCGGCCAAATTTTACGACACTTATTTCTCTTTCTCCTAAAAGCCTCAAAACATCTCTACCCTAATGTAAGTTAGAGGGTAAATAAAATCTTCTACATTTCTATCTCTTACCTACCTCTTAGACATTCCCAAACTTCAGCATGCATGCCAAAAACCAGCCTCTAAGAACATTTTTCCAAATGTGGACCTACAATAAATTCACAGGGGTGGGATACCGCAACCAGTGTGCCTAATTCCATGGTGGAAGGTGAGACAGAGAAACAGAAGGGGGATATTGGGGTTCACTCCTCAAAAACTTTAAGTATGGGTCACTTAGTGCATTTTATAACACTGTTTCCCAAACATGTTGACTAAAAAGTCATAGGCTTTACAGGTGGTTCTGAAAGTACAATGGCAGAATTCTTAAACCTCTAACACCGTTGACTGAGTATTATATTTCTGCAGTAGCAAGCCATGGCATGTTTTGCACCCAAGAAAAACTTTAATGGATGTGTTAAGTATATATAATGTAGAGTAACCTTTCACCAGGGGGCGGTTTCTTGGCACTTAAAATGGAGGAAGCAAAAACTGTAAGGCTATTTACCAACCAATAGGTTTTTAATACTTTTGGTAGTATTTCTACAGAGGCTTAAGGGAAGAGAGTTCCAAGTTGTTGCTGCAGCTACAGAAAAGGCGCTGTCACCAAAACGTTTCCCCTGATATTTTGGGCCATAAGGAAGGAAAGGATTGCTGGACCTCAGATTTTTCACAATTTGTGCAACTGAACGTTAATGGCCATTAAAACTGTCCAGTAAGCAGAAATAGCCTAATGGACAATACACATAGCCGTAAAGATGATTCTACCATGAACTGAAAGGCAGCCAACCGATTATCTTGCGATGGTAATTGGGTCAGATTTGGCAAGGTCATAAATCAGTTGTATTGCAGTGTTTTGCACTACTTGATTTTTCTGAGGGGTTTAAACAAAATGGAATTTCCATAGTCTAATCTATATTGAATTGTTGTTTTTTTTAACACTGATTTTACAAATGGTAGTCTTCAATATAAGGTGTTCAGCTGATAATAGCAAGATTTGGGGTCTTTGCAACTGGGTACTGGGTCAAGGTCAGACTCTATATAAATTTCACGATTTTGACCACACAAGAGTAAAGGATGGAGAAGGGCCCATACAAAGAGGGAAGCATAGGCCATGCACTTAGATTGAAACTTTTGTTTATTAGGGTTCATCATAAATAGTTTTCGGTCATCCACCAGAGTGTGACTGAAAAGCTATCTACTAAGAGGAAGTTGGCGGTTAATACTCACTCCCATTAGGGTATACTCCAAAAATAGTTTGAATATCATTGGCGTACATAAAAGGCTTATACCCAGATTGCACTAGATAAGCCTGGGGCCGCATAGAAATATTGAAAAGTAGTGTTGAAGGAATGGAATCCTGAAATTGTACCAGTGCTGAAGCAGGGAAAAGAAGCACATAATCACATGGTGTACAGGACATTATCCATGCTAAACATGGACTACAAGATCTTAAGTAAAATACTAACAACCCGGCTGTTACAGCACATGCCGACGCTGGTCCTTCCAGACCAGGCCGCATTCATGCCAGGGTAGGAACACAGCCATAAACATTCGTAGCCTTCTAAACATTTTGGATGCAGAGGACTATGAGAGGCCTAAAACAGTGGTCTATGCTGTGGACATCGAGAAGGCCTTTGATAGTCGAGAATGGCACTTCCTGTACAAACTGAGGACTGTGATGGGAGTGGGATCTTTGAAATGGGTCACTCTGCTATACACAATCCCAATGGCCAGGTTGCGTACTGGGAAGACTATTTCTTCCAGACACACAGTAGAATGTAGGACGAGGCAGGGCTGCCCGCTGTCCCCACTGTTATTTACTCTTGCTATGGAGCCACTGGCTGGCAGAGCAAGAAAGGGGCAGGATTACTGAGGTCCGATGACCGAAGGGACACACCATTGCATAGCCTTATATGCGGAAGACCTACTGCTGTTCCTCCGGGATACAGCAGCAGACCTGGACGGTGGACAGGCCATGTTGGAGCAATTTGGTAGACTCTCTAGCCTCAAGGTCAACAGGCAGAAATCGAAACTATTCCCTATGACGCCTTATAGACTCCCGCCAATGGACCTGGATGGCCCCCATTGGGAACCCAGCTGTCTGACATATCTAGGGGTAAGAGTATATCATGGTCCTGCCGAGCTCCTGGAAGGCAATGCGATTAGGGCAATACTCTCAATCTGATCCTCTATGGACTTCTGGGGTCCCTACTGCTATTGGTAGCAGGGCGAGTAGCCATACTGAAGAATTTGACTGCCAAGGACACTACACTTCTTTGAACCTCTCCCGTTGCGGGTCCCCCGAGCGAAATTTAGAGAATTAGACTCGGCAACCACTTTCTTCATATGGAGTTAAGGTGGCACTTGCCCCACTACAATGTGCCACAGCAGAGTGGGGACTAGCAGTCCCGGATTTCGAGGCATATTATATAGCAGCACAATTGAGCTGGTTGATCCAGTGGCTTTTAGCTGAGAGGAACCCAGACGAGGGCAGTATCCATTTGCGCCTTCAGCTCAGACACTAGCAAAAATACTGCTAAAGGTACAATGGAGCACGGGGGACACAACTGAAGTTAAGATGGTGACGATGTGCTGGGCAAGATACCTGAAACGAGTGGGCAGCAGAGTTCCCCATTCCCCTGAACTGCCATTGGGCCTGCTCCAACAACTTCCAAGGGGGAGGTGATGGGCAGGACTGGAATCCTCGGAGGAGGCAGGCCTGAGAGTAGTGGGAGATCTCTACTGGGACTCAGAGCAGCTCCCATTTGAAGAGTTGCAGGCTGAATATGACCTACCAGGAGGCCACTTCCTTATGCACAGGGCAATCACATTGAGCATACGGAAGCACTGGGGCACGGGTACTACAAAGCCCAGAGCATTGGATGGCTTTAGATATGTAGCACTATCGACAGGATGGATAAAAACGGTTTCTTGCTTCTATAGGTGATTCTCTGCGATGGGCAGAAACCTCTGGAGCGATTAAGACTACAGTGGGAGTAGGACGTGAGAAGGCCAAACCCAGAGACGGAATGGGAGACTATTATAGAGAGGCCACCGAAGGTTTCCAGGAATGCGAGGTTCAAACTGATAAACTACTTTGACATCCATATGGCGTACCTTACGCTGACATGAATCAGAAGATATTTCGGGGTGGACTCAACAGCCTGCCCCAGATACTGGGACCAGGAAGCACATATGATGGACATATTCTGGGACTGTCCTTCATTACTTGTGTTTTGGGAAGAGGTACGACTGACCATAGGGGAGGTCATCGATAAAGAGTTACCCCAAACACCAGAACACTACATACTGGGGTGGTTTCCAAATGTAGTTAAGACGAAAGTGACAGTGACATTTTAGGACTTGGCATTTGTTTTGGCCAAAAGGGAGCTAACTAGAATTTGGAAGGTACCTGGGGGTCCAACAATAGGGATATGGAAAAAGGAGTTGTAGAAATGGGCAGGGGCAGAAGGCAGATTACTGCTCAAAAAAGCAAGAAGAGGCATAGGCAACTTGGAGAAAGCATGGGACAGGCTAGCGGGGGGCCTGGCAGATAATGGATGAGAGGAGGAGAGGGAAGAAGCATCATTGCCCACAACGCCCGCAAGGAGGGGGGAGGAACAAGACAAGACAGCATAGAGAGTACGACAGCAGAGAGCATCCACTTGGCTATATGAAGTGCCGTAATAGCAGGAGGCATGAAGAAGCTCGGGCGTATGAACAGTACCTGAATAGAGGACCAGCAAAAGCAAGTGCAACTCAAGGGGGGAGAGGGGAGGGAATTGAGAGTTCTAAGTTACTTTTAAAGAACCAGTTTATATTAAGACAATTGCATAGCTGACACCAACGTGCACAGATATGTGATGCTCATAATTTGAAAATCAATAAAATATGGTTTGAAAAAAAGGAATGTAATCCTGAGGCACGCATAGATCAACTTCTTTAGGAGTGGAAAGATACTCAGGTACCACTATGCCTTTGTTGTCTTGTTGTTGCCTTTTATACCAATGTCTAACAATCTGCTTGGAAGGATAATTCGATAAGTGGTTATCGAACGCTGCAGAGACGTCCATGAGTGCTACTGGGCCTCTTGCATTTTACATCCTTTTAAGGTCATTCAGGAAAGATACAGCAGCAATCTCCGTGCTGTGTTCAGGATAAAACCCAGCTTGTTGGTTTCCCAATAAATGTAATGGCTTTAAAACAATTTAAGAGCGTTATAAAAATAATTAATTCAAAAATGTTAGGTTTTGTTTTTGAGAATTGCTGTATCCAACAATGGATTATTTAGCTTTAATCTAGCATTGTACAATAGACCAGTGTAAAAGAGAATATGAAACAATTGTTAGAATTCCTTTCCCAGTGAAAGGTACGGCTAGTTGGAAATATGTCTTTGAGCATATATCTGGGGGTGAATTTATTAGTCTCTTTGCTGATTCAAAATTATCAAATCCCTCTCAGAGGGAAGATAATTTTTTTTCAGAGCCCGCCTGGTCTGCCCTTGTTATACTGAAACATGCACAGTATTCTCATTGAGATAGGAAGGGCAACTAACTGAAAACTGCAGAAAGGGATACCTCTGAAGTTAATGAGCAATTTAGAGCCGTTATATTGGTTTTTCTCGTTTTTAACCTTAAGGAGATATTCCTTTGCCAAGGATGAGAGGTGTTTTTTTTTGCTTGAGGATTACAAATTCTTTACCAGAGTGTTTCTGCTCCGGGATGAGCAAGTTTCGTATTCACCAGTTCGAAACAAAACTACTGATTTGTTTTTTATGACTTGATTTTTAAAAATTATTTTTTCAAGATGTAATTTGTTCAAAGTTTACCTAGTTGTGTTATTCAGAGAATTCAAACACCAATCATAGAGTTATTTATAGTTCTGCATTTCAACGTATTGAGCTCAACAGAGATTTCCTAACCCAAAATGGAAGGGCAAAAGGTCTTCCATGAGCAACAGTTTTTTAATGTGTTTGTATTTCTTTATCCCACTTGCCTTTACATAAGAAAGGGATGGCAAAGTGATCAGTCATCAAGCAATTGATTTTGTGGTGGAAGGGATACCTTACTACACAAAGCATTCCAAAGAGGCCTTTTCCTCTTTCTGTGTGTTGCCGAAATCAATTTCGGTCATTAAAAGACCATAAAAAGTAAACAATGCAGGTAGTAAAAAAGACAATTCTAAACATTTTTCGGAATTATATCAATTAACTGTCTAAACCTCCAATGGAAAAGGAGTATTACAATAATACTTTATTGTTGATTTAAAACAGTACAAACAGCTAAAATCGTTAATAAGAACATTTTTTTAAAAAAAGTTAATTGTAAAATACTAATCAATGCTCAGTGGTGGAGATTACTGCCTTCAATGATAAATTTAAGAATCCCCTTCAAATCTGCCACATTTAGTTAAAAAAACGGGACAATGTGGATATCACAACTTGCTAGATCCACAGATGCCCTGTTTAGGTTTGCAAGTAAAGTTGGTAATAAGCCTATTTGTGAAACTCTACAGGAATAAATGCACTCCAATAGCCAACTATGGAACAATTGTCTGAGGGGTGAGGGGGCCAAAATATTTTGCAAACTCAGGAAAACTCCTTTTTGGCTAGGCTGCTTGGTGTACCTCGTACCATACCTACGATAATCGCTGATAGATAATTAAGTGTAGCCTTTGTTGAGGATATAATTAATTTGAGGGCGATAACTGGTTGGAACAATATCTGCAGCAAATCAGGCATGAAATTCTCAAGAGAGGTAATTAATGATTGCCTTGCTCTTCAGCATTGTAATAAAATCCCATGGTTGGTTCTTGTTAATATGCTAATTAAGGAAATTGATGCAGTGCTTCAGATTTAGAACCCAGCGCATATATTACAGTTTGGTAAGAGAGAATTAAAAGCCATCTTTACCACTAAACGAGCAGTTGAGAGAGAAATTAAAGAAAGGAAGAAAAAGTCTCAGTAACTAAATACTTGGAAGGGTCTTTACAATTCGGGCTATCTTGTGATGTTAACAGACATCCAGAAACGATTCTACACCTCACCAGGTTTCGATTAGGTATCGCATATCATCTTGTAGCTATCCAAAAAAGAGATGCGTGGTCTAATAGACTCCCCAGATAACCGTGTGATGGAGTGCCAGTACAATCTTCAGTGCACTTTATATTATTTTGTGGATTTTATAGTGTGGTTAGGAAATGTTTTTTTGTGTCCGGTCTTACTATCAAAGAGATTTATAATGCATCAAGAAGCCTATATGTTTTTATCTAGCCAGGAGGCTGACTATATTTGCCATGCCTTTTTCCTTTTTAATAGGGAGGCTATAACAGAAAGAAAACCCCTCTCTTTGTATGACAAACTGGTGTATGAATATGATTAGTCGTGTCAGCATATATTGTGTCTTATCTTTTTATTTTAGACACACTCAACACTATTGCGTTTTTTATATTGCAAATACCTTGGTTTTTAGGTCTCGCCTAGGCAGGGCTTGCGCTGTCTCTTCAGGACATGCTGTATTCAGGTATGGACTGGAAGCTCCACTCATTTTCCGCCCATCTTTTTCCAGTTGGCTCATGTTACCTTACTTTCTAAATGGTTGCTTTTGATTAGTCAATATTCTTAGTAGTCCCGCCTTAGTACCGACTTTTCTCCTTTTGTATCTTCCCATGAGGACTGGCCCTCTCGCGTTTGTTGTTACTCTGTATGTTTTATTTAGTCTGTGAGCACTATTTTCTTAAATGACTTTCTCCTGCCTGCTACTGCAGGCTAGACATGCTCTTCCTCAACTACTTTTTTTAACCAGAATGACAGGCCTTGTCGCTGCGCCCTATCTTTATGCGTGGCTCCCCATATTGAGGTTGACAAACAAATGCTTTTATTTAAGTGCTGTGACGTCAAGCTTTAACTTTAAATATTATACTTTCTTTTCACTGCGCCACACCGCGCTAAAGATTTAACATGGCGGGCTTTCCTTTGTGCTGCATGGTTCACCTACATCACCGTTTAAATATCAATTTCTTTTTCAGCAGCAGCAAAATGCTGCACTTTCACTTTAACAATGGCGCCCGAGAAAGGCGTGTCTTGGGAACATGGCCGAGAGGCCGTGAGCTCTCGAGCTCCCGGCCGGCCAGCCGCTATAATCCTGGAATCTGGAGGCAGCCGACTCTCTGGACTGCTGTGCCCTGACCGGCATGTGTCGCAACATCTGTAGGGTGCAGTCTGCCCGGTAACACGGCTGTGGGACGGAGCAGTGGACTGGTTTTTACTGGCCAAACAGACACAGACAGCTGCATCATGGAGGCAGGGTGGGGTGCAGCCGATCATGGAAGCAAGTCTAAGCCGGCGGCTGCGGAGCCTGCTATGAAGTGCAGCGGACGATCTACCGGTGTGGATTTCTCCCCCTCCCCTTGCAGGCGGTGAGTCTGGAGCTGATTAATCGGGGAGCGAGCTCCGACGGAGCGGGACCTTCATTGGGCACAATGCGGCCATACTGGAGTGCGGGGTGCACTTGAAGGGGGAGGGTCCCAGAGCTGATTACCCCCCCCCCCCCCCCCCCCCCCCAAGGGCAGTGCTCCCTGCAAAAAATGGACAGGATGGCGGCACCGTCGGGAGGGCAAGGCAAATAAAAATGTTGTGGTACCGGGGCCGGATCGGGATCGACTACAGAATCGAGATCAGGCGCCATCTTGCTCGGGAGAGCTACACAAACCAATTGGTGGCCAAGGTGCCGTCTGGCTGAGAGGACTTAGGGAAGATCCTGTCTGGAGCACTAGTGGGGGCACTGGGGAGCGCCTGGGGAGGAGTGCCCAAGGCGAAGCCTGGCAGAACATTCTCTGGGTCCACGTGGGGCCTGGAGGGGGAAAGGAATCAAAGGAGCTCTGGGTATGGTCTGATAAGTTTAAGAAGCCCCTTCGAATCTGCCACATTTAATTAAAAAAACGGGACAATGTGGATATCAAAACTTGCTAGATCCAGTGATGCCCTGTTTAGGTTTGCAAGTAAAGTTTTTTTTTTTTTTTTTTGTGTAAGACCTTTATTAACATAAAGTAGAATACACAGCATGAGCCTACATCCCTGAGGCCGGCTCGCCACGTTACTTTGTTCGTTTAACACAAACGAAGTTAGATATGGAAATCATTGTATAACGTTAGGCATAACCGCCTTGCATGCCCCAAGTAGGACTCTTAGCAGACAGTCTATATGAGTCTTACATTTTGTAATTTTATCAACCGAACTTCAACTTTCCCCAACTGAAGACCTTACATTGCTCTCATTTACATCCTATACTGTGATTGAAACAGTGTCCCGGCAGTTCCCCAAAGCAGCCTTCAGGCGCCGCAACTCTCACATCAGTCATTCACATTCCAGTATCACCAGCACACCAACTAGTCCTCCTCATTTTCCTGCAATGAATTCAGATAGTCCGACAAGAAGCACCATACGTCCTTAGGCCTCGATTTTACTGGTAAGTCTTCTTCATACGTTTGTAGTTTATCCCGACAAATAGACATGTCATGTAGCCACACTTTTGTAGTCGGTACTCTACGGCTGTGCCAGCATTGCGCCACCTGTCTTTTAGCTAACAGTAGTGCGATTGCACAGAATTTGCGTTTCAGCGCTCTGAATTGGGGTACAATACCTAGCAGACAGATCTGTGGCGTGCATTGCACCTCATCCTCCAACATGACCGAGAGTGCGGCAGTAACCTCCTCCCAGTAATCCGCAACTCTCGCACACTTCCATGCCAAGTGAACAAAGTCCGCACCGTCCCTGTTACAGCGTTTACATTTGTCGTCCTCTTGGAGCCCATATTTACGCATTTTCACCGGTGTGTAGTAGACTTGGTGAATGAACTTGAAATGAATAATTCTCAGATTCCCGTTTGGTGTTAGTATCTGTGTCAGTGCGCACGAACTGTACCATTCTACCTCTGTCAGTGGATTATCTAGTAGTGCATCCCATCTCTCTTTAGCTTTAAGTGTGTGGCCTGCTATTTCCGATTGTGCAGCAGTGTACAGTCTAGATAACAAGTGAGATAGATCCCTCGTGGTGATCAGCATTTGCAAGGGTGCTAGAGTTTCCGGCTCCGCAGGGAATGATGGGTAATGTCCCTTTAATGCCCTTGTCAGTCTGTAGTATGTGAAGCGGAACATAGGAGTCTGATTTTGAATATAGTTCAATTGATCAATTTCTATAAATGTGCCTCCCTGAAACACGTCACCCATCTTGTCGATCCCAGCTCTAGACAGCAGAGACATCCCCACCTTTTCGTTAGGGACTGATAAAGCCTGATGGTGCTGCAGTGGCATTTCCGGCGCATATAATGGGGTTTTGTGAGCCAATTGCCCTAGTTTGTTCCATGCCTTGATCGTGGTGTCCACAGTGTTGATGTCCTTTGAGTGGAGTGGAGATCTTGTGTGTGATAATATTGCAGACAGGGGGACGGGATGGGCATCTCCCTCCTCAATGGCCACGTGAGTAATATAGGGGACCTCATGGTACCAGTATGCTGCGTACTGTGCCTGGGCACAGAGGTAATATAGGAGAAAATCAGGCACCCCGAATCCGCCTTTTGCTATCGGGAGCGTTAGTGTCTGTAGTTCAATACGAGCTTGTTTACCCGCCCAAATCAAGGTTAGTACCAGGGACTTTATGCGCCGAAAGACCTCCCGCGTAGGCGTGATGGGTATGTTGTTAAAGAGATATAACAACTTGGGCAAAATGTTCATTTTGACGATCGCTATTCGATCAGCTATCGATAATGGCAAGTGTATCCAACGACGGACCTTGTCGTCCAGCTTGGAGAGTACTACCCCATAGTTTGCGCGCATGACTTCGTCTGGATCCCTGTGGAACATGACCCCTAGGTAGCGAATTGGGTCCTGCTGCCACTCTAGTGGGTAATCTATTTCAAAGGAAGTAGTGGAATCTGTGAGGGGTATGAGTGAGGACTTGGACCAATTTATCGCCAACCCCGAGTGGCCTCCAAATCGGATGTATTCCCTAAGGAGCGAGTTCAGATGTATTTCTGGATCGCGAACATAGAGCAACATATTATCCGCGTAGAGCGATATGTGCAGTGGCCTGGACACAAATTGCAACGCCGAATCCTTGTAATTTTGACGTACTATGCATGCCAGTGGTTCTAACGCCAGCGCGAAGAGCAGGGGTGATAGGGGGCAACCCTGTCTCGTTCCCCGCCCAATGTCAAACGGGGCTGAAACGTACCCATTGATTCGGACCCTTGCACACGGTTTGGTATAGAGCAACGAAATCCACTGGACAAATCTTTTAGGGAAACCCATCCTATTAAGGACGGTTAGCATATAACGCCATTTGATTGAATCGAACGCTTTGGCGGCGGCGAGCATGACAGCCACAGCTTTAACCGAGGGATCTGGTATTATGCGAGGTGGATCTGGTGGGAACAAACCCCGCCTGGTCTGGGAGTACTAGGCGAGTCATCAGAGGGGACAATCTAACAGCCAGTAACTTTGCAAGTATTTTCGAATCTACGTTTATTAGGGATAGGGGCCTGTAGGAGTCGCAGTTTTCCGGATCTTTGGTCGGTTTGAGGAGTGCTATGATCATAGCTTCCCGCAGAGTGGGGGGGAGCAGTGACACCTCAAATGAAGTGCCATACATGTCCACCAAATATGGGGCAATGATATCCACAAACTTCTTGTAAAATTCGGATGTATACCCGTCAGGGCCCGGCGCCTTTCCATTTGGGAGCGAGGCGATCACCTCAGTGACCTCCTCAACCGTGATTGGCCGAGCCAGATATTCCCGATGGGCATCCGATAGCCAGCCAATCGCCACGTCATCAATCAATCAATCAATCAATCAATCAAAGACATTTATAGAGCGCGCTACATACCCGTAGGGTCTCAAGGCGCTGGGGGGGGGGGGGGGGGGGTGCCGCTACTGCTCGAACAGCCAGGTCTTCAGCTTCTTCCTGAAGGAGAGGTGGTCTTGGGTCAGGCGCAGGTCGGGAGGGAGGGAGTTCCAGGTCTTGGCGGCCAGGTAGGAGAAGGACCTTCCTCCTGTAGTCGCTCTTCGGATGCGGGGGACGTCGGCGAGGGCGTGGTTGGCTGATCGGAGGTGGCGTTTGGGAGCGTAGAAGTTGACTCGGCTGTTGAGGTAGCTCGGGCCTTGGTCGTGTAGGGCTTTGTGTGCGTGGGTGAGGAGGCGGAAGGTGATTCTTTTGTTGACGGGGAGCCAGTGAAGGTCTCTCAGATGTCCGGAGATGTGGCTGGTTCATGGGATGTCGAGGATGAGTCTGGCTGAGGCGTTCTGGATCCGCTGGAGTCTCTTCTGGAGCTTGGCGGTGGTACCGGCGTAGAGGGCGTTGCCGTAGTCCAGTCGGCTGGTGACGAGGGCCTGGGTGACGGTCTTCCTGGTCTCGGTGGGGATCCACCAGAAGATCTTCCGTAGCATGCGAAGGATGTTGAAGCATGCCGATGAGACGTTGTTGACTTGCCTGGTCATGGAGAGGGAGGAGTCCAGGGTGAAGCCCAGGTTGCGCGCATGGTCTGTCGGTTTGGGTGCGGTGCCCAGGGCGGGAGGCCACCAGGAGTCGTCCCAGGCGGAGGGTGAGGAGCCCAGGATGAGGACCTCCGTCTTGTCCGAGTTCAGTTTCAGGCGGCTGGTCGTCATCCACTCAGCTACCTCTTTCATCCCTTCGTGCAGGTTGGCTCTGGCGGCGGCGGGGTCGTTGGTCAGGGAGAGGATCAGCTGGGTGTCGTCGGCGTAGGAGATTATTTTGAGGTTGTGCTGGCGTGCGATGGCCGCGAGGGGGCTCATGTAGACGTTGAAGAGGGTGGGGCTCAGAGAGGATCCTTGAGGGACGCCGCAGATGACTTCGGTGGCCTCTGACTTGTACGGTGATAGACGGACTCTCTGTGTTCTTCCGTCGAGGAAGGAGAGGATCCATTCCAGCGCCTTGTCCTGGATTCCGACGTTGCTGAGGCGCTGTACTAGGGTGCGGTGGCAGACAGTGTTGAATGCCGCGGAGAGGTCTAGGAGGATGAGGGCCGCTGTTTCTCCGTTGTCCATCAGGGCTCGGATGTCATCGGTGGCGGCGATGAGGGCGGTCTCGGTGCTGTGATTGGCTCGGAAGCCGGACTGTGAGGGGTCGAGGGATCCATTCGTCTCGTGGAAGGCGGCCATCTGCTTGTTGACGGTCTTCTCGATGACTTTGGCTGGAAACGGGAGGAGCGAGATGGGGCGGTAGTTCTTGAGTTCGGTGGGGTCCGCTGTGGGTTTCTTGAGGAGAGCGCTGAGTTCGGCGTGCTTCCAGCTCTCAGGGAAGGTGGCGGTGTCGAAGGATGTGTTGATGATGTCTCGCAGGTGGGGTGCGATGACAGCGTCAGCCTTGTTGAAGATGTGGTGAGGGCAGGGGTCAGTCGGTGATCCGGAGTGGATGGAGATCATCGTGCGGATGGTGTCTTCGGTGCTGATCGGGGTCCAGGCGTGGAGGGTGGTGTTGGGGGGTGGCTGTTCGGTCTTGGTGTTCGTAGGTTGGATGTTGAAGCTGTAGTGTATGTCCGCGATCTTGTTGTGGAAGTATGAAGCGAGGGAGTTGCAGAGGTCTTGCGATGGGGTGATGTCGTTGTTTCCTGCGCTGGGGTTGGATAGCTCTTTCACGATGTTGAAGAGTTCTTTGCAGTTGTGTGCGTTGTTGTCCAGCCGGTCCTTGAAAGCAGTTTTCTTGGCGGTGCGGATCAGCTGGTGGTGCTTCCGGGTGGCCAGCTTGAAGGTGGTCCTGTTGTCTGGTGTAGGTTCCCTTCTCCAGACTTGTAGGTATTCATATGTTTCCTTAGTAGTAGATGTTGGTTGAGATTTATATAGTGTGCTGTAGGATTCTACAAAACATTTGACTATGTCTGCTGAGTGCGTTTGTACTATTCCTGCTCCTGACTTGACACGGAGTATCGCTGAGTGCCCCCGCCCCTCACATATTTTCCGCGCCAATACTTGCCCTGGTCTGCCCCCTTCTCCAAAAGCCCTGGCTGCATGTTTGCGGTCTAGGTATTTGATTTCCGACGTCAGGAAATCAGCATGTTCTGTGTGTAAGTCGCGCAGCTTGGGTAACAACAGTACATCCTGTGTGTTTTCATATTGTAATTCCAGGTCCCTCATCTGACTTTCGCAGCGGCGAATTTGGCACCTGATGTCTTTGAGTACTCCTATGGTAGTGCTAATGCAGACGCCCCTTATCGTGGCCTTAAAGGCTTCCCAGAGGAGACATGGGTCGTCAGTAGTTTGAGAGTTATAAGCGAAGTAGTCTTTGATCGCCTTCGTCAGGGTGTCGACATATATAGGGTCTGTGAGGGCCTGGGAGTTAAATCGCCATTGGAATGGGGGGGGTGTGTAGTGTGGAATGTCCAGCTGTAATAGAACCGGGTTGTGATCCGATAATGTGCGTGGCAGCACCTGTACCTTACGCGCCCATAGTGCAACATCCTTGGAGCCCAGCCAGTAGTCCAGTCTGGACCAGCTGTTGTGTGACGCGGTGATGTGAGTAGCGCCTGGATCGTTAGTGTGTTGTAGTCTCCAGATATCTGCTAACGCCAGATCCCCCATCATGTGACCTACCATAAGTCTTGACTGCTTGTGCTGTTCCACTGATTGGAAGGATCGATCCAGTCCGTCCTGCAGTGTCACGTTCCAGTCCCCCCCACATAAAATGTGTGTGCCAGTATGTTTCTGCAAGTGTCCCCAGATTTCCCGATAAAAGTCCAGCGCGTCAATATTCGGGCCATATATGTTGAGGAGTGTTATGTGTTGCCCCCTTAGTGTGCCTGTCACCAGCACATACCTGCCAGCAGGGTCCTGTGTCACATGCTTCTCTTCGAAGTTTACCCCTCTCTTAATGAATATAAGCACCCCCCGGGAATAAGATGAGTATGAGGGTCTGTAAGACGTTCCCGCCCATCTCGACCCCAGCGTAGCGTGAGTGTGCGGTGCTAGGTGCAATTCCTGCAGGAATGCAATGTCAATATTCCATCTAGTGAGACTGGCAAATACCTGTCTGATTTTCTGTGGGCGGGAGAACCCCCGTATATTCCATCTGAGGATGTTTAGTCCGTTCCTGCTTTCATTTCTAGAACCTGGCGTACCCATTTGACATAATACCACTCATTCCTGCACATGCAAGTAACCTGCCCGGATCCCGACCCCACCCAGTACAATGATCGCAATATGCAATTACAAGCCCCCTCATGGTACATTCGAATAATGCATACATTTGCAATGTCTCCGGTCTTCGTAAACAGTTAGACATCCCCCCTCCCCAAGGCCCTCCGACTCCAGCATCCCCAACCTGCCGAAGCCATACCCCTACAGAGCACAACTCCCTTAACCACTTAACCAACAACTTGGTGCTCATAGCAGAACTTGTATTGGGTTTTACCCTTACGGAGGACCGCCAGTAGCACAACACTCCACCCGATGTACAGGTGCAGGCGATATTAGATAGAAGCGGACAGAATCGCAGTTTATGTGTCCATTACTCCACAAGTCCACTCTCCCATTACCATCCCTCCGCTGGGTGCAGGCAGTGAAGCAGACCTAGAGGATATGTAGCCGCATCCCGCAGTGAACAGACGTGTAGGGAAGGGACTAATCCCAGTCAAATCAGTGTTCAGCCCTCCCCGCACTTAGTAATTTCCCGGCTACGCTTCATCCGGATCACAGCAGCGCGTAAGGGCAATGTCATCTCTATTAGTTTACAACTCGCAATGTGAGATGGACCGTAGTGTCCAACGTTCCGCCACCTTCTAAGCTATCCCATTCCAGTTGTGAGGGTCTGTGAGCACAGTGTACACAAAAAAGGTCCTGACTCATCGCCCACAGTAGCGGCAGCATTTGCAGTGTAACGCGGCCGTGTTATCTGAAATCCATCGGGAAAAGCCTGGTAGCAATGTCCAGACATGGGTGTTTGTTACAGTTCAGGGCAGGAGTGTGCTATAGTCCCAGCCATCCCAGCTGATCCCTACCCTTCCACCGCCCAAAGTCAAAGCGAAACGCCAACATCTCACCTCAAGTAGTCTCGCATCAGCAAACCCTGCACAGTTAGCCGAGAGTGGCAATATAGCAGTCCATCGTAGTCAGCTGTGCAGCAATCCTTACCGCCGTGTGAAGTCTGAGATTCCTAGGTGCATCAGTCCGAGTCTCTATTCTGGTCGTTCCGGGCTTCCGACCTCGTCTCTCGCTGTATTTTCTTGACAAGTTCGAGGGCCGCTTTAGGCGTTGCCAGCACGATCGTCTGCTCCTTCCACACCACTCGTAGCCGGGCAGGATATAACATAGAATACCCAATGTTCAACTCTCGTAGCTTAGCCTTCACTGTGGTGTATTCCCTACGTGCCTGCTGAACAGCGACCGTGTGATCAGGGTAGAACTCCAGGGAGTTGCCCTGGTGAGTGATTTTGCCCTTTTCCCTTGCAAGTCGGAGGATCACGTCCCTGTCCCTGTAATTGAGGATCCGCGCCACGATCGGTCTGGGCGCAGCGCCGGGCGGTGGTTTGGGGCCAGCGATCTATGAGCTCTTTCCACAATGAAGATCTGCGACAGGGCCTCCGCTCCAAAGATATCCTTACAAAAACCTTCGACGTATTGTTCCATACGGCCTGTGTTGGTTGATTCTGGCAGACCCGTGATTCGCACGTTATTGCGCCTCGAGCGCGCTTCCAAATCCTCCTCCTTCGCTTTTATCACTTCCAGAATGCGCTCCATTCCCGCGCATTTTGAGGTGGACGTCCGTGCTTCATCTTCGACCGCCGAAATCCTGGTTTCAGCTTCGTCCAGCCGTTCGCCGTGTTTTTCTTGTCGGGCAGCCATGCCATCCATCCTGCACGTTAGATTGTCCAGCTTCCCATTGATGTCCTGTAGATTTGATTGAATTGCTATCAGGATCTTTTCTATGTTGTTAGTTGGCGGCGAGTCCGAAGATCCGCCGACCTCCGCTGTGTCGTCCGCTGGCTTAGTCCCCCTCCTATTATCAAAGGAGAGTTTTGGCTGCTGTTTATCCGGCTTACCCATTGCGGCGGCCGGTGAAAGCACTTTCCTCAACGTTGGTCCAGATGCCCTCGTCACTCTGGCCGCCGTCGCCGTGTTTCCTCGTTGGTGGTAGCCCGCAGTTGCACGTGTTGGCAAGTTCGTTTCCAAGATGGCCACCACTGGTTGTGATACGCTAGCAGGCGAGGACTATTAGAGCGATGTGGACTGGTCAACCCCTCAGCGTTGTGTAGCGAGGGAAAGGGTCGCTTTCGTGGCTGTTGGGGGGCCCTTCGCAATCAGCCCGGCCAGTGGGACATCACCCTGTTCGTGTGGCCTCTCACCCCCAATGTCTATTAGCCCTATGGACCCACGTTTCCCTGATCGCTGGATCGGTGGAGAACAGGAGGTCTTCAACGCGCTGTGCCCAGTTTACATGCGCGTGGTAGCGTGTCCCGTCTTCCTCCCCGCTAATCCGCCGGTAGTGAGCCCAGTTCGCCGAGCATAAGCCCGCCGGCGCTATTCCGCCGAGTCCGCTGTACCAGCAAGGGGCGCCGCCATCTTGTCAGGCAACCGGCCGATGCGTGTGCGGACTCCGCCGCTAGTTCTCGGGGCTGAAGCAGTGCTAACGTGCACTCTGGCCCTGGCAGTCTGCGCTCACCTTCGGACGCTGTTGCTGGGCTATCCGGCCAGTCTGCTGCCGATCGTGCGTTGCTTGCAGCATTCTTCCAGACGTCCGCCGGCCATCTTGTCAGGCAGTCCGGTGCACACTATAATGAACTCGGTATTTCTCTGCGCTGCGAGGGTATCAGCCGCCTCCGCACAGGTCCATCTCTGCTCCACATCATCCTACACCAGATTTTAGTCATGCAGGGTGGGTTGGTGGGGTTTTAGTGGCAATGGATCACATCGTGTGATATCGCCCGGCGGAGCTGCAGTTCAGGCAGCCATTCCGCTGTGCGCCCCCTAGCGCCTCCCAGGTTTGCAAGTAAAGTTGGTAACAAACCTATTTGTGAAACTCTACAGGAATAAATGCACTCCAATAGCAGTCACTCAGTCACTCAGTAAAGTCCTGGCCCTGCATGAGCAAAGGAGAGGCATTAACGCTTGTTGGAAGGGCTCTGATGGTGAATAAGGGCCCCCTGCCTGAACCACGAAGGATCATTGTGAGCTGTGCTGGAGGCATGTGAGGGCCCCTAGGTAGAGGACGGTGCAGTGAGAGGCCCTGAGACCTTGGAGAGTGATCTAAGAACCACATGTGGATTTTGATGAGCGGTGAGTCTTCTACAGAAGGCGCAGGAGTATTTGAACAGCATATTAGAGTTTATGATACCAGCCAAGTGTGGAGGAAGCACATGAAAGTGGGGTCAGAGTGACCACAGTGCGGTCGTGAGCAATTGTGTGGAATCAGTCCTCGGTAGAGGCAAGCGATATTTAAATTGAACCAGAATCAATGCTGATCACTGTGGAGAAGGCTGTGAAACCTGGATGTGTGGGACTGAGGGGGGTCAGACCAAAAGGCATGAGTAGGGCATCGGAACAATAATTAGGGCCAGCTCAACATGCCAGTCAATCAGAAGAGCGGGGGCTTATAATCAGCCCGTTGAGTGGCTTGGGGGGTTGTACACATTGCCATGGGTAAGGATGAAGAGACCCGAGCGGGGGCCACCAATACTATTACGCAGTATACTATGCAGTTGCACCCCCCACAGCATCTGACAAGCCAGATCGCTGACACGGATGGAGGGGGAGAGGGGAGGAAGCCTATGTGGACGGAGCTGTTGGTCGCCATTCAGGGTTCCTGAAAAGCATTGGAAGCCCGGATTGACACTGTATCCCTTGATGTTAATTTATTGTGGTCTGACCTTTGCAAGGTGGCGGACAAGGTCACAGTTGTGAAAGAAGACGTATCGGGCCTAAAGGGTAAGGTGATTGCTCAGAAGAAACAGTTGTCACATCTTTCTCCACAACGAAAGCCCTGGAGCGCCGGGTGGAGGATGCGGAGGGCCAGGCACGGCAATATTTGCATCCTGCTCTTCCCCGAGTAGAGCTACTTCTGGAGCAATGGTGTCCGGTCGCTCTGTCAAATGTGTTTGTCATTGAAAGAGCGCCCCAGGGGCTCCCCATGCGTTTATTGCAAACATTTTGAACTGCAGGGGTAGAGACTGTATTCTACAGGCCGCAACAGAACGGCATGACCTCTGCTTTGAAAATAACAAAATATCTATTTACCCTGACTATACTAGGCATATGCAGGAACAGCGTAATTCCTTCCTGAGGAAACCTTGAGAACTCCACCTGCAGTACATGCTTTTATATCCCGCAAAGCTTAAGGTCCTAATGCAGGGGAGGGCATATTTCTTTGAGACCCCTGAGGAAGCGTGGGAATGGCTAGAGATACTCCTGGCACGAGAACCTAGACCAAGCAGTAAGAGATGGGGCAACAGACCTATGTCAGGGTCACAAGAAGGGGGGTCAGGCGAGAGATCATCTGGTAAGACTGCTGCCTCAGATAATAGGATCAGAGTTAGAAGTGACAGAGCTTTGCATATGAGTGAGGTCTCCCTCTTGGCCCCGGAAGCTGAGGGGAATAATGTGGCTCAGGACAATGGTGTATTGCAAGAGTGGCCAAATGCATCAGTGAACGTGGTCCCAGAGACGCTGCTTGAGCAGGAAGGGGATGAAGAGGATGGGTGGAGGGAGGAGACTTTGTAGGGATGGGAGGGAGTTAACTGAATCTAGGAACTTTGTGCTAATAATTAAACATACCATGCAGGCCGTTAAGAGACAGAATAGTGAACGGACACAAGCGTGCAGGGGACACGGGGTAGGGCTCGAATATTAAGAAGACACATACCTAGCCAGATGCAAACTTTACTAGGACACAGCTTAATTTAGATTGTCTAAAATGTAGAAATATGTGGTGGAGGGGAGCAATACTTCCAGATTTCTCTAGAGAGGGTGGCTGGAGATTATTGCTCCAGTTGGGCTTATAAGGGGATGTGTGTGGCCTGGCACGACATTGAGAATTACATTTTTGAACAGTTTGTTGTTTGCAAAATGCCCCTGGGGGGTTGGGCTGGAAGGGGTGAGGGGTGTTGATATATTTTTGAGTGGGTTTGTTTCAAACATGTGCACTATAGCGGTGGACACAGGGGTGGGCAGGATTCGACACCGGTGCCCGAAGTAAGTACACTCCACAATGGAGATGAAGTTTACATTTCTAACTTGGATTTTGCGGGGACTGGGCACCTGTACAAAAAGACATAGGGCCAGATGTATCAAGCCTTTTAATGGTTGCAAACGGGCTGATTCACAGAATCAGCCCATTTGCAAGCTGTAAAAAGCCTTTTGGGATGTATCATCCCAAAAGGCATTCACAAAATAGGGAATCTCAATTTTTGCGATTACCTATTTTGCAAATGCATTTACCTAATTGCAATACAAGAAGCAGTTAAAAATTGAGACCTTGCTTTAAGGAATCACAAATTACCACCAACTCCAAGTTGGTGGTTGTAGGAGAAATGGGTCTGCAATCCTATGATCATCCAGATTTTTTGCTTTTGTTTCACTGGTTTACGACTTTCTCTGGCTGTGGGCCTGCCAATCAGACCAACAGCCTAGCTGTTCTCTCACTAAATTGACATGTGTACCTTAGGTGCATTTACCAATTGGTACTGGGCCACCTTATCAGACCCTGTAACTCAGGGCATAGGTGTACCCAGGGGCTGAAGCATGTATTATGCCACCCCTGGCTGGCCTCCTAAATTTGACACAACTGGCTGCACGGCAGCTGGGGCAAGGTGGTGTAATCACCCTTTGCTTTAGATATAGTATGCCTATATCTAACCCTAAAAATGGACACACAGGTTCCTATCAGTCACTCCTATGGCAGGCCTTGACAATCCTGAAGGCAGAGTGCATGGAATCGTGTGAAATGGTGCTCTGGAACCAAGTCCTAATAGCTGTTCCATGATAACGCATACCATATACTCTTAAGTGCCTTATAATCCTCGCGGTTATATGCTAACTTTGGTATTGCTTTATCAAAACTTGTCGAGTAAGGTGTCATACGAATTGGAATACTAACCCCTCGCCAATTCTGGCGACGGGGTTAGCATTCCACCCTTCTAGAGGGACACGACATGTATGTAACTGTGAACCCCGGTTAAAGTTAACTGAAGCCTCAGCTCCACAAAATGGATGCTGCCACCACAGACACGAGTCTGACCTCCTGCTGGTGGGAGTCCTTCCAGCGAGGAGAGCTTGGACAAAGGGTTTCCTGTCCGGGGCGGTGCTAGCACCATCCCAGACAGGGTTTTGTGTATCCTGGGTAGGCAGGGCTTTTCAGGAAGGTGACTGCTGAGTGGCACCCCGATGCTCACTACGCATAGGCCGGCTAGAACCAGTTCCAGGGGCACACCAGCCCCTGGCCTGGGGAAAGTCCGGCATGGGAGAGGGGTGTAACCACCCCCCTCCTAGTCCCACCCATAGGCAGGACTTAGTCACCGGGTCAGCCCCTTTTCCTAGTATAAAGTTAGGAGCGGGCCCCCTTCCAAATTAGATCATCTTTGGAATCAAGACACGACTTTCTTCGAAATGACTTCAAGATTTCTTCTTCAAGATTCTCCCTTGTGACTAAGGAGTAGTCACCCTGCATCCGCAGGCACCATCTTAAGAACACTGCGGTCTGCTGCAAGTCCTTCGTCCGGAATCCGACTGCCCAGCTTGACGAGAACCGGCTTCCCTGGCACCTCTGACCTCTACTCACCTCTACAGCAAAGCTGAGACCCGTGAGTGCGACAAGACCTCGAGGGACCGGCCATCTTCAACTGCACGACTTCTTTCCAGCACGACCGCCGAGGGATCCTCTGGTGAGTGCTTTGGGGTCCGAGAAGCCCCGACCCTGAGCAGCTCCAGCACCGAAGTACAGCCTCCCAGCATCTCCACGATCTGCGTGGGGCCCTTCTACTTTTTGCTGCTCACTGCGTTGTTTGGCTACTAGCCCGCTGGCTTGTGGCCTTCTTAACGATGCCCGACGACATCACTGCTGCTGGTCTGGTTGCTCCAGACTGGCCCTTGCTCCCTTCCAAAAGAGGAGCATCCCGGACCCTCCTGGTCCACTCAAGACGCCATTTTAGGTCCACCGCGTGGGCTTGAATTAGCCAAGGCTTTGTTGCCCAATCCTGGGTCCAGCGACGCCGACAGCTTCATCCATCGTGGGACAGCTCGCTCCTCCATCCTGGTTGCCGACAACGCCTCCTGGTCCGTAAGATCTGCAGAGCCCAGCGTCGCCCACTCACCTAGTCGAGGTGACTACCATCCGGTGCCCTCCTGGTGCCACCTGACTACTGGCTAGTAGTCACGAACTTGGTCTCCTCTGCTTTCAGGTATCGTCCATCTTCAAGATCCAGGCTTGGATCACTTCGAACTCTCTTCACTGGTCGCCTGCCAGCATCTTTCCTTCAGGCTCCTGGTCGGTCTACGAGGATTCCCGACGTCTTTTGAGACCTATGCAGCTGCAGCCCCTGGGCTAGGTAACTTCGGCATTTCGGTGCCCCAGCATAGCCTCACTATCCAACGGTCAGAATCCACTTTCGTTTTCCTCCTACCAGGTCGGGTTCGCCCGAGAACACTAACTTTGCTTTTACTAGCTACCATAGACTTTGTCCCGCATCACGCGTGAGAGTGCGCACTCTGCACCCGAGTCCCCTAGGCTTCCTAGACGTAATCTAAAGATTCTATAGTCAAGTCCTAGCGATTCCAAAGCCTATTAGTACTGTACTTACCTGCTAGTAATTTCGCATTCCACTTTCAGAGTATATAGTTTATCGTGCCCCTCGGGCATTTGTGTATATTGTGCTAACTTAAGTATTTTCGTAAGAGTTTTGTTTTGTGCTTAGTACCCTGTCCTCATAAAAAGTACAGGGCTGTTGTGATTCTAATAAATACACTGTTTATTTTCATAACACTTGTGTGGTGTCCTTTCACTTGGTGTTCAAGGGGTATATGTGATGGTATAACAGCTGGCTTAACACGCCCTCTCGAGTCTTTAGCCTTAGACTGCTTGTATCCACGCTACTAGGATAGCTGGTCTATAAGGTTGACTTACAACCAATCATCAATAAGGGTTGTTTGGACTGATACATAGTGATCACTAGAATAGTGAGCACTGCATATCAGGCCAACTTCTCACATTGGTGAGCAGCGGTTGGGATTTGAGCTTGCTGTTGTTTTACCACACGTATCCTAAGAATATCTTGTGAAAGATCACATAAGTACTTCAGGTACATATAACTTAGCTTAAAATACTCTGAGTTCTACTGAACCAGCTGTTGCAGCTCCTCAAGGCTTAGCACACCTTGGCTGCAACTCTTAGCAAGGGATCAGTAGGCAAACATATAGTGTAGGTAGGTGCATCACTTACACCACACTAGAAGCATGTCTAACCACGGAGAGTCTACAGAGACCCCTCTGGTGGTTGAGGACCCTCCACAGGCCTCTTCTAGATATGCAGCCCTTAGCTTCCAGGAGATGAGACAAGTGTGTACCTCCAGGAAGCTAAAACAGGGGTCTAACCCCACAATCCCATTTCTGATTGGTCTCTTAGAGACTTATGATGCCAGAAGAGCTGAGAAACTTTGCTCTTCTCATCCAGAAGGGGACATGCCTGCCCTAGAGGGAACCACAGGTGACCCTGACCTCATCCATCTCTCAGCAGAGGAGGATGATGATCAAGAGCCATCTGAGGACGAGGCAGACAAAGGTCCAGAAGTAGTTAGCCAGCTAACTAGGGACAACTTAAGCAGGCATGAGAATGGTACTAGGAGACCCCTGGGACCCCTCTCAGGCCAGCTAAACATTGGGAGTGGACGAGTTAGGTCTCTATCAAGACGCTCTAACAGATCCATTCAAACCAATGGCTCTCAGGCCTCTGCTCTGAGGAGGATGACATCCCCTCAGAGGAGAGTATATGAAGCCAAGGAAAGGGAAGTCAATCTGAGGATTGAAAGGGAAGAACTTGCCCTGGCCAAAGAGAGACTTGCCTTTGCTAGAGAGCAAGAATGAATTGAGTGGGTCAAAACCCACTGGTGGCAGCATTATACCTAGCAATAGGGACAGGAGTTTTGATACAAGACACCTGAGTAACATAGTGCCCCCCTTTAAACAAGGGGATGACATCCACAAATGGATAACTGCTTTGGAGAGGGCCTGCACTGTGCAGGGTGTTCCCCAAAGTCAGTGGGCAGCTATCTTGTGGCTCTCCTTTGAAGGTAAAGGTAGAGATAAGCTCCTCACCACATGGGCTGAGGATGCTAACAATTACCAAGTCCTGAAGAACACACTGATTGATGGGTTTGGCCTAACCACTGAGCAGTACAGGTTGCTGTTCAGGGATACCCAGAAAACTCAGTCTCAGGATTGGTCTGATTTTGTAGATTGTGCCACTAAGGCTTTGGAGGGCTGGTTGCTGGGCAGTAAGGTTACTGATTACACAGGATTGTATAATTTGATCATGAGAGACCAAATTTTAAACAATTGTCAGAACCAGTTGTTGCATCAGCATCTTGTTGACTCAGATCTGACCTCTCCCCAAGAATTGGGAAAGAAGGCAGACAGATGGGTCAGAACAAGAGTTAAGCAAAATCAGGGGCAGAACCAGGGTGGTCAGAAGAAAGCAGACCAGAAGGGTAAAGATTCTAAAGGTGAAAATGACCAGAAGTCTTCGACAGGTCCCCAACAACCCAAAGAGGGTGGGGGTCAGGCTTCCCAGAAAAAGAAGAATCAAGAAGGCCAATTTAAAAGGTGGTGCCAATACTGTAAAACTAAAACTCACTGGTTTAGTGAGTGCACCAAGAAAGGAGGGCAGACTCCTGCTACTGCTGCCCCTAAGGCACCTGTGCCCCCTAGTACAGCCAGCAGTAGTAGTGCACCTCCCAAGGGTTTAGTAGGGTTAACCTTGAGTTCTGAGGGGTATGACAACTTAGTTGGCACACTCACTCAGGCTGTCCTTGTCTGTACAGGGGATGTGGATATATCCCCTGATGTCAGTCCCAATACTTTGGGCAAATACAGACAGACACCTTTTATCAATGGTAAAATGGCTCAGGCCTATAGGGACACTTGTACCAGTGTCACAATGGTGACACCTAACTTTGTGGACCCTGGACAGATCATGCCAGGTACAGATTTCCTGGTGACCAATGCAAGCAATGTCACTACCAGTCATAGTATGGCAATTGTAGCTTTCTCCTGGGGAGATGTAACTGGCCAAAAAAAGGTTGTAGTTAGCTCAGACCTCCCAGTGGATTGTTTGTTGGGCAATGATTTGGAGTCATCACAATGGTCAGAAGTGGAGCATAGGACTCACATGGAGATGTTAGGCTTGCCAGCACATGTGCTTGCTGTGACTAGGTCACAGGCCAGAAAATGCCCCACTGAACAGGTGCTGGATCCTGGAACAATGGACCAGCCACCTTCCAAGAAGAAGAGCAGTAGGGTTAAGGCATTGCCTTCCCCCTTGCCCCAGGTTGAGGATCAAGTCTCAGAGGAGGCTGACCTATAGGAACTGAGGGAAACTGAGCCTAAAGAGTTTGAACTTGATCAAGTTGAATTCCTGGGCTCAGGGGGACCCTCAAGAGAGGACCTGGGGAAGGAACAACTAGACTGCCCTTCCCTTGAACCCCTCAGACAGCAGGCTGCTGCTGAGGCTGCTGGGAACGCCACAGGTACCCACAAGGTATACTGGGAAGATGGACTCCTGTACACTGAGGCAAGAGACCCCAAGCCTGGCATGGCCAGGAGGCTGGTTATCCCCTTGTCTCAGAGAGGTTTCCTCCTTACCTTGGCCCATGAGATTCCCTTAGCAGGTCACTTAGGCCAGACAAAGACTTGGGACAGGCTTGTCTCACACTTTCACTGGCCTCACATGAATGAGGATACCAAGGAGTTTTGTCGCTCCTGTGTCACTTGCCAAGCCAGTGGTAAGTCAGGTGGCACAACAAAGGCCCCCCTTATACCAATGCCTGTGGTGGGGGTGCCCTTTGAAAGAGTGGGGATTGACATTGTTGGTCCAATGGAACCCCAGACAGCATCAGGGCACAAGTTTATACTGGTGGTAGTGGATCATGCCACCAGGTATCCTGAAGCTATTCCCCTTAGGACCACTACAGCACCTGTGGTGGCAAGAGCCCTAGTTGGAGTGTTCTCCAGAGTGGGCTTCCCTAAGGAGGTTGTCTCTGACAGAGGTGCAAACTTCGTGTCAAGCTACTTAACTGCTATGTGGAAGGAATGTGGTGTCAATTACAAATTCACTACACCCTATCATCCACAATGCAATGGGCTTGTTGAAAGGTTCAACAGGACCCTAAAAGGGATGATTCATGGACTACCTGAAAAGCTCAGGCGTAGATGGGATGTCCTGATTCCCTGCCTTCTGTTTGCTTACAGAGAGGTCCCACAGAAGGGGGTTGGCTTCAGCCCTTTTGAACTTTTGTATGGGCATCCTGTAAGAGGACCCCTGTGCTTGGTGAAGGAAGGATGGGAGAGACCTCTCAAAAAGCCTGCAACCAGCATAGTGGACTATGTACTTGGTCTCCGCTCCAGGATGGCTGAGTATATGGAGAAGGCATCTGAAAACCTTGAGGCCAGTCAAGAACTCCAAAAAGCTTGGCATGACCAAAAGGCTGTCTTGACTGTTTATCAGCCTGGACAGAAGGTGTGGGTGTTGGAGCCAGTGGCCCCAGCAGCACTCAAAGACAAATGGTCTGGGCCCCACACAATTCTTGAGCAGAAGGGAGAGGTCACCTACCTGGTGGACCTTGGAACTCCCAGGAGCCCCCACAGGGTGCTCCATGTCAATAGGCTCAAAGCATATGTCGACAGGAAGGACATGAGCTTGCTCATGGCCATAGATGAGGGACAGGAGGAAGAGAGTGACCCTCTCCCAGACCTGCTCACTCAGAATCCTGATGATGGGTCAGTAGATGGTGTTGTCTTTTGTGGCAGCCTCTCTGAACATCAACAGAAAGATTGCAAACAAGTTATTCAATCTTTCAGACATATGTTCTCTCTAACACCCAGTCAAACCAATTGGTGTACCCATGAGGTTGACACTGGTGACAGCTTGCCAGTCAAGAGTAAAATCTACAGGCAGCCTGATCATGTTAGGGACTGCATCAAAACTGAAGTGCAGAAAATGTTGGAGTTGAGAGTCATTGAACCCTCAGATAGCCCTTGGGCTAGTCCAGTAGTTCTAGTGCCAAAACCTCACACCCAGGGTGGTAAGAAAGAGATGAGGTTCTGCGTAGACTACAGGGGTCTCAATGCAGTCACTAAGACTGATGCCCACCCAATACCAAGGGCAGATGAACTTATAGATAGATTGGCTTCTGCCAACTACTTAAGTACATTTGACCTGACAGCTGGGTATTGGCAAATCAGGTTAGCTGAGGATGCCAAGCCCAAGACAGCATTTTCAACCCCTGGTGGGCATTATCAATTTGTGGTAATGCCCTTTGGTCTGAAAAATGCACCTGCCACCTTCCAAAGGTTGGTGAATCATGTTCTCACTGGGCTGGATGACTTCTGTGCAGCATATCTTGATGATATTGCTGTCTTTAGCTCCAACTGGGAGGATCACCTGGTCCACCTGAGGAAAGTGTTAGAGGCACTGCAGGCAGCAGGTCTCACTATCAAGGCCACAAAGTGCCAGATAGGGCAGACACAGGTTGTGTATTTGGGCCACCTTGTAGGTGGAGGCCAAGTTCAACCACTGGAGAGCAAAATACAGTCAATCAGGGACTGGGCTCCTCCAACCACCCAGACTCAGGTTCGAGCTTTCTTGGGCCTGACTGGTTACTATAGAAAGTTTGTCAGAAATTATGGATCAATTGTGACTCCACTTAATGAACTGACAAGTAAGAAAATGCCCAAAAAGGTTCAGTGGACAGCAGGCTGTCAAAAAGCATTCGATGACCTAAAGCAAAGCAGGCCATGTGCACAGCACCTATCCTCAAGAGTCCAGACTACTCCAAACCATTCATTGTCCAAACAGATGCTTCTGAGTTGGGTGTGGGAGCTGTTCTATCTCAACTGAATTTTGATGGTCAAGACCAGCCCATTGCTTTTATAAGCAGAAGTCTGACCCCCAGAGAGAAAAATTGGTCAGCTATTGAGAGGGAGGCCTTTGCTGTGGTTTGGGCCCTGAAGAAACTGAGGCCATACTTGTTTGGCACTCATTTCAAGATTCAGACAGACCATAAGCCCCTCTTGTGGCTAAATCAGATGAAGGGTGAAAACCCCCAAAATGCTTAGGTGGTCCATTTCCCTACAAGGGATGGATTTTACAGTGGAGCATAGACCTGGCACTGATCATGGCAATGCAGATGGGCTCTACAGGTATTTCCACTTAGAGCAAGAAGACTCACCTGGTCAAGGTTAGTTTATTGTCCCAAAGTTTGGGGGGGGGGGGTCATGTAGGAGAGTAGGGTCTGCAATCCTATGATCACCCAGATTTTTTGCTTTTGTTTCACTGGTTTACGACTTTCTCTGGCTGTGGGCCTGCCAATCAGACCCACAGCCTAGCTGTTCTCTCACTAAATTGACATGTGTACCTTAGGTGCATTTACCAATTGGTACTGGGCCACCTTATCAGACCCTGTAACTCAGGGCATAGGTGTACCCAGGGCCTACCAGGGGCTGAAGCATGTATTATGCCACCCCTGGCTGGCCTCCTAAATTTGACACAACTGGCTGCACGACAGCTGGGGCAAGGTGGTGTAATCACCCTTTGCTTTAGATATAGTATGCCTATATCTAACCCTAAAAATGGACACACAGGTTCCTATCAGTCACTCCTATGGCAGGCCTTGACAATCCTGAAGGCAGAGTGCTTGGATCGTGTGAAATGGTGCTCTGGCATGAGCTGAGCCCGTTTGCAGCTTGCGGAACCAAGTCCTAATAGCTGTTCCATGATAACGCATACCATATACTCTTAAGTGCCTTATAATCCTCGCGGTTATATGCTAACTTTGGTATTGCTTTATCAAAACATGTCGAGTAAGGTGTCATACGAATTGGAATACTAACCCCTCGCCAATTCTGGCGACGGGGTTAGCATTCCACCCTTCTAGAGGGACACAACATGTATGTAACTGTGAACCCCGGTTAAAGTTAACTGAAGCCTCAGCTCCACAAAATGGATGCTGCCACCACAGACACGAGTCTGACCTCCTGCTGCTGGGAGTCCTTCCAGCGAGGAGAGCTTGGACAAAGGGTTTCCTGTCCGGGGCGGTGCTAGCACCATCCCAGACAGGGTTTTGTGTATCCTGGGTAGGCAGGGCTTTTCAGGAAGGTGACTGCTGAGTGGCACCCCGGTGCTCACTACGCATAGGCCGGCTAGAACCAGTTCCAGGGGCACACCAGCCCCTGGCCTGGGGAAAGTCCGGCATGGGAGAGGGGTGTAACCACCCCCCTCCTAGTCCCACCCATAGGCAGGACCTAGTCACCGGGTCAGCCCCTTTTCCTAGTATAAAGTTAGGAGCGGGCCCCCTTCCAAATTAGATCATCTTTGGAATCAAGACACGACTTTCTTCGAAAGGACTTCAAGATTTCTTCTTCAAGATTCTCCCTTGTGACTAAGGAGTAGTCACCCTGCATCCGCAGGCACCATCTTAAGAACACTGCGGTCTGCTGCAAGTCCTTCCTCCGGAATCCGACTGCCCAGCTCGACGAGAACCGGCTTCCCTGGCACCTCTGACCTCTACTCACCTCTACAGCAAAGCTGAGACCCGTGAGTGCGACGAGACCTCGAGGGACCGGCCATCTTCAAGACTGCACGACTTCTTTCCAGCACGACCGCCGAGGGATCCTCTGGTGAGTGCTTTGGGGTCCGAGAAGCCCCGACCCTGAGCAGCTCCAGCACCGAAGTACAGCCTCCCAGCATCTCCACGATCTGCGTGGGGCCCTTCTGCTTTTTGCTGCTCACCGCGTTGTTTGGCTACTAGCCTAATGGCTTGTGGCCTTCTTAACAACGCCCAACGACATCACTGCTGCTGGTCTGGTTGCTCCAGACTGGCCCTTGCTCCCTTCCAAAAGAGGAGCACCCCGGACCCTCCTGGTCCACTCAAGACGCCATTTTAGGTCCACCGCTTGGGCTTGAATTAGCCAAGGCTTTGTTGCCCAATCCTGGGTCCAGCGACGCCGACAGCTTCATCGATCGTGGGACAGCTCGCTCCTCCATCCTGGTCGCCGACAACGCCTCCTGATCCGTGAGATCTGCAGAGCCCAGCGTAGCCCACTCACCTAGTCGAGGTGACTACCATCCGGTGCCCTCCTGGTGCCACCTGACTACTGGCTAGTTGTCACGAACTTGGTCCCCTCTGCTTTCAGGTATCGTCCATCTTCAAGATCCAGGCTTGGACCACTTCGAACTCTCTTCACTGGTCGCCTGCCAGCATCTTTCCTTCAGGATCCTGGTCCGTCTACGAGGATTCCCGACGTCTTTTGAGACCTATGCAGCTGCAGCCCCTGGGGTAGGTAACTTCGGCGTTTCGGTGCCCCAGCATAGCCTCACTATCCAAGGGTCAGAATCCACTTTTGTTTTCCTCCTACCAGGTCGGGTTCGCCCGAGAACACTAACTTTGCTTTTACTAGCTACCATAGACTTTGTCCCGCATCACGCGTGAGAGTGCGCACTCTGCACCCGAGTCCCCTAGGCTTCCTAGACGTAATCTAAAGATTCTATAGTCAAGTCCTAGCGATTCCAAAGCCTATTAGTACTGTACTTACCTGCTAGTAATTTCGCATTCCACTTTCAGAGTATATGGTTTATCGTGCCCCTCGGGCATTTGTGTATATTGTGCTAACTTAAGTATTTTCGTAAGAGTTTTGTTTTGTGCTTAGTACCCTGTCCTCATAAAGAGTACAGGGCTGTTGTGATTCTAATAAATACACTGTTTATTTTCATAACACTTGTGTGGTGTCCTTTCACTTGGTGTTCAAGGGGTATATGTGATGGTATAACAGCTGGCTTAACACGCCCTCTCGAGTCTTTAGCCTTAGACTGCTCGTATCCACGCTACTAGGATAGCTGGTCTATAAGGTTGACTTACAACCAATCATCAATAAAGGTTGTTTGGACTGATACATAGTGATCACTAGAATAGTGAGCACTGCATATCAGGCCAACTTCTCACAGTGGTAATTTGCAAATTCCTGGAAAAATGCATATTTTAGCATTTTCCTAAATGCCATGTGGTGCACACATATGTCCTTAGGGCATGTAAGTGCCCCACATGTGCACACTTACCTTTTTTGGGGGTGCATCAGGGTGGCCTTTTGGCCTCTTATCAC
The DNA here is from genome assembly GCF_964263255.1 of Lissotriton vulgaris. Classification (NCBI taxonomy): domain Eukaryota; kingdom Metazoa; phylum Chordata; class Amphibia; order Caudata; family Salamandridae; genus Lissotriton; species Lissotriton vulgaris. The sequence continues at coordinate 473,761,114 of NC_141698.1, read as the reverse complement.
CCTTGTAATTGCATTCGCAATTTGCAATTACCAATTACCAATTTGGTACTCGCAAATTGCGAATGCATTCCCATAAATTGGAATGCATTCCATAATAGCAAATTGCAATTTGCGATTCATTAATAGGAAATGTTAAGGATTCACACCAAAAATTGCAAATCCTTCATACATTGCATTTTTCGATTCTTAAATAGTGAATCGATAAAATTCACTATTTAACAATTACAAAAGCAATTCTTGATACATCTGGCCCATAGAGTGTTAACTTTCCTCAAGCTGCACCATATTTTGATTGTTTGCCTCCAGGAAACGCACCTGAATGATTGCGGAGCAACTAGAGTAGCTAAGATGTGGCGAGTTCAGATGTACCATCACTCTTCCTGCTCCACCTACGGTAGGGGTACCATGGTTTGGGTGGCCCCGGGCACCCTATTTACGATGACGTATACTGATTCTGATGTGAGTGGCAGATACGTATTGCTGCGAGGGTCCCTAGATGGTAGGGAAATTGTCATTCTGAATTATTATGCCCACAACATAGATGATCACTGATTTTCCAGGTCACACAGGAATTACTCGCCAATTAATAAGACGCTCCATTAATTTGGTAAGGCGATTTTTATTGGTTGCTGGACCAGGCCCTTGATAGAGCCCCTTTGAAGGTTTGCACAAAACCGAGTATGACACAGATGCTCAGTAGGGTCATGCAGGATCTAGGAGCTCATGATATTTGGAGGGAGACTCATTCCACACTCCCACTGTTTACTTATCAATCCCTGATGCATTGAACTCAGAGTAGATTGGATAGAGTGCTGGTGTCGGGGGAACAGTAATTTCCTGAAACAGAGGTTACTCATCTGGCGTGTCTTTTGTCTGATCTCTCAACGGTGTGATGAACGTTGAGGTGGGGGACTCCTGTCCTGGGCCCTAGGTGCTGGAGGTTTACGCCTTATATATTGGAAGCTCAAGTAGGGAGGACTATCCTCGCACAATCAATCACAGAGTATTTAGATATCAAGTGGCCAGCATGAATTTTTTGCTGATATTTAGGACAGGTTGGACAGATATAGCCTAACATGTTATCGCCAACGGCTACATGCCGAGGGTGACAAATCAGGTTGCATGTTGGCCTGGATCCCACAAAGGGAGCAGGCTCCCAAGATGAAAACAGCCCTAATTGCCAAGGAGGGAGGCTTGTCCACACTAAAGCTGGCGTCTTAGAGGTGTTCCAACAGCACCTACAGCGGGTTTACACTGCAGACCCTGGGGTGACACCAGATAGGCACGTCCCAGTCGTCGGAGAATTGGCACTCCCACGGCTTCCGCCGGATAGTGTGGAGTAATTAGATGCCCAGATCACTCTCAGGGAAATACAGAAGGCTCTTTGATAATGCTCTAAGGCCCCAAGGGCCGATGGGTTTCATAAGTCCTTCTTGCAGGCATAACAGTTGATGCAGCCTCTGTTGCAGGAATATGAGGAGGCATTTGAGTTGAGAGTGTTGCCTTCCTTAATGAGGAAGGGTGAAATTGTCTTGCTCCTAAAGCCAGGGGGGATGCTCAGAACCCCTCAGCATATCGACCAATTACAATGATCAACTGGGATGTAAACATATAATGTAAAGCCCTGGCTACAAGACTGGCCCCTCACATGACTCATTTGATTCATGAGGATCAATGTGGGTTCATTCCATCTCATAACATGGGCATAAATATTAGGAAATTGTCCCATATTTTACGCAAACCATGGCATAGGGACAAGGAGCTGCCCTTAGTGTCAATAAACCTGGATAAGGCCTTTGATTTTGTAGACTGGGGATACTTGTTGGAGGTATTCAGGGTGGCGGGTTTCGGCACAAAGTTTAGAAGATGGGTGCAGATCTTGTATACAGCACCTAGTGCTAGGGTTAGGGTTGGAGGGAGCAGGCGAGTGGAGGCTAGAGAGGTGGACATGCCAGGGTTGCCCAATCTCCCCGCTCCTGTTTGTACTGGCAATAGAACTGTTGGCGATTCGGGTGTGGAAAGATCGGGCAGCCTGGGGTATTAAGGTGGGAGGAACGCCTCAGGTAATATCGCTGTATGCGGATGACGCATTATTTTATGTTTCCACACCCCAAGAGGCAGTGCCAAAACTGTTGCTAGTACTAAATGAGTTTGATAATTGCTCCAGGCTGAGACTTAATAGGAGTACATTTTTCTTTTTCCACTCGCTCGGCTAGCTGATCAATCGGTGGGGTCACTCCCTCAACTGGGACTGAAATGGGAGACCGAGTACTTTAGGTACTTGTGAATCCGGGTGGCGGGTGATGACTCTCGAATGTTACAACTGAATATTCACAAAATGTTGGAGGCTTTAAGGGGTTTGATTAGATTCTAGAACTCCTTCCCACTATCCCTAAAGGGAAGGTTGACAATAGCCAAAATAGTGGTGCTATATCGCTGGCTGTATCTGTTACAGAACACAATGTGTCCAATACCGAGACGAATATTCAGGGCACTAGACTCCCTTTTGATAGACCTTTATTGGGTGCGACGGCGAAGCAGAGTACCTATTAGGGAGGTGGACTTGAGGCACCCAGACTGGAGCTATATTATTATGAGGCTCAGCTGCAAAACGCGACCTGGTAGTTTGCCGAGGGGGATAACTGGGAAAAGAGGCTCATATGCGACAGAGTGCCAGCATCTGAACTGACGATTTTATTTATGGAGGGGGTGGGTCCTCCGGAGAGAGCACCTTATGCGGTGAAGCAGACAGCATTTGTGTGGCAGTTATTTGTGGAGCAAATCCTTAGGCAAGCCCCGTTCCATCGGTAATTCACAGTGTGGGAATTGGCCCCGGTCCGGAAAGCAGTGGTCAACATGTCATTCAAGGCATTGCAGGAAGGGGGTTGTAATTTACTACCTGACTTGTACCCGGGGGAGTGCTTCATCACGTTCGAACAGGTTTTCAGGGACTTTGGGTTGGGTCAGGGGTTATATCTACAATATGTGCCCTAGCCAATATAATTAAGGAGATATGGCCCTCGTGCCCTCTGCAACCACAACTTACACGAACACTAGATACCATACTCACAAGTGGGACAGGCAAGCACATAGTATCTATGCTATACTGGTCAATGAGGGTGGATGCCGGTGCTTCCCCACTGGCCGCATATGTGGCTTGGAATTCAGACTTAGTGGATTGATGGAGCAAGGACTCGTAGAAAAGAGACTTGCTCGGAAGCAATCCTCTCGTTTAACTCACTAACATGTTATTAATTGCGTATTGTGTAAAACTAACGCGCACCACAAAAACACATGGATTAGTGAAGCCTGCATATGTGTTTGCTAACGTTAACAACTCTAACAAATTTCTAAAACTGCTTTAATAGGGAAATCTTTACTGTGCATGCGTCAACTGCATTTATGCAATATGACTTACTAAGGCTTGGAGGGAAAGTCTTGAAGACTTGTGTGCATGGCACCTGCTTAGATGAAGCAAAATCGAGCTATTTAACTAATGTGTGGGGACACGCAGATGTGGGTTCTATTCAGGTAGCTGAAAATATGTTTTTAAGATTCTTGCTGATGGTCTCAACCAGTACCTCCTCCTTCATATGCCACACTGGGGTTTATATATTTAGAAGATATCATAAAGATCCAACCGGTTCTCTTGTGGCATAGGATATGGACAACAGAGGGAACAAAGTTCAATCGTTGGATCCTAACAGACTGCATGGGCCTGGACAGAGTGAAACAAGTTAGATGGCTGTCATATGTTAAATACATTTTATATAATCTAGGCCACCAAGAATTTTATGATGATCCCCCTACCATGAACAGGTTATCTATGAAAGACCTTAAAAATCAAAGTCTAAGCTTTTTGAGTGAACAGAGATTATGGGGTTCATTAGGATGTGGGCGGATTGCCCCCGCAAGGCTGGCGGTAGCCACCGCCAGCCTGGCGGGGGCAATCCGCCCGCCATCCTTCCCTGTATCCCCCCCGCCATATTAGTATGGCGGGGGGGACCACGGCGGAAGAAAACACCGCCCCCGAGTGAAGGTGAGTGGGGGGGTGCACAGGGGGGTACTTGTGGTACCCCCCTTCATTTTCATTTCCAAAGAGGCAGGCACCGCGCGGTGCCTGCCGCTTTGCTAATGAAAATGCTGTGATGTATTGTCAGCATTGTGGCGGGCGGTGCAGAGAGCACCGCCCGCCACAATGCTGAGAATACAGGATGTGCCCGCCACTGTGGCGGGCACATCCTAATGGCACCCCCGGGACTCCAGCCCTTAAGGCGGGCGTTCCTGTCTTCTGATAAGGTGCCCGCCCGCCATCCTAATGAGGCCCCATGTGTGGAAATGAATAAAATTACGGTGCAAGCACATAATCTTACACTAACAACTTTTAGACTGCAGCCGTACCTATGTTTGATAACACATGATTATGACAGATTTTTATTGACGCGTTTTCGCCTGGGTATCCTGCACAGATCTTTAAGCTTTCCTGATGTAAATGACTGGTCAAAAGAGCTCTGTAAATGCCCATGTGGTGATATCTCTGTACAATCAACTATACATGTGGTATTCTTTTGCAAATTGTGTTCAGTACAGAGCAAATTATGGATTATTCCTGTCTTAAAAACATATCTATTAAGCACTGTGGCCCAGCATTTATGTAATGTAATGTAATGTAATGTAAGCAGATTCATAAAGCGCGTGGTTACCCGGAGGCATCCCAGCGCTACACTTGAAAACAGGCTCACCCAGGGTGGAAGAACAGGAGATCATTTACGGAAGAGAAAAGTCTTCAATAGCTTACGAAAGCGTAAATGACAGGGTTCCGCACATAATTTTAGTGGAAGGGAATTCCAGAGCGTGGCCGCCTTTACAGAGAAACGGCGACCACCCGTGCGTGTCTTCCTAAATCTAGGGACTATGGCCAGGTGTTCATTATCTGAGCACAGAGGCCTGTTGGCTTTGTAAGGTGTGACTAAACTCTTCATGATGGCAGGGCCCTGGCCTTGAAGAAGTTTGTGGGCAATACTCATGGACTTAAACTTGATCCTCTCACGGACAGGGAGCCAATGGAGCGCTTTTAATGCTGGTTTTGCTGACTTCCTAGAAGAAGTGCCCATCAGAAGCCTGGCTGCGGCATTCTGTGAGACTTGAAGTTTATTGATGGTGGATTCGGGGGCCCCCAGAAAGAGCGCATTACTATAGTCTAGTCTGGACAAGACAAGTCCTTGTACCAACAACCTCCTAGAGTGTTGTGGGAGGAGGGGAAGGACTTTCCGGGCGGACCGAAGAAGGCCAAAGCAGGTGCCAGCTGTGTTTTTTGCCTGGGTTTTAAAAGAAAGGTCCTGCTCCAGCCAGACCCCCAAGCTCTTAACTTCTTTTTTAGGGCTGGGGAGCTCGCCCAGGCAGTTAGGCCAGATAGAGGTTGGTAATGTAGACAGCTTGTTGCCTAACATCATAATCTCGGTTTTCGACCCGTTCAGTTTGAGAGATGAGTCACAAATCCAGGTATGAATCTTCAGCAGGCATGAATACAACAGGGCACTGGTCAAGTTGGGATAGTGAGACGACCAATTGAGTGTCGTCAGCGTAACTCACGATCTTGATACCAAACGAGATCACCACATCCTCCAGGGGGGGCCATATACACATTAAACAATGTGGGGCTTAAAGACGAGCCCTGCGGCACACCACACTGGAGGGGGACTAAAGCAGATCGCGAGTTGCCATCCCAAACTTGGAAGGTGCGATTGTTCATGTATGATGTCAAACCTGTCAAGGCAGCCCCCCTTATTCCCACCTCAGCCAGGCGTTGGATAAGGACACGGTGATTAACTGTGTCAAAGGCTGCACTCAGATCAAGGAGGATCACTGCCACTGATCCCACTCGAATCCAAGATGCACCTTGCTTCCTCAATGACAGCGAGGAGAGCCGTATCCGTACCCTGGCCTGGACGAAACCCAGTTTGAGAACTCCGTAATAGCTGGTTTGACTCCAGAAAGTGGGAGAGTTGGACGTTCACCAATCTTTCTGTGATCTTACTGAGTCCAGGGAGTAGTGCGATCGGCCTAAAATTGGCCAAATCCATAGGGTCGAGGTGGGGTATCTTTAGGAGGGCCTTAACAATGGCACCTTTCCACCTGGGGGGCATGATGCCCTGTGAAAGAGAGGAGTTGATAAGCTCGGTTGCTGGTATAGCAATGGAGGTGGCGATTTGTTTAAAGAACCGCATAGGGACCGGGTCATTAATGCCCTACAACAGTTAGCGACAGAATTTGTAATAGCTTCTGTAACTGTCTTTTTAAAAAATATTTTTACGTGTAGGAAATCAATTACGATGTGATAATATGAGAAATGAAATAATGTTTATGAATTAGGTCCACTGTTTTTTACTGTAAATATCATCAAATGCTTTTTAATAATGTTATAATCTTTTTATGTGCTTTTATGGTTATATATGTAACCAAATAAAGTGTTATTGACTTGGCTTGACTTGAACTAATGCTAATGCGGGAAAAGTATTAATAAGTAAAGGGGATTAGAGTAGATATGGGTGGTATACAGTGAAACTATTTATTTTTTAAAGTAACATCTGTTTTTCTGCATTCATCACCAGTGCGCATTTGGGCTCTTGTGTATGGCTGAAGTGAGCTGAGTCACATGATAATGGTGCATGACAACTGAAAGTCAACCCGGAAGAATGACATGAGGGTCGGGAAGAGGACAAGGTCACAGAGTGCCCAAGCCTGAGAACCGGCAGTGAAAAGTCTAAATGAATGAATTTACATGTTAGATTTTAAACAATTGTTGCAGATGAAATGTGAATGAGGGTGGGAAAATAAAGCATGAATAAAAATGTATCCCGGTGGCAGCGGCAGTTTAATTCAGGGTAGGCTGGACACCCTTGCTGTTTTGGATCCCCGAGAAGGCTAGTAGCGCCTGTCCGGTGGCTGCTTCCCCTTACACCCCCCACATTTTAAAGGGAGGCCTCTACTGCGGTTGTGACCCCTTAGCTCCTGAGAGACTAGTACTTATGTGGCATGCCTGGGAGGGAGGGGAGGGCGTGGGGGGAGTTGGGTTTCATATTTTGTCCATGACTAAGAAATACAAAGAACCGAAGAGCTCGGCTAGCCAATAGCATGTATGTACTTTATATTAATCTGTGCATGCATTTAGATCCTTGATATAGAAAGACGCCCATATATTTACATAAATTGTCAGGACATGTTGTTTCAGATTGTCGGCCTATACACAGTCGAGTTGCAGCCCAGAGTTTTCTGTGCCTAGATTGAAACAGTGGTACCGGCGAGGTAAGAAGTCTTGGATTGGTGGACTTCTCACATGAGAAGATAGTTAGACTACGACACGTGTGGTGGTGTCCTATTTGACTTCGGTATGATTCTAGCTATTTATTCTTTCTGTTAGCTTCCATCATAATTGTTGCTTAGAAAATGGAACAGTCACAATTTTTTCGTTTTTTGATTATTCTTTATTTTATTTTTTTATTTATTTTCCTTTTATTGGTCACTCATTTATTCGTGCACTGGGTGAGACTTTAGAGATCTTTGAAATTAGAGAAATGGTAAGTTTTTCCTCTTTTGGCTTTATTTTCAGCTCTACTGTTGTCCACAGAACACATTTGTTTAAGATACCCATTTGCTGTGAGATTCTTCTTTAAACAGCGAGGTAGTGCCTCTACTTGTAAAAAGTTGTATATATGTGTATGTATCTCTATATATGTTTATATGTAAATAAGAGAGCTCATATTTACTTTTGTTTCAGGTTTCCATAAGGCCCTAGTCCTGATGAGTCCCAGATTAAATGGGCTGAAACGCGTCAACTACACATTGAAAAGAAGCCCATATCATTGTGATTTGGATTTATAAAGAAAATGCATTACACTAGCCTCTAATATAAATAGGGGTGTGCTATATTTGTACCCTAGCGAGTGTATTTGAGAGGGCTATCTTTCTATACAGGCTGCGATTCATAGTTGTTTGTGAAATGTAAATATAAATGTAAATATTAGGGCAGTAAGGATTCAATGTAATGAATCAGAAATGTATTTATTTGGTTTGTTTCATTATTTTTGTGTGTATTCATGTATTTGATGTAAATGTTTGCAATTGATATGTGTCTAAAGACATATATATGTGTATGTAAAAAACGGATGTGGAGCGATATGCATCTGATCTAAAAAACCAGTGAGAGTGCCATTACAAATAAAATAATTGGCTTCTTTAAAAAGTTATTGCTTCCGATGGAATAATTTGGGTTTCCGTCTGGTTGAGAATTTAGTTTGTTGGATCTAGTCCGCCGCATCATACTTTTGTGCCTTTGTAATCCAAAACAATGGCGCAGGACGCACTCAGGGTTCCGCCTGGACTATAGGATGGGACAGCCCAAGGGGTGTGCATTGTTCCCTTAGATTAAACATGAAGGGCAGGGACTATTTTGGACTGCTAACAAGTTGAAACTTGATACGCATTATTATCTGTTGATATGTTTAGGCCCTCACTAGTCTACGTAACATTTGACGATTGTTGATTATATGGGGCATGTAACCATAACCCCTTAGCTCTCTTCATGCTTCATGACCATCTATTCGGATGTAAAGAAAACTAATAAAAATCTGTTAAAAAAAATGTATAAAAATTAAGGGGATGGGTCTATGAACAATGGGCAGACTGAAAAAGTGATATGTAAGCATGGTGTGATGATCTTCCCCCCCTTGCCTGACCAATTAGATTTTGTATTTTTATGATATTGAAACTTTAGTGGGTGGTACATGATGAACGAAAGGTATAATTGAGATAGCTTTAGTTAGTTAGTGAGCGCGACTTGGCTTGCTGTTGCTGCGGGAGGTGCTGATGCTGGGAGAGATGCTGTGAGATGCTCATGAAGAAGCAGAATGCAGTGCCCTCTATCCTAATTTAATTGGGTTAGATAAGAAGATCGCTGAAGAATCTTGAGGAGGAAGAGAGTGTCAGAGAGGGGTACGACACAACCGTCTTTGTTAGAGAAGTCATCTATCCTGTCTGAATCCTTTCCTGAAGTCTTTGTCTCCTGAACTATCCCGGGGGACCCTTACCAGCCCTTTGGCCAGGGGGTTGGTTTTCACAACATTCTTGGTAAATATAATTGTGTGCATTCTCAGATGTTCTTTCCTCTCTGTCTTCTCCTTTTCTGAGCATAAGTCATTGCAAGAGTTCTAAGTATGTGTTTGATGATTGATTAATTGAATTTTCTCTCCTACAAGTGATGGTGACTGTACTGTAACTTTGAAGTGGTTCACATACATTTAATTTAGATAAAGACTTAAAAATGTTCCAGAGTCTGTGGTTATTTACTTCAGGGTATAGATAAGTTAGAATTATGTTCATTATCAGCATCAATTCGTTCGAATCATGGTCCATCGACCAGAGGAATGACATTTTTGATCAGTGAGAGGTTAGTTAGGAATGATGAATAACTAATCTTGCTATTGTGATCACATACATAAACTTTGACTCCAGCGGTTTACTCAATTGTGTGATTATGGGCCCAGGTGAGTATATGGTAGTAGAGTATCTGTTGTTGGTACGCCGCTGGATCAGTTTTCTGGTAGCAGAGTTATGGTTATAATTGACTAGTTTGGGGATGAGTACTGATTATTGATTATTGATTTATGTTTAACAAACAGAGTTAGCGTCTTGTTTTATGGTGTCTGGAAAATATTCGGGGAATGAATAGTGGGTAGTGAGGGAAGCCACACTGCAGTGAGGTTACTCATCTGTTGGAATAGCACTGAGAATCTACGCAGGACTGGCAGTGTTAAATTAGGGACTATTTCGTATAAAAATTGAGCATGAGTGAAAGCAAAAGGTTCACTGGTGAAACTTTTTTCTTATATTTCCTAGTAAGGGTAACACTGAAGGTGTAACAGGTTCTCTCAAGCTTGAATGAAGGTTAACAGAGGTTTTTACTTGCAGTAGAAGAGGAGCAATTCTGAGACTCCAGAATAAGTCGGAAATCTATCCTTTGTTTAGCGGAACATGCAGAGTAGCGAATGTTTCTATGTTGTGACTAACGGATTTCACTTTGAAGAAAAGAAAAGTAAAAGAAATACGTTCTCGTATTACCTTGTGAATTGATGGTCAGTCGCCAGAGAAGTGCTGATGTCACAGAAAGCCGTGCTGGGATTGGTTGAAACAGCAGGCGTGAGAAAGAAGCAGATTGTAAAGGAGGGGTCAGTAGTAAGGAGTAAAACTGACGTCACAAAAGGCCGTGCTGGCATTGGTCAGACAACAAGCATGAGCCTGAGTCTGATTGGTTGATTGAATAGAAGCTGCTTTAGAACTGGTTGATGAAAATTTGTAAGTTGAACTCTTATTTGACTGCTGATGTGAGTCGCCCTGACAGAAAAGCTGAAAAGCTCGAGAGTTTGCGGATTATTGTTTCCTACATCTAGCATCTAGAATGTATGGAGAAAAGAGAAAAATTTCATTAAGAAGGATAATTAAGAATTTCTTTAAGAAAGATAAGCCTGTGTTGACTAGAGAGGGAATATCTATTCCACCACCAAAGACGCCTGCTTCATTTATGATGATGGAAAGAGAATATCATACTTGTGTATGGTTGGAAAATTGGATAAAATATACAAAAGGTGATGGTGTTCTACCTTTCCATGAAAATGGTACATTTAATGGGAGAATTCTTCAGAATTTGAGGATGAGGATGAATGATTTGGACCCAAGACCTAGGTTAACCCATTATGAAGCTTTAGAGGAATGGGAGACTGAGTCATATGAACAGGAGAAATGCCGAGGTGGGAGATATAAAGGATTTTTTTCCCGATATTTGTGTGAGTCACGTGAAGGTCAGATGAAGCAATGGAGAAGAGCTATGGTATCAGAAGGTTTGTGTTGATGGCTGAGGAACAGTCAGGAAGCAAGTGTAAGGAGAAAACAAAACATATGAATGTGACAAGATATGGTGATTCAGCTGATAAATTGTTGGAGGACATTTTAACTAAAAACCCTCCACCGTACCAAGAAGGACCAAGAAGGAACACCCTTAATTCCACCAATTGTACATGATACATCAGTTAATAGGGTGCTTCAAGACAAAGAGAGAGAAACATTAAATAGAAATAGAGAGGAATTAATACAGATAATAGGCCAATTGAGTTTAAACCCTGAAGCATTGACAGTACCAGCGACTATAGGTCCTGCTATTTCATTATATGGAGATAAAATAAGTTGCCAAAAACCCCAAGCAGTAACAACTCGTTTGAGTAATCCTAGAAAAGAGGTAGTAATATCTGATGATCAAGCCAGTGAGTGCGATTCAGTCATTTCATTAATTGACCTTCCGATGAGAGAACCCGTAAGTAGTTCGAAAGAAAGAAAGCCTGTGGTACCCTCCGGAACGAGAAGCTCAAGAACAGTATCCCCAGAAGATTTGGAAAGATGGCCACAGGGAATAGAAAAAGAAAGCTCACCCCCATAGATTTTAGATATTTACAAATTGAAAGTAGAATTGGAAGAGATGATAGCTGGAAATGTGGGAATAGAAAGATTGAACCATTACAATGAAGAAGATTTGTTGTTTATATGTAGGACTATAACCAGAAATGCAAAATAGTTTAATGAGAAATTGACAGAGCTCGCTTCAGAGATTGGAGTAGATATAGGGAGATCAAAATTGTTACAGAAACCATATCGAGTGGAATTTACTGACAAGGATATGGAAAATATGAATGTGTCTGGTGAGAAAATATTTAGCAAAAATGGGAAGTCATTGACAAGTGGAGAAATAGGTGGCCAAGAAAGAGGGAGGAAGCTTAGGTAAAGGAAGCGTCATCTGCATTCTTGTTAAGAGAATCAGAAAAGGCAGAAAGATTGTGTACCGTGAGAGAGGTACCTGGTGGTGGATATGTTCATGTTCCATGGAGCGGATAGGATACTTTGTCATTTACAAACGATTTCCCTAGGTTAAGAGAGAAACAAGTTGAATGGTACAAACAGGTTGAAATATTTGTGAAAGTATCAAAGGTTTTGCTGAAAGATCTAGATGGTTTATTTGATATTGTGGTACCCGCTGACTTATGAACAGAGTGTAAGATTACAGTTGGTTGGCCAAGCGAGGAGTATCCAAGAGACTCGAAAACAAGAGCACCCTCAGATGAGGTGATAAAGAAAGATCACCAAGTAATTACTTTTATGAAAGGGAAAATTCCTCCTAAAGAAACAGATTGGGTAAAGATAGATAGAACAACTCAAGAACCAAATGAGTCTGTACATGCATATTATGAGCGGTTCCTACAGGTTTTTAAGCAGTATTGTGGCTTTGAGAACATTGAAGATAAGGATATGGGACATTTTGTGTATCAGTTCGTGTATGGTTTGAAACCAGAGATTAGTCAGATGATTCAGTAGCACATGTTGTGCTGGCAGAGTAAGCCGATCGACGATATTCTGAAATATGGAAAATATTACAGGGGTGATATTGAGGGAAGGCATAGAAAATTAAAAGAGAAAATGATGTTGGCACAAGTGAAATTGGCAGAACAGCAGGAAAGTAAATTAAATACCCAAACTGATAGTCAAATGAAAGAGCATAATCAGAATGATCAAGTGGTGAATGGTGGTAAATTAAGAGGACGAATGAATAGAGAGGCAGCGAAGAAGAAGTTTCCTTGTCATGTGTGCGGAAATCTTGGATATTGGAAGAACGAATGTAAGAGTATACAGAATAATAATGGGCCAAACCAAAAGAATGAAGTGATTATGAATCAGCCACAGGAGGTAGCTAATCCACAGTGTCAGGTGCCACAAGCTCTATGCCCGACTTTGTGAACCAACAAAAATATAGTGCGGACACCGGATTTCCAGGAGGAAGTGGTAAGAAAAATTCTATGGTTTCACAATAACTTTTACAGCATAATGATGATGAATTCAATTATTTTCAATGACGGCGCCTGAGGGGGGAGGGAGAGGAGTGCGTACTTGGCGCATCCCTGCCAGTAGATCAGTCAGGTCCATTTATTGATGGGAAAGTGGAAGGTAGGGATATCACTTTTCTATTGGATACTGGTGTAACCCGTTCTACTGTGAGAACAGCAGACATTCCAAACCTACCCCTCTCGGGAGATTCCATCCAAGTTGTAGGAGTTTCAAATCAACAGATTAGAACACCATTCACAGAGCGAATGGAAGTGCACATTGGAAATTTTAAAGACAAACACAGATTCGTAGTTTGTGATTCTAGTCCAATAAATCTATTAGGAAGGGATCTGTTGTGCAAAATTAATTGCATAATCTACTGCACACCAGATGGTGTTGCTTTCCAAACCCCTGATGAAGGTATTGTATATAAAGTAATGCTTGCTAAACAAGGCACTGAGGGTGGCTTGGCAAGCCAAGATAGCGGCCATTTCAGGTTGCGCGAGCTGGCAGCGGCAAAGACAGATTGCAGGACAGTTGAAGTTGGTAGGGCTCCTCGCTGACTCTCCTGGAGGTAGGAGGTCAACATGTGTGTTGGCCCTGAGGCAGGTGAGGATGCCCCCCCAGGATCTCTGTCATTGAACCCTGGGGGCTGCAACCACTACCATGGGTGTGGTGCCTTATTGGAGTGAGTGGGGGCCTTGATTCTGGTCCACTGTAACCTGGCTGCCCCCTACCAGTAGTTCTGCATCAGGGCTTGCTGGTGGTCCTGTGTTCGGCGGCTGGTTCGGGTTGCGCGGGACCTAGGTATACAGCCCAGGGGACCTTCTTCTCCCTGTCTCTTCCTGCGCCTGGTGGGGCTTTACACTGTCCAGCGATGGTCACAGGAGTGTGACGCCTTTTTGCTCTCATGTACGGGCCTGTGGCCTCCGGGCGAGGCGGTCCGAGAAGTTGTGGCTGAGTGGCCCGACAGTTAGTGGGTCCCGTGGGTGCAATGACGAGGGACAAGACGAGTGGGGGCTTGGCCAAACAGAGCATGCTGGATAAATACACAGGCCCCAGGCCGCCACAGTGCCGCCCGCTGAATCTCAGGGGGCTGCGCCAGATGTTCCAGAAAATGCGACACGAACGGTGGCTGCCCTTGAGACCTCCCAGCGAGTCTTGGCAACATGCGTGAAGGATGCGGAGGGCTGGGCCAGGTGCAACAATCTCCGCTTTGTGGGCTTCTGGAGGGGTGTGAAGGGGGACATGGAACAGTTCCTCACTCAGTGGCTGGAGAGCTGGCTTCCCACAGATACCCTGTCCCGTTGCTTTATCATTGAGCGTGCCCACAGGGCCCTAACGCAGAAGCCTCCGCCTGGTGCCCGCCCGAGGCCAGTTATTGCAAAGCTGCAGAACTACCATGACCGCGATGTAATACTCAAACAGGCCAGGGCCAAGGCACCTTTGCTCTTCGACAATGCACGCATATTGATATTCCCTGACTATTCAAAGTTAGTTCAGCAGCGGCAGCAGTCTGTTTTGGCAGCCAAGGCCAGACTTTGTGAACTTAATCTTCCTTATGCGCTGCTGTACCCTGCCGGCTGCGGGTGGTGTATCGATTCCCCACGCATTTCTTTGATTTGCCGGAGGAGGTATTTCAGTGGACAGATGGGACAATGCGACTGAGACCCCACACGCCTCCTTGGAGGGAGTCAGATTCCTCCTACAGTGAGGCAGCTCGTGGTCTAATCGCCGATCACGCTCACGCAGTACGTCCTCCCAGGCCGGCTCGGCCTCCCAGCAGACTCCATACACTTCCTAATTGGTGGGGAAGATTGCAGTCCTCTGAAACTTTGACATTGCTACCTGGATTGAAGGCCTCCATGTGCGGGTCGGCTCCTCTGTTGGACCTTCCGACGAAGTAGGGGCCTGCTGCTTTTGGGTTGTAACTTGGGGATCCATTGGTCGAGGTGGGCCGGGACTACCTGTTGGGGTCTGCGGGCTGCACTCGCTGCAACAGATGCTTCATTGTTCTTGAAGTATTGGGTGGGGGGATTGTTGGGTTGTTTTTGTTTATGTTGTTTTCAGCAGGTCGCACTTTGCCACAGAATACTTAGGTCTCCATGTATGCACCACTTGCTTTCTCATGCACCAGTGTTTCTCATAGGGATCTTTCACGACCGACTTAGCTAGAATGTCAGGGGGATCCTGGATAAAATTAAGAGGGGCTCTCCTTCAACAGGCTAAGAGGGCTCATGCTGATGTTCTCATGCTCCAAGAAACACATCTTATGGATTTGAATGCGCTCTGGCTTCCACAGTAGGGCTATGTCCACATGTTTATTCAGGGTTTGCAAGGCAGTCTCAGGGGTGGTGATTATGATGTACTGCAGGGTCCTATACACACACACAAGAAGAAGTGGGCTGACACCCATGGGCGCTACTTATTCCTACAGGGCATGGTCAGGCAGGAACCAGTGATTCTAGGTTGTGTATATATGCCCCCCTCCAGTCTCCTGGGGCTGGCTGGAGCAGCTCATATCCTTATGGGCGGATATGCCTGATGGCCTGTCTATAGTTGGGGGGATTAGAATGACGTGCTTGATATGACCCAGGATCGCAGAAGGCCGGAGGAGGGTGTGGCCGCTAGCCAGGACCGAAGCTTTCCTCTTTGGTGTCTGGGCTTGATTTGGTGGACCCCTGGCGCTGGATGCAAAGTAATATTCAGGGCTATACGTATCTCTCTGCAGTACACAATTCCTTCTCTCATCCTGATTATTTGTTTGTCCCTTGGGTGGCAGCGAATAGGGTAGTGGAGGCAGATATCCTTCCGAAGGGTCTCTCAGATCACTTGCCGATTACTTTGACGGTCTGGATGGGCTGGACACAGCAGCCCTTCCGCTGGCGCCTCTCGACGTGGAATCTCCAGAATGCGGATTACAGGGAATGCCTGGAGCTCGACATTGACCAATACTTGACACTTAATGTTGGGTCGGTGTCTGGGGTTGAACCTCTATGTGAGGCACTGAAGCCCACTCTATGGGGCAGTGATATCTCCTTTTGAGCGGCGGCCCGCAGGGCTCAGAGGGAGGCTTTGCTATTGGCAGAGACTAATATTACAGAGCGTGAACATCGTAGTGGGGTGAAGGGGGTGAGCACATACAGCAACAGTTGCTGCTGGCGTAACAGAACTATGCAGCTCTTCTTTGGGATGAGGCCGGTCTTACTTGTTTGGTGACGCGTAGTAGGGTATATCAGTGGGGTGACAAGTCCAGCAAGATGATTAATCGGCTGTGCTAAGGGATGTTTCATGCCCAGCCCCATCCTGGTATTGTTGACCCAACTGGGGCCCCCTCATAGACGCCATTGACATTGCTGGGAGTTTCTCCTCATATTTTGCGGAATTGTATGCCCCCAGATAATCTAGGTAGTTGATTTTAATTGTCACTATAATTTGAGCACTGCACATTAATTACATCAGTCTAGGATGAACATCATGGCTAGGTCTGATATCCATTCTCGCACTGGCACTACATGGTCAGTTGCGGGATGGAATGATCAACAATTCTCACATGACGAATACTCCACCATAGAGGTGGGCTGATGAGAATTGTTCTAGCTTGTGTGTTCAGCAACATTATGTGTTGAATCGCATTTTCCAGCAACATTGGCTCACACGGGCAGCCAACTGTATCGCAGTTACTGGTATAGCCATACACCATTCACAGACCTGGTCTGCTCTTTTGTGTGTTCAGTATCTTGTAAATAGGGGATTGAGCAGACAGGTCATTAAATATTCCCCTTGACCCTCCACACTTTTGTTTTTTAATTATGCCCCCAGATAATGCCTTCACGTGGACGTGATAAGCCGGTCTTTGGATGACCTCCCACCGCGGGCTATGATGAGGGGAGGGTTGAGCTCGATCACCCGCTCGCAAAGGAGATTGTTGCTGCCTTGGGAGAACTTAATTTGGGTAAGGCCCTCGGGCCAAATGGATTTCCTTGTGAAATTTTTAAGAAATACTTTCTGCAGTTTGGGCCCCATTACCTGTGGGTGGTGGAGAAGTCCGGCGACCGGGGCCCTCTTCCTCGGGATTGGAGACACGCAGAGGTGGTGGTGGTGTTTCATAAGCCCGGTAGACCCCAGAACAACACACCTCCTACTGTCCCATTTCGCTTTTAAAGGTGGAGGCCAAAATACTGGCCAAGGCATTAGCCAATCGCTTGCGGACCTACATTACCACTTTAGTGCACCCAGATCAGGCCGGGTTTATGCCTCAGAGGGCAACTATACATAATATCCGCCTCGTACAGGTGGCAGTGGCTGCTTTCTGGGGGCTCGGCACGCAGGCGGCACTCCTCTTGGCAGATATGGACAGGGCGTTCGACTCCCTCCGCCGGGTTTACCTCTTCTCGCTGTTACGCCGGTTAAATCTTGGTCCTCGCTTTGTGTCCTATTTCTCCCTACTCTACACTGATCTTACTGCGTCAGTACGCGTCGCGGGCTCTACCTTATCCACTTTTTCGTTTGGGAGGGGTACCCGGCAGGGATGCCTGTTGTCTCCCTACTTGTTTACGCTGGCAGTCAAACCTTTGGCCGCCTGGGTGCGCATGGATGCACAGGTAACCAGCTTTGAATGGGAACATGGCCTGTTGGATCGTATTGCCTTATACGCCGATTAAGTTTTATTTTTTCTTACGGATGTGGATAGGACGAGGCTGCGGCTGCTTCGTATAATGCAGATCTTCTGGGAGTCATTAAGCCTCTACTTGAATCCCAGCAAGTCTGTCCTGTGGTCCTTGGGGGATGCGTCGGGCTTAGGCGCCTGGGCCTCGTCGGTTCAGGTTGTTACAGGTGGGAGGAAGTATCTGGGGGTATTTTTATCAGACTCACCTGCGGTGGCATGGGAGCGGAACTTCGCTCCGGTCTGGGAGCGTGTACAGAACGACCTCAAGACAAGGTCACATATGCCTTTGTCAATCTATGGCCAATCAGACATTTTTAAGATGGTCTCACTGCCCCGTTTGCTGTATCAATTGCATAATTACCCCAACCCGATTCCTCCTAGATAGTTTAGGCAGGTTAATGCGGCCTTGAGCCAGTTTCTTTGGGCTGGAGGAGCGGCTAGAATTACCCCTTAGACCTGTTTCCTTTCCACATACTGCTGTGAACTGGCGACCTCTGACATATTATTGTATTACATGGCCTCACACCTGCTTGTCTTGAATGGGTGGTGGTATGGGAATAGAGATGACCCTGCATATGCTGTGTAGTGGCGCCTTATGTGGAATCTCTCCCTCCATGTGATTCTGTATTCGGTACTGGTGTGTAGATCCCTGCCGCCGGCAACACAGGTGGTTTTTCAACTCTGGCAACAAGCCTTGCGGAGGATAAGGTGGTGGAATACACCGACACAGGAGATTCCCTTATGGAACAATGGTCGTCTGCCGCAATTAGCTACGCTTTCAGGGTTCCGTGGATGGGATAACATTGGTTTCTCTACCCTGGAGTATGGCATGCGGGGAGTGACTCTGAGATCCTTTCAAGACCTACGGAGGGATTTTCAGATGCCAAACACCCAATTCTACAAATATTTACAGTTTCGGCACGCCCTTTCTACTATCTTAGAGGGCCTGGAGGCAGTGTCGGAGTTTAACCCGATGGAAGCGAAGGTGTTTATGGGGGACCTTCAAGATCATAAAATTTCCAAGATCTGCCAAACCACGGTGACTCACAAATCCCCTACATTACGGAAGCTCAAAGGGGCCTGGGAGAAAGATGCAGTTCCACTTGATGACAAGAACTGGACCAAGGCCCTGGCCTCCCCCCGGGGGCGGCCATAGTGGTGCAGCTGCGCCTGGTTCAGCTTAAATATTTGCACTGTGTCTATTTTACGTGGGTCCGGCTGTGGAGGGCGGTATTGGTTGCCTCCCCTCTATGTCTTAGATGCAAGTGGGAGGAGGGGACCCTGATGAACCTGGTTTGGTACTGTCTCTCTTTGTCAAGCTTATGGAGAGGGGTGTTGTCTTGTCTCTCTGAAGTGTTGGGCTGGGACTTGCCCCATTCACTGAAACTGGTGCTTTTACATGTTATGGATGGAATTGGGGATAATGTCTATAAATTTCACCTTAGCTAAACGGGTTATTGCTACGGCATGGAAGGCGCCAACGCCACCCTTGGTGTCAACATGGAAGAAGGGACTGGACTTCTGCATGGGCCTGGAACTTCCCATTTTCAATGTAAGAGGGTGCCCGCAGAAGCATTTTAAAGTGTGGAAGCGTTGGGCAGATTATCAGGCCTGCTACTTGAGCCGGTTGCTACACCGGGGCACTTCCACCCGGATTGATGATTCCTCGCTGGTGCAGGATGTTCTTCTTTAGTATTTCAGTTCCTGGGTTGAGTGGTAATGGAGCATAATGTGCAGCTAGGCTGTTATCTCTGAGGCTGATAGTGCAAAGGGGTGGGGGGTTTCTTTTGACATATTTCATCTGTATTGCTCTTATTTTCTCCTTGTATTCCTTTGTGAAAAGTCAAAGTAATATTGCTGAATCTGGATTGTGCAGACATCTCTGGGTTACAGGGCGCTTCTCCGTATGTGTCATTTGATTAATAAAATTTGTATTAAAAAAAAACAAGGCACTGAGGTAGACAAGATGTGTATTCATTAATTACTAAAAATGAATTACCAGAAAACCTAAGAACTAAAGTGAACCCAGAAGTGTGGGATTTACAGGAAAAGAAATTGGGCTAATGTCAAATGTAGATCCAGGGAAAGTGAGTGAAAGAAGGTGCAGTTTATCCCAACACACAGCAATACAAAATGAGTCCAGAAGTGAAAGCAGGAGTTGCTTCAGAAATTGCCCGAATGAGTAAACAAGGAATTTTGAAGGAAATAATGAGTAGCCGTTGTAATTCCCCAATAATAGGACTTAAAAAGCCTAGTGAGAAATACATAATAGTACAGGATCTGAGAAAGATCAACAAAATTATAGTGCCTTGTTGTCCTGTAGTGCCCAATCCAGCAGTGATTCTTTATCAGATACCCTGAAATGCAAGCTGGTTTACAGTAATTGATTTGTGCCAAGCCTTTTTCTCTATTTCTTTACAAACAGACAGTCAGTATTTGTTTGCATTTAAGTTCGAAGACCGTATCTTGACATGGTGGCGAATTCCTCAAGGGTATACAGAGAGCCCCTCGATTTTTAGTCAAACCCTGAAAAAGTGTCTGGAGAAATTAGTCATGCCTAGAAATTCAGTCGTGGTACAATACATTGATGACCTACTAGTGGCATCAAAATCACGTGAAGATTGTGTCAGTGGCTCAATTGCATTACTGAATCATTTGGCTGACGGAGGACGCGAGGTGTCTCCAGAGAAATTGCGATATTGTCAACAAGAAGTTAGATATTTAGGTCACAAAATAGAAAGAGGAGTGAGAAAAGTAATGCCAGAGAGAATTAAGATAATCAAGCAAATGCAGTTACTGCAGACACAAAGGGAGATAAGACTGTTCTTCGGCAGTGGATTGTTGAGTTTTCCCTGCTGGCAAAGCCATTGATTCAGTGAACACGAAAAAGAGCAAAGGACCCAATTGTCTGGAATGATGAATGCTTGGAAATATTTGTGAAATTGTCTGTGTGAGGCCCCTGCTTTAGGCATGGCTGATTATACAAAATAATTTGCAATTTTCTGTTGTGAAAGAGAAATTGCACACTTTCAGTTTTGACTCAAAGACATAGATTAAGCTGACGTCCAGTGGCATATTTTTTTGGTACCTTGGATCCTGTGGCTTCAGTTTTACCTGGCTGCTTAAAAGCAGTAGCTGCTACTTGTATGAGCCTGGAGCAAAGCGAGTCAATTGTGATGGGACATCCAGTCAAGGTCTATGTACCACATTCAGTCGAGATTCTTTTAACAAGAACTCGAACGCAGCACCTTACCCCTAGTCGGATGACTAAGTATGAAGAAGTGATTCTTGGAGCAGAGAATGTGACTGTGATTAGGTGTACAATGGTGAATTCTGCCACATTATTGCCAGCCCCACATTGTGAAGAATTAAAAGATGAAGTGGATCATGATTGCTTGGATGTGACTGAGATAAATTGCAAGCCCCATACTGACATAAAAGAAGAGCCTATGAAAGAGCCAGATCATGAACTATTTGTAGATAGCTCATGCATGAGAATAGAGGAAGGAGAATTCAGTGCAGCGTACGTTGTATGCAAGGTATCTGGGGTTGTTGAAGCAACCTGTTTACCGGGATTCAAGTCTGCACAAGTAGCCGAATTGGTGGCCTTAACACAGGCATGCAAAATTGGGAAAAATTGGAGAATAACCATATTTACTGATAGTCAATATGGTTTTGGGGTTGTCCACAACTTCGGCCAGCTCTAGATGCAAAGGGGATTTCTGACTTCTTCAGGATCCCCTATCAGTAATTGTAAAAATGTAAAAGAATTGTTAGAAGCAATACAATTGCCAAAAGAAATAGCAGTGGTCAAGTGTGCTGCTCACCAGTCAGGAAATGACTATGTGGTGGCAGGTAACAGATACGCTGACCAAATTGCTCAATATTGTGCAAGAAATAACATGGCATAAAACAAGAAAGTTGAAACAAGTGAAATGAACTGCCAACTTATGTTTTTCTCAGCATTAGAGACATGGGATGAGGTTAGACAATTGCAGGATGAAGTTGAGATAAGCGAAACAGAAATTTGGATAAAATCAGGTTGTGAAAGAAGAACAGAGGATGATGTATGGGTGCACACTGATGGCAGACCAGTCATGCCAGACTGCCTACTTCCCCAAATGGCAAGAATTTATCATGGGGACATACATTTTGGGAGGGATGCCATGATCGACTATTCAGACAGAATTGGTACAATCAAAAGTTTAGGGTAGTCGCAGAGAGCCTTTGCCAAAGATGCTTAATTTGTCAGTAGCAAAATCCAGGTAGGAAAATTGAGGTCAGTTTGGGAAAAATTGGAAAGGCAGAGGGACCATTCATGAGATTGAAGCTTGACTTCATAGAGTTGCCGCCAAGCAACGGAATGAAGTATGTCCTTGTCATAGTGTGCTTGTTTTCATGATGGGTGGAAGCATACCCCATGAGAAGATATGATAGCCTTATAGTTGCTAAACTACTGTTGAGGGAGTTGATATCTCGGTTTGGTTTTTCAGTCACCTTGGAATCAGATAGAGGACCTCATTTTAATAATGAAATAATTTGTTTAATCTGTGAAGCATTCAAAAGTGAACAAAAACTGCCCTGTGCATACCGCCCAGAGGCTTCTGGAGTGGTTGAGCAATTAAATGGAACAATCAAATCAAGGTTAAGTAAAGTGTGTGCATCCACATCACTGAAATGGCCAGATGCATTGCCTCTTGTGATGATGGGATTTAGAAGTATTCCTGACAGAAAAACAGGATTGAGTCCGCATGAGATTCTCATGGGAAGGGCAATGAGATATGCATTTATTCCTGGATATAAATTGATTAATATAACTGATGATCTGGTGTTGGACAATTGCAAAGGATTGGCTGACCTAGTGCGTTCTGTCTCTCACCAGGTTGGAGAAAACGCACTTGCCAGGCAGCCAACACAAGCACATGATTTGAATCCTGGAGACTGGGTGGTAGTGAAGAAACACGCCAGAAAGTCATGCTTAGCACCAGGTGGGATAAACCACGTCAAGTCATACTGGTCACTACTATTGCAGTGAAGTGTGCAGGTGTACACAATTGGATACGTGCAAGTCATACCAAAAGAGTTCCAGGCCCCACTGAGGAAGAATAACAACTGACTGAACCAGTTGAAACAGCTGAAGGTTGTGAAGTCGAAGAATCTAGAGTGATAGATTCTGAAGTGATAGATGACAAACAAACGAGCACAAGTCAGCGGGAATGGATACTAGTGATTGATATACCTGTGGTTGTTGTTCAAAGGAGAAGAACAAGATTAGAGAGACAGGAAAGTAGCCAGGAAAAGATAGGTGTAGAAGAACATGCTCAGGAAAAAGTGAACAGAGCTACTCGAAACCCTGAGCAGGACCAGACAGGGAAAGAAGTACATACTCAGGTAAACAGACCTGCCAAAAGTCTTGAGCAGGGACAGACAGGAATAGAGGAACACGTTCAGGCAGCAGAAGAGCCAATTGCAGTAAGACCTGAACAGGGCCAGTTAGGAGAAGAAGAACAAGTTTAGGCAGAATAAAGAAGTCTATTTGAAATTAGACCGAAACAGGATCAGATAGAGGAAGAAGATCAGGTTCAGGTGGATGAAACAAGACCTGAACAGGAACAGCAAGAGAGTGATTCAGAAGAAGAACAGATTGTACCTAGACACCCTGAAAATAAAAGAACTTTAGAAAAAGACTGAGAAGGTGAAAGTGCAGTTCAAATTAAAAAGGTCAGAAAAGGTAACGACTGGCCAGGTGGAGTTAAAAGATTGAGATACTCTCTGAGAAAAACAAACACAAGACCTGAGAAAGTGAATGAGGTTACTAGTCAAACTAAGTCTACACCATCGATTGTGAAAAACACTCAAAGAAGTCCAAAACTGAGAATTCTGAACAACAAATTCAAGGGCCCTGAGTGGACCTATGTAATTTTGGAAGAATTAGAAAATTTAGATTTGAGTGAAATGCTGCACAGATTAATGAAGGGAAAGTGAGGCCACCTTAAAAAACAAGAGTTTGAACTTATAAGCAAACAAAGGAAAAGAAGAGAAATCTTCGTAGACTGAAATAGCTATAAACTACGTTACTGAGTGACCAAAATGAAGTTTTAAACTAAGATGCTGTAGAGCTTGCATATGTAGCATTTTATTAGTGATCTCAGTATGGTTATTTTTAACAGTAGCAGTTCCTTATTTAATGATAATAGACAAGAAGAATGACACAGACTCTAATGCCATAACAGCTACCATGAAAGGAGATAGAGAAGAATTAGAAGCGGCAGATGAGATAGATTAACATCACAAAGTATTAGACAATGATATATCTTTGAACGTTTTCACTAAGTTAGTATTTCAGTATATAGATACAATGGAGATTAGTGATTGGTACGTTAGTTTAAAATTACCAGCTTCAGTGTCAGAAGGAGTTACATATCATCGTTTACCCTTAACATATGGTATTTCATGTAGTATAATAGCAAGTCTGTTTTATAGAACAGGAAAACTTCAGTATTATTATTTGAACTTCGATGTAGTATTTTCCTAACTTCCTATTCGAAAGAATATAAATCCAGTGCTTAGTAGTCCAAATGCCCAGTTTATGGATGAATTTTTCCTAACAATTAAGTCAATAGATATAGTAAAGGCACACAAGAATAACTTAACATGTACATTATATGAAGAAGAGAAAGTGTTTTTGAATTTAGTTGAAGAGAGGAGACAGGATTTTGAAAAGAAAGCTGCTGAACAGTAAACCCAAGCACCTCCGTGGGCTGAGAAAGAGGGAATTTATACAGCTGGCAAAGCTCATGCTGCGATGTCCCTAGACTTTGTGAAGAAAGGGAAAACCTGCCTCCATAGATTAAAGACAGACTATAATAACGTATTGATTCGTTCCAGTGAATGTCAACATAACTTCTTAATTTTGGGAGGCTGAGGACTAAAAGGGGGAACTGATCCAGTATTTCCGGGGGTTTACTACGTGTGTGGGAATAATGTTTACTATAAGTTACCTGTACGGTGGTACGGAAGCTGCTACTTTGGGATAGTATTTCCGAAATTAGATCATGTAAAAAGAATCACTGTAATCAATAAAAACGCTAACGAACTATTAGGAAGAAAGAGAGCTAATTTTTCAGAAATAGTAGGTGACATATTTGGTGCATTGATACCTTCAGTGGGAGTCATTCTAAATTCACATAGAATTTATCAATTGTCAACAGTAGTTGATCATCTCTTGACTGATACTGCTGGAGGTTTCTTGATGATTAATATGGAGATGGTTGCGATTAGGTCTATGGTGTTACAAAACCGACTTGCGCTTGATAGCTTATTGGCAAAATAGGGCGGAGTCTATAAAAGGCTGAACGTGCAACATTGTTGCACTTACATAACGATAAACGTAAGGAAATCAGAGGGTATATTAAGAATATTACAAAACCCCATGAACATTTGAAACCACTGGAGGTAGACAGTGTATGGGAAAGACTAACAAAAAGTATTCCTTCAATAGGGACTTGGTTTTCTGATTTAGGGAAACGTATTTTAGGTCAAAGAATTCTTCCAGTAGTTGGAATAACAATAATGGTTTTAATAATAATGATTTGGTGTAAGGGTTGCAGAAACAATGGAAAGGGAAGGAAATATGAAGTTAATGGGAAAGGAAAGAAAAGAAAGAGAGAAAATTATGAAATACAGATGGAAGTAATGAAAGGGAGAATTTATAAGAAGATGAGAGATTTTGAAAATAAAATTAAAGATGAGAAAGCAAAAGAGGAGAATGAAAATGAGAGATTCTGAAAGTTGGCATCTGATTAGGGATGGGTAATTTTGTGATATCTCAAAATGCCATCAGAGAGGGGGTTGATGGAGCAAGGACTCGTAGAAAAGAGACTTGCTCAGAAGCAATCTGCTCGTTCAACTCACTAACACATTATTAATTACTTATTGTGTAAAATTAACACACACCACATAAACACATGGATTAGTGAAGCTTGCATATGTGCTTGCTAACGTTAACAACTCGAACGAATTAATAAAACCGCTTGAACAGGGAAATCTTTACTGCGCAAGCGTCAACTGCATCTACGCAATATAACGTACTAAGACTTGGAGGGAAATTCTTGCGCATGAGCAGAAGGCATTAAAATGGAGTCTTGAAGACTCGCATGCATGGCACCTACTTAGCTGAAGCAAAATCGAGCTAGTTAACTAATGCTAATGCAGGGAAAGTATTGATAAGTAAAGGGGATTAGAGTAGAGATGGGTGGTATATAGTGAAACCATTTATTTTTAAAGTAACATCTGTCTTTCTGTCTTTTTCACTAGTGAGCATTTAGGCCTCTCTTATATCGCTGAAGTGAGCTGAGTCACATGATAATGGCGCATGACAACTCAAAGTCAACCCGGAAGAATGACATGAGGGTCAGGAAGAGCACAAGGTTGCAGAGTGCCCGAGCCTGAGAACCTGCAGTGAAAAGTCTAAATGAATGAGTCTACATGTTAGAGTTTAAATAATTGTTGCAGATGAAAGGTGAATGCAGGTGGGAAAATAAAGCATGAATACAAATTAAGGGGATGGGGGTCTATGAACAATGGGCAGACTGAAAAAGTGATATGTAAGCATGGTGTGATGATCTTCCCCCCTTGCCTGACCAATTAGATTATATTTAATTTTATGATGTGGAAACTTTAGTGGATGGTGCATGATGAACGAAAGGTATAATTGAGATAGCGTTAGTTAGTTAGTGAGCGCGACTTGGGATGCTGTTGCTGTGGAAGGTGGTGATGCTGGGAGAGACGCTGTGAGATGCTGATGAAGAAGCTGAATGCAGAGCCGTCTATCCTAATTTAATTGGGTTAGATAAGAAGATCGCTGAAGGATTTCAAGGAGGAAGAGACTGTCAGAGAGGGGTACGACACAACTGTCGGTGTTAAAGAAGTCATCTATCCTGTCCTGATGTCTCTGTCTCCTGAACTATCCCGGGAGACCCTTAGGACCCCTTTGGCAGGGGGTTGGTCTTCACACCATTCTTGGTGAATATTATTTTGTGCATTTGCAGATGTTCTTTTATCTCTGTCCTCTTCTTGTCTTAGCATAAGTCAGTGCAAGAGTTCGAAGTATGTGTTTGATGACTGATTAATTAAATTTTCTCTCCTACGAGTGATGGTGACTGTACTGTATTTTTGAAGTGGTTCACATGCATTTAATTTAGATAAAGACTTAAAAAAATCCTGAGTCTGTGGTTATTTACTTCAAGGTATAGAACACTATCAATTAGTTCAACTAATGGTCCAGCGACCAGAGGAAATAACTTTTTGATCAGTGAGAGGTTAGTTAGGAATGATGAATAACTAATCTTGATATTGTGATCACACACATAAACTTGGACTCCAGTAGTCTATTCAATTGTATGTTTATGGGCCCAGGTGAGTATATAGTAGTAGAGTATCTGTTGTTGGTACGCCGCTAGATCAGAGCCATTGGAGGAAAAAGATTGCAGGGTGGTGGGAGCACTAACACACATGATTTCCTGCAATGCTCGGCTTCGTAGCATCCATTACAACTACGTTCACCGTACTTATATGACTCCAGCAAGGATACATCGCATGTAAGCTTATCTCATGCTCCAGATGTCATAAGGTGGGTGCAAATTTTCTACATTTGGCTTGGGAATGTCTGGAGGTGGGTGGATTCTGGTCAGAGGTAGTGGAGGTAATAAGGGGAAAGGTAAATAGCAAAATTCAATTAACGCCAAAACACTGCCTTTTAGGTCTGATGCAGAAAAGCAAATAAACATGCTAAATGGGGTATAGGCTACAGCAGCTGCTGTTTGTGCTGACTCGGCATAGAGTCGCAATAGTGTGGATGGGAACACATGCACTAGAGTTTCAGGCAAGGCTGAGAGACGTGAGTGAGTGGACGCTAGCTGAAGAAGTACATATGAAGAAAAGTTGTAAAGAAGAAAAGTGAGTGGACGCTAGCTGAAGAAGTACATATGAATAAAAGACGTAAAGAAGAAAAGCTAGAGGACGATGTACGCCTCTACAGGGAATTATGCTGTGATTTAATGGCTGAGGGATCCCAAACAAAGAGGCAGTGCACAAATGTAAGGCAAAATGATTGGGGCTCTGAAGGAGGGGACAAGGGGGACAGGGAGTAAAATGAAGAAAATGTTCAGCACAGGCCTTAGGAAAATGGGGAGGGGTTGGGGGTAGTGGAGGGTCCGATATCTTCAATCATTATCTCTGTAATTATTATGTATGTACTACTCTTGCTCACTGCTATGTGCACAATAATGGTTATGTGGTTGATAATTTTTTTAATAAAGTTTATTAAAAAAAACAATGGCTCCTGTGCACCTATTGTCAGTAGTTTGGTGGCTCACAACATGTTCGCCGCTTTCCCTACATGATGGCATTGGTGCACTTGTGTTGCCTCCGGATAGGATGGACGGTGGCAGTAGTTCAGATAAACCCTTCATCTGAACCTCTGGCGGAAAGCTTGCAGCACGCACTTTTAGGTGAGTAAAGTCACCATTAGCACTTTTTTTTCTTTAAACTGTATTAAGTTGGACAATTGGGAACTTCAGCTCCAGGTTCTATCATGAGCTCAAAGGGCCTTGTCTGCACCAGACAACCGCTTTGGCCCAGGCACACAAACCGAAGTTCAGGCTCCAAACCGCCCTTCTTTTCCTGATTCCAATGCATATCACACAGACATGATCTCTTCAAGAAAATAGACATGTCATGTAAATCTTGCTAAACTCAATAGCACTGTGTCTAAGTACCAGGGTAGCCGGGCCGTACCCCTCTCTTCCGGCACCTCGGGCGGTGTGAGCCCTGTCACTGCCCGGCTCCCCTGCGCGTAGCCGGGCAGGGTTACCGCTCACAGGGAGCTAGGATTCCCATCAACAAGGGACTGCCAAAGAAACCAGAGACGATGGGAGGAGGCCAAGAACGAAGAGGAATCGTCATCATTGAGGACAAGTGGGGATTTCTTTTTTAGGTTGAGCCTAGAGCAGCGCATGCGCTGCTTGCTCGACTTTAGTAAGGGGAATTTCAAAGTGCTACCCTGGCCTAAAGCTTGCGTGCATGTGCACGTGCACGCGCGCAGCCGCCATCTGCCTATCTTATCTTATTGTTTTACAGTTACGAGCCGCATTGCTCATGAAGAGCTTTCTTGCGCGCGTGCACACAGCTCCCTCTGCCTCTCTCTCCTGCTGCAGGCCCCATCTAT
Organism: Lissotriton vulgaris; assembly: GCF_964263255.1. NCBI lineage: Eukaryota > Metazoa > Chordata > Amphibia > Caudata > Salamandridae > Lissotriton > Lissotriton vulgaris. Next base: position 473,732,297 of record NC_141698.1, on the reverse strand, counting down.
GCATTCCGCGCGGCCAATGCTTGTTTAAGTTGAGGGAATGTCACGTGACATCATGAGTCATCCTGTTAATAAATTACCTTTACTCACAAGCTTTGCCCGCTTTAGAGATTAGACGGAAGCAGGAGGAGAGAGACTGGAAATATTTACATGAAGCAAAGTTGTGAAATGTCACCAATATGTACCAAAAAGACTTCACTCTGCACCCTTAAAACAGAAATGTGAACCGCTCATGTATAAATAACTACACTTCACGGACTGGTCGTATGTGCACAAATACAGTTATTCACACATATTTTGTATTTTTTTAAATGTGTTACCACTTACCTGATGGAGAACAATGGTGAGTGTATTTCTAATTAGCAGTCATTTAATTGCTCTCGAAGTATGATGGACTGAATATTTACTCATCCTTTACAACCTTATTGTGAGTGCCCGCCTATGTCGTATGATGAGGACTCCTTTCCAGTGTAATGTAATTTTATTGACATCGAAATAAATAATAGCATCAAAAGACATATCTGCGTGCGTTTTACCACGCACATTTACTGCAACGTTACTTTAATTATATTTATCACAATTCGTCATGATGCAAATTAAACACAGGCGTGTTAATGAGAAAAACAAAGGACTAAATTATTCCCTAGTCAGTCCGGTAAATCTGCGCACATTAAATAGGATCTGCGACTGCAAACACCAAGGGTCACTGGTGCACTGGGTCATGACACCAGATCCTGCATCGCCTATCGGATGTGGAGTGGTGCTGCGATTTAGACAAATGTTTCTCCATGAACAAAATATAAAATATGCGATGTGCATGTGCAAACTGAGATGCTTTTGTATATGACTGTGGTTGACCGGCACCACGCCTATTTTTTATTCATAGAATGCATGTTTTACAGCCTGGACTGTTTTTATGAGGATATTTCCACAATATTTTTAACCTGTTGGAGAGAAGCCTTTTGGAGATCTTCTTACAAACCCTGATACAGGATCCCGGAGCGCAGGTATGATTAGGATTGCTGAAATTTATTCTGAGTTGGTATAACCGCAAATACAGCAGTTATTAATTTAAACAGTATTAAATGTTTGGAGCCCTCATAAAAATAAAGCACTGGTTTAAAGGCAAGCATAATATCGCAGTTTGCTTATGAACGAACTGGAGTGTCAGCCTCAACATTGCAAACAATGAACCTATGCCATCTTGGCCTCTGCCGCTTCACTGTGAGACATCTGGTTTTGGCTATTTTGCCTGCGTCACATGTTTCTGTTTATGCTTCGCAGCAAACAGGAGTTGTGTGCCCCACTGACTCCCACGGTGTACTTTAACTCCCACTACAACAAGAAAAAAAACAAGCATTGGAATAGCCAATAGGTCTCGCCTTTGGGACCTTATATGTGTATAGCCATGCAACAGTTGATGTTGTTGCACCAAGGATAGTGTGCAGCATAACTGAATACTTACAAGGTCCCAAAAGCGAGACCTATTGGCTATGCCAATGCTTGTTATTTTTTTCTTTTTTAGTCAGCTGGGGTTGTCCCCAGCTGACATTTGCCCACAGCAGGGGCTGCCTCTCTCCATCAGGGCTGAATATTGTACGTACTCCGGCCCCAAAGACGACCCCCTCCACCCCTGCTTGAGCCAAGCCATTTGCTTTTTAAGTACTCAGAGTGGCATTCCATTTTCACCACATTTTCCAGGTTTACATTTCTATGGGATCACACAGAAAATAGATCCCCTTTAAAGAGAGAGCAGTCTGTGTATTCCCACTGCCCAGTAATCTGAGCACATTTTTCAAAATGTAAAAGTTATGCATCTAATGTGTGTTTTTTTGTGTTTGGGTAGGGAGGTGGCAGTTAACAAGCACTTGCGTCGGTCTCCCAACACTATACTTATTTTCTGAAACTATAGGTTGCTCTCAGTATATCTCGATTGTTTTTAAATGTAGCTCGGATGATGTCACTACAAGTGACAACATGGTACCTACAAGTGATGTCATCACCTTTGCAGATCTTTTAACACTACCACACTGCATGCGTTGCGTCTTGAATTTTTGTTTTGATTAATTCTCCATTTTGCATCTTTGATGGTGTTTTTTTTCTATGGACAGCCCCCCCCCCCCCCCACCTCCCTTCTCAATGGTCTCGCCTGCGCAGTTTGGCACTCAGGTGGATTTCCCACAGACTGCACATGGCACCTACCTCCAACGTTTGAATGATTCTACCTCAGACCTGGTTACTTTCAAATCTAAACTGATTAGAAGAAAGGAAGTGAAGCAAATCAAATTTACTATGAAAAACAAGAAGTTGTAAAGTCTCCACACCTGCGTAACTAGCAGCCAAAAAGGAAATGCATTTCCCCGAGGATCGCCAAGCAACCCTGACCCATCGGCTGTTCCTTTGAAGCACTGGGGCCGGAGGTACGTCTTTAAGTCTCTACATATCTCACAAGTGACATGTGAAAATCCAGAGCTTTACTCAAACAAAATGCAGAAAATCAAGCTTTCTGGCACATCGGCTTCTAGAAAGTCCTCTCAGTCAGTTTATCTTCCTGCCCTCTAGATACTCACAAGATTTCCCAAACCTCTGGCTGCCTGCAGAATTAAACTACTCCTGATGTGTGATGGAGCTCTGCAAAGTCCAGTATTTTCTCTAAGCAAACTCTGCTTCTTGCTGTCTTCTTCCCTCACCGGGAGATACTTGCATCAGGACCCTGATGGAAGCACCTTTCCATGATGTTAAAGTTCCTACAGATTCAGCAGATTGCTTTAAGGTGGGAGTCCCACCTTTCTTAAGTTACAGGATCCCAGTCTCCTTCCTTGGTTTGTTTCCAGAGTCATTCTGCGAACTCAATCCGAAAACCTCCACAGACTGGATCTGCCATGGTAGATGTCATTATCCTTCATTCCCCTAATCTAATGTGTGTGCATTGCTGATCATCTAGAAAACTAGATCCATTTTGCAGTTATGACGGCTAAATTATGGAATAGCCTCCCCTTAGATCTTAGATTTGCTTCCTCTGAAACACTCTTTCGTAGCCGTCTCAAAACTTGGCTATTTTCACTGTCATAGGATCAACCCCCTTTCTAGCTCACAGTCTCAGCGCCGGGACACCCCCTTTGGGGGTAGCCGCACGCTCTACAAGCTCCATAAATAAATAAATAAATAAATAAATCCATGCTCCTGGCCATACATCCTTGGCACTGGTATCCAGTTTTTTTATTCACTGATTCCAGTGCTTCCTGCTGAATAGCTCTTTGTCTTGGGCCTTTTGTTCCTTCCACCCCAATCCTTAAATACTTTAGTTTCCCCTGTGTCTTCAGCTCACGTATAGATGCAACCACTGCAATTAAACGTTAGCAGTGGTATTTTAAGCCAACAGCACCCAGTTATACTCTGGCAAGGGGTTCCTCCCAGTGACTATGCCCTGTCGTGACATCCACTCATGGGTGAAAGACACATTATGCCCATATTTGGCAGGGACTTATTCCTCATGCTGGCTCTCAGGGCTCTGCCTTGTTAGTAATGTCCAATCACATCAACAGAAGCCTTGTTGTCACACTGGATCCAGCCCTTTCATTCTTCATGCTCATTAATTTGGGCATCTTTTTCAAGCCCTGCATTCTATAAAGCAATTGAAATATGTAGCACCTTTTTCTAACACACACCCGAAACCATCACAAAATCACTAAAGAAGAATGTTGCGTACGAGAAACAAGGCTGGGAGTAACTGCACCTTTTACTGCCAGGCTTGCTTCTCATAAGCAAGGAATATAAGTAGAAAGTGCGTGTTTACGCACAGCTTGCAGGTTTTCAAAACACATAAATAAAAGGCATTGTCATTTACAAATGCAAAGAGCTCAAATGCTCACAAATACAAAACCTATTGCATTGCAAATGCTTATTACTATATGTTTCTAATCCTGGATTTTATCTATGATATTAGAAACTCTGGCAAATGTATTTAATTATGTATGCTTTTATGATAATCAAAACATGAAATCAAATAAAGCTGATGATTTTTTTGACAAAGGAAATAAGGAGAAAAAGCTATTTTTCTCCACGTTATGCCTCTCTGTGGGAGGAGTACCAATTTCATGCAATTCCAGTTTACAAACCTTAGTAAGTCAAGTTTCTGTTAGGGAGAGCAGATGTAATAAAATTGGTCAAAAATGGTGTAAATTTCTGCTAGTTGGGCCAAGGTTGAGCAGACATTTCATAATATTGCATTTATCACCCTTGTATTAGCTAGATTAGCAGGCCAGTATTTTTCACTAAAAATGGTGGTAATGAAGGAGGATTTTTGGCCATTGTTTATTAGCACGTAATTCGTTTTGGATGCTGCAGCACTGTGTTAATAGTTCTCACCTGGCCAAGATCAGGTGAGAACCTGTCATCCTCCTCTCAGCCAGGCACATGAGCAACTAGTGCGCTGACCCAAAGAGGAAAGGGGAGTACGCCCAAGATAACAGCTTAATAAATATGAACCCAAACAGTTTCTCAATTTGTGGTGTGCACAATGACTATATAGCAGCAACGTATCCCAAAAACAGCGGTGATGAACTGTAACAATTTCTACATGATTAAAAAAATATAAAAAACACCTGCAGGGCACGTGTGCATGGCCAGCTGACCAAGGTGGCAGACACATAACACAGCATGCCGCTGGATTCCCACTATCTCTCAGCATCCTGATTCACCAAAGGTCTGAATCAGAAAACGTCGTGGCCACCATGCAGGCTGTAGGAGAGCTGTCAAGCAAGATGGTTTATCCGCGGTAACCTACAGAGGCAGCTCCAGGTGGGATCTTTTCCAAGATCAAGATGACAGGCAAGATGGTGGCTAGAGCGCAGTCCCAGTAGAGGCTGTGCCCACGATGTGCAGAGTAATGGATGTAGGGGCGCCCGGCTCTGCAACAGTCCTCATAGGGCTGCATTAGCACCCGCCTGGTGGCTTAGACAGAAGGGTGGAATGTGCAAGCTGAGGCTGGCTCTGTCACGAGGAGAAGAGTGTCAGATTTTCACCTGTGGTAGTGCAGCGGGGTCATCGGTGAAGCGATCAGGGTGTCATGCAGTAGGGCAAAGTGAATCCTGGTTTCTCGGTGCCCCTTCTTTTCCTGGCCGAATGGCCCAATGAGGAAGAGTGGTGCAGAGCAGAAATGATCTGGCACCCCTTGAGAACGAGGTACCAGGGCCCCCATAAGGAGAGGACTCAAAGTTCAAGACCACTGTGGTGGCTCATTGGCCCTCCATGGATGCTGCTGCCTAAATTACGCAACTAGGCTGGATGGAGCATATGGCAGCACACGCAGCTCCCTCAGAGTGAGATTGGAGCAGTGCAGAACATTCGCTCAGGTAGGGAGTGTTCCTAAGGCTGTCCACAGGGACCAGAAGGTCACACCGTGGAACCCAAAATTGAGGTCCTCTAAAAACAGTTTGCCACTGCCCGCTCAGCAGACACACTTAAGACACTTAGATGTGGCTAGATCCTCTCATCTGGAAATACTGCTGGATAAAACGTGACGGGCCAGGGTCCTGTCCTGACACTGGATTTATGAATGAGACACAGACCTTTTAACCATACTATTTAATGACATCGTAAAGAAAGGAACTATTCCGTAAACCTGGAGAGGAAACATCATCCACCCAATCTATAAGAAAGGGGACCGGAAAAATCCAGGAAACTATCGTCTAATTTCATTAATAGACGTAGAAGCAAAGATGTACGCCTCATGCCTGCTGAAAGAGCTCCAGGATTGGGAAACCTCAACAAAAATAATACCCAAGTTTCAAATCGGATTCAGAGTGGGTATGGGGACAACTACCAACCTGGCTACCCTGTGCTTACTATCCGACAACGCCAAAAAAAGAAAAACACATCTATATGCTTGCTTCGTTGATATAAAATCAGCATTCGACCATGTAAGCAGGCCCAGGCTGTGGAGTAAACTAAGAGAGAGTGGCACGCCGGATTACCTAATAAAGGCAATGTCAATACTATACAATGAGACATGGGCCAAGGTCAAACAAGGGAACGGTAGCACCCTTACCAACAAAATTAAAACACAGGACGGACTAAAACATGGCTGCGTCCTCACACCCAGCCTCTTCAACCTATACCTTGCCGACATTGGAAGAAAAATAGACGTAATAGAAAGCCACGCACCGAAACTAGGCAACGCTCCTGTACCAATAATGCAGTACGCCGACGATATAGTTTTACTAAGTAAAACACCAGTTGGACTGCAACGCCTAGTGAACAGGCTGGTTTCGTACTTGACAGAGGAAAATCTGGAGCTGAACAAAAACAAAACCAAAGTGCTTTGAATCACGGAGTGTAAGAAACTGAAATACACATGGACAATAAACAACTCTCTCCTCGAAGAACAGGACTCGTATAAATACCTGGTGATGACCATCGAGTGCGGTAACACAAAAAAGAAGCACATTCAAGTGCTAAGAGGGAAAGCGCAATCGCTAATATATGCATATAGACAACTGCAAAAGACAGTGGGCGGGCCAAACTACTCCCACCTACTAAAAGTCATGGCCGCCCAAATAATCCCTACCTTGTCTTATGGACTAATTGGATGGCTTGGGAGCGAATCGGCAGTATTAAACAGCCTTCAAAACAAAATATACAAAGTGGTGTTTGGGTTGCCAAAAGCAGCATCGGCAGCCCAAGTTCGACTAGAATTTGGCTTACAAAATCAAGACATTGGGACAAACTCCACATTTGTAAAATGTTCCCACAAGATCCGACACGCACCCAAGGACTCCTTGGACAGCACGTGCTGGGAAGAAATACATTTTTCATTAGACAAGCTGAACACCACCCACTGGGGGGAAATCCTGAACCAGAGCCTGTCAACACTCGGACTACACGAAACGTGGAAAAAAAAACATTGACCACAAGCAGTTTTGCAAAATAGCAAATGGTTCGGCAAAAAGGATCTCTGTTCTCAAAGACAAAAAAACCCTAAGTAAACGAAGACACGCCTGGACAGTACTAAACACCTATTCCAACCAAAAACCGCAAGTTTACTTAGCCCAACATTTCAGTCAACACCTAAAAAAACCTCTAATAGCGTACCGACTGGGGATGCACTTTACAAAAGATCTAATGCCCTCTTGGAAACGAAAAACAGAAAGTGCAAACTGCAGACTATGCGAATACAAGAAAGAAACAGTGCCGCACATATTATGTGTATGCCCTGAGCTGCAAGTTCTAAGAAGAAGATACTTGCGGACAATCTTCAACACACTGAACATCCGCACATGCAGACAGTTCAAGTTCAAGTTCAGGAATTTGTATAGCGCACTACTCACCCAGAGGGTCTCAAGGCGCTTGTGGGAGGGGGTGCATTATTTATCGAAAAGCCATGTTTTAAGTTCCTTTCTGAAGGAGATGTGGTTCTGTGTAAGGCGGAGGTTGGGTGGGGAGAGAATTCCAGGTCTTGGCCGCCAGGTAGGAGAAAGATCTTCCTTCCATGGTGGATCTATAGATGCGTGGAACTGCGGCGAGGGCTTGATTGGAGGATCTTAGTTGGCGGTTGGGTATGCCTCCCCCATACTTTCATGCCGGGGAATCAAATTCATGTCCCTGGCAACAAAGCTGATACTAGAAAAGGAACAGCCTCAATGAACACACAATGATTAAACCGATACCAACGGACTAAATACGCTGTGGCCAAAGGTCCAAGATAACCGTAAAGCCAATAGATAGACAATTTTTAAATTCTACGACATTTTTTTAACTCGTACACTAAAATTTGTTGCAGCATTGCTTTTATTATCTGTATACATTGTAAAGATTTTAACTAATCAAACAATAAACCATGAATTGACTTGACTTAAATGAGACACAAAGGCAGGCAAGTTGTTGTATTGGCCAGCCAATAGAGACATAGAGTTTAGGATTCTTCTAGCAGTTTTTAACAGCTACTGGCAGCTAGTCACGGGCAAAATAGGTATTGCTGAAACCCTGGCTAACTTTTATAAAGACGTGTACTCACAAAACACACCTCTGCAGGCTGAAATGGATCACCCCATAATCAATGATCTTTCTCCCCACACTCTCAGCAGCAGATAGACTGAAATTAGATCACCCCATTATAGCCGAAACGGGTGATAACAAACATACTCATAGGCATCAACCCAGGACCCACAGGACATCCAATGGAGCTCCTTAAAACTATGTCTCACTATTGATACATATTTGCTGCAGTGTTCGGGTAATCATGAAGGGCTGGTTCCTTCCCCTACGACTTAAGGGAAGCAACAATTTCAGTCAAACTGAAGGTGGGTAAGCCCCCAGACCTGTGTGACTCCTGTTGGCCAATACAGCCATTAACGTAGAAATAAAACTGCTAGCCAAACGTTTAGGGGGAAGACTGGCTAAAGTAATACAAAACTCTCATCCATAGCAAATAAAAATGGCTTTGTGCCTGGCCGCAGTACACTCACCTATCTTAGACAAATGCACTGGTGCTGGCCCGGGCATAGGAACTTCAAGGGGAGGTAGCATGGGTAGCAATAGAGTTTTGGCACCATAGATTGGCCCTTTTTGCACCAAGTTATGCAAAAGATCGCCTTTGGTTTGTTTTTTAAAGGATGTGTAATGGGACTATACTCTACCCCCTGGACCCAGGTTGCGGCGAATGTTGAATTATATACGTCTTTCGCTATTAAATGCTGCACAAGGCAGGGCTGTATGGTTCCCCCACTTCTGTTTGTGTTGGTAATTGAACCTTTGGCGACATTGCTGTGATGGGAAATGCAGTATAGAGGTTTCCACTGGCAAAACCAACAGACTTTCTTTGTGTTCAGATAACTTATTTCTAGCAACCTAACAGCTCTACCAGTATTACTCAGATGTTACGAATTTTTGGGATGCATCAGGTCTGGAAGTAAACTTGGACAAAACCATATTCATGTCAATGTCACAATGCCTACAAAACACCATCATTAACCCCTTCAGCGTGGCGCAAATTTTCGCGCTGTGCTGAAGGTTCTAATGAGCCTATCGGCTCATGACGGAACGGTTCCGTCATGAGCACAGCTCAACCGACGCTCATGACGGAACCGTTCCGTCATGAGCATAGAAGGGGTTAAGGAGACATATGGCTGTTTAAGATACCTGAGCAGTCGATGATGAGAGATGCAGTCAGAGGACATGACCTGGGCATCGACTATTACTCAAACACACTAAGCGAGAACTTGAGGGTTGGTCCTCCCTTCCACTGTCCATCATGGGATGCAGAGCACTCTTTAAATTGATATCACTTCAGATGTTCCTCTACACCTAGAAAAACCCCCTAAATCCCCTGTCCCCCAATTCATTAAAAAATCTACTGTCCTTGATAAGCTAATATCTCTGGAATGACACTATTCCATGGGCGCCCTTCTCAGAAATCAGCCAAATGCAGTAAGCGGGTGAGTTTGGGAACACTGACATACAACTGTATTACTGGGGATCACAGTTGACTGCATTAAATGACTGGCTGTTTGGTGATGGAGATGGCCGCAAGGTTATACTAGAGCCTGAGGCAATAAAACCACATGGGGTGATCTGCATTCTATAAGACTCAGTGATCCTTCACGTGCTCCCCTACACAACTACAATGTATTAAGTGACACAATACCTTTGCAAGCAAGACACCACAGTGGGCAACATGGTGTCCCTGGAGATATGGGGGAAGATGGCGGCCGGCTAGGACGCCAGGTCGGGAGCTCCGCAGTGATTGCCCCAAGGCAATGCGTTGTGCGCTGCCCCGCTAATATATTCTCTCTACCCTGCATCATGATACCACCGTAAAAACCTAATATGCTAACCTCTAATACCCTCTGAGACCGGCAGAAGCACTAACCTCGAACTCTGTTTCCGCCTCTGCCGACGGCTGACGGCTGGTGGAGTAAGGCGGCGCTCGCATGCTGCCGCCCGTTCAAGTGGGTTTGTTGGCGGAGCCCTGCTCTGTGCTTCCCGCTTTGTGTCCGACTCGGCAGGGGAGGTGGGGGCTGGCGGACTCACCATATGATGATTGTGCAGCGCTGCGCAGGAGGCTCACAGGGCTTGCAGGAGAGCTGCAAGCAGAGTTCCCTTCCTGTTCTGGGGCATCTAGGTCAGAGAGGGAAGCTTCAAGACTCTAAATCGGTAAAATTCGGTACTTATGAATCAGTAAATCTGATTTACCTACATCTAGCCCATAGTAACTCACAGTCCTGCCTAGTAGCAATCCCACAGATTAGACCAATGCATTTTAGTGCTGGTGTCCGCATCAACGCACTGAAATAGATTAGTCACTCATAATTGCTAGCTCCTCTTCGTGCAACAAGGCACTGCAGCTCTGTGGGGTTATTTACAATGCAGACAGCACGTTTGCTGTATGCCTCAAGCAGGTATGAGCCAGGCCCAGGTCGAGGAAAGATGACAACTCACCGCTGGGCCCAGCTAAACTGTTTAAATTGTAATTCATTGTTACTAGTGAATTGTACTCTTCCCTGCCTGGATGTGAAGTCGATTTGTGTTTTGTTCCTGCTGCCTGCAGGCAGGGCTCGAGCTGGAGGAGTTTGTTTGTCAGAGCTGCTACAGACAGAGCCCGCTTTAGCACTGGTTGCGCCAGATAGGATAATTGTTTTGGGCACCGCTCCCCACCGACCACCTACTTGCATTCCTTCACTACCAAACCTCAACAGATCCCCATCTCTCCTTTATCCCTCTCTTACATACATTCCTTGTGCTTTAACACCTTGGCTGCTAGGGATATTTTTCTCCAGCGCTGGATTCTCAGATTTATCATTGTTCATGACGAGCTCAGCTTGTCATCAGCACAGCTCAACTGTGCCTCATGACGAGCTGAGCTCGTCATGAGCATCGAAGGGGTTAAAGCGCTAGTAAATAAAGGCTATACAAAAGGGGGTGGTGATGGACAGAGCAACTGAACCAATCAAACACTCACACCCAGTCAACAGATCTGGGTTTAATCCATCACCAACTGGGGTGGCAGAGTGGGCTAAAGAATGGTGATGGATTAAACCTAGATCTCTTGACTGGGTGTGAGTGTTTGATTGGTTCAGATGCTCCGTCCATCACCACCAGCCCCTTTTGTACCGGTAAATAAAGGCTGGCTTTACAAATCCACTGAGCTAGCCACATTAAATACAGATCTGTTCTTTGCAGCAGACATATTAACCCTCTGCGCTATTTTATACGGAGTCAAAACCGCCACTAGACAAAACTCCGACCGTCCTCTCTAGCAGGGACGTTAATAACAAGAGTTATATTAACATTTTAATTGCTGCCTGAAAGCTGGAGGCACACCGAACTCTGCAGTCTTTAAATACTCAATGATTGCTAACGCAGCAACCCCCTTCTGAGGTCAGTGCCTCCTCCATGGTTGCTCCCAATGCTGCTGCACAGGGCACACTGGCCTAAAGCCGGCCCTGACTTCAGACCACAGGTTCAAATCCCTGCCCTATGGGATGCAGGGATACTGTTGGAAGGAGGTAGAGATGCAAGCATGCGTCTCCTTAGCAGATAGCCCAGTGGATGTATACACCTTCTTCTGACCAACTGCTCTACTCCCAGCAGGGCCTATCAACTCTTAATCAAATGGGTGTATCTACTTACCTGTCAACCTGCATAAATAGTTTTAACGACTGAATAGTGAAGCTACTTTGGTATGAGTATATTTAAACAATATAAAGGGAGACCACTGCCACTTCCTTGAGACCAAAGGGCTAGCTTGTGTCAGGCACATGCTCATTGCTATGTAATATGTCTGTTTAGTGTAACAGAAATCATACAGAAAAGCATTCAAATGTTGGTGATTGCTTTGACTTAGTCATAAGGAAGTGTCCCTCAGAGTGCCACATATTTGACAGTAGAATATCAAACGCCAGTCGAAGCCATAGAAATGTCACATATAGGCAATCTGAAAACTTTGCAACTATGAGAAATCAATCAAAGGTTCTGCAGTAAACAATAAATTGCACATGAACCTGTGTTATATGTAGGTCTGGGCGTTAAATTCCGCTCCCTTGCACACTTTGCCGAATTTTGGCAAATCCGCGTAGAACGGTGGAATAGCCGAAAATTCTGTGATCCGCAGTATAGCGGAATTCTTACCTTGTTTGCGCATTCAAAATACGTGTTTGCGCTGGGCGGGAGCGTCTAACCGGAATCCCTGCATTCACCAACAAGTTTTCATATCCGTTTGCGTCCAGGCGCGCAATCCCGCGAGAGTGTGTGATTGTGAACACATCATTTGGACGTGCCATCGGACATCCACATTCGTGAACAGGATACACGCATCCCGAGCAGGCGGGACAAGTGAAACAAGATAGCTAGACCACATGGGCAAGTTCGCTAGATATTTCCCCCCGAGCACACAAATGTCTCTGAACAGGAAAAACACATCGTGAATGGGCGGAATAAGCAATTCCGCATGCTCGCGGAATTCTACGTAGCTCGTGAAGATTTGTTACTGTTTCGCTGAACTTTGCGTAGCGCGACTACGTAAATTCCCCCCATCCCAAGTTATATGCGTCCTCTAGGCTAGGCATATGAACAGCTAGTGTGCTGACCAATGGAGGAAAGGAGAGTATGCCCAATAAGACAGCTTAATAGATATAAAAAAGTGCAAAAAGATGAAATAGCAGCAATTCATCCCCAGCACAGTGGTCATTAACTCTAACAGTTTTTATGATCTATGTACCAGATAATAAAATCTCCAGAACTTGTTTAAGGTTAGATACACAGCTAATACAATTGTAGGGGAAGAATTTCAAAACATAGCAGCAAAAACAGTAAACAGTAAAAGCAGAAGAATAAGTTGTGCAACAATTAAGCATGATCGTTCTATGGACTGTATTATATATACCTGCTGCACTGAGCCATTGGTCTAGTGGAGAAGAACTATTTTAACTCGCAAGCAATGTCTTCTTTGCCTTATTAAGATGATTTGAAAGAAGTCTAAAAATACCAGCACTTTATTAACGGCTAAGACTGGTGAAATGCTACCAACAAATATCTTGAAATATTACACAGTTTTGTCACTTCTTTTCTCTTGCGCTCCTCCTTTAGATACATATATACATTATTTTTATTTTTTTATTTATTCATTTATTTATTTATTTGCAAGGAGCAAGCAAGATACAGAGAAGCAAACAAAAAACAAACAAAAGACAATGCATTACAACACAATACATCCCAATACATCAAATAGATCGGGCATGAACAGAGTATATAGATGTAATAAAGTCAATTACTCAGGAAAAAAAAAAGAAGAATATATGTATGATATTAGTCAGACGTATACAAACACCAGAGAAAAAAGTAATAGTCTGCAAATCAAGAAAAGAAGGCAGCCAACTTTCATTACTTTAAATCCAATCAGTAATTGGGCCTAAATTTTGTTAGCCCTCTGACCCTTTTACGAATAGTCTTCGTTTTAAATATAGCTACTTCAAGATTATACATAGATAACAGCTGTGCCCTCCAGGAAGTAAATAGAGGAGGTTCAGCAGATAGCCATTCTTTAGTGATACAGGCAGGGAACACCGCCATACATAAAAATAAAAAGGCGGAGCGTTCATTTGAGCTAGACAGAGCTTCGGGATCAGTGCCAAATAAAACAACCTCCGCTGACAGGACAATTGAAGGATCAAAAATGTCTTTCAAAAACTATCGAATAGATGTTAATAAACCTGCCAACTGAGGACATGAGAAGAACATGTGTTGCGTGTCTGCTGTAAAACAGCCACATCTACTACAGCTAGTACCAGTGCCAGTACTCCATTTAGAAACTTTCCTCGGTGTGTAATACATATCATAAAGGACCATGTAATGTTGAGCCCTCATCCTACCCGAAATCAGTACATCGTTGGCTAGTGAAATCAACGACTGCAGATCGATTGTCTGAAGATTGAGTTTTGCTCTCCATTTCTCTTGGCGTTGCTCCAGATCATCTGGGAGTAGGGAAATCAGTTGAGAATAAAAGAAGCCAATTGAAAGCCCTTTTCCCAACCCTTCAAGCAAAGGAAATATCTTAAACCGAGTGTCATATTGACCCAATTGTCCGTAATAGCTGCGGATTTGTAAAAACTTAAAGAAATCCTTCTTTTGTATACCAAATTTATGTTGTAATTCTGTAAAAGACAGTGGTTGGCAATCGTGAAACATGTCTCCGAGGCTATTGATCCCAAACTGATACCAGTTTCTAGTCACAGCATCACGAAAAACAGTAGGAAGAATTCCCGCTGCCTCGAAAGGAGTATAGCGGTTTATTTGTGGTAGGCCTAGAAACCTCTTAATTTGCTTCCAAATTGAAAATGCTGCTAAAAGAACCTTAAACCTAGTTTTTTGTAGTAACTTGGTTCAATTATTTTGAGAAGACACCCATCGGCCTCTTCTCCAATAGTGAATCTATATATAGAGGGATAATTACACGGTAAGGGCCTACACTTTTTGCCAACAACTTAAGGGAAAATAAATTGCAAGGCTGATGCCCAATAATAAAATAGAAAGTATGGGATGCCCCATCCCCCAGAAGATCTAGAGTACCATTTTTTTGTAGGCCCTTCTGTTCCTTTTAAAGCCCCATAGAAATCTTGAAGAGGTGTTTTCAAGTTTTTTAAAACAGCCAACAGGGAACTCTAATGGAATCGCTCGGAATAAATAAATAAATTTCGGTCGCACCATCATTTTCAACACATTTGATCTTCCATGTAGTGATAGATGCAGGTGATTGAGATGCTCTAGGGTAGATTGGACTTTATCTAGGACTGGGTTGAAGTTGGTTTCTGGAATATTACTAACTGGAGAGGAGATTTTGATACCGAGATAAGTAGCCTCTCTTGCAAGGACTATACCTGGTGGAGGATGAGCACCCACATACAAAATTTGAGTTTTATTAATATTCAACTTATAGCCGGAAAAATTACCAAATTGCCTTGCAATAGCTTCTACAGCTGATAATGCAGACTGTAAGTCAGTAGTTGTTACCACAATGTCATCAGCATAAGCTAATGCTCTATATTCAACCTCAGCAATGGTAATAGGTTTAATTTCTCTGCATTCCGTTAGTTTAACCAAAAAATAATCAATATATAGGGCAAATAAAAGAGGGGAAGATGGACAACCTTGTCTAGTGTCCTGTAGAATCGGAAAAAAGCCGACTCGTTCCCAGCAAGGCATATAGCTGCCATTGGCGCTGAGTACATAGTCTGTACTGACTGAAGGAAACGAGGCCCGAACCCCTTCAGACGAAGGACTTCCCAGAGATAAGGCCAGGCAACCCTGTTGAATGACTTCTCGGCATCCAACAGGGTCACACCTATAGCTGTTTTAGTCACCTCTGCCCAGTCCATTAGGGCAATGACACGACGCACGTGATCCGTTGTGTCCCGGCCAGGAATAAATCCATGTTGCAACTGGGAAACTAAAGAAGAGATCAAACCGGAAAGCCGAGTGGCTATGATTTTAGAGTATAGCTTATTGTCAGTGTTTATTCAAGGATATTGGTGTGTATGAAGATGGAGAAAACGAAGACTTATCTTTATTTAAAAAAAATCTTGATTATGGAATTCTGCCACGAGGCGGGAGATATGCCTTCTTGTGCCGTGGTAAAAACTTCCAGCATATAGTCCTTCAAGACTGAGAAAAATGTACGAAAAAAATCCAGGGGGATCCCATTGGGACCCACAGCTTTCCCCACGGCCAAAGAAGAAATCGCCTCTTCAAGCTGCTGCACTGTAAATTCCCCCTCTGGCATTTCCCTCTGGGAATTAGTTTATTTCGAAAATTCGCAATCACCAATAAACTCGGCAACCTCCTCAGCAGTATATAAAGAGTCTTCGTTTGAGTATTGTGGACTTGAATTAATGATGCGGGCTAGAGCTAGTTCTAAAGAGCGTAATTTGGACAAATCCGTAGCTTGTTTGACCCTGATGCTGCGTTGTTTATATATAGAGAAGCTTAACGTCTCCCCCCGCACGCCGGCTTTGAAAGCATCCCAGACAATGCCTATCGGAGCTGAATTTAAGTTGAACTCAAAAAAATCTTGTATCCATTTGTCCATGTGTTGTACGTAAGTCTGGTCAACTAATAGCTGACAATCAAAGGTCCATGATCTCTTATTAGAATATAACCCATTATCAATCACTAATTCAAGAATAACCGGGTTATGGTCTGATATTATCCTAGGATAGATGTCGATTTTGGCATTAGTTAGTAATTCTGAGGCAGCAAAGAAATAATCAATACGCACATTCTTTTGGTGGGGAGCTGAATAGAAAGTATACCCAGGCATGCCAGGGATTTTCAGTGACCAAACATCAACTAAGCCAAGCTCCTTAACCATCCCCCTGGTGGCTTTAAACACCTTATGCTTTCTACCTGAGTAGACACCATTGTGACGAATATCAAAGTCTGACGGTAAATGGAGATTAAAATCTCCACAGACCACGAGAGGAGCGGGCCAGGAAGTAAACTCGATGCTGATCTCATTAAGCATTTCCGGGTCATCAAAATTAGAAGCGTATATAGAACAAATAGTGTAAACAGAGGTGTTGACCTTCAATTCAATAATAGCCCACCCTCCATCGGAGTCTGCCTTAGCCCGTTTACACTCCCCCAACCACATTTTTTCAAAATCGCAACCCCTCTAGTAGTTGAGCCTTGCTTTGTACACATCAAAACTTCAAGCCCTAAACCCCTCAGACAGTCCACACAATATGTGTTTCCTGGACATATAAAAGCTGAACTGCCATATTTTTTAAGATCAATGCCATAACACCCCTTTTTTTCCTGCTATTGAGCCCACAGACGTTCCAAGAGCAGATGGAACTTTAATATTACAACACCCCGCTTGAATTCTCAAATCCTTATCTATTGTCCATGCCCCCAAAATAGACTACCTCTGCATCTACTGTTCCTTGACCCTCTACCCCCAACCCCATCCCACCCTCCCAACCCAGAAACCCCCTTGCTACCCCCCCACCCCCCACCACCAAACAAACCCACCTCTCTGAGGCTAAGGGACTTAATGGTCCCTCTAGTAATGGAAAGAAAGGCGTGGACACTCTCCTACCACCCCTGATCCCCCCTGCAGTAACAGTGACTCCTCTATGTACAGGGTTTTTAAGAATAAGTGCAGAAAAACTAAAATGGAGGTGCCACTAAAATATCTAAAAAACAAGACATGAGAAACCTTACAGCAAAAGAAAAGAGGAAGAAAAAAAAATTAGCCCCACATAGGAATAATGATCAGCTGGTTACCCCAGAAACCAACATGATAGGAATTTTGATAGGCATAGCATGAACACCAGCTGAACATCACAAAGTATTAAAGAACTCCTTTGCCTTGATTTCAGAGGTGAAAAAGAAGATTTTCTCTTTAGCAATGACCTTCAACTTAGCAGGATTTAATAAAAAAGGCTTGTGCCCCCTTACTTTGAAAATTGGCAATAAGTTGACGAAGATGCCATCTTACCTGTACCGTCGCCTGACAATAGTCAGGACGCACGAAAAACTCACAGCCTTTGGCCCTACGTTTACGGTCGGGGCGAGCAAGATCGTATAACTGCTCTCGTAATACAAAGTTGTTAAGGCAGATAAGAATAGCCCTTGGCTTACTCTCCTCACCCCTATGACCTGGCCGAATCTGAAAGGGGAATCTATGAACTCTTTGCAGCTCCCTCTCCCACTCCCAATCTTTTAGCTCTGGGAACACTTCTGTACAAAGATCGATAACATACTAACGTAGATTTTGTCCCTCCTCCCCTTCAGGAATACCCAGCATTCGGAGGTTATTACTCCTAGCCCTGTTTTCCATGTCACCGACTTTCCAGTTAATGTCGTCTCGCAAAGAATGCAGGGCTGACTCCTCTGCTCTGCCAGGAGGAAAAATCATCTTCGATAGTAGATATCCTATTTTCAGCCTCCGCCACTCTAGCCGAAAGTTCTGCATTGGATTTAGCAATCCGCCAAACTGAGTTCTGTAGCTTACGTACTGCACCATGGATACAGAGACTTTCCGCTTTGGTCTCCTCCCTATGGGTCATAACAACCTGTTAAATTAAAGTGAGAGTATGAGGAATGCTGCTAATTGGATCTTCAGATGAGGGTATTTTATTCATAGCTGCATCGTTAAGACTAGATTCAGAAATGACCTGTGATGATGGTAACGCAGCACCAGACTCCAAAACAGTTAATACAGAATTATCACCCCCAGGTGAACTCAAAAAGTTTTCCTCTTCCTCTTCCCCCAAATGACTAGAGCCAGCTAGACTATGGTCGTCAACCCAGTCCAGATCAACCTCCGCGTGCTCACCTTCGAACCCCGCATTTTCGTCCTCAGCCTCCCCCTCAGAGACGTGTAAACAACAAGGAGATTTTAGTTATGACCAGGGCAATGGGGCGCACACCTGTGTGGCCGCACGGTAGCGAGCAATGTCAGTTGATGGGTATAGGCAAAAGGGCGAGCGGTAATCTCTCAAAACCGCCCAAATTTGGACCCAGGGGATCTAAATGAACAATATAACAACAATGCCCCTGCACTATACAATGGTGTGACACTTATGGTGGTAACAATATAGCAGAAAGATTATTTCGTAAATACACATCCACATTTACAAAATGACTGTAGAGGATTAGTTAATCCAGGTTCAGATGCAAGAGTTCCGTTAAAGAAAGAAAATGTTCAGTTCTTGGTGTAAAGAAAATATATAGGTTTATTGTTCCTTTGTTAGTGCCAACACGTGTTTCATCGCAGGGAACCTACTGCGAATCTTCAGGGCTGGACAGAAAACACAAAAGAAGTGCATTTGCAACCGATTCTTGTAACAAGAACCTACGTTTAGTGACTTTCCAAGGTGAGAAAGTGATCAAGCATGTGTGCATATGTGACATGTATAATACAGCAGTGAGTTCGTGATGGTATACATTGTGCAGGTGTTTATGTGATTCTATAGTGACATCTTTTATTTTTAGTGCCATTGTCTGTCTGAACACTGGAATAAAGAATTAAGCATTAGTGATGGTAGGTCTAAACATTTGCCGTAGAGAGAGTGTGGTGCTATGGTGAATAGAGTGCGGCTGTGGCTGAAAGGGCGATAATCCCAGGTGACATAGGTAAAATCTGCGGTTTAAATAAAGAATCACGTCTCAACAAAAACACACGTTTATCCATATCTATAGTCTCAGTTGAAAGCTTCACAAATACTGCTACACTGTCATTATAGTTATTTCACTATGAATGGCCTGAGAATAAGAAAACAGGAATTCGCCTGTCTGGGTGCTTTGATCGAGATAGTTAGATGAGACAGCTTTGGCGAGTGTGTGTCATGTGTTCTTGCAGGCGTGCGTTGCTGAATAGGGGAAGACCTCCATATTTCGTTTCAAAGGTAGCACTGGCTAACTTTGGTGATCAGAGTCGACCACTTGATGTTTACACAAAATGCGGCAAAGGAGGAACTGGTTGAGTGAAGTGATACAAATAAGTTTTGGTATTAGTATAGTAACCTAGGAAGGAGTACTAACTTACAGGCTCTCAAGTCTAGGGTAACGGGTGCGAGTTTTGAACAAAGTGTCTCGCTTACCTTTAAAAGAGAGTATGCCAATTTAATTTAGGAAGTTGTTCGTCGTCCTTATCTGGACGAGATTGTAAATAGTGGACCCAAGTATGGCGGAAGAATGTGGCACGCTATCCGCGTGTTTGCGGAATCTATTTAGAAACAAACTATGTTTAATTATCCGATAACTACCTCATGGTGAAAAACGTAATCAGCAGAGGAACTAGTATATCGTAAAAAAGCGGTAAGATAACCCACTCGTACCTTGTTCGGTTAGTGTGTGTCTAAAACCGGGAGGAGTAGACAGTAATGCAAAGGGTCTTGTGTAGCAGGACCAACGTTCGATGAGGGCGAGTACACCTAAAAAAAGGGGGAGGAATAATTGGCTAAAGTTGCGTGTGAGCAAGGAGCAAAGTTCTTATCTCACGTTTAGACAGGCGTTGGATGTATGATCCAATCCAAGGTGGGAGAGAGCTGGCTTACCTTCTTAGTCTTAGACTCCCTCTTGTGTTTCCCGGTGCCGTTTTCCGAGGACGGTCACGTGACGGGAAATGAGGGCCGGTTATATACCGGAAGTGTGTCTACTCGTCCAAAAAGGACTAGAGCGTGTCTGTTTATTCCGGGGATTAATTGTAGTCCCAAAAAAGAAGAGTTACTTCAAAATAGTGAACAAAAAATGTTCGAAGGGGTGGCATGTTATTCGAGCGACGCGATTGCTTTGAAAAAAAGCCCAAATGCAAATTAATGCATCTAGGGCTGTGGGAGCCTGTGTTGAAAGAGGTCTTTTTAAGATGATCATGATTCATGATTAGAAAGTCATGACATGAGAGTATTATTCAGTGGTTTGAAGGTTATGAACAAGGTTTAAATAATTATATTAATACACTGATGTATCAAATGCTGTATTCGGATTCTTTTGTGTGAATCTGATGTGTCGGGTTGGGACACTTAGTGGTCGGACACAGTTGGTATGGTAGTGTGCAATTGCATTGGTTTGCATGGGGGTAATGCTATTCATGTAAATAGAAAAAAGGGGAACTGATCATGGTGTGTATGTAAGTCGATATCACTAGATGGTTTTCTTTATACATAGATATCCCTAGGTGGCTTTCTTTATACATACACATTATAAAGGGAGAAAAGTGTTCTTCAAGAATTCCTGTCACAGTCTATTAGCCTAGGAAGTATTGGAGCTCGGGATCATAGTTAAGCCCGAATTCGATACTTCGAAGACGCATGATCCAGGTGGCTTCTTTCCGTCTTAGGGTCAATTCACGGTTGCCCCCTCTAATGTGGATAGGTACCGTTTCGATTCCGTAGAAAGACACATCAAAGTCCTCCGTGTTTGCCTGACACTTGGCTACATGGAGGGCTCCCCCTCAGAGACCAATGATACATCAGTCATGGAATAGAATTTCCCCCCTGAATCACAAGAGTCCAAATCGTTTGCCATTTCCTTTTCTTTTTCGTGAGAGGGGAGCCCAGTTGGCAACAGCGATAAAGTGACAGTTATAGGATTAGTATGGACAACAGATAAGGCAGATAAGGCAGGGTCAAGGCTACATGGAGCAGTGCCCAAGGCAATGGGGAGGAGGAGTTCAGTTCTAACACTCTGGCGTCCAAAGGCTGTTCTGGAATTTGCTGGTCTGTTAATTTATCTTCCTTTGGCTGATTCCGTTTCTTGTTTTTATTAAAGATCGAGTGGATTATAAGTTTGGGTCCTTGTAAAGATTCAGCAGATCCTGGTGAGGAGACGAGAGGATTTGTGGATGTATTAGTCGGATCTGGATTTATCCTGTCCTCCCCACTAGTACCAGTGCAGGAGTCACCTTCCTTCACCTTCCTTCGCCCTCACTGTTCTCTTCTGGACCCTGAGATCAGACTCTGTACTTAGTGTTGACCCCCCAGGTGTGTTAGCCGCCGCTGCCGCCCTCGTGGTTGCTCCTTTAACACCTTTAGCACCAGAATTAGAATTAACATTCGTAGCCTTCGGCCTCATCCTTGCAACTGTAACACTCTGCTCCGGGTTTTGTAGGGAACAATCCAGGTGCACACTGGTCCCAGGAGCTGCTTCCCTCACTTTGGCACAATTATCGTAAAGAGCGGGTATACCCAGTTTACAGTACCGGGGTGCCAGCCGATCCTCAGCCAAACCACCTGAATCAGCACCCCTTGAAGTCGGACAGGCAAGACAGGACGCTCCCCCGCAGCACCTACCAGAAAGTAAAGAGACACCGGAGAGCAGCCGCCGAGATCCGATGATTGAAAGCTGCCGCCGTCTTAGGGCAGCACAACCGGCCAAGCAGAGAAGTTTCACAATACGAACATCGCGGCAGACCGAGACCCCCAGGCTCCGAGAGATGGCACAAGGAGACAACTGCTGAAACCTCTTTTTTTCTTTCCGCCAGAGCAGAGCAGAGATCAGAGATCGGGAAGGAGGGAGGAGGGGCCCCCTGGAGCAAACAGATTTCCAGCAGCACAGCGGCGGTACATACGAACGCCTCCGAGATGAGTTACTTCTTCTCTTCTTCTCTTCTCTAATGTAAGTTAAGAAGACTGCCGTCTAGGTCAAGGAAGCCGGTAAGACTGACAAAGTATTCTCGACAGCCATGCGAGGATCAGGGAAGCGGTAGGTAGAGCGAGCGTCGGGGACCTCCCTTACTCAGACACTGAAGTGTCCGCCATCTTGCCTCTTTACATATATAAATTA
Organism: Lissotriton vulgaris; assembly: GCF_964263255.1. NCBI lineage: Eukaryota > Metazoa > Chordata > Amphibia > Caudata > Salamandridae > Lissotriton > Lissotriton vulgaris. The sequence continues at coordinate 473,710,019 of NC_141698.1, read as the reverse complement.
TTAATATTATTATTTGCCATTTGCAAAGCACACAGCAACCCATTGGGTTTCCCAGTGCTAAGCACAGCAAGAAGCTCCTGAAGACACCACCTTTAGAAGAGACATGTTTTTAAAAGATTGTGAAACTCCATTAGCGAAGTGTAGTTTCTTATATAATGAGGCAGGGCATGCCACAGTATTGGCCCTAAATAAGCAAAAGAACGTCTGCCCAATCGTAGCTGGTTGACTCTGGGCACACAGAATCGAACCTGGTTAGCAGATCTTAAATCTCAGGAAGGGATATAGGGAGAGACCAGCTTTTGTAAATGTTTCGGCCAAGTCCTGCTTAAGCTTTAAACCTAAAGCAGAGAGCTTTGAATTGCCCTCTTTTTCCGATCGGTAGCAAATGCAGCTCTCAAAGAATTGAGGAGGGTGCGGTCCTACTCAAACCGAGTAAGAAGACTAGCAGCAGAACCTTCCACCACCTGGAGATGATGGGTAGCTGGTTTGTCTGCTCCCAGATAGAGAACATTCCAATAATCCAGTCTTGAAAGGATAAGGACCTGAATTTGCGTTCTGAGTGCCAAGTGAGGAATAATCCAAATAATTTTCCTCACCCACTTCATAACTGCAAAGCAGACAGATACTACTTTAGAAGCTTGAGGGTGCATAGATTAAGCTTCATCTAGCCAGAAGCCCAGGCTTTTCACTTTCGTACATAGATCTGGAGCAAAACCTAAAGAAGCGCGCCAATGTTTTTGTCACCATTGAATTTAAGCAGATTGCCATCCATCAAGGAGGCAATCCGTTTAAGACCATGATTAATTATCTTAGGCTGGTGCTTCTGAGGGGATGATAGCGAGAAAATAATTTGGGTGTCGTCTGCATACGAAAATAGTGTCAGACCGCAGCTCTCCAGCACATCCGCTAACGGACACACATAAGGATTAAACAACAAGGGACTCAGTGCAGGACCCTGAGGTACTCCTGAGGACATAGTACAGGACTCAGACCGAGAATCTGCTAAAAAATACTTGGAATGATCTTGCTTTCAGAAATGAGATCAACCATGTGAGGGCAGTGCCTCTCCAAACCAATTAATCAGAGTCTTTCTGTCAGGATAAAGTAGGACACTCTATCAGAGGCCGCACTTAGAGCCAACAGTATCAAGGCAGCAGTGTTGCCCCCATCCAGAAGTCGTCTTAGGTGGTCTGTGGCCTCTAATAGGGTGGTCCAGCGCCATAACCGCTTCTGAAACCTGATTGAGATGGGTGAAAGAGTTGGTGGGCATCGGCATAGGTGATAAGACATGCACTTATATGTTTTTCTAAAATCTTGGCAAAGAGAGGCAGCAAAGAAATGGGTCTATAGTTTGCCCATATTGTAGGATCAAGATTAGGTATTAATAAAAGCGGGAAGAACATAGCATGTTTCCATGCTTGTGGAATGTAACTATCTTTGATTGAGCAATTGAGCAGATCTACAACCAGTTATAGTAGATCCATGTCATGGAACTCCAATTTGGCCGGAGGAAGTGGATCTAGAGGAGATCCTGATTTAATAGACCATAGGATAGACAGAAAGCCATCGCAGTCCAGCAATGACCAAGACTCCATTCTTTGAGCCATGCAAGGCATACCAGAGGAAGAAGAAGAGGGATTCTGACTGGCAGTTGGTTGGAACTTTCTAAAAACACCAGACTTTGACTAGCCTCTAATTGCTTTAAAATGGTAGTCAGCTTATTTATGAAAAATTGCGCTCAATCTGAGCATTGGGACTGAGACAGAAGAGCAGCAGAGGACAGTTTACCTAGGGTCAGACAATTCTTTGACAACATAAAAAGAGAGTCTTAGAACAGTTCTGAGCCTTTGTGATTTTATCTGAGTGATAGGAAGCTTTTGCAGCTCTACAGTGGGGATGATATTTCTTAATCACAGTTTTGTAATTAGTTTTAGCTTCCAGCTCATAATATTTCTTCCAAAGCCTTTCCAGGCCTTTGCATTTGTTCCTCTCTAGATGAAGCATATCATTAAACCAAGGAACCGGCGAAAGTATTTCGCTTGTGGTTTTAACAGTCGAAGGAAGTCGAAGGAAGACAAGACTCTAAGGCCTCCCTAATCCAGCTATCCCCTAAGAGGTGGTCAGCATCACTGTTCCACACTAGATTAGGTTTGGAGTTAAGAAATAAGGTGTTAAAAGTTGGGGCATTTAGTTGGTTCCAGTTTCTGAACTTGTCTTTAAGTTTTGAAGGGCCACTTGAGAATTGATGAGGTTCCCAAATAAAAAAAGGAACGGCCAAATGGTCAGACAAAATGAGCTGAAGCGGAGCTGTTGTGGAAAGACCATCCACGATGGAGAAGATGGAATCCAACAGATGCCCCACCTCATGGTTGGGAATGGAGTAACAGAGAGTTAAATTAAAAGCATTCAAATCTTCAATGAGAGTGGAGCCTAGATTGCAGGAGGGGTCTTCTAAAGGAAAATTCAAATTACCCTGTAATGTAAAATTAGCACATCTAAGAATAAAAGTGGAAATATGATTCATAATATCAGCACACCAGTATTAGCATCTCCTGGGGAGCGGTGGATCAATGCTTCTGACATCGTAAAGTTGTATGATAGGGATAACGAAAAGAAGGAGGTAGAGAGTGATAGTTAATACTGTATAAATGAAAGGAGTCCCTGATGTTCCCCTTAGCCCGGTTCTCCATGTCGCTCAGGGGAGAGTGAGCACATGTTTCATAAGGACCTTGTGATATAAGGTCAAATGAACATTGAGTTCGACAAACTTCCAAACGACCTGGGCGGAGTGATATATGTTGATGAAAGTCATACCTTTAAGCATCCCTCTGCAGAGAGGCAGAGTTCCTGGGCCCTAGGCATGATCAGGTGCGGATGGGAGCAGACGGGCTTGCCTTAGGCATGCCCGCTGAGCACTTCTGCTATACGTCCACGCCACGGCTGTGTTAAGTAGGGCTGGGCGTGAGATGTCTAGACTGCTAACCATAGCAGAGTAACAGCAAACCAAAATAGCCGTTAGTAGGGGAAACAGGTACTTGCTACCGCCTCCATTATCAAACACACAGAAAACAATTAAAAATGACCCCACACATTGAAAGATAGCCATGTGAAATCAGAAAACACTAGCTACCAAATGCAGTGCAACCAAATATATCACAAGGGAACAAGGTAAGTTTCCAAGATACGGACTGCAATGTAGTCATTGAGACATAACCTGAAAGGTTCATATTCAGTGGCGGCCGGCATGGCATGGGTGAACGAGCGGGTGCGGGGAGGCAGGAGGAGGGGGTGGCGCGGTGGGAGGTGTTGCGTAAGGTGAGAAAAATAAAAAACAAATACATTAATCTTTCCCCTGGGTCCCACGTCTCTGCTCATGCTCTCCTCATCGAACTCGAGAAACAGAAAGCAGGCCCCACTTAACAATCACAACGCTGCAATGCAGCATTGTGATTGGTGTGCACCCAGGTACCCCTGACCAATCACAACGCTGCATTGCAGCGTTGTGATTGGTTTTGAGCATCCTGGTTCGACACTCAACCAGGAATTGGAGGACATGGGCATGGGAGAAAGTGCACATGACAGCTTTGGGCGGCCTGAGAGGGCCAACCAAACCGTCACGGTGAACTTAGGAGTGGGCAAGAGCAGAGCAGGCCCGTTCACCCACCCACCCACAAAGCAGCATGAAGTAGCATAAAATTATAATAAATCAAAATTCATATAATTTTATGTTTCTGCTTCGCACTGATTAAAAGCAGTTGGGCGACGCTCATCTGCCATTGTGGAGGAGCCACCACTGCTTATATTACTGTATATTTAAATCAGAAATGATTCAATAAATGTACACCTAGGCTGCATTGGAATTAAGTATCCAGATTTATTGTGCCTACACAATATTACATGTGAATATAATTGAATATTGTAAAAGTGAATGGTATCAAATTCAGATTGGCATACATAATGAGTGTTTTACATTTCTTCAATCATTACTCATGGACAAGTCACTTATCCACTAATTTCCCCAGGCATTAGACTGGATCCAGAATTTTTTTGAGAGCAGAACTCCTGCATGCCCAGTTTGCGGCGTTGGTCATCTCCGCGTGGCATCGCTTACACTGGAAGTGACATCTGTATCTCCCATAACATAGGTGCCACATCGCCACTTGGACATCGGTTACTTTTCATGACTTTCCACGCCAGAAGCACAGAGCCATGAAGTGCACTCTGACACTGGTATGTCCAAACTAGGGCCCTGAAAAGATAAGCCCTGACCCTAGAAATCTGTCCGCAGAGTATGGAGGATGGTGAGTCAATAAGAAATCTGCAGCTAGATATGGTCTCTACCAGATAAGCTGTTACTGAAGGTAAGTAACTTGTTCATCTGATAGAGACATCTAGCCGCAGGTTCATTACCTCTGAATAGATGCCCAAGCAATACCATCCCCGGAGGTGTATCTTGTGACAAATTTAGACTAAGAAGTCCTGCAGAGTGAATGAACAAAGTTGCCTGACAGATATTTAGGACAGGGATTGTCTAACGCAGTGGTAGTAGCCTTAGCTCTGGTGGAATGAGCTCCTAACCCTTCAGAAGGCTGCTACTTTGCCAGTGCATAGCAGATCTTGATGCAGAAAATGACCCATCGAGGTATGGTCCATTTCTGCACCATCCAACCTTTCTTAGCACCAGCCTACCCTACGAAGAGTTGGTCATCCACCCGGAACTCTCTTGTATGGTCAGAGTAGAATGACAATGACCTTTTTGGGTCCAGACTGTGGAGTCACTCCTCTTCTTTAGAGGGATGTGGAGGATCGTAGAAAGTGGGCAAGGTGACAAATTGGCCCACATGAAATGGTGGTACCACTTGTGACAGGAGAGAGGCCCTAGTATGAAGCATCAGTTTGTAATGAAAAACTGAGCGGAGGAGAGGCTGGGATGATAAAGCCTGCAGCTCACTCACCCTCCTGACCGATGTAATCACCACAAGAAATGCGGGTTTGATGGTGAGCAGCTTGAGGAGACAATTGTGTAAAAGTTTGAAGGGAGCACACATCAGAAATGTGAGAATTAAATTAAGTTCACACTGAGGCATAATGAAAGGGGAAGGTTGGAACATATGTACAAGACCTTTGAGAAATCTATTTACATGGGAGATTTAAATAGGGAGGTTTGGTAAGGTAGCTTCAAGAAGGAGGACAGGGCAGAACAACACCCTTTTAGAGTGCCCAGACCAGAGCCCTGGTGGGAAAGGGGGAAAATAAAAAGCAAAATATCAGAAAAGGAGGCACAAAGAGGGCCAATAGATTTTTCTCCACAATATGGTACAAACATTTTCCATCGGTAGGCGTACACCAACTTAGTCGGAGGATGCCTGGCTGCCAGAATAACATTAAAGACTTTGGGAGGAAGGTTAATAGTTATCAACTGCTGCCACTCAATCTCCACACAAGAAGGCGAAGAGTTGACAGGTTCAGGTCTGAAACCCCCCCCCCACCTCTGATGCTGTGCCAGGAGATCCTCCCAGAGGGGCAGCCTGAAAGGAGGATCAATGCTTAAGTTCAGAAGCTCAGGATACCAGACCCTCCATGTCCTGTCGGGAGCCACAAGGATAACTTGGACCCAGTTGTTCCTGAGAACTCTGGGCATGAGTGGCAAAGGAGGAAAGGCGTACAGGAGGACTGAGATTCACTCAAGACAAAAAGCACATCAGACTGAGAGCTGCCGTGGAAACTCTAGCATGCAAAACTGCTGATATAACGCTTTCCCAGTGGAGGTTCATTAGCCACCTCTGCATGTCCTTTGCAGTCCCCTCTGAGATCCGGACCATGTCTGCGAGATTCCCCTGATGGTGCAACCACTGGGACTTTAGGTTCCAATGCAGAGCCCACATTAGCCATCTGGCCAGTGCCTCTAGCAGGATGCAGGAGGCTGTGAGGTCCAGCACTCTCTGAGTCAGTTTCACCGAAACCCTGGATAGAGGCTGAAACATCAGTATCATAGCCTGAATATCCTGGACTTGCTGCTCTGGAGGATACGCTCAAAACTGCACTGGGTCCATAAACACTGAGATGAAAGGGAGTGCCTGAAAGGGAGTCAGGAGTGACTTTGGTATGTCGATAGTGAACCCCAGTGAATGCAGGAGGTTTGTCCTAGTCTGGTTGGGGTGAGACAACAATCTGGGGCAAGCCCACCTTCAGCAGACAGTTGTCGAGATTTGGGGAAGACTGGTACCCCTGATCTGTGCACATGATTTGCGGCCACTGTGTGGAATGCAGGAAAGAAGGTAAGCTGAGAAGTAGTTGTATCCGAATGGAAGTTAATCAGGACAGGAACATTTGAGGGTAAGATGGTTGTAGTAGTATATCAGGAAAATCCGCCCTACCGGGAGCAGCATCCCTGCTGCTCAGCCCACATACAGCAACTGACAATTCAACTCAAACATACACACAGGCAACATTCTGTAATATCACTTACACTGGGTAAGCTGCAGAGTACAGAACAAAAAGAAAGGACTAGACAGAGAAAATAGCAGGATACCACACACGTCCCTACCTAACGAAGACAATAACAAATAAAGAGTCAAGCGGTGTGGAAGTGAGAACAAATAAGTAAAGAGAAAGGAAAAACAGGTCAAAGGACGCAAAACACACACACAACCTTTCAACAGTAGAGATATGTGTGCAATAAAGAAAGCAACACAATAAATATAAAAGCAAGAGGGTTAGAGCCCTCAGAAGTATCCCAACAACCGGAACAACAAAATGCATTGCAAACAACAGTAACAGCAGTAACAGCAAACATGGAGTGAAAATGCTCACTTAATGAGGTTTGAGTATAAATATAAGAAAAACCTACCACCACTCAGAATTGCACATCAAATTAGCATGCATGAAGCGAAAATGCCCACTAAACTTAGTTTGAGTAACAGTATCAGCAGTACCCATCGCCACACAGAAGAAATTTGAAAACAGCAAATGTCCACCACCAGCTAACAGTAAATGCAAACGTGGAGCGAAGATGCCCCGAAAAAGTGGTTTGAGGATCCATCCACAGAAGAACCCACCACCACACAGAAAAGGTTTGGACACAGCAATTATGTCCACCACCTGAAAACACAATCGAAATTGGGAACATAATATGCTCCATTATCAGTAGTATGAGCTTCAAATGTGACACTGAGCACCGGTCAATTAAAGAATAGTTTCAGCACAACAAAACTATGGCGTCAGAACAGAGGGAAAATAGTGAAGGGCAACAATCAGCAATCCTAGCACTTTTAAAAGTAAAAGTAAAAACGATTTGAGCACAGTAATTACCCATCACCAGAAAGTTAAAGATCAGAAGATGTACCATCAAAAAGGTTTGAGCTCAGTAACTCCTTCACCACCAGGAAAATACACACAATTCGGGACTGCAAAGCACCCCCTCAAAATGATATGATAGCAACTTTACATCAAACACATTTCAAGCACAAAGAAAATCAAGCTCGGGTCAACATATTCCAACACCATCAAATGCCAGTAAATCAGCACAACAAAATGGTCGTAAATTAAATTCAAGTAAGACTTGGATTCACAATAAAATAAGGATAGTTTAGGATGCAATCATTAAGCAATCCTAGCACTGGTAAAAGTAAGTGCAGAATATTAACATTATGAAAAACATGGCCAAGTCAATACATGCAGCATCTCATCAAATGCTTACAAAAAATAACGGAACAAAACTCAGCTAAGCCATACCCAATCACACCTTACAAAACTAGCATGGCATGAACATTTATGGACAGGCAGCAACCAAACATAAGCCATACTTATTTTTTTTTAATTCAATTTGGCAAAATGATTAAATACAATAAATCAATAAACTATGCAGGAAAAATCAGCCCACATACAGCAACTGACAATTCCATTCAAACATACACAGGGACCATTCCGTGACATTACTTACACTGGCTGAGCTGCAGAGTACAGAACACAGAGAAAGGACTAGACAGAGAAGAGAGCAGGACACCACATACTGCCATCACCTTGGTGAACACCCAGTGCTGGAATAAATCCTGTTGAGGCCACTGGGCAGCTGAAAAAGTCGGGGCCCTCCTCGCAAATTATCTCTGAATACTCAAATCACCAGATTTTTTTACAAACTGACAGCTGCCAAAAGATGAGCTTTTAAGAGACAGACTGTTATGTGAATCTGATGTCTCTGATTTATGTACTTTGTGTTGTAAATGGGTACATTACATTAATAAAGTATATTAGAGTCTTTCATTTATTTTATTTTTTTGTATTTTTGGGAACAATATTTAAGCAAGCTTGATCGTAATTTTCTTTCAATATCAAATCAATATCATTTTGATCTGTTGTCACAGGACCCCTAACACAGAGAAGGGCCCATAGGCCAGTGCCTACTTTACCTGTTTCGGATTATGGATCTGTGAATGCCAGAGGGGCACTGATAAGACCACAAGAGAACACAGTGAACTGAAAATGCTTGTGGCCTACCATGAACCGCAGGTAACATGATGAGCAGGCAGGACGGGAATGTGAAAAGGCGTCCTTCAGGTCCAACACTACTATCTAAACTCCTGGGTCCAGAGCAGACAAGACCCGAGACAATTTGAGCATCTTGAATGTACCCTTTTTGAGGAAGTAATTGAGGGCTCAGAGATCTACATATGGACAAATGGCCTTGTCCTTTTTCAGGAACAGAATGTAGTGGGAATGGTAACCACAGCCCACTTCACCTGTCCCATGTTAGGGACTGACAGTTGTAGACGTGATGGCGGATCCTGTTACCAACTGGACGCCCATGATCTAAAAGGGCAAGATTACGAAGGTTTGGAGGCAGCGGCTGCCACGGGGGTGGTGGCTGGACCAGAGCGCAAGCTGCCCGACCCAAGAGGCCTGTAGGAACCACATTCTCATCCACACAGAGGCGAGGAACATTGTGCAGCTTGGTGGCTGGGATCGAGTTGGTGTGGTTGAAAGCTCCTTCTGGGGCCATGAAAGGAGCGAAAGGCAAACTGGAGGTATGGGGCAGCCGAAAGACCCACAGACTAGGCCATATCCTGCGAGTCCTTGATGAACTCCAGCGCCGAGTCTGCCTTGTCTCTGAAGAGACGAGTGCCAATCAAGGGCATGTCCCTGAGGAAAGCATGGATCTCCACCGTAATGCCAGATGTTCTCAGTCAGGAGTGATGTCCAGAAAGTTGGTTGTGTCCAAGCCACAGCGTATATATAGTGAACTTTGCTGCGTCTCTCCCGTCTGTAATTTGTTGAGATAGAATGGCCCGGGCCTCCTCCTGGACCTGTGGCAGCACTTGTGCAACCGAAAATGCATGTAGTGTTGACTGACCACAATGCAAGGCTCACAGAAGAAAACATTTTCTTTCTAAAGCTGTTCAGCCTCTTGTATTCCCTGTTCGGGGAAGTGGCAGGGACTACACCATGAGAAGTGGAGGCTTGGATCGCCAAGCTCTCCAGGGTAGGGTGTTGGGTGAGGAAATGTGGGTCCTCTGGAGTGGGTTGGTGGTGGCAGGCACTCGCCCTATTCACAGGAGCCCCTATTCTGGGTTTGGAAGAGGTCCCCAGAAGGACATTGGTGAGGGCTTTGTTGAAGTAGAGTTTCAGAGGAGGAGACTCAGTACTGCTGCACCTCTGTCAAGATGTTAGTCTTAACGACACCGTATCTGGCGACGTGTCCATTTTCCTGGCATCACACAGTTCCTCACACCAGTCCATATATTGCTCATACTGCTACTCTAAATGATACAGTGACCCTTTCCAGTCCTCCCTGAGGCATAGCCCTTCAGAATAGTGCTCAGGCTCTGACATAGGCCACAGGGATGCTGTTGGCGCTGGAATCAGCGTCAGAAGATGCAGCTCCAGCTCAATGTCGTCGGGGATCACAATGGGGCTGGGGCCACTGGTGGGCACCTGTAGCATCTTTGCCGGGTCGGGGAAGGTCAGAGTGGCATGACTGGTGCCAGGGCGGATCCATGCGTGCCTATCTTAGCCACCTGTGCGGAATCATATGGGAGTCTTCTGACCCCATGGGCCCGAAGGTGCGCAGGAGGGATCAGGGGCTGAAAAATGAGATGCATGGCCTCATAAAACTCTTCCATTTAAGCAGGGGTCACTCCAGCTCCCAGAAAACTGGGGAGGCACAGTCAGTCAAGGAGCAGGTTTTGAGGAACCAGGCTTCAACAGAAATGTTCTTTCATCGTGTCAGCTGATGGCTGAGAAGTTGAAGTGCACTTCGACTTCCCTCAGTTTTTTTATGTTTTCTACCTGAGTGCCAGGACGATTTTGAGTGAGATGAAGAAGACTTTGGACTCCTAGAATGATCCCAAGACCTTCCTCTCAAATGGGACTATGACTTCAGTGGAATTGCATGCAGGGTCGCAAACAGCTTCAGGGATTGCTCCTTCAAAGCCTTCAGTGCCATGACTCTGCAGTCGGAGCATGACTTGGAGTTGTGGTTGCAGTCCAGACACCACAAACATACAAGTGGCGGGTCCGTACCGACATGGCACGGTGACAGGCATCACATAGTTTCAAATCAGTCTTCCTTGATGATATCCTCGAAACACCTGGATGCAAAAAAAACGTTAAAAAAATGTTGACAAAATGTCTCAAATCTCCCATCAAAAAGTGACAGAGGGGTAGCTCTTTTCTCAGATCAGCACTGGTTGGCGTGAGCAGCTCTTTTCTCAGATCAGCACTGGTTGGCGTGAAAAAAAAGAACTGACGTCAGTGCTCCGAAGTGGCACCTATATAGGTGGCATGGACGTCACTCTGGTGCTGCTGCCGACACCACGTGGATCCGACCGATGCCACCTACTGGCATGCAGGGGTACTGCTCATGAAAAAATCTTGTGGATCCAGTCTGATTCCTGGGGAAATTCAAAGATAAGCAATTGGTAGCTAGATGTCTCTATCAGATATAGATATACAGTAATAAACCGTTCTCAGGTTATCCTCTAAATGACTCTATTGGGAATTTTGTCTCTCCTGTGTAAATAAAAGTATAATTTATCCTTCCACTCTGTGTTTTGAATCAGGACCACAGGGCGTCTCGAATTGCCATGGCCTAGGATCAGAATGTTTGCTGATAGATTAAGCACTCTATTGGTAGCTCCGTATGCACTCTCACAAGGTGTCAAATGCTTTTGTAGGCAACATTTCACATGTCGCTGAACTTGGTTGTGAAATATGTGATGCAGCAGATGAGGAGACAGACAACTTTACAGGGGTTACTAAGCACAGCGGGTACTAAAGTTTCTGCTTTCAGTTTCAGGAACTTAATTTCCCAACACCCTTATTAGTTCATTGCTGTCATATTAAGGTAGGTCAGCAGTTTGAAGACAGCTACCACAGTAGTCCACTGGGCTTGGCCTTTTACCGTGTCTATAATTCTCTGGATGCTGGAAATGTGCCCGTTCCTCCTCCCCAAGCTCTATAGGCATCTCTTAAAGGCATATCTTGAATGTTATGTGTCCATCCTACACTACAAAGAATTAGGACATGCCATGAGGACACTGAGGGCTGGATGAGACATTAAAGAATGTTTTCGCTTTGCATTCCTTTCACTAGAGCCTATTGTGTTGGTCTTTCACTGTACACAGAAGACACAGGGCCTGTCATTCAACCAGGTCCAAAGGTAAACCATTCTACCTCGAAAGGATGTAGGAAGTGATATAATCTGTGCTGTTCATGAGTATTGACTAAAATGTCAAACATTTTATAAGTAGTTCTGAAGTTCCTAATATTTTCTTCCCCATTAAATCATATAACCTAACCTTCACTTATATCTCTAACAACATTGCTGCTCAAGGATTCCTAAATGTAACTCATAGGTAAGATAATTCTAACTTGAACTCTAAATCTAGTTTTGGTCATCAAACTGTTACCCTAATCTTGGTCTATAGTGATCACCATCACTAGGCCTAAACTTAACCCATTCTCATACACTCACTATTTCTATACCTACTCCCTGCTCTAGTTCTATTGTTAACTATATCCTTAACTGTTAGACTTGGCTTTTTTTGTTGGTTTACCCCAGGTTTTTTGCTTTTTGGCCTCCTGTTTTAGAACCTGTTTTTGTCGGTTTTAGGACTCTGGACACTTAGCCACTGCTATTCAGTGTTAAAGTGCATATGTTCTCCATGAAAATTGGGTTTATGGATTGGTGTTTCCATGATTGGCTTGTTTGATTCACTACTAAGTACAGTGTACTGTATGTGCCCAGAGCCTGCAAATCAAATGCTGCTAGTGGACCTGCAGCACTGACTGTGCCACCCACACAAGCAGCCTTTCAAAGGATTCTCACACCTTCCACTGCAGTGTTTACGAGCAGTTGTGACTGCCTTGTCGACTTGGCAGGTGCACCCATTTGCCAAGCCTTAACCTTCCCTTTTATTACATGTGAGACATCCCTTTAGGTAGGTGCAAAGTACCCCTATTGACAGGTTGCAATGTATGTGAAAGGTTGGACATGTACTGATGTGCTTGACATGTCCCGATAGAGAAATACAGTGTAATTCATTTTTCACTATGGAAAGGCTCTCTGTCTCATAGGATAGAATGGGAGTGTATGTATAACATCTTATAATTTCCCATTAGGACAGGATTTCTTACAACTACCCATTAGGACAAGATAGAGAAATGGAGTTTAGTATGCCTGAATTCAGAATAAAAAAATGCATCTTTAAGTAAAGATGATTTTTATGTTGTGTGTTATGTTGTGTGTTTGAAAATAATTTTTTTAGAAAGTGGGTATTTTCTTGCTTAGCCATCCAGTGTGCCCCTGTGGGGTAGTTGATTGACTGTCTGGCTTTGGAGTGACAAGGGCTGGGAATGTGCATTCACTGTAGTCAGCCACGGGGGTGAAGTGTGTCCTGCTTTTCCTGGATGAGTGAGGCCTAGGCTGAATAGACCTGGGGTACATTCAGAGTATTGGGAGGATTTTCACTAGCCCATGAAGAGGCCTGTTCTGTATTTAGAGTGGTGGGAGGAGAATTCCCTTGCACCTGAATGAGCCTGGTCTCCCTTGGACAATGCTGTCTCCACCTCCTGCCGGGAAGCTGGACTAGAGAGAACAAAACTGGTTTGGGATGAGTATAGATACTCTCTTCCAAAAATAACAAAGAGAAAAAAAGTATAAATATTAGGGGCCGACCCTAGAACTTGAGATTACTGCTGAAATAAGGAACCTGCCAGGAAGAAGTGCTGGAAAAGCTGTTAGGAGGAACTGCCACTTTGCTGCGTGCTCTGCTGTGTTGGCATGCTGCTTGCTGCTTCTGTCTTGGACAGGGAAAGAACTGGGTTGTACTTTCATCATCCTGCTGCTAGAGTGTTCTCCTAGGACTTGAAGTTGATCTTGCCTCCTTTTAGAAGTCTCAAGGAGATAAAAGACTTCTGTGAACTCACTGGAATCAAGGAAACTGACAAGAAGAAGAGCTAGAAGACCTGCTAGGAGAAGTTCTGCCCTGTCCCAGTGTTGTTGCTTTGTTGGGTTGGCCTGCAGTTGCTGCTTCTGCCTTGGGCAGTAAAAGGACAGAATTAAACTTTCTTTACTTGTGCGGAGTATCTCCAAGGGCTTGAAATAGAGCATGCCTCCTGTTGTCTCAGGGACAGAAAAGACTTCACTTACTTCAAGGGACTGCCTCAGGAATCGTAGGTTTCAGTTGCCATAGTGGGGGAGGCAGCCGACACCGACCTCAACACCACTGCTGGCTCTGTGTCCTGAAGGCACAGCAGAGGGCACCGCCAGACTTTGCAACACAAACTTGGTCTCACTGATGACGATGACCACCGTCGCCACTGAGCCGCTGCTTCCACCGCAACCTGTGGTCACTGCACGGCCTCGCTTCACTCTGCTGCCCTGGTCTCACCAACAACGTCGCTGCCCATGACACCTGTGACCACACCGTGGTTAGGAGGCAGTACTCATAAGTTACACGACGCACCGCCCTGTCACACACCGCAGTCTGGGCCGACTGACGCCCACTCCCAGTAACCGGCACTGTCCCTTGCAAATTGATCTGCCAGTACTGTAGCGAGTACCACAGCAAGCACGGCATCACTCGGACGGTTACCTGCACCACGACTTGAAGGTACCACAAGCCGCTATGCTTCACATCGCAACCGTGATAGTTGCCACAACCGGCCAGCACCAACGTGGTTGGCCGAAACCAAAGGTACTGTTTACGAGTCTGCAGACACAAAGGCTGGTCCACACCAACAAAATCGTCCAGAACTGCAAAGTGCCTATTTTTGATTACTGTATGTTGGTCTTTTATCTTTTTGGTCTTGTTTACACAGATTAATATTGGTTATTTTGCTAAAACTGGTGTGGTGTCCTTTTGTAGTATTTTCACTGTATGACTGTTGATTATGTGCAAATACTACACACACTGCCTCAGAGATGAGCCAAGCTACCAAAGGGGTGAGCAAGGGTTTTTTCAGTAGTGTATCCCCCTTACCCTGACTAGAAAGAAGGGTACCCATTTGGCCAAAGGTTCAAACCATTGCCTCCTAGGGATCCCCATCTCTAACATTAACCCTTACTTTAACTCTTACCCTTATCCAAGCATACCAAATCACCCGCTCTTAAAGTATTACCATCATCCTCACCTAGCCCTTAATCCTAGCTCTACACAGAGTTTAGGAAATTTAATTCATTCTGCTCCTCAACCTAATTTTGTTGCTAATTCCTTCAATTTGATATTCTATCCAATGTTCTTTTAAAAAACGTTTTAAATAATTTTATATTTTCTTGCTTTGTTTTCTCACTATTTTCATTTCTAATTTTTTTTCAGCAGTTTTGAAGCATAATGGAAAGTGGGTGATATGGAACTACACAGCCTTCAAGGATAAATGCAATTTATGACAGTACTACTTTGAGCCTCTCTGTGTGAACATTAATTGGCAAATGCTAGAAAGTTAAGTAAGTGTAGTTGCTGAAGAACGGCCACCAACCCCCTCTGGTTGCAAGCACGCTGCTCCTAAAAAGCACAGACAGGATTTTTCCACTTCTTCCGTTTACATGTAGAGCAAAAATGAACTCTTCCCTCAGATATATAAGACAAATGCAATAACAGAAGTAGTAGCGTGAGCTTTTCTCATACATGTGCAGCATGAGAGTGGCAGAGCAAGTTTCTATTACACAAAGTGCAGTTTCACCACAGGTAGAACAAATGCAGGTGCCTTTAATACAAAACATGCCCAGCCCAGGCAGAAGCAACAAGGTCATACTCACAGGGAGAACAACTGAGGCAAGCCAGAAACTGCCTATCTGCCTAGATGTGGTGTTTGTACTGCCCATCATAACAATATGGACTAGAAGGAGGGGCTGTATTTAAACATGACTACAAACGATAGTAACTGTCATAAATGGACATAGTGAGCAGCATTCCCTAGACAGTGGCTGTCAGAACTGGAGATAGGGAGGCATTCTCTATTCTATTGATTTCTGAAATGGCCATTGTTGGACTTGGCCCATTTTCTCAAAATGTTTCGCTTTTCACCCCCCCTGTTTAGGATGTCTCCCCCATGGTAAAGAACACTGTATAGGCCATGTGTGGTGTGAGACGCCATGTTAAATGTGACGCAATGGTGTGCGCACCTGTAATACCCCTATCGTAAACATGCACTTTACCGAGATGACGCTTTCAAAATGGATGCCATGGCTGTGTGTTGTGCCACCTGGCTGCAGTGGGTTAGCGGTCTAGTTGTTTGGTACCCTGCCATCCCAGCATTTGGAGGGAAAGCCTGGCACCCAGGGTGCTCTACCCCTCCCCCTGAGTCAGTTTGAACCATTTCCCCAGAGGCTTCTAGAAGCTTCTGGCACTGTCTGTCAGGAACTGGACGAAGGGGTCACTGATCAGCATCGTTAATTGCCGCGAACTACAGTTTCCAGCATGCCCGGGACGTCTGTCGCGTGCTTGACATGAAGCACGCAAATTCCCAGAAGTAAATACAGCCCCCGAGAAGACGGCGGGCCGATTATTCTTTGTGATCTCTGAGGCTGCGGTTCGTATGTCCAGGAGTACCGGTAAGATCTATCTGTGTACTTGTTGCAGAGATTTGGGAACACCGTATCGGTTTGGGTTCACGTACTATTGATTAAATGAGTTAGAGCTGCCTCGTGTGAGTGGCTTTCCTTAACGGTGCTCTCTCGGCTGAGAGAGCGTGAGCATATCGGTTTCCCGTTGGCTGAAACAGGCATTTCTGCTGTTTCTTTGCGGGGAACAACTTATTATTTCTTTGGGGAAAACACAGAATGAACACGTTCTGACTGTGAGGGAGTAGAACAATGTTCGGTTGGGGATCCAGCCATACTCATATTTCCTGCATGTAAACTAACTTTGGAATCACGGTCTGGAGTGTCCGCTTTCGAAGCATTTCAGGATTATTCACCTACAGCTGGCAATGTTAAGACTGGATTAACCTTTGCCTGCTATGTTGTTTTCGTTATCATCATTTGATGTACATCTTTATTTTCCTAGCACAGGAGTGACAAACTGGGGGAGATACAGAGGGATTTATCTAAACTACAAGCCATGAACCCATGTGTATATATAGGTATGTTGTGTATACATTGACAGGAATGATATTGTACTAAGGGTATGAGAGTTCCAACGCTTGTTATATGTTCTTCTGTTTCAGTTGATGGATCTCTGGTCTCACCTCATTCTTCACCCCTGATTTACAGCTTCCTTATTTTTCTTTACAGGTAGGAAGTAGGATAGTACAGGGTTATGTAGTATTGTGTCCTTAACAGTGTTCTATTAGTCATTACTAGAGTATAGTTCTAAGTGTGTATGCTCTTGTCGTTTCAGGTCTCCCTCCCTGCCGTCCCCTTCCTTTCCTTCCCTCGCCTGACTATCCTAGCAGTCTGTGTATTGTCTCCAGACTCTTTGGGACGTCGTGAGGGGGAAGTTATAGGTACTTCGGCACAATCCCGAAGGAACAAGAAGGTGGAGCCTGACACTGTCTGGGAGGTGGGGTGAGGGGCACATAAATAAGGGGGCTATGCCACCATGTGCTTAGTCAGAGCAGGGACAGGAACGTGAGGGGACCTGCGGCAGGGGATACCACCACTTGGGCCTGTGTGCTGGACCCTGCAACAAACCAAAACCCCTCTGCTGTCCCCCAGGGCTAGTGGAAGCCACACTGCAGGAGTGCAGGCTGCTGTACAGGAGGAGTGTCAGGCTACAGTGGAGGATGGTGAAAGCCTACTGCCCTGTCTTACTGACCTTGCCCAGTAGTGCCTGGGGCTTCTGCTGCTTGGCCACCGAGGAAGGAGCACCATCCTAGGTCCCTGAGGCTGGTGGGACCTTGCGCTACACGAGCGCTACACCTAAAAGCTTTCACCTTGCGGATACCCTGCCGGGGTTATCTCACAGGAGAATACCAGGACGGGTTCCCTAAGCAAGCGCTTAGAAACCGCTCGGTGATTTGCGCTATATAAATTCCTGTACATTTACATTTACATTTGAGAGCTGCATGTATAACTTGCGCCGTGCCTTCTAAGCGCTACAGCGCAAGATTCCGCCCCCTGGTGCTAATTTAAATAAAAGCGGGTGCCTACCCCACGTGCGAGCTGACTGGAGGAGCAACTGCCGAGAAACAGAAGACGGGAGGCCACCCCGCGCTTCTAGCATGCCTGAGCATAAGCGCATGTGAATCGCTGCTGGAGAACTCACCACCGCTGCCCGGGGGACGTTAAGGTGGCTGCGCGGGCTTTGCCGCACTGAGACCAGAAGAGGGGCCGCTGAAGATCGCCGCAGCGGCCCCCGAAGCCTGGGGAGGGCCGCCGCGGTATTCTCTCAGTGCTGCAGTAGGAGCGTTAGGCCTGAGAAGCCAAGGAGGGCGGTATCACGTGGTTGGGGAAGAAATGCGTTACTTACCTGTAACAGCAGTTATCCAGTATTGGTATCTTTCATAGATTCACATGCCTGAATCATTCCCCGTCGTCGGGGTGGGAGTCCCCGGTAAATAATTATAGTAATGTTACATAGACATATACTTAGTACTAGGCCAGAGGCCTCACATTAGTAGCCTATCTAGGTCCTTATGTAAAAAGGACCAAACTTTGGCCAGGAGCCAATCAGCTACTATCACCCTCCTCACCTTCCTGGAAGGAGCCCTAGTCCCTCAGATTTTCGTAAGCACAGTGCTAAGTAGTACCTACTGAGAGGGTAAAGGTGAGCCCTTCCAGGGGAGGCGGGTGGGTTGCATGTGAATCTATGAAAGATACCAATACTGGATAACTGCTGTTACAGGTAAGTAACGCATTTCTTATCCAGTATTATGGGTATCTTTCATAGATTCACATGCCTGAATCAGAATAGCAAGTAATAATGAGCACATTTCGCATAATACATCCATAAAGACATAATAATCTTATCATAAGTTGTTACACAGATTATATAATACTCACAACCTGATAAGAAATGTGCGATAAATTACCTGGAAGGTGGGATGATAGGAAGAAGGCTCACCACTACTGAAATAGATGACGTAGGACCGCCTGTCCCACTGCTGCATTCTTCATAAGTTCAGAATCCAAGTAGTAGTGCTTGGTGAACGTATGTGGTGTCTTCCATGTCGCCGCTCTGCAGATGTCGACAATGGGTACCCCAGCGAAGAGCGCCATGGATGTGGATACCGCTCTAGTGGAGTGTGCTCGAACCTTTGAAGTCAGAGGATGGCCCGCCTGTTGGTGACAGAAGGCGATGGCCACTGAAATCCATCTGGAAATGCTCTGTTTTGTCAATGCTAGGCCTTTCCTGGGCCTGCTAAATGCAACAAACAGTTGGTTGGACTTCCTAAATTGCTCCGTCCTGTGTATGTAGAATTTGAGACATCGTTTGAGGTCCAATGAGTGTAGAGATCTTTCAGCCGCAGATGATGGATTCGGGAAGAAAGATCTCAGGACAATAGGTTCGCTGAGATGGAAAGAAGACGGAACCTTCGGTATAAACTTAGGGTTAGTCCGTAGAATGACCCTGTCGTTCTTGAACTGGATGAAGGGGTCTTGCACAGAAAAAGCCTGCAGTTCACTCATTCTCCTTGCGGACGTGAGCGCCAGTAATAGAGCTGTTTTCCATGACAAATATTTTAGATCTGCTCTGTGGATTGGCTCAAACCGGTGTTTCATTAGTTGAGCTAGTACCACATTTAGTTGCCATGTAGGTGGAGACGCTCTAACTGGAGGGAAAGTTCTGAATAATCCCTTCAGAAACTGTTTGATTAGTCTGTTAGTCCATAGTGAAGCTCCACACGAAGATCGTCTGAACCTGGATATGGCCGCCAGGTGGACTTTTATTGAAGCGTGTGTCAGCCCTGAATTGGCTAGGTGGAGCAAGTAGGGCAGAATTTGTGCTGGAGTAGAAGTGAACGGATGTAATTTCTGAGCTCTACACCACAAACAGAACCTTTTCCACTTGAGGGAATACATCTTATTAGTACTTTCAGCCCGGGCCCGGGCTAAGACGACCCTGCATTCCTGTGAATATCTAAATCCTGGAACTCTCTGAACTCAGGAGCCAAGCCGATAATTTTAGAGATTTTGGATCCGGGTGCTGGACTTGTCCCTGGTTCATTGTGAGGAGATGTGGGCATGTCCTGAATAGAATTGGAGGTTCCAGCGATAGAAGGTGTAGTTCTGTATACCATTGCTGGCGTGGCCACGCTGGGGCTACCAGGATCATGGTACAACTCTCTGCCTTCAGTTTCCGGAGAACCCTGGGGATCAGGGGAAACGGTGGAAACGCGTAAGCAAAGACGTTGCACCATGTCATCGAAAAGGCATTCCCTAGGGACCTTTTCTGGGGAAGCCAGCTTGCGTAATGTCGGCATTTCGCGTTCACTTCCGTCGCAAAGAGATCCAGGTGAGGCTTGCCCCAACGGGAGAGCACTGAGTCGAGCGTCTTCTGGTCGAGCTCCCACTCGTGGTGGCAAATGGAGCGCTGCCTGCTTAGCGAGTCTGCCAGGGTGTTGTCTACTCCTGGGACATACTCTGCCCGCAGAGAAATTTTGTGTTGTAGCAGCCAGATCCAAATTTGCTGAGATTCTCGAGACAACGTCCTGGATCGAGTACCCCCCTGTTTGTTCAGGTAGTGCATTGTGGTGGTATTGTCCGTCCTCACAAGCACTGGGGAGTTCCTGATTCGGGGTAGAAATGCTCGAAGTGCCAAGCGCACTGCTCGTAACTCTAGCAGATTGATGTGGAGTTGTTTTTCTGCCACTGACCACTGACCGTGTACTTGCAGTCCTTGAAGGAACGCTCCCCATCCTTCCAGTGAAGCGTATGTGGTTATCACATAAGGAGAGACTGGGAGTAGAAAAGGGAGACCCTTGTTTAAGTTGTCGCCCAGAAGCCACCATCTCAGAGCTTTCTTCATCACCTGAGTGATCTTGATCCAGTCGTCGAAAGATCCTGTACTTTGGATCCACTAATTTGTTAAGGCTTCCTGTAGAGGCCGCATGTGGAGGCGACAGTGAGGAATGAGAAAAATGTTGGAAGACATCATTCCTAGCAACAACTTGAATAGTCAAACCTTGACTCTCTTTTTGGTCTGAATGTGGACGGCCAGGGTCTTCAGCTTGACCTGACGTTCTCTGGAAGGGAAGGCTTTCTCCTGTTGTGTATCCAACGTTGCTCCCAGGAAATTGAGACGTTGTGGCGGTTGGAGAGTTGACTTTTCCTGGTTGAGTGTTAGGCCCAGATTCTCGAAGAGATGAAAGCAGGCCGAAGAGGACCTGGCTACGCCTGTCCGAGTAGGAGCTTTGACGAGCCAGTCGTCTAGGTAGGGAAAGACTTGGTGATGATGCTGGCGAAGGTATGCCGCTACCGGAGACAGACACTTTGTGAAGATGCGTGGAGCTGACTTCAGGCCGAATGGTAAAACTCTGAACTGGTAGTGTCTGCCTGCCAATGCAAACCTCAGGAATTGTCGATGACTCTTGTGAATGAGGATATGAAAATAGGCATCCTGGAGGTCTAAGGATACCATATAGTCTTTTGAATTGAGTAGGTGTAATACCTCCTGGAGGGTAACCATATGGAAGGACTGCTTCTTGAGGTATTTGTTTAGGTTTCTCAGATCCAGTATTGGTCTCCACTGCTTCTTCTCCTTTTTTCTGATCAGGAAGAATCGGGAATAGAATCCTCTCCCCTTCTGACCTCGAGGAACTCTCTCCACTGCTCTTTTCTGGAGCATTAGAGAGAGCTCCTGTTGAAGTAGGTTTAGATTCTTGTGCTGCATAGGACATGGTGGGTTCGGAGGAGGATGCTTCACAAACTCCAAAGTGTGTCCGAAGCGAACTAACTGCAACACCCAACGATCTGTTGTAATTTGCTTCCAATTGTGAAGGAAGTTGGTAATTTTTCCTCCAACTACGAATTGTGGAGAAGAGGTGGAGGCCTGTAGTAGAAAGCAGTCATTGGCATCTGTAATTGTCTTTCTTTCCTCCTTTCCCTCGAAAGGACGACTTGTTGTATGAGGATCGTCCTTGTTGCTGCCTCTGCTGATATTGAGGCTTGCACTGCTGGGAAGAGTTATAAGCGGACTTGTAACCTTGATAGCTGCCACGATTCTGTTGCCCTCTACCTCTGGACCCTCGAAAGGAATTAGTTTTGTATTGCAGGGTGCCTAGGGCTTTCGCCGTGTCGGTATCCTTCTTAATACATTGCAGCATGTCATCGATATGCGCACCGAAGAGTAGTTCTCCATCAAATGGCATGTCTAGAACCTTGGCTTGCACTTCAGGCCAGAATGCTGTGGCTTTAAGCCAGCCCTGGCATCTCAAAACCGCTGCTCCTGCCAATTGACGAAAGCCTGTGGAAGCGATATCCAAGGCCACATCGATCATCTCTGAAGCAGAGCGTTCGCCCTCCAGCAAAATCTTCTTAACTTCTTCTTTCTGGTCTTCTGGGATCGCTCCTAGATATGGGGCTATATCTGCCCATATCTGTCGATTGTAACGACCTAGTAATGCCAGAGAATTTGCAGCCCTGACTGATAGGGCGGACATGGAGGAAAATCTTTTGCCAATGGCATCAAGTTTTCTCCACTCTTTATCAGGAGGCGCTGTTATTGCCGCTGACGGGTTGCTGAACTTCTGCTGAGCGGCCTGTGATATTACAGAGTCAGGTTTAGTTTGGCCAGTTAAACATGCGGGTGCAGTGTCTGGGGCTTTGTACTTCCTTTCAACTCTAGCCGGCACTTGAATAAGAGTCCTTGCTCCCATATATAATCGATCACTGGAATGGAGCGAGCGGATCTCTTGAAGGGTTCCTTAAAATCATGAAGGAAACAGTCCTGCGTTTCCGATGCTATTTGGATGTTGAACCTTGCAGCCGCTCTCCCTACTATATTATGAAATCCCCCTAAATCTTCAGGGGGTGAATCGTCCTGTACTTGGTCTGGGGATGCTGGATTCGGGTTGGCGTTATCATCAGAATCCTCATCATGTATTTCACCTTCCTCGTCTTGGACCTCATCATCTCTCATTTCTTCCTCATATTCATCCTCATCCGAAGAAATTTGAGGAGGTAACTTCTCTTGCTCCTGACGCACAACCAGCGGAGGTGGTCGCTGTCGATGCTGAGGAGTTGGCGCTTCCTGTTGTGCCTGTACTCCTGATGCAGGAGCAGATGATGGAAATCTTTGCTTATAGTCCGAAATTAGAAACTGGAGGTCAGAGACAATTGTGGAGCGTCTATGATTTTCGATGTTTTATCAGGCATTTTTATCGTTGACTGCATCGACGTCGTTGATGTCCTCGTCGACGACGACGATGACGATTTCTTCGTCGACGGTGGCGTTGACACTGAAGTAGTCGACGACGATGGCTTCGTCGACGGTGTCGACGTCGACGGTGTACTCGTCGACGGTGTCCTCGTCGACGATGTAGTCTTCGTTGACGAGTAAGTCTTCGTCGACGGTCTCGAAGTCGACGTGCTCGTCGACGATGGTGTCGACGTCGACGGTGTCCTCGTCGACGGTATCCTCGTCGACGATGTAGTCCTCGTCGACCATGAACTCCTCGTCGACGATGGGATCTTCGTCGACGCTGAAAGCTTCGCCTTCGTCGACGTTGAAGCAGACGTCGACGGGAGCGTCGACAGAAGCGTCGTCGACGGTTTTGTGACAGGAATTACAGAAGGTATTGACCTACCCACCATCGACGATGTTGTAGCAGTCGATGCCATGGAGAAAGTAGACGCTGTGGATGTCGAAATGGAGACTGTCGACATCGTCACAGGCAGGCCAGAAGATACCATAGCAGGCTTCTTGAAGTCTGTCATCTGAAGAGAAGGTTTGACCTTAGGATGACCCTCCATGGACTTTGGCTTCTTGTGAGAAGGCGCAGCAGACTGACCTGGAGATGTCTGTCGAGGCCTTTTAGGAGAGGAGTGGAAGCTCCTGAAGGAACACTCGCTCTCACCTGAGGAGACTAGCTGCTCTTTATCCTTCAGTCTCTGGAGCCACAGAAGCAGTCGCCCTTCCCTGTCCTTCAATGTCTTGACCGGGAGAGTGCGACAAATCTTACATTCCTTGGCAGAATGCTGAGGATAGAGACAATACAAGCAGTCTTCATGCTTGTCCTCGATATGTAACCTCATTTTACTACAAGAGGCAAAGGGTCTAAAAAGCCCTTTTTTAGGAGTAGTAGACATAATAAATACCAAGACTCCTTTCAAAGCTGAAACTTGAAGAGATGATAGGGTAAATCCAAAGATATCGGAAAAAACCTGAGCAGAGCTCAGTGGAGACTCCCTTAGCACGACGTGCGGTAGAAAATCTGAGGGACTAGGGCTCCTTCCAGGAAGGTGAGGAGGGTGATAGTAGCTGATTGGCTCCTGGCCAAAGTTTGGTCCTTTTTACATAAGGACCTAGATAGGCTACTAATGTGAGGCCTCTGGCCTAGTACTAAGTATATGTCTATGTGACATTACTATAATTATTTACCGGGGACTCCCACCCCGGCGACGGGGAATGATTCAGGCATGTGAATCTATGAAAGATACCCATAATACTGGATAACTGGCCACGTCACCGGCCTCGCCCCCACCGCGCCCTACACGGATTGGCTGTTGCTGCCGCACCCCCTCGCCGGACGAGCTGTGATTGGCGGCAGGCGGCACACCCCCCAGAAGCTGCGCACGGATTGGCTGTGGGGCCCGAGGTACTGCCGGAAGCCAGCGGTGACGTTGCGGGGCTCCCGTAGCGACGAGGGAGCCCCGGGAGTGTTGAGAGACCAGAGCGGGAGCCCACCTCCCCGTCAGGGCCGCGCAGTGACGCGATTGTCTGGGGAGTGCAGAGGGGGGCCTGGAGGCACATTGTCGGTGCCTGCCCCTCCGTGGTGAAATACCTGCTTCCTGTTCAAGGCCCGGGCCCCAGAGCGGGTCCCGGGTGGGAAGCCCCGCAACTGTCGCCCAGGGGAGACCGGCAAGACAAGCAGGAGCAGAGTCCCGGAGCCCGGTGAGTGGGGCTCAGCTGCGTGGGAGTTGAGTCCTGGAGTCGGGGCACACTGCCGGTGACCGCCCCCATGTGACTGACATGTAGGGGTGGGAATTGGACAGTGCTCCCATCACCGAGTCCCGGGAGGGGACTCCAACACTGGGGGCCATTGTGTATTTAGCGAGCCTCAGAAGAGGGACTCCCACATCCTTCCTGCTGGCCTGAGCTACCCTACACAGCTGCCCTGCAGGACAGTGGGCAGCTGCAATGACCATGGGCCATCGTTGGGGGCAGTGTTAATTTGAGGGCCTCCCTATGCAGGATGCCTGCTATGTTTGGGAGTGGTGTTTCTGCCCCATGCTACGTGTGATCCTACGCCCTGCCAAGGTACTTCAGGCTGCAGTAGTATGCCCCTGTGGAATGCCTTACTATGCTTTCATGCCTAATGGTTTATTTTATGATGAATGCCTGCTGGTATTCGCCTACTGCTAAAGTAAGGCCTCTATGTTCTCCTTCTTCTGCTGATGAGGTATAGTGAGTTCATATGTCTACGCATAGCTTTTCACCTAATGTGTTATGCAGGGCCGGACTGGGAACCAAAACAGTCCCTCCCCCCCCCCCCGCCGCCGAGCTCTTTGCCGGGGACGTTTTTGGCCAATTTTGTTACAGGGCCGATAGCTGCAAAAACGGCCCTGTAACAAAATCGGCCCCCAGGGAGACCCAAAACCGGCCCCCACCTTTGCGGCGCACCGGGGGATTGCCCCGTGCCCGCTACGGCCACTCCGGGCCTGGTGTTATGCTAAATGGTAATGCTTACATTTTAATTGCAACATTGACCCTAATGGCCTTACCTTTTTCTTCTTTTTCACTTACCCTGCAAATAATCCCCCGTGTGTATATTGCCCTGGCGCCAGTTGGCGCAGCGTTGTGACTACTGTGATTTCCGTTGCAGTTTGAGACAATACACAAGTTATTCTTTTTCACCAAAACAGGTGTTGTCTCTCTTTTTGTGGTGTGCCTTGTGTGTCGTCTGTGTGTACTGCGTGGATGCTTCACATATGTCCTCAGGAGTTTGGCCTGCCCGCTCTGCACCATGCTATCCCCCGTAGAATTGGCTAACCTATTTCTAACAGCCATGGATTTGCTTCTAATGTGCATCTTATAAACACTGAATAACAGATGAAGCTTAGCAACCCTTCAAGCTGTCTCTCCCCAGAGATACGAACAACCCAAGGGACATCAGTCAAGCAAGTTTGTCATGCCTTGGGGAGGTTCAAGTCTTGCTCGCAAAGTCCTGCAAGGTGTGGAGCTGCAAGATGATTTGTACACCTGAACCTACCGAAGAGTGAAAGGCGGATGTGTCTAGCAAGGTGGCCACTTGGTGGTGAGTAAAGTGAAAAGAAGATTCATCCAGGCCTGCTTTTTCCAGATCACCCGAGAGAATCTCGCGAAACACCTGTAGAACATCTGTAAGGAGACAGGACAGGGAAAACTTTCATTAGCATTCATTAGACACACATCCAATAGCTGCAGCACATCTGTGCACAGAGAAGAGGTCAGTTTTCCAACACACTTATGATTCCGACAAGCAGTGTAAATATACCTAGTTGTCCATCTAGTAACATACTCTCAAATGTCTTTTCTCACACTCTGGAGGATATTAAATTGCACTAATTTAAAGCATGTGCTAACAGAGACATTGGTGAAGTGTGTGCAAGCCCTTACTCATTCAGTTTCAGTGAATTATTCTGAGTAGTTTTACTTCCATCTTTTCCTTCCTACTAGTTTATGGGTCCGTGTTTGTGCTAGTAGGGTCTTGTAAAGTGAGGAAAAGGGTCCCCCACATGATGTCAATGACAGTAACTATGTCATGGTGTTTATTTTTTTTCAGCATGTGTGGGATCTTTTTCCAGGCTTCCTCTGGTACCCTGGCCAGATGGCATACAGCAAGAACCCTCCTGGAATAACTCTGAACTGGCCGTGCATCCCCTGGAATGACAGTATCTTGACATTTCCATGTAAATTGTTCCTTTTCAAGCAGCTTTATCAATCCACCTACTTTTAGTCATATCTCTTTAAATGTTCCCGAATTGTAGCAATCCCCAATGTGTCATCTGCTGTGCATATTGTGTTTTCCTATTTTGTTCCTGGCTGTCCAGTCCACGATTTGACCCCTCCCACAGCCAATAGTAAGTGATCTATCTCCACTTCTCTTCAGCATGTTTTTGGCCTCTCAGTCAGCCAGCCAACAGTGTGTTGGTAAGCAAGATAATAGTGGTCAAAGATCAGGAGTCCTAGTCCTCCATCTTTATTGCCTCACAACAGCTGTATAATTCAGGTCTTTAAACAGTGTCTTTGATAAGAGCCACATGGCACCCTGAAAACTCCATTTGCGTCTGTACAACATCACCATTTTTGGTGATTTGCCATGACCCCCATAGATAAAGAAACTGTGATCAAAACACTATCCAAGTAATTCACAATTCAGGCAGCTGGTCAGGAGTATAACCCTCTAGAGTACCCAGTAGGAAAAGAGTCACCTTTCCCCTAATGGTTCTGAATCCCGACACAAGTCCAAAAAATCAAGTTCCTCAAGATTCAACAAGACCAACTCATGAAGTAGAAGACCATATTTTGGCCCTGTATTATCCTTGCAGTGTATAATCCTCAGTTCTCCAAGTTGTATCTAAGCATAACAACTAGCAACTCCATTATTAGGGAAAAGAGCAACAAGAGTTCTTACCACTCTGTTATCACATTACCTTCATTACTTTGACATTTGGGGCTGAATATAAATATATATATGGTGAGAGTAGGTCGAAATTTTACCCGGCGGAAAACTTCTTGCATTAATTACCAGGTAACTGTATCAAAAGCATTTTTGATCTCTTGTGGTACAATTAATGATTCTTACCGTCTTTGGACAATTATTCATAACATGTGATAGCCATCTAGAGTTTATGACTTTATTTCATTCTGGGTTAAAATGGCTTTGGCCTGGGTATACTAAAGCAGTCATCCTCCTCCTCTAGTCTAGATGATAGTGCTTTGATGAGCAGTTTGGCATCTACTTTTAATATTGGCAGGGGCCTATGCCCTTTAAAATCATGAAGGTCCTTGCTTGGCTTTTGCACCTTTTAGATAAGTATGTCTCCTTAGGAACATCAGCCATGGACACATGTCTTCACCCTATGTATAGACACTCAGAAGCTTGTCAGCTATCAGTTCAGAATGTTTATAGGCTTCTCATCAGTACCCATTATCATTCCCCTCTCCATAGCCTATACTGCTGCTTGCATGTCTTCCAGGGCAAGGCTTCTCCCCAACACCGTTTTCTGGCCATGTGTGAGTTTAGGCAGTTTGCTAAGACATAATCTCAAATTTCATTACAAGAACGGAGGCTACATTATGCATCTTTTAATGCAGTCTCCAAGCAGCCGCAAACATCATAATACCAAAGGTTCCAGAATAGAACATAAAGAATACATAAAAGGCATGAGCTGACAACAACCTGCCTCTTTTAAATGTGACTCCGATAAATACCTCCTTCTTTCTCTATAATATTTTAAGATTTGACACTATTTACTGTTTTTTCCTTAGCGTGGGCTAACCACCCCTCACGTCTACCCTACTTCCGTACCGATCTACAATTTATGGCGATCTCCCTTCCTCCATATATATATACACACACACACACATATATATATATATATATATATATATATATATATATATATATATATATATATATATATATATATATATATATATATATATATATATATATATATATATATATATATATATATATATATATGTATATGAACCACGTGACTCTTCTGGATTTCTCGGTGTTTCCCGCGCCTGCTCAGCACATACAGCACACCAGCGAACAGGGAGGAGACGGACCACGTTACATCAGCATATCGATGTTTATTCGGTACAACAGAAAGCAGCTACGCGTTTCTGGCAAGGTATGCCCTTGTTCACGCTGCAACATGTACATAAGACTGAATGCTTTTTAAATGCAATTCAAACAGTGACCACCCCTTCACAGTGACGTGGTGAGTCATGTGACTTAATGAACATAGAAAACATACTGCCACAGTAAGTATGAATGCATGTCATGGTGACCACCAAAAAGACAAAACATCACTGGTTAAATCCTTGTACATACAGTAATAGACCACAATAAATAACTGGTTAAATCCAATATATATATAGATATATATATATATATATATATGTGCTTTACTAATGTCTTTCCTTTTCAGGTCTGTTCTTCAACACGTAAGTGGTGCTTAATAAGTTATGGGATTCGGTGCTCCCCCCCCCCTTTTAATCTCCTTACTTCGGCCCTTTCACCCGGCGCCCGCACGTCATGCGCCCCAGTTTTGACCCCTTGAATCTCCTGTACTCGAGATTTTCTACCAACCTCGCACACCGCGACTGAATTTGGTGCTTCCCCGCTTTGGCGCTCACTTTCTGGGAGAGTGTCCTCGTCTGAGAGCGGCGCTTCCCTGTTCCCCCCCTAATAAAAGGAAATTACCTTGGCAACGGAGTTGTGGCTTCCTCCGGTTGACAAGGGCATTTCTTTAATATGAAGCACAGACCTCGGGTCCCGGCTGCAATCTCCATGACTACGAGCAGCGGCTGATCGCATTCCCACGTGAGCATCAGTTGCTCTTTTGACTCATCACGATCAGATGCTAGCTTTCCTTTGCCTCTTATATTCTTATATTCATATATATAAAAAACAATACATTTTATTATTAACATGTCTGACTCTGATTCAGATGAGGCTACCACCCCTACCCCCAATATGGATAAAGATGCCTTCAGAAAAATTATTGAAAATGTAATGAGGTCCTGCATGATGGAGGTCATATCCTCCAAAAGGTAATTCCCTACCCAGTAGGACAAAATTACTGAAATCCTCATTGATGATTCTGCTGAAATAAGGGGTCAAAGAACTAAGAAATACAAGAAATACAAGAATAATGACCTTGCTTCACCTATGAGCACCTCAGGAGGTCCTAGCACCTCTTCGAATCAGGAAGGTCTTAGCACCTCAACACTTAAATGAGGTCCTGGTGCCTTGATCTCCCTGGGTGTCCATCGCGGCACAACTTATCTGGATGCCCACGGCGGCACAAAACATTTGGGTGTCCCTAGCGGCGCAAAACATCACAGTGCTCAATATAACATGGGAAAAGTACATTTTTGAATGACTATGAGTCTTCTGATGTTCCTGACGAGTATATCCTAGACTTGGATGAGGAAGAGGAAGATTTCGACATTGCTGAGGTCGAACTTCCTACATCCTCTAAGGATAATATCCTTGACCCCCTGGGGGAAGAAATGTTCTCCCCCTAAATCTCAAACATCCTAGATCCTCCGAGTGGTGGCCACAAGACCACGCTGCCAAATTTATTAAGAAATGTCTATGCAACCTCCTTGAGAGGGATACCAGGAACATTCTCAGTGCAGAATGCTCGAGACCTTCTATTGAGGACAAGACTTGCCAGACTCCCAACCTAGACCCTGAGCTTATCAAGTTCCTCTTCAGGCTCGGTCGAGACCTAGGAAAAAGGATGTAGAGATCCCTGAAAGGTTGCCAGGACCGTCTTCTTGACGTCCTGGGACCTCTTGCAAGAATTTTAGACTCTGCCAAGGAGAGCCACATCAATGGCACACCTCTAAATACTGAAGTTATCAGAGGCCGGAGGCAAAGGGCCCTAATACTTTTGGGCAACGCCAACGCAAGCCTTAATGCCGAGAGGCGTAGGGCTGTACTCACTAAAATCAATTCCAAACTTAGAGATATGGCAGATAAAGAGCCTTCTAACAACCCTAAAGGTCTACTCTTTGGAGAGGATCTCGCAAAATCTCTCAGGAAGTATGTATCAACATTTACAGCCCTAGATAAAACTCAAAAAAATATGAGAAAGGTATTTAACCTGAACCTCTTTTGGTCAGGCCGGGAGAAGGGGCCTCCCTTCCGGCAGGTTTAATCAAAGGCCCTTTCCAAGATCCTGTGGCATAGGACGAGGATACCAACAGTACAACACCCTGTTCTACCCTTAAAGAGGTAGGGGGACCCGCTCAAGAGAATTCAGATCTTGTGGCTTTTCCAACAACATCAACTCTCCAAATAAGTACTCTTTCCCCTTCTTCCCCCATAAAGGTGGGAGGGAGGTTGAAACACTTCTATCACAATTGGAGACACATCACCCAGCACCCTTGGGTTCTAAACACTGTCAAGGGTTTTATGATAGATTTCACTCATATTCCTACTCAGACTTGTTTACAGAGAGACATACCTCTCCCTAGATCAACAAAAAATAGTAGAGGAAGACATCTCCGCCTTGCTTCAGAAAGGTGCCATAATAGAGGTTCCCTTGAAAACCCTTGCTTGTGTAAGCACACACTTTTGGGTAGTAAAAAAAGGAGAAAGGTTGGAGACCCATGATAAACCTAAAGGAACTCAACAAACATCTGGTCTACAGACATTTCAAGATGGAGGGCATCCACCTACTGAGGGATCTTCTCTTAGCAGGAGATTGGCCAGTCAAATTGGACTTAAAAGATGCTTATTTCACCATTCCTATGGCCAAAATTTATCAACCTTTTCTCCAGTTTTCGTGGGAAAACCCCCTATATCAATTCCAAGCACTCCCTCGAGATCTCTGGATTTTCTTGGTTTCACCGTAGATGCCTCCATATGTCTTCTTCTTCTCCCTTCCAAAAAATGTTCAAAAATCAGGAAAGAGATAAGACATGCCTTGAAACAGCAGACCCTTCCCCTGAGGGTACTAGCCAGATTACTCAGCCTCCTCTCCTCTTCCATTCAAGCGATCTTTCCTGGACCCCTAAATTATCATGCCCTGCAAAGGATAAAAGGGAGAGCCCTATGGTCTGGTCTCCGGTACGAAGATCGGATTACCCTAGATCAAGAGGCCAAATCGGAACTAACATTGTGGCTAGACAACCTAGATGCTTGGAATGGCAAAGCGATCTTTGGCTCAAAACCAGAGTTTTTCTTAGAGGTAGATGCATCCCTCCATGGATGGGGTGCTTGCCTTCTGGATCAGAACACAGTGGCATCTTATCGCAAGAGGAGTCCTCTCACCATATACATTTTGTTAGAGTTAACAGCTGGCCTTTATGTCTTGATGAGCTTCAAACATTCCCTCCAGGGCAGATCAGTTATCCTAAAGATGAACAACATGTCCACGGTTGCCTACATCAACCGCCTGGGAGGTACCAAATCTGCGGACCTTTCCAATTTAGCAAAGAAACTTTGGATGTTTTGTCTGGAGCACAAAATCGCCCTCAAAGCAGAATATCTTCCAGGGAATACGAACACCTCTGCAGATTGGAACTCCAGATTTCTTTTAGATCACAGCGATTGGAAACTCAATGTTTTTGTTTTCAGGACCCTGAACAGGATTGCGGGTCCTCTAGAGATAGATCCATTTGCGAGCAGACTGACATTTCAAATGGAAAAATATTTCAGCTGGATTCCCTATCCAGGAGCTCTGGCAGTGAACGCATTTCTCTAACCCCGGTCAGGAGTAAAAGCTTATGCCTTTCCCCCCTTTGCCATGATTCAAAAAGTCTTACAGAACGTGAGGCAGGAACAGTACTACCTTGTATTAATAACTCCTTTCTGGCCAACTCAGGCATGGTTCCCCGCCGCTCTGGAACTATCATACCACCCTCCTTTCCTGATTCCTTCCCTAGAATATCTTCTAACAGACCTAGATGGAGAATCTCACCCCCTAATTCTGACAGGGAATTTGAACCTTCTTGCTTGGAGAGCGTTAGGAGATCCAACTAAGTCTCAGGTCTTTCATCAACAGCTGCTATTCTCCTCAGAGAGTCCTGGGCACCAGGCACTCACTACAGATATAACACCCTTTGGAGATGCTGGGTTCTTTTGTTCCTTGAAAGGAACTTGGATTCCTTACAGGCACCTATTGTTGACATAGTAAATTTCCTTGTAGAACAATTTGATAAAGGTCTCAGCTATAGAACTATCAATAGCTATAGAACTGCCATCTCTGCTGGCCATACTCTTGTCAATGGGAAAACGGTAGGTAAAAATGTCATGGTCTGCAGAGTAATGAAAAGCATAAGGCCTCCTAAACTAAAATATGAGAGTCTCTGGGACATTAACCTAATTCAGGACCTTTTCATTAGCTGGCCTGATAATACCCAAATAAATAGGAAAAATCTTTCTATCAAGCTTGCAACTTTACTATGCCTTATCGCCTGCCCTAGAGTTTCTAATGTTAAAGCCTTAGAGGTTTCAAATAGATCATATAACATTGTTGGTGTTAAATACGAAATATATAGACGTTCCAAAACCATGTCTGATTCTACCTTCTATCCTCGATTTGATCCTTGCTCAAAACTTTGTGTAGTTGATTGCATGAGAGAGTATGATCAGAGAATGTCTGTTTTTTCGCCCCCTGGTGTGAAACAATCACTCATATCCTTTGGCAAACCCCTTAAAACTATTTCCTCTACATCCATTGCTAGATGGGTTAAAATTGTCATCAACTTAGCAGGCATTGATTTAACAAAGTTTCAGGCTTACTCCCTTAGAGGTGCTATGGCCAGTAAATCTCCTTGGTCTGGAAGTAAGTTGGACGACATCCTTAAAGCGGCAGATTGGTCGAAT
The DNA here is from genome assembly GCF_964263255.1 of Lissotriton vulgaris. NCBI lineage: Eukaryota > Metazoa > Chordata > Amphibia > Caudata > Salamandridae > Lissotriton > Lissotriton vulgaris. The sequence goes on along the minus strand of NC_141698.1, from coordinate 473,676,857 downwards.
GCTAGCACCTTTGCTCACCACTATTGCAAACCTTTCGAACATATGTCTAATGTAGTCTTGCAAAGCTACCAACATGCATAATGTAGCCTCCGTTCTTGTAATGAAATTGTGATTCCCCTATTTTCATGTCTAGAGAATCTGGATTTCATTAAAGACATGGAGGCTGACATTATCCCACCCTTCCCATCCCTTGGGTATTTTACTTGACAATGTTTACTTGCTTATACTTTTAAACGTTTAGAATTTTAAAATAGAATTCCTATGTCTTTGCTTATTTTAAGTATTTTATCTTGTACTTCTTTTTGGGTAACATTTATCTTTACCTCTCTTTCTTTTTTTCCAGGTAATTGTTATGTTTTCCCTTTAAGTATTTCTTTGGAATTGTTTTTATCCAAAGTTCTGTTGTCTGCAGGATTCCTTTCCTAGCAACTGTGTGGTCAGTTGCTGGGGAAGAAGTCCTGTGTAGGTTGTGTCCTACCTTGCTCCTGTGCTTTCTACAAATAAATATACTTATTTCAATTCCTGTGTGGAGTCAACTTAACAATCTTGGCGACGATCTACTGAAAGCACTAGGAAATCCAAGAACCCTGATTCTGAACAAAGAAGAATTCATCGTTTTTTATTCCTAATTTAAATGGAAATAAAATAAAAAGGAATTCTTTGTGATTCTAACGATTGAAAAGAGAAGATTTTCATCTCACTGAATATAAGAAGAATTTAATGATAATCTTCGTTGGAATCGTATTTGTTACCAGTTGAGAAAAAACGCCTCGTAGTGAGTAAAAGAATTCTTTTAAAATTAGACAAACTCTATTTTCTTTAAATGTGCATTAATTCAATAGTGACTCTTGTTTTCATATTTTGCGCAATTATCTGTAAAGATTGCTTCAATCGGACGGAAGATTTATTTAATGTGCATCTTTCAAAACTGTGAAGCGGTTACCTTCAGCGCGAACTCTGCCTTCTCACGCGCTTCTTATGCTTCTGTCTCTGTCTCTTCTGCGGCTTGTGAGGTCATTGTGTCATACGCACAATACAAGCAGCGTGTTATGGTAGCGTGATGACAAAATACGAACGGCGGCCATTTTAAATCACCATAGCAACGTTTACAGTAACCCGAACGAGCTCAGAGAACGGATTACACCGCTGATTCCGATTAATTCAGAAGAGTTTGTTTATTTATTTAAGAAAACGCTTATTTTTAACTAGATTTCATTCAGAATTAAAATAATTAATATACATTTATTTTCTTCAAGTTCAGAGCGTTTTGGAGGAATATCTATGATGAGTGAATCATCGTGTTAGTCATCAAGTAAGCCCCATTTCTTCATTATTTAAAAACTTTACTACAGTAACTGAGGAACTATTCAATTTATATTTTCAAGCGTTTTGTTTTGGAAATTATAATTTAACATGGCTTCACAAAACTTCACTACACAATCACCACAAGCATTTGGCCATCTGGTATTGAACCGTGTATGAAGTGGCTACAAAGGAAAGCTTATTTTCTAAACTTTATTGACACCATTGATGAAGATGGTAAAATGAAACCAGAAGGGAAGAAGAAACTATTTTTACACTATTTAGGTGCTGGTGGTCTTAAAATTTATGAAGAAATGTCAAAATGTAGCGGTGGTGGTCATTTTAATGTTTTCGATGATATTTTGAAAGACTTTGATAATCACTTTTCTCCTAAAGTATGTATAGATATTACGCGTTACAAGTTTTTTCGCAGGAAACAACAACCTGGGGAAAGCACTGATGTATATGTTGCTGAACTCAAAAAAATAGCAGACGATTGTAAATTTGACCATCTTCAAGAACAGTTCATAAGAGATCAAGTGGTAATGCATGCTTCGGATCCATCCATTCAAGATAGACTTTGGATTAATGGTGATTCAGAGCTTAAAGATGTTTTAGCCATTGTCAGAAAGGCTAAACTTTCAGGCCGTAGTGCAAAACCAATTAAAAATGAGGAGAAAACTATTCTTGATCAAAAACCTACCACTGAATAAACTGTTTCCAAAGTTCAAAGCAAATCTAATTATAAACAAAAATATCAATTGAAAATTAAACCTAGTGATGTCAAAAAGAAGGATAATTTAAAGTGTTTCCGGTGTGGTAGCAATCCACACTTGGCTAATTATAATCTAAGTCCAGCAATTAAGGAGAAATGCTCGAATTGTGGGTTAGTTGGGCATTATTCCAGAGCTTGCAATAGAGTCAAGAGTAAAAAAGTGAAAGTCATTTATGATTCTTCTTCAAGTGATGAAGAGGACTTGGTTAAAAAGGTCATGCACTGTTCTGTTGAGGATGAGTGTGTTAAGAAAGTGATACATTGTTCAGTAGAAGATGAATGCATCCAAAGACCTATTGAAAAGGTTTATATATTTAATATTAATGATTCTTGTAAGAGGAAAATTCTCAAAAAACTTATTTGCAATATGCTAATTGTTGGGGTTCCAATTGATATTTACGCTGATTCAGGTTCCCCATACACTATTATCAATGAGAATGTCTGGAATTCTGATTTTGCAGGTTATCTTGGAAATGATCTCTACACCCCAGACATTTCCCCGGAGGGATATTCAGGGGGAAAGATAAACATGATCGGTTTGTTTCAAACCCTTGAAGTTTAGGTTCAAGGGTAGGGAGTCTTTTGGGAAATTATATGTGGCTAAAAACGGACCTTCTGTTCTCGGATGGAGAGATCAAAGGGATTTGGATAATATATTGAATCCTAACAGTCCCAATCCTGTTTTAGTTGTCAATGATGGTGTAGAGATTGGTGAATCTATGCTTAAAAAATTTCCAAAAGTCTTTAGTGGTAAAATTGGGACTTTTCAAGGGTTTTCTCATCACATTGTTCTAAAGGACAATGCCAATCCTAAAACTTTTAAAGCCAGGAATATTCCAATTTTAGTACGAAGTGATGTAGAAAAATAATTGGAAAAATTAGTTAAAGAAGATATCATCGATCCAATTGAGTCCTCCAATTGGATTTCGCCAGTTGTAATCGCAAGACGTGCCAATGGCAAGATCCGCCTTTGTGTAGATCTTCGTCATTTGAACGAGAATATTGTAATAGATAAATTTCCCTTACCGAAAATTTCTGAAATGCTATTCTCAGTTAATGGTGCAAAAAAAATTCCACAATAGATCTTTCTGCTGTGTACCATCAGATTTCCCTTGACAATGATAGTAGGCAACTTACAGCATTCATTACTCCCATGGGGTGTTTCCAGTTCAAAAGAATGCCATTTGGATTGGCGTCCACAGCCGCCATTTTCCACCGTATTATGCATCAACTTTTTGGAAAACACCCTAAAGTAAAAAATGTTCAAGATGACATTCTTGTATATGGAGAGGATAAAAATTTCCCAGTGTCCGGCTGTGTGCTTCTCCTATGCTCTCAGTTATATGCGCCACAGCAGTTTTAATCTCCTAGACCCCCTACAAAATCCCTGTATTCAGCTCAGAGGAGCTTTGTCTTGATATTGGGTAAGTGTTGTTTTCCAGTACTGTCCATAAACTCTAATTGCCCCAATAGGCTTGTCAGCATGGGTTTAGCAATTGTCTAGAATTGCCACTACCATTCCTATGGCAATATTTTCCCCCTTCAATGGAGGTATATGCTGATCTGTGCACGTTCAAAATCCTGTCTTTGCCCTTGTCAATTGATGTAGACAAATCTCTGTGAGTGGGTATTCAAATTTAGCTTTGCCTCCAATATAAACTGAGTGAACATGTGGGAGCACTCACGTACCAGTTATTTTAGCTATTTGGTCTGGTATCTCATCATATTGTTGCTCTAATCACCAGACAAGAAGTCACCCAAGCCACACTTTCAGAAAGGCCCAGCAGCTCCCATACAGAAAGCGCCCCAGTCCCAATTTCGAAAAATTCAGGCCTTCTAGTCTGTGCAAGCTGGATGGAACCCTAAAATGATTTGTTTCAGATGGTCCTTCCCTGCCAGGAGGCCTGGCCAAGTGTGGCAAAACCACCCCTTTTAACCCAACAGTTCACTTCAGTTTTAGTTTGCTACGCAGTCTGTGTGGATTCAGGCAAGGGTGAATCCACAATGGAAATTTCCAGTCCCATCTTTATTTTGTTTGGTTTCTCAAAGTGATACAATTTCCTTGGTTCAGCTCCCACAAGGCAGGACTGCGGTTGGGGGTTCTCTCATACAGCAAGCAGGATCAGGCCAATCTTTTTGTCTGGGCACTCTGTCTGCAACCTGTCGACTTCATGACACCTTATGTTTTTAGGGGCTTTGGAGTTCGCTGTGGGCTGTGCGCTGTGTGAGGGGCTACCGCGATCGCGGACGCCATCTTGGCTTGGGTTCCTAGCCGAGCTCACTTGGTAGCCACTCCCACCACGCTGCTCCCTACTTAGCTGCAGTTCCGGCCCTCGGCGAGGTGATAGCGATTGACCCGGTGGCAGTGGGTCTCACCTGGCACTGCCGAGGAGCTGTGGACACAGTTTCCGATTTTTAAATCTCATATGCTGCTGAATGCGAGTAGCTGCAATTTTTAATTGTTACCTTGTATATTTTTTTCCTTAACCCCCGTGCTCAAAGTTAACAGGTCTGGCTAACTATACTTACGTTTTTAGGGGCTCTGGAGTTCGCTGTGGGCTGTGCGCTGTGTGAGGGGCTCCCGCGATCGCGGGCGCCATCTTGGCTTGGGTTCCTAGCCGAGCTCACTTGGTAGCCACTCCCACCACGCTGCTCCCTACTTATACGGGCAGTATGTGTCAGCGCAGCGGACGAGCGCAGCGGGCGCGACGAAGGCGCGCCGGAGTTGCGCCTGAGTTAAGCCTGTCTGCGCCCGTCCGCGGCTGGCCGGGGCCAGGGGCCTGTCACTCTGCCCCAGAGATCATCAGATACCCCCCGGCGGCCATGCTCTCTCTCTGGCACTTGTGTCCTCCTCCCTCCACAGTGATAGAGCGCATCGCCTCTCTTGGGCTATGCAGCTTTCCCTCTACACTTTCACGCCCTGATGTGTTATCCCACCAGCTGTCTGATGCCCCACCTCCCCTTGCTCACCTGTCATCTAGTCTCGACTCCATCCATCCTTGCACCTCCTGTAGCCCCCAGCCCACCACCACCGCGATCCTCCTTAACACCAGGTCTGCTGTCGGGCATCAGCTTGAGCTTTTCCACCTGCTCGACTCCCGCCAACCCGACCTACTGTTTCTTACGGAAACTTGGTTTAGGGATGATTCCCTTCCGAGCCTCTTAGCCATGCTGCCCCCGACCTACTCGGCCATTAGAATGGACCGCTCTGGGGGAAAGGCAGGGGGAGGCGTCGCCCTGATTACCCGCTCTGATTTTCACTTTCAGACACTACCTTTTTCCCCTATTCCCGCTGTGGACTGTCTAGTAGTCCGTTCTACTTCATTCGGGGTTCCCTTGACTTGTGTACTTATTTATCGTCCCCCCTCAGTCCACCCCCCAATTCCTTACTTCTATTGAGGACCTATTGGCCACCTTAGCAGTGAACAATTCGGCAGTCTTGGTTCTCGGGGACTTAAACTACTGGCCGAATGACCCGGCTGAGGACGCCAGATCTAAGGAGTTCACGGCCCTGCTCACTAGTCTCAATTTCCTTCCCCAGCTTGCTGTACCTACCCACATCCAAGGTCATCAGCTTGACCAAATATGGACCCTCAATATCCCAACCAACTCCCCCACTACCTCGCCCTGCCCCTGGTCAGATCACTCCCTTATTTCTTTTGCACTGGACTTGGACGGCCGCCAAAACCTCCCTTGCCCAAAAACACCTGGGTCAGAAAGTGGGACAAGGCTGACCTTCCCGATGTTTGCTCTTCCCTTGCTGCATCTAGCCCTGAGCTTAGTGATCTACCCCCTCCTGCCCAGCTCACAGCTATCAATAACTGGCTGCTAAAGGCGTGTAACAGCTTTGTTCCCCTTAAGAGAGTGGCTATTAAACGCGCCCATGCTGCCAACAGATGGTTCACTCCCTTCCTCAGGGACAAGAAGTTGGCGGCGCGCAGAGCAGAACGAGCGTGGCGTCGTACCTATTGTCCCCTTCTCAAACAAACTATTGCCTGGTACTCAACGAATATAAAAGGGACATATTAAAAGCAAAAACTGAGTATTTCCCTGATAGAATTCTGGCAGCGGAAAATCAATCCAAGGAAATATTCGCCACAGTACACGAGCTTGCTGCCTCCGACAGGGTGATTTCTAAAATCCCCCCTTCTCAATCACTCTGTAACTCCCTTAACTCCTTCTTTATTGAGAAGGTAGCTCTCATTAAGGCCAACATCCCTCCCGCACTCCTGACATCGATCACTGTTCACCCGCTCCCCGTTGCTCCTTTCCTCACCCAGCTTCCCCCTTTGACACGAGAAACCCTCCTTCCCTTACTGACCCGGGTAAAATCAGGTTCACCCCAGGACATCGGACCGGCATTTGCCCTGAAAGAGATCTTTTCCAGCTGTTACTCCCCTCCTCTCACATTAATCAATCACTCCCTAAAAACTGGCATCGTCCCAAATGCCCACAAATCAGCAGTCATTATTCCGATCCTAAAAAAGGCAGGTGCCGATCCAACTCTGCCGGCTAACTACCGTCCCATTTCCCTTCTCCCTAACCTGGCGAAGGTCTCAGAGGCTCATGTTACCGGGACTCTGAGCTCCTTTGTGGAGTCCACTGGCCGCCTTTCCTCTTGTCAGGCAGGTTTTCGCCCGCTGCACTCAACCGAGAAGGTGGTAGTTTCGGTGATGGACAAATTGAGGGAGGGCATTGACATCTGCCTCCCCCAGGCCCTGGTCCTCTTAGACCTGTCCGCCGCGTTCGACACGGTGGATCATGACATTCTGTTGACCCGTGTCGAGGCGGCGGGCATTGGGGGCACGGCCCATGCCTGACTCCGGTCCTTTTTAACGGACAGGGAGCAGGCCGTCCATCTGGCAGACTTTGCTGCCCCTCCTCGCAGAGTGACTTGCGGCGTTCCCCAAGGCTCCTCCTTGTCTCCCCTGTTATTTAATTTATACATCTCACCCCTCATTTTTTCTTTACAGCAGATGGAGGTCTCGGTGTTCAATTACGCCGACGACCTCCAACTCATCTTTAACCTCTCCCACTCCCCCACCTCTGCCCAGAACTTCCAGAGGGTGATGCTCTTCATCCAAGACTGGATGAACTGCAACCACCTCAAACTGAATCCCGACAAAACCGAACTAGTTTTGACTGGGAGTCGTTGCAGTCCTTGGTCCCCTTCCTTCTGGCCCCACTCACTTGGTCCCCCTCCCCTCCCGGTTCCTAAGGTCAAAACCCTAGGCATCTTTATCAACTCCCAGCTCTCTCTTCACACGCAGGTTCACTCAGTGGTGTCTTCCTGTTTCTTTTCCCTTCGCACCATTCGTAAGGTTTCCCGTTTTTTTTCTGCTCCCGCCCTTAAGTTCATTCTCATGGCCATGGTGCTATCGCGCCTTGACTATGGGAATGTGGTCTACAATGGCGCCCCAGACTACCTAATCCGCCGGCTTCAACTGATACAAAATCAGGCCGCCCGCCTGATTTACGGTCTCCCTAAATTTCACCATGCCACCCCTCTGTTGCAATCTTTGCACTGGTTACCGGTGAAGGAGAGGGCTCTTTTCAAGTTGGGCTGCATTACTTATCAGGCTAGGTCAGGGACTGCCCCCGCTTTCCTCTGTGAAGCTATATCTTCCTATCTTCCGGCCAGAGAGCTCCGCTCTTCTCACCAGGCCCTCTTGTCAGTTCCCCGCTTCAGGAAGCAGAAGTCCGGGGGGACGAGATTTGCGGTTCTAGCTCCATCTTTTTGGAACTCGCTCCCTTTTGCCCTCAGAGCTTCTGCTTCCTATCCGGAATTTCGTAAACATCTCAAGACCTTCCTGTTTTCCAGATCCCTAGCAGTCTAGCTTTCCTCTCTGCCTCCACTGGTTCACCGCCGCCTAGCGCCATGAAACCGTCCCGGTATAAGCGCGCTTAATAAATATGTTAAAATTCAAATTCAAAATTCAATTCAAATTTAAAGGCAGCACCCAATGGCACAGTTTCTAATTGCTGGCAGTACTCATCAGCGGAACCTACTCAGCAGCCTCCTCAACCATGTCAAGAGAAACAGGGCACAGCTCTGCACCACAAAACCTCCTGCCCAGACATCAGCTCTAGGGTTATGGGTTATCACACTGCAGATCTCTCACCTCTCTTCAAGTTCCCTTTCTTCCATCATCAAGCCCCCCCTCTCAGTGGTCAGCCAGGTCTGTGGTCTGGAGCCCAACTATGAGGCTGCTTTTTAGACCATGCAGAGAAGCCTGCTAATCTCCAAGCAGGAGCATCACGTCTCATGCCCTCAGGAACAAGCTTGGCCCAAGTCTGGAAGGAGAAATGAGGAGCGATGGGCAGCACTCAGGGTACTGCTTCAAAGAAGTGTTTTAAGGTCACCAGAAATATTTTCCTTCTCTTGCATTTGGATCTCTTATGCTTGTTTTACAAGCATGCCTTGATCTATCTGTTTCATTTTTGTATCAGGATTTTGTTGGAAACAATGGGATTCTGGTTGAATGTTCCTAGATCACATCCATTCAACTATCTGTACTAGACATAACTAACCTTTGATTACATTGTCATGTTATGCATAGTGATGCTAGAAAGAGCCCTCTCTCAACAGCACACACATATGCACAGACCCACAAAATACCCACATTATGTTTAGGAACTGAGTTAGAGGAGTCAGTTTTCAAGCAGACTTTATGGAGACACCCACAAGTAGATTGACAATACCAACACCATGTTCATGCAGAGCCATATAGTGATCAGGCTGTAGTATATCATCACACACAGTACAAAGACTGACGTACACACATACACAAATACACACACATTCCAGAAAAATGCAATGAGACTGTTTTTCAGAAGTCCAATATCTCTGAGGAAGACACTTATGCATACATGCATCCTTAACAGTCAATGCACCCGATATACATATGCATCAGAATGACCTCCAAATGTTACAGTTCCATGTAGATCAGGCACCAGACAATGGTGCAGCTCTCTCCTTTTCCCTTCTGATACATCCAGACCAAGGTACTGCAGGACCTGTAAGAAAAATATCAGATGTAAAGTGAACAACACAATAAAAAGCTGGATATTTTTACATCTTAAGGATATAATGTGCCACCCCTGTCTTCTTGTCTCAGAAATGTGGGCAAAGTTAAATATTCACTAGTCTCACAACACCATTATTTGCTGATATGGAGTCAGATCCACAAACGTGTGACATATATTCCAAGCAAAACATTTTTACCAGAACACACATGCAAACATGACTATGGAGAAATGGGGAGATTCTGAAAGTCCAATAGAGTGCTTAACTTGTAAAATAATATGTACTGGTGTCCTTTTCGTTTTCTTAGTAGACCCCTGACCATTGGTGGCAGGAGCCCACTCCAACTCCTAGCACCACTCACAGCAGAATGAATACTGCTCATATAAGCTACATTGCATTACAGCTATTTTTTGTTTTACAAAACGTTCTGTTTTTTTCACATTAAACAATCACACATTGCAAATATCAGTTTATGCATTCAGACTACAGAGTACATCATACCTATTGATACCACCTTCATCTAATTCAGAGGCAGTAACTCTGTCCTCCAGCCCCAACCTTTCCTTTATTAGCAAAAAATAGGGGGCAACCTGTTATTCCTGGGAACCTATGTACCTAAATATAAAGTGAAACAAGGGTCTTCTTGGATAGGCTAAATAACATTAGATTACAAATAAGTAAGTAGGCATTTACAATGACTTATACTGAACAATCAGTATTCACATTTCTATTGAAGTAATAATAGAAATACAGTAAGAATTAGGTGTTCCATAATATAGTGCAGTATTTAGAACTTGGCAAAAAATGTATGAAAAAAGGTGTGCCTTGGTTAAATAAGCTGTAATACAATTGATGTTATCTTAACACAGTCTCTCCTTGCAGTTTAGGCTTCTGGTTTGTTCAGTCCACACATAGCCATGTTGACATTTTGACCCAAGAACATTATTTATGATCGGGGGCCTTTATCAGGACACCGACAATGCAGAGTCCCCTAAGTAATAGCGGGGGACACACTGCCACTGACCTGGGTGTTGTGGGGGGAGCCGAGGAACATCGCAGCCTTCCCGCGCCATTCCCGCTGTTCTAGCCAGCTTCTCTGCGTTTCTGACGTTTGCCGCATCAGCCGCTGGACATCGCGGAACGGAGGAACGGGGACTACATCCCCCAGCGGCCCCTTCGTGACAGGAAGTCGCGCACGCCCTGTCCCGCCCCCGGAGGTGCTCTTAGACCAGCGAGAGCCCTGGGGGAGTGGGGGACACACTGCCACTGACCTGGGCGTTGTGGGGGGAGCCGAGGAACATCGCAGCCTTCCAGCGCCATTCCCGCTGTTCTACCCAGCCTCTCTGCGTTCCTGACGTTTGCCGCATCAGCCGTTGGACATCGCAGCATGGAGGAACGGGGACTACATCCCCCAGCGGCCCCTTCAAGACAGGAAGTTGCGCACGCCCTGTCCCGCCCCCGGAGGTGCTCTTAGACCAGCGAGAGCCCCGGGGGAGCGGGGGACGCACTACCACTGACCTGGGCGTTGCTGAGGAACATCGCAGCCTTCCAGCGCCATTCCTGCTGCTCTAGCCAGCCTCTCTGCGTGCCTGACGTTTGCCGCATCAGCTGCTGGACATCGCGGCACGGAGGAATGGGGACTACATCCCCCAGTGGCCCCTTCGCGACAGGAAGTCAAGCACGCCCTGTACCGCCCCCGGAGGTGCTCTTAGACCAGCAAGAGCCCCCGCGTCGCGGGACATGCGCGGGCGGCGCCGGGCTAAGCCCGGGCAAAGGGCGGGCCATCTGTGGCCGTCAGGGGCAGGAGGAGGCAGGGCTGGGCCACCCCTCTGACATTGGACTATGGGTAAGCGCAAGAACACCACAAACTCTGAGGAGGGGGGCAAGAAGGCTAAAGTACCGAGACACTCAGAGTCTATTATTTCCTATCTCACATCTCCGGTGGGGGCTTTGTCTTAGGAAATAGCTACAGCCCAACAAGAGCTGGGCTTGTTATCTCCCACACTTACTAGCCTGCACACTACCCCAGACATTGCCCTGGCCTCACGTATCCTACTAGAACCAGAAGTGACAGTCTTAAACTCCATCCCCTGCGCTGGTAATACTATCTGCCCAGTACAAGCCCGCTCACCTGTCACGACTCTGCAAAGTCAGCCTCAGGGGCTTGGGCTTGAGAAGAAAAAAGCTACCACTAAAAAGGAAGAAAAAGCCTAAGAGTGCGAACACATTTGAACATTTGGACATGGAGAATTTGATTGAGCACTTAGAAGCGCTTTTTGTTGCTCGTATTGAACCCTTGTTAGTGGGAATAGCGAGAAACATTGTCGACACCATGAACACTTGCTTTGCTGGCCTCCTAAAGAAATGTGCTCTAATTGACAATTTGGTTAAGAAACTGGACTCTGTTCCGGACTTAACAAGGGGGTCAAGAGTTGCGCAGACATTACCTCACATAATGCAGTAAGTCTAACGGCCCCACCATTGCTAAGTGAGGGAAGGATTGTAGAGACTCCCATGGCACGGGCTCTTAGCAACCCCCTAAGTAGTGCCCCTAATCCCCAGCCAACTTCGGAGATATTGACACGCACCCTGAGAATCACTGCCAAACAACCAGCATAAGGGCTAAGGCGTGTCAACTACACTTAGATCTGCCCCCGGACGCTGCACCTTTAGTTGCTGTGTTCATAGGGGTTCCGGGGCTAGCAATTGGGGAGTTAGAACCCACAACGGCACTAATACAAAAAGCCAGCCAATGGTGTGCTGACACTAGTAGTGGTGGGACAAACATTGCTAACAGGATCATAATGGCTAGGAGGGTGGGCTGGATTGGCTACTGCCCCAGGAACATGAAGGGTGACTGCGTCATAGTTAAGTTTGACAGTCCGAACCTGGCGGATAGCCTGTTTTGGGACGGTTCAGCGATCAGAGACACTGGGAATATGAGACCGGTCCCCTTGGGATTTTTTTATCTGCCGTCAGGCAAACAACACTCACCTGCAGACCTACATCTTAGGTCATGTCACTCGGCCATGGTAGGGAGCGGTTGGAGGCTAAGAGTCTATCCTTGGCCCGTTCCACGGCTGCACTGATGGATTTCTCGAAAAGACTAGGGGCTAGACCAATGGAGGCCCTCTTGAAAGCTTATAACAGCAAATGTATCCCTATCGCTACCTATGGGTCAGCCATGTTGGGCTATGTAGATCAAGATAACACTCAGAGGGTAGAAAATGGGCTCTTAAGACAATTTCTTTCTGTCCCGAAGTCCTCTCATACCTTTTCTATCCATTCTGAGGAGGGCTTGACTTATATAACTGATAAATTGAAATTGGCCCCCCTAGTATTTTGAGCTACAACATGGCTTAACTCAGAATTAACGCTGAATCACGCAATCTTGTCAGATGTTTTGGCCATGGATCATGCCAGGAGAATACCCTGGATGACCTACCTAAAAAACACGTTCACTCATCTGGGGAGACCTGAACTTTTCTTTTCTCCGTCTAACATCAGGAGAGAGGACGTCAAATGGATTAAGAGCAACTTCACGGAGAGGGCTTGTTTGGCGGGAGGAGAGGGAACTAGCGAAACCCTCAGTAAGATCACATCTAATGCTAATTGCTACCCCTTCTCTCGAACCTTACCTCAAAATTGTCACCAAACACCTACACAGATTCTTACTGACAAAGTTTAGGTTTAATTTGATCCATCTCTCACTAGGCTGTTATCAATCATGGGCCAAACCAGAAGAAGCTCCTCCGTGTGATTGTGACAAATTTTCCAACCAAGATACCATGCATTTTATGATGTTCTGTGGGTTTTACGTCATCCCAATAAAAATATATTTACTATCTGTTTTGAAGGAAGTCGGGTTTATTCAAGTTAGGCCCGCATTCATCTATCTCCAGATGCTGAGCAATACTCGCATTACCTATTGTGTGGCTAGTTTCCTAGCGGCGGCCTTCAGAATTAAAAATAAATACACGCCATCAAACGCACTTTATTAACTTGGGTATTGCTTCTTTGTCGTTATCTTGCGTAATCTGCAGTATTAATGTTTATTTGGACCTAGCACTGACTCTGTATATTAATGAATTGCATCTTGTATGTAAATTTTATGCTTTTTATGATTTAAAAAAAAAAAATCGAATGAAGTGTATTTTGACTGCCTGACTGACTGTAATAGACGACTTATTACAAACAGTGTTTGCAAAACAACAGGGTGACCCCAGACACCCGGGTAATTTACGGAACAAGAGACAATGGTCCCAGTGGATATGAACTTAGAAATAACATTAGAAACTCAATAGGTCAAACCAAAACAAGAGTAATAATGTTAAACATTTTATTTCATGTTAAACAGTGGGTTCTTATGTACAGAAAACTCACATTTGTTAAATACTCTTGTGAAAAGGTGCCCAGGAGGGGATGAAGGGAAATGTGCAGCAATGTGCAAGTGTGAAGGTAAGTGAAAGAGGGAGAACAGGGAACAATATGTACATCCAAATCATCAAGAGCCAAACCAGCCTTATTAAAGGCTAAATCTATTTACAAAATCATAATGTAGGAAAACACAGTGAAACTATCCCTATTGTCCAAAAAGGTAAGCACAAAATAAAGCCGTTGACGTTTTGACCCAGAGTAACATGTAGTTGAGTGGGGTCCTTACAGTAGGCTCTTCATCAGGACCCCGTAGGGGGTACCCTTGAGTCACCGCTGCAGGCGGTAAAATGATGGGGATAAGGCCTACAGGCTCCAGAGTCAGAAAGGGACGTAGTTGAAGTAGAAGGTTTACAAAGGAATCCTCCTGTATTTATTATCTCCTCTTATAATCTGTTTTCAATGTTCCAGGGCCAGGGAAATTAATCCTCCTTAAATCTCTTTCTCAGGATTGTGTCCTTTTCACAGACAATTATTACAAACAGTGGCTCAAATCTAGCTGTATCAAATTGTTTTAACAAGGCTTGTGTTTGGCCTTCTAGGTTAGTGCTGGTTTAGACTGTATATTTCCTTTATTTGAAGGTTGCTCTCAAAGAACGCACACCGGCTACTTTTAATTGAAAAGTACAATTTTGTTTTGCAATGAGGCTATGTTTTTGACTGAATATTAAGTAGAATTAATATAGGTGTCTTATGAGACCTGTATGCAACTGGGAAATCTCTCATAACAAGCTCTCACACTACTGGCCACCTTCTGGAGCATGGTGTGGCAGCAGTAGCTGCTTACTCACTGGATAACTTTCCAATGAGACTCTTGTGCTACTGGACACCCCAAAATGAGATCTAACAACATAACATGTATCTATGGAACCTCCTTCGTCTCACTCTACTGGACACCCTAAAAGGACAGGCTGAGAGCATGATAAGTGCCTCATTTCACCTGGTTACCTATAGAACATCTCGCACACCACACATTCCATTGGACACCCCACAGTGCTGTCTGATGGCATTAGATGTGCCTAATGTGTTCTGCTTACCAAAAGGATATCTCAAATAGAAAGCACATACTGCTGGACACCCTTCATAGAATGGTCTGGCACGTTTGTCAGTATTACAGGTGCCTCATGGGACCATCTTGTCTATAGGACATCCCTCAAATAACAACAGTGGTTTCAGATCTGTGTTCTACTGCACTCTCAGATTGCCTGCATAGTGGCCACTTATAACATTAAAGGCTCCTCACGGGAAACTTTAAAAGAGTTCACAGGCAGGTCTTGTTGGGAACAGTTACATGATAGGACCGAACATGGTGTTGTAAAGAACAAGTACCTTATCTGGTAAAGACAATATCTAGCTGCAGATTTTTTACCTTTGAATTTCCCAGGTGTCAGACAAGATCTGGAAACTTTTGTGTGAGCAGTACCCCTGCGTGCCATTGGGTGGGTCAGTCCGACTCCGCATGATGTCACCAGTGTCATTGGTGGCGGTCGTGACATCGTTGTCACCTATATAGGTGACACCCAGGCACACTGCATCAGTTCCTTTTCACTTTTTCCACACCAAAAGCACAGAGCCATGAAGTGAACTGACTATTGTGTGTCAAAACTAAGGCCCTGTAAAGGGAAACTACCCTAGCCCTATCAATGAGTCTATAGAGCGGGTAGAGACATGGGTGTCTGTAAGGAATCTGCAACTAGATATTGTCTCTATGACATAGTACATTACTGCAGGTAAGTAACTTGTTCATCCGATAGAGGCTTCTAGCTGAAGATTCCTTACCTCTGAATAGATACTCAAGCCATACTTCCTGGCTGTGGCCTGCAGAAAGATTCACTAGACTAAAATGTCCTGCAGGACCGAATGGGCGAAATGCCCATCCATATGGACCTGACTGTCCAGACAGTATATTGTTTAGCAAACGTGTGCAGTGAAGCCCGTGTTGTAGCCTGGTAAATGTCCAGGACTGGGATTCCACGAGCCAACGCCATTGCTGCAGCTTTCCCATTTGTGACATAGCTTTTAAGCCCTTAGGAGTCTGCCTCCGAGTCAGGGCGTAGCAGATCCTAATGTAGATAACGACCCATTGCAAAACGGTTCCCACTGTGGCATGATAAAGGATGTAGCTGGAAACATATGAACAGGTCCTTTTAGAAAACTATTTACAATAGGGAATTTGAAGAAGAAGGATTGGTCCAGCAGCCACAAGAAAGCAGACAGAACAGAAAGATAACACTTGAGAGTACTCAAAGCAGAGCCCTGCTGGACAAGGGTTATAATAAAAAGTAAAATATCATATAGAGAAGCATAAAGTGGGTCAAAAGACCTTTCTGTACAATAATTTCAAACTTTCGTCAACAATTGGCATATACCGTCTTAGTGGGGGGGCTCCTTGCTGCCAAGATAACATTACATATGTCAGGAGGAAGGTCAAAAGCTATCAACTGTTGCCGCTCAATCTCCTCGCAAAGGGGCTAAGAGTTGACAAGTTCGGGTGGAGTACCCTCCCCAGCTGCTATGACAGAAGATCCTCCCAAAAGGGAAGCCTGATCGGTGGATCAAAGCTCATTAGAAAAAGCTCTGGATACCAGACTCTTAGTGCCCAGTCTGGAGCAACAAGAATCACTTGGACCCAGTCATTCTTGATCTTCTTGAGAACTCTGGGCAGAAGTGGTATGGGTGGAAAAGGCGTACAGGAGACCTCAGATCCACTTGTGACGAAAAGCTTTGCAGAGCAGTAGTCACCTTGGAAACTCCAGCTCGCAAAACTGCAGACATTGTGTGTTCTTTTCAGAGTTGAACAGATCTAGCTAAGGCTCTCACCACTGCTGAAAGAGACCTTGCACCACCTTCAACTGGAGACACCATTTGTGATCCACTACGAATCAATGGCTGAGTTTGTCCACTCTGATGTTCAGAGAACCTGCCATGTGTTGAACCACCAGGGTCATGCCATGTCCAGAGGAGTAGAGCCTCCTGACAAGGGGTCCAGGACACCACCCTGCCCTGCTTGTTGCAGTACCACATGGAGGTAGTGTTATCCATGAACACCAGCACCAACATCCCTTTGACAGAGAGAAGAAATGCTTTCATTGCTAGCTGTATCCCTGAAGCTCCAAAAAGTTGATGTGGAGCCCGACTTCACTGGAGACTAATGTCCTCTGATCTTCACCTCCACGAGATGGCCGCCCCATACAAGGGATGACACATCTGTCACTACTGTGTGCTCTGGTTGGGGAAGGGAGCGGGGTCTGCCTCTGACCCAAACACAGTTCACCAAGCACCACTACAGATCCTTTGTAGTTCCTTCTGAGATTTGAGCCATGTCCGAGAGATCCTCCTGATGCAGCACCCACTGGAACTTCAGGTTCCACTGCAAGAGCCGCCATTTGTCATCAGGCATGATTTACCAACAGAATGTGGGCGACCATGAGTCCCAGCAGGCTCAGGCTTATTCTCACTGAAATCCAGGATAGAGGCTGAAACATTAGTATCATAACCTGAATATCCTGGACTCGCTGTTCGGGGGGATAAGCCTGAAACTGCACTGTGTCCAGAACAGCTAAGATAAAAGGGTGCATCCGAGAAGTGAGTCAGGTGTGACTTTGGCACGTTTAAGGAGAAACCCAGCAAATGCAGGAGGTTCTGCGTAATCTGGAGGTGGGAGACTACAACCTGGCGTGAAGGCACCTTCAACAGCCGGTTGTTGAAGTAGGGGAAGACTGATACCTCAAACCTGCACAGATGAGCTGTAACCACTGCCATCACCTTCGTGAACACCTGAGGGGCACTGTTAAGGCCAAAGAGGAGCGCGGTGAAATGAAAGTGCTTGTGGCCCAAATGAAACCACAGGTAACGCCTGTGGATCGGCAGGATGGGGATGTGAAAATACGCATCCGGCAAGTCTGATGCTATCAGTCGGTCTCCTGTTCTAGGGCAGTCATCATGAGCCTCTTGAATTTCTTTTTTTTTTAGGAAGAGATTGACAGTACAGAGGTACAGAGTACGGAGTAGACCTTTGTTCTTCTTTGGCATTATAAAGCAGCAGGAGTAACAACCATTGCCTACTTCTGAAATTGGAATCTTCTCTATAGCTCCCTTGGCCAAGAGTGCTGAAGCTTTCTCTCCGAGTAATAATAGATGATCCTTCGCCAGCTGTTCTTGAGTTGGTGGTAAAGGAGGTGGGAAAGAAAGAAAGGGAAGAGCATAGACATCATGAATGATCTGCAAGACTCTTTGTCCAATGTTATGGCCCTCCAGCGGAGGAGATGATGTTGAATTCTCCCTCCAACTGGAGTGGCATAGTCTTGCAGGACAAAACTAGGAATGATTAGAGGCTGCCGTCGCCGGGGGCTGGGTGGCAGACGACTTCTGGCTACCAATTCCCCGAGGCCAGATTGTACCACATCATCGCACAACTTGGGGAGTTTGCACAAGTCGATTGCTAGGGTTTGGCTAACACGGTTGATAACCCCTTCCATTGACACAAAAGAAGGACTAGCCACACGGTGCTACCGAGAGGTCCATGGATCTGGTCATAGCTCAAGATTCCTTGAACAGCTCCAATTCAAGTATGCCTTCTATCCAAAGAGATGAGTCCCATATGAGGACATGTCAAAGAGGTTTGGCTTGAAATCACCACAGAAGCCAGATGTTCTCAACTAGGTGTAGTGCCGTAAGGCCACCATCACATAAACCACTCTACCCAGCGAGTCAGTCATATCTAAGCCACACCTAATAGTGAACTTTGCGGAATCTCTCTCATCCTTCACTGCCTGAGAGATCAAGGCACGGGCCTCCTCCGGGACCTATGGTAGCCCTTGCTCAACCGCCTCCCATGAGTAGTGCAAGAAACGGCCCAAAAAGCACAAGGTGTTTACCGACCGCAATGCAAGGCAGGTGGAAGATAACATCTTCTTCCCAAGTGCATCCAGCCTCTTGGATTCCCTATAAGAGGAGCGGAGGGAAACGCACCATGGGACGTTGAAGCCTGAACCACCAAACTCTCATGGTCGTGGTGTTGGCTGAGAATACTTGAATCACTCAGTGCAGGGCAATGGTGGCATGCTTTAGTCCTGTCCAGAAGTGCACTGGGAGAGTCCATTCATTAAGAGTCTAACAAAGGGAACAAAGTGGTGAAAGGGACAAACCATTTAGAATCCCGCATGTGAGTTGTGAGGTGGAGGTGGTAGCCTGGCTGATGAGGGGTGATGCCCCGAAATTGGTCCCAGGATGTTTGCTTCCAGTCCAGGGAGGACCTGGCCTGGCAGTTCAGGCTGGAATGCTCCTAAGGGGTCAAGACTGATTTTCATAAGGCAGGGTCTGAACTGGAATGGCTTGTCATGGGGAGCAAATAAACGATGGATTTAGGCAAAGAGATGGGTAAGCCCAGAAGTGGGTCCTGTGCTCTCCATGCCACTGGAGTAAAGCTATGTTATGTTAAAATTATTTTTAGAGCGCACTTACACCAGACGGTTTCATGGCGCTGGTGATGAGGGGTGTTGAGGGGTGATGCCCAAAAGCCAGTCCCAGGATGCTTGTTTCCACTCCAGAGAAGACCTGGCCTGGCAGTTCGAGCTAGACTGTTCCCAAGGTGGAAAAGGGTAAAGATTGATTTGCATATTGCTGGGTATGAACAGGAATGCCATGAGGAGCAAAACAACTATGGATTTAGGCTCGGATCCCCGTACTGGGGTGAATGTTTGACAGTATGCAGCATTCTGTCCATCAATTGTTCCTTTTGTATTTGTCACCCAGAGTGGGATGGAAATGCCGGACGTGGGTCCTGTAATCTCCATGTCAAGGTAACCTGGCTGATGAGGAGTGGTGCCCCAAAACCGGTCATGGGATGCTTGTTTCCAGTCCAATGAGGACCTGGCCTGGCAGTTCAGGCTGGACTGTTCCCATGGGAAACAGGGTCAAGACTGATTTGCATATGGCTAGGTCTGAACTGGAATGGCAAGGGGGCAAAACAATTATGGATTTAGTCCCAGATCTCTGTACTGGGGTGAATGTTTGACATTGTGCAGCATTATGTCCATCAATGGATCTTTTTGCCAATGAAAGATATGCAACTCCTACACCCTGTATCCCTCATTTCCTAAGCACTGATTTACACACTTGTATGAATCATAGCTTATGTTTGTGTATGTGTGATAGAAGGTGCTCTGACATCCTATATTAGAAAGAGTAGGGCGATGAAGGGATGAGGGGCACCGCTGGTGGTTGTTAGAAGGAAATTCATGAAAAAGAAGATGATTGTGGAAGTGTCAACATACATCTCTGTACAGGGTGTCATCAGCACTAAAGCCATCCCTGGATTGCTAAAGTATGTATATATAACCAAGCTATATTGAAAACTGAAAATTTTAAAATGCTCTGTAAATGAGAAGGAATTTCAAACTGGAGGCTAAAAATTGAGGGCCAGATTCACAGAACTAACTTAAGAAAAAATCCTAAACTTACTACTTTTGGTATTCACAGAAATTAGGATTCTCTCTTAAGTTTGTCTTAAGACAGACTTAAGACAGACTTAAGTTAGGATTTTGTCTTAAGTTTGTCTTAAGTCTTTCTTAAGTTTGTCTTAAGACAAACTTAAGACAAAATCCTAACTTCTGTGAATACCAAAAGTAGTAAGTTTAGGATTTTGTCTTAAGTTAGTTCTGTGAATCAACCCCTAAATTGGTATCCTAAGGTTGACTCGCGTAAACAGCAAAAGTACTTCAAATAGCAGTACGAATGATTGGTGGTCTCAAATGAAGCACTAGTATGTTCTGACAGAAAGATAGGGTGCATAAATGGAAGAAACTACAAAGCAGTATGCGGCGCATAGCATATAGTTTTGTTGTTTAGAAATAATGCCTAATTCTTAAAAAGCATCAAACTTCCCATAAAAAAATATTTTAATTTTTGTTTGTAAATTAAAGAAAATATTTAATAAATTGTGTATATGTTTGACATATACTTATTTTTGTAGTTATGCATTTTCTTTTAGCTTTACATCCTAGAAACTGTTTAGTCAGGGGTCCCCAGTTTCCACTAGTGATTCGTTGGGGGCTCCATGGAAGTCAAAAGGTTAAGAACTACTGCTCTAAGTTAAGTCTGACTGCTCTGTGCTGAGTTACAAGAGGGTTGAGCACAGGTTAATTTGGGGTTTGATTGAGCCTTACCATGACAAGTATTGTGGTTGCTGCATGACCAGGTCTCAAATTCCAGTCAACCAGGAACTCAATTTCTCATACCTCCCTACCAACACCCTCCCTCCTATCACCCCTGTTGAGGTTATAGAAAAAGCCTTGAAAACATTGCCTGCTGAAATTTCTCATATTGACATTTCTCAGGCTCTATCAACTTATGCTTAGTAGGTAGTCACAAAATGCAGCTGAATCTATTGAGGAGCCCACAAGGCAAAAAGATCTCAATGACACTGGACAAGCAAGCAGTAATTTTCTATCTGATAGTCTACTGGGAGGCTACAGTTTCTCATATTTTTCTCCCAGTTCATTGTGTTCCCAGGTTAGTTTTCCCATAGTCAGTAATCACCAGGCTTTACCATCCCGTCCCTGCATAGTCGGAAGACTGCCGACTTCCATCTCTGTACGATTAACTGATTAGTTGTTAGCAGCGTGTTAGGTATACGTCTCTAATCAGACAGAAAAAGGTTTAGTATATCAGCAGGTCTGGGCCCCCGTTGCAGGGGTCAGGGTGATTATGGCTCTTAAGAGGATGGATGGGATACTTCAGTGTGCTAGCTTCCTCCACAGAATCGGTCTATCTACTTTGTCAAATGCTGCAGTGAAATCTATAAAGTAGCAGAAGAGTCAGAGTTGTTTGTGTTGGGCAGCTTGCTGACAGGGCAGCTAGTGCGATCATATTGCCAGTAGTGGCTGCTCCTCCATGAAAGCCTGTTTTAGAAAATGGAAGCAGCACATTTTCTACAACCCAAGTTTCCAACTCTTTTAAAAGAATTTGTGCATAAGCTTTTGCCTCTAAGTCTAGCAGGGCTATTTGGCAATCGTTGGTTGCCCCTGAGGGGTCGCCTTTCTTAAATATTGGGCATAGAGTGGGCCCTCTCCAGGCTTCTGGGACTTGCCCTGAACTGAAGGCAGAATTAAAAAGCAGAGTTGAAAGGGCTGCCACTCCTCTGGTGTACATTTAAAGATGCCAGCTGGAAGACTGTTGGGGCCTGCCGCTCCATCCCCTTTCATATCTTTAATGAGTTAATGTGTTTGTTATGTTGAAATTGACTCCAGTTGGCACTCTGGAGACTGTGGGGTGGGCCCTAGTTTTCCAATGCAGGTTGCAATTACGTGGTTCCCGGTAAATTTGCCAGATACCTGCCTCTCCCACCCAGCTTCTGAGAATCAGTTTTCCCTTGTTGGGTTCAGTGCTTTTAGTTTGTTAACATATCTCCAGAAGCAGGCAGATGATCTCTCCTTGAACATCTTATATAGCACTAGCCAGTCTATTTCTACAAGAGCCATCTAGGCTTCCCAGGCAGTTTTTTTATTGCTTTTCGTGAAACTATACCCATTCTTATGTTTTTTACTTGTGGAGTTTGATTTGCATTTGTCGGAGGCTTTTCCTTAGATTTTTCCATTGTAAGTTGATACCCTGGTTATGCTGCTATTTATGGAGGGTGCTTTGTGGTGGCTTAGTGAGGTGGTGATAGCTGCGGGAACCAAGAATGGCATCTAATAATTCTTAAGTCAGTCCGCCCCATTGATTTAAAATCGCCTCCCAGTTAGGATGTTGTTAATTTTGGTCAACTTATTATGCCATGTAAGAACCTGAGCAGATTGTGTGGGATGCCATTTGATTCTCCTGACCAGGGTCTTTGTTTCTGCTCCTGTTGAACTACCTGATGTCTACCTGCTGCTGGGATCCAGAGGTCCAATGTTAAGCCTAAGTGGTTATGGTCACTTTCTTCTCAATTTGTTATTTCGAAGTTGAGCAAGCGGTCTGCCAGGTGAGGGGGTCATCAAAATATAGTCAATTATTAATAAGCCCTTGAATGTGACACAGGACCTGTTTTCAGAGTCGAGCATGACTTCACTTGCTCCGCTGACCTTAGGTAAAAAGAGGCAAGTAATCCATTAGCTTGTTCCTGTTGTTTGTTCATTTGAGTCGTTTTGGGATCTATGCCCAGGGACTTCAAACTAAAATCCCCATCAATCACTGCTTCGTGAGAGGGGTGAGACAGAAGAATCTTTCCTAAACTGGTGAAAAGGCAGTCAGTTTCGCATGATTTCAGGGTTTTTCAGGGGTTAAAATAGGAATTAATGAGAAGCAGTGAGAAGGCCTTCTGACCAAACATTAGCTCGTTTATTAGTACTGCTTGCACCCCCAGTTGTTTTGGTTATGTGGGGTCACCTCAATATTGGCTGTTTGTTTTAAAAAACTTAAAAGGCCCCCTGATGGCCACCCAAGTAATCTTGTTTGTGCGGCAGGTTTGAAGAGTTTGTTAAAGCTGTATGATACTGTGGTTTCAGCGCCCAAGTTTCCTGTAGGCAGATGATGTTGCTGTTTTGTAAGTATGCTCGTCCACATTTCGATGTCAAGGTGGATTTCAGTCCAGCGACACTCCATGAGGTGATTTTCAGCTCATG
Organism: Lissotriton vulgaris; assembly: GCF_964263255.1. Taxonomy (NCBI): domain Eukaryota; kingdom Metazoa; phylum Chordata; class Amphibia; order Caudata; family Salamandridae; genus Lissotriton; species Lissotriton vulgaris. The sequence goes on along the minus strand of NC_141698.1, from coordinate 473,653,714 downwards.
CTCCTTCGTGGATTTCCAGTCTGCAGACGGGTTGGTTGTGCCAAAGCTCTTGGGGGACGCTAGGAATAGGTTTCATGGGTGCAGCTGTGAGAGCTGGTCAGCAGGCTCCGACCTACGAGATTAACTAACGTTTCTGTGGTTGTTAACATAGGATACTACCAAGGAGATTGATGCATTTGAATTAGTTGGCAGCTAGTCGTGGGTAGCACCCCAGGCACCCTTCAGTATACTGCTGCATTATACTATGGGGTCCTTTAAAAGTAATATATGAGGATATGTTTTGGTGAGTACAGTTTGTGAAGCTCAATACCCCTTCCCTCAAAGATGTGTGCTTCTCTCAGAATGGCATCCCTGATGGCGGTAGACCCCCTTTGCAATTGTGTTCTCTGATTACCCTTTTCCGGGAGTTAGAGCAAATCTTACAAAAATTAGGTCAGTTGATACTAGCTGTTTCATGAAAGGCATGTGTTGTAATAAACTGAGCAAATGTCCACTGTTCAGTGTGTCCAGGGGGCCATTAGACGTAAAATGTAGGATGAATGCCAAGCCTGCCTCATCATTTCCTCATTTCTGTCTACCCCTGACCATCCTAATGTTGTGGTAGTTTCATCTGCCATCCACCACTGTGAAGCGTTGGTTATGGTGCTGGTGTCTCTTAGAAGATCCTTGAACTGAATGTTTATAAGGGAGCTGCTTTGGTATATCGTTCTGACTTTACCCCCAGAGGCATATCCCACAGTTAGGGGCTGGGTCTGGTGGTGTTTTTTCCTTGCTGTCCCAGATTCTGGATTTGAGTAAGTTGGATAGTTACTTAGGGTACCTTTAGTGTCCCCTTTGAGTGGGTCGAGTGCCAGGTTGCCATGAACTTTAGCAGGGGCTCGTAGAGATCTTTCAGCGTTGCCTGGTCAATTGAAGAGTTGAGCCCGATTGCTTATATGCCATTGGACAGGGCGTAAAAGGCATGGTGGTGATGCCTATCTGGTGAGCTGCTCCTTGTTGTACTACTCTTTCTGAGTTGGAAAAAGGGGTAGATTCCTATGTGGATGGTACCCCCTTCATCCAAACTGGTGTTTCCCTGGTGAGCCTTGTTACTTAAGGGAACCTCAGAGTTGGTTCTGGTTCTTGATTGGACATCAGAGGTATTCCAATTTGTGGTTCTTGTTTGTGAAGAGTTTGCCATCTTGGTGGGTGTTACTGTGGTTTCTTGTATGTTTATGACTGACAGGGTGTTTAATTTCATTTTCTTTGGCTCTCCATTCTGTTGCATGGGGGTTTGTGGGGCTATCTTGTGAGCTTATGTTTTCCGTGAGTCCACTAGGTCGTTTGGACTCTCGATTGAAGATCGACAAGAGGTCGGGTGGGATGTGCTTGATGAGTTATACGGCTCAACTATCGGCAATCTGCATGTAGTTTGGTGATGTGTTTTTGAGAGTTTTTTAAACTTCTATTTTGCTCTTCACGAGAATGTAGGCAGGATCAGAAACCCCTCTGAGAGCAAAGGTTTGGGGCCTAGAAGGGGGACTTTTTCATCCATGAACAGATGATCTGTGGGCTCCTGGTGACTAGTAAGGGTCCCTTGTTCAGGCATTACTAGATGGTCTGCTGGTTTGGTTATTGGGGATAGCACTGGATCCTCTATCAAGTGGAAGTCATGATTTGTTGCTGCTTGGTGGACTGATTGTCATTCTCCTGGTGGGATTTCCCAAGCTGCTTTTCCCAAAGCTTGCATTGAATTTGTAATGCTATCTAAACGCGCCTGCAGACTTTCTGGTAGCAAACTCAATTTGTCAATTAGTGAAGAGAAAAGTGAGCCCCCTTCTGTCTGCCCTAATTTATAATTTAAAGATCTTACTCTCAAGACTAAATCTGTTAAGGGTGAGTCGATGGACTGAATTAGATCGATTTGAAGCTCCGTCTTTTCTGATTGCTAGATGAGGGCTTTAGAAATTGTATCTTGTTTGAAGGTGATTGAAGCCAAAGTTGGAATTAGTGGGCTAGTTGGGATAGCTCGAGCTCCACCCCTTGGACAGACAATGTAGGGATTTAAGACTAAGATCCAACTTAGATGCTGGTGTTTGCACTGAGGATGCTTCCATTTGGGATTCTATTTGTGCTTCTAGTGTGCCTAGAAACTGATCTGATAAACTGCAGAGTTCGTTTTCGGATGATCTGCATCTCCTTGATGTCTTAGGCGGTGACTGAAAGGAGGACAATTTGGCACTATTTATTGTCTTGGCTTGTGCCTGAGTTTCCAGGATTGAGAGAAGAGTTGGAGGCAAGGGCGGAGAATGGTTCAAGTGGATTTGAGGGGTTGTCATTTGTTTATTTAAAAGTAAAGTCCCTCCCTTGTGCTGTGCCTCTTGGAGTTTGAGCACCTGTCTATTTTCCCTCTTATCCTTATTACCTCAGAGACAGCCCTATCAATGGATAAGGACCTCCTGATTTGCTCATTGGAGTTTTATCGGCACCTGAGATGCGGGGAGGTCAGAGTCTTTTGTGGTATTTTAAAAAAATATCCTTGGTTCTTACCCCGAAGGGAAGAATGAAAGTTATGGCCCGAGATCTTTTCTGAGCGATGCAGTTACGCCCCCAGGGTTCCTCTCAGACATACTTGTTTAGGAAGCCCTAGGGCTTTATTGAGCTTATTGAGTTTTCAGCTGATGAAGAGGAGCTCTCGTACTGAGGTACTGCTGCATGTGCCACTTGGGTTAGCTGACTTCTGCTGGACAGGGCGGCAGTGGGGATGCCCCACCAATGTTGTGGGCCATGAGCTAATAGAGAAAGGCTTGAAAGGAGAGTTTCTGAGAGTTTCTCAAATTTGTGGAGGCTTTGTGGAGGGTAGTAATACTCCATTGGAGAAGGAGCTAGTGCAATTGCGCGGCAAAGTAAACAGTGTCCAAATTTCCAAGTGGTTGCCGACGGCCTGAGAAGCGTGCAGGTGGGCTCGAGCGGGAGCACACCTGACTAGCCACAGACTGGTCACAGGCCACACCCTACACTGAGTGGGCCACTTCACTTCACTATCTAATCCCACCACGCTTGGACACCTTGTGTGACCTTCTCGCTTTCGTTTCTTTACGCCTTGTTTTGCCTTGTCTCACCTTGTGTTGTCTTTTCACTTCTTTTCACCTTATGTTCTCCACCCTGTTGGATGGCTAGATGGCTTGGTGGTAGGATGATGATTCAATTAATCTCCACGGGCTCTCCATTCACCACCCGCTGCCCGCTGGGTCAGGCAGGAAAACAGGGGCAGGAGGGGAGGAAGGGCCAGAACAGGAGATCATGGTATCCCGCAAGCAGCACCCAGTCCTAGCTGGGCCGCTTCTACAGGAATTCCTGGCTCACACTCCACCAGTGGCAGCCAATGCCATTGTGCTTGGGCTCTCTCCCTAGGTGCTCCAATTGGCGCTGACTTTCACCCAGGCCGGAACACTGTAACCACTAGAGCACCGGACCCGTCAAGCCTGCTGGGCTGCCGAGTAGCCCACATGGTCCCGCACACAGTACCGTACAGCCGCTTGGCACGGTGGTAGAGGGATAAAAAACATATCAAGGTCAATGAGGAGTCATGTTTTGAACTGTCATTTACCATGCCAACAACCCCCGGCCTTGCAAGAAATGCATAGGCTTAAATATAACAGCCCTCTCCTTGATAGCCATCCTCCAACCCGTCATTCAGTTTAAATATATAGATCTTCTGGAAGCTTGATATTAGCAACATGGTTTTTGCTATCAATCATGGAATAGTCCTGAACTTCATTTAGGGGTCGCCAGAGGTCGCAACTGCAACCCCTGGCTTGTCCCTAGCTACCACTGGCACTGCCCTTGCGACCCCTGGGCCCTCTGTTTGCAAGGGCAGAGCATGAAAAAGATGATCCAGTGTTCTTTTTTAAAATGTAGTTCTTTGTAAAGGACCCCACCTAGGCTCATAGAACACTATTAACAATTATAGTTGGAAGTGTTATAACTTTGCCTGTCACCTAGCCACCCTGTCACAGCTCCTTATGCCCCCTGCATGACCAAGGCTATACTTTGGCTGTTGTTGGTCTGGGTGTAACATTTGACACTATAAAATGTTCAGAGAGCATGGTAGAGACATCGCTGTGTTTAAAGATGTGTGTCTCTAAAACAGCGAGAGACTATCGGTGGAGAAACCACTGTATGGAAAGGTGCATAAATCTTCAAGTGTAATTATCTGTGGGGATTATAATTCATTCCCTTCAGAGTTTCAGCTTGGGTAAAACTAACTCACAGTCAATTGCAGTCAGGTTTTACTGAATATACAAGGTTTGAACTGTAGAACCGATTTATGCCTCCCAATTCAAAAAGTACAATGCTGACGCTAAGGGACGGCCATGAACAAGGCTAATTTGACTTCCTGTAAACATAGCGTATTAGAATCCCTGAGGTCCTCTATGGGGATGGGGAGATACTGGGTGCTTCTACATGTAGTTCATTGAGTCAAGGGAAAAAAGTAAGGTGAGGCAAGGCGAGTGACGAGTCATACCTGCTGTGGTCAACACCGCCATAGCTGTTCACCTCTGTTTGAGCTAATCATGGGGAGGGCAGTATGGAGGAGACAGATTTAGCACAGCCTAAAGAGGAATGAAGATTCCACACAGTCTTTTCTATGCACAGAAAAGAATGGAATATTTTGCACAGCCAAATGCAGTGGCTGAGGACTTTCACAGCCCAGTAGTAGGCTGCATTTAGGGTAAAGAATAGTATGGCAACCACAGAGTTTACAGAGCCCTCAGTATTAAGATTGGGCAGGACAAGTAAGTGGTAGTCAACAATGGGAAAGTTGGACTTTTGAGTGAACACACCGAGTATACAGAAAACATGTTCTACTTCTGGCCACCAGTGTGTGTTGCATTGTACACTCATGAAGCTGAAGAGAATATGCACACATCTATGCCCATAACCTTCAACTATTTCACTGTCCAATGTAATGCTGAGTGTTTACTGTATTCAAAAGTAAAATATATAAAGATGATCCTAAAAAATGGCCACAGATTATGTTTATTCCAAATTCTTAGGAGGACACAATTGGCGCCACAGCTCTTATAACTGCTGGCAAGTGTTTATGAAATTCATCGGGAGGACTATGTGAAGTACTTTAAGTACCACATAATAGCCCTGCAAAGTGTAGCCACGCGAAGCCATCTTAGGATAGCTGTTCCTGGCATGTGATGATGCTGACATTGCTCCTAATCATAAGCGGTTGTGTCTAGCATGTAGTTAGTATGTGACATTATCTCAGCAGTCATGCTTGCACCTGAAAATGCAGGAATCTGCACATCACAAGTTTGAACCCATACGAGGCTTACTCAGCCCTCCATATATTTGAGGCGAGTAATCTGAGAACCACTCAATTGGGTAATAGTGACAGATGTTATTTACAGTTTTTTTTTAAACGGAAGGATTGTGATAGAAAAACAAATCATTATGGAGACTCATCTATGACGAGGAATATGCACTGAAATGTATGACGTTAAGTTGGTATCGTTGGAAAAAAAAACTACAAAGTGCACATTTGTAACCCTATGTTTTCAAGCATTTCTTGAGCGGGGAATACTTAAACCTTTCCTAAATTAGTCTCATTTACTCAGTTGGTGTAATATGGGGGTGGTCTAACAAGGCTTTTCAGCGCTTTTTGTTCCCAGTCTATTCTTGTCTAGTTCTGCTGCTGTATCAGAGGATGAGCAAGACCCATATGAGCTGAAGTGGGTGAAGTTTAGTGTTTGTGTCATTATCTGTGCAGCTTGCCTAGTGTGCAAATGTATCACCAAGATGAAAATGTGTAGTAACCGATCCAACGATATGCTTAAAAAAAGCGAGGAGTGTTTTTCTATGAAGCACATTAGAGAGGTATGGCTAGCTTTCAACGTTATAAATACACTAAACTTTCTGCAAGGAGGTCTTTCTATGTAGTTTTTGTTTTCAATTCAAAATGAGATCAGCGGGCTGGTCTTGTTCTTTAGCTTATAGTGTGCTGCATATATGATACATTCTGCAATGAGATCTGGCTCTAGCATGTTCTAGTGCTTCGCAGCAGAGTAGTTTGGCCATCAGTTACAGATTCCATCTGCAGGGCGGTTTAGCTCTGGAGCCGAAACCAATGTGGATTGCCATTTCATGCCCCCAGTGCATTGCACAAAAGATCTGGACTAAAAACTATAGTGGGTTCCCCATAAAAAGAATCACAAGCTACAAGGTGGAATGAGGCCAAAGATTATCATCCCAAGTCATTAGGCTGTGGCTGAAACGGTGTTTGACATTATCAGCACTACCACTGTTTCCAATAAACAAGGCAATCAACTATTTCCAGTACCCAAGAAATTGCTGAGCTAGTCTTGGATGTGAAGTAGAGAGAATACATTGCACGCAGAAGGGCAGAATGTGCGCAGGTCTGGTGTTGCTTCCTCTTGGCTGTTTCTGGCATGGGAACACGTTTAGCTTGTGAAATCAGGAAACTAAAATATGACAGGTACATACGAAACGACTGCAAGTCAAGATCTTAGTCAATGCTTGGCCTTAAAATCCATAATTTAAGATAAATGTGACTGACTCTGTGGCAGCCCATTAGGTCAATCCCAGTCACTAGTCTGAACATGTTACGCCATTACTTTTACTGTGCTGTTCCCTTTGACTGATACTGCTGGTTTAAGTAAATCTGTTACTTCACACTCTCTGCACACTTATTATGAGCATAGTTTCATTTTAGTCAATTTTTTTTTTAAAAGGGATACTAAGATGTCAAGCCTCCCCAGTCTCTGTAGTTTTCCGTACTACAAATGAAGCTGTAGTGGATATTTTCTCAGTAAGGCCAGCCATCTGAAAGAGTATTCGAAAATGCGTCCACATTGCTTTCTCCTGGCCCTAATCTTGTAGTTGCCGTTTATTTACCATTTTTTTTACCTAGGTCAATACATCAGGTACTTTCTCTTCTCTGGGCCTTTATTATTTATCACGCCTCTCTTTTAAACATCCAGGCTTTAAAGGCCATGTTATTTTGCATGACACAACTTTTCTGGTCCTATGTTTTATGTAACTAATATGCACATTCTAGGAGTTGTAGCCTTGGTTTGCTTCAGTTGAGCTAATTGGACAAGCATACTCAGTAGTTTAGAAAAAAAAAGTCTTGAAAAGTGATAATGTCCTGACAATTGGCATTAAACTTCTCATATTTTGAATGAGGTGAGACAGTGCTGAGTATTAGAGGCCAAACGTGTGCATGGAAATAGGGCACTAAGCATTAGGGAATATAACAACGTACGGGAGGATGCCCCTTTAAGGTTAAACTTATACATGAAGGGGGAGAACGGCGAGACAAAATGGCCGCTCCTTAGAGCTGCCCGTGACACCGAGGAATGGCCGGTCCTGAAGGGAACTCTTCTAGGCAACGATGCGGTGGCCCGATCATGTGCATACACGACAGGGGCATTGTGGAGCGCTGAGGCAAGTGTTTAGACCTGTAAACGGTCTATTTAAGAGCTGTTCACTCTTTTTCCTCTGCCTTCGGGGCGTCCGGCATTACGGCTGCCATTTTGCAAGCTTTTCTCTCGTACTTTCTTCAGACCTCAGCGCTTCTGAAATGCTCTTTTGGTCAATTGTTTTTGGCTAATTGAGCAATTTTCACTCCATAAAATGCTGATTTAAAAAAAAAAATTCAATTTTACAATGGAAAATTCTTTTTTTTCCTGAATGTTTTTAACTTCTCCTCAAATGTGATAGATACTACTCATGCAGGAAAATATAGTCACCGTCCTCACTTGAATTAATAGAGCAACTTCCAATTCTAAAGCAGTGTTTGTGGATACTGATCCCTGCATTCTGATAGATCAATTTATTTATTCTTGTGGAAATACACTGCTTTACTTCGGCGTTATCTCTCCTGCACAATATTCTTCTTTTGGAATACATGTAAATAATCATCAAGCTGCTTTAAACATGGATTCCATACACCCAAACAAGCCACATGGGTCTGCAGGCTCTAACACTAATGGTCGCAAAGACTCTGTCGGGAATACCAACAAACAATTTGAAAAGGATCCGTCCTGCCCAACTAAATCACCTCTTCCTCTGACTATAGAGGACTTTATGGATGAACTGAGAAATATTTGACCTTTTATTAGGGACACTACCGCAATGCTTCAAAGAATTGAAGAGAAATGGACTGGTCTGGACTCAATGCTTTCTGAGGTTGATTAGAGTATTAGTGACGCACAAGATGTGGTCGCTAAAGTAGACAATTTATCTAGATAGTTTGTTCAACTGAATTAAACAACAGAAGATTTGGAAAATAGAAACAGGCGCAACAACCTACAAGTTTGTGGAATTCCAGAAGGTTCTGAACATTCGCATTCCTCAGATTGTTGGTATGCCGAAATCTACAGATCTAAACATTCAAAGGGCTCACAGGAGAGGCCCCCACAATGAGTCATCCTCATACAAACCATGTGGAATTATGTCCTACTTTCTTTTATATTCTGATTTAACGGTGATTTCTAATGCTGCTAAACAATGTAAACAGATGCTCTGGTCTGGTCAAAAAGTTTTCTTCAGTCAAGACGTCTCGAAGTCCACTGCCAATCACCGAAAAGAATTTCTAGACCTCAGACCAACGTTGCGATCCATGAATGCCCGTTATGGCCACATTCATCCCGACTTTTTCAAAGTAACATATAAAGACAGAACTTTCACTTTTGAGGACACTGCAGAGCTCAAGAATTTTTTTTAACATGCACAAAGGAGAAGCTATGGAACTTAGTAAAACCTAATTGCTCTCTCACATGTTCTCTCTCTTTTGACCCACAGGTTCCTTACAGTATCTTGTTTGACACTGATATTTTTATTTGTGTTGTCGATCTGTCTTGTTGCCATACTTCACCCCATTGGGTTATCTCCTTTAATGTTATTTAAGTTCCCTTCCACCGTGTTGATTATGTCTTTTCTTTTTTTTCTCATTATTACGGTTCTCTGAGTATTTGTTTAAATTGAATATATTCTTTCTCTGTGACCCTCTTTGAAGCGGCTTCTGTCTTTTTTGCCCCCGCCCCATATCAATGTTCTTTTCGTTTGTGACTGTCATGGCTAAAGTCCTTTGGCTTTTTGTCATCTTCTCTCAGGATACGCTTCAAGGGAGACTGCGTTCCCCTTTTGCTCCTCCTGCCCTATCCTTTTTCTCCACCTCTTTTCTTTCCTCTTGGCTCTTTAGTATAATACAGCTTCTCTTTCAACTTACAAATCTGTTCTTGTGGTTCTTTATTATTTCTCAACTTGTGTGTCTGGTCTTGTATATAATGTTGCCTGTTTTCTTTCCCATTATAGCTCTAATTTCTTATTTTCTCAAATTTTTTGGTCTATTTCTGTTTCTCCCCTTGTCTGTACACTTTTCTCAGGACTTGTATCACTATCCGTCATCATGGTTTTTGCCGATCATATTTTTTACTTACTCTAAGTTTCATGTATATTTTTTGCATAACTTTGTATAAGTTCTTTTGATGAGTGGTCTACGTATTATCTCATGGAATGTCAAAGGTATCTGTAACCCTGTTAAAAAACAATGTGTATCATCCCACCTTGCAAAATTGACATGCCATGTAGCGCTATTGCAAGAAAAGCATCCGAAGGAGCAAGATTCACTCTCCTTGGTAAACTATGGGTTGGAAATGTTTTTTGTTCCCCAGCAGTTAATAATAGAAATGGTGTAGTAATCCTTTTTCACAAGTCATTAAATGTTCTTTTCCTAAACAAGGTTAAGGATAACAACAGTAGATGGCTTTTAATGAATATTAAAGTACACAATACTCAATTTTCTATAGGTACTGTCTATGGTCCTAACAGTATAGATTTAGTATTTTGGAAATACTTTTCTACTCTCCTTTCCTCTCATGCCTAAGAAAATTTGATTTTGGGAGGTGACTGCAACCAACTTATGGACTCCTTCTTAGACTGGAAATCTCAAAACAAATTCATCCCTAACAGACTGCAAAAGCCTTTCTACAAATCTATTACACCTAGAGGGTTGATAGATGTTTGGAGAATTTCTCACCATGATATCTTGGAATTCTCTTTCTTCTCCCCTGCTCATAGGTCTCATCCCCGAATAGACTACATCAGTGGTTCCCAAACTTTTGACTCCTGAGGACCCCTACTGAATCACTACTGGAAGCCGGGGACCCCCAAGCAATTTGTACAATTTAAATTTCTTTTTAAAACGCCTTTTGAAGCAGAGGCAATTTCAAGAGGGAGACAGCCTGAATTGGGTCTATTGGCATGGACATGTATGCATACAGCAGTGTATTATTTAGGGGTACAAGTCTCCTGCTCTCAGCCATAGCAGCACCTATACATTCTCATTCCAGAGCCTTGGAGTGGTGACCCTTCCTTACAGCAACAGGTTGAATGATTGTGAATTATTCGCATTTTTACCTATTCACAGTTTAAGAAGGTCTAAAATATTATCCAATTATGAAGCATTTTATAATAAAGACATGCCCCAAGGAGCAACGAATATTGTGAAAATTCTAAGTAGATAGTGCATAAAGCGATGAGACCAGTGTACAGAGCAAATTCAAGATCTATATTAGGAGTTCATCATGGAAGTGCAAGAGATGGCAGGAAGGTATCTGCACAGGAGGCATATTTTTTCAGCGAGTTCATGGAACAATGCTATGCCAATTACCATAAACCCCTGTTAGACATAATCTTTAGTCACAGACAGCAGAACAACATTTTACCACCAAGGGATGAGCAGTGCAGTTAAGGCATATTTCAGAGAGGCCTCGCGTGGCACCTGACATGACCCTCTCCTGTTAGGATTCCCACTGCCCCGTCCCTTGCCAACAACAAACTGCAAAGGCTACACAGAAAAAGAGCTTGATATGTCTGAATATGAAAGCTTGACAGCACACATAATTCAACCAAGAGCTTGTGGAAAGTGAGCAATCAGACAGCAGCACGAAAATCCTACTGCTGATCCTGGCTGCATCTATTTTTATCTGCCTGCCAAGTAACAGTAACCTATACACATGTGCCTTTCAAGGCTTTATTGCTTTTATTGTATTGCCTGTATTTTCATTGTTGTGTCTGTGAGTGGTGTTGTCTGTCTTCCCCTGCTGCCTGTACGTGGTACGTGCCCCTTTTTCTTCCCTCTGTTCCCCTCGCTGTCCCCATGTTCTCTCTGCCCGGTCTTTCCTTCTGTACCCCTCGCTGCCCTGTGTCTCTGCCCAGTTTTCCCTTCTATTCCCCTCGCTGCCCCCGTGCCTCTCTGCCCGTTCTGCCTTCTGTTCTTAGCTGCCCCTATATTTCTGTATTCTGTACTTTGCCTCTTTGCCACTCGTTTTTTGTGCCCGTCTACCCTCTGTGCCACTTGTTTTTCCCTCGTTTTTGTGCCCCTTTTGCCTTCTGTTCCACTTGTTTTTCCCTTGTTTTTTGTGCCTTTCTGCCCTCTGTTTCGCTCTTTTTTTGTGCCCTCTGTTCCACTCGTTTTTTGTGCCTTTCTGCCCTCTGTTCCTCTCATTTTTACCTCGTTTTTTGTGCCTTTCTGCCCTCTGTTCCACTCGTTTTTTGTGCCTTTCTGCCCTCTGTTCCACTCATTTTTACCTCGTTTTTTTTGTTCCCTTCTGCCCTTTGTTCCACTCGTTTTTTGTGCCTTTCTGCCCTTTGTTCCACTTGTTTCTTGTTTCTTTCTGCCCTCTGTTCCACTCGTTTTCCCCTCATTTTTTGTGCCATTCTGCCCTCTGTTCCGCTCATTTTTGTGCCTTTCTGCCCTCTGTTCCACTCTTTTTTCCCTCGTTTTTTGCCTTTCTGCCCTCTGTGCCACTTGTTTTTCCCCTCATTTTTTGTGCCTTTCTGTCCTCTGTTCCATGTGTTTTTCCTTCATTTTTTGGCCCTTCTGCCATCAGTTCCCTTCATTTTTCCCTAATTTTTTGGCGCTTCTGCCCTCTGTTCCACTCATTTTGTGCCTTTCTTCCCTCTGTTCCACTCCTTTTTCCCTCATTTTTTGCCTTTTTGCCCTCTGTGCCACTTGTTTTTCTCCTCATTTTTTGTGCCTTTCTGCCCTCTGTTCCACCTGTTTTTCTCTCGTTTTTTGGCCCTTCTGCCATCAGTTCCACTCGTTTTTCCCTTGTTTTTTGTGCCCTTCTGCCCTCTGTTCCACTTGTTTTTTGTGCCTTTCTGCCTTCTGTGCCACTCGTTTTTTCCTTGTTTTTGTGCCCCTTTTGCCTTCTGTTCCACTCGTTTCCCCAGCCGCTGTGCCACCTGCAGCCCTGCCCCCTTGACTGCCCATTTGCTGCCCCCGCTTCCCGATTGTATTGTTGTGGTCTCGCCGCCCCTGTGCCAACATTCACAGCTCTTGTGTGCTGTGAGGGTGCATGGGCGTTTCATTTTTCACTACGACGACAGGCACTAGAGTCCTGCGGACATCCTGGGAATGTCTCACGGATCCCTGGGGGTCCGCGGAATACAGTTTGGGAAACGCTGGACTACATATTTCTCACCCAATAATCTCTTGAATTCATGCCACATGCTTAGATCGGCTCTATTCTTTTCTCTCATCACGCCCCTGTCATTTTAGAAGTGGATTATCCCACTTCCACACCTATCTCACGCCGATGGTAATTTAAGAATGCCCTTTTGTTAGATACTCAATTTACTGAACAATTTTCATTGTTTTTACATAACTTTCTCTGTAACAATCTTTCCTCTGACTCACAGTTTAATTTTATTTGGGAGGCTTTTAAAGCAACCACCAGATATTGTTACCCGGACAAAAAAAGAAGGTATTTAAAGGTGCAACACTAATTTTAAAACAAATTAAGGCCTTAGAACATTAATATATTACCTCAAATTGCTCGGATACTTTGTCCAATCTCATTAAAGCCAAATTTCAGTATAATAAACAATCCTGGGATAATGCTTGCGGCAGTCTGCCTAAATGTAATGCTAAAATGTACGGGGTCGCAATAAAGCTGGCAAATCCCTAGCCAACAACCTTAAAATTAAAAAACTGAAATCCAAGATTGTTTTCACTACAGACAGTTTATCAGAAGGGGGGGGAGAAGGAAATGTCTGTGATCCTTTCAGCTTCCTTGGCTGCTAAATTCAAAAAATCAGTTGGGGGAAGGGATCACTTGTCCTAAGTAACCAGGGCTTTATTTTTATTGGTTCCGGTGCCGATAAAAAACCCTCATTCATGTACCAAGGCTCGATAGGTGGTATATCTTGGTTCTCCGCCTTGTTGTTAGCTACGTGACAGCATCATCATTGGGTTTGATTGTGTGCCTTCTCCACCGGGAGGTGAACCACTGGTTAGTACAGTAGTGATTTAGTAATCAAGAAGAGGGCGGGGGGTTGTGCTGTTAAAAGAGGCTTCTGTTAACCAGTGATGATAAACTTTTATTGGTACTGAAAAAAATGCCTTGTTTAAAAAGTTTGGGCGTGCGTAGGAAACTTGATTAGGAGGTTTCCGCACTGGGTTATGTCCAAAAGGAGGTCGACATGTTTCAGCCGTGAGTTGCCCCCAAGGGGTCAAGTCGGCTTTCATCAGGATCTAGCATCTTATGTAAAAAAAACAAGGGGGGGGGGGTTGTTCGGATAACCTCAAGTTAGGGTTGAATTCTAAGAAAGATTCTTCTAGAATTGGAAAAGGTCTTATTATACCTGTGAAAATAAAGAAAAAAGGGGGGGAGTGGTGGGAATTGGAAGACCGACAATACACACATAAATAGCGTCAGTGCGCAATTTTATGAAGGCTGTCAAATTATTGAGCAAGAAGACATAAGAAACTCAAAAATGGCAATTCTTCATTATTAAGTGGCAAAAGTTCTCCCATTCCCAATTAGGCAAAAGATTATCTCTTGTTGTTCATGTATATACATGTGTAGAGAATGTGTGGTTTGTTATCTCAAATGCTAGTTCGAGAAACAGGATGCCCCGTCCTATTGTTTGGATGGCTAAGGTGTGGTTGGTGTTCAATGCCTTCTTGTTACTGCAAAAGTGTTCTCTGGCCGGTCGCTTATGTGAGAAGTGCGCCCTCTAGATGATAATGGGGAGTGGGTGGTGGGCGTTAACTTAAGGAAGACTACCAAATTCGGAGACATTACTCTTGTATGGCGTGGTTTAATGGGCGTGTGGTATGCAAAAAGAGTCTCTGAAAGTATCTGATCCTCTCGTAACAAATGCTCAACAGTAATTATGCCAGTAATTATGCCGCCCAATTTAAATAGGTGTGGCGTTTACCATGTATTCTCAGAGTTCGGTAATTACGCCGCTCAATTGAATAGGTGTGGCGTTTTACGATGTATTCTCGGAGTTCGAAGTCTGAGAGTACGTCTGCTTCCTAGTGTTCAGAAAGGGTGTCTCATTCGCGCATGCTTGCGCGTAATTCATATCTTTTGTGAAATCAGTTGTGCCTCCTCGGGCGTGCTGAGAGTCGCTTGGCCTGCTGGAGTAATGACATATGTACACTTCATGTTACTCACACAACACCATGTCTACATTACGGTTTGTAGTAGCCAGAGTCCTTCATCGGTGGTTCTACCTCGGTCACAGGTTCGGCACGACTTGTGCTGCTACTGCCTCTCAGTCCCCGGGAACAGAAGGGGAGTGGTTTCCTGTGTGATGTAGGTCGGAAAAGTGTAGGCATAGATGGCAAACTTCTGTGTCATTGGGTGATAGATTCAAAAATCGGTTGAAGGTTTCAGAAAAGCAATTTTGCACAGAAATGTTACCTTAATTAAAAAGTGGTTGTAGAGTTTACCCTGAAGTGTGATAATGATTGGTTCTAGTGTAAAATGTTTGAAGTAAGGGGGTACTGATGTGTTTCCCATTTAGCCACAAGAGGCCCGAATAAGGTGAGCTGTGTAGGGCAAATTGGGTCAGTGGTTTTTAACCCGGTTAAAAGTCGGATTGGAGATTAGGGCTCCATTAGGATGACGGGCGGACTTTGCCCGCCCGTCATCCCATGGTAAATCGGGACCGCCCGCCTAAAGGGCGGAGGTCCCGACATTGGCATTAGGATGCGCCCGCCACAGTGGCGGGCGCATTCCTCAAATTAACATTGTGGCGGGCGGTGCTCACTGCACCGCCCGCCACAGTGTTAAAAACAAATGCACGCATTTGCATAATTGAAGCGGCAGGCACCGCCCGGTGCCTGCCGCTGCGATTACGCAAATGCAGGAGGGTACCACAGGTACCCCCCGTGTGCCACCCCCCTTTGGCCATCACTCTGGGGGCCCACAGGGGCCCCCTAGAGTGAACACCGCATGCTTTTCCGTGGCGGCATTGCCGCCATGGACAAGCATTGAAAAATGCCTATTCTAATATGGCTGGCGGTGTCTGATAGACACCGCACCATGTTATCCCTTTTCCGCCCCGGGCCGCAAGGCGACCGGGGCGGAAAACAGGCGGGCGGTGTTTCCCACTACTGCGGTCCCCTCCGCCATCGTAATGTGGGGGGGGGAATGCAGGGAAGGATGTCGGGTGGATTGCCTCCACCAGGGTGGTGGTGGCCACCGCTACCCTGGCGAAGGAAATCCGCCCGACATCCTAATGGGCCCCTAAGAATCGCACATAGCAGTTGTGATAGTTTAGATACCCGGAAATGTGGCATAGCTGATTGTTCAGTGGTTTTTAACCCAGTTGAAAATTGCAGTTTCAGAAAGGCACAAAACAGTTATTATAGGTTCTGTACCTGGAAATGTGCCAATAATTATTGGTGGTTGTGCAAATTACCATTAAGGGTGATAATGATTAGTGATAGTATGTCCCGGGTAGATAGGTTTAATTGATGTGCTTTACATAGTGACATGAGAGGCCCACAATGTCAAAAATGGAGTGGGGCAAGTGGGTCAGTGTTAGTTACGCCCACTGTTCATCGTCCAAAACAGAAAGAGATAGACGAGGGCCTCTTGGAGTCGATGTAGTCAGAGGATTCAGTTGTTGACGCTTAGCCACGGGATATTGTCATTGATACAGTTGACATTTGTTTGGAGGCGATGTACCCATCTCTGTTCTTTCTTGAAGAGGATCTTCTCAAAATTGTGGTTTTTGGTGGGTAGGGTTTCTAAGATAACCCATATTAAGTCTTGCATAGTATGTTTCTGCTCAATGTAATGGTTGCTCATTTTGGTTGTGTTGCGTTGACACTTAACGTTGCTTCTGTGTTCCACCATTCTTTGTTTGAGCTTGCGACAGGTCATCCCAATATAACACAGCCCACAGGGACAGGTGATCATGTAGACCGCGTGGGTGGTATTACAGTTTGTATGGTTTCTGATCGTCCATTTGAGATTAGGGAGAAGTTGAAGTGACTTTGTAGCTGTTGTAAGTTCGCATACAGAACACGTCCCACACGGCTAATGGCCCATCACAGCCGGAAGGTTCCAAAGTTGCGAGGTAGGCTAATTTCTTTTTGCTGGTGCTGGTTTCGTGTGAACCAAGATGTCTTTGAGATTGCATGTTCTCCTATTAGCGAACCTCGGTTTGGCCCCTGATGTTATGATCCTTCAGTTTTTGTTCACTATTTTCTTTATACTGTTCGATGCTGTGCTGTAAGTCGTTACACAGGTCACTATATCGTTTTCTGTGCTTTTTGGAGTTGTTTCAAGGAGACATTCCCTTGGTTGGTTCATTGCTCTTTACTTACATTTTTTGATTACTCTCTCTGGGTACTCTCTGGCTCTCAATTTAGTGCACAGATCCTCTGCTTGGGTCTTATAATCTCGTAAATGTAAGCCATTCATCTTTGGTATTTAACCAGCAGTGGAATTCTTCCAGACTTTCTTTGTTGCCGTTCCATACTACGATTATATCATCTGTGTAACGTTTCCAGAACAGGATCTGGTGTAGATAAGGATTAGTGACATTCTGTTTGTGGGTCTCTTCAAAGTCACTGAGATAGAGTCCAGCCACGCTAGGGGCGAATGTGCTGCCCATTGAAGTTCCGTGGCACTGTAGATACAGGGTGTTGTTGTATTCAAAATAGCATCGTACATGCTGGTATTGAGGACGACTAGGGCGCCGCCTTTGTCTGCTTTGTCATGCCTGGATATATCAGTTTCTGAATCTAAGCCTGAGCCTACCACAGACTCTGATGTGCCTGATTCTGAATCTGAAATAGATGGATCTGAGCTGTTTGTTTCGCTTCCATCAAGCTCATCCTCGTCTTCTTCATTGTCTGCTTCATCATTCCCAGTGAAGAAAATCTCTTCACCAGGTGATGCCAACAATGGCTCCGGTATACTTTTTAAATGCTTTATGTTACCAGTGCTTGTGCTTGTGGCCCCTAAGATGTAATTATTTAACTTCAATGGATCCATTGCTTCCTGTACTTGTGCCTGTGTCTGCACTTCCATAACCTGCATTCCTCCATTGTCTCCAAGGGGGGCGGTATTCACAACCTCACTCACCGCATTGTTTGTGGCGCCAGGTTCAGAATCTCTAATCAGGTATAGGACTAGGGATGGATCTGTAGGATTGTTTTCTCCCTCTGTTAAGGCAATATCTGCATCAGGCTCCTGGCCCTTTAAATCCATGGCTCCGCCCCCTGCTACTGCCGCTGCTGAAAGGAGGGCTGCTCCCTCCGATTCTGTAACCTCTCCCCCTGCGAGATGCTTCGCCAGACTGCCTGTGATCTCGATGCCCACCGGAACCTCAGTGGCCCCAGCGGCGGCCACTGCAGCACTCTGCCCTCGCGTGTGACCCAGCCTCTCTCCACACATAGCCGCCAGCGTGGGGATGGAAGGTGCCTGCTGCTCTGCCTGTGTAGCCGCCAAAACTCCCGCCGCTAGTCCCGGTGCAGGTAGGAAGGACTCCACTATTGTAGTCTGTCGTAATGCTGGTTCTTTTCCCAGTACTTCCGCCAATTTCAGGTCGATAATCCCCTTGCATTGACCTTTACCGGATCGGGCACTTTCCGTCTTGCCCGCTTTGATCAGCTCTTTTTCCTTTAGTTTTCGTACCTTAGCCTCTTTTGCTTCTTTCGCCGCCTCTCGTCTTAACTGAGCTTTGGACCTTGACTTAGCTCTCAAATTGCTGGCCGAGGCTCCAGGACCATCTGCAAACATTTCATCGTCCTCGGAGTGGGCTAAATCGTTGCTTTTGTTGTTCGTGCGATATACTTTAGGGGCCATCGTTTTAGAGTAATACAAGCGTCCCGCCTGAAATGTCCTTTCAATTAGTGCTTTGAACGATTCCAAAAAAGTTCTCCCCTTATTTGACTTCTTAACATGCGTAAGATCCTTAAGTATTAGGGGCCAGTCCGTCAAAGTTGCAAACATCTCATCCACGGGCACTCCAGGATATAATGCTGTATATAAAATACTACGTCGCGCCAAAACTTTTGATAATATTATCAACTAGGTGAGCATTCTCTCATTCCATCAAGCCACCATCAGGAGCAGGGTGGGGTGCAACCTTCCCCTACGGCGTCTCGGCGGCCATCTTGCCTCCTCAGACCGTGATCAAGGCCTTTCGAGGCAGAAACGTCAGGGAGGGGGGGGGTGGGACAACCCGGTGGCAAACGTCGGCCAGACATAGGTCTTATGGACATATTTGCCCGTAGGGATCCTGAGGGTGGGCTCTCTGTGGGGGGGGGGAGGGAGAACTTAGGGACAGGGCACAAAGGCAATGAAATTTGTAGGGGTCATGGTGGGCACACGATGGAAAAAAGGACTCAGTGGCAGAGTGTCAAGGGAGGGAGTATCGAAATCAATATCTATGCATTATATGTATCAGTAGTACTGAAGTCGAATTTTGTTAAAATAATGACAAGTGAACAAGCAGTCAATGGTTCCGGGCAATTCAGTAATGATACTTAGGTTTGTAACATGGAATGTGAGCGGCTTAAATGATATCCAAAAGAGGTATAAGATAGGTGCTCGTTTACGCCAGATGAATGTGGATTTTATTTTTTTGCAAGAGACGCACATAATGAGTACCCAGGAGTTTTGTTTGAATCAGTTGGGCTATCAGCTCATAGCTAGCTCTAAACAAGGTGCTAAAAATAGAGGAGTTGCCATTCTGTCAAGGAGGAAGAATTTGATAATAGGGCGAAAATTAGAGGACAAATGGGGAAGATGGGCCATAGCAGAGATAGAGATAGATGGGACTTGGACAACTATGGTGTCAGTATATGGATCCACGCAGGATGATCCGGAGGTATTACAGTTCTTAGACTCTGAGCTAGCTGCTTGGCCCCCACAGGTTATTATAGGAGGAGATTTGAATATTAATGGGGCTGACGGGTTAGGAACTGGTCATAATAGATGTTATAAAGGCCGTAAGAAAAGAGTCCATAAGGCACTTGTTGATCTCCTGTGTAATAATAACTTGAATGATGTTTGGGGCACAATTAGATCACAACAGAAAGGATATACTTACTACTCCGCACCACACCAAGTTTGCGTTAGGCTCGACTATTTTATGATCTCTAACAATTTAATGTCAAGGGTCAAGATTGAAAGACTGCCAAGAATTTTAAGTGATCATAACCCGTTAATTTTGGAATTAAAATTAGAAGGAGGTAAAAGACCTAATCGGGTATGGACTTTTGAAAGAAGACTTCTCTTAGAAGAGGATTATGTACTACATATGTCGAAATGGATCACCGAGTTTTTTGAATATAATAAAGGAACTGCATCGGTGGGAGTCATATGGGATGCTTTCAAGGCAGGTGTCCGTGGAGAAACATGTAGTTATAGTATTCATAAACGCAAAATGGAAGGGGCACTGCAAAGGGAGTTAGAGAGAGCCGTCTCAGAAGCAGAAGAACAATTTAATAATTGTCTTATTAGAGGGGAGCCGGCCGAACAATATTTGATAGATCTAGTAAAAGCTAAATGCGAGGTGGAAGGGGAATTGGCAAAAAAAGCGGCAGTACACTATGCAATCCGTAGGGAGAAGTGTTATGAATATAATGAAAAAGTTGGGCATGTACTGGCTATGCGTACTAGGCAGATAGCGGCAGCAGGGACGGTTAAGCAAATTAGAGACGAAAACGGTAATATACAAACTGGCCCTGAAGAGATAAGGGAAGTATTTAGGAAATTTTACCAGACCCTCTATGATCATCAACACCCCTGTAGTAGTGAAGAGATTAGCGATTACTTAGAGAATATACCAACTGAGAGGGTCTCGGATGAAGAAGCAGATAGATTAGAAACTCAGCTAGAGATGGAAGAGGTTAAGGAAGCCATGGGTAAACTCCCTTCAGGTAAGGCAGCTGGTCCCGACCAGATACCTCTAGAATTTTATAAAACTTTCTGGGGAGTGCTTTCTCAAGAGTTAACTAGAGTGATTCAATCTGCACAACTCGGACAGTCCATACCAAAGTCGTGGGGGGGTGCAGACATTGTCCTGATTCTCAAAAAGGGTAAGCCGGATGATGAGCCTGGGTCCTACCGCCCTATTACATTAATGAATAATGATACTAAAATATATTCAAAAATGTTGGCAATGAGATTTGCAGAAGTGATAAGCTCTTTAGTTTGTTATACCCAACATGGCTTCACTCCTGGTAGAGGAACGACCCACCATACTAGGAAAGTAATAACATTATTAGATTCCACCGAAGTCACAGGAGACCCGATGGCAGTAATGCTGCTCGACGCTGAAAAAGCGTTTGATCGGGTCTCCTGGGACTATTTGTGGTACACTTTGGCTAGAGCTGGACTTAGGGGTGGGTTTATAAAAGCATTACAAACTCTATATAAAGAACCAGCTGCGGCTCTAAGAGTTAATGGGGACACTACAGGTCAATTCTTAATTAAAAGGGGCACACGGCAGGGGTGCCCATGTTCCCCATTATTATTCGCCATGTATATGGACCCATTGATCCGTAAATTAGAGCTTTGTCCAGAGATAACTTCACTGCCAACATTGTTAGGTCCGTGTAAGATATTGGCTTATGCTGATGACGTGGCGGTGATAACACCAAACCCCACAGAGGCAACTGTCTATATAGAAGAAGAGGCCCGTAGATTTGGAAGGATATCCGGGTACGCTCTAAATGCCTCCAAGACCCAGATTATCAAAAATTCAGCGACTACGTGTGATGATAATCGTGTGGTTCAGGCGGTGACCTATCTTGGAATTAAAATATCAGCTGATTTAAATAATCTAGTAGAAAATAATATTGCTCCAATAATAAGTAAAACAAAGAAGGACCTGGACCGGTATGAAAATCTACACTTATCATTAGTTGGCCGGGTCAATATCATTAAAATGATGATTTTGCCAAAATTGTTGTATATATTTAGGGCTATCCCACTTTTATTTGAAAACAAGTGGTTTAAAATATGTGAACAAATGATCAATCGCTTTGTTTGGGCTAAAGGAAAAACACGTAGGACACTGAGATATACGTCTTTACCGCGGGAGCGTGGGGGCTGGTCTTTACCAGATTTAAAAGTGTATTATTGGGCCGCTGCATTCCAAAACATGCTGGGATTGGTAGGGGGGGGGCGGATATAGATGATTGGGACAACGTAGGTTCACTTGCAATTTATGGTTTGGTTCTTGGTAAAAATGCGGAAAATATATTTTTGAGATTCACTGAGGAAAGTTATTATAAAAGAACGCGGTTTAAGACCCTAATGGCAGCGCACAATGTTTGGATAGGAATCGGGAAATATAATTTTTACACTAAGTTCAAAAACAACCCTTCACTCCCTAGTATGGTTTTTTCGGGAGCTGTATTCCAAGACTGGGAGAGGCGGGGGATAAGAAAGATTGGAGATATTCACGGACCCCAAGGTATTTTACAATTTGTTGAGCTACAGGCTCGATATACCTTAGATACAAAACATTTTTTTAAATACCTTCAAATAAGGAGCTGTTTGATAAATAGGAAAGGAGGGCCTTTGGGCTTCGATAGAAATACAATGCTGGATATTACAGAAATAGGCTCAGATTGCACCATAAAGAGATTCTATTAGGAGATGACTATACTAAAGAAAGATGATATGGAGAAATGGATTAATAGGTGGTCTGCAGATTTGGATATAAATAGTGATATTTTCTCAGATTCTTTAGAGATGGGAAGAAAATTGCTGTGCTCATCATCACTACAGGCTCAACATTATAAGACCCTATTCCATCTGTATTATACACCTGGGAAAATTGCTCAATGGGGGGGTATTTCGGGAACCACCTGCTTCAGATGTGGTAGTCCGGGGGCGGACCTAATGCATATTTTCTCACTTTGCCCACATTTAAATAGTATAAAACGGGATATTGAGCAATTTTTACAGAATGTATTAGCAAATACAATAGAATTAAAACCAGTTCTAATGTTATTAGGAGTCAGCCTTGAGACGCATGTGGATAACGAAAAGTTTATATTTGTAGCAATGGCTACTCTCAGACTATTAGTCGCTTCGGCATGGTTGGATCCTAACCCTCCTACATATCATCAATGGTTGGGGAAGATACTATCTACTCAAAAGATAGAATCAGCCATTTATGCGAGGAGGGGGAGAAACGGCAAGAAGCTGGGTCTGCAAATATGGGAGCCTCTTGTTCGCTGGAAACAAGGTCCCGATTATTGATTATGGTTTTACTGGCGGGGGGGAGGAAATCGAGAACGTAGTGTATAGAAGTTTATGTATCCCTGGTATATAGGATTTGCTTTGGAAAAACTATGTATGATTTAATATTACACTTGTTTTCTATGCTTTGTATAATTCCCAAATGTATATATGATTTTGCGCTGCATTGATTGTTATTGTGCCCTGTCCATATCTCAGGGGGGGGGGAAAAAGAGGAAAAACTTCAATAAAAATACTTAAAAAAAAAAAAATGAGATAACAAACCACACATTGTCTACACATGTATATACATGCACAACGAGAGATAATCTTTTGCCTAATTGGGAATGAAAGAACTTTTGCCACTTAATAATGAAGAATTGCCATTTTTGAGCTTCTTGTTTCTTCTTGCTCAATAATCTGACAGCCTTCATGAAATTGCGCACTGATGCTATTTATGTGTGTATTGTCTGTCTTCCCATCCCCACCCCTCCCCCCTTTTTCTTTGTTTTCACAGGTATAATAAGACCTTTTCCAATTCTAGATGAATCTTTCTTAGAATTGAACCCTATCTTGAGGGTTTCCTAACAAAACCCACCGCTTTGTTTTTTACATAAGATACTAGGTACTGATGAAAGCCGACTTGACTCCTTGAGGGCAACTCACAGCGGAAACATGTCGACCTCCTTTTGGACATAACCCAGTGCGGAAACCTCCTAATAAAGTTTCCTACGCACGCCCAAACCTTTTTAACAAGGCATTTTTACCAGTACCAATAAAAGTTTATCATCACTGGTTAACAGAAGCCTCTTTTAACAGCACAACACCCCCCTCCCTCTTCTTGATTACTAAATCACTACTGTACTAACCAGTGGTTCACCTCCGGGTGGAGGAAGCACACAATCAAACCCAATGATGATGCTGTCAGGTAGCTAACAACAAGGCGGAGAACCAAGATATACTGGCTATCGAGCCTTGGTACGTGAATGAGGGTTTTTTAACGGCACTGGAACCATTAAAAATAAAACCCTGGTTACTCAGGACAAGTGATCCCTTCCCCCAACTGATTTTTTGATCCATTAAGACAGCACAGGAGTTAGACATATCAGTGATTCTAAGATCCTAGAATGCTTTACTGAATATTACACTTCTCTTTAGACTGCTGAGTAGACCCCTTCGTCTAAACAAATAGATTCATTCTTTCACACCATTCCCAAGTTCTACAAAAACCATGTGACCTAACATCCCTCTATAGTCCAATATTAGAACAATCAATCACAAATGCTATTAATCAACTTCCCAAAGATAAAACCCCTGGTCCGGATGGTTTTACTGTGCATTTCTTTCTTTATTTCAAGCAATTGCTTGTTCCTCAGTTACAGTTCCTCATAAATTACTTCTTAGCTTCTGGGAAAACGCAAGGTTCCTTCACTCAAGTTATGCTCTGGTTGCTCCTAAAAAAAGACAAGGACCCCTTTTATTGTAACAACTATAGAACCATTTCTCTAATTAACACAGATTGTAAGATCTTTGCCAAATTATTAGCTCATAAATCAGGTCATTCCGGACTTAATTATTATATACCAATCAGGGTTTGTAAAGGGACGATCGATTACAGATAACTCCAGGACCTTCCTAAACAATATTCATTTAGCCTCCAAAGCAGATTTACCAGTCGCTGCAATCACTTTAGAAACCGCAAAAGCCTTCGACAGATTAAATTGGGAATTTGTTTTCGGGGCATTAAAATGCCACAGCTTTAGTCCAACCATCATTCGGTACATCCAGTTTCTATATTCTGCACCCTCCACCTCCATTTGAGTAAATTGGATGTCAATCCAAATACTTTTCACTCCACAGAGGAAGTAGACAAGGGTTTAGCCCTACTTCTATTAATTCTTGCCCTAGAACCTTTTTTGGAAAAAATGTGTTATCCTCCTCAGTTCACGGGATTCCAATTTAAACATATATTAATATTAAGTTTACTGCTTATGCAGACGACATATTATTGTATCTCTCCAACCCCACTACTTCTTTGCCGGTTTCCGGCTATAAACTCAACACCCACAAATAAGAGGTGTGTCCCTTAAATAAACATTGTTTCTCTGATATGTTTAGAAATACGTGGTTCAAATGAAAATCAAAAAGTATTAAATGCTTAGGTATCTTATACACTAATAACATTAAATAACTCATTAAAAATAACCTTGCAGACATAGTTTAAAAACTCTTGGCGCTGATAGACAGCTGGTCACCACTATTTTTGTCTTGGAGGGGTAGATTATCCACAATTAAAATGATGCTGCTTCTGATCATCAATTTTTATCTATCCATGCTCCCAATTGCTCTTTCCACTTTCTTTCTTTAAAACCATTAATTGTTCCATGACCAAATTCCTATGGAATAATCGGAAGACCAGGATTTTAATGATTCAACTGCAACAGCCCAAAGACTTAGGAGGAGTTAATTTTCCTAATCTTAGAGGTTGCCATTCTGCATTTACCCTGAAACAAGTCTGGACCTTTCTTTCAGACAAACCACATTCACCAATAAAGGCCTGGAGCTCACTAGAACAGTACCAAAATACACCATTCTCTTATACAGCGGCCATTCATTTATCTCATCCTCAAGACGTTATTTTCACTCCTACTGTCACCCATTCTGCTGCAGTTGCCACTTCTTTGTTTAAAGTCCATTTCTCTCAATCAGACATTTTTGTACTGTAGCAGGGATTCCGTTCTCTTATAGAACTGTGCGTAGAGATCAGGAACCTCAGTGAATTAGGGTGCACCAAAACTCACCTCAGTATCCAAAATCCCCTTACCGAGCTAGCTACAGTGTCTCATTTGTCATAACAAACTACCAATGACTTAGACAAACCAGAACATGAACTCAGGTTACCTCAGGTATCGTGGAACACATGAACACTCTTTCGCTCTATAATCATTTCAAACCAGAACGGGGAGTAAAAGAAGACACGTGCAATTTTGAAATATTTATTATTCAATGCAAGGTTCTCAAACGCAGTATCTTATATAATATCAGAATACATATTATAAAAATCAGAGTTATCAGCATAGTCACTAATCCATAATAAGCAAACGGTGATAGCATATTATAATGCAAAAATCAATAGAAATTTGTATCACCTATATTTTGCGCTCCCTATTTAGCATACTATATTATATCTAAGAAGGTCTCATTTGGGTTTTAGCAGGGCGGGCCCATACCTCTAAATGTTAGGAGGAGAGGATCACATCATTAGCTACCAGCTCTCTGCATGCGAAGCACCATCAAGTGTGTTTTTGCATTCTCAGTAACTCTATCTTAAACCCGCTTAGAGCCCAATGTTGGCAGCAACTGCATTTGTGTTATGTCTAGTGGTGCGAGGATCAGAGCTCCCAGCAACCTTGTGTTAGGTTATTCTTAGAGGGTTAAGCACTCACTGTTCAGACAGTGTACCAAGCACGACTGATATCAGAGCAATAACATATTATTCTCAAATAAATCACATCTTCCGTCTAGGTTGAAAGCTACAATAACAATTATGTGTCGTGTGCAAACTGAAGCCAAAGGAAAATATGTTGTTTAAACATTTAATAAACTCATGCTAACTTAACACAGTATATAGAAAAGCAGCATCTATATGACACCCCCCCTAATGATCCGAGGACGGTCAAAAAAAACATAAGCCAATACTAAAATAAAGGCATAACATGAAAGCAGAGTTCAACAATATTGAGCCAGGCTAAAAGTGTACATAAAATATATATAAAAAATGTACGAATGCCTATAGTGGCCAAACAAAAATGAAATAGCAAGTCTTGAACTCGAGACCAAATATAAAATCAATATAAAATCATAGGCCTAGATCATATAAAGTTGAATGTTCGTAAGAAAAAAAGCACCATTCAGAATTACTAAAAAGTCACGTGCCATTATAATGAAAGTCTCCAAAGCAACTCATGGGTGTATAGAATATGCAAAATAGGTAGCAACATCTTCCAACATGAAATCACTGGCATCATCCGAAAACAGTTCAGCCATCCAATTAAGCAATGGGAAAGAACATACGTGCTCCTCCAGCACCGGACCCTCTAGCAACATCAGAGGACAACTCGGTGGGTTCTCAAGAACGCTATGTGCCAGAAACTCATGCGCCGCTGCGGGTATGTCCCACCGACCCATAAGTCCATGCATCGCTGCCAAGGCCATAATCCTTTCGCCAGAACAAACCAACTCGTGAGCAACTACGGGGCCCATTAGGTGATTAAAATCGACGTCAGGAGAGATCGGCAAGCAGAGACACAAATCAATGGCCCAGTCGAAATCGCAGCTCAGGCAATGAAACACAGGCTGGACACATGTGAAATAGGAAAATTGAAACGATAATCCAAATGCCGTTCTTAAAGTCGCAAGCTGCAGGGTGCCATAGTAATCAAGCATCCGGTTGCGAAACAGTGTCAGAAGGAACTGAGCGGCTTCTTGCGCAGGATGGGCATCCATGTTTTAGGAAGCAGAATAATATCCAAATGCCTGCAGCTCAAGCCAGCAAAACAGGGAATCCGCCAAACAAACTCGAAAATATAGAATGGAAGAAAGCGGGGATGACACCAAAAATCTTTTCAAATGTAGTCACGAGACCACTGCTAACCAATTTAAAAAAATGAGCTAAGCCAGACGTGGAGGAGGCATTAAAGATTTGATGAACTAATTCGCAGAAATGAAACGGCAAGTCAGTATTTAAAAGTGCCTGCACCTCTTTGCGTGTGTTAGCTATGTGAAGGACATAAGTTTCACGGGCCGAGCTCAGGGCCACTTCCTTTTGAGACAAAAGAGCTCTTATTCTGCTCATGCCATTCAACTCCGCTTTCAAGGTTGGGATGTGCGGCCAGATGGAAACATCTGAATTCCCATGTGTGGGAGGATATAGCACATTCTTGCAACACACCACACGTTCTGATACAGTAACCACATAAGCGATACCGACCATTAACCCACAACACTCTTCGTTATTCAAAAGTAAATAACTACCATTTGTCAATAATGTAAATGTGGGAACTATTGCTGGAACTGGTGTGCCTTTCAAAACACAGGCTAAATTAGGCCGGTCCTGATTACACGAACCATGCAACTGGATGTGTCTGCATATCATTGAACGGTCAGGCGACTGTGAGCATTCTTCACCATTTAGATTCACTTCCTTTCCATCTTTCAGACATCTGTACGTATATGGTAGAGACCATGCCTCATGGAGGAAAGCACTGCCTAGTGGTTCATATCGCCCTATTGCAATATACCGCATAAAATTAGTAAATTTGTACAAAGCAAATGGTAACGTAATAACTCCATGGATCAGCCATGTTGCAGCAGCTGCCTCAGCTACAGAAAAGGGCAAAGATTTTAACTTTTCAATATGTAACATAGAAAATGATGCATCTCGCATGGAAAGCATGAGCTGCTTGTCAGTCAAATTAAATGGGGCAAATAGGGAGGACACGTTCATGTAACTCCAGGGCACGCGGCACGCCTTAAGAGTCTGTAGCGTCCATGCAAACTGCATTACAGAACGCAATTGATTTTGACCATGGTACAATACAGACACCTCATCATTCATAATGTAAACTACAGAAGAAACAATATTATTTAACGTGTAAATTCGGGAAGAAAGCATGTTAATACTGTTATCGACAACTGCAAGCACTTTTTCCAAATTTGCTTGGTCAATAGCCCGTAGGCGTTTAGCAGCCTCAATTTGTGAAAATGTCCAAATTTCATTGTAAACCGCATAAATCCACCGTTTAGACCTACCATTAGCCGGGCCTTTTATAAAATCATTTAAATCCACATTATCATTTAACTGAGACAAATGTAGTTTAACTGCAGCTAACGTGGAATGTTGTAACCAATTCTGACACAGTTTCCCCACAGAGTAAGTTGTGACAGTATAATCAGTTTCAAAACGGGGATCAGGTCTGACTTGTGTGAACCCTTCAGCCAAAGCCAGAAAACGACGTTGGCAAGAATCAGCACTTCTATGCCACATCAGCCAATGCTTCGGATCCAAACTGGATACATTAAAGGATGAATTATGCAATAGAGTTTGTAACTCATGAATGGACAATTCATTATAATTACCCCAACCTGAATATTCTTCCAATTCGGGGATAATTGGTGTATTTAATTTTTTAGAAGTAGCCAATCCAAAGCATGTTGTTTGGGAAATAGTAGAATTTAGAAACAACATGTGATTCGGGATGAGACATGCACGGTGCAAAGCCTCAGTGCCTTGTACCTGCCAATCTTTGGTACCCAAACCGATTTAAGTTCAATTGTTCCTTTCCATAACTCGAGGCCATCTGCAGCTAACTTGTCTAGAAAGGACTTCGAATACAGCAATTTTGCATTGGTAAGTCTAACTTTGGATATGGACTTTTGTGTCATTTTGAAATAAAATGACTCAGGATTTGATTGATTAAAGTCTGTGAAATAAGTGTATTTTTTCAGAAATGTACTGGAGCTGCCTCCCAACGGAGCTGGGCAATGTTCCCACTGTGTGTAATTTACAGCAACCCTCCTGGAATTTGTCTTATGCAGAAAATGATTACCATAATGTTGGAAGCAAAAGAAATCACCATAATTAACAGAATCTAAGTATAAATGTTCAGCATCAAAGGCAGCATAATATTTCAAATCAGAGAATGATGCTTCTACGGCCTGAATATCCCAATCATCAGAACGTATATTTTGTTTAACCACATCCCCCATGTTTACTCTAAGCACATTCGGAACATTAATCACTTCAGTGGGGCCAAGTATTTGAAACCTAACTGCATCCCACACAATCCCATCAAGAACAGGCCAAGCAGTAATGTTGACTGTATTCAAGTCTCGTTTCAGTCTGTGCGCTGAATGTGAAGAGGAAAGAGGGGCCAATGTTCCATTAAGGTACCGAATTCCTGTTCTTTCTTTGACATAGTGGCCATCGATCAGACGGAAAAAATAAAACACAAAACCAATTGACATAAAAAGATAAAATGAAAATAAAATCATCCAAATGTATGTCCAAGGGGGAATTAAAAAATGTTTTTTAAATAAAGTGGCATATTTTGCAATAGTTGAGGGTTTCTTTGAATTTTCTGAAACAGAGTCAAAAGAGAATCTGGACTGGCCGGCCAAACGAGTCTGCAAATCCGGCATTGATAAATCAGTTGGATAGGTGTAGTTCAGCTTATCAGTGTTAGTAACAGGAATAGTAGTTAATAAAGGGCTGGAAATAGCAGGCATCTCGAGGGACACCTCCGTCTCAGCACCAGAAGTAATGGCCAATACAGAGTGCCTCACCATGGAAGGACAGGATACAGCCGGTGTCATGCTATGAAGAATCGGCCACCCTGTGTGTCTTGACATTGTCAATTGAGATAAATCTGTTCTCCTTATGACCTGGAAGTGGTGGTAATATGACTGTTCTCGTGCCCTTCACACCAAGAACTCGAACCGGTGCACAATATGAGGGACCAAATTCTTTCTTGTTATCGATCTTCTCTCGAACCAGTTCTCCAACTTGGGGTAGCCAGCCAACTACTGTGATCTGCAACCCATCATCCGATGTGGAGGGCAAATGTTCCTTTGCTAGACTGTCTCTGGTCTTTTGTAGATCCTGTTAAACATTGCAATGTTCATCTACGTCAAAGGCCGCGGCCTGGGCCTTGCAGTCTAGACCGTCGAGGTCAGGGACATACATCTTGATACCAAAGAGCATTTCGTATGGGGTCCGCCCACCCAGAGACCTTCTAGGGAGATTATTAAGCACACGCTGCACGCCATTTAGGTGGGCCAACCAGTTTCTGCCAGTGCCTATAACTCGAGCTGTCAAAGATTGCTTTAAGTCACGGTTCATTTGTTCCACTACACTGTTACCCTCAGGTCTGTACGGAGACGAAACTTGACTTGGACCCCCAACGAAACCAAAGCATCCTTATACGCCTTATAGGCGAAAGCCGGACCCTGATCCGAATAGAAGGTACCACAGGTAAAAATCCCTACAAAGACTTGCAAATCCTTAATGACAGTCCGTGAATCAGTGCTCCGATGGGGCCATACCCACACAAAGCGTGTCCATGAATCAACTGCTACTAAGATATACTTATATGCAGTATTAGAAGAAAAAGGACGGCAGTGATCTAAATAAACGCACCCCAGTGGTTTATTAGAAATGTACAACTGTGTCTGAGGTGGACGCGCAGCAGTTGAAGGCTTAATCTGCTGGCAAATCCCAAATCGAAGGACATAATCGCGCGTCTGTTTGTACAGTCCCACCCACCAGAACCTCTGTTGTAGCAGAATTACAGTGGCTGAGACGCCCGCATGCGCAGACGCCACACCTTCATGAGCCGCTGTAATCAAAGTAGCTCTGCGATCCGAGTTGGGAATTAAACGTTCGCCAACATCAGGAATTTTCACATAAGAAACCTTATCGGGACTTAAGTGGTATGTGTACTTTGAAGGGAACCCCGCAGGATATTTACCTCCCTTCTCAGTGGCAGCAACAGCTGCCAAGATGTCATCATCTATCTTACTTTTGGACCGCGTGACTGCTGAAACTAAGTATTTATGATACTGCTGAATTCGCAGCTTCATCAGCAAGCGAATTACCGACAGCGTGGACTCCCACGCGCTGATGGCCAAGAGTATGAATCACAAACACGAGTGGTAACTTTTCTTTAAGTTCCGCCACTCGGACCCAGATCATTTTATGTTTTATTGTGCTACCTTTGGAATCACGAAATTCATTCTGAATCCAAAAGAACAAGTTTTCATTGTAAGACTGGACACAGTAGTAAGAGTCACTTACGATCAAAGTCGTCACCCTAGGATCTGCGTACTCCAATGCAAGCATCAGAGCACGAAGCTCTGCTAATTGTGCAGTGCAGTCCCCAAGCGTCTGCGTGTGCACGACACTGGACTTGAACTCATCGTTCACCATGGCACCGACCACAATGGCGCATGCGGAAACGTAGGCATGTTTAGAGCAATGCGCAACCTGCGCCAAACCATCGGTGTAAATGATGCAATGGAAATCCTCCAACGGCTGCATTGCTAAAGGAGCAGGATGAACGAATTCATACTGTAAGTACTCCTGCGACCGTAAAGTGGCGTCAAAAATAAACGTGACATCCTGGGATGTCAAGGATGCAGCCCCTTTGAATCCACCAAGGGTGCAAAGCCTTGGAATTAGGTACACTGGCTTTCGTAACTGCCTCCAAGGCAGGACACGGGGTAACAACCAACATGCGTTTTCCCTGTGACAGGGCACGTTCCTTGAAAATTGCCATCTGCACAGCCGTCAAAACTTTTTCCACAGAGGAAAAGCGCATTTCAGCCGAAGTGTACAAGTGTGACTTGTAAGCAATAGGTACTGTATCTCCTTCATTAAAAGTTAGGTAAGTGAAACCTACCGTCCCAGGGACAATTCTTATCACCAGGTTGGTCTGGTTATCACGAGTCTGTAAATATTCAGAAGCGAGCAAATCAGCCTGCAAAGACTGCAGAATAGCTGAATGCTCTGGCAGCCAGCATGATTTGGAAAAAGATGGTTGTATCAAAGCATACAAAGGCTTGATACGCTGGGCATATTCCGGAATGTATGTTCTTCCGAAATTCAAAAAGCCCAGTAAAGATTGTAATTTTTTCAGTGTTGACGGAGAGCGCAACTGTGCGCATTTCTACAGGAAGTGAGCAGCCAAGCCTTTTCCTTAATTGTTGAGTTCATAGCCTAGAAGCAACACTGTGTACTCTGCAATGTGCGATTGTGCAAAGTTAAACTTGTAACCCATGTCTGCAAAGTTACAAATAATATTGTTCACTCGACCCAGATGCTCCCAAAGCTCATCGTCTGTGAGATAGATGTCATCCACATAAGAACAAGCAATGCGGGCGGAAAATACTCCAGGACTATTCTCATAGCCCATTGGGAGACACTGAAACATTTTTCGGACACCGCCGCATGTGAATGAAGTCCATTGGGAACTTAAACTGTCCAATGAATGGGCATAAAAACCATTGGAAATGTCAAGCGTGTTTTTGAACCGCTTACGCACAAGACTGTTTACAAGGGCAGAGCCGTGAGTATTCTGTACAAAGGTATCTCGTGTTGTGTAATAAATTGTAAATTGAGTAAAATTTGAAGACCACTGTCCGGCTGGACATGTCACTTCTAATATATATTGATTCTGTCTATGTTTTAGTCTTCTCACATTCTTGTATGCATGGGACCGTTGTTGCTTGTATAAAGTGAGTATTCTGTACTGCACAGTTACGGCAATGAGAGTTTAAATGCCGGTTATCCAAAACCAAACGATAGGAGCCGTACGGCTTGTTAACAGTAAAGAGGGGATTATTCATCGGTGACACACATGTTTCAATTACACCTTGATATTCCAACTGTTCAAGGATCGCTGCGACCGAAGATTTGGCTTCACGTCATATGGGATATTGAGGTTGAGGCTGCGGTTGAGACCGTAAACGAATCTCGTGGCTAGGGGACAATTTATCCCAGCCACATTGATTGCGGTACACAGCCGGTGCAAGCGCATGAGCCCACTCTTCTGCAAAGTGCAGCGCTTCCACTCTCGAAACAGCATTCGCGAAACTGGGGAGGATTACCTCCTCCCCTCTTGGAGCTGCGAGAACAAATGGTGGGGGCCAGTCAGCCTCCGAAAGTAAAATGTCATACGTAGACGAAAGATTTTCCAAAATACCCCTTTTATGGGACGCTGTATGTCACCTTCAATTAACAGGACAATTTCAAAAAGTCTATCAGGGGGAGCAACTCTTGTATCAGCTGTTTCAATCACAACATAAGTGTCCGTCGCTGTCACCTTCAGTAGTGGACGGAGGGCCTCTCTCACTATGGTAATCTCCGCAGCGCTGTCCAGCAAGGTCAGAGCCCACGTCAGATTCCGAAGCCGCGTTCTCACAATCTGGGGCATATCGATGCGCCGTTAAGGCTGCGACTTTCTTCTTGGCAAACTGCGGTCTCTGAGGCGTAGAGCCCTCCTGCTTGTCTGCACCATTGCGCGGGCGGGGCTGACCACGTCCTTGCTGGCCACCCCGGCCCCTGCCGCCCCCTCCACCACCGGTTGACGGAGCCAATGAGTCCTGAAAGGAACGAGGAGAGCGTTGGTCAGAAGCCTGAAAACGTTCAGGTGATTTAATCATCGCGCGGTTGCGCAAATCATAAACACGTTCCGTCCGCGCAGGCAACGGAGACGCAGGACGTGAAACATGTGATTGTTCTTAGTGCTGTTGCTTACCCTGTTTCTGTTTTTTAGGCCAATTTTGTTTCTTGGACTTGGGTTGAACGTCCGTTTCCGAAGCTTGTCCCTGGGGCTGCTTCTTCTCCCTAGTAGAAAAAGGCTTAAGACCCTTAGCATTGCGGCCAACTGTTTTATAAGCCGCCACAATTATCCTTGCTAACTGTCGGGGTTCCTCGGCATTGGGAACCAGCACCAAAGCGTTAGCCACCTGAAAGTTCACAGCATCCCCCTTGACATTCGCAAGGATCAGATCGCAAACTACATCAAAGGAGCCACACAGGCGCATACCCAACTCAACCGCCGATTCCGGTCCGTGATCATCTTGAACACGTTTAAGGACCGTAGACAGATTGGACACAGACGGGGAGCCAAAGCACCTCGAATAGACCGCTGTAAAAGTCTTACCCCAGGTCTCACAGTCAACAAGCTCAGGGGCCAAATCTTTCGGCAAACTAAGGGTAAGAATCCGGTGTTTTTCACCAGGAGTCGTATTAGGAAATACCGCTTCCAGCTGGTCAAATTTCTCGGCAAGCCAGAAAGGAAAATCATCCTTATCCTGGGGCTTCTTGCCCATTACGGAATTCACCATGACAGGACTCATTTTCAAACCAGCCTGCCCTGCCGGAAGGGCAGCACCTCCAGGGGCTGCCCCCTGAACATTACGACTTGTGTAATGCACAAGGGCTCTAATCACGGCAATAGCGACTACATGAAGTCGCCAAAGTACACCCAAGTTACAATTGCCGTGATTAGGGTGAGGAGCAAATCCAGCCAAAGCGGGCCAATTTGCGCCTGGAATGAACAAAGGACCTAATCTCGGAGCGGTTAAAGAATGGGCTAGGGCGCCACCAAACCAAACTCCATGCTGCCAAACATCAATAGGTACTTCCTGTGCTCTGTACGGAGCATATCCAGCAGGTACAGGTGACGCAGTGTACGAGTGGAACACACCGCAATGCGACTATGCAGCGGGATGTCCACGGCTTGTGCCATGACTGCACAGGAATATGAAAAAACAAAGATTACTTTGTAGCACAACTGGGTATTAATTCAAGGAAACCGTTTCAGATAAATTCAAGCTCGAAAAGACCTATTTCAAAAATAGGTAGGTTTTTCCGACACCACCGTTTTCCGGAAACGGGAATGAAGGGGTTAAGGTTTGAATGATATACTACTTGAGTGTCATGATATAAGGCCAACAACATATGGGCCCCATGTAGCAGGGATTCCGTTCTCTTACAGAACTGTGCGTAGAGATCATGAACCTTAGTGAATTAGGGTGACCCAAAACTCACCTCAGTATCCAAAATCCCCTTACCGAGCTAGCTACAGTGTCTCATTGGTCATAACAAACTACCAATGACTTAGACAAACCAGAACATGAACTTAAGTTACCTCAGGTATCGTGGAACACATGAACACTCTTTTGCTCTATAATCATTTCAAACCAGAACGGGGAGTAAAAGAAGACACGTGCAATTTTGAAATATTTATTATTCAATGCAAGGTTCTCAAACGCAGTATCTTATATAATACCAGAATACATATTATGAAAATCAAAGTTATCAGCATAGTCACTAATCCATAATAAGCAAACGGTGATAGCATATTATAATGCAAAAATCAATAGAAATTTGTATCACCTATATTTCGCGCTCCCTATTTAGCATACTATATTATATCTAAGAAGGTCTCATTTGGGTTTTAGCAGGGCGGGCCCATACCTCTAAATGTTAGGAGGAGAGGATCACATCATCAGCTACCAGCTCTCTGCATGCGAAGCACCATCAAGTGTGTTTTTGCATTCTCAGTAACTCTATCTTAAACCCGCTTAGAGCCCAATGTTGGCAGCAACTGTATTTGTGTTATGTCTAGTGGTGCGAGGATCAGAGCTCCCAGCAACCTTGTGTTAGGGTATTCTTAGAGGGTTCAGCACTCACTGTTCAGACAGTGTACCAAGCACGACTGATATCAGAGCAATAACATATTATTCTCAAATAAAGCACATCTGCCGTCTAGGTTGAAAGCTACAATAACAATTATGTGTCGTGTGCAAACTGAAGCCAAAGGAAAATATGTTGTTTAAACATTTAATAAACTCATGCTAACTTCACACAGTATATAGAAAAGCGGCATCTATATGACAGTACATACTCCTATTTGGTATAACAAACACCTAAAACTCAATAACAGAGCCCTATTTTGGGAAGAATGGATTGACAAAGGTATTATTACAATTGAGCATTTGATGACTGATGGGTCTCGTATGGATTTTACGGAGATCCACGAAAAATATGATATATCCTATTTACATGCTCCTCATTACCTTCACCTCAGAACATCTATTATTCAAATCTTCTCCCAGAACTCTTCTTTTGCTTCACATAATCAGATACCTACCCTCTCTCTGGACTTCTCCACTCAGTTTAAAGAATCTGCCATTTACAAGATATTGTCTCCCCCTACTGATATGAGAACTAAATCTAGTATAGAAGTTTTATGGGAAAAAGACTTGTTACAAGAACTCTCTTTTCAGACCTAGGGTTCCTTATAGGCAAAAATCCATACCTCCTCACGATCAGCAAGTACAATGCACACATTGTATTATTTTTATACTAGGCTTTTTCTTCCCCCAAAAGATCTCCATAAGTTCAAGTTGTTGGATGGCTCGAAGTACTGGTCTTGCCCTCATGAAAATACCAATTTATTCCATATGTTCTTTCTCTGTTCTCTGGTTAAAAGTTTTGGGTTGCTCGTTTTGAAGAAACTGAATAAAATGTTATCCACCAATTTTCCACTTGACATTTTGAAAATTTTGCTGGGTGGTTCCTCCCCTATATGGAGTACCCAGGAATGTGGGTAAAATCAATGACTTGTTTATAGCTATTACCTTTCAGACTATTACCAAAAATTGAAGAGATACTAATAAAATCTCTTACAACACCTGGTGGGACCGTTTATGTCATCATCACAGATTAGAACACGCACATGCCACCTCTATACCCCTATTGATTAAAAAAGATTTCCTCTGGTCACCACTCACGACATTCCTATCTAGGATTGCTGTTCGACCCATTTCTTAGGTACCTAGTTAAGAACCTCCTTAATGGATATTATGTTTAGTAAGTTGTTATTGCTATTTTTGCATTGCTGTTCAGCTTATTACATTCTTCCTATTATTTGCCCGTTTCTCCCCTTCCCCCTCTTCCTACCAATGTTTTAGAATGCTAAATTGCATATGATTATGTAAATGTTTACATGGTTTCAATTGGATTGCCCGCTATACTTTTTAATATTGTTCACACCCTTTCGGGTCTTTTTTTTTTCTTCTTTTTTATTCATTGTACTCAATTTGAAGCTTTGGAAGTGTTTGAACATCGGGTGTAAACTTTATACTTATGGTTTACTTTAAATATTATCTCAATAAAGCATTCTAAACTTTTAAAAAACATATACATGAAGAGGCTTCACTCTGTTTCCGGTCACATCAGCCCGCAGGGAGGTGCACTCAGGTCATGGTTATTCATGGAAGGCATGCACTAGTTGTTTGATACTATAGCTAACCATAATGAGAATGTGATGGCATTATGTGTCTGTACTGGAACATTTAAGGCGCTGATGAGGCTGCACATAGTGTATGCAGCTACACTTGTCAATATGAGGTTTTAACTCAGTATGTGTTGCATATGGCAGTTATGCATGGCAATTCGAGGTTCAGATGTTCATTTTGGCCATGCTTGAGCTTTTCAGCATTTAATTGACTATGATAATATGGCTGTACCTGTATAAGTGACAGATTTGCCCTGGAATGTACTGCCTGCGTTATTAGCATATCGTGGAAGTACCCTAATTAATATGTACATGGTGAAAAGTACACTGCTTTAGTAGTGTTATGTAATTGTATTATTCCTGCACTTCTTATTTCAACAGAAATATTGTCAGTCCTAGTGATATATTGTTATTGTGGGATACTCGAAGTCAAAGGTCCTTTGATGTAATTTCCTGTTGTGTGATGCCACTTTCGCTATCTCAGGCATTTTGGTGAATCGCCATCTATAGAAATTGTCCATTTCAGAATGCACCTAGATGCATTTCAAGTTATAGGTTGCTCTTGAAGGCTAAAAGCATTTGATCTGGGGTTTTCAACGCCTGGGTCAAGACAGTCAAAATATTAGGGCAATAAACAATACCCTGTGTCACATGCCAAGCAACAATTGGCTGTGATACGAGGCCAGCTGTGAGCACATTGAGTCAATAAAGCTGAGCGGTCTCTCAGAGCTCTCAAACACAAATACTATGATGGAGGAGATAAAGTGACCCACTCTGTCGACCCGTAGGCTGTGGCCCCATTACGCTCACACCCACATCTCTAAAATCTAAATGGGGGTTCAGGCTGGCAAGGCAGTGAATCGAGCAAATGAGAGCTTTTCTGGCTTTCTACCAAAACCTCTACGCTAGCATTAGGAAAGACCAATTCACTATTGATGCCTACCTTCGGGACTGCAACTGGCTACACATAGATCCACAATGGACTCAGTATGTAGAAGCTCCATTCACTGATGCAGAACTTATCAGGGCCTTATGGACCTGATGTTAGAGAAATACCCCAGGCCTAGATGGCTTGACAACCACCTTTTATAGTATCTTCCTCCCTCATTTGAAACACCACCTGCTCAGGTTATACAACTCATTCACCTACAGTACTGGCCTGATGCAGACGATGGTAGCCGCTGAGATTACTCTCATTCTCAAGCCTGGCAAAGACCATACCCACTGCTCAGCTTATCATCCGATAGCCTTGTTAAACACAGATACATTTTGTACCAACATGCTGGCAAACAGACTTGGCTCCCTCTTGCCTGAACTGATAGATCCTGATCAGGTTAGCTTTATCAAGCATAGACAGGGTGCCGATAATATTAGACACCTTGCACATCTAGTACAAATAAAGCGTACCACAAACGCAGTATTCATGCCCTCCCCCCCTCCCTAGATGCTGAGAAGGCATCTGATAGAGTGAGCTGGGCCGAATCACTGACAAATTACCGATTTCACAAAAATGGACCTACACAAATATCGTGTCTCAAATATCGAGTATAAATAAATCGACACCCTATATTTATTTATAAAACTACAAAAACAATGATCAAACAATATCGTAATACAAAAACATCGACCCCACAAAAAACACACACATATCGAAATTAAAAATATCGACAGTTATACATAAATATAGCACATTACAAAAATATTGAATACAAAAATATAGACATCAATATTATCGACATTACCTAACTATCGACATCTCTAAACGAATCAAAAAATATTATTAAACACACTACACCTTAAAACTATTAAAAATACACTCATATAACTATGTATATACATACCAAACACAATTAAAAAAATATATCTCTCTAAAATATTTATTAAAAAATACTACATAATTTAAAACAATTTAAACAAACACATTTAAAATATACACATTTTTAAATCAATATAATACATTTTTAAAAGCAATACAAAATCTATAAACTATTCAAAAAATACTTAAAAAGCACAAAATCTCTAAATAACTATTTCACATACAACTAACATAATTATTTACTTAAAAAAATTCAAACTAACCAATAGAAACACATCTCAAGGTATCTGAACAATAACATACAAACACTAATTAAAGACACACTATATAAAAAAGTAAATTCAATACTCAAAACCAGCAGAAAATATTCAGCTTGAAGAAACACTGCAAAATTCTCGACAACCTTAAAGAATCATCTGATAACCAACAAACTACCGACAACAAAAAGTAAGTAATCATATGTTTCTGAATAAAATGGTAAATTAAATGTAACCTACTATACATAGTCAGAACTTAAAAATTTAATTATCTTTCTATCTCAACATATTTCCACAACATATTCAACTTTAAGAAAAATAAGAACATTTTCTACAAACTAAAACAACCAACTGAAAATGTAAGTATAATAAATTGATTTTTTAAACACTAAGGAAAAGCTAAATTAAATGCTCAAATGTTATAAGGATCTAAGAAACTCCAACTTTACTTTCTAAATTATTTACAATTGTAAACACATGTTTAAAAGAAATACAATGTAAAAAGCTTGTTTAAAATAAAACAACTTCACATACAAATACAAAACAGAATATTAAACATTTATTTCTTTCCACAGACAACTTAAAAAGGCAAAGCAGCAATATATCAAGAAAGGATCTACATTAAACAATAAAGAAAGAACACTTGGTAAGTATAGAAGACATGCACATGTACCATTATTTATCTTTAAAAAAACACAATGTTAATACTTGACTTAACTAAAAATACATATATATATTTTTTAAACTGGTATTTACTTTATATAAAATCAACAGAACTTTTAAATAATAAAATATAGTACCCTACAAAATGTTTAACCAAAATACACATGTAAACATTCGCTAAAATATACTTAACTTTTTTTCCACAGACCCCTAAAATCCAGAAAAGCATCAAGCAAAAAAGACAACATCTACATTGAAAGTCAACTACATTACAATTGGTAAGTACCTAACAATAGTATATATATAAATAATTATTCTTATATTAAAAATACATTTTCTAATAATATTTAATACATCCTTTCTAGATTTGAGAAACCAACAATGACTGAAGAAGCAAAATTTGTTACATCTCAGACAGGAACATTTTTGTTATGCTATATGGGGTATACTTATACTCAGGAAAAACAAAAAGACCTTAAAGTAAACTGGAAATGTACTAAGTATTACTCAAACAAATGCTATGGGCGTGCAACAACCAGAGAAACAAATGTAATTAATACAACTGAACACAACCATCCACCTAATATCTCAGAAATAGAGGTTAGATCTACTCTAGAAAATATTAAGGAATTAAGCAGCACCTCAGACCTACCAACAAGTGTAATACTTAAGGAATTACTACCTAGAGTACCTAGAGAAGCAAGAGGTCAATTACCAACAATAGCTGCTATAAAAAGAACCATAGCTAGGACAAAAAAATCCACAAGACCACCAATACCAACACCTAAAACTTTTGAAGAGGTCATAATTCCACCTGACCTTACCATAACTCATAACAATGAACCTTTTATCTTCTACGATAACAACAATAAAGATAAAAGGATAATAATGTTTGCTAAAAACAACAACATAAAAAAATAAAAGAAAGCCAAACATGGATGATGGATGGCACATTTACCATATGCTCTAAACCATTCTATCAACTATATACCATACATGGGCGATACCATAATACTTGCATACCATTTATCTATTGTTTGTTACCAAACAAACAAACTTCAACATACACAGAAATATTAAACAGACTTAAAGAAGAAACAACAGACTTCTTTCCTCTAAAAATTATAATAGACTTTGAACAAGCCAGGATAAATTCCATCCTTAAAATATATCCTCACACATCCATACAAGGATGTTACTTCCACTTTAACCAATGTCTATGGAGACATTTGCAAAAATCAACACTTGGGGCCGATTAGGATTGCGGTGATTCCGCATCCTCCGGGCCGGCGGTGGCTTCACCGCAGCAGTGCCTCCAAAGACCCCCCTCCAGATTAGAATGCCTGGGGGGTCATCTGCGGGCGGTTTGCTTTTCCGCTGCGGTCGCCTTCCGACCGTGGCGGAAAAGCTCTAATATGGTGGGGGTGTCTATCAGACACCGCCAGCTATATTAGGATGGGGCAGGAAACATGCTTTTCCACGGCGGCTTTTCCGCCGTGGAAAAGCATGTGGTCTTTTCAGTTTGGGGGCCCGTTGCGGGCCCCCAGGGTGTCAGGGGGTGGGGGCTGAACATGAGGGGTACCTATGGTACCCCCCTGCATTTACATGAACAAAGTGGCAGGCACCACGCGGTGCCTGCCGCTTTGTGC
The DNA here is from genome assembly GCF_964263255.1 of Lissotriton vulgaris. NCBI lineage: Eukaryota > Metazoa > Chordata > Amphibia > Caudata > Salamandridae > Lissotriton > Lissotriton vulgaris. The sequence goes on along the minus strand of NC_141698.1, from coordinate 473,611,927 downwards.
ATGTAAATGCAATACATGCATTTTTAACCTTGCGGCGGGTGCAGCTTCAAGCAGCACCCACCGCAAGGTTAAAGATACGGGATGTGACCGCCAGGATGACGGTCAAATCCTAATTTGCATGGAGGGACCACCGCTGCCCATGCGGACGGTCCCTCTACCTCAGGGGTGGTGGACGGACGCAGGTCCGTCCGCCATCCTAATGACCCCCTAAGTGTTGAATATGCAACCAATATTACATATGCATACCAAATAAAACACCTGATAGCCCTAGCATACGTGCCAATCACCGATGTGGCTGAGCACTATAACCTTTTAATAGAAAGTCCTTTCTATTCAAAAAATGAACAAAAACTAGCTCTACTTCTGGATTATTTCGAGGACACCTGGGTGGGGAGACTACACACATCAGGCCACAGACGCCAACCAAAATTCCTAATACCTTGGTGGAATGTATATCTACCAACCCTAAACCAAGAAGCCAAAACAAACAAAGCAGTGGAGGGTTGGCATAATGCCTTCCTATCTTCAACTGGCCGAACAACTCCTGCACCACACAAACTCCTAATAGCAATACAAAAAGAACAAAGTTTTCAAGAATTAAGAATGGAGCAATCTGTCTTACAATTAAAACCTAAACTATCAAGACAAACTGCCCAAATGTACCAATATTTACAACAACAAGTACAACTTTACCCTACAACAAGAGGACTAGAATACTTAAAAATTGTTGCCAAAACACTAAACTAAAAACTAACCATATGAAATAAAAAGAATCCTAAAAATGCCTGAAATATAAACAAACACATTTCCTTAACCAATTATTACATATTTACTTTGTCTAATACATTTAAATATTTAAAAATATATAGACAAAATAAATATCTAACTAAACAAAAACTGTATAGAAATTGAACATTTCCCAACCCACAAAAATATTAATATAAAATCACTTACCTTTCACAGCACCGTAAATAGCAAATCCAAATGTCCATAATAATCCAGGTAGTAATAAATCCACAGAATAAAAAAAATACCCCAATAAAATGAAAAAATACAACTGTGCAAAATCCATCGACCATCCAATAAATCGATAATCCAGAATCCATCAAAAACCCGAAAAAGTTTGCAAATAATAAGAAACGCTCCAGGAAACCCGAAAAATAAAGGAAGTGTAAAATACATATTAGTTGAAACAACTAAAACACACTTCCTTTGAAAAAAAAACCCAGAAAAGTTCCAAAAACGAAAACGCTGTATCCAAAAACCTAGAATAGAAAAAGAAACATTCCCACCCACAAAAAACTTAAAACCATACATTAATAATCACCATTACATACATATTTAAAACCAAAAGTAAATAATTACCCACTAACTCCAACAAGGCCGTAAATCGAGAAAACGCAGAGAAAACATAAAAACGTAAATAACCAACTACATACATTCTAAATCCTAATACAGAAGTCCACAAACCCTAAATAACAAACTACTACCTTCCAAACTTACTTAAAATAGTTCAAATATAAAGAATACAACTCTTACCTTCTCAGAGGCGAAGTAGCTTCCAACCGCGAGCTTGAATCTTCCCAAATGACACAAAAAGTCTAAGGGGTCCATTAGCCTGGCAGGGGCAATCCGCCCGCAATCCTTCCCTGTATTCCCCCCGCCATATTAGTATGGCTGGGAGACCACAGTGGAAGAAAACACCGCCCCCCACTTTTCCGCCCGGTCGCCTAGCGGCCTGGGCGGAAAATGTTTAATATGGTGGCAGTGTCTATTAGGCCATATTACGATGGCAAGAGTGCAATGTCTTTCCGTGGTGGCAATGCAGGCGGTCTTCACTCTGGGGGCCCCCTGCGGGCCCCCAGAGTGAAGGTGAGTGGGGGGTTCACACGGGGGGTACCTGTGGTACCCCCCTTCATTTTCATTTCTAAACGGCAGGCACCGCGCGGTGCCTGCCGCTTTGCAAATGAAAATGCTGTGATGTATTGTCAGCATTGTGGCGGGCGGTGCAGAGAGCGCTTCCCGCCACAATGCTGAGAATACAGGATGTGCCCGCCACTGTGGCGGGCCGATCCTAATGGCACCCCGGGACCCCTGCCCTTAAGGCTGGCGGTCCTGTTTTCCAATAAGGTGGCGGGCGGGCAAAGCCCGCCCGCCATCCTAATGAGGCCCTAAGAGCGGTTACAAAATAAAAGACCCAAATAATAATATTACCACAGAAATAGTTTAAAAAATGTCCCAAAAAATTATTTAACATTTAAAAATTTTGTAAAACTTTATTCAATTATTTATCCAATTTTATGCAATTTATGTATGTTTTTTTTCCAGTGTCAGCCAGATCATTGGGACATTTTCTTGCCTCCTCACCTTGACAGCTTTACCGGAGCGGGGACGCTGTTTCCTGATCCCCTGCCCTCCCGCCGCCGCGATAACACCACCCCGTGGCCGCCGAGTGGAGGACGCACTCTACCAGGGACCCTAGCGGCTGGAGACGCCCACACCTTTCCCCGCGCCCGGAGGCGCTTTAAATCCCACTGACTCCCGGCAGAGCGGGTGTCAGACAGAACATTGGGACATTTTCTTGCCTCCTCACCGTGGCAGCTTTACCGGAGAGGGGACGCTGTTTCCTGATCCCCTGACCTCCCGCCGCCGCGATAACACCACCCCGTGGCCGCAGAGGGGAGGACTCACTCTACCAGGGACACCAGCGGCTGGAGACGCCCACACCTTTCCCCGCGCCCAGAGGCGCTTTAAATCCCGCTGACTCCCAGCATCGCGGGAATGCACGCGGGACGCGCCGGGCTAAGCCCGGGCAAAGGGAGGGCCGTCTGTGGCTGTCCGGGGCCAACGGAGGCCGGGACGGGCCCCCCCCTCCATCTGTGTTCCCGTTAAGTAAGACTTTGTTTGTTATCAACATTGAGCTATATAATCAGGTCGAGTATTGCACGTGTCATTGCATTGAGCTCAAACCTTTATAAGTCTACTAGTGGTAGTGGATAAACTGACTCTTATTTGTGTGCAATCCCCCCATATTTTCTTTCTTTTAGAGTTGTTGTTGCCGTTGATGCTAGTTTCACTTTGTTCATTTAGTAGTTTACACCCTATATCGAGTACTAGCAAATGGCGTCACACTTAAGAAATGGGAGGAAGATTGTACAAGGTAGTGGGGGGGGCTCTGTATCAGGGACTCTGGAGCATATCATAACGGGAGCAGCAAATGTTCTTCAGTATGAAATTTCACTCACCGAAAAAAGGCTGTCCCAAGAGCTAGCTGCTAAAAGATCTTCTCTGGATAAAATCATGACCGCTGTTACACCAGAGTGGCTGCCTGCTCCCAGTGAACAAAATTCAAGTAACATCCCGGAGTGGGTGAGGGATGGCACTTCTAGAATTAGTTATTCTCCAGATTCCACCACCGATAGTATATCAATTTTGGGGAGTAGACCACCTGAACCTAATCTCCCCACTCTCAGTAACCCATGTACTGAGACTAATCCCATGGTAGAAAAAACAAGTAAGGGAAATCCTCTACAGCCCACTATAGGCAAGAGAAAGCGTGGCAGAGGGTCACAGAAGGGTGGACGTGTGAAAGTACAAAAAATCTCCTCCACCACCACTCAAACAGACCGCCCCCCCACATACTGTACCAAACACTGGCTAATGGCCCAAGCAACCAAGCTACCTTGTTTACTCCAAAACAATCCGTATCGAACCCCCTTCCAAGAGGCACAGTAGAAACCCTAGAGCAACTCCTAAAATCATTATTACTTCCATTACTCGAGAGAGGCAAACTTCTTAGAGAGAGTGTAGGGAGGCTGGAAAACAGCGTAATAGTAAACTCAGCTGTCTTGGAAAGGGCTGTGGGGCCTGTGACTGGACATAGGCCCATACCACTTCCCGACTCGGCCGTGGCTTGTACAAATGGTCCAAATGGTACTTTCCACTCTTTACCACATAACCACAGTGAAAACAAGAATCCCACTCCTGTTTTTAAAGGCGCTAATAAACTGCAAGATCTAGTTCAATCTAGGGTGGTAGCAGACCAAATTGTTGTTGAGGGTAGCTACTGATGACCTCAGAATTAAATCCACTAGAAGAGGCCAAAACCACCCTCGGAATGAAGCCATTCCACAAAAAGCGCCCTGTATAAATTTACCCCCAGAGGCAGTACCCTACACATTAATCTTGACAGGTGTTCCAGGGCTCCACCAAGACAAGCTAGAGTCACACAGAGAACTCAAAAACAAGGTCACCCACTGGCTCAATGGGAACAGGCCACTCCCCTCCCAACATGAGAGCAGACATTTTATCTGTTAGAAGGGTAAGTTGGTTGGACACTAGAAGAAAGGTCATGGAGGGGGATTGTATAATCATAAACTTCAGGGACCCAAACGTGGTTAGGCTGATTGGTGATTACTATAGCAATCGGGGTGAAAAGGGAATCCTCACCCTAGACCTGGGCTACTTTTTCCCCCACTATTGTAGGAAAGAGACAGTTGATCAGTTCAATGGGTGGGATATGTTCTCCAGACGCCCCTATGGCCCATGTGGTCAGAAGTACCGTCTCCCTCTGCTTAACCGCTTCGAGGCGTTGAGCAGTTTGGAGTGTGTGGACTGACTGACCCATGGTAACAGGGGAAACAGTATAGCTATGCATAGTGGTAAAGCCTGTAAAATTGATGAGAAGATAGTACCTAGTAGTGCCTTAAATGGGGAGCCATTGGGTGTTGGAAACGCAGCAATGGAACCAGAAACCTCCTCCCTTTTAGTATCACAAGACAGCTCAAGTCTCACAATCTACACTCCCCCCAAAGAGAGCGCCCTTGACACTAATTCATCTTATACTAGACCTTTAAATCCTGGGGTGGCCCTATCTGCTGGTGGATCCAAGTTGGGTAATGATGAGTCCAGATCCTGGTACCGCTGTCCACGTATGACAGGGTGTACAAACATGGGTAGCATTGACCTCCGGGATTCCCAGCAGGCTTCGCCTTTTCAAGCAATGCCCACGGCTTTTGACACCCAACAAATTACGTTGGCTTTGTGGAATATAGCTGGTCTGAGGAGTAAAATCTCTATAGGAGAGTGGTCTGTCTGGGCAGAAAAATCTGATATACTAGTCTTCCAGGAGACGTGGGCAGTTGACCCGGTTTACCTACCAGGTTTTCAACATTTTCACAAAGCAGCAGCCAAAGGGGCAAAGGGTAGACCAATGGGAGGCCTGAGCATTTGGGTTAGGCAAACCATCAAATGTAGCCCCACGGAATTAGCCATTGACAACCCGGATCTTTTGGCTGTAAAGTTGCATATTTCCGGCGGCCCAGAAATACTCCTTATCAATGTTTATAATAGAGGCCTGCCTGGCGGGCGTGGCACGGTTACATTTCAAAACCTTGATAGTTTTTTGGATTCAGTTAGCCCGGGTATAAACATAATAATAGCAGGGGACCAAAATTGTTCTTTTGAGCCACTGCATGTTGATGGGGATATACTTTTGACAGAATCAGACGCCCAATGGAATATCCCCCTCTTGAACTTACTCCCATTAAGAAATGGACAGAATCGGCCCTACAATGGATGGGTCTCTGTTTAGAACAATCCCCTTTTAGCTACCTTTCAGCTCAGCGGTGACCTGCGTTGTAAGGAGCACGCGGAGATAGTTACGGCTGATGCCCTTCTTACAAATGATCAACGTAGGGTGCGCTGGGCGAAGGTTGCTATTGACCCGGGGGGTATTAGATGCGATAAATATCAAAGTAACTAGGGCCCTTGAAATCCTGTGCTTCTCTCCCAACACAGGCAGACATAAACAGGAATATAACGCAACTTCATGTGGACCTATTTGCTTGCTTAAAAATGCACTTTACCAAATCTGGGAACCGCAAGGAAAAAATGGGTCAACCCAAGTGCAAAAACTGGTATAACAAACAGTGTAGGGAGAAATATGGTCTATTAGCCGCAGCCATTAAAACAAAAAATATGGATGTTATCAGATCTGCCAGGCGGAACTATTGCAAAGCTAAAGCCCAGGACAAGCAAGAGTGGGATAATAGCCAGTGGCATGACCTCCTTATTGCCAGTCAACATAAAAACTTGACTAATTTCTGGCACATAGTGAAATGGGGCAACTCTCAAAACTCGCAGGTACCCGCAAATCATGTCCCTATTGATAAATGGGTCGAGCATTTTGAGTCCCAATACTCAGGGTTAAATCTGAATGAGGCTGTCATCCCCCTTGTTTCCCAGGATATTGCCAGTATGCATGACATAGTCTTCGAGAAGTTGAGGAGGACCTGAGTAAGATCCCTAGTGGAAAGGCTCAGGGTATTGATTGTATCCCGGCGGACCTCTTCAAACATGACCAGGACAACTGGGTTCCCTATATTACATTTCTGGCCAATGCCATATCTAAGGGGGCAGATGTACCAAAGTCGTGGAGAGGCGCGAGATATTACCAATATATAAGAAAGGGGACCACTTAAACCCGGGGAACTATCGCCCAATTAGTTTGATAGACACCATCCAAAAAATAATTGCAAGGATGGTCCTGGCTCGAATACAGAGCTGGATGGAGCAGGAGGAAATTCTATCACCACTCCAGGCCGGGTTTAGATCAAGTACCAGTACCATCGAACAGGTCCTCAGGTTCAAACTTATCTACTGGAAAATAGTCAGCCTTGGGGGTGGTACCCTGTTCGCCACCTTCGTAGACCTTAGGTTTGCATTCGACCTAGTCCCTAGGGCCAAACTGTGGGGGGTCCTAGATAGCATAGGGATGCCCCCGGAACTTCTGAATATTGTTAAAAGATTTCATGAGTCAAATTTCGCTCAAGTGCGATGGGGCAAGCAAGGGCAGGTCACAAGCAGATTTCCAGCGTCAAGGGGTGTTAGGCAAGGGTGCGTCCTTGCACCAACCCTGTTTCTGTTATACATTAATAGGGTTGTGCAGTATTTTCTAAACTTTTCGACGGACGCCCCTTCCCTGGGTGGAACCAAATATCCGCTATTAATGTTTGCGGATGATACGCTTCTATTGTCACAGAAGCAGACAGGCCTGCAGGCCGCCCTAAACTATTTCGAAGATTTCTGTAAAGACCACAATTTACAGGTTAATGTCTCAAAAACTAGGTTCATTGTATTAAACAGGGGTAGACCTGTAGTGGGCCATGTTACAATGAACAATACAAAATTAGAACAGACTAACGTAATGACTTATTTGGGCATTATGCTTGAGAGTAAAATGAGTTGGAAGCCGCAAATTGACACTTTGACCCTCAAGTTTGCCCAACTCACAGGATGTCTGATAAAAAAACAGAGAACGTCTCAGACCAAAAGGATAGGCCCAACTCTGAAAATATATAACTACAGGATAGGTTCAGCGATCCTGTACGGAGCGGACCTATGGGGCTTTGCGGATCTCTCCTCTTTGGTCAAGGCCCAACACAAATTTCTTAGGAATTTAATAGGTCTCCCAGGTTCTAGCTCCACAAAACCGTTATTATTGGACCTTGGGTGCCACGCCATAGACGACATTGCCCGTTTTAAACCTTTAGCTCTATGGAGGAGGCTATGGTCCACCACAGAACTGGCTATGTACGCAAAGGCAGTATTGGATGTCCGTTCCATCATGGGTTCGGGAAATCTCCCATGGTTTAGGCAGATCAGATTGCTCTTGGAGGCTATGGGATTGGGAAACCTATGGTCTGACCCTGTTAACAGCCTCTTTCCACCTAAAAAACTGTTTTAACAGCAGTACTGGACTATGATAGGTCAGACTCTGGCCACCTCACTGACTGGGATATTTCTGGAATTAAAAAGTGAACCACTACTAAAAGAATATTGGGACACTATTAGTAGGTCCAGTGACAGGAAATGATACCATCAGCTTAGGGTTGGTTGTCTTCCCATCCGTTCATTTACCAAAAACTGGCGGGGACAAAAAAGTTTTCCGAAAAATCGCGGGGTGCGCGCACTGTGCGCACTTATAGATATATAATTTTTTTCTCTTTTCATTTTCTCAGGAACCACTGGAGGGATTTACACTATTTTACCAAAAGCGTGATCTGCGTACCAGACACTACCATTTTGACAAGTTTGGCGAATTCCCTTCAGCGGTTCAAGCTGTAGCCGTGTCTAAAGGTCCTATGGAAATTAACATGGGGAAAACACGTTTTGGGATCCCCCTTTTTTCTCAGCCCCCACTTGACTAATCCCCACCAAACTTTCAGGGAAGGAGAGGAGCGGAGCGAGCCATCTTCTTTGAGAAATTTACGAAGATTCATCAACCAGCGCCAAAGTTATTCCCAATAGAATGTTGGGGATTTCCTATGGAAACTAGGTCCTAACTATATATACCTACTGACTACTGCCAGTAGGTAATATATACATACATATATATATATATATATATATATATATATATATATATATACATACATATATATATATATATATATATATATATATATATATATTTATATATATATATATATATATATATATATATATATATATATATACACACACACACACACACACACACACACACACACACACACACGCACACACACACACACACACACACTCAGAAGATAAAACAAGCACTTATAAGAAACCATGCACATTTTAGTATCATGGTTGTGCAAATCTACAGCTGTTTAAGGCCCTTAACTAAAATTCCTTTATTTTTGTAATCGCCTTGCCAGCCAATCCGCACAGCTTTTGGCATGGCAGTCATGATTGACAGCATTCAGAATCACTCAAAAACAACCCAATTTCTGTTTTTATCAACATTTAAAAATAAATGCAGACAGGAAAATAAATGGTTTTCTGTCTGTATTTATCTATAAAAACGGAAAACAGGGAGCTTTAGATATGATGTTGTTTCCAGCCACACCATTTTCCCTGTCCAAACTGATTTTCATGACCTCCTCTATCATTTATCACATGTTCCTAATGATCCTGTTTGTAAAAATTGCATTCCAGCCCATTGATTACACTTCATCCGGCCCGAGCAGGAGTGCAATGCCCAGTTACAAAGAGTGCGGACCACGCAATAGAGATTCCGTCCTGACTGCAGACGTTATGTTATGTTATAACAATTTATATAGCGCGCTAATACCCTTAGGTGTCTAGGCGCTTATGGGCCGATGCTGTAAGAGAGAAGCTATTTTTTTAAAAGCCAGGTTTTAAGATGTTTCCTAAATTCAAACAGGGAGGAAATATTTCTGAGAGAAAGTGAAGAGAGTTCCATATCCTGATAGTGCTATGTCTGAAACTCCTCCCACCCCATTCATCTTTTTGACTCTGGAGGTGGGCATTAGGAAAGCATTGGCCGACCGTAGTGATCTGCTAGGAGAGTACCAGCTAAAAGCGTGCCAAAGAAATTTTGGGCCTTCTCTGTAAAGTGCCTTGTGTGCGAAACAAAGTGCCTTGAATTTCACGCGCTGGGCGACTGGAAGCCAATGTCACTCTTGGATCCCAGCCCTAATGGACTGGTGTTTGGGAACGTCCAACACTATTATGGTGGCTGCATTTTCCACCAATTTTAGTCTTCTGAGCTGATTGGACTGCACGTTAATATATAAGGCATTAAAATAGTCCAGTCTTGATAAAACCAGGGAAGTTAATTTTACGTACGATTTTGATGGTTAAAAATGCAGAAAACACCACCTGTGAAATCAGAGATTCAAAATTAAGCTTTCCATCTATTATGACCTCTAAATTCTTAGCCTTTGCTACCGCTGTAGGAAGGGGGCCCAAAGTACTTGGCCACCAAACTGAAGACATAGAGGAAACAGCTTTCTAAATAGCACCACCTCGGTTTTACTTGAATTTAACTTCAAGCAATGCCTTCTCTTCCAATTGCTTAAAGAGAACATGCAATCATGAAGTTTGGTGGAGTAGTTGACATCCTTGTCTATCGTTGAAATAACCAATTGGGTGTCGTCGGCATACGAGGTTGGGATTAGATCAAAACTTCTGATCAAAGGTGCTAGTTCAGACACATAAATATTAACAAGCATTGGCATGGCCAATAGGTCTAGCCTTTGGGACCTTATAAGTATTTAGTTATGCAGCACAATATCCTTACTGCAACAACATTAACTGTTGCATGGCTAAACACTTATAAGGTCCCAAAGGCGAGACCTATTGGCTATGCCAATGCTTGTTACAACCTGCATGCGAAAGAGGAGGAAAGTGGAGTAGCGAATACAAGAGAGAAAGAATGGAAGAAGGAATGGCAGATGGGGCTCAAGTCGGAGAGTGAGTGAGAGAAGAGAGAAAGAGAGGAGAGAGAATGAAGGAGAGAGAGAGAGAGAGAGAGAGAGAGAGAGAGAGAGAGAGAGAAAGAAAGGGAGAGAGTGAATGAAGGGGAGAGAAAGAGAGGGAAAGAAAGGGGAGAGAAAGAATTAAGGGGGGAGAGAGAGAGAAAAAAGAGAGAGAATTAGAGAGGGGGGAGAGAGAGGGAGAGACAGAAAGAGGGAGAGACAGAGAGAAAGAGAGTGGGGGAGAGAGACAGAGGGAAAAAGTGATGCAAAAAAAGTAACAGCCATTGGAATAAACTTGTGATAGTAATTTCCAAGAAACAATTCCAAATTAAATTTGGAAAATCCCTTAAAACCTGGCTATTGTTTTTCTTCAGAATATTTCATGAATCTTCAGTAAATACAGTAAAAAGGAAACCCACACAAAATAAACATCAGTAAAAATGGAGTCCGTTTGTTTTCCTATTTTTGTATACCTTAAAGTAATCATAGTATGTGAGCAAACAGTGAAAGATACGATACCCAAGTGTAAGGGCATTTTGTTTCAACAATTTCTTGATTGTATACCTTAGCAATTGTTAGAAATTCACAAGTAGGAACAAACGGAAAGCGACAGGCATGTCTAACCAACCTGACTAAATACTACAAACCACGGAGAGCAACGCATGCCTGCTGCCAAGCTCGACCTAAAAAAGAAGCCAAAAATAATTGGATCACGGGTAGGAACCCCAATCTAGTGTTCTTTTGATGCAGCCCCAATTGCTCAAGCGGTTCATGAATGCTCAGTGTTCCACAGCAGCAATTTGAATTTTTTGAATTTTTAAAGATTTATAGAGCGCATGTTCACTATGCAGTTTCATGGCGCTAGAGGGATTCCTGGGCAAGGGAGAATACAGAGGACTATAGACTAAAAGCCTGCTGGAACAAGAAAGTCTTAAGGGCCCTACGGAACTCCATATAGGAGCATGGGAGTCTAATAGGGGACGGGAAAGAGTGTTCCAGAAGGTGGGCACAAGGACTGAGAATTTCTGGCCTCCCTATCTTTGTTTCTTGAAGCGGGGAATGACTAATAGGGATTTAGTGGATGAATGTAGATCTCTAGAAGGGCAGTAGTTGGTAATGGCAGAGTTCATAAAAGCAGGAGCCGTGCCCGCCCGGGCTTGAAAAGTAAGGCAACCAAGTTTGAAAAGGGCCCGTTGTTTGATGGGGAGCCAATGAAGAGCAATGAGGAGGGGTGACGAGTGGTGAAATTTAGATAAGCCATGTACCAGGCAGGCTGCCTGGTTCTGCACCATCTGAAGGCCTTGAAGTGCATAGGCGGGAGCACCATTATAAATAATGTTCCCATAGTCGATCTTAGATAAGACCATGGCCATTACAATCAGTTTGAGTGCAGAGGGAGAGAAAAACCGGGATACTTTCCTAATAATACGCAGGGTAAAGAAACAGGAAGAAACAACAGAACTAATGTGGGAGTGAAGTGTCAAATGATGATTGAGTGTGATACTGAGGGTCTTAACTGAATGAGAGGGAGTGGGAGGTGGACCAAGAGAGGGGGGCCAAAATGAAAGAGACCAAGGGTTACCACTGCCACCAGTCAGAATCAGCTCTGTTTTATCCGGGTTGAGTTTAAGGTGGTTCGCATTCATCCAATCCCGGATAAACAGCATGACAGACTGGAAGGCAGTGATACCTAATGAGGACGAGGAGAAATTGTTGTAAACTGTGACCTCTATTTGTTGCAATGCAAAAATAAGAGGGAAAATGTAAAGGTTAAATAAAAGGGGAGAGAGAGAAGAGACCTGAGGGACGCCGCATTGCACCCTGCGAGGCGGGGCAGAGAATTCGGCCAGGTGGACGGCCTGGGTGCGGTCAACCAGGAAGGAGCCAATCCAGGCCAATACTTGTCCTACTATGCCCGCCGCCTCGACACGGGACAAGAGGATGGAGTGGTCCACTGTGGCAAAAGCGGCGGACAAATCCAGGAGGACCAGGGCCTGAGGGGTGTTGGTATCGAGCCCCTCCCTGAGTTGGTCCATGACTGAAATGACCACCTCAGTAGAGTGGTGGGGACGAAAGCCCGCCTGGCAGGGTGCAAGGTAGTTACTGTCCTCTATGAAGGCGCTGAGTGCCTGGGTGACATGGGACTCAGCTACCTTACCCAGATAAGGGAGAAGGGATATAGGGCGATAGTTTGCCGGGGAGGAAGGGTCTGCCCCCTGGTTTTTTAGTATAGGGAGGATTATAGCAGTCTTGAAAGGAGCAGGGACGAAGCCATGCGTGAGGCAATCATTGAGGAGGGTAAGGACAGGGGATGGGCATTCGACAAAGATCTGACGGAGAATGCGTGCCGGGCAGATGTCAGCTGGAGAGCCGGACTTGAAACGCCTAAGTAAGAGGGGCAGGGATTCTCTAGTAAGTGTGGGAATGGAGGTAAGGGACACATTATTACCAGGTGGTTGGGGGTAGGAGAAAGTAGGTGAAGGGAAGGGAATGTTGGCTTTAATACAAGCTATTTTATTAATGAAAAACTCATTAAGCGAGTCGCATAGGGCCTGAGAGTGGGGGATCTTGGGCAGAGTTCTGTCCGATGATGCCAGCTCGTGGACAGTGGCAAAGATCTCACACGGCTGGCTTTCTGCAGCTAGAATACGCCCCGAGAAATATTCTGTCTTAGCTGCCAGGATGGCTTGTTTATATTCGCTAAGAGTAGTAGTATAGTATTGTCTCCGGGTCGGGCAATATGCTCTTCTCCAAGCTCGTTCAGCCTGCCATAACTCCAGTTTCTTGGCTTTAAGGCCAGGGCTGAACCACTTGTTGGCATTGTGGGTGCGGTTGATGGTAATCCGCTTCAGAGGGGCCACTGGGTCGCAGGCTTTGGTAAGCCAGCGATCTAGGATGGTAGCCTTGGAGTGTGGGGTCAGGCCCGATAGATCCGGGCATGTGGCAGCTAACGAGTTGCACAAAGATGGAATGTCGACTCGATTCCAATTCCTTGCCCAGGTGTTTTTAGGGCAGGAAGGTGTTGTTTTTTGGCTCAAATCCAAGGAAAAAGCCAGCCTGGAGTGATCAGACCATGGACAGGGCGAAATAGTTGGAACGGAAGTCGGGATGTTTAATGTCCATATCTGATCAAGGATGTGGCCCCGGATATGGGTAGGACCTTGAACATGCTGAGTGAAGTTGAGGCTAAGAAGCAGTTGAGTAAAGTCCTTGGATTTGGTATCCTCAGCGGGGTCAGTAGGCCAGAAATTAAAGTCTCCCAGAACGTGAACAGAGGCACTATTGACTGCTAAGGTGGCCAATAAGTCCTGGAAGGCAGAGAGAAAACCTGGGGATGGCTGGGGTGGCCGATATGTTAATACACAGGTAATTGGGATCTTGAAAGAAGTAGAGCGAACTACGAGGCAATCGGCTGCTGGTATCGTGGGCGATGCAAGTGTCTGAAAATGGAGTCCCTTGCGAGCAAACAAGCCTACCCCGACGCCTGCTCTCTCCTCCGAACGATCTGCGCTGAGCATGGAGTAGTGGGGCGGGAGGCCGCCAGGATGCTCGGTAGGGAGTCAGACCTATACCATGTTTTGGTTAAAAACAATAGGTCCGGGGAGTTGGAATTTAAAAGATCAAATATTTCGGTCTGGTGCTTGACCGCTGACCTCGTGTTCAGAAGGAGGGCAGCAATGGGGAAGGGGGGACGGGTGTGATAGACTTAGGCGAGGCAATGCCAAGGTCTTGAACGTAAGACAATGTTGCAGAGTTCAGTGGCCAATTTTTATTGAGGGAGCACAATTGTTCGGGAGTATATGTTAAGAATCGCGCATAGTGGTGTGCCCCTTGCCCCGGTCGGTCGCAGACGGGCTTGCCTTAGGCGCGCCCGCTGCACCCGCCCGCTGCGCGACCGGGGGAAGCACATTGTATATAGGAAGGGAAACGGAAGGGGCGTGGCCTGTTAGTGGTGGGCGTGGCCAGTGGCCTCCGGGGAATGGCGGCGGCAATGTAGTGGCCCGCAGCAGCGATAGGATTCGCTGTGCGGGGCTGCCCAGAGTGTGGAAATGCCCAGGAAGGAGTGAGTAAGTAGGTAAAAACACAGATAATCATACAATTTTAAAATTAAAAGTCCTAGCGTTCTCCCGGCTCAGGAGATGGTTTGGCCTCTGAAAGGTGCTGAAAGGTCTAATAGTGACAAGAGAAGCAACTCTTCAAACACATATCAACACAAGCTTGCCTGGCAAAGATAACAAGACAGACAGTACCTCTGCTTTGGCACAGATTCAAGTAAACATGCCTCTTCAAAAAGACTAACTGCTTGGTGAACATTAATCCCAGCAATTTTTCCAAAATCACCCCTTTCAGTTAGCCCAATGATTGTTTTTTGTTATTTTCATGCCGACATTTCTGCCTTTTTCGAAACTTTAGGAACCTGTCCAGAGATCAGGGAGTAGATAACATAGCAATCAATATGGCCTATGCACATGGATCCGAAGGGTTGAACACCATTTACAATTTGAGTCCTAGTATAAGTGGGCAACAAGGTTTGAAGCAAAAAGACAAACCGAGGCAATGCTAGCATAACCAAACTGAGTTCCATCTATTGGAGGGGTGGAAGGTTGGCAGCTTATAACTAAGCATGGGAAGGAGTGGTAAGGTTTTATCAATCTTAGGCCATTATTGTTTCTGTGATGTCATTTTTAAATGTAAATGAAAAGTTCACATTTGTATATGATTGATATTGGACAAAGCAGGAGATGTGGTCTTGGTGCCCCTTTCTTTTGGTGGGTAGCAAAATTCATTTTTTACTCTAACCTTATATGTTGCCATTTTTCAGCCAGCAGAGGGAACTCAGTTTCGGTAGTATAAAACCTCAGCTTTTTATTTAAGTAGAATTCAAAGTCAATCTGAAAGGCCTTAATGTGAGCAAACATGACTACATCGGTCAAGCCCATAAGAACTATACAAACTCCTGGTAAAAAGAAAAGCATTGGAAAAGCCAAGAGGTCCAGCCTTTCGGACCTATTCTGTTTGCCAATGGTTTTAGTCATGCTGTACAGCATCATCAATGCTGTGCAGCCTGGCTGATGCAGTCAAGCCTATGACAACACGCATTTGAGTGCACAAAATAACGTAATTTTTCCAATTTGTGTTTATTGATCAGAATTGACCAGTAAACAAAGAAAAGGTGGGGGGAGGAGGAGTAGCAGTGGGGCAAGCAAATAGAGAGATCACTGTGGAGGGAGAAGCAAACTGACGAGGGAGCAGAGTAGATAAGGCAAGCAAACGGACAAGAGAGGAGGACTGGACAAGGGGGAGGGGGAAGTGCAACAATGGGATGGGGAGAAGCACATTTAGGCAAATGCCTCATGGCAGAGGACAGGAGAAAAGCACATGGGCAGAGACAGTAACATAAGCGTAGCAGAAATGTACACAAGAGAGACAGCTGGCAAACATGCACTCTCATTGAGTACTTATAAAAAAAAGTAATGTATGAAGAAAGAGCAGACCACCACCAGTAATGCATCCATGCTCCAGGGGAGAGGCAAATGCAACAAGAAGAAATAAAGCCAACACAAGATAAATCACACGAGTGAATAACTCATGCTTCTATTTAAAAGCACACACGTGCTTGCCACACTAAAAGCAAAACACACTGCTGGCACTGCAATTGTGTGTTTGCTGGCCTGAGAGTGGTGCGTGCATGCGCAAGCAGCTGGCTCTTTTTAAAAGCACGTACTCGTGCTTGTGGCACACCCCTGCGCGCTCCCGCAAGGTGGATGCAGCTGCAAGCACAAGTTCTAAAAAGCTTCTAAAAAGAGCAGAGCGACGGCTAAAGGTACTTCTATGGAGCGCATGTGCGCTGCCTAGGTGAGACCTACAAAGCGATTGCCCAAGAGCACGCAATTTATCCAATTGGGATGTGGAGATTGAAAACTGTATTCCTTGTTCTACATTTCTAATTAGTCCACTCGGTCACAACGGGAATGGCAGTGATTCTGATGGCAAGTCCAAGGGGCTGCCCCTCCCCTCTCCAGATTTAGGATACAGTGTTTATTTCCAGAACATTTAAGTGAAGTGGTAAATCTGAGATTAGATGTCAAGTATCCTGGATATGTAGCTAAAACATGCCCACTGGACCAGGCACGTGGAAGTGGATGCTTACTGGGCAGTATACATTGTAGACACAGATATTTACCACTGTTGTTTCAAAGCGTAAAACTACTTCATTCTATTTTGTTTACTAGAAGTGCTCATCTTCTATACTTGTCTCAAAAGATACAATAGCGAGCAGTCAATGCATACTGCAGGAGGTCAGTCAAAGCTTACTGCAGGAATTCAGTCAAGGCATACTGCAGGAGGTCAGTCAAGGCATACGGCAGGTGATCAGTCTAGGTATACAGTAGGAGGTCAGTCAATGCTGACCGCAGGAGGTCAGTCAAGGCATACCACAGGAGGTCAATCACAACGTACTGCAGGAGATCAGTCAAGACGTACCACTGGAGGTCAGTCAAGACATACCGCAGGAGGTCAGTCAAGACGTAGCGCAGGAGGTCAGTCAAGACGTAGCGCAGGAGATCAGTAAAGGCATACTGCAGGAGATCAGTCAAGACGTACCGCAGGAGGTCAGTCAAGGCATACTGCAGGAGATCAGTCAAGGTATACAGTAGGAGGTCAGCCAATGCTGACCGCAGGAGGTCAGTCAAGGCTGACTGCAAGAGGTCAGTCAAGGCATACCGCAGGAGGTCAGTCAAGGCATACCGCAGAAGGTCAGTCAAGGCATACCGCAGGAGGTCAGTCAAGGCATACAAACCACTGGAGGCCAGTCAAGGTTTACCGTAGGATGTCAGTCAAGGCTTACCGCAGGTGGTCAGTCAGGGCTTGCCACAGGAGGTCAGTCAAGGCTTACCGCAGGAGGTCAGTCAAGGCTTACCGCAGGAGGTCAGTCAAGGATCACCGCAGGAGGTCAGTCAAGGATTACTGCAGGAGCTCAGTCAAAGATTACCGCAGGTCAGTCAAGGAATACTTACTGCAGGATATCTGTCAAGGCATACATACTACAGGGCGTCAGTAAAAGCTTACTGCAGGAGGTGGCAAATGGATTAGAACTCAAATAGAGTATGAATAGTAATCCCATTCAATAAACTCAATCTTGGCTGGATTATATCAGTTAAGATGACCTGATTTACAGGAGAGAGGTTTAAAATGAAACCCCAAAAAATGCAGTACATGACTTATTGTCCTTTTTCACCATCTCTCCAGCAAATCTCTTTAAATGTCACGTGCAAAGACTTCTGCAAAGTGATAATAAAATGTTGACTCCTCTACTCCCTATCATAGCCCGCTCATTGCTGCAAATAGACTACCACCTGAACGGTTTTAAACTGACATGACTAACATTTCAATGTCCGGGCCGGTACAAAAATTAGGAACTTACATAAAACACGAAATACAGAAAAAAAGCAATGCAAAGGTTATCTAGAGCTATCCTAATGATCTGTTACTCATAATGTAAGTAAACAAAAACAGACAGGCCATATTAAACATTAAAACAGATGATTGTACAAATAGTTCTATTTGTGTTTCATGCCCGAACCGCCATTGCACAATCTTAAAACGTGAACAAAGGGCCCGTATTTGTCTGTGGGAAAGGAGCCAACCTTAGCTGCAAAAGTGGGGCCCCTCACCTGAAACACTGCTGGGACCTGAGCCGTGGGTAGTGCCGTAGAAAACCTGGCGCCTAAATAGGGGTTGGTGCGCTCGTCCTGCTGTTAACACCTTTGCTTTGGGCGCTATGCACAATGGATCCCCTGGAGTGACAGTGAGCCACAGCTACCTTACAGAGAGGAATCGCAAATTAAAACAAGCTTGGGGGCAGGAGTACAGGAGCGTCGAGGGACGGTAATAAATGACACGCTGCCAAGGAAATGAAAGCAAGGGCAGAGGAGGTCTAGGGGTGTGAGTAGGTGGGCTGTCTCTAGGAGGGGAAGGCGGGCCTAGGGACCTGAGCTGGCTTTTACCGACACCCCTTCCTGGCTAAAGTGCAGCGTCAGTCCGCTATCTGCTTCTATCACAAGGACGGCGATAAAGTGATCGTAAAGGTGGATCGGAACGGGGGACTCCAGGCTCGAACAAGAAAGTGGAATCAGCGTGCGAGGCTTGAATAGCAGGGTCCCATGGAAAAGCGAGCCCTGTGATTGTGCGCTGACATGCTCTCTCTCTCTTTAGAGATGGCATACGGGGGTCCAGTCCCAGTGCTGAGTCATGTCGCCAGCGAAGGGGGCTCCTTTCATCCCCGCACACATCCCCCTCATGATGTCACCCAGCTATTCTCTAGTGTGGGAGAAAAGATTAACATTCGCAACAAGCGTGCGATTCGTGCTGAATGTAAAAAAAAAGTTTTACAAGGAGAGGTGGAGGCAGCAGGGGAAGGGGAGCGAGGAGCGGCTGGCGCCTGTTTTCCTTGCGGGAGCTAGCAGAAACCATATGTTAATTACAAACATATGGTTTGAAAGCTCGATCCCGCAAGGGAATCGCCAAATGTGCACGCGTTGCATTCAAAGCAATGCAATGCGTGCACGTTTTTGCCTTCAAAGCTGAATCGATTTCAAAAGGTCTTTTCCTAAGCAACGCATGCGCGCTGCGTAGGCGAGACCTAAAAAGCAAAGGGCTCAATGAAGAGCCCTGTGGTACCCCACAATGCAGAATAAAAGGTGCAGATGTAAAATCGCCTAGTTGCACTGTCTGAGTCATATCTGCTAAAAAAAGTTTAAAGTGTGAGGTCCTTACCTCCCAAACCTATGCTCTTTAGGCATTCAGTCAACAAGGTGTGGTCCACAGTATCAAATGCCGCGGACAGGTCAAGGAGGATGAGAGCCGCCAACCCTCCGCCATCTAATGCGGTGCATATTTCCTCCGTGGTGTTTATCAGAGCTGTCTCAGTGCTGTGACATGACCTAAAAGCGAACTGACTGTGGTCGTAAAGATACGACTCGTAAAATACCTCTGTGAATATCAAAAGTCGTAAAATTAGACTTTTGTCTCAGATTGCCTTTGTGAATCAGGCCTGCAGTGTCATACACTGATTAATTGTAAGGAAAGGGGCACAGAGTGGCGTAGAGTGAAGTGGAGCGTATAGAGAAGAGTGGCATTGAGTGGAGTGGCATAGAATGCCACAGAGTGGCATTGTGGAGTGGAGTGGCATGGAGAGGAGTGGCGAATAGTAGAGTGGCAAAGAGTGGAGTGGTGCGGAATAGAGTAGAATGTGAGCACAATGGCAGAGACTGGAGTGGCACAAAGTGGAGTAGAGCAGAGCTGAGTGAAGTGGTGTGGAGGGGCGCAGAGTGGTGTATAGTAGTAAATGGAGTAGAGTGGAGTTGAGTAGAGTGGCGTAGAGTGGCATGGTGTGGCATAGAGTAAAAAGGAGTGACGTAGAGTGGAGTGGCACAGAGTGGAGTGGAGCGTATAGAGAAGAGTGGCATTGAGTGGAGTGGCATAGAATGTCACAGAGTGGCATTGTGGAGTGGAGTGGCATGGAGAGAAGTGGCGAATAGTAGAGTGGCAAAGAGTGGAGTGGTGCGGAGTAGAGTAGAGTGGTGTGGAGTCACATAGAGTGGAGAAGTATAGAGTGCAGTTGTGTACAGTGGTTTAGAGTAGAGTGGAGAGGCATAGAGTAGAGTGCCATAGAGTGACATGGAGTGGAGTGGAGAGTGGCATATAGTGGAGTGGAGTGGCTCGGAGTGGTGCGAGTGGCACAGAGTAGAGTGAGGAGGCACAGAGCAGAGTGAGGTGGCACAGAGTAAAGTGGCATAGAGTAGAGTAGATAAGAGTGGAGTGGAGTGGAGTGGCACAGAGTGGTGTAGAATAGCATACAGTGGTATGGAGTGGCATAGAGTAGAGTGACATAAAGTACAGTGGAGTGGCATAGAGAGGAGCTGCATAGACATGGTTGGAGTAAAGTGGAGTGGAGAGTGGCATGGAGCGAGGAGTGGCATAGAGTGGAGTGGTGCAGAGTGGAGTGGACAGAGTGGCATAGAGTAGAGTAGAGTGGATAGAGTAGAGTAGAGTGGGGTAGAGTGGAGTAACTGAGTAGAGTGGAGTGGCATAGAGTAACGTGGCATAGAATACAGTGGAGTGGTGCAGAGTAGAATGGAGTGGCTTACAGTGGCATGGGGTAGCATACAGTGGCATGGAGTGGCATAGAGTGGAGTGGAATAGAGTGGCACAGAGTAGAGTAGAAAGAAGTAGATTGGAGTAGCATTAGGTAGAGTAGCATAGAGTAGAGTAGCGTAAAGTAGAGCAGAGTGGCATACAGCAGTACAGTTGTGATTTTAAGGAACCAAAGCAAATAGGATGAAAGCAACATAAACAAGAAGCTGTAAAACACTCAAATTTGTGAAATTTCTGGAAAGACATGCAAATTCATGCAGTGTCATGAACTGATCAATTTTAAAGAAAACCCGAGGTAAAATCAAAGTCCATCTTTTAAAAGCATTTCTCACCCTATAGTTTTGTAATTACAGAGCATAATGCACAGTGCCCATGGGGGGTCTCAATATTGCTAAACCATCCACAGAGACGGCTGATAGAGTTAAAGTAACATATATAAGAAGCTGTATGCCAGTGATAAAAGTATGAAAGTACATTGCACAACCAGGAATAATTCCAAAACCTTATAAAAGCATAAGAGGATGTCTTTCTGGGGAATTAAGCATTGGGGAAATTATTTAACATTCAATTGTACAGTTCAACCCGATGGGTATGTAAGGTGCTTGTCGCTGGTTTTAGATATAGTTGAGGATCATTTGCATGCTGTTGAGCAGATGCACCTGTGTCCCTGAGGCTCGTCTTCATGGCGGCAGCTTCCGATTGAAAAGGGTAGGGTCTCTGTATGAACTCTAGTTGTGAGCAAGGACTTGTGGTCAATCATGCTCCTCTTCCCATGGCTCCTTTTCTCCTGCTGCAACCACTCCAGCACCACTATTACAGCTGAGGTTCTGGTCTGTCTCCACACCAGTTCCTTCTACAACCAGCCACTGCAGCATCAGTGCACTGCCTAGTGGTCAAGGAAGTGACCTGGGGTGTTGGCTCTTTTGGGCACATGGGCAGGAGATAAAGCTATGGGAATATGATCACAATGTCTAATCATCCCTAATCATGGCCTTTTGCTTACACTGTAAAACAGACAGCGCTCGCCTGACTCATACATTTACTGCAGAATGTTAATCGAATGTGCAAAGCCAGAGAGCCTTTAGAGACTTTGAGGAGAAAAAACATCAAATTCTTTACTCAGTGGTCATATATCGCTTCTCTTATCACGCACAATTCTGGACACACCCGTTCCATATTCCCCTGTCAAACAGGATCCGAGGCACTCACCAGCTCCAGTTTCTCTTCTTTCAGTCGGCAATTTCCTTTGCTGTCATTGAACTATCCACTGCAATCTTAGGTGCTGATTTTAAACAGTTAGGAAGTCTCGGAATGAACATAAAGTGATTCATCTGCTGAAAGTACTGATATTAATGTAGGAAATTAATATAATGTCTTAGCTCAAATGACTGGAATTAAACTTCTATCTATATACCTATGACGAATTCCTATACTATTGACATAGGATGGACCCCAAATATCTTAGAGGATAGCTGGGAGGATTTACATCAAAGAGAATAATGCATGTGCAGGTGAAACCTCAAATCTCCTATGCTGAAACTCTCCAGAGAGGGACACACACAGGCCTTAAATGGGAAGAAACGTGTTGGGATGGCAACAAGAGAACATTTTCACCCTAAGAGATCAGCTATGCTATTAGAAAACACTGTGATCGAGAGTGGCAGTGTCCACCCTGGATCCTAGCCATTCTCTTGCTCTAGTTGCCCCTCGCACTCTGTGAACTTGGACATTCACCGGTTCCCTGCTTCTGTCTCCCAGTGAGGCCCTAAAGTCTTGTCAGTAATCGCTTCTCTTATCACGCACAATTCTGGACACACCCGTTCCATATTCCCCTGTCAAACAGGATCCGAGGCACTCACCAGCTCCAGTTTCTCTTCTTTCAGTCGGCAATTTCCTTTGCTGTCATTGAACTATCCACTGCAATCTTAGGTGCTGATTTTAAACAGTTAGGAAGTCTCGGAATGAACATAAAGTGATTCATCTGCTGAAAGTACTGATATTAATGTAGGAAATTAATATAATGTCTTAGCTCAAATGACTGGAATTAAACTTCTATCTATATACCTATGACGAATTCCTATACTATTGACATAGGATGGACCCCAAATATCTTAGAGGATAGCTGGGAGGATTTACATCAAAGAGAATGATGCATGTGCAAGTAAAACCTCAAATCTCTTATGCTGAAACTCTCCAGAGGGGGATACACAGGCCTTAAATGGGAAGAAACGTGTTGGGATGGCAACAAGAGAACATTTTCACCCTAAGAGATCAGCTATGCTAACAAAATACCATTAGAAAACACTATGCTCGAGAGTGGCAATGTCCACCCTGGATCCTAGACATTCTCTTGCTCTAGTTGCCCCTCGCACTCTGTGATCTTGGACATTCGCCAGGTCCATGCTTCTGTCTCCCAGTGAGGCCCTAAAGTCTTGTCAGTAATCGCTTCTCTTATCACGCACAATTCTGGACACACCCGTTCCATATTCCCTTGTCAAACAGGATCCGCGGCACTCACCAGCTCCAGTTTCTCTTCTTTCAGTCGGATGTGCGGGTCCAGTGTGACTTTTGACTGGCTAGCAGCAGAGCTCCGAAAACCAGGAGAAGCGGGGGCTGAATGAGAGGGAGACAGTGAGGTGAGCTACGGGGTGTGGGTTCCTTTCGCGAGTTTCCTGAAATTGAAGTACGTTCACCATTCTTTCATTCTCCAAAAAGTCTCCAACACATATGGCATTTCCCCCCCAAAAATGTATCCCTTAGGTGGGTCTAAACTGTGGGCTGGTACTCCGTAACCCTGAAAGGTATTTGCTTGCAACTACAATACTCGACTGAAACATGCTCTACACACAATTTATAGACTGTACAAACATTTCAGTGTATAATAAGTGCTCAGAACTTAACTTTATACACCTAACAACATCATTAAACACTATATTCAGTGCCAAAATACTAGCTCTAAACAACACAATTTAAGCTAAAATATCAGCACTGCATTGTTAACGGACTCCTAAAACCCTCATACCATCTCCTAAAATGTTATCCACGAACAGAATCCTACTTCCCCAATGCCAACCTTATACAGAACATGTGCATCTAAAATACTAAGACCTGCTTCACAATATGTTAACTCTAAAACCTGCTAAAAAGCAGCCATGACCATTAAATGAGAGGAGTTGACCTAAAGGCTAGGGCGGCCGACCTCGAAACAGGGAAACTGGATTAGAGTCTCGGCCATGACGCTGAACATCCTGTGATTCTGGGCAAATCACTTAATCTCCCTCGCCTAACCAAAATGAATGTGTCCTCATGTAATGCAATTGGTGCTATGTAAAGCGCTCAGATACCCGATTCGGGTCAAGTTTGCACTATATAAAACTCTGTAAAAAATATATATATATATAAAACCAGCTTTAAAGGGCATACCCACCACTCAAATTTTACTTTCAGCAGTACAGCCACTGCTTTTACACCGGATCTGAACATACGTATTCATCGCTAAAACAATTGGGCGCAGATTTACTAAGTCTTTGCGTCATCCTTGCCTCATGCAGGATGACTCAGGGCAACACAAAGGATTGTTTGGGGTTCACAAAGGCACGCAAGGTATATTTTGCATGGCCTTGTGTGACTTTGTAAAGCAATGCTGCAGCTTGTGTTGTGTTACATTTCTTAGCGTTAGACATTCCAAAGATGGAGCATCGGCGTTCATGCAATTCCAGAAATACTAAGGTTTTTAAAGCTGGAATTGCATGAAATAGGTAGTTCTACCAGAGAGGGGTGTGATGAGGGGAAATCTGTTTATTTCTCCTCGTTATTTCCTCTTTCTATTCGTGCATCATGCATAAAAAGAAGAATATGGCTCTGTGGATTTTTTTGTACAGGAAGGTATCTTATCCTACACAAAAACAATCCTGCCTGTAAAGCAAGCAGTCTTGCAGCATAGTGCAAGGGTGCCTGCGTTGGGGCTAGGCAGCCACAAGTGTGCCGGAGCTAGGAGAGAGATGAAGAGCACCATATCTTAGATTTGCCACTTTTCATCTCTCGCCCATTCAAGCACTACAGCGCAGCAAATTTGTTTGCTGCCCATGTCATGTGAACTTTTGATAAATATGTCCCTAGCTCGGAAAAGGGTACCTACTGCTTCTATACATACAGGTCTTAATTTGAGCTAGTGGTTGCAGGTGGGGCTCACCAGCACTCATTTTTGGGGGACTGCCACTTATTTTTCCTCATAATTAAACAACAGGGGGTGGTGATGGACAGAGTTTCTGAATTAAGCAGAATACTCTCACCCAGTCAAGAGATCAGGGCTTAATCCAACACCGTTTTTTAGCTCACTGCACCATCCCAGCTCAGAACCTGGCTATATGTAAATTAGTCTGTCCCTGGCCCAGTGCATCATGGGAACAGGGCAAACCAAACTACCAAGCCAATTCTTTCACTGGGACGGAAACAAGCTTCCGGGGGCCGGTTTCTGGCATTTCAGCCGTCTTCGGCCCGGCTTGCTTGAATTCTGATGGTGCAGTGAGCAAGGGACTCACGTCTGAGTATACCCTTCCACGCTTATGGTGGACAAAATAATTAAACAACAGGGGGTGGTGATGGACAGAGTTTCTGAATTAAGCAGAATACTCTCACCCAGTCAAGAGATCAGGGCCTAATCCAACACCGTTTTTTAGCTCACTGCACCATCCCAGCTCAGAACCTGGATATATGCAAATTAGTCTGTCCCTGGCCCAGTGCATCATGGGAACAGGGCAAACCAAACTACCAAGCCAATTCTTTCACTGGGAAGGAAACAAGCTTCCGGGGACTGGTTTCTGGCATTTCAGCCGTCTTCGGCCCGGCTTGCTTGAATCCTGATGGTGCAGTGAGCAAGGGACTCACGTCTGAGCATTGCATACATTTCCAGGTCAGTGTTCCGCTACTCAAAAACCAGGACACCATTTAGTGAGAACGTGCCGTGTAAAGCACAAATTGCCAAAGCACCACTCCTGGAAACATGATGCTGCTTGTAACTTAATCAATAAAATCGGACATGACATACGCCACATTCTTTTCCTGAACGTCTTGATTCTCTCTACTTCGCCTTACCTGACACGGTCAGCTCTGGAGGGCAGATATCTGGAGATGGGGAAGGCACAGGAAAATGGATCTCCTGCCTGCACTAAAAAAAACAAGAAAACACAGAGTTGACAAATCCACAGAGCAGAGGGGAGGGAAAAAGAAAGAGAGGTGAGTGGTAAGTAAGTGTGTGCGTATGTATGAGAGAAAGTGAAATGTAAGATAATTACTCTTCCACCTTGCTCCTGAGTGTAAGGGAGAAATAGCAAATGAACTGCTGTGGAATAAATACATTCTAGATGGATTTCCGCATGCCTGTATGTGTCTCACCTCGGATGCCATAGCCTTCTGCCTGACCCTACTGCTAACCAGACAAAGGCCCAGAAGAATATCCACTTCAAGCACCACTGCTGAGACTTGTCTCCCTAATCAAAGCACTTTCAGATGATCTCTGGCTGTGTGCAGCACTTTACAAAATAGACAAAAATAAAGCTGTGGTGATTGCAATGTATTCTTGGGAGAAATAATCATAGTAAGTGTTGTCTCTAATAACCTACGCTCATTGCAGATACAGAGTTTTCCTCTGAATATGGGCATTTCTTTTTATGAATTCTGTTGTTATTTCCATTTGGCTAGCTCTTATATGCAGGAATAGTAAGGGCTATACTGCAACAAATGATACAAAAGAAACATTCAAGGGCATATTCTACCAACAGATGTAAGTAAGTAAGTAAGTTAATTCCTTTATGATACACACATTCTTGTCATCTGTACAGAGAATTTTTTTTTTAAAAGGGCACAACAGTGTTCATTACAGTTCATTATGATCCAGTAGTCCCCTATCTACCCCCCACTCCTTTACACAGATCCTCTTGTCTCTCTTAGTTTCAATGCTAGCCTTAAAAAACTTGTGATGGAAAGCAGAGTAAAGGAGTCTTGAACCATTTGTAAATGTAAAAGGGCAACCTTGGCATGCCTGAATTTATTTATTTTTAACAAATTCATTAGATACAGTAAAAAGGGCAAAGTAATACAAAATGAAGGGTATCCTTCGGAGATCGATGATTGCAGCCGCAGGGACCCTTTGGCTCTACACAATTAATAAAACCTGCTGGTTCAGCTAATAAATAATGTAAAATGTTGAGCCTAAAACGTGTCATTAAAAATCTATCCTGGGCGTTATATGTGAGGACAAGGTATGGTTCCATTCCTTCACTAGACCTCGCTAAATTTTAGGCTCTGACAGATTGTTTGCAACATTCCTTCTCCTCTCTAAAGGCTGTTTTATAAGTAGTGAACCTCTTCTTCACGCCAGCCTTATCCAACAGATGTATGCTGAGCTTGGAGCCGTGCCGAACCACAACCAGAACATTTTGATGGGAGACTTGAATGGTAAAGTGGCAAATGAGAGCAATTACCATGACAAAGCCATGGGAAAGGAATTATGTGGAGCAATAAACAACAATGCAGAAAGACTGTTAGAATTTTGTCTCACAGTGGAAACAGAAACAAAGACACTAAGGCCCAGATGTAGGTAATCTCGATTTACCTACTCTTAAATACCGAATCATACCGATTCGGTATTTAAGAGTAGGTAAATGGGCTGTAGGTAATTTCACTTTTGAAATTACCGAATCAGAATGATGCGGTAATTACCAAATCGGTATTTACCGATTCGGTAATTGCCATTGATTCCTATGGGATTTGAGGCCCATAGGAATCAAAGCCAATTACCGAATCGGTAAATACCGATTCGGTAAAATTACCAAATTTGCAAGGGGAACAGGGTGTCACTTTGACACCCTGTTGCACCCCTCAATTGGGCATGGGTGCACATCCCTTAGGGCATGTATGTCTGCAACATGGCACGTTTTTTAAAGCAAAAAAAATGTTTTTTGAAGGGTTTTCATTATTTACCACCAACTTCTAGTTGGTGGTAAATAACGAATTCTTAAACCCTTGTAGCATTGATTACAGTCCTACCTACATGTTAAATTAAAGAATCGGTAATTTTACCAATTCGGTACTTTACCGAATCGGAAAAATTACAAATTCGGTAAAATTACTGATTCTGTAATTTAACATGCCCCTACATCTCAATATCCAAATACCGGTCGGAAACGGCTGAAAATCGGTATTTTCTGACGTTTCCGACCGGTATTTGGATACCTACATCTGGCCCTAAGCCACAGCTGGGGCATTGTACAGAAACGTGCCAACGAAAGACAGAAGTTTATGTCCTTTGTTTCTGCTCTACATGCCATCCGACATAATGGGCAGTAAGCAAGCAAGGCTAGGCCTGAATTACTGTAGAATGTTACCACTGCAAGAACCAAAAGAACCATGTTAATTTCCCTAACTTGGTATCCACCAACTGAAACACCTACTAGTTATTTGTATATTGTGCTGTGTGGTCTGCCGTTAAAAAGAACATTTCATGTATTATTATAGTCCCTCTTAAATAATAAACAATAGATTTAAAGTCATCTGAGGTCCATTGGAAGTGTGCTTGGTTATAATTGGTACACAGAATACTATTATTATTATGCATTCAATAAACAAATATTTTATTTTTTAGGATGGAGGGTGCAGCTCTTCATCACCCTCATATGATATGCATTATTGTAGGGGCATGCATGCACGTATTTATTCTAACCCTGATCCACTGAGTACTCTTTCGGGGGATTAAACTACAAAGTGCAGCACCCATTATTTCAGCACAGATGTTTAGCTAGATGTTTTTGCAGATAAAATAATACAATATGTATAAATGACAGTAATAACTACATATATACATTTTATGGACTTGGATCAATATCAAATTAAAGGAAGGTAGAAAAAATGCTGAAATTTGCCTTTTTATCCATTCTTTGCATTTTTAAAAGGAGCCTTTGGCCTCCTCATTCTATTCTGGTAGACCCACCACCATAACATTTTGATCCTACCCATTTATCCCATGAAGTCCCTCCAATAGCTGCCATTTAGTGATTGCCTGATTTGTCTAGCCCATGTAAAACGATTTACCAACAGCCGATCCTCTGCAACATGTCTATATAAAAGGATCAAACCAGCTAAAGATGGCAACCCAAGCCAAACCCTTCTTGGCACTTATGACAACTTCTAGGCATATTGTGCCAGAGCCCCTGCGCTTCACCAACCATGTAAGCCACTACCTTGATTGCATACAAAAAACAAGAAACATGACTACTATCTCACACAATCATATTAAGTCCACCCATGTCAAACACTGATTCAACAGCATGCCACATGGTAGACTGTATTAATGCCCGCCCCAACAGAAGCAAGGAAATGTTAGCATTGTGAAGGATTTCACCTCATTAGTGGTCAACTCCAACTCAATCACCTACTGGCAGGAACTCTGCAGCAATCTCTTTCAATTCTTCAGGCAAGAAATCACCGCCATTTACAGCAGCAACAACCCGCAATTGGACCTGACAGTCTTTGTGAAACTGCTCCTGATGTTATCCAAAGAACTAATGCTGACTTAATGAATTCTGCAAGAAGCTAAAGGCCTGGCATTTGAGAAGTCCCACTAGGCCCTCGGTGTAACTAGTATCACACCTGCTCGGTGCTAGGATACCCTCCTGGGTGGTCTACAAACCTACATAACATAATATAACATAACATAATGTACCGTAACATAAACCGCCATATTCACCTTAGGTCTGGCAGCAGAAACCATAGACCACATGACCACCATGGACCTAGCTGCACTAGTCACCATGGAAAAAAGACTTGCACTATACTAATCCCCACACTCATTCCTAATCTTTAATTAGCTCATTCTAGGTGGCTACATAATCCTTCACAAACACGTCTAACAAAACTGGTGACGTGTTCTTCAACTACAGAATTACACAACCATTCCATTCATTCACTACTCACAATCTACTCAGCAATCACATCATTGGACTCACCCTCAACCCATTTATTTTGTCCCTCACACAGACCACTGCCTTCATAATGTATATAACATATGGCTGCAACAGAAATTGCAATGATGAATTTGACAAAGTTGTCTCATGCACAACCAACTCTGGGGCATATTTACAAGGAGGTAAAGGACGGGCGTGAGGTATGGCGCTCTGTGATACCCGTCATTAGATTGAATTTTAACATACCTAAGGTCCTCACGAATAAAGGTGATAACTGAGGAATCGGAAGGTGTTTCTTACTTAGCTGGACCCCGTTATTTGTCCAGTAGTTTTATGTAAAAACTCCCTCCTACCACAAGTCTTCGTGGAGGTTGAGTCTTCCCTGGTAGCACCCTCTCACCAGGGTGGGGAGCGGATGCAGATGATGAAGCATGATACTGTTATGTGTGTGAGGCATCCTCTTCCATTAAGGTTGGCCTTCCTGTTTTGAACGGTCCCCGGGCAACTCACATTAGGAGGGCTTGACCCGGTCCGGGGTCTTGTGCCCTTCTAGTTCCCAATGGCACATTACCTTGTTGTGGTGTGCATATTTAGAAGCCTCTTTCGCCACAGGAATGTCTCTTCTTTAAATTTTCCTGTAGTGATGTGGGCTTCACCTTATTTACAAGGCTGCATTAAGCTACTTAATGTGCCTTAAAGTTGCCTTGTAAATAAGGCACCCTTTCACGTTATACTTTGCATGAACGGGGTAGGCAATGGTATTTCGATGGGCGTATCCCCGCAACACCCATTGATTTTGATGCAGCCCCATATTTACAAGGGTGGGGTAAATATGGAGCAGCCCCAAAATTAAGACCCCACAAAAACTGGTCTTAACATAGCGCAACGAGGAGAAATGCATTGTGCAGCACACATAAAAACAACAAAACGCCATGCATGATTGTTCATGTGCAGGAAGGTGTCCCTTCCTGCACATAAACAATCATTTGAAAAATGAAGAGTTGCAACTTCTATGTGTGCTGCACAAAGTTGCACACATAGAAGTTACAACTTGCCATTTAAGATTATTTATCTGCAGGAAGGAACACCTCCCTGCATGTAAACAATCATTCCCACAATGCAGGCCCCCTTGCACTATGCTGAAAGGGTGCCTGCGTTGGCGCTAGGCAGCTGTAATTAGCACCAGCGCAGGGGGAAACACAGGGCTGCACCGTATTATTGTAAATATGGTACAGAACTGTGTTTCAAAAGTGACGGAGCATGGCATTAAGCCAAGAAGGCTAACACGGCGCTCCATAACTTTTCTTTTCAACATGCCCCAAGTGCCTGAAACTAGCATCCTTTGAGCTCCGCACCTTTATCGATCTCAACGTTCTCCCATTAGTATCAGCACACTGTAAAGGGAATATTGCAAATCCCGTAATGTTTTACACACCAACCGCAATCTTCTTAAACACTCCAGGCAGAACCACACTATCCGAATTAACATATTTCAATCTTGCTAGGGATTCCAACTTACTCAGAGGAAAATACAGGACAACAGTTGATGTTTTAATATTCTGCAAAGGCCAGGACATGATTTTTTAGTAGAAACTATATGAAATTGTTGGCATTCATTTTTAACAAGGCCTTTGTGTATTTCTTTAACTACTAATCTGGGGTCATTAGCGCAGCAGTAGGACTCATTTTAAAGTGCTTTCTTCTTACATTTACTGTTTAGAGTATGTACTGGTGAAGGTTAAAATACTGGCTTTAGGTGAGTTTTCAAATTTTTTTACCAGCCAGGACACTGACACACTGGTCATGCTGGTATAAAAGCATCTCTGTCTGCCAAATTTTGAGATATACATTGGCACAGCAGCCATCTCCTCCATTAGCAGGAACCGCCTTGACAGCATTTCCTGTCAATGCATCGTAAGTTTGTTGGTCAGCTCTGTCATTATATGGGAGTCACATGACAAACTTACAAAGTTTTATTTTATAGACCTAACGAAATGCAAAAGTGAGATTTTAGTTTGAAATGTAAACAAAACAATGCCCTTCTCTCCAAGGGAGTTTTCTCCCATGATGAGGGGAGCATTTTACAGTTTTCACTGCCCCTTACCTCCAGGTTTTACCGGGCACAGACTATCCATCTAAAAATGTGTTTGCCCACTCTAATTTGGTTGGGCGGACTCATGGCCAAACCTCCAACAGCACTCACTTTGTCAGTTCATCAGAGGTTTATGTGGGCAGCTGAGACGGAGTAGTCTCCATCGTCGAAATAATGAAGGTCGACTGGTCTCTGAATGAGTTGGGCGGATCTTCAATTTGGCGGAGAGGGCACTATGTTGCGGTTGCTGTCTAACTCTAAATCGACCTCTTAGTTTTATGAGGGTTCTGAAGTTGTTCCATTCAGTGTTTTTTGACTCTCCCTTTATTTTTCCCTTCTTGGATAAATGTACATGCTGAAACCTAGCCAATAGTACTATTTTTGTCAGGATTCGTCCAATAACAAAATATGTAATGCAACCTCTGTCTATACTCTTCCTCTTCACCTCTTCAATCAATCTTCGTGCCTCTCTCAGGACCTATTTTGAGGAGAGGGATTTGAATGTGGAAGAGGCAGCTCCATTGGCTCTAAGAATGCCTCTGGTAGAGCCTGGACTGTCTGTAATGGCACCTGAAATGGTGTCTATGTTTGATCTACATACTTGTACACTGAAGAGAACTTGGAAACTGGCACCAGTACAAGAGGTCTGAGTTCAACAGGCACCATCCTCATGAACAAGGACATGCTGAATGGTGGTCTAGAACCAAAGAGCATACCAGATGGGTCCAAGGCCCTGCCTAAAATGCAGAACATTGTGTTAACAAATGCTGCCGTCTCAGTGCCTGGTGATGGAATCTCTGGGAAGGTGGGATGTGATGCTAGGAGGTTCAGAATTGACAAAGCCGGTACTGATTGGTCTGATGACGCTGGTGAAATCATCTCCAAGGCCAGGTCTTGAGGCTATGAGGGAGGGCGGGGTAGACTCTGGCCATTTGTTTAAGTATTGCTGTTAATCAGAGCCCCTTCACGGGCTCCGATTAACAGTAATACTTAAGTAAAATGCCAGAGTCTTCCCCGCGCTTTCCTAACAAAAGCGTAGGCAGTTTCCAAACACAGCGTGTGTTTGGAAACTGTCTAGGTACACCAGTAGGCCTACTTGGCGAAATGAAGGAAGGCCCACTATGGCCATCTCTAGCTCCAAGTAGTCCTGTGTCTCCCAGGTCTGGTTCATCAACCACTTCCTGATCTGCAACCTCTTCATCCTCAGAGTCCTGGTGGGGTGCCCCACTTGGATCCTCCTCAGATGAGGGGTGGCCCCCCTCCCCACTACCTAGGGTATCAGGATCTGATGCTTTTGCTAAGTCATCTGGACACACAAGAGGATGGACGGAATGTTGAACAATGGCAAAACATTCCCCCCCAGTCACAGATCTGGGTTTAATCCATCGTTATTTTGCTCACCAAGCCACCCCAGTTCAGACATGGCCATATGCAAATCAGCCTTGACCCTGTGCCTCATGGGAACAGTCCAGCCCAAACTGCCAAGCCAGGTCTTCCCTGGACCGGAATCAAGCATCCTGGGACCGGTTTCTGGCTATCAGACGTCTTCAGCCAGGATAGCTTGACTCCAGCAGGATATCTATGAGGTGTTGGGTGGTTGGACTCTGTCCTTGCTTTAATTTTCTTATGGCACACAATCCTCTCAATTATTGGAAAGTGAATGAGTCATATTTAGATGTCTGCTCCTTGCTGACATCTGGCAGATAGGCACTAGCTCCTGCCCTTAAAGCCATGAATAGTGAGGTGTGGTGTGTGCACCTACCTACACTACTTGTTACCTACTAGAACCTCTCTAGAACTTAAGTCAGGGTGTGCTAAGCCCTTACCACCTACAACTGCTAAGTTCAGTAGGACTTATGTACTATTAGTCTTGATTTATATATACCTACAGGTACCTTAATGTGATTTTTCAAATGATATTCTCAAGATTATTTGGTAAAACAAGTGCAAGCTCTTATCCTTCCGCTGCCACCAATGTGAGAAGTTAGCCTGGTATATGATGTCCACTATTCTAGTGGGCACCTTGCACCAGTCTAATCGACCCTCATTGATGGTAGGTTATAAAGTCAACCTTATAGAAAGCTAGCCTAGTGGTAGCTGTGGAGAGCAGCCTCCAGGCTAAGACTTCGAGACGAGTTAAGCAAGTTGTTTTACCATTTATAGGGCCAAATGTATGAAGTAAGCAATTAGTGATTCTGTAATAGCGATTTTTAAGAAATCGCTATTTCAGAATCGCTAATTGCTATGTATCAAGAAAATCACTATTTTATAGCGATTTCTTGATATTCCTTAAATGCGAATTCGGAAATTGCGAATTCGCAATTAAGGAATACTTTCCCATTCATTTCTATGGGCCAGGAGGCCCATAGGAATGAATGGGAAATTTGCGATTCGCAATTTGCTAATCGTAAATTGAGAATATTTTCAAGGGTGCAGGGGTGTCCAAAGGACACCCTGTTGCACCCCTGAAATATGCATGGGTGCACATGTGGCGCACATACATGCCCAAAGGGCATATATGTGCGTCACATGGCACTTTGAAAAATGCAAAAATATGCATTTTTCAAGGAATTTGCAACTTACCATCAACTAGAAGTTGGTGGTAATTTGTGATTCCTTAAGGCCAATTTGCAAATTTTTTGGCTTCTTACATTGCATTTAAGGAATCACAACATTTGCGATTCCTTTAACGCAATTGCAAAATGAGGAATCGAAAATTTGCGATTCCTTATTTTGCAAGCAGATTTCCTTGATACATACCATTAGGCCAAATTGAATTTGTAAACGCTGAAATTCTGCGAATTTTGGCGTTTGCGAAGTCAATTTGGCTTGATACATATAGCCCATAATCTCTTGAGTACCAAATGAAAGCACACCACACAAGGTATCAAACATATATGTATTTTTTATAAACACACCCCTCTGCACTCTTTATGAGGTCAGAGGTAAAGGTACAGTACAAGGAACTTAATTAGCATACGATAAGTTGCACAGTATACGTTTTGCCCTAGGGGCCTCACAAACCATATACTAAAATAGTGGTATAAGAACCATGTGAGAATTAGAAAGCAGACCTAGGGCCTTTGGAATTGCTGGGGCTACTCAGAACAACCAAAAGCTAGGATGTAGCAGGCACACGGGAGACATGTGCATTGTCTAAACCATTACCATTGACATTTTATGGGAATCAAACAAGTTACAATTTTAAAGATTAAGGGTACAAGGAGGTGAACTGCGATGGACCCTTTTAGACTAGGACACTTGGAGAGTCAATACCCATGGGAGCACCGGAGTACTCGTGTTACCTCACCCAGGGAAGCCGGGTGCATAGGTGTCTTTTCGTGTCGGGTTTCGTCGTCGATTCCAATGGAGAGCAGCGAAGAAGTGCTGCAGGCGACCAGAGGAAAAGTGTCCAGGTGGATCCAAGGGTGGATCGGAGATGTGAAGCACCTGAAAGCAGAGTAGACAGAGTCTGGGCCACTAGCCAGTGACCAGGGCGGCGATAGGAAGATGCCACCAGATGTCGGGTGATTTCAGATTTAAAGGTGAAGATTGTCTCTTCAGCCACGAGGTCCAGGAAGTGTTGACGATGACCAGGATCTGGATTCGAGCTGTACCATAAAGGGTCTAGTTGACTGCGGTATCAGTATCTGGATTGGACCCAACAAGCCTTGGCAAACACAACCCATGCAGGATGTCGAGATTGGCTTTGGTGCAGATCAGCAAGGTCTGAGGAACTTCTCCTTTGCAGGGCAGTTGGAGCAATCCTGGAGCAACCAGAAAAGCAAGTTAAATTAAAGGTTGGTCTTCTTGAGGGCTCACTAGCCAATGGAATAGAAACCGCGAAGACGCGTTGAGCTGAAATGCACAAAGCGGGCCCACGGGACACTCGTGGAGTGTGGGCCTCTGAACTTCGGTG
The DNA here is from genome assembly GCF_964263255.1 of Lissotriton vulgaris. Lineage (NCBI taxonomy): Eukaryota > Metazoa > Chordata > Amphibia > Caudata > Salamandridae > Lissotriton > Lissotriton vulgaris. Next base: position 473,576,530 of record NC_141698.1, on the reverse strand, counting down.
CAAAAGGTGCTCGGGCGGGGGCTTCAAGCACATCAATACACAACTTCTGGATACCTCGGGAAGTGGATGAAGGTAGCAAAATGCAGGATGTCCAGGAGTTCCGGTCCCACGTCTGTCGTGTCCGCCACAGGTCTCAGCTTTGCTGGGATCGCAGGTTAGTGTCTGGAAAGAATTCACTGAATGCAGCCCTCCCTGCCCCAATCGTGTCCGCCACAGGTCTCAGATTTGCTGGGATGGCAGGTTAGCGCTGGTTAGTGTTTGGAAAGCATTTACTGAATGCAGCCCTCTCTGCCCCAATACACTAGGAGCCTGTCTGGGGAGGTGTCAGCACCTCCCTAGACAGGAAACCTATTGTCCAGGCCTCCACTGCTGGAGTTTTGTCCAGCAGCAGGAGGGCAGACTCGTATTTGTGGCAGGAGCATCCATTTTGTGATGCTGAGGCTCTGTTTAACTTTAACCAGGTAAATCAGTAACTACATGTCTTCTCTCTCTAGAAGGGTGGATTGCCACCCCTCCGCCAGAACTGGCCGGGGGGGTAGTATTCCAAAGTGTTTGACACCTTACACAACATGTTTTGTTAAAGCCAAACCAAAGTTAGCATTAACCGTGAGGATTATAATGCACCTTAAGAGTATATGGAATGGCTATATCATAGAACAGCTATAAGGAGATGGTTCCGAAAGCTGCAGAGGGGCTCAGCTCATGCTAGGGCACCCTCTAAACTAAAAAACCAAGCACTCTGCCTCCAGGATTGTCAAGGCCTGCCATAGGAGTGACTTATAGGTTACTATGTGTCTATATATGAGGCAGATATAGATATACTATATCTAAGTAAGGGGTGATTACACCACCTTACCCAGGCTGTAAGAACAGACCTGTGGCGTCAGTTTGGAAGGCTATCCAGGGGAGGCACAATACATGCTGCAGCCCCTGGTAGGCCTAGGGTGCACCTATGCCCTGGGTACCTATGGTACACTATACAGGGGCTCACAAGGGTGACCCAGCAACCGATCTGGTATGTACCTAAAGTACATGGTATAAATTTAGAGAGAGAACAGCTGAACTGTGGGCCTGATTAGCTGGTCCACAGCCACACTAAAATCGAAAAACCAGAGGATCACAGCAAAAAGTGGGGGTAACCATAGGAAGCAGACCCTACTCTCCTACAGTCTCTGTCCCTGAAATGTAATAGGCGTGCCAATATCAGCCTAGGCAGGGCCCCTGGCCTGGGCAGACGCACCAGAACCCTGTGAACCCTCTCCAAAGCATTTAAGGAGGACAGCCCCTCCGGAGCTACCACTGCTCGCAGCCATTCCTCCAAAAATGTAATCATGTTCTCACCTTCAGATTTTTCAGGCACTTCGATCAATCTCATATTGTTTCTTCAGGACCTTCCTTCGCTGTCCTCAGCCCAAACTTCCAGTACCTTGACTTTCGTTTCTAGTTCTTTAAGCATCTTTTGCATGTCGGCCACTTGCCCCAGTAGGCCCCTCAGTTCCTTCTGTACCCACTCAATTTTGGCAGGCAGGAGGGTGGGCCATGTTAGTGCAACTGTTCCTCAGTCTTGGCGTAGCGTAATTCGTCGCAGGTCTTCAGCTCTTGCGTGGCCCCATGTGATCTCACCAGTAGATTATCTCCTCTTTAGGACCCCGCTTTGGTTCTCCCAGGATGTCCGCAGCTCAAGAGCAGGGTTGCCACTTGCAAGTAAAAAAACCCGTCAGCTGGGGGGGTCTCAGCAGGACACCACAGCACGCCCCTCCTGGGGTCAACTCACAGCGCTTATTCTGCTTGAGTGATTGAAGGGCGCTCTTGTTGCTAGGCTGTGTCACGCCTCCTAATCTGCTAGGGCCCAGTGCTGTTATGCACCTCACTAGAACGCAGTAGCCGCCGAGATGTTGTGCTGCTGTGTATGGTCCCTCATGTGGTGGTGCTTCAGATAGTGCAGAGTGGGACCGTTACTTCCTTTCTATTGTTGGGTGCATTTCTGTTGTAACTCCGGCGGCCCCCGTCCCCTGAGTGTAATTCCGCTGCCCTGTCTATTGATAGAGTTCTCTGGCTCTGTGATAGGGGTGATTTGATTCAGTTTCCTCGTCCCAAATGCACGCTGGGCGCTACTGTGCTCCCACTGTTTGTCATCTAGGGCAGTGCCTGCTCATTCGGCGTAAGGCCGCCGTGCGTGCCTTACGCTCTCTCCAATAGGGTCCTGGCCCAGGAACTGGGGGCTGTGGTGTGCTGGCTCTGGTGACCTGTGCACCACAGGTCCCACCGCTCCTCTATGGTGCCAAACAGCCCTCTGCAAGTTGCATCAATTTTCTTCAGCTGTCGCCGCCCCTCCCACGCCAGCAGGCTAATCAATTCCCCACAGGCACTCACTGCAAGCTAGATGTCGCGGAAGGAGATACCCTTGTCCTCCGGTACCTGCTTCCTCGTCAGCTCCCCAAACCAGGCATGTTGCCTCAGTATGTTGCGGCACCATTTTCTTTCACTTCTTGCAAAGTAGTGTGCGCCCCGCCGCAGGGTCCTCATGTACGCTGCTGGTGTGCTTGGCCCTCGTTGTCACTCTCATCATGCCCAGTGACCTTCTGGGAATTGATCTGTATTCCCTTGCCGGGTTTCTGCTGTCTGTCAGCGGTCCCCGCTACCTGTCCAGCGGGCCGACCCCATAGCTCCAGGCCCTCTTCCAGATGGTTCTTTCATTCAGGGGTCTGCCCATCCATGGTTACAGCGCTCAGGGGACACTCCAGGGCAGGTCCAGCTCTCCGCCCACACCAGCAGGCTCTCCAACTCCCCGCAGAAACTTACTGCACACTAGGTGCCATTATGGAAGGAGATGCCCCTGTCCTCCAGTTTCCATCTTCTCGTCATCTTCCCGAGGCAGGTACGCAGCTCTAAGTATGGTGCAGACGCCATTTTCTTTCCCTTCCTGCAATGTCGTCCCATCTCAGGGTCTTCATGCACACCGCTGGCCTGCTTGGTCCTTATTGTCACTCCCGTTATACCCGAGGATCTTCTGGGGATTGAACTGTATTCCACTGTCGGGTTCCTGTTATCTGTCAGTGAGCCGGGCTGGTTACACAAAGCCATTCATGGTGCCGGTGCCATCTTGGAGCTGCTGCCATCGATCTCCCCAACACCCAATACCTCAGAAAAGAGGCGTTCCAGGGTGATCTGGGGCTCACCTTTGGTTGCCCACAGTCTCCAGTGTACCCCGGACTGAAAAGTGGTGTACCCAGCTGCGTCTGTGGTGCAGGATAATTAATTATGGGGGAAGCGGCGGTGGAGCTCCTCAGCTCGCATCTGTTTCCATCAGCTGCAAGCCACGTCCCCCATACCATCACCTCCAATACCGTCAAACAACAATGATTTATTGAATGCCTCAGCTGCTACATCTGTCTCCCTTTCAAGATATGTGCCAGGATTCAATGCAGAAATAATGCATTATATTGGATCAGATCCCACCTATCATAAGCAAAAAGAGCAGCCGATAGTTAATTCACATCCCCTACAATCATCACAAAGTAATACATCCTATCACCCACCTGTGCATTCAGAGAACCAACTTCAATCCTCTATGCTGGCACAACAATTTGATTCTGGCAGAGGTAATTCTCAATACAGACCACAGCAAATGCAAGAATCGCTTATTGCAACCATCAATAGATCTATTAACATATTGAATGGTGAAGATAAAGATAATATATGGAAAAGCCTTGGGAATTGGCAACCTAAGGATGATGAGTTTGAAATCAATTATGAACAATCTGTCCACAGGGAGGCAAGACATAAAACATACAATAAAAATACAAAGAAAAACCAATGGAATACATGTGTCAACAAATATATATGTCGTGGTGATCTTATAGCTGGTAAGTTTAAAATATTCTTTTGTGTATGTTGCAACTTAAATTAGCAAATGATGCATAAAATAAAAGCAACATACATTTAAAAATACATATCCCTCGAGATTAACCTACAAAATCTACCAGTGATGACAAATGCTGTTCAGAGTTTCATAACATATAAAAAATGAATAAAAAGTCATATGCAGTGTATTTTTCATTTTGTTGACCCATTAGGTTTAAAACATTTTAGCCCACTCTCTAACACGCTCTCTATTGAGCTCTGTCCAGCTTTATATCTCTCTATCTCTCTCTGTCTCTCAGTCTCTCTCTATCGAGATCTCTATCTCTCGCTCTCTTTATCTGTCTCTCTCTCTATCGCTCTCTCTTGCGCTCTCTTGCTATCTCTATATCTCTCTCTTTTTCGCTATCTATATATATATATCTCTCGCTATCTATATATCTCTCTCTATCTCGCGCTATCTCTCTCTCTCTCTCTCTCTCTCTATATATATATATATATATATATATATATATATATATATATATATATATATATTCACTGAAAAAACCATAGGTTATAGACCATATATAGTTAGGAATTAGCATTTACAAAACCTTATTTTACTCACACAAAACCATTGAAATTCGCATATATAGTTAGTTGCACTAACTATATATCGCGCACCCGCAATCCACTGCTGATCATGTCACATATTACATCATTCATGACATGGTCAGTGACATCACTGATGACATCACTGATGACATCTCAAATGACATCACTGATGACATCACTGATGACATCTCAAACGACATCAACTGATGACATCTCAAATGACATCACTGATGACATCACTGATGACATCTCATTTGACATTACTGATCACATCACTGATGACATCATTCATGTGATAATACGATGAACCTCTTCAGACTCTAATATAACCTTAGATACACTCAGTGTAAACAGACACTCACAGACTGTCACTCATCCATGGAGTTACTAACACACCTAGTCAGTCATGCAAAGAATCAATCACACCTCCATTTCCTCAACTATACAGTTATACACACCTTACTTATTCAAACATATACTAACACATATTTACTCTCTTATACAATGCCTGATACAAGTTCACAATGATCCATACAGCCACTCACACATTCACTGGCTCTTATGCACAGTTATATATATATGTCAACTCTCACATGTACTGTGTTTTACTTATGTACTTACTTTGACATGTAGCACTGAGATATCCATTCACTCACCAATACACTCATGCACACAGTCAACCGCCCATACAGCTGTTTCCACATGCACTTTTGAACCCATACATCTAGTGAATCAACTGCTCACACATCTATGCACAGAGTCATACACCTCCCAGCCACCCACACACACACTCAGTCTCCCATACAAATACTTGGGCAACCAATCAATAACCCATATAGTTACTCATATAGCTAATGATCAACACATGCAGCAGTTTACAGAACAACAGACATAATGATGCACAAATTAAGACAGTTTAGTCACTAACCCATGCACTCAGTGAGACACATTTAATCACTCACTCATACAGTCAGTCATGCACCTACTAAATCCTTCATCCAGACACTTATACATCCACTCATTCTTCAATATGTAAGACATATTTTAACTTTACAGAAACATACAGTCACTGGATGTTGTCATCAGTGATGTCATCAGTGATGTCATTTGAGATGTCATCAGTGATGTCACTGGCCATGTCATGAATGATGTAATATGTGACATGATCAGCAGTGGATTGCGGGTGCGCGATATATAGTTAGTGCAACTAACTACATATGCGAATTTCAATGGTTTTGTGTGAGTAAAATAAGGTTTTGTAAATGCTAATTCCTAACTATATATTGTCTATAACCTATGGTTTTTTTCAGTGAATTTTCAAGGTTTTGTAAATGCTAATTCCTAACTATATATGGTCTATAACCTATGTTTTTTCAGTGAATTTCAATGGTTTTTTAATAGCAAATATCAAAAGCTGTAAAATGTATTCTTCTTTTAAAGGAAAAATATATTTTATATGTATTTAGGATAATTTTTTTATGTATATAAATTTTTTGAGGGAACAAATTTATCAACTATCATGCTGAAGAAGAGTGTGGGGGAAAAAAAACAAAGAGGAGGACTAAGAGGAAAGAACAATCAGTTCAAAAATACAATTGCTTTAAAGCATGAAGTGCTTTTCCACACATTTACATTTAAATAACTCATATTAGAATATACAAAATATCTACAGAGGAGACGGTGTACATTGAATTTTAGACTCTTAATTGGTACCTACATGTTGGTACTTACATCACCCACACAACACAACAGCTCTATTCAGAGCTACCCTACCTCAAAGCACTCTAAAATATTATTTTACTATTTTCCTTGGTTTTCCCCTTGTTATGCTTTCCCGAACGCTACCCGGTGCGCGGACCGGGCGCTAACCGTGCGAAAATTTGAATTTTGGCCTCCTCAGCCACTCTCAGAAAACCTAGGGGGTCAGGATATGTCTCCCGTGCCCCATCATACCCATTCCCAACATTGTTTATCCTCCATCTTGTGACTAAATTCATCCGAAACACAAGATGGTGGACTCCCGTTACGCTACCGATGAGCTACCCGGTTCGCCTACCGGGTAGCGCTTCCACCGCGCAAATCGAAAAATAAATATTTTATTTTTTTGCCCCGCGGGGCCCTTTAATAGCCCCCACATCAATCCTAGGGGGTCAGGAGGGGGTCTACCTTGCCCCCTTTCATTCATTTCCCCCTTCGTTTATTTCCACCTCTTGTCTCTCGATCCTACCGAGAGACAAGATGGCGGCCGCTCCGGACTGTTTAGAATGTTGAGAGTCACCGGAGAGCCAATCCGCTTCTCCTTGCGAAGTTCCGTTACGAGTCTGGTACGCGAACCGGGGCGCTAACCGGGACGCTGTCACAGATATATATATTTTTTTGAACGTTAATTTCTTAAAATCCACTGGAGCACATATCTTGAGACCTAGCAACGGCAAACATTCTCTACAATTTTGCCAAGTTTCATAGAAATCCATTCAGCCGTTCGAGCTAAAAGTGAGTCCAACCGCCCTATGGAAAACTCAATGTTAAAAACACGTTTTGGGACCCCCCTTTTTTCTCGGCCCCCGCTTGACGAAACCCCCCCAAACTTTCAAGGGACGCTCAGAAACAAAATGTGCCAATTCCGTCCATCAACGCCAAAGTTATTCAACATAGAATTTTCAGAAATCCCTATTCAAAAAAATCCTAACTATATATACCTACAGGTAATATGTATGTATATATATATATATATATATATATATATATATATATATATATATATATATATATATATATATATATATATATATATATATATATATATATATATGTATATATATATATATATATATATATATACATATATTCAAAACGCCAGGTAACTCCCATGGAGAAGCACACGAACAGGAATGTAAGGTTACCAGCCTTTAATTCGAGGTATGGACAAAGTTCACATGCCAGTAAATAAAACAGCCTTGCGTCCTGCCTGACGCGTTTCGAGAATGTCTCTTTTTCAAAGGCATTTGTTCGCAAGGAGCGTGCTGTGGCAGTTGATGACTCCCTTGATATAATTGCTGCATGGCCCGCCTCCCAATGAAGGGGCAAGAAGCATGCCATTGGGGTTTACAGCACTCTCCAAGGCCCAGGAAATGAGCTGCATGTGTCAGGATCGCCGAGACACATTGAGATCCAGAGGACAGACTGGCGGTCAAAACGCCAAAGGGCCAACAGGAAACGAGGTGAGAGGAGAAAGTGCAACAAAAGGCAAAGCAAACAACAGCCAAAAGAAAACCCATTGGAACAACAAGAAAAAAGCGGGAAAAACACAGGCAGCAGCCCCAACACAATAATGAACTTAACTACTTTGAAATTAACTGAGAAAGAAACCAATATTTTAAGTCTGGGTTTGTCATTCTGCCCTCCGTGTAACTTCAATTATGCAGACACAAGAATGGATGCTTTTCCGCTTTGTGAGGAAACTAAAGTTGAAAAAGTATTTTAAAATGCAACCGGCGAAAAAGAAAAAGTTGGGAGTAACTGAAATAGACTCTGTCACCTTGGAAGCAGGGGACAGAGAAGATTTTGAGGAGATATGGGATTTACATGAAGAAATTAATCCCTCAACAAACTTGCCTCTAGTAAGATCAAGAATAGATCAAGCTCCGGGGGCTACTCCGTTCAAACCAAAATCAGTGTTTCTCCCCCTAATGCCACATGACAACATTGATGTGTATCAGGACTTAATTACAAAGGACCTGAAACAACTGTATATTACCACCAACAAGAGGCGGAGAGTGATTAATAATCAAAATCAAAGTTTCCAAGCCCTTGTGAAAAAACTGGAATCGGACAACACCATTCTGGTCCGCCAAGCAGACAAGGGTGGTAATATAGTACTGTGGCCTCGCCGGATGTACATTGAGGAAGCTGAAAAGCAACTGCAAGACCACTCGTGTTACAGAAGGAGCAACTTGGGAGCTGTAAGGTTGGCATGGGAAGATCAGAGGGCCAAATTAATTGCATGGAAAAGCAGCAATTTGATAACTAAGGAGGAGCTGGGGTTTTTGAGGAAGGAATTCCCGGTCATTCCCTCCTTTTATCTACTCCCAAAAATTCACAAAAACACTGATATCCCCCCAGGCAGACCCATAATCTCGGCGATTAACAGCTCCACCGAAAAGATGTCAGTTTACATTGATTATTTTTTGCAGGACAGTGTAAAAAATTTGGACTCTTACATACAGGACTCCTCAGACTTTGTCAGAAAATTGGGCAATTTTGTTTGGGAGCAGAACTGCATACTCATGAGTTTAGATGTCACATCCTTATATACGTCTATACGTCACCTAGACGGTATTAGGGCAGTAAATTACTTTTTGAACAGGAGATCCATTAGCTTTTCAGCTCACAATTCCATGTTAACTGCTATGATAAAGATCTGTCTAGAGCAAAATTATTTTTTGTTCAATAGTCAAGTTTATCAGCAGGTTAGAGGGGTAGCTATGGGGGCCTGTTTTTCTCCCAGCCTAGCGTGCTTGCACATGGGCTGGTGGGAGGAACAGGTCCTCATGGTACAGCATCAGGCCACTATGAGGGAACATGTGCCTTTCTATGTGAGGTACATTGATGATCTTTTCTTCATATGGCGAGGCACTCTACTGGAAGCCCAGGAATTTGTAAAAGCTTTAAACCACAATGATCTGAATCTAGAGTTCAGTGCAACCATGAGTAAATTGCAGCTCTGTTTTCTCGACATAGAGGTCTACATACATGAGGGTAGCCTAGCGACAAGATTGTATAGAAAGCCCACTGCGGGTAATACCATACTACACGCAGCAAGCCAACACCCGCATCACCTAATACAAAGCATCCCCTTTGGGGAGATGCTACGTATAAAAAGAATTTGTAGTGATGACGGGGAGTGCCTTAGAGCCATGGAATCTAGCAGATCACGTTTTTTGGCTAGGGGGTATTCACCCAAAGTCATAGCTAGGGCCATCGAACGTGCACACAATATGACTAGGGCCCAGATCCTGGCTCCCAAGTCAAAATGTGATGCCGAACAAGAAAAGATTTCCAAAGATAGCTCAAGGGTTGTGGTTACATTTAACCAACAACACAACGAGATTAGGCGTATCTTTAGCCGCAATTGGAACCTGGTGACGGGGGATCCCGTCATTGGTGGTATTGTGGGCAAAAGACCTGAGTTTTCTTTCAGAAAGTCGCCATCTATGTCAGACAGGCTAGTAAAGAACCACTTGGAACTTCCAATATCTAAAACCTTTATGGATTTGAGGAAAGGTTTTGTAAAATGTTCAAGTTGTAAGGCCTGCAAAAATGGATGTAATACTACACGTTACAACATCCCATTTAAAGAGGAACCTGTATTAATAACCAAACAGTTATCTTGTAAAACGGAGTTTGCCGTTTATGTGCTGCAGTGCCCCTGTGAACTTAGGTATGTAGGGAGTACCCGGCTGCCGGTTCACAGGAGAATACTGCAGCACCTGAGGGCAATCTCTAACAATGAGCAATCATATCCGGTGGCACGCCATTTTCAAGCGGTGCATGGGAGTGATCCCAAGCACCTTACATACTTTGCAATAGATTGTGTGCCACCTCTAAAGAGAGGAGGAAATAGGGATGGGCTATTGAGGGTCCTTGAGACTCGATATATCTTAGAACTTAACAGCCGTACTCCTGGGGGTCTTAACGCCAGTGAGGATTTATACACTTGTCTGTAGTTCATATTATGTATAGCCCTGCCCTAATCCTGACAAGAATAAATATACTGTTTGGTAAAGTAAGAAGTAAAGATACGGTCTTATGTAAACTGCAGAGATAATGAAAAACGAATAATATGTCATTGGTACGTTTCTATAGTTTTGCATTTACGGATGGGACTGTGTGGTAACATTAGTCAGTTCAATGAAATGTAAAGGGAGGGGCTCTCCCCCCCTTTTTTTTAAACAAGTTTCGAACAATATCTGTTAGCACTTTACACTTTAACATTTTTTTCTTTTTTTGCACTTTAGCATTGATGGCTGCTCCTTGTTACATTGTGGGAATTGAATGATAGATATTGCCAATGTTTACAGCAAATTATGTTTACATATAGCACTTGACACTTTAGTGATAATCTCACTTGGGATGAATTATCATACAAATGTTTTTTTAGAAGGGTTAGACAATAGAAACTTATATTTGAATTTTATGATCTACATATTTATACGTTTATATTGGTATATTTATATGTATATATTTATGAAGTTTTTTATACATACTTATTTATTTGCAAATTTGCACAAATATGTATATACTTCTGTTTGTTCACCCACTATGGGTTTTATCTCACAAACAAGAAGGGCTTAACACTAATGGTTTAGTCCTTTTTTTGTCTTGTATATACCCTTTTGAAAACATGTTGTTGAAAGGCGGTGGTCGCTATGTAGTCCACCTTTTGTGTCAATGGAAAGGTAAATAAATTCCCATGTAACTTTGCGATCACATCATGTGATCAAGACAGTGGATACTGTCGAAACGCGTAATGGCGGGCATGCTGGGCAAGATTGAGCACAAATAAACGCACTTGTTTGGCACCATTCCTGGGTTCCTCTCTTCGTTTTCCTTGGCTGTTTGAGACTTGGCAGCGTTTGGATTTTCGAGACGAGTTTTCCTTGATATATATATATATATATATATATATATATATATATATATATATATATATATATATATATATATATATATGTATATATATATATATATATATATATATATATATATATATATATATATATACATATATTCAAAACGCCAGGTAACTCCCATGGAGAAGCACACGAACAGGAATGTAAGGTTACCAGCCTTTAATTCGAGGTATGGACAAAGTTCACATGCCAGTAAATAAAACAGCCTTGCGTCCTGCCTGACGCGTTTCGAGAATGTCTCTTTTTCAAAGGCATTTGTTCGCAAGGAGCGTGCTGTGGCAGTTGATGACTCCCTTGATATAATTGCTGCATGGCCCGCCTCCCAATGAGGCTATAACGATTCTGGGTTGCTTGAGCATTCTGGGAGTTGTAGTCAACACACAATGTCCTCCATAATTCGGCGCACTTATCGCTGTTCAATTAGGCTCAAAATAAGCCCAGCAATAGAGTTTGTCCTTAATCCTCCATTCCCGCTCCACATCCGAGTTGTAGCATCTGTAACTCGTGGCCCCCCTGTGATTCCGGGGTGGTGCATCTTCCGCGGCCGGGGACGCCGCCTTATTTATTCAAAACACCAGGTAACTCCCATGGAGAAGCACACGAACAGGAATGTAAGGTTACCAGCCTTTAATTCGAGGTATGGACAAAGTTCATATGCCAGTAAATAAAACAGCCTTGCGTCCTGCCTGACGCGTTTCGAGAATGTACACCGGGTATTTTTAGCAACTATGAATTCTATACATGGTGGTTTTATTAAGTATCCATTGTTTTAAACTTTTGTATGAGATTTATATAGGTTCATGTTCCTATCTCTGACTTTATGCATTTATGCAATGATGACAAAAGGTACTTAATAACATGTGGATTCAGCACTTTATTCTCACCTACCTCTCCTCCCTATGCACTTTATCACTCTCCACTATTCGCAGACTTGGAACCAGGCTAAAATGTAAATATTGGCACCTTCAGCAATCCTACAATTCCCCAGTCACTACAATACTGTATATAGACATTTTTACGGTTATGTATATAAGGATTTATCCTGTTATGAAATTTGTGATACCGTATTTATCAAATCTGCCTACTATCTTGATTTTAAAACATGACATCCCATTTTTATTTTTATATTAATTTGTATACAAATAATATATAATATATAATATATAATATTGAAATGTGGTTTGTTTGAAAACAAGGGAAAACTGTAGACTGGGCAGTACCTTTCTCCTCAAGATGTGGGAGTAAAATGTTTTTTATGTCTATGCAGTTGTATACCATGTGACAGGGCGGGCCAATTGGGTGTGCACAGCAGTATAAAATTAAAAAGTTGAAACTGGTTCATTTGCATGTGAACAAGGGCTTTTCCAGCCCGAAACGCGTAGTGCCCTCTGGCTTACCGGCTTCTCTGCAAAATAAAAGATCCTGTGCAGCGCATTCTGTGGTCCGTCTCCTATGTTGCCTCGCCGGTTCGACGTTGGTTGACCAGGAAGTGGTATTTGGAGTTTTTTCGGATATATATATATATATATATATATATATATATATATATATATATATATATATATATATATATTCAAAACGCCAGGTAACTCCCATGGAGAAGCACACGAACAGGAATGTAAGGTTACCAGCCTTTAATTCGAGGTATGGACAAAGTTCATATGCCAGTAAATAAAACAGCCTTGCGTCCTGCCTGACGCGTTTCGAGAATGTCTCTTTTTCAAAGGCATTTGTTCGCAAGGAGCGTGCTGTGGCAGTTGATGACTCCCTTGATATAATTGCTGCATGGCCCGCCTCCCAATGAGGCTATAACGATTCTGGGTTGCTTGAGCATTCTGGGAGTTGTAGTCAACACACAATGTCCTCCATAATTCGGCGCAATTATCGCTGTTCAATTAGGCTCAAAATAAGCCCAGCAATAGAGTTTGTCCTTAATCCTCCATTCCCGCTCCACATCCGAGTTGTAGCATCTGTAACTCGTGGCCCCCCTGTGATTCCGGGGTGGTGCATCCTCCGCGGCCGGGGACGCCGCCTTATTTATTCAAAACGCCAGGTAACTCCCATGGAGAAGCACACGAACAGGAATGTAAGGTTACCAGCCTTTAATTCGAGGTATGGACAAAGTTCACATGCCAGTAAATAAAACAGCCTTGCGTCCTGCCTGACGCGTTTCGAGAATGTCTCTTTTTCAAAGGCATTTGTTCGCAAGGAGCGTGCTGTGGCAGTTGATGACTCCCTTGATATAATTGCTGCATGGCCCGCCTCCCAATGAGGCTATAACGATTCTGGGTGCTTGAGCATTCTGGGAGTTGTAGTCAACACACAATGTCCTCCATAATTCGGCGCACTTATCGCTGTTCAATTAGGCTCAAAATAAGCCCAGCAATAGAGTTTGTCCTTAATCCTCCATTCCCGCTCCAAATCCGAGTTGTAGCATCTGTAACTCGTGGCCCCCCTGTGATTCCGGGGTGGTGCATCCTCCGCGGCCGGGGACGCCGCCTTATTTATTCAAAACGCCAGGTAACTCCCATGGAGAAGCACACGAACAGGAATGTAAGGTTACCAGCCTTTAATTCGAGGTATGGACAAAGTTCACATGCCAGTAAATAAAACAGCCTTGCGTCCTGCCTGACGTGTTTCGAGAATGTCTCTTTTTCAAAGGCATTTGTTCGCAAGGAGCGTGCTGTGGCAGTTGATGACTCCCTTGATATAATTGCTGCATGGCCCGCCTCCCAATGAGGCTATAACGATTCTGGGTTGCTTAAGCATTCTGGGAGTTGTAGTCAACATACAATGTCCTCCATAATTCGGCGCACTTATCGCTGTTCAATTAGGCTCAAAATAAGCCCAGCAATAGAGTTTGTCCTTAATCCTCCATTCCCGCTCCACATCCGAGTTGTAGCATCTGTAACTCGTGGCCCCCCTGTGATTCCTGGGTGGTGCATCCTCCGCGGCCGGGGACGCCGCCTTATTTATTCAAAACGCCAGGTAACTCCCATGGAGAAGCACACAAACAGGAATGTAAGGTTACCAGCCTTTAATTCGAGGTATGGACAAAGTTCACATGCCAGTAAATAAAACAGCCTTGCGTCCTGCCTGACGCGTTTCGAGAATGTCTCTTTTTCAAAGGCATTTGTTCGCAAGGAGCGTGCTGTGGCAGTTGATGACTCCCTTGATATAATTGCTGCATGGCCCGCCTCCCAATGAGGCTATAACGATTCTGGGTTGCTTGAGCATTCTGGGAGTTGTAGTCAACACACAATGTCCTCCATAATTCGGCGCACTTATCGCTGTTCAATTAGGCTCAAAATAAGCCCAGCAATAGAGTTTGTCCTTAATCCTCCATTCCCGCTCCACATCCGAGTTGTAGCATCTGTAACTCGTGGCCCCCCTGTGATTCCGGGGTGGTGCATCTTCCGCGGCCGGGGACGCCGCCTTATTTATTCAAAACACCAGGTAACTCCCATGGAGAAGCACACGAACAGGAATGTAAGGTTACCAGCCTTTAATTCGAGGTATGGACAAAGTTCACATGCCAGTAAATAAAACAGCCTTGCGTCCTGCCTGACGCGTTTCGAGAATGTCTCTTTTTCAAAGGCATTTGTTCGCAAGGAGCGTGCTGTGGCAGTTGATGACTCCCTTGATATAATTGCTGCATGGCCCGCCTCCCAATGAGGCTATAACGATTCTGGGTTGCTTGAGCATTCTGGGAGTTGTAGTCAACACACAATGTCCTCCATAATTCGGCGCACTTATCGCTGTTCAATTAGGCTCAAAATAAGCCCAGCAATAGAGTTTGTCCTTAATCCTCCATTCCCGCTCCACATCCGAGTTGTAGCATCTGTAACTCGTGGCCCCCCTGTGGTTCCGGGGTGGTGCATCCTCCGTGGCCCGGGACGCCGCCTTATTTATTCAAAATGCCAGGTAACTCCCATGGAGAAGCACACGAACAGGAATGTAAGGTTACCAGCCTTTAATTCGAGGTATGGACAAAGTTCACATGCCAGTAAATAAAACAGCCTTGCGTCCTGCCTGACGCGTTTCGAGAATGTCTCTTTTTCAAAGGCATTTGTTCGCAAGGAGCGTTCTGTGGCAGTTGATGACTCCCTTGATATAATTGCTGCATGGCCCGCCTCCCAATGAGGCTACAACGATTCTGGGTTGCTTGAGCATTCTGGGAGTTGTAGTCAACACACAATGTCCTCCATAATTCGGCGCACTTATCGCTGTTCAATTAGGTTCAAAATAAGCCCAGCGATAGAGTTTGTCCTTAATCCTCCATTCCCGCTCCACATCCGAGTTGTAGCATCTGTAACTCGTGGCCCCCCTGTGATTCCGGGGTGGTGCATCCTCCGCGGCCGGGGACGCCGCCTTATTTATTCAAAACGCCAGGTAACTCCCATGGAGAAGCACACGAACAGGAATGTAAGGTTACCAGCCTTTAATTCGAGGTATGGACAAAGTTCACATGCCAGTAAATAAAACAGCCTTGCGTCCTGCCTGACGCGTTTCGAGAATGTCTCTTTTTCAAAGGCATTTGTTCGCAAGGAGCGTGCTGTGGCAGTAGATGACTCCCTTGATATAATTGCTGCATGGCCCGCCTCCCAATGAGGCTATAACGATTCTGGGTTGCTTGAGCATTCTGGGAGTTGTAGTCAACACACAATGTCCTCCATAATTTGGCGCAATTATCGCTGTTCAATTAGGCTCAAAATAAGCCCAGCAATAGAGTTTGTCCTTAATCCTCCATTCCCGCTCCACATCCGAGTTGTAGCATCTGTAACTCGTGGCCCCCCTGTGATTCCGGGGTGGTGCATCCTCCGCGGCCGGGGACGCCGCCTTATTTATTCAAAACGGCAGGTAACTCCCATGGAGAAGCACACGAACAGGAATGTAAGGTTACCAGCCTTTAATTCGAGGTATGGACAAAGTTCACATGCCAGTAAATAAAACAGCCTTGCGTCCTGCCTGACGCGTTTCGAGAATGTCTCTTTTTCAAAGGCATTTGTTCGCAAGGAGCGTGCTGTGGCAGTTGATGACTCCCTTGATATAATTGCTGCATGGCCCGCCTCCCAATGAGGCTATAACGATTCTGGGTTGCTTGAGCATTCTGGGAGTTGTAGTCAACACACAATGTCCTCCATAATTCGGCGCACTTATCGCTGTTCAATTAGGCTCAAAATAAGCCCAGCAATAGAGTTTGTCCTTAATCCTCCATTCCCGCTCCACATCCGAGTTGTAGCATCTGTAACTCGTGGCCCCCCTGTGATTCCGGGGTGGTGCATCCTCCGCGGCCCGGGACGCCGCCTTATTTATTCAAAATGCCAGGTAACTCCCATGGAGAAGCACACGAACAGGAATGTAAGGTTACCAGCCTTTAATTCGAGGTATAGACAAAGTTCACATGCCAGTAAATAAAACAGCCTTGCGTCCTGCCTGACGTGTTTCGAGAATGTCTCTTTTTCAAAGGCATTTGTTCGCAAGGAGCGTGCTGTGGCAGTTGATGACTCCCTTGATATAATTGCTGCATGGCCCGCCTCCCAATGAGGCTATAACGATTCTGGGTTGCTTGAGCATTCTGGGAGTTGTAGTCAACACACAATGTCCTCCATAATTCGGCGCACTTATCGCTGTTCAATTAGGCTCAAAATAAGCCCAGCAATAGAGTTTGTCCTTAATCCTCCATTCCCGCTCCACATCCGAGTTGTAGCATCTGTAACTCGTGGCCCCCCTGTGATTCCGGGGTGGTGCATCCTCCGCGGCCGGGGACGCCGCCTTATTTATTCAAAACGCCAGGTAACTCCCATGGAGAAGCACACGAACAGGAATGTAAGGTTACCAGCCTTTAATTCGAGGTATGGACAAAGTTCACATGCCAGTAAATAAAACAGCCTTGCGTCCTGCCTGACGCGTTTCGAGAATGTCTCTTTTTCAAAGGCATTTGTTCGCAAGGAGCGTGCTGTGGCAGTTGATGACTCCCTTGATATAATTGCTGCATGGCCCGCCTCCCAATGAGGCTATAACGATTCTGGGTTGCTTGAGCATTCTGGGAGTTGTAGTCAACACACAATGTCCTCCATAATTCGGCGCACTTATCGCTGTTCAATTAGGTTCAAAATAAGCCCAGCGATAGAGTTTGTCCTTAATCCTCCATTCCCGCTCCACATCCGAGTTGTAGCATCTGTAACTCGTGGCCCCCCTGTGATTCCGGGGTGGTGCATCCTCCGCGGCCGGGGACGCCGCCTTATTTATTCAAAACGCCAGGTAACTCCCATGGAGAAGCACACGAACAGGAATGTAAGGTTACCAGCCTTTAATTCGAGGTATGGACAAAGTTCACATGCCAGTAAATAAAACAGCCTTGCGTCCTGCCTGACGTGTTTCGAGAATGTCTCTTTTTCAAAGGCATTTGTTCGCAAGGAGCGTGCTGTGGCAGTTGATGACTCCCTTGATATAATTGCTGCATGGCCCGCCTCCCAATGAGGCTATAACGATTCTGGGTTGCTTGAGCATTCTGGGAGTTGTAGTCAACACACAATGTCCTCCATAATTCGGCGCACTTATCGCTGTTCAATTAGGCTCAAAATAAGCCCAGCAATAGAGTTTGTCCTTAATCCTCCATTCCCGCTCCACATCCGAGTTGTAGCATCTGTAACTCGTGGCCCCCCTGTGATTCCGGGGTGGTGCATCCTCCGCGGCCCGGGACGCCGCCTTATTTATTCAAAATGCCAGGTAACTCCCATGGAGAAGCACACGAACAGGAATGTAAGGTTACCACCAGCCTTTAATTCGAGGTATGGACAAAGTTCACATGCCAGTAAATAAAACAGCCTTGCGTCCTGCCTGACGCGTTTCGAGAATGTCTCTTTTTCAAAGGCATTTATTCGCAAGGAGCGTGCTGTGGCAGTTGATGACTCCCTTGATATAATTGCTGCATGGCCCGCCTCCCAATGAGGTTATAACGATTCTGGGTTGCTTGAGCATTCTGGGAGTTGTAGTCAACACACAATGTCCTCCATAATTCGGCGCACTTATCGCTGTTCAATTAGGCTCAAAATAAGCCCAGCAATAGAGTTTGTCCTTAATCCTCCTTTCCAGCTCCACATCCGAGTTGTAGCATCTGTAACTCATGGCCCCCCTGTGATTCCGGGGTGGTGCATCCTCCGCGGCCGGGGACGCCGCCTTATTTATTCAAAACGCCAGGTAACTCCCATGGAGAAGCACACGAACAGGAATGTAAGGTTACCAGCCTTTAATTCGAGGTATGGACAAAGTTCACATGCCAGTAAATAAAACAGCCTTGCGTCCTGCCTGACGCGTTTCGAGAATGTCTCTTTTTCAAAGGCATTTGTTCGCAAGGAGCGTGCTGTGGCAGTTGATGACTCCCTTGATATAATTGCTGCATGGCCCGCCTCCCAATGAGGCTATAACGATTCTGGGTTGCTTGAGCATTCTGGGAGTTGTAGTCAACACACAATGTCCTCCATAATTCGGCGCACTTATCGCTGTTCAATTAGGCTCAAAATAAGCCCAGCAATAGAGTTTGTCCTTAATCCTCCATTCCCGCTCCACATCCGAGTTGTAGCATCTGTAACTCGTGGCCCCCCTGTGATTCCGGGGTGGTGCATCCTCCGCGGCCGGGGACGCCGCCTTATTTATTCAAAACGCCAGGTAACTCCCATGGAGAAGCACACGAACAGGAAGGTAAGGTTACCAGCCTTTAATTCGAGGTATGGACAAAGTTCACATGCCAGTAAATCAAACAGCCTTGCGTCCTGCCTGACGCGTTTCGAGAATGTCTCTTTTTCAAAGGCATTTGTTCGCAAGGAGCGTGCTGTGGCAGTTGATGACTCCCTTGATATAATTGCTGCATGGCCCGCCTCCCAATGAGGCTATAACGATTCTGGGTTGCTTTAGCATTCTGGGAGTTGTAGTCAACACACAATGTCCTCCATAATTCAGCGCACTTATCACTGTTCAATTAGGCTCAAAATAAGCCCAGCAATAGAGTTTGCCCTTAATCCTCCATTCCCGCTCCACATCCGAGTTGTAGCATCTGTAACTCGTGGCACCCCTGTGATTCCGGGGTGGTGCATCCTCCGCGGCCCGGGACGCCGCCTTATTTATTCAAAATGCCAGGTAACTCCCATGGAGAAGCACACGAACAGGAATGTAAGGTTGCCAGCCTTTAATTCGAGGTATGGACAAAGTTCACATGCCAGTAAATAAAACAGCCTTGCGTCCTGCCTGACGCGTTTCGAGAATGTCTCTTTTTCAAAGGCATTTGTTCGCAAGGAGCGTGCTGTGGCAGTTGATGACTCCCTTGATATAATTGCTGCATGGCCCGCCTCCCAATGAGGCTATAACGATTCTGGGTTGCTTGAGCATTCTGGGAGTTGTAGTCAACACACAATGTCCTCCATAATTCGGCGCACTTATCACTGTTCAATTAGGTTCAAAATAAGCCCAGCAATAGAGTTTGTCCTTAATCCTCCATTCCCGCTCCACATCCGAGTTGTAGCATCTGTAACTCGTGGCCCCCCTGTGATTCCGGGGTGGTGCATCCTCCGCGGCCGGGGACGCCGCCTTCTTTATTCAAAACGCCAGGTAACTCCCATGGAGAAGCACACGAACAGGAATGTAAGGTTACCAGCCTTTAATTCGAGGTATGGACAAAGTTCACATGCCAGTAAATAAAACAGCCTTGCGTCCTGCCTGACGTGTTTCGAGAATGTCTCTTTTTCAAAGGCATTTGTTCGCAAGGAGCGTGCTGTGGCAGTTGATGACTCCCTTGATATAATTGCTGCATGGCCCGCCTCCCAATGAGGCTATAACGATTCTGGGTTGCTTAAGCATTCTGGGAGTTGTAGTCAACACACAATGTCCTCCATAATTCGGCGCACTTATCGCTGTTCAATTAGGCTCAAAATAAGCCCAGCAATAGAGTTTGTCCTTAATCCTCCATTCCCGCTCCACATCCGAGTTGTAGCATCTGTAACTCGTGGCCCCCTTGTGATTCCGGGGTGGTGCATCCTCCGCGGCCGGGGACGCCGCCTTATTTATTCAAAACGCCAGGTAACTCCCATGGAGAAGCACACAAACAGGAATGTAAGGTTACCAGCCTTTAATTCGAGGTATGGACAAAGTTCACATGCCAGTAAATAAAACAGCCTTGCGTCCTGCCTGACGCCTTTCGAGAATGTCTCTTTTTCAAAGGCATTTGTTCGCAAGGAGCGTGCTGTGGCAGTTGATGACTCCCTTGATATAATTGCTGCATGGCCCGCCTCCCAATGAGGCTATAACGATTCTGGGTTGCTTGAGCATTCTGGGAGTTGTAGTCAACACACAATGTCCTCCATATTTCGGCGCACTTATCGCTGTTCAATTAGGCTCAAAATAAGCCCAGCAATAGAGTTTGTCCTTAATCCTCCATTCCCGCTCCACATCCGAGTTGTAGCATCTGTAACTCGTGGCCCCCCTGTGATTCCTGGGTGGTGCATCCTCCGCGGCCGGGGACGCCGCCTTATTTATTCAAAACGCCAGGTAACTCCCATGGAGAAGCACACGAACAGGAATGTAAGGTTACCAGCCTTTAATTCGAGGTATGGACAAAGTTCACATGCCAGTAAATAAAACAGCCTTGCGTCCTGCCTGACGCGTTTCGAGAATGTCTCTTTTTCAAAGGCATTTGTTCGCAAGGAGCGTGCTGTGGCAGTTGATGACTCCCTTGAAATAATTGCTGCATGGCCCGCCTCCCAATGAGGCTATAACGATTCTGGGTTGCTTGAGCATTCTGGGAGTTGTAGTCAACACACAATGTCCTCCATAATTCGGCGCACTTATCGCTGTTCAATTAGGCTCAAAATAAGCCCAGCAATAGAGTTTGTCCTTAATCCTCCATTCCCGCTCCACATCCGAGTTGTAGCATCTGTAACTCGTGGCCCCCCTGTGATTCCGGGGTGGTGCATCCTCCGCGGCCCGGGACGCCGCCTTATTTATTCAAAATGCCAGGTAACTCCCATGGAGAAGCACACGAACAGGAATGTAAGGTTACCAGCCTTTAATTCGAGGTATGGACAAAGTTCACATGCCAGTAAATAAAACAGCCTTGCGTCCTGCCTGACGCGTTTCGAGAATGTCTCTTTTTCAAAGGCATTTGTTCGCAAGGAGCGTGCTGTGGCAGTTGATGACTCCCTTGATGTAATTGCTGCATGGCCCGCCTCCCAATGAGGCTATAACGATTCTGGGTTGCTTGAGCATTCTGGGAGTTGTAGTCAACACACAATGTCCTCCATAATTCGGCGCACTTATCGCTGTTCAATTAGGTTCAAAATAAGCCCAGCGATAGAGTTTGTCCTTAATCCTCCATTCCCGCTCCACATCCGAGTTGTAGCATCTGTAACTCGTGGCCCCCCTGTGATTCCGGGGTGGTGCATCCTCCGCGGCCGGGGACGCCGCCTTATTTATTCAAAACGCCAGGTAACTCCCATGGAGAAGCACACGAACAGGAATGTAAGGTTACCAGCCTTTAATTCGAGGTATGGACAAAGTTCACATGCCAGTAAATAAAACAGCCTTGCGTCCTGCCTGACGCGTTTCGAGAATGTCTCTTTTTCAAAGGCATTTGTTCGCAAGGAGCGTGCTGTGGCAGTTGATGACTCCCTTGATATAATTGCTGCATGGCCCGCCTCCCAATGAGGCTATAACGATTCTGGGTTGCTTGAGCATTCTGGGAGTTGTAGTCAACACACAATGTCCTCCATAATTTGGCGCAATTATCGCTGTTCAATTAGGCTCAAAATAAGCCCAGCAATAGAGTTTGTCCTTAATCCTCCATTCCCGCTCCACATCCGAGTTGTAGCATCTGTAACTCGTGGCCCCCCTGTGATTCCGGGGTGGCGCATCCTCCGCGGCCGGGGACGCCGCCTTATTTATTCAAAACGCCAGGTAACTCCCATGGAGAAGCACAAGAACAGGAATGTAAGGTTACCAGCCTTTAATTCGAGGTATGGACAAAGTTCACATGCCAGTAAATAAAACAGCCTTGCGTCCTGCCTGACGCGTTTCGAGAATGTCTCTTTTTCAAAGGCATTTGTTCGCAAGGAGCGTGCTGTGGCAGTTGATGACTCCCTTGATATAATTGCTGCATGGCCCGCCTCCCAATGAGGCTATAACGATTCTGGGTTGCTTTAGCATTCTGGGAGTTGTAGTCAACACACAATGTCCTCCATAATTCAGCGCACTTATCGCTGTTCAATTAGGCTCAAAATAAGCCCAGCAATAGAGTTTGTCCTTAATCCTCCATTCCCGCTCCACATCCGAGTTGTAGCATCTGTAACTCGTGGCCCCCCTGTGATTCCGGGGTGGTGCATCCTCCGCGGCCGGGGACGCCGCCTTATTTATTCAAAACGCCAGGTAACTCCCATAGAGAAGCACACGAACAGGAATGTAAGGTTACCAGCCTTTAATTCGAGGTATGGACAAAGTTCACATGCCAGTAAATAAAACAGCCTTGCGTCCTGCCTGACGCGTTTTGAGAATGTCTCTTTTTCAAAGGCATTTGTTCGCAAGGAGCGTGCTGTGGCAGTTGATGACTCCCTTGATATAATTGCTGCATGGCCCGCCTCCCAATGAGGCTATAACGATTCTGGGTCGCTTGAGCATTCTGGGAGTTGTAGTCAACACACAATGTCCTCCATAATTCGGCGCACTTATCGCTGTTCAATTAGGCTCAAAATAAGCCCAGCAATAGAGTTTGTCCTTAATCCTCCATTCCCGCTCCACATCCGAGTTGTAGCATCTGTAACTCGTGGCCCCCCTGTGATTCCGGGGTGGTGCATCCTCCGCGGCCGGGGACGCCGCCTTATTTATTCAAAACGCCAGGTAACTCCCATGGAGAAGCACACGAACAGGAATGTAAGGTTACCAGCCTTTAATTCGAGGTATGGACAAAGTTCACATGCCAGTAAATAAAACAGCCTTGCGTCCTGTCTGACGTGTTTCGAGAATGTCTCATTTTCAAAGGCATTTGTTCGCAAGGAGCATGCTGTGGCAGTTGATGACTCCCTTGATATAATTGCTGCATGGCCCGCCTCCCAATGAGGCTATAACGATTCTAGGTTGCTTAAGCATTCTGGGAGTTGTAGTCAACACACAATGTCCTCCATAATTCGGCGCACTTATCGCTGTTCAATTAGGCTCAAAATAAGCCCAGCAATAGAGTTTGTCCTTAATCCTCCATTCCCGCTCCACATCCGAGTTGTAGCATCTGTAACTCGTGGCCCCCCTGTGATTCCGGGGTGGTGCATCCTCCGCGGCCGGGGACGCCACCTTATTTATTCAAAACGCCAGGTAACTCCCATGGAGAAGCACACAAACAGGAATGTAAGGTTACCAGCCTTTAATTCGAGGTATGGACAAAGTTCACATGCCAGTAAATAAAACAGCCTTGCGTCCTGCCTGACGCGTTTCGAGAATGTCTCTTTTTCAAAGGCATTTGTTCGCAAGGAGCGTGCTGTGGCAGTTGATGACTCCCTTGATATAATTGCTGCATGGCCCGCCTCCCAATGAGGCTATAACGGTTCTGGGTTGCTTGAGCATTCTGGGAGTTGTAGTCAACACACAATGTCCTCCATAATTCGGCGCACTTATCGCTGTTCAATTAGGCTCAAAATAAGCCCAGCAATAGAGTTTGTCCTTAATCCTCCATTCCCGCTCCACATCCGAGTTGTAGCATCTGTAACTCGTGGCCCCCCTGTGATTCCGGGGTGGTGCATCCTCCGCGGCCGGGGACGCCGCCTTATTTATTCAAAACGCCAGGTAACTCCCATGGAGAAGCACACGAACAGGAATGTAAGGTTACCAGCCTTTAATTCGAGGTATGGACAAAGTTCACATGCCAGTAAATAAAACAGCCTTGCGTCCTGCCTGACGCGTTTCGAGAATGTCTCTTTTTCAAAGGCATTTGTTCGCAAGGAGCGTGCTGTGGCAGTTGATGACTCCCTTGATATAATTGCTGCATGGCCCGCCTCCCAATGAGGCTATAACAATTCTGGGTTGCTTGAGCATTCTGGGAGTTGTAGTCAACACACAATGTCCTCCATAATTCGGCGCACTTATCGCTGTTCAATTAGGCTCAAAATAAGCCCAGCAATAGAGTTTGTCCTTAATCCTCCATTCCCGCTCCACATCCGAGTTGTAGCATCTGTAACTCGTGGCCCCCCTGTGATTCCGGGGTGGTGCATCCTCCGCGGCCCGGGACGCCGCCTTATTTATTCAAAATGCCAGGTAACTCCCGCGGAGAAGCACACGAACAGGAATGTAAGGTTACCAGCCTTTAATTCGAGGTATGGACAAAGTTCACATGCCAGTAAATAAAACAGCCTTGCGTCCTGCCTGACGCGTTTCGAGAATGTCTCTTTTTCAAAGGCATTTGTTCGCAAGGAGCGTGCTGTGGCAGTTGATGACTCCCTTGATATAATTGCTGCATGGCCCGCCTCCCAATGAGGCTATAACGATTCTGGGTTGCTTGAGCATTCTGGGAGTTGTAGTCAACACACAATGTCCTCCATAATTCGGCGCACTTATCGCTGTTCAATTAGGCTCAAAATAAGCCCAGCAATAGAGTTTGTCCTTAATCCTCCATTCCCGCTCCACATCCGAGTTGTAGCATCTGTAACTCGTGGCCCCCCTGTGATTCCGGGGTGGTGCATCCTCCGCGGCCGGGGACGCCGCCTTATTTATTCAAAACGCCAGGTAACTCCCATGGAGAAGCACACGAACAGGAATGTAAGGTTACCAGCCTTTAATTCGAGGTATGGACAAAGTTCACATGCCAGTAAATAAAACAGCCTTGCGTCCTGCCTGACGCGTTTCGAGAATGTCTCTTTTTCAAAGGCATTTGTTCGCAAGGAGCGTGCTGTGGCAGTTGATGACTCCCTTGATATAATTGCTGCATGGCCCGCCTCCCAATGAGGTAATAACGATTCTGGGTTGCTTGAGCATTCTGGGAGTTGTAGTCAACACACAATGTCCTCCATAATTCGGCGCACTTATCGCTGTTCAATTAGGCTCAAAATAAGCCCAGCAATAGAGTTTGTCCTTAATCCTCCTTTCCAGCTCCACATCCGAGTTGTAGCATCTGTAACTCGTGGCCCCCCTGTGATTCCGGGGTGGTGCATCCTCCGCGGCCGGGGACGCCGCCTTATTTATTCAAAATGCCAGGTAACTCCCATGGAGAAGCACACGAACAGGAATGTAAGGTTACCAGCCTTTAATTCGAGGTATGGACAAAGTTCACATGCCAGTAAATAAAACAGCCTTGTGTCCTGCCTGACGCGTTTCGAGAATGTCTCTTTTTCAAAGGCATTTGTTCGCAAGGAGCGTGCTGTGGCAGTTGATGACTCCCTTGATATAATTGCTGCATGGCCCGCCTCCCAATGAGGCTATAACGATTCTGGGTTGCTTGAGCATTCTGGGAGTTGTAGTCAACACACAATGTCCTCCATAATTCGGCGCACTTATCGCTGTTCAATTAGGCTCAAAATAAGCCCAGCAATAGAGTTTGTCCTTAATCCTCCATTCCCGCTCCACATCCGAGTTGTAGCATCTGTAACTCGTGGCCCCCCTGTGATTCCGGGGTGGTGCATCCTCCGCGGCCCGGGACGCCGCCTTATTTATTCAAAATGCCAGGTAACTCCCATGGAGAAGCACACGAACAGGAATGTAAGGTTACCAGCCTTTAATTCGAGGTATGGACAAAGTTCACATGCCAGTAAATAAAACAGCCTTGCGTCCTGCCTGACGCGTTTCGAGAATGTCTCTTTTTCAAAGGCATTTATTCGCAAGGAGCGTGCTGTGGCAGTTGATGACTCCCTTGATATAATTGCTGCATGGCCCGCCTCCCAATGAGGTTATAACGATTCTGGGTTGCTTGAGCATTCTGGGAGTTGTAGTCAACACACAATGTCCTCCATAATTCGGCGCACTTATCGCTGTTCAATTAGGCTCAAAATAAGCCCAGCAATAGAGTTTGTCCTTAATCCTCCTTTCCAGCTCCACATCCGAGTTGTAGCATCTGTAACTCGTGGCCCCCCTGTGATTCCGGGGTGGTGCATCCTCCGCGGCCGGGGACGCCGCCTTATTTATTCAAAACGCCAGGTAACTCCCATGGAGAAGCACACGAACAGGAATGTAAGGTTACCAGCCTTTAATTCGAGGTATGGACAAAGTTCACATGCCAGTAAATAAAACAGCCTTGCGTCCTGCCTGACGCGTTTCGAGAATGTCTCTTTTTCAAAGGCATTTGTTCGCAAGGAGCGTGCTGTGGCAGTTGATGACTCCCTTGATATAATTGCTGCATGGCCCGCCTCCCAGTGAGGCTATAACGATTCTGGGTTGCTTTAGCATTCTGGGAGTTGTAGTCAACACACAATGTCCTCCATAATTCAGCGCACTTATCGCTGTTCAATTAGGCTCAAAATAAGCCCAGCAATAGAGTTTGCCCTTAATCCTCCATTCCCGCTCCACATCCGAGTTGTAGCATCTGTAACTCGTGGCACCCCTGTGATTCCGGGGTGGTGCATCCTCCGCGGCCCGGGACGCCGCCTTATTTATTCAAAATGCCAGGTAACTCCCATGGAGAAGCACACGAACAGGAATGTAAGGTTGCCAGCCTTTAATTCGAGGTATGGACAAAGTTCACATGCCAGTAAATAAAACAGCCTTGCGTCCTGCCTGACGCGTTTCGAGAATGTCTCTTTTTCAAAGGCATTTGTTCGCAAGGAGCGTGCTGTGGCAGTTGATGACTCCCTTGATATAATTGCTGCATGGCCCGCCTCCCAATGAGGCTATAACGATTCTGGGTTGCTTGAGCATTCTGGGAGTTGTAGTCAACACACAATGTCCTCCATAATTCGGCGCACTTATCACTGTTCAATTAGGTTCAAAATAAGCCCAGCAATAGAGTTTGTCCTTAATCCTCCATTCCCGCTCCACATCCGAGTTGTAGCATCTGTAACTCGTGGCCCCCCTGTGATTCCGGGGTGGTGCATCCTCCGCGGCCGGGGACGCCGCCTTATTTATTCAAAATGCCAGGTAACTCCCATGGAGAAGCACACGAACAGGAATGTAAGGTTACCAGCCTTTAATTCGAGGTATGGACAAAGTTCACATGCCAGTAAATAAAACAGCCTTGCGTCCTGCCTGACGTGTTTCGAGAATGTCTCTTTTTCAAAGGCATTTGTTCGCAAGGAGCGTGCTGTGGCAGTTGATGACTCCCTTGATATAATTGCTGCATGGCCCGCCTCCCAATGAGGCTATAACGATTCTGGGTTGCTTAAGCATTCTGGGAGTTGTAGTCAACACACAATGTCCTCCATAATTCGGCGCACTTATCGCTGTTCAATTAGGCTCAAAATAAGCCCAGCAATAGAGTTTGTCCTTAATCCTCCATTCCCGCTCCACATCCGAGTTGTAGCATCTGTAACTCGTGGCCCCCCTGTGATTCCGGGGTGGTGCATCCTCCGCGGCCGGGGACGCCGCCTTATTTATTCAAAACGCCAGGTAACTCCCATGGAGAAGCACACAAACAGGAATGTAAGGTTACCAGCCTTTAATTCGAGGTATGGACAAAGTTCACATGCCAGTAAATAAAACAGCCTTGCGTCCTGCCTGACGCGTTTCGAGAATGTCTCTTTTTCAAAGGCATTTGTTCGCAAGGAGCGTGCTGTGGCAGTTGATGACTCCCTTGATATAATTGCTGCATGGCCCGCCTCCCAATGAGGCTATAACGATTCTGGGTTGCTTGAGCATTCTGGGAGTTGTAGTCAACACACAATGTCCTCCATAATTCGGCGCACTTATCGCTGTTCAATTAGGCTCAAAATAAGCCCAGCAATAGAGTTTGGCCTTAATCCTCCATTCCCGCTCCACATCCGAGTTGTAGCATCTGTAACTCGTGGCCCCCCTGTGATTCCGGGGTGGTGCATCCTCCGCGGCCGGGGACGCCGCCTTATTTATTCAAAACGCCAGGTAACTCCCATGGAGAAGCACACGAACAGGAATGTAAGGTTACCAGCCTTTAATTCGAGGTATGGACAAAGTTCACATGCCAGTAAATAAAACAGCCTTGCGTCCTGCCTGACGCGTTTTGAGAATGTCTCTTTTTCAAAGGCATTTGTTCGCAAGGAGCGTGCTGTGGCAGTTGATGACTCCCTTGATATAATTGCTGCATGGCCCGCCTCCCAATGAGGCTATAACGATTCTGGGTTGCTTGAGCATTCTGGGAGTTGTAGTCAACACACAATGTCCTCCATAATTTGGCGCAATTATCGCTGTTCAATTAGGCTCAAAATAAGCCCAGCAATAGAGTTTGTCCTTAATCCTCCATTCCCGCTCCACATCCGAGTTGTAGCATCTGTAACTCGTGGCCCCCCTGTGATTCCGGGGTGGCGCATCCTCCGCGGCCGGGGACGCCGCCTTATTTATTCCAAATGCCAGGTAACTCCCATGGAGAAGCACAAGAACAGGAATGTAAGGTTACCAGCCTTTAATTCGAGGTATGGACAAAGTTCACATGCCAGTAAATAAAACAGCCTTGCGTCCTGCCTGACGCGTTTCGAGAATGTCTCTTTTTCAAAGGCATTTGTTCGCAAGGAGCGTGTTGTGGCAGTTGATGACTCCCTTGATATAATTGCTGCATGGCCCGCCTCCCAATGAGGCTATAACGATTCTGGGTTGCTTTAGCATTCTGGGAGTTGTAGTCAACACACAATGTCCTCCATAATTCGGCGCACTTATCGCTGTTCAATTAGGCTCAAAATAAGCACAGCAATAGAGTTTGTCCTTAATCCTCCATTCCCGCTCCACATCCGAGTTGTAGCATCTGTAACTCGTGGCCCCCCTGTGATTCCGGGGTGGTGCATCCTCCGCGGCCGGGGACGCCGCCTTATTTATTCAAAACGCCAGGTAACTCCCATGGAGAAGCACACGAACAGGAATGTAAGGTTACCAGCCTTTAATTCGAGGTATGGACAAAGTTCACATGCCAGTAAATAAAACAGCCTTGCGTCCTGCCTGACGTGTTTCGAGAATGTCTCTTTTTCAAAGGCATTTGTTCGCAAGGAGCGTGCTGTGGCAGTTGATGACTCCCTTGATATAATTGCTGCATGGCCCGCCTCCCAATGAGGCTATAACGATTCTGGGTTGCTTAAGCATTCTGGGAGTTGTAGTCAACACACAATGTCCTCCATAATTCGGCGCACTTATCACTGTTCAATTAGGCTCAAAATAAGCCCAGCAATAGAGTTTGTCCTTAATCCTCCATTCCCGCTCCACATCCGAGTTGTAGCATCTGTAACTCGTGGCCCCCCTGTGATTCCGGGGTGGTGCATCCTCCGCGGCCCGGGACGCCGCCTTATTTATTCAAAATGCCAGGTAACTCCCATGGAGAAGCACACGAACAGGAATGTAAGGTTACCAGCCTTTAATTCGAGGTATGGACAAAGTTCACATGCCAGTAAATAAAACAGCCTTGCGTCCTGCCTGACGCGTTTCGAGAATGTCTCTTTTTCAAAGGCATTTATTCGCAAGGAGCGTGCTGTGGCAGTTGATGACTCCCTTGATATAATTGCTGCATGGCCCGCCTCCCAATGAGGTTATAACGATTCTGGGTTGCTTGAGCATTCTGGGAGTTGTAGTCAACACACAATGTCCTCCATAATTCGGCGCACTTATCGCTGTTCAATTAGGCTCAAAATAAGCCCAGCAATAGAGTTTGTCCTTAATCCTCCTTTCCAGCTCCACATCCGAGTTGTAGCATCTGTAACTCGTGGCCCCCCTGTGATTCCGGGGTGGTGCATCCTCCGCGGCCGGGGACGCCGCCTTATTTATTCAAAACGCCAGGTAACTCCCATGGAGAAGCACACGAACAGGAATGTAAGGTTACCAGCCTTTAATTCGAGGTATGGACAAAGTTCACATGCCAGTAAATAAAACAGCCTTGCGTCCTGCCTGACGCGTTTCGAGAATGTCTCTTTTTCAAAGGCATTTGTTCGCAAGGAGCGTGCTGTGGCAGTTGATGACTCCCTTGATATAATTGCTGCATGGCCCGCCTCCCAATGAGGCTATAACGATTCTGGGTTGCTTGAGCATTCTGGGAGTTGTAGTCAACACACAATGTCCTCCATAATTCGGCGCACTTATCGCTGTTCAATTAGGCTCAAAATAAGCCCAGCAATATAGTTTGTCCTTAATCCTCCATTCCCGCTCCACATCCGAGTTGTAGCATCTGTAACTCGTGGCCCCCCTGTGATTCCGGGGTGGTGCATCCTCCGCGGCCGGGGACGCCGCCTTATTTATTCAAAACGCCAGGTAACTCCCATGGAGAAGCACATGAACAGGAATGTAAGGTTACCAGCCTTTAATTCGAGGTATGGACAAAGTTCACATGCCAGTAAATCAAACAGCCTTGCGTCCTGCCTGACGCGTTTCGAGAATGTCTCTTTTTCAAAGGCATTTGTTCGCAAGGAGCGTGCTGTGGCAGTTGATGACTCCCTTGATATAATTGCTGCATGGCCCGCCTCCCAATGAGGCTATAACGATTCTGGGTTGCTTTAGCATTCTGGGAGTTGTAGTCAACACACAATGTCCTCCATAATTCAGCGCACTTATCGCTGTTCAATTAGGCTCAAAATAAGCCCAGCAATAGAGTTTGCCCTTAATCCTCCATTCTCGCTCCACATCCGAGTTGTAGCATCTGTAACTCGTGGCACCCCTGTGATTCCGGGGTGGTGCATCCTCCGCGGCCTGGGACGCCGCCTTATTTATTCAAAATGCCAGGTAACTCCCATGGAGAAGCACACGAACAGGAATGTAAGGTTGCCAGCCTTTAATTCGAGGTATGGACAAAGTTCACATGCCAGTAAATAAAACAGCCTTGCGTCCTGCCTGACGCGTTTCGAGAATGTCTCTTTTTCAAAGGCATTTGTTCGCAAGGAGCGTGCTGTGGCAGTTGATGACTCCCTTGATATAATTGCTGCATGGCCCGCCTCCCAATGAGGCTATAACGATTCTGGGTTGCTTGAGCATTCTGGGAGTTGTAGTCAACACACAATGTCCTCCATAATTCGGCGCACTTATCACTGTTCAATTAGGTTCAAAATAAGCCCAGCAATAGAGTTTGTCCTTAATCCTCCATTCCCGCTCCACATCCGAGTTGTAGCATCTGTAACTCGTGGCCCCCCTGTGATTCCGGGGTGGTGCATCCTCCGCGGCCGGGGACGCCGCCTTATTTATTCAAAACGCCAGGTAACTCCCATGGAGAAGCACACGAACAGGAATGTAAGGTTACCAGCCTTTAATTCGAGGTATGGACAAAGTTCACATGCCAGTAAATAAAACAGCCTTGCGTCCTGCCTGACGTGTTTCGAGAATGTCTCTTTTTCAAAGGCATTTGTTCGCAAGGAGCGTGCTGTGGCAGTTGATGACTCCCTTGATATAATTGCTGCATGGCCCGCCTCCCAATGAGGCTATAACGATTCTGGGTTGCTTAAGCATTCTGGGAGTTGTAGTCAACACACAATGTCCTCCATAATTCGGCGCACTTATCGCTGTTCAATTAGGCTCAAAATAAGCCCAGCAATAGAGTTTGTCCTTAATCCTCCATTCCCGCTCCACATCCGAGTTGTAGCATCTGTAACTCGTGGCCCCCCTGTGATTCCGGGGTGGTGCATCCTCCGCGGCCGGGGACGCCGCCTTATTTATTCAAAACGCCAGGTAACTCCCATGGAGAAGCACACAAACAGGAATGTAAGGTTACCAGCCTTTAATTCGAGGTATGGACAAAGTTCACATGCCAGTAAATAAAACAGCCTTGCGTCCTGCCTGACGCGTTTCGAGAATGTCTCTTTTTCAAAGGCATTTGTTCGCAAGGAGCGTGCTGTGGCAGTTGATGACTCCCTTGATATAATTGCTGCATGGCCCGCCTCCCAATGAGGCTATAACGATTCTGGGTTGCTTGAGCATTCTGGGAGTTGTAGTCAACACACAATGTCCTCCATAATTCGGCGCACTTATCGCTGTTCAATTAGGCTCAAAATAAGCCCAGCAATAGAGTTTGTCCTTAATCCTCCATTCCCGCTCCACATCCGAGTTGTAGCATCTGTAACTCGTGGCCCCCCTGTGATTCCGGGGTGGTGCATCCTCCGCGGCCGGGGACGCCGCCTTATTTATTCAAAACGCCAGGTAACTCCCATGGAGAAGCACACGAACAGGAATGTAAGGTTACCAGCCTTTAATTCGAGGTATGGACAAAGTTCACATGCCAGTAAATAAAACAGCCTTGCGTCCTGCCTGACGCGTTTCGAGAATGTCTCTTTTTCAAAGGCATTTGTTCGCAAGGAGCGTGCTGTGGCAGTTGATGACTCCCTTGATATAATTGCTGCATGGCCCGCCTCCCAATGAGGCTATAACAATTCTGGGTTGCTTGAGCATTCTGGGAGTTGTAGTCAACACACAATGTCCTCCATAATTCGGCGCACTTATCGCTGTTCAATTAGGCTCAAAATAAGCCCAGCAATAGAGTTTGTCCTTAATCCTCCATTCCCGCTCCACATCCGAGTTGTAGCATCTGTAACTCGTGGCCCCCCTGTGATTCCGGGGTGGTGCATCCTCCGCGGCCCGGGACGCCGCCTTATTTATTCAAAATGCCAGGTAACTCCCATGGAGAAGCACACGAACAGGAATGTAAGGTTACCAGCCTTTAATTCGAGGTATGGACAAAGTTCACATGCCAGTAAATAAAACAGCCTTGCGTCCTGCCTGACGCGTTTCGAGAATGTCTCTTTTTCAAAGGCATTTGTTCGCAAGGAGCGTGCTGTGGCAGTTGATGACTCCCTTGATATAATTGCTGCATGGCCCGCCTCCCAA
Source organism: Lissotriton vulgaris (assembly GCF_964263255.1). Lineage (NCBI taxonomy): Eukaryota > Metazoa > Chordata > Amphibia > Caudata > Salamandridae > Lissotriton > Lissotriton vulgaris. Next base: position 473,543,453 of record NC_141698.1, on the reverse strand, counting down.
TGAGGCTATAACGATTCTTGGTTGCTTGAGCATTCTGGGAGTTGTAGTCAACACACAATGTCCTCCATAATTCGGTGCAATTATCGCTGTTCAATTAGGCTCAAAATAAGCCCAGCAATAGAGTTTGTCCTTAATCCTCCATTCCCGCTCCACATCCGAGTTGTAGCATCTGTAACTCGTGGCCCCCCTGTGATTCCGGGGTGGTGCATCCTCCGCGGCCGGGGACGCCGCCTTATTTATTCAAAACGCCAGGTAACTCCCATGGAGAAGCACACGAACAGGAATGTAAGGTTACCAGCCTTTAATTCGAGGTATGGACAAAGTTCACATGCCAGTAAATAAAACAGCCTTGCGTCCTGCCTGACGCGTTTCGAGAATGTCTCTTTTTCAAAGGCATTTGTTCGCAAGGAGCGTGCTGTGGCAGTTGATGACTCCCTTGATATAATTGCTGCATGGCCCGCCTCCCAATGAGGCTATAACAATTCTGGGTTGCTTGAGCATTCTGGGAGTTGTAGTCAACACACAATGTCCTCCATAATTCGGCGCACTTATCGCTGTTCAATTAGGCTCAAAATAAGCCCAGCAATAGAGTTTGTCCTTAATCCTCCATTCCCGCTCCACATCCGAGTTGTAGCATCTGTAACTCGTGGCCCCCCTGTGATTCCGGGGTGGTGCATCCTCCGCGGCCCGGGACGCCGCCTTATTTATTCAAAATGCCAGGTAACTCCCATGGAGAAGCACACGAACAGGAATGTAAGGTTAGGTTACCAGCCTTTAATTCGAGGTATGGACAAAGTTCACATGCCAGTAAATAAAACAGCCTTGCGTCCTGCCTGACGCGTTTCGAGAATGTCTCTTTTTCAAAGGCATTTGTTCGCAAGGAGCGTGCTGTGGCAGTTGATGACTCCCTTGATATAATTGCTGAATGGCCCGCCTCCCAATGAGGCTATAACGATTCTGGGTTGCTTGAGCATTCTGGGAGTTGTAGTCAACACACAATGTCCTCCATAATTCGGCGCACTTATCGCTGTTCAATTAGGTTCAAAATAAGCCCAGCGATAGAGTTTGTCCTTAATCCTCCATTCCCGCTCCACATCCGAGTTGTAGCATCTTTAACTCGTGGCCCCCCTGTGATTCCGGGGTGGTGCATCCTCCGCAGCCGGGGACGCCGCCTTATTTATTCAAAACGCCAGGTAACTCCCATGGAGAAGCACACGAACAGGAATGTAAGGTTACCAGCCTTTAATTCGAGGTATGGACAAAGTTCACATGCCAGTAAATAAAACAGCCTTGCGTCCTGCCTGACGCGTTTCGAGAATGTCTCTTTTTCAAAGGCATTTGTTCGCAAGGAGCGTGCTGTGGCAGTTGATGACTCCCTTGATATAATTGCTGCATGGCCCGCCTCCCAATGAGGCTATAACGATTCTGGGTTGCTTGAGCATTCTGGGAGTTGTAGTCAACACACAATGTCCTCCATAATTCGGCGCACTTATCGCTGTTCAATTAGGCTCAAAATAAGCCCAGCAATAGAGTTTGTCCTTAATCCTCCATTCCCGCTCCACATCCGAGTTGTAGCATCTGTAACTCGTGGCCCCCCTGTGATTCCGGGGTGGTGCATGCTCCGCGGCCCGGGACGCCGCCTTATTTATTCAAAATGCCAGGTAACTCCCATGGAGAAGCACACGAACAGGAATGTAAGGTTACCAGCCTTTAATTCGAGGTATGGACAAAGTTCACATGCCAGTAAATAAAACAGCCTTGCGTCCTGCCTGACGCGTTTCGAGAATGTCTCTTTTTCAAAGGCATTTATTCGCAAGGAGCGTGCTGTGGCAGTTGATGACTCCCTTGATATAATTGCTGCATGGCCCGCCTCCCAATGAGGTTATAACGATTCTGGGTTGCTTGAGCATTCTGGGAGTTGTAGTCAACACACAATGTCCTCCATAATTCGGCGCACTTATCGCTGTTCAATTAGGCTCAAAATAAGCCCAGCAATAGAGTTTGTCCTTAATCCTCCTTTCCAGCTCCACATCCGAGTTGTAGCATCTGTAACTCGTGGCCCCCCTGTGATTCCGGGGTGGTGCATCCTCCACGGCCGGGGACGCCGCCTTATTTATTTAAAATGCCAGGTAACTCCCATGGAGAAGCACACGAACAGGAATGTAAGGTTACCAGCCTTTAATTCGAGGTATGGACAAAGTTCACATGCCAGTAAATAAAACAGCCTTGCGTCCTGCCTGACGCGTTTCGAGAATGTCTCTTTTTCAAAGGCATTTGTTCGCAAGGAGCGTGCTGTGGCAGTTGATGACTCCCTTGATATAATTGCTGCATGGCCCGCCTCCCAATGAGGCTATAACGATTCTGGGTTGCTTGAGCATTCTGGGAGTTGTAGTCAACACACAATGTCCTCCATAATTCGGCGCACTTATCGCTGTTCAATTAGGCTCAAAATAAGCCCAGCAATAGAGTTTGTCCTTAATCCTCCATTCCCGCTCCACATCCGAGTTGTAGCATCTGTAACTCGTGGCCCCCCTGTGATTCCGGGGTGGTGCATCCTCCGCGGCCGGGGACGCCGCCTTATTTATTCAAAACGCCAGGTAACTCCCATGGAGAAGCACACGAACAGGAATGTAAGGTTACCAGCCTTTAATTCGAGGTATGGACAAAGTTCACATGCCAGTAAATAAAACAGCCTTGCGTCCTGCCTGACGCGTTTCGAGAATGTCTCTTTTTCAAAGGCATTTGTTCGCAAGGAGCGTGCTGTGGCAGTTGATGACTCCCTTGATATAATTGCTGCATGGCCCGCCTCCCAATGAGGCTATAACGATTCTGGGTTGCTTTAGCATTCTGGGAGTTGTAGTCAACACACAATGTCCTCCATAATTCAGCGCACTTATCGCTGTTCAATTAGGCTCAAAATAAGCCCAGCAATAGAGTTTGCCCTTAATCCTCCATTCCCGCTCCACATCCGAGTTGTAGCATCTGTAACTCGTGGCACCCCTGTGATTCCGGGGTGGTGCATCCTCCGCGGCCCGGGACGCCGCCTTATTTATTCAAAATGCCAGGTAACTCCCATGGAGAAGCACACAAACAGGAATGTAAGGTTGCCAGCCTTTAATTCGAGGTATGGACAAAGTTCACATGCCAGTAAATAAAACAGCCTTGCGTCCTGCCTGACGCGTTTCGAGAATGTCTCTTTTTCAAAGGCATTTGTTCGCAAGGAGCGTGCTGTTGCAGTTGATGACTCCCTTGATATAATTGCTGCATGGCCCGCCTCCCAATGAGGCTATAACGATTCTGGGTTGCTTGAGCATTCTGGGAGTTGTAGTCAACACACAATGTCCTCCATAATTCGGCGTACTTATCACTGTTCAATTAGGTTCAAAATAAGCCCAGCAATAGAGTTTGTCCTTAATCCTCCATTCCTGCTCCACATCCGAGTTGTAGCATCTGTAACTCGTGGCCCCCCTGTGATTCCGGGGTGGTGCATCCTCCGCGGCCGGGGACGCCGCCTTATTTATTCAAAACGCCAGGTAACTCCCATGGAGAAGCACACGAACAGGAATGTAAGGTTACCAGCCTTTAATTCGAGGTATGGACAAAGTTCACATGCCAGTAAATAAAACAGCCTTGCGTCCTGCCTGACGCGTTTCGAGAATGTCTCTTTTTCAAAGGCATTTGTTCGCAAGGAGCGTGCTGTGGCAGTTGATGACTCCCTTGATATAATTGCTGCATGGCCCGCCTCCCAATGAGGCTTCAACGATTCTGGGTTGCTTGAGCATTCTAGGAGTTGTAGTCAACACACAATGTCCTCCATAATTCGGCACACTTATCGCTGTTCAATTAGGCTCAAAATAAGCCCAGCAATAGAGTTTGTCCTTAATCCTCCATTCCCGCTCCACATCCGAGTTGTAGCATCTGTAACTCGTGGCCCCCCTGTGATTCCGGGGTGGTGCATCCTCCGCGGCCCGGGACGCCGCCTTATTTATTCAAAATGCCAGGTAACTCCCATGGAGAAGCACACGAACAGGAATGTAAGGTTACCAGCCTTTAATTCGAGGTATGGACAAAGTTCACATGCCAGTAAATAAAACAGCCTTGCGTCCTGCCTGACGCGTTTCGAGAATGTCTCTTTTTCAAAGGCATTTATTCGCAAGGAGCGTGCTGTGGCAGTTGATGACTCCCTTGATATAATTGCTGCATGGCCCGCCTCCCAATGAGGTTATAACGATTCTGGGTTGCTTGAGCATTCTGGGAGTTGTAGTCAACACACAATGTCCTCCATAATTCGGCGCACTTATCGCTGTTCAATTAGGCTCAAAATAAGCCCAGCAATAGAGTTTGTCCTTAATCCTCCTTTCCAGCTCCACATCCGAGTTGTAGCATCTGTAACTCGTGGCCCCCCTGTGATTCCGGGGTGGTGCATCCTCCACGGCCGGGGACGCCGCCTTATTTATTTAAAATGCCAGGTAACTCCCATGGAGAAGCACACGAACAGGAATGTAAGGTTACCAGCCTTTAATTCGAGGTATGGACAAAGTTCACATGCCAGTAAATAAAACAGCCTTGCGTCCTGCCTGACGCGTTTCGAGAATGTCTCTTTTTCAAAGGCATTTGTTCGCAAGGAGCGTGCTGTGGCAGTTGATGACTCCCTTGATATAATTGCTGCATGGCCCGCCTCCCAATGAGGCTATAACGATTCTGGGTTGCTTGAGCATTCTGGGAGTTGTAGTCAACACACAATGTCCTCCATAATTCGGCGCACTTATCGCTGTTCAATTAGGCTCAAAATAAGCCCAGCAATAGAGTTTGTCCTTAATCCTCCATTCCCGCTCCACATCCGAGTTGTAGCATCTGTAACTCGTGGCCCCCCTGTGATTCCGGGGTGGTGCATCCTCCGCGGCCGGGGACGCCGCCTTATTTATTCAAAACGCCAGGTAACTCCCATGGAGAAGCACACGAACAGGAATGTAAGGTTACCAGCCTTTAATTCGAGGTATGGACAAAGTTCACATGCCAGTAAATAAAACAGCCTTGCGTCCTGCCTGACGCGTTTCGAGAATGTCTCTTTTTCAAAGGCATTTGTTCGCAAGGAGCGTGCTGTGGCAGTTGATGACTCCCTTGATATAATTGCTGCATGGCCCGCCTCCCAATGAGGCTATAACGATTCTGGGTTGCTTTAGCATTCTGGGAGTTGTAGTCAACACACAATGTCCTCCATAATTCAGCGCACTTATCGCTGTTCAATTAGGCTCAAAATAAGCCCAGCAATAGAGTTTGCCCTTAATCCTCCATTCCCGCTCCACATCCGAGTTGTAGCATCTGTAACTCGTGGCACCCCTGTGATTCCGGGGTGGTGCATCCTCCGCGGCCCGGGACGCCGCCTTATTTATTCAAAATGCCAGGTAACTCCCATGGAGAAGCACACGAACAGGAATGTAAGGTTGCCAGCCTTTAATTCGAGGTATGGACAAAGTTCACATGCCAGTAAATAAAACAGCCTTGCGTCCTGCCTGACGCGTTTCGAGAATGTCTCTTTTTCAAAGGCATTTGTTCGCAAGGAGCGTGCTGTGGCAGTTGATGACTCCCTTGATATAATTGCTGCATGGCCCGCCTCCCAATGAGGCTATAACGATTCTGGGTTGCTTGAGCATTCTGGGAGTTGTAGTCAACACACAATGTCCTCCATAATTCGGCGCACTTATCACTGTTCAATTAGGTTCAAAATAAGCCCAGCAATAGAGTTTGTCCTTAATCCTCCATTCCTGCTCCACATCCGAGTTGTAGCATCTGTAACTCGTGGCCCCCCTGTGATTCCGGGGTGGTGCATCCTCCGCGGCCGGGGACGCCGCCTTATTTATTCAAAACGCCAGGTAACTCCCATGGAGAAGCACACGAACAGGAATGTAAGGTTACCAGCCTTTAATTCGAGGTATGGACAAAGTTCACATGCCAGTAAATAAAACAGCCTTGCGTCCTGCCTGACGCGTTTCGAGAATGTCTCTTTTTCAAAGGCATTTGTTCGCAAGGAGCGTGCTGTGGCAGTTGATGGCTCCCTTGATATAATTGCTGCATGGCCCGCCTCCCAATGAGGCTTCAACGATTCTGGGTTGCTTGAGCATTCTGGGAGTTGTAGTCAACACACAATGTCCTCCATAATTCGGCGCAATTATCGCTGTTCAATTAGGCTCAAAATAAGCCCAGCAATAGAGTTTCCCCTTAATCCTCCATTCCCGCTCCACATCCGAGTTGTAGCATCTGTAACTTGTGGACCCCCTGTGATTCCGGGGTGGTGCATCCTCCGCGGCCGGGGACGCCGCCTTATTTATTCAAAACGCCAGGTAACTCCCATGGAGAAGCACATGAACAGGAATGTAAGGTTACCAGCCTTTAATTCGAGGTATGGACAAAGTTCACATGCCAGTAAATAAAACAGCCTTGCGTCCTGCCTGACGCGTTTCGAGAATGTCTCTTTTTCAAAGGCATTTGTTCGCAAGGAGCGTGCTGTGGCAGTTGATGACTCCCTTGATATAATTGCTGCATGGCCCACCTCCCAATGAGGCTATAACGATTCTGGGTTGCTTTAGCATTCTGGGAGTTGTAGTCAACACACAATGTCCTCCATAATTCGGCGCACTTATCGCTGTTCAATTAGGCTCAAAATAAGCCCAGCAATAGAGTTTGTCCTTAATCCTCCATTCCCGCTCCACATCCGAGTTGTAGCATCTGTAACTCGTGGCCCCCCTGTGATTCCGGGGTGGTGCATCCTCCGCGGCCGGGGACGCCGCCTTATTTATTCAAAACGCCAGGTAACTCCCATGGAGAAGCACACGAACAGGAATGTAAGGTTACCAGCCTTTAATTCGAGGTATGGACAAAGTTCACATGCCAGTAAATAAAACAGCCTTGCGTCCTGCCTGACGCGTTTCGAGAATGTCTCTTTTTCAAAGGCATTTGTTCGCAAGGAGCGTGCTGTGGCAGTTGATGACTCCCTTGATATAATTGCTGCATGGCCCGCCTCCCAATGAGGCTATAACGATTCTGGGTTGCTTGAGCATTCTGGGAGTTGAAGTCAACACACAATGTCCTCCATAATTCGGTGCACTTATCGCTGTTCAATTAGGCTCAAAATAAGCCCAGCAATAGAGTTTGTCCTTAATCCTCCATTCCCGCTCCACATCCGAGTTGTAGCATCTGTAACTCGTGGCCCCCCTGTGATTCCGGGGTGGTGCATCCTCCGCGGCCGGGGACGCCGCCTTATTTATTCAAAACGCCAGGTAACTCCCATGGAGAAGCACACGAACAGGAATGTAAGGTTACCAGCCTTTAATTCGAGGTATGGACAAAGTTCACATGCCAGTAAATAAAACAGCCTTGCGTCCTGCCTGACGCGTTTCGAGAATGTCTCTTTTTCAAAGGCATTTGTTCGCAAGGAGCGTGCTGTGGCAGTTGATGACTCCCTTGATATAATTGCTGCATGGCCCGCCTCCCAATGAGGCTATAACGATTCTGGGTTGCTTGAGCATTCTGGGAGTTGTAGTCAACACACAATGTCCTCCATAATTCGGCGCACTTATCGCTGTTCAATTAGGCTCAAAATAAGCCCAGCAATAGAGTTTGTCCTTAATCCTCCATTCCCGCTCCACATCCGAGTTGTAGCATCTGTAACTCGTGGCCCCCCTGTGATTCCGGGGTGGTGCATCCTCCGCGGCCGGGGACGCCGCCTTATTTATTCAAAACGCCTGGTAACTCCCATGGAGAAGCACACGAACAGGAATGTAAGGTTACCAGCCTTTAATTCGAGGTATGGACAAAGTTCACATGCCAGTAAATAAAACAGCCTTGCGTCCTGCCTGACGCGTTTCGAGAATGTCTCTTTTTCAAAGGCATTTGTTCGCAAGGAGCGTGCTGTGGCAGTTGATGACTCCCTTGATATAATTGCTGCATGGCCCGCCTCCCAATGAGGCTATAACGATTCTGGGTTGCTTTAGCATTCTGGGAGTTGTAGTCAACACACAATGTCCTCCATAATTCGGCGCACTTATCGCTGTTCAATTAGGCTCAAAATAAGCCCAGCAATAGAGTTTGTCCTTAATCCTCCATTCCCGCTCCACATCCGAGTTGTAGCATCTGTAACTCGTGGCCCCCCTGTGATTCCGGGGTGGTGCATCCTCCGCGGCCGGGGACGCCGCCTTATTTATTCAAAACGCCAGGTAACTCCCATGGAGAAGCACACGAACAGGAATGTAAGGTTACCAGCCTTTAATTCGAGGTATGGACAAAGTTCACATGCCAGTAAATAAAACAGCCTTGCGTCCTGCCTGACGCGTTTCGAGAATGTCTCTTTTTCAAAGGCATTTGTTCGCAAGGAGCATGCTGTGGCAGTTGATGACTCCCTTGATATAATTGCTGCATGGCCCGCCTCCCAATGAGGCTATAACGATTCTGGGTTGCTTTAGCATTCTGGGAGTTGTAGTCAACACACAATGTCCTCCATAATTCGGCGCACTTATCGCTGTTCAATTAGGCTCAAAATAAGCCCAGCAATAGAGTTTGTCCTTAATCCTCCATTCCCGCTCCACATCCGAGTTGTAGCATCTGTAACTCGTGGCCCCCCTGTGATTCCGGGGTGGGGCATCCTCCGCGGCCGGGGACGCCGCCTTATTTATTCAAAACGCCAGGTAACTCCCATGGAGAAGCACACGAACAGGAATGTAAGGTTACCAGCCTTTAATTCGAGGTATGGACAAAGTTCACATGCCAGTAAATAAAACAGCCTTGCGTCCTGCCTGACGCGTTTCGAGAATGTCTCTTTTTCAAAGGCATTTGTTCGCAAGGAGCGTGCTGTGGCAGTTGATGACTCCCTTGATATAATTGCTGCATGGCCCGCCTCCCAATGAGGCTATAACGATTCTGGGTTGCTTGAGCATTCTGGGAGTTGAAGTCAACACACAATGTCCTCCATAATTCGGTGCACTTATCGCTGTTCAATTAGGCTCAAAATAAGCCCAGCAATAGAGTTTGTCCTTAATCCTCCATTCCCGCTCCACATCCGAGTTGTAGCATCTGTAACTCGTGGCCCCCCTGTGATTCCGGGGTGGTGCATCCTCCGCGGCCGGGGACGCCGCCTTATTTATTCAAAACGCCAGGTAACTCCCATGGAGAAGCACACGATCAGGAATGTAAGGGTACCAGCCTTTAATTCGAGGTATGGACAAAGTTCACATGCCAGTAAATAAAACAGCCTTGCGTCCTGCCTGACGCGTTTCGAGAATGTCTCTTTTTCAAAGGCATTTGTTCGCAAGGAGCGTGCTGTGGCAGTTGATGACTCCCTTGATATAATTGCTGCATGGCCCGCCTCCCAATGAGGCTATAACGATTCTGGGTTGCTTGAGCATTCTGGGAGTTGTAGTCAACACACAATGTCCTCCATAATTCGGCGCACTTATCGCTGTTCAATTAGGCTCAAAATAAGCCCAGCAATAGAGTTTGTCCTTAATCCTCCTTTCCCGCTCCACATCCGAGTTGTAGCATCTGTAACTCGTGGCCCCCCTGTGATTCCGGGGTGGTGCATCCTCCGCGGCCGGGGACGCCGCCTTATTTATTCAAAACGCCAGGTAACTCCCATGGAGAAGCACACGAACAGGAATGTAAGGTTACCAGCCTTTAATTCGAGGTATGGACAAAGTTCACATGCCAGTAAATAAAACAGCCTTGCGTCCTGCCTGACGCGTTTCGAGAATGTCTCTTTTTCAAAGGCATTTGTTCGCAAGGAGCGTGCTGTGGCAGTTGATGACTCCCTTGATATAATTGCTGCATGGCCCGCCTCCCAATGAGGCTATAACGATTCTGGGTTGCTTGAGCATTCTGGGAGTTGAAGTCAACACACAATGTCCTCCATAATTCGGTGCACTTATCGCTGTTCAATTAGGCTCAAAATAAGCCCAGCAATAGAGTTTGTCCTTAATCCTCCATTCCCGCTCCACATCCGAGTTGTAGCATCTGTAACTCGTGGCCCCCCTGTGATTCCGGGGTGGTGCATCCTCCGCGGCCGGGGACGCCGCCTTATTTATTCAAAACGCCAGGTAACTCCCATGGAGAAGCACACGATCAGGAATGTAAGGGTACCAGCCTTTAATTCGAGGTATGGACAAAGTTCACATGCCAGTAAATAAAACAGCCTTGCGTCCTGCCTGACGCGTTTCGAGAATGTCTCTTTTTCAAAGGCATTTGTTCGCAAGGAGCGTGCTGTGGCAGTTGATGACTCCCTTGATATAATTGCTGCATGGCCCGCCTCCCAATGAGGCTATAACGATTCTGGGTTGCTTGAGCATTCTGGGAGTTGTAGTCAACACACAATGTCCTCCATAATTCGGCGCACTTATCGCTGTTCAATTAGGCTCAAAATAAGCCCAGCAATAGAGTTTGTCCTTAATCCTCCTTTCCCGCTCCACATCCGAGTTGTAGCATCTGTAACTCGTGGCCCCCCTGTGATTCCGGGGTGGTGCATCCTCCGCGGCCGGGGACGCCGCCTTATTTATTCAAAACGCCAGGTAACTCCCATGGAGAAGCACACGAACAGGAATGTAAGGTTACCAGCCTTTAATTCGAGGTATGGACAAAGTTCACATGCCAGTAAATAAAACAGCCTTGCGTCCTGCCTGACGCGTTTCGAGAATGTCTCTTTTTCAAAGGCATTTGTTCGCAAGGAGCGTGCTGTGGCAGTTGATGACTCCCTTGATATAATTGCTGCATGGCCCGCCTCCCAATGAGGCTATAACGATTCTGGGTTGCTTGAGCATTCTGGGAGTTGTAGTCAACACACAATGTCCTCCATAATTCGGCGCACTTATCGCTGTTCAATTAGGCTCAAAATAAGCCCAGCAATAGAGTTTGTCCTTAATCCTCCATTCCCGCTCCACATCCGAGTTGTAGCATCTGTAACTCGTGGCCCCCCTGTGATTCCGGGGTGGTGCATCCTCCGCGGCCGGGGACGCCGCCTTATTTATTCAAAACGCCAGGTAACTCCCATGGAGAAGCAAACGAACAGGAATGTAAGGTTACCAGCCTTTAATTCGAGGTATGGACAAAGTTCACATGCCAGTAAATAAAACAGCCTTGCGTCCTGCCTGACGCGTTTCGAGAATGTCTCTTTTTCAAAGGCATTTGTTCGCAAGGAGCGTGCTGTGGCAGTTGATGACTCCCTTGATATAATTGCTGCATGGCCCGCCTCCCAATGAGGTAATAACGATTCTGGGTTGCTTGAGCATTCTGGGAGTTGTAGTCAACACACAATGTCCTCCATAATTCAGCGCACTTATCGCTGTTCAATTAGGCTCAAAATAAGCCCAGCAATAGAGTTTGTCCTTAATCCTCCATTCCCGCTCCACATCCCAGTTGTAGCATCTGTAACTCGTGGCCCCCCTGTGATTCCGGGGTGGTGCATCCTCCGCGGCCGGGGTCGCCGCCTTATTTATTCAAAACGCCAAGTAACTCCCATGGAGAAGCACACGAACAGGAATGTAAGGTTACCAGCCTTTAATTCGAGGTATGGACAAAGTTCACATGCCAGTAAATAAAACAGCCTTGCGTCCTGCCTGACGCGTTTCGAGAATGTCTCTTTTTCAAAGGCATTTGTTCGCAAGGAGCGTGCTGTGGCAGTTGATGATTCCCTTGATATAATTGCTGCATGGCCCGCCTCCCAATGAGGTAATAACGATTCTGGGTTGCTTGAGCATTCTGGGAGTTGTAGTCAACACACAATGTCCTCCATAATTCAGCGCACTTATCGCTGTTCAATTAGGCTCAAAATAAGCCCAGCAATAGAGTTTGTCCTTAATCCTCCATTCCCGCTCCACATCCGAGTTGTAGCATCTGTAACTCGTGGCCCCCCTGTGATTCCGGGGTGGTGCATCCTCCGCGGCCGGGGACGCCGCCTTATTTATTCAAAATGGCAGGTAACTCCCATGGAGAAGCACACGAACAGGAATGTAAGGTTACCAGCCTTTAATTCGAGGTATGGACAAAGTTCACATGCCAATAAATAAAACAGCCTTGCGTCCTGCCTGACACGTTTCGAGAATGTCTCTTTTTCAAAGGCATTTGTTCGCAAGGAGTGTGCTGTGGCAGTTGATGACTCCCTTGATATAATTGCTGCATGGCCCGCCTCCCAATGAGGCTATAACGATTCTGGGTTGCTTGAGCATTCTGGGAGTTGTAGTCAACACACAATGTCCTCCATAATTCGGCGCAATTATCGCTGTTCAATTAGGCTCAAAATAAGCCCAGCAATAGAGTTTGTCCTTAATCCTCCATTCCCGCTCCACATCCGAGTTGTAGCATCAGTAACTCGTGGCCCCCCTGTGATTCCGGGGTGGTGCATCCTCCGCGGCCGGGGACGCCGCCTTATTTATTCAAAACGCCAGGTAACTCCCATGGAGAAGCACACGAACAGGAATGTAAGGTTACCAGCCTTTAATTCGAGGTATGGACAAAGTTCACATGCCAGTAAATAAAACAGCCTTGCGTCCTGCCTGACGCGTTTCGAGAATGTCTCTTTTTCAAAGGCATTTGTTCGCAAGGAGCGTGCTGTGGCAGTTGATGACTCCCTTGATATAATTGCTGCATGGCCCGCCTCCCAATGAGGCTATAACGATTCTGGGTTGCTTTAGCATTCTGGGAGTTGTAGTCAACACACAATGTCCTCCATAATTCGGCGCACTTATCGCTGTTCAATTAGGCTCAAAATAAGCCCAGCAATAGAGTTTGTCCTTAATCCTCCATTCCCGCTCCACATCCGAGTTGTAGCATCTGTAACTCGTGGCCCCCCTGTGATTCCGGGGTGGTGCATCCTCCGCGGCCGGGGACGCCGCCTTATTTATTCAAAACGCCAGGTAACTCCCATGGAGAAGCACACGAACAGGAATGTAAGGTTACCAGCCTTTAATTCGAGGTATGGACAAAGTTCACATGCCAGTAAATAAAACAGCCTTGCGTCCTGCCTGACGCGTTTCGAGAATGTCTCTTTTTCAAAGGCATTTGTTCGCAAGGAGCATGCTGTGGCAGTTGATGACTCCCTTGATATAATTGCTGCATGGCCCGCCTCCCAATGAGGCTATAACGATTCTGGGTTGCTTTAGCATTCTGGGAGTTGTAGTCAACACACAATGTCCTCCATAATTCGGCGCACTTATCGCTGTTCAATTAGGCTCAAAATAAGCCCAGCAATAGAGTTTGTCCTTAATCCTCCATTCCCGCTCCACATCCGAGTTGTAGCATCTGTAACTCGTGGCCCCCCTGTGATTCCGGGGTGGGGCATCCTCCGCGGCCGGGGACGCCGCCTTATTTATTCAAAACGCCAGGTAACTCCCATGGAGAAGCACACGAACAGGAATGTAAGGTTACCAGCCTTTAATTCGAGGTATGGACAAAGTTCACATGCCAGTAAATAAAACAGCCTTGCGTCCTGCCTGACGCGTTTCGAGAATGTCTCTTTTTCAAAGGCATTTGTTCGCAAGGAGCGTGCTGTGGCAGTTGATGACTCCCTTGATATAATTGCTGCATGGCCCGCCTCCCAATGAGGCTATAACGATTCTGGGTTGCTTGAGCATTCTGGGAGTTGAAGTCAACACACAATGTCCTCCATAATTCGGTGCACTTATCGCTGTTCAATTAGGCTCAAAATAAGCCCAGCAATAGAGTTTGTCCTTAATCCTCCATTCCCGCTCCACATCCGAGTTGTAGCATCTGTAACTCGTGGCCCCCCTGTGATTCCGGGGTGGTGCATCCTCCGCGGCCGGGGACGCCGCCTTATTTATTCAAAACGCCAGGTAACTCCCATGGAGAAGCACACGATCAGGAATGTAAGGGTACCAGCCTTTAATTCGAGGTATGGACAAAGTTCACATGCCAGTAAATAAAACAGCCTTGCGTCCTGCCTGACGCGTTTCGAGAATGTCTCTTTTTCAAAGGCATTTGTTCGCAAGGAGCGTGCTGTGGCAGTTGATGACTCCCTTGATATAATTGCTGCATGGCCCGCCTCCCAATGAGGCTATAACGATTCTGGGTTGCTTGAGCATTCTGGGAGTTGTAGTCAACACACAATGTCCTCCATAATTCGGCGCACTTATCGCTGTTCAATTAGGCTCAAAATAAGCCCAGCAATAGAGTTTGTCCTTAATCCTCCTTTCCCGCTCCACATCCGAGTTGTAGCATCTGTAACTCGTGGCCCCCCTGTGATTCCGGGGTGGTGCATCCTCCGCGGCCGGGGACGCCGCCTTATTTATTCAAAACGCCAGGTAACTCCCATGGAGAAGCACACGAACAGGAATGTAAGGTTACCAGCCTTTAATTCGAGGTATGGACAAAGTTCACATGCCAGTAAATAAAACAGCCTTGCGTCCTGCCTGACGCGTTTCGAGAATGTCTCTTTTTCAAAGGCATTTGTTCGCAAGGAGCGTGCTGTGGCAGTTGATGACTCCCTTGATATAATTGCTGCATGGCCCGCCTCCCAATGAGGCTATAACGATTCTGGGTTGCTTGAGCATTCTGGGAGTTGAAGTCAACACACAATGTCCTCCATAATTCGGTGCACTTATCGCTGTTCAATTAGGCTCAAAATAAGCCCAGCAATAGAGTTTGTCCTTAATCCTCCATTCCCGCTCCACATCCGAGTTGTAGCATCTGTAACTCGTGGCCCCCCTGTGATTCCGGGGTGGTGCATCCTCCGCGGCCGGGGACGCCGCCTTATTTATTCAAAACGCCAGGTAACTCCCATGGAGAAGCACACGATCAGGAATGTAAGGGTACCAGCCTTTAATTCGAGGTATGGACAAAGTTCACATGCCAGTAAATAAAACAGCCTTGCGTCCTGCCTGACGCGTTTCGAGAATGTCTCTTTTTCAAAGGCATTTGTTCGCAAGGAGCGTGCTGTGGCAGTTGATGACTCCCTTGATATAATTGCTGCATGGCCCGCCTCCCAATGAGGCTATAACGATTCTGGGTTGCTTGAGCATTCTGGGAGTTGTAGTCAACACACAATGTCCTCCATAATTCGGCGCACTTATCGCTGTTCAATTAGGCTCAAAATAAGCCCAGCAATAGAGTTTGTCCTTAATCCTCCTTTCCCGCTCCACATCCGAGTTGTAGCATCTGTAACTCGTGGCCCCCCTGTGATTCCGGGGTGGTGCATCCTCCGCGGCCGGGGACGCCGCCTTATTTATTCAAAACGCCAGGTAACTCCCATGGAGAAGCACACGAACAGGAATGTAAGGTTACCAGCCTTTAATTCGAGGTATGGACAAAGTTCACATGCCAGTAAATAAAACAGCCTTGCGTCCTGCCTGACGCGTTTCGAGAATGTCTCTTTTTCAAAGGCATTTGTTCGCAAGGAGCGTGCTGTGGCAGTTGATGACTCCCTTGATATAATTGCTGCATGGCCCGCCTCCCAATGAGGCTATAACGATTCTGGGTTGCTTGAGCATTCTGGGAGTTGTAGTCAACACACAATGTCCTCCATAATTCGGCGCACTTATCGCTGTTCAATTAGGCTCAAAATAAGCCCAGCAATAGAGTTTGTCCTTAATCCTCCATTCCCGCTCCACATCCGAGTTGTAGCATCTGTAACTCGTGGCCCCCCTGTGATTCCGGGGTGGTGCATCCTCCGCGGCCGGGGACGCCGCCTTATTTATTCAAAACGCCAGGTAACTCCCATGGAGAAGCAAACGAACAGGAATGTAAGGTTACCAGCCTTTAATTCGAGGTATGGACAAAGTTCACATGCCAGTAAATAAAACAGCCTTGCGTCCTGCCTGACGCGTTTCGAGAATGTCTCTTTTTCAAAGGCATTTGTTCGCAAGGAGCGTGCTGTGGCAGTTGATGACTCCCTTGATATAATTGCTGCATGGCCCGCCTCCCAATGAGGTAATAACGATTCTGGGTTGCTTGAGCATTCTGGGAGTTGTAGTCAACACACAATGTCCTCCATAATTCAGCGCACTTATCGCTGTTCAATTAGGCTCAAAATAAGCCCAGCAATAGAGTTTGTCCTTAATCCTCCATTCCCGCTCCACATCCCAGTTGTAGCATCTGTAACTCGTGGCCCCCCTGTGATTCCGGGGTGGTGCATCCTCCGCGGCCGGGGTCGCCGCCTTATTTATTCAAAACGCCAAGTAACTCCCATGGAGAAGCACACGAACAGGAATGTAAGGTTACCAGCCTTTAATTCGAGGTATGGACAAAGTTCACATGCCAGTAAATAAAACAGCCTTGCGTCCTGCCTGACGCGTTTCGAGAATGTCTCTTTTTCAAAGGCATTTGTTCGCAAGGAGCGTGCTGTGGCAGTTGATGATTCCCTTGATATAATTGCTGCATGGCCCGCCTCCCAATGAGGTAATAACGATTCTGGGTTGCTTGAGCATTCTGGGAGTTGTAGTCAACACACAATGTCCTCCATAATTCAGCGCACTTATCGCTGTTCAATTAGGCTCAAAATAAGCCCAGCAATAGAGTTTGTCCTTAATCCTCCATTCCCGCTCCACATCCGAGTTGTAGCATCTGTAACTCGTGGCCCCCCTGTGATTCCGGGGTGGTGCATCCTCCGCGGCCGGGGACGCCGCCTTATTTATTCAAAATGGCAGGTAACTCCCATGGAGAAGCACACGAACAGGAATGTAAGGTTACCAGCCTTTAATTCGAGGTATGGACAAAGTTCACATGCCAATAAATAAAACAGCCTTGCGTCCTGCCTGACACGTTTCGAGAATGTCTCTTTTTCAAAGGCATTTGTTCGCAAGGAGTGTGCTGTGGCAGTTGATGACTCCCTTGATATAATTGCTGCATGGCCCGCCTCCCAATGAGGCTATAACGATTCTGGGTTGCTTGAGCATTCTGGGAGTTGTAGTCAACACACAATGTCCTCCATAATTCGGCGCAATTATCGCTGTTCAATTAGGCTCAAAATAAGCCCAGCAATAGAGTTTGTCCTTAATCCTCCATTCCCGCTCCACATCCGAGTTGTAGCATCAGTAACTCGTGGCCCCCCTGTGATTCCGGGGTGGTGCATCCTCCGCGGCCGGGGACGCCGCCTTATTTATTCAAAACGCCAGGTAACTCCCATGGAGAAGCACACAAACAGGAATGTAAGGTTACCAGCCTTTAATTCGAGGTATGGACAAAGTTCACATGCCAGTAAATAAAACAGCCTTGCGTCCTGCCTGACGCGTTTCGAGAATGTCTCTTTTTCAAAGGCATTTGTTCGCAAGGAGCGTGCTGTGGCAGTTGATGACTCCCTTGATATAATTGCTGCATGGCCCGCCTCCCAATGAGGCTATAACGATCCTGGGTTGCTTTAGCATTCTGGGAGTTGTAGTCAACACACAATGTCCTCCATAATTCGGCGCACTTATCGCTGTTCAATTAGGCTCAAAATAAGCCCAGCAATAGAGTTTGTCCTTAATCCTCCTTTCCCGCTCCACATCCGAGTTGTAGCATCTGTAACTCGTGGCCCCCCTGTGATTCCGGGGTGGTGCATCCTCCGCGGCCGGGGACGCCGCCTTATTTATTCAAAACGCCAGGTAACTCCCATGGAGAAGCACACGAACAGGAATGTAAGGTTACCAGCCTTTAATTCGAGGTATGGACAAAGTTCACATGCCAGTAAATAAAACAGCCTTGCGTCCTGCCTGACGCGTTTCGAGAATGTCTCTTTTTCAAAGGCATTTGTTCGCAAGGAGCGTGCTGTGGCAGTTGATGACTCCCTTGATATAATTGCTGCATGGCCCGCCTCCCAATGAGGCTATAACGATTCTGGGTTGCTTGAGCATTCTGGGAGTTGTAGTCAACACACAATGTCCTCCATAATTCGGCGCACTTATCGCTGTTCAATTAGGCTCAAAATAAGCCCAGCAATAGAGTTTGTCCTTAATCCTCCATTCCCGCTCCACATCCGAGTTGTAGCATCTGTAACTCGTGGCCCCCCTGTGATTCCGGGGTGGTGCATCCTCCGCGGCCGGGGACGCCGCCTTATTTATTCAAAACGCCAGGTAACTCCCATGGAGAAGCACACGAACAGGAATGTAAGGTTACCAGCCTTTAATTCGAGGTATGGACAAAGTTCACATGCCAGTAAATAAAACAGCCTTGCGTCCTGCCTGACGCGTTTCGAGAATGTCTCTTTTTCAAAGGCATTTGTTCGCAAGGAGCGTGCTGTGGCAGTTGATGACTCCCTTGATATAATTGCTGCATGGCCCGCCTCCCAATGAGGTAATAACGATTCTGGGTTGCTTGAGCATTCTGGGAGTTGTAGTCAACACACAATGTCCTCCATAATTCAGCGCACTTATCGCTGTTCAATTAGGCTCAAAATAAGCCCAGCAATAGAGTTTGTCCTTAATCCTCCATTCCCGCTCCACATCCCAGTTGTAGCATCTGTAACTCGTGGCCCCCCTGTGATTCCGGGGTGGTGCATCCTCCGCGGCCGGGGTCGCCGCCTTATTTATTCAAAACGCCAAGTAACTCCCATGGAGAAGCACACGAACAGGAATGTAAGGTTACCAGCCTTTAATTCGAGGTATGGACAAAGTTCACATGCCAGTAAATAAAACAGCCTTGCGTCCTGCCTGACGCGTTTCGAGAATGTCTCTTTTTCAAAGGCATTTGTTCGCAAGGAGCGTGCTGTGGCAGTTGATGATTACCTTGATATAATTGCTGCATGGCCCGCCTCCCAATGAGGTAATAACGATTCTGGGTTGCTTGAGCATTCTGGGAGTTGTAGTCAACACACAATGTCCTCCATAATTCAGCGCACTTATCGCTGTTCAATTAGGCTCAAAATAAGCCCAGCAATAGAGTTTGTCCTTAATCCTCCATTCCCGCTCCACATCCGAGTTGTAGCATCTGTAACTCGTGGCCCCCCTGTGATTCCGGGGTGGTGCATCCTCCGCGGCCGGGGACGCCGCCTTATTTATTCAAAATGGCAGGTAACTCCCATGGAGAAGCACACGAACAGGAATGTAAGGTTACCAGCCTTTAATTCGAGGTATGGACAAAGTTCACATGCCAATAAATAAAACAGCCTTGCGTCCTGCCTGACACGTTTCGAGAATGTCTCTTTTTCAAAGGCATTTGTTCGCAAGGAGTGTGCTGTGGCAGTTGATGACTCCCTTGATATAATTGCTGCATGGCCCGCCTCCCAATGAGGCTATAACGATTCTGGGTTGCTTGAGCATTCTGGGAGTTGTAGTCAACACACAATGTCCTCCATAATTCGGCGCAATTATCGCTGTTCAATTAGGCTCAAAATAAGCCCAGCAATAGAGTTTGTCCTTAATCCTCCATTCCCGCTCCACATCCGAGTTGTAGCATCAGTAACTCGTGGCCCCCCTGTGATTCCGGGGTGGTGCATCCTCCGCGGCCGGGGACGCCGCCTTATTTATTCAAAACGCCAGGTAACTCCCATGGAGAAGCACACGAACAGGAATGTAAGGTTACCAGCCTTTAATTCGAGGTATGGACAAAGTTCACATGCCAGTAAATAAAACAGCCTTGCGTCCTGCCTGACGCGTTTCGAGAATGTCTCTTTTTCAAAGGCATTTGTTCGCAAGGAGCGTGCTGTGGCAGTTGATGACTCCCTTGATATAATTGCTGCATGGCCCGCCTCCCAATGAGGCTATAACGATCCTGGGTTGCTTTAGCATTCTGGGAGTTGTAGTCAACACACAATGTCCTCCATAATTCGGCGCACTTATCGCTGTTCAATTAGGCTCAAAATAAGCCCAGCAATAGAGTTTGTCCTTAATCCTCCATTCCCGCTCCACATCCGAGTTGTAGCATCTGTAACTCGTGGCCCCCCTGTGATTCCGGGGTGGTGCATCCTCCGCGGCCGGGGTCGCCGCCTTATTTATTCAAAACGCCAAGTACCTCCCATGGAGAAGCACACGAACAGGAATGTAAGGTTACCAGCCTTTAATTCGAGGTATGGACAAAGTTCACATGCCAGTAAATAAAACAGCCTTGCGTCCTGCCTGACGCGTTTCGAGAATGTCTCTTTTTCAAAGGCATTTGTTCGCAAGGAGCGTGCTGTGGCAGTTGATGACTCCCTTGATATAATTGCTGCATGGCCCGCCTCCCAATGAGGCTATAACGATTCTGGGTTGCTTGAGCATTCTGGGAGTTGAAGTCAACACACAATGTCCTCCATAATTCGGCGCAATTATCGCTGTTCAATTAGGCTCAAAATAAGCCAAGCAATTGAGTTTGTCCTTAATCCTCCATTCCCGCTCCACATCCGAGTTGTAGCATCTGTAACTCGTGGCCCCCCTGTGATTCCGGTGTGGTGCATCCTCCGCGGCCGGGGACGCCACCTTATTTATTCAAAACGCCAGGTAACTCCCATGGAGAAGGACACGAACAGGAATGTAAGGTTACCAGCCTTTAATTCGAGGTATGGACAAAGTTCACATGCCAGTAAATAAAACAGCCTTGCGTCCTGCCTGACGCGTTTCGAGAATGTCTCTTTTTCAAAGGCATTTGTTCGCAAGGAGCGTGCTGTGGCAGTTGATGACTCCCTTGATATAATTGCTGCATGGCCCGCCTCCCAATGAGGCTATAACGATTCTGGGTTGCTTGAGCATTCTGGGAGTTGTAGTCAACACACAATGTCCTCCATAATTCGGCGCACTTATCGCTGTTCAATTAGGCTCAAAATAAGCCCAGCAATAGAGTTTGTCCTTAATCCTCCATTCCCGCTCCACATCCGAGTTGTAGCATCTGTAACTCGTGGCCCCCCTGTGATTCCGGGGTGGTGCATCCTCCGCGGCCGGGGACGCCGCCTTATTTATTCAAAACGCCAGGTAACTCCCATGGAGAAGCACACGAACAGGAATGTAAGGTTACCAGCCTTTAATTCGAGGTATGGACAAAGTTCACATGCCAGTAAATAAAACAGCCTTGCATCCTTCCTGACGCGTTTCGAGAATGTCTGTTTTTCAAAGGCATTTGTTCGCAAGGAGCGTGCTGTGGCAGTTGATGACTCCCTTGATATAATTGCTGCATGGCCCGCCTCCCAATGAGGCTATAACGATTCTGGGTTGCTTGAGCATTCTGGGAGTTGTAGTCAACACACAATGTCCTCCATAATTCGGCGCAATTATCGCTGTTCAATTAGGCTCAAAATAAGCCCAGCAATAGAGTTTGTCCTTAATCCTCCATTCCCGCTCCACATCCGAGTTGTAGCATCTGTAACTCGTGGCCCCCCTGTGATTCCGGGGTGGTGCATCCTCCGCGGCCGGGTACGCCGCCTTATTTATTCAAAACGCCAGGTAACTCCCATGGAGAAGCACACGAACAGGAATGTAAGGTTACCAGCCTTTAATTCGAGGTATGGACAAAGTTCACATGCCAGTAAATAAAACAGCATTGCGTCCTGCCTGACGCGTTTCGAGAATGTCTCTTTTTCAAAGGCATTTGTTCGCAAGGAGCGTGCTGTGGCAGTTGATGACTCCCTTGATATAATTGCTGCATGGCCCGCCTCCCAATGAGGCTATAACGATTCTGGGTTGCTTGAGAATTCTGGGAGTTGTAGTCAACACACAATGTCCTCCATAATTCGGCGCACTTATCGCTGTTCAATTAGGCTCAAAATAAGCACAGCAATAGAGTTTGTCCTTAATCCTCCATTCCCGCTCCACATCAGAGTTGTAGCATCTGTAACTCGTGGCCCCCCTGTGATTCCGGGGTGGTGCATCCTCCGCGGCCGGGGACGCCGCCTTATTTATTCAAAACGCCAGGTAACTCCCATGGAGAAGCACACGAACAGGAATGTAAGGTTACCAGCCTTTAATTCGAGGTATGGACAAAGTTCACATGCCAGTAAATAAAACAGCCTTGCGTCCTGCCTGACGTGTTTCGAGAATGTCTCTTTTTCAAAGGCATTTGTTCGCAAGGAGCTTGCTGTGGCAGTTGATGACTCCCTTGATATAATTGCTGCATGGCCCGCCTCCCAATGAGGCTATAACGATTCTGGGTTGCTTGAGCATTCTGGGAGTTGTAGTCAACACACAATGTCCTCCATAATTCGGCGCACTTATCGCTGTGCAATTAGGCTCAAAATAAGCCCAGCAATAGAGTTTGTCCTTAATCCTCCATTCCCGCTCCACATCCGAGTTGTAGCATCTGTAACTCGTGGCCCCCCTGTGATTCCGGGGTGGTGCATCCTCCGCGGCCGGGGACGCCGCCTAATTTATTCAAAACGCCAGGTAACTCCCATGGAGAAGCACACAAACAGGAATGTAAGGTTACCAGCCTTTAATTCGAGGTATGGACAAAGTTCACATGCCAGTAAATAAAACAGCCTTGCGTCCTGCCTGACGCGTTTTGAGAATGTCTCTTTTTCAAAGGCATTTGTTCGCAAGGAGCGTGCTGTGGCAGTTGATGACTCCCTTGATATAATTGCTGCATGGCCCGCCTCCCAATGAGGCTATAACGATTCTGGGTTGCTTGAGCATTCTGGGAGTTGTAGTCAACACACAATGTCCTCCATAATTCGGCGCACTTATCGCTGTTCAATTAGGCTCAAAATAAGCCCAGCAATAGAGTTTGTCCTTAATCCTCCTTTCCCGCTCCACATCCGAGTTGTAGCATCTGTAACTCGTGGCCCCCCTGTGATTCCGGGGTGGTGCATCCTCCGCGGCCGGGGACGCCGCCTTATTTATTCAAAACGCCAGGTAACTCCCATGGAGAAGCACACGAACAGGAATGTAAGGTTACCAGCCTTTAATTCGAGGTATGGACAAAGTTCACATGCCAGTAAATAAAACAGCCTTGCGTCCTGCCTGACGCGTTTCGAGAATGTCTCTTTTTCAAAGGCATTTGTTCGCAAGGAGCGTGCTGTGGCAGTTGATGACTCCCTTGATATAATTGCTGCATGGCCCGCCTCCCAATGAGGCTATAACGATTCTGGGTTGCTTGAGCATTCTGGGAGTTGAAGTCAACACACAATGTCCTCCATAATTCGGTGCACTTATCGCTGTTCAATTAGGCTCAAAATAAGCCCAGCAATAGAGTTTGTCCTTAATCCTCCATTCCCGCTCCACATCCGAGTTGTAGCATCTGTAACTCGTGGCCCCCCTGTGATTCCGGGGTGGTGCATCCTCCGCGGCCGGGGACGCCGCCTTATTTATTCAAAACGCCAGGTAACTCCCATGGAGAAGCACACGATCAGGAATGTAAGGGTACCAGCCTTTAATTCGAGGTATGGACAAAGTTCACATGCCAGTAAATAAAACAGCCTTGCGTCCTGCCTGACGCGTTTCGAGAATGTCTCTTTTTCAAAGGCATTTGTTCGCAAGGAGCGTGCTGTGGCAGTTGATGACTCCCTTGATATAATTGCTGCATGGCCCGCCTCCCAATGAGGCTATAACGATTCTGGGTTGCTTGAGCATTCTGGGAGTTGTAGTCAACACACAATGTCCTCCATAATTCGGCGCACTTATCGCTGTTCAATTAGGCTCAAAATAAGCCCAGCAATAGAGTTTGTCCTTAATCCTCCTTTCCCGCTCCACATCCGAGTTGTAGCATCTGTAACTCGTGGCCCCCCTGTGATTCCGGGGTGGTGCATCCTCCGCGGCCGGGGACGCCGCCTTATTTATTCAAAACGCCAGGTAACTCCCATGGAGAAGCACACGAACAGGAATGTAAGGTTACCAGCCTTTAATTCGAGGTATGGACAAAGTTCACATGCCAGTAAATAAAACAGCCTTGCGTCCTGCCTGACGCGTTTCGAGAATGTCTCTTTTTCAAAGGCATTTGTTCGCAAGGAGCGTGCTGTGGCAGTTGATGACTCCCTTGATATAATTGCTGCATGGCCCGCCTCCCAATGAGGCTATAACGATTCTGGGTTGCTTGAGCATTCTGGGAGTTGTAGTCAACACACAATGTCCTCCATAATTCGGCGCACTTATCGCTGTTCAATTAGGCTCAAAATAAGCCCAGCAATAGAGTTTGTCCTTAATCCTCCATTCCCGCTCCACATCCGAGTTGTAGCATCTGTAACTCGTGGCCCCCCTGTGATTCCGGGGTGGTGCATCCTCCGCGGCCGGGGACGCCGCCTTATTTATTCAAAACGCCAGGTAACTCCCATGGAGAAGCAAACGAACAGGAATGTAAGGTTACCAGCCTTTAATTCGAGGTATGGACAAAGTTCACATGCCAGTAAATAAAACAGCCTTGCGTCCTGCCTGACGCGTTTCGAGAATGTCTCTTTTTCAAAGGCATTTGTTCGCAAGGAGCGTGCTGTGGCAGTTGATGACTCCCTTGATATAATTGCTGCATGGCCCGCCTCCCAATGAGGTAATAACGATTCTGGGTTGCTTGAGCATTCTGGGAGTTGTAGTCAACACACAATGTCCTCCATAATTCAGCGCACTTATCGCTGTTCAATTAGGCTCAAAATAAGCCCAGCAATAGAGTTTGTCCTTAATCCTCCATTCCCGCTCCACATCCCAGTTGTAGCATCTGTAACTCGTGGCCCCCCTGTGATTCCGGGGTGGTGCATCCTCCGCGGCCGGGGTCGCCGCCTTATTTATTCAAAACGCCAAGTAACTCCCATGGAGAAGCACACGAACAGGAATGTAAGGTTACCAGCCTTTAATTCGAGGTATGGACAAAGTTCACATGCCAGTAAATAAAACAGCCTTGCGTCCTGCCTGACGCGTTTCGAGAATGTCTCTTTTTCAAAGGCATTTGTTCGCAAGGAGCGTGCTGTGGCAGTTGATGATTCCCTTGATATAATTGCTGCATGGCCCGCCTCCCAATGAGGTAATAACGATTCTGGGTTGCTTGAGCATTCTGGGAGTTGTAGTCAACACACAATGTCCTCCATAATTCAGCGCACTTATCGCTGTTCAATTAGGCTCAAAATAAGCCCAGCAATAGAGTTTGTCCTTAATCCTCCATTCCCGCTCCACATCCGAGTTGTAGCATCTGTAACTCGTGGCCCCCCTGTGATTCCGGGGTGGTGCATCCTCCGCGGCCGGGGACGCCGCCTTATTTATTCAAAATGGCAGGTAACTCCCATGGAGAAGCACACGAACAGGAATGTAAGGTTACCAGCCTTTAATTCGAGGTATGGACAAAGTTCACATGCCAATAAATAAAACAGCCTTGCGTCCTGCCTGACACGTTTCGAGAATGTCTCTTTTTCAAAGGCATTTGTTCGCAAGGAGTGTGCTGTGGCAGTTGATGACTCCCTTGATATAATTGCTGCATGGCCCGCCTCCCAATGAGGCTATAACGATTCTGGGTTGCTTGAGCATTCTGGGAGTTGTAGTCAACACACAATGTCCTCCATAATTCGGCGCAATTATCGCTGTTCAATTAGGCTCAAAATAAGCCCAGCAATAGAGTTTGTCCTTAATCCTCCATTCCCGCTCCACATCCGAGTTGTAGCATCAGTAACTCGTGGCCCCCCTGTGATTCCGGGGTGGTGCATCCTCCGCGGCCGGGGACGCCGCCTTATTTATTCAAAACGCCAGGTAACTCCCATGGAGAAGCACACGAACAGGAATGTAAGGTTACCAGCCTTTAATTCGAGGTATGGACAAAGTTCACATGCCAGTAAATAAAACAGCCTTGCGTCCTGCCTGACGCGTTTCGAGAATGTCTCTTTTTCAAAGGCATTTGTTCGCAAGGAGCGTGCTGTGGCAGTTGATGACTCCCTTGATATAATTGCTGCATGGCCCGCCTCCCAATGAGGCTATAACGATCCTGGGTTGCTTTAGCATTCTGGGAGTTGTAGTCAACACACAATGTCCTCCATAATTCGGCGCACTTATCGCTGTTCAATTAGGCTCAAAATAAGCCCAGCAATAGAGTTTGTCCTTAATCCTCCTTTCCCGCTCCACATCCGAGTTGTAGCATCTGTAACTCGTGGCCCCCCTGTGATTCCGGGGTGGTGCATCCTCCGCGGCCGGGGACGCCGCCTTATTTATTCAAAACGCCAGGTAACTCCCATGGAGAAGCACACGAACAGGAATGTAAGGTTACCAGCCTTTAATTCGAGGTATGGACAAAGTTCACATGCCAGTAAATAAAACAGCCTTGCGTCCTGCCTGACGCGTTTCGAGAATGTCTCTTTTTCAAAGGCATTTGTTCGCAAGGAGCGTGCTGTGGCAGTTGATGACTCCCTTGATATATTTGCTGCATGGCCCGCCTCCCAATGAGGCTATAACGATTCTGGGTTGCTTGAGCATTCTGGGAGTTTTAGTCAACACACAATGTCCTCCATAATTCGGCGCACTTATCGCTGTTCAATTAGGCTCAAAATAAGCCCAGCAATAGAGTTTGTCCTTAATCCTCCATTCCCGCTCCACATCCGAGTTGTAGCATCTGTAACTCGTGGCCCCCCTGTGATTCCGGGGTGGTGCATCCTCCGCGGCCGGGGACGCCGCCTTATTTATTCAAAACGCCAGGTAACTCCCATGGAGAAGCACACGAACAGGAATGTAAGGTTACCAGCCTTTAATTCGAGGTATGGACAAAGTTCACATGCCAGTAAATAAAACAGCCTTGCGTCCTGCCTGACGCGTTTCGAGAATGTCTCTTTTTCAAAGGCATTTGTTCGCAAGGAGCGTGCTGTGGCAGTTGATGACTCCCTTGATATAATTGCTGCATGGCCAGCCTCCCAATGAGGTAATAACGATTCTGGGTTGCTTGAGCATTCTGGGAGTTGTAGTCAACACACAATGTCCTCCATAATTCAGCGCACTTATCGCTGTTCAATTAGGCTCAAAATAAGCCCAGCAATAGAGTTTGTCCTTAATCCTCCATTCCCGCTCCACATCCCAGTTGTAGCATCTGTAACTCGTGGCCCCCCTGTGATTCCGGGGTGGTGCATCCTCCGCGGCCGGGGTCGCCGCCTTATTTATTCAAAACGCCAAGTAACTCCCATGGAGAAGCACACGAACAGGAATGTAAGGTTACCAGCCTTTAATTCGAGGTATGGACAAAGTTCACATGCCAGTAAATAAAACAGCCTTGCGTCCTGCCTGACGCGTTTCGAGAATGTCTCTTTTTCAAAGGCATTTGTTCGCAAGGAGCGTGCTGTGGCAGTTGATGATTACCTTGATATAATTGCTGCATGGCCCGCCTCCCAATGAGGTAATAACGATTCTGGGTTGCTTGAGCATTCTGGGAGTTGTAGTCAACACACAATGTCCTCCATAATTCAGCGCACTTATCGCTGTTCAATTAGGCTCAAAATAAGCCCAGCAATAGAGTTTGTCCTTAATCCTCCATTCCCGCTCCACATCCGAGTTGTAGCATCTGTAACTCGTGGCCCCCCTGTGATTCCGGGGTGGTGCATCCTCCGCGGCCGGGGACGCCGCCTTATTTATTCAAAATGGCAGGTAACTCCCATGGAGAAGCACACGAACAGGAATGTAAGGTTACCAGCCTTTAATTCGAGGTATGGACAAAGTTCACATGCCAATAAATAAAACAGCCTTGCGTCCTGCCTGACACGTTTCGAGAATGTCTCTTTTTCAAAGGCATTTGTTCGCAAGGAGTGTGCTGTGGCAGTTGATGACTCCCTTGATATAATTGCTGCATGGCCCGCCTCCCAATGAGGCTATAACGATTCTGGGTTGCTTGAGCATTCTGGGAGTTGTAGTCAACACACAATGTCCTCCATAATTCGGCGCAATTATCGCTGTTCAATTAGGCTCAAAATAAGCCCAGCAATAGAGTTTGTCCTTAATCCTCCATTCCCGCTCCACATCCGAGTTGTAGCATCAGTAACTCGTGGCCCCCCTGTGATTCCGGGGTGGTGCATCCTCCGCGGCCGGGGACGCCGCCTTATTTATTCAAAACGCCAGGTAACTCCCATGGAGAAGCACACGAACAGGAATGTAAGGTTACCAGCCTTTAATTCGAGGTATGGACAAAGTTCACATGCCAGTAAATAAAACAGCCTTGCGTCCTGCCTGACGCGTTTCGAGAATGTCTCTTTTTCAAAGGCATTTGTTCGCAAGGAGCGTGCTGTGGCAGTTGATGACTCCCTTGATATAATTGCTGCATGGCCCGCCTCCCAATGAGGCTATAACGATCCTGGGTTGCTTTAGCATTCTGGGAGTTGTAGTCAACACACAATGTCCTCCATAATTCGGCGCACTTATCGCTGTTCAATTAGGCTCAAAATAAGCCCAGCAATAGAGTTTGTCCTTAATCCTCCATTCCCGCTCCACATCCGAGTTGTAGCATCTGTAACTCGTGGCCCCCCTGTGATTCCGGGGTGGTGCATCCTCCGCGGCCGGGGTCGCCGCCTTATTTATTCAAAACGCCAAGTAACTCCCATGGAGAAGCACACGAACAGGAATGTAAGGTTACCAGCCTTTAATTCGAGGTATGGACAAAGTTCACATGCCAGTAAATAAAACAGCCTTGCGTCCTGCCTGACGCGTTTCGAGAATGTCTCTTTTTCAAAGGCATTTGTTCGCAAGGAGCGTGCTGTGGCAGTTGATGACTCCCTTGATATAATTGCTGCATGGCCCGCCTCCCAATGAGGCTATAACGATTCTGGGTTGCTTGAGCATTCTGGGAGTTGAAGTCAACACACAATGTCCTCCATAATTCGGCGCAATTATCGCTGTTCAATTAGGCTCAAAATAAGCCAAGCAATTGAGTTTGTCCTTAATCCTCCATTCCCGCTCCACATCCGAGTTGTAGCATCTGTAACTCGTGGCCCCCCTGTGATTCCGGTGTGGTGCATCCTCCGCGGCCGGGGACGCCACCTTATTTATTCAAAACGCCAGGTAACTCCCATGGAGAAGGACACGAACAGGAATGTAAGGTTACCAGCCTTTAATTCGAGGTATGGACAAAGTTCACATGCCAGTAAATAAAACAGCCTTGCGTCCTGCCTGACGCGTTTCGAGAATGTCTCTTTTTCAAAGGCATTTGTTCGCAAGGAGCGTGCTGTGGCAGTTGATGACTCCCTTGATATAATTGCTGCATGGCCCGCCTCCCAATGAGGCTATAACGATTCTGGGTTGCTTGAGCATTCTGGGAGTTGTAGTCAACACACAATGTCCTCCATAATTCGGCGCACTTATCGCTGTTCAATTAGGCTCAAAATAAGCCCAGCAATAGAGTTTGTCCTTAATCCTCCATTCCCGCTCCACATCCGAGTTGTAGCATCTGTAACTCGTGGCCCCCCTGTGATTCCGGGGTGGTGCATCCTCCGCGGCCGGGGACGCCGCCTTATTTATTCAAAACGCCAGGTAACTCCCATGGAGAAGCACACGAACAGGAATGTAAGGTTACCAGCCTTTAATTCGAGGTATGGACAAAGTTCACATGCCAGTAAATAAAACAGCCTTGCATCCTTCCTGACGCGTTTCGAGAATGTCTGTTTTTCAAAGGCATTTGTTCGCAAGGAGCGTGCTGTGGCAGTTGATGACTCCCTTGATATAATTGCTGCATGGCCCGCCTCCCAATGAGGCTATAACGATTCTGGGTTGCTTGAGCATTCTGGGAGTTGTAGTCAACACACAATGTCCTCCATAATTCGGCGCAATTATCGCTGTTCAATTAGGCTCAAAATAAGCCCAGCAATAGAGTTTGTCCTTAATCCTCCATTCCCGCTCCACATCCGAGTTGTAGCATCTGTAACTCGTGGCCCCCCTGTGATTCCGGGGTGGTGCATCCTCCGCGGCCGGGTACGCCGCCTTATTTATTCAAAACGCCAGGTAACTCCCATGGAGAAGCACACGAACAGGAATGTAAGGTTACCAGCCTTTAATTCGAGGTATGGACAAAGTTCACATGCCAGTAAATAAAACAGCATTGCGTCCTGCCTGACGCGTTTCGAGAATGTCTCTTTTTCAAAGGCATTTGTTCGCAAGGAGCGTGCTGTGGCAGTTGATGACTCCCTTGATATAATTGCTGCATGGTCCGCCTCCCAATGAGGCTATAACGATTCTGGGTTGCTTGAGAATTCTGGGAGTTGTAGTCAACACACAATGTCCTCCATAATTCGGCGCACTTATCGCTGTTCAATTAGGCTCAAAATAAGCACAGCAATAGAGTTTGTCCTTAATCCTCCATTCCCGCTCCACATCAGAGTTGTAGCATCTGTAACTCGTGGCCCCCCTGTGATTCCGGGGTGGTGCATCCTCCGCGGCCGGGGACGCCGCCTTATTTATTCAAAACGCCAGGTAACTCCCATGGAGAAGCACACGAACAGGAATGTAAGGTTACCAGCCTTTAATTCGAGGTATGGACAAAGTTCACATGCCAGTAAATAAATCAGCCTTGCGTCCTGCCTGACGTGTTTCGAGAATGTCTCTTTTTCAAAGGCATTTGTTCGCAAGGAGCTTGCTGTGGCAGTTGATGACTCCCTTGATATAATTGCTGCATGGCCCGCCTCCCAATGAGGCTATAACGATTCTGGGTTGCTTGAGCATTCTGGGAGTTGTAGTCAACACACAATGTCCTCCATAATTCGGCGCACTTATCGCTGTTCAATTAGGCTCAAAATAAGCCCAGCAATAGAGTTTGTCCTTAATCCTCCATTCCCGCTCCACATCCGAGTTGTAGCATCTGTAACTCGTGGCCCCCCTGTGATTCCGGGGTGGTGCATCCTCCGCGGCCGGGGACGCCGCCTAATTTATTCAAAACGCCAGGTAACTCCCATGGAGAAGCACACAAACAGGAATGTAAGGTTACCAGCCTTTAATTCGAGGTATGGACAAAGTTCACATGCCAGTAAATAAAACAGCCTTGCGTCCTGCCTGACGCGTTTTGAGAATGTCTCTTTTTCAAAGGCATTTGTTCGCAAGGAGCGTGCTGTGGCAGTTGATGACTCCCTTGATATAATTGCTGCATGGCCCGCCTCCCAATGAGGCTATAACGATTCTGGGTTGCTTGAGCATTCTGGGAGTTGTAGTCAACACACAATGTCCTCCATAATTCGGCGCACTTATCGCTGTTCAATTAGGTTCAAAATAAGCCCAGCAATAGAGTTTGTCCTTAATCCTCCATTCCCGCTCCACATCCGAGTTGTAGCATCTGTAACTCGTAGCTCCCCTGTGATTCCGGGGTGGTGCATCCTCCGCGGCCGGGGACGCCGCCTTATTTATTCAAAACGCCAGGTAACTCCCATGGAGAAGCACACAAACAGGAATGTAAGGTTACCAGCCTTTAATTCGAGGTATGGACAAAGTTCACATGCCAGTAAATAAAACAGCCTTGCGTCCTGCCTGACGCGTTTCGAGAATGTCTCTTTTTCAAAGGCATTTGTTCGCAAGGAGCGTGCTGTGGCAGTTGATGACTCCCTTGATATAATTGCTGCATGGCCCGCCTCCCAATGAGGCTATAACGATTCTGGGTTGCTTGAGCATTCTGGGAGTTGTAGTCAACACACAATGTCCTCCATAATTCGGCGCACTTATCGCTGTTCAATTAGGCTCAAAATAAGCCCAGCAATAGAGTTTGTCCTTAATCCTCCATTCCCGCTCCACATCAGAGTTGTAGCATCTGTAACTCGTGGCCCCCCTGTGATTCCGGGGTGGTGCATCCTCCGCGGCCGGGGACGCCGCCTTATTTATTCAAAACGCCAGGTAACTCCCATGGAGAAGCACACGAACAGGAATGTAAGGTTACCAGCCTTTAATTCGAGGTATGGACAAAGTTCACATGCCAGTAAATAAAACAGCCTTGCCTCCTGCCTGACGCGTTTCGAAAATGTCTCTTTTTCAAAGGCATTTGTTCGCAAGGAGCGTGCTGTGGCAGTTGATGACTCCCTTGATATAATTGCTGCATGGCCCGCCTCCCAATGAGGCTATAACGATTCTGGGTTGCTTGAGCATTCTGGGAGTTGTAGTCAACACACAATGTCCTCCATAATTCGGCGTACTTATCGCTGTTCAATTAGGCTCAAAATAAGCCCAGCAATAGAGTTTGTCCTTAATCCTCCATTCCCGCTCCACATCCGAGTTGTAGCATCTGTAACTCGTGGCCCCCCTGTGATTCCGGGGTGGTGCATCCTCCGCGGCCGGGGACGCCGCCTTATTTATTCAAAACGCCAGGTAACTCCCATGGAGAAGCACACGAACAGGAATGTAAGGTTACCAGCCTTTAATTCGAGGTATGGACAAAGTTCACATGCCAGTAAATAAAACAGCCTTGCGTCCTGCCTGACGTGTTTCGAGAATGTCTCTTTTTCAAAGGCATTTGTTCGCAAGGAGCGTGCTGTGGCAGTTGATGACTCCCTTGATATAATTGCTGCATGGCCCGCCTCCCAATGAGGCTATAACGATTCTGGGTTGCTTAAGCATTCTGGGAGTTGTAGTCAACACACAATGTCCTCCATAATTCGGCGCACTTATCGCTGTTCAATTAGGCTCAAAATAAGCCCAGCAATAGAGTTTGTCCTTAATCCTCCATTCCCGCTCCACATCCGAGTTGTAGCATCTGTAACTCGTGGCCCCCCTGTGATTCCGGGGTGGTGCATCCTCCGCGGCCGGGGACGCCGCTTTATTTATTCAAAACGCCAGGTAACTCCCATGGAGAAGCACACGAACAGGAATGTAAGGTTACCAGCCTTTAATTCGAGGTATGGACAAAGTTCACATGCCAGTAAATAAAACAGCCTTGCGTCCTGCCTGACGCGTTTCGAGAATGTCTCTTTTTCAAAGGCATTTGTTCGCAAGGAGCTTGCTGTGGCAGTTGATGACTCCCTTGATATAATTGCTGCATGGCCCGCCTCCCAATGAGGCTATAACGATTCTGGGTTGCTTGAGCATTCTGGGAGTTGTAGTCAACACACAATGTCCTCCATAATTCGGCGCACTTATCACTGTTCAATTAGGCTCAAAATAAGCCCAGCAATAGAGTTTGTCCTTAATCCTCCATTCCCGCTCCACATCCGAGTTGTAGCATCTGTAACTCGTGGCCCCCCTGTGATTCCGGGGTGGTGCATCCTCCGCGGCCGGGGACGCCGCCTTATTTATTCAAAACGCCAGGTAACTCCCATGGAAAAGCACACGAACAGGAATGTAAGGTTACCAGCCTTAAATTCGAGATATGGACAAAGTTCACATGCCAGTAAATAAAACAGCCTTGCGTCCTGCCTGACGCGTTTCGAGAATGTCTCTTTTTCAAAGGCATTTGTTCGCAAGGAGCGTGCTGTGGCAGTTGATGACTCCCTTGATATAATTGCTGCATGGCCCGCCTCCCAATGAGGCTATAACGATTCTGGGTTGCTTGAGCATTCTGGGAGTTGTAGTCAACACACAATGTCCTCCATAATTCGGCGCACTTATCGCTGTTCAATTAGGCTCAAAATAAGCCCAGCAATAGAGTTTGTCCTTAATCCTCCATTTCCGCTCCGCATCCGAGTTGTAGCATCTGTAACTCGTGGCCCCCCTGTGATTCCGGGGTGGTGCATCCTCCGCGGCCGGGGACGCCGCCTTATTTATTCAAAACGCCAGGTAACTCCCATGGAGAAGCACACGAACAGGAATGTAAGGTTACCAGCCTTTAATTCGAGGTATGGACAAAGTTCACATGCCAGTAAATAAAACAGCCTTGCGTCCTGCCTGACGCGTTTCGAGAATGTCTCTTTTTCAAAGGCATTTGTTCGCAATATATAACATTTCTATGGCAAAATGAAACCCCTCATTTTGTTCCTTTTCAAATTAAATGTATTAAGTGTTACCACTTTATTCCAATCAAGATGACTTCAGGTGTGCCATACTTTTGTCATAAGTAAGACTGTTAGCGTTCTAGTTGTTCTTTAGAACACTCTGGGACATTCTGTCATTGGGCTATAGTTGGGCTACATCTGGCTGATATGTGGGCTACATTTGGGCTCTTTTGTCTCTGGTGGCCATCTTTGGGCTACATTGGGCTACATTTGGGCTCTAACATATATATAGCCCAATGTAGCCCAATATATATTTTTCAAAGTTAATTTTCGTAAAAACCACTGGAGCATATATCTTGAGACATAGCAAAGGCACATCGGGCTACTAGTCCCTACAATTTTGCCAAGTTTTGTGGATATCCATTCAGACGTTCGAGCTAAAAGTGAGTCCAACCGCCCTATGGAAAACTCAATGTTAAAAACACGTTTTGGGACCCCACTTTTTTCTCGGCTCCCACTTGACGAAACCCCCCAAAACTTTCAGGGGACGCTCAGAAACAAAATGTGCCATTTTCCTGAAAATTTCAACCAATTCCGTCCATTAACGCCAAAATTATTCAACATAGAATTTTCAGAAATCCCTATTCAAAAAAATCCTAACTATATATACCAACTGGCGACCGCCAGTAGATAATATATATATATATATTTGGAGGTGTGTGCTGAGAAACTGTGTGCGTGAGCCAGCGACGCGCTACAGAGGCCCCCGCATCGCTAAATTGGCTTGGGACTTGCTGGCATCTGGTGCAGCGTACTTCTCGCATTTCCAGGGGACTGGATGTTCCCAGGCCCACCTCCGGGGTCAGGAGAAGACAGAGCGGTGTTGGAGAAATTTTACTCTGCGTTGAACTAGCTGGATTACTGGACTTGCCCCCACCATTCGGATTCCTGTGCCTCAGAGTTTGATTCTGTCTGGGGATTCAAGGAGACACCAGAGTTCAGGCGGTACGTAGGATATTGGTGCGAGCAATATCATGATTCCTATCAGCCCGCACAAGTAACAGATTACCCCTGCATTACTCACCGTGTTATGAAACAGCATTCTGGGACCTGTCGCCTCCACACATCAGGTGTATAACAGCAGGTGAGCCAAGGCATCAGCTTTGGGGGCGGAGCGGATTACAACCTATCGGTGTGCGGCAGAACATTTTTAAGCTACGATTGCGCCCACACCTCCTGAAACACTCCAGGCGCTGAAGAAGGCTAAACTTTTGCCGAACTTCACCAAGTAGTGTATTGCTGAATAAAGATGCGTCCGTGATATCCCCTAATGCAGCCTCTGCTTTTTCTTTGGAGGAGTGTGGTGAGAGAGATATATATATATATATATATATATATATATATATATATATATATATATATATATATATATATATATATATATATATATATATATCTCCTCTCTCTCTCTCTCACTATCTCTATATACCTTTCTCAATATCTCCCCTCTCTCTCTCTCTCGTTATCTCTCTCTCTCTTTTCCTATATATATGAGCATGTAAGGGGTAGATATTGTGAGCTGTTGTTTGTATATATATATGTGTGTATATATATATATATATATATACATATATACATATATATATATACATATATATATATATATATATATATATATATATATATATATATATATATATATATATATATATATATATATATATATATATACATAGACGAGTTGCCCTGAAGCTTAAGGATGCCACTTCACGAGAGACAGTTTAGCAAAAACCATTGATTGCTGAAACTGGCTCTTGTTTTTCAATAAAATTACATCCCTGATGCCTTTCAAAGCTCCTGCTTCTTCTTCATAGGGAAATACAAACTGCCAGTCATGGATTCTGCACAGCACACATTTACTCCTTTTACATGCCTTACAATTAATTAGCCCTTTAGTGGGCCTCGCACTCGCAGGTGAGTAAATACTTACTGCATGGTGGGAGTCGTAATTCTTGTGCTGCGCCAAGTCTCCCCCATCAATGGGGTCAATTTAACTGCTAGCTCAATACTTCAAAAGTGTTAATTTAATGTTTATATCCAAGCCCTTCAGTGGGTCTGAAAAGGTCGGGCCGGTTTCCAATGATGAATCTCTCCTGCTGATGACAAGTTTTGGACCAATTCCAAACTTGCAGACCCATATTTATCTTCTAATGACGGTGCAATCCTTCACGGCTGGCCTGCTGTTCGAAGATATGTTTACGAGTTGCCCTTAAGCTTAAGGATGCCACTCAGAAACAGTTTAGCAAAAAACATCTCTCACTCTGTCTCTCTCTCTCTCTCTCTCTCTCTCTCTATCTAGCTCTCGCTTTCTTTATCTGTCTATCACAATATCGCTCTCGCGCTCTCTTGCTATCTCTATATATCTCTCTGTCGCTATCTCTTTCTCTCTCCCTAGCTCTCTATATATATATATATATATTATCTCTTGTTGTCTCTATGTCTCTCTCTTGCTATCTCTATATACCTTTCTCACCATCTCTCTCTCTTTCTCTCTCGTTATCTCAATTCTCTCTCGCTCTCTATCTACATATATCTATCTATCTATCTATCTATCTATCTATCTATCTATCTATCTATCTATCTATCTATCTATCTATCTATCTATCTATCTATCTATCTATCTATCTATCTATCTATCTATCTATCTATCTATCTATCTATCTATCTATCTGTCTGTCTGTCTGTCTATCTATCTATCTATCTATCTATCTATCTATCTATCTATCTATATATATATATATATATATATATATATATATATATATATATATATATATATATATATATATTAATTAGAGCAACAAAGTCAGTAAAGTACGCTCTCAGGGCATGAACGAGGCAGACACCGGTATGTACGTAGTGCTGTTTATTCCACAAACGTTTCGCC
Source organism: Lissotriton vulgaris (assembly GCF_964263255.1). Taxonomy (NCBI): domain Eukaryota; kingdom Metazoa; phylum Chordata; class Amphibia; order Caudata; family Salamandridae; genus Lissotriton; species Lissotriton vulgaris. The sequence goes on along the minus strand of NC_141698.1, from coordinate 473,506,866 downwards.
GTGAAGACTTCTTCATCACGTGGAGAACATGTTTGAAAGACATTGGTTATATCTATTTAAATCATAGACATGAAAACAGGACTTGTCAACACCACTCCGTAAGAAAGTAAAAACTGATATTAAACCCTGTACTGATAACTGTAAATCAGGCGTAAAAATAATAATGGAATACATGTAGACACAATTGTATGAAATACCACAAAGTCAATCATTAAATCAGTAAATCAGTTGAAGTACCCTAATTAGTAAAACATTGCATACGATGGATACAAAGGTGATACAAAGGTAAAAGTCTAACCGGACACCAGATGTACCTCATTAATTAAGCTGGTGTGCTCCCGAGAAATGCAAACGCCATGTTTACCCGCTATTGTAGTGCAAACGGCCCTGCTAACGTGGAATGCGTAGCACGTGGCATGCAGCTCGGAATGAAGAGGAATATCACTGGTTATCCCCACAGGGAGGTGAGGGGACATATAACATGGCAAGTGTCCACGTTGAAAACAGGTTTCGGGTGGGTAGCGGAAGAGTGGCAGTGTGGGGTGTGGTACACATTGTAAAGAGGCACTACTTACCTCAGGAGACCGTACATGGACCTTCAGCCTGCAGGGGCCAAGTCCATTTCCAAGGGGTCTTTGAGATGTTGAGTGCAGGTTGTTGTGGGTAGGGGTGCTTGTGAGCTGCCCTCGACCTGGGATAAAGGACACTTCTGTGCTGTTGTCGTGCCTACGAAAGACAGACACCAAGAAAATTACTAACTTATAAAGACTTGCAGAAATCATTAAATTGAGGGCACCGTTAAGGGACCAACTGCCACATGCATCAACAGAAGGAATTGCGATTCCTTAATAGTGATTTTTACGAAATCGCTATTTAGGAATCGCAAAAGCCTTTGCATGTAGGAATCGCTATAAAAATAGAGATTCCTACACATTCCTTAATTGCTACTCGCAAAATTGCTAGTCGCAATTAAGGAATGCTGTTCCATTCATTCCCATGGGCCTCCATGCCCATAGGAATGAATTGGAGATTGCATGAGCAATTTGTGAGTACCAGTAGGTACTTGCAAATTGCTCATGCAATATTAAGGGTACAAGTGTGTCAAAATGACACCCTGTTGCACCCCTGAAATTGATCTGGGCACAAATGTTGCACACTCATGCCCTAAGGGCAAGTGAGTGCGCAACATGAAACTTTGAAAAATGCACAAAAGTGCATTTTCCAAAGTTTTTGCAAATTACCATGAAGTTCAACTTCATGGTAATTTGCTACTCCGATTAGCAAAATCGCATTTTTCTTACTTAAATGCATTGCATTTAAGGAATCTCAATTTGGAATTCCTTAAATGAAATCGCAATTTAAGGGATCGCAATTTAGAGATTCCTTAAATTGCAATTTTTGCATTTGGGATGATGCATCCCAAATGCAAAAATACCGGTGGCAAAGGGGCAGATTCTGAGAATCTGCCCGTTTGCGACCAGTTTTTCCTTTGAGGCATGTGCCTGCAAAAGACCAGTCTCAAAATGGCAATTTAAGGAATCGTTTTTAAGTGATCAGTTTTAAGGGCTAGTCAAAAAGGGGTGCTCATAATGCTCCTTCAAGAAGAGCTCAAGGCTCCAGTAACAGGGAAGGTAATTTGATATTTTACATATAATGAAAAATAAGCAATTTTAGTTGTCTGACTGCATTTGTTTTTGCTCGAGCGGGAGCAGTATAAAATGCTATGGCAGTCTCGTCGTAAGGGGCCAGTAGAAAAAAGCTGAATAAGAGTATTTTTAAATTACATATTTTACTAATTGCTATCTTAGAATATATAGAATTGCATTTTCTTTGCATTTTTTGAGTGTTTTTGTTTCTTTACTTATAAATTCTGTAAAAGTGGTTGCCCTTTAATAATATAGCATGATTCACTTTCTGGAGCTGGATACAGAAAATGTTGGTTTCTTCTGATGCCCAATGGTTTAGAGAGTTGCCACTACCTTCAGTATGATATCTCAGGCAATGAGGATTGTTAGTCAAATTAGGGGCATATTTAGCACACAAGACTAGAGGAATGTTTTTAATATTCTGCTGCACAAGAAACGATTTACAAACAACAAGCATATGTAGTTCTATTGAAGACCATTTTTACGTGTAAACTAGTTTCACGATATGGCACCATGCGGCTTGTTTGGGAGAAAGCTGACAGATTTATGGTCTCAGTTAATTCTTTATTAACATTCCAAATTGAACGCATATTCAGATGAAACAAAGTGTCTTTCCTGACAAATTAGAGATCTTTTCACTTTCAGGCAATGGTATTTTTTAATGAAAAATGTAAAATATTTTTAGGGTCCAAACCAGGGACATTTTGAGATGTTTTAGCTGCAATTGAGTAGCATCTGGTGCCCAACAATCTGGAAACAAATTAGGATCATATGGTAACTATATCTGTTCACTCATGGAGTTATCATCAGAAAAGTATACTTTTTAAATTCAGAAGGAATGCTTTGTGCCAACATTCACTAGAAATGCGCTGAGAAGGCTGTTAAATAAACACAAAAAAACATGTCAAGAGCATATGCTTGGTCAGAGTCAAGACTATCCGTCACATGGAGACAATCAATTGGTCCGGGGAACCTTTTAGGAATTTTTCAGACCCTATCTCATTCGAGAACTTTTCATTAATTCCAACAGGATTGCTAAATCCTTTTGCAAGCAGCATTAGAATTACATGGTCCGTGAATTTAACGCTGATCTGGTACATTTCACCTGGAGATTGGATAAAATGGGAAATTATCAGGGACAACCAACCTTCCATTACAAATCCCCTTGATAATTACCAGGGAAACCATTCCAACCCTGGGTAATTTTCCGGGTCTAAAGGAACTCTCAGCGTCCAGCTTGCAATCCCGTTAACTCTGTCCCCTTCCTGGAGTCAGGTGCGTAGCTATGAATAGTGAAGCAGGTGCATGACACCGCAACACAAGGGTCCCACTTCACCCAGTTAGTGACTGTTTTTAACTACCAAACTAGGAGGCTCAATGTCCATGCTTGCATTAGTAGAACAAGTTACTTACCTTCGGTAACAATATCTCTGTAAGAAACATAGGTTAGTTATATATCCCAGGCGTCAGACTGGATCCAGAAAGTTTTTTGTCACAAGTACCCCTGCGCGTTGGAAGGTGGCGTCGGTTGACTCCGCGTTCGTGGTTGGCATTGTGGTGACCGGAATGATGTCACGGTAGCTACATAGACGCCACTCTTGTGCACTGACGTCAGTTCTGTACACGACTTTCCACCCCAGAAGCGCAAAGCCATGCAAGACACTGACCAATGGTGCACAAAACTAGGGCCCTGAAAGGAAGTCCTTTACCCTAAAAGTCAGTTTGCAGAATGGGGAGGATGGGTGGGGCGGTAAGGAATCTATAACTCACCTATGTTTCTTACAGATATATCATTACCAAAGGTAAGTAACCTGTTCATCTGAAAGTATTAGTTATAGATTCCTTACCTTAGAATAGATACCACAGCAATACCAACCCCGGAGGTGGACTGCAAACTAAACTCACACCAGAAAGTCCTGGAGAACAGAACGGCCAAAGAAGCTGTCTCTCCGGACTTGGCTGCCCAGGCAGTAGTGTTTCCTGAATGTGTGCAGCGATGCCCATGTAGCTTCCTGACAGATGTCAGTAAGGGGTACTCCCCGTCCCAAAGCAGTGGTGGCTGCTGTCGCTCAGGTCGAATGGGCGCTCAGTCCCACTGGATGCTCCTTCTTTACCAAAGAATAGCAAGCTTTGATGCACAGAATGACCCATGGAGATGATCTGTTTGTGCACAGCCCGACCTTTCTTGGTGTCCACGTAACCAACAAAGAGCTAGTTGTCCACCCGGACATGTTTGGTGTGAACCAAGTAGAAGGAAAGCGCAGTTTTGGATCCAGTTGGTGGAGCCTCTCTTCCTCTTTCAAAGGATGTGGAGGCAGAAAGAAGGTAGGCAAAGTGATGGTTTGGCCAATGTGGAAAGAAGTAACTACCTTGGGAAGAAAGGAAGGTTTAGTTCTGAGGACAACCTTGTCCGAATGAACAGCCTGAAAGGGAGGCTTTGAAGAAAGAGCTTGTAGCTCACTCACCCTGCACGCAGAGGTGATGGCCACCAGAAAGGCAGTTTTCAAAGATAGAAGCCTGAGAGGACAGTTATGCAGCGGCTCAAAGGGAGCGCACATAAGATATGTATGAACCAAGTTCAAGGCCCACTGGGGCATTACGAAGGGAACAGGCGGAAAAAGATGAGTAATGCCCTCAAGAAAATAGTATCCAACAAGGGACTCGCTGTGCACCATGCCACAAATTTGTTCCATCAGCAGGTGTATAAGGTCTTAGTGGAGGGACCCCTGGCTGCCAAGATAACATCACAGACTTCGGGAGGCAGGCCAAATGACGTCAACTGCCGCCGCTCAATCTCCACACATGGAGGTGGAGCCTGGACAGGTTTGGGGGGAGAACTTTCCCCTGCTGCTGCAACAGAAGTTCCTACCGTATAGAACACCGCAACTCTACTCGCAACGAAAAGCGTCTCCTAGCGAGT